>NC_090959.1:0-1200000 GCF_040807025.1 Struthio camelus | reverse complement strand
CCCACGAGTGCTGAGGGAGCTGGCGGATGTTATCGCTAGGCCACTCTCCGTCCTCTTGGAAAGGTCCTGGAGATCAGGAGAGGTGCCTGAGGCCTGCAAGAAAGCCAATGTCACGCCAGTCTTCCAAAAGGGCAAGAAGGAGGAGCCAGGAAACTACAGGCCTGTCAGCCTCCCCTCCATCCCTGGAAAGGTGATGGAACAGCTCCTCCTGGAGGTCAGCACTAAGCATCTGGAGGACAGGAAGGTGATCAGGAGTAGTCAGCATGGATTCACCAGAGGGGAATCATGCTTGAGCAATCTGATAGCCTTCTATGACGGAATGACTGGCTGGGGCGATGAGGGCAGAGCAGTGGGTGTTGTCTCCCTGGACTTCAGCAAGGCTTCTGACACTGCCTCCCATCACATCCTCCTAGGTAAGCTCAGGAAGCATGGGTTAGATGAGTGGAGAGGGTGAGGTGGATTGAGGACTGGCTGGATGGCAGAGCTCAGAGGGTTGCGGTGAATGGCGCAGAGTCCAGTTGGAGGCCTGTGGCTAGTGGTGTCCCCCAGGGGTCAGTCCTGGGTCCAATCTTGTTCAATATATTCATCAATGACCTGGAGGAAGGGACAGAGTGCACCCTCAGCAAGTCTGCTGATGATACTAAACTGGGGGGAGTGGCTGACACACCAGAAGACTGTGCTGCCATTCCGAGGGACCTGGACAGGCTGGAGAGCTGGGCGGAGAAGAACCTCATGAAGTTCAACACAGGCAAGGGCAAGGTCCTGCACCTAGGCAGGAATCACCCCAGGCACCAGTACAGGCTGGGGGTTGACCTGCTGGCAAGTAGCTCTGCCGAGGAGGACCTGGGAGTGCTGGTGGACAACAAGTTAAACATGAGGCAGCAGTGTGCCCTTGTGGCCAAGAAGGCCAAAGGTATCCTGGGGTGCATGAGGCACAGTGTGGCCAGCAGGTCGAGGGAGGTGATCCTGCCCCTCTACTCAGCCCTGGTTTCTGGGCTCCCCAGGACGAGAGAGACATGGCACTGCTGGGGAGAGTCCAGCCGAGGGCTACCAAGATGATTAGAGGGCTGGAGCACCTCTCCTCTGAAGAAAGACTGCAAGAGCTGGGCCTGTTCAGCCTGGAGAAGAGAAGACTGAGAGGCGATCTCATCAACATGTACAAGTATGTGAAGGGGGAGTGTCAAGAGGATGAGGCCAGTCTCTTCTCCGTGGTGCCCAGCAACAGGACAAGAGGCAACGGGCACAAACAACCACAGGAAGTTCCGTCTGAACCTGAGAAAAAACTTCTTCACTGTGAGGGTGACAGAGCATTGGAACAGGTTGCCCAGAGAGGTGGTGGAGTCTCCTTTGCTGGAGATATTCAAAACCCGTCCGGATGTGATCCTGGGCTCTAGAGGACTCTGCTCTAGAGGACCCTGCTTGAGCAGGGAGGTTGGACTAGATGATCTCCAGAGGTCCCTTCCAACCTTGGCCATTCTGTGATTCTGTGATTCAGCAACAATAAATTTCAAATGGTATCTGATGGTCTGGTCTCTTTGACCTGTCCTCTGTAGACCCCTATGTTTTCTATTGACTTGAAGTTACATTTTTTGTTCATTTAATAACTTTGTCATGTTACTCACTCATTGATATAATTGGCCAGTTTTTTCTACTGTCTCTCACCCCTCAGTTTCCAATTTATGAAAACACTTCATCTCACTTCTTGAAATGACATCTCTTGCACAGAACTTTGTCAAAGATCTTTAGAAAGCCCAAAGCACGAGGCTGCTGGGCTCCAGCCTCATGGGTCTGACAGCAGGACTGGGACTAATTTGCGACCAACAACTCATTCTTAAATCCCAAGTAGCTTACTGTGAACATAAGAGGACAGACATCTGAAACTTGAAAGCAAAAACTGGATCTGAAAAGCAGAAGCTAAAGAAACCGTTGTATTGAACAACCAGCTGCTCAGCATTACTCCCTCTGCGTCTGGCTGGGGCACACCAGGAAATCTGTGGCCCCACAGTGGACATGGGTGTAGGCTGAAGAAGAAACAGACCTGAGCTGTTACGGGGATAACAAAGTCCTGCCACAAAGGCACTCATACTCAATAGCTTATGCTGGTTTCCAAACTACCCTCTGCATTTTCATGTCACAAGGTTTACAAGCTAACTCTGTAGAGTAGACCCTCAGTAGAACATGCTTGTGCAGGGCACTGTTCACCAGGGAAGACAACTCTTAGTACTCTCCTTTGTTGGAGGCAATTCTTGGCAGTGTCTCTGCAAAGAAGCCTCTGGGAAGAAGTGGCCAATGCCACCCATTCCCTGGAAAACAGTTCACTTTTTTCCCAGCAGGAGACACCAAAACTGACGAAACCAGCAGCAGTGTCAGGTCATCCCAATAGAAACAACACAAGCAGACAGGGTAACAATGAGACTCAGTTATAGCTTTATTTAATAACTGGTACAAAGTCCCTCTCAGGCAGAGCCTCCTAGTCCCATTCCCTACCTGAAATGGAGCAGAACATGAGTGTGACCCTTGGAGGAGCTGGCTCCCAGTGAGTCAGGACTGCTCAACAGCTAAGAAAGGATGTTTTGCTCGTCTGTCAAGAAACCTGTAGTAGCCTGACCACTTATCCCTTTTCTCCCATTTAACAGCTAGACCCTGGCACACAGCAGGCACTTGTCTCCTGCCCTCTGTGATCCAGCCACATGCAAAAAGGCAGCAGAACTGCGAATCTGATGAAGACCGGAAACAGTACCTGCATGTAGACGTTCACTACTCACACTCTGGCCTGTGTAACATAGACACGTGTCTGATAAATCATTTACATTCACTGGTGTTTCTTCAGACTCAGTTAATATCCTGTGCAGACACCCTGCCTGGGGATGGCAGCGGTGGGAAGCAGAATTGGCAGTGCAGGAGGTTTCTGGATCTCCACCTGCCAGGGGGCACTGCTGCCTATTTCACAATCTACTTTGATGTTAAAGATTCACTTGCGCCAGGGAAGATGGTCTAATAATCAGGAATAGTGTCTAAGGGTTATCTTATATGCATCTGGCCCTCCTGCAAAAAATGCTGCAGGAAAGTCCTGGTGGGTCAGCAGAGGCAGTCTGGAAGCCAGAGCTGCTGTTGTTTAATCCCTTGTACTCTGTTGAATAGTGCACCTTGGTTAGCGTTAAGTTAACTTGTTAATTGCTTTGCCCTTTCAGGAGGCTCAGGTAAGAAATCACTCTGCTCCCTCTTAACACACATACAGAGATGAGACCAAGACAGTATTTCTGACCATTTGTTCTCCCCAGGACCACTTGGTATGCCAAGAGTCTGAGGAATGCAAAGACCCTCTGGTCAGTTCTGCACTCCAGGCACAGCTCTGCAGGAGGACATCACCTGCCTCCAATGTCTGGAGTTTCACACCATCATAGTCTCGCTTTCCCACATCCCACAGATGCCATACCAACTGCACCACAAGGGTCCTTTAGCAGAAGCACAACTAGAAAGCAATTCTAAACCTCACAAAGCCACAGGAATTATATTTAAATGAAAGGGGGAGACAATGGCTGTCATCTGGATTGATATACAGCACAGACAGGAGGTGGTATCAGCATGTACAGTAACATGACTTACTAAGACTGCGGAATGTTAATGAGTTTTAAAGAGGCTCTGATGCCAAGGGCATACAGAAGGGACCAAAGTAATGCCAAGTACAGACTACCAAGGAGGTGGCAGCTCAGATGGGCATGCACAAGTTAGAGAGAACAGTTAATGCCATGTTGGATGAAATGCTAGATTCTGAGTGGGTTCAGTGGGGACGAGTAGAGTTGTCTGAATCCAGAAGAGGGGCTCCTGCTTAACAGGATACTTCCATGGTTTGAGGTGCTTCCTGGAGATCAATTGCTTCTGGGGTTCCAACACTTCCTTCACCATGGTTGCTGGTATGAGATCGGCTGCGGGCACTCTCCCCAGAACCCACGCTAGAGGAGGAGTGAGTACGGGAGCGGATCAGCCTGGTCATACTAGCTGCTGGCACTGCAAGAAAGAACAAAAGGAGGACTTATAAAAGCAGGAAGTTATTAGGCGCAGAGCAAACATCACAGTCACTCAAATATGTGTGGCCGGGTAAACACAAAAAGAGCTATACCCTCAGGAAGAAAACTCACTATTCACCGCCAAAATTTAGTTTTTGCACGTCTAAAGCAAGATGTGTAAGGCCCAATTTCAAAAGGTCCAAGGTGAGCAAATGCCAGAAGTGTAACTGAACATTTGCAAGTGCGGGCATGGTGAGCGTCTGTGCAATCTAAGGCAGCTGCTGTACAAATGACCTTTTGAAAGTTAGTCTCTTCGCTCTAAAAAACCACAGAGCTGAAATCATGCAACAATCAACAAAATACAAATGAAAGGTGAAAAACCGTAGCATACACATTGTACAATGGATCAGCCTAGCCCATAGCAGGCCAGCAGGACATGCTGAGACAGAGCAATGCACCCGAAGAATCATTCAACTCGGTACACAGACTTGGGCCAAGCTGGATGCACAGTTCAAGGTACCTGACTCAGTGCTTAGGTGGCTGAGCTGCACATAAGGGACTGGAAACAACATGAGACAAGGAAAGGGATGAATACAGGAAAGAGCCAATTAGTTGCAGGGTGTGACTAGCCCCTGCACTGCTCCTGGGATCCCCAGCTACTTTCCCTTCCACTCCCAGCTCACACACTGCATTGAACGCTCCCAATATTTGTGAAAACAGCTGCTAACAAGCATCTCAGGGGGTTGCCAAGCTGACTCGAAGATCTGATCAGGGCCAAATCTCACCAGTGCCTTACTAGCTAGAAGCTGCAATGTACCCTACATTGGTAGGCGACCCTACCTCCCCACCGTACACACCACAACAAGTCAACAGAGATGTTTTTTCCTCAAGGCAGGGAAACTGGGGCATACTCTGCAATTCCAGATACTGAACAAAAATTTGGGAGTCTTTCCCCAAGTTGACAGCATCAGATTTCTGCTACAAGCGTGCTGCAAGGCATTTCCTTCTACCTGCAGTGGCAGCACAGCAAGTCCACCTGCCGTAGCCAATGTGCAGAAGTAACCAGAATAGTCCTTGGGGAAATGGCTTCTGCATTTCCAGAAGCAGCAGGCTACTGATCTGTTTCTCTCTTGTTCCCTCCTCTGAGAAAGGAGGCCTTGCTGGCCCCCACTCAGCAGCCCTAACACAGTCTTTCCCATCAAAGTCAGGAAAACAGCTCTCTCTGGGACTAGCTACTAATTCCGGAAGTAGAAAACGACCCCTTTTCTTCCCTCAGCACTGCACACCTTGTTGGCAAGAGATTTGAATCCCAAAGTCCTGCTGAAGTCCTTGCTCTGATGACAGTACTTGTTGACTCTATTAACACCAGAGACACAACAGTCAGACTTAAACATGGAAATGCTCTCAGTCTGTGAGGCTGAGGGAACCCTTCTCGCACGGCACCCTCCTCTGCAGGATCACGCTCTTCTGGACAGCAGGAGCCTTGTGTTCATGTCAACTACACCTCGCTCTAAGGAAAAGGACAACTTCTGAGCCCTGAAGCTCATGAGTTAGCAAAGCACCTCCACCCAGGTGCAGACCAGTGAGCTTTGGGAGTGTTAAAGCTGCCATGGTGGCCATGCTTAGTGGATAACCGGTCATGTAAACTGACCCCTCCCATAATTCCAGCTTTTTAAGGTTCATTCATCAGAAGGGAACTCCTAGCCCTGGCCCCTGGCAGGCAAGTTGGAGAGGTGTGCCAAGGTGCCTGCAATGGAGACAGATTTGATTTAGTGCACTAAGAAGCTCTTCTTGTGAAGTCCGCCAATCTCTGGAGTACCGAGGGCAGGGGAGCTAAACAGTTCTCAGCCTAACACACTCAGAAGACAGTCTTCTGACTCCAAGCACAAGGAGAGAGCCATAGGGCAGGGCATGCGCTGGATCAAAGCACAGTTCCCTCTGGGCTTGCAGGGTATCTTGGAAGGCTCACAGCTCTCTATTCTGCAATCTGAGATATTGTTTACCCCTAGTGCAGTGAAAATCTAAAAGAAATAGGTACGTCTGAGAAGGAAAAAAAGAGCTCTCGTGTACCTATCACAACTGCAGCACTGTACAGCTAATTCCTTCCCCTCCAGACAAGGTATGCAGCCAGCAGAGATTTACTGTCCTTAGTAGCATGCTTTTTCTGACTGGGACAAACAAGGACTTACAACATTTTACCAACATCAGCAACCAAAAAGGGGTCACCACTCTGGCCTCACTGTGAATTAAACACACATCAGGGAATAATATTGTTTTTCTAACTAACACTTGTTAGCACACTAGTTGATTTTCTAGTGTAGATGGATCTCCTGGCAACCACACTAACTCACAGGTGGGGACACAGATGTCAACGGGCTCAGATGGACCAGAAAGGTTGAGTTCCCCCACACCAACCCTGCTTCAAAACAGAAAAGTGTGTTTGTCACTTACTGTAGCCCATTCCCTGGACAAAGTACTTGAAGGCTTCAGTCAGCTTCCCAGGCTGCAGACACAGAAGATGAGGCTTTAGTATGAGCAGAGCAAGACACTTTATACAAAGCAAATTCATTGGGAGAGCTAAGTGTTTCTTACCTGAACAACCTGGGGCAGGCCCCCACAGTCTGCCATCTGCAACAGGGAATGAAAGGGAGGTTCAATCATCCTTCCCATCTGATGATCCCAATCACAGAAATGAGGCAGCACTGCTTACCACACTGGGGCTGAGGGAGCAGACTGCACAGTCACATGAGGCACACTTCTGCCACCTCAACTCTAACGCCAAAGCAAGGCCTAAGGAATTGTCTTATTGGTGGCTGTTGCTGAAGGAACCCAGCAGCTGCATTACCAAGCAGTCTCAGGTCATACTGTAGGAACTACGAACTAGAACCCAAGAATAACCCTCTGCCATCCTGGATCATCCTGCCACTCTCCCCAAACCTGGCATTTCCTACTTTTGTACAGTAGCTGCCTGGCTCACGGAGAAGTTCCAGGGTGACAGCGGAGGATGGGATGGACTAGTTAGTACAAAGCCACAAAAAGTGATGTTTTTGCTGACATAGAGCAGCGTGGGGGCAGAGTACCTCTGCCAATTCGCAACACGTCTTTCTGAGCATTTGCTGGTTGAAAACAACAGAGAAAAAGTTTTAAAGCAGAGAATCAGGGACCCTCTTGCAAAAAACTCTGTTCTCCTGAGTCTGTCTCCATGCAGGAGAGGACATAGCCCAGAATGACTGCCCAGAAACCTCTTAAAGCTAAATGCATGGAGGGCCAGCACCTAAAAAGAGCTGGCCTCAGAAGCAAGCTGGAATGATTCTGGAACGGCACTTACCTTCAGAAGGGTAGTCTTGGTTGGGTCAAGCCGTGAATTGCATTCAACCTAAAATCAAAGAAGGAAAGAGGGACATGGCATCACACACAAAATCTGAAGAGTCAAATACAAAACACCGGGCAGCTGCTCCACTGGAGGCAATGAACTGTCCTCACCAAGGGGTGCTTCTTTGGAGCCAGGAAGGACTGAGCAGGAAAGTAGGCACCGTATAGGAAGAGAACACTGAATGGAAGATGCAAGGAGGAATGGCAGGTGTTCCCATCCAAGGGGACCTTGCACTGACATAATGTCACTGTTCTGAGACATGTGGCTGTGATCTCAAAAGGAAGAGTTCACAGGTTTTGGATAACAGGTTACCTTGCACTGCAGAACACTGGAGCATCCCCTCGGCTCTGATAATTGGACTGGGAGGGAAGACAGCTTTTGTGCAATGCAGCACAGAGGAAGATCATTCAGGCCCCCAGGCAAGGTGGCACAGCCACCTCTTCTCTGTAGGCCCGTTGCACTCAGGGAATAGGTGGGGGTCAGGGCCTTACAGGAAAAGCAGCCTCAGCAGGGCAAATTATCATGAGCTGGAAACACAGGCAACCAGACAGGTGAGCCAAGATCCAGAAAGCCAAATCCCCTCTCCCAACTGTGGACTGGGAAGCCATGAGAATCCTCAGGGATATTATGCCAGCAAAATCAGAGCTAGACAGGCTCCTCAGACTTGCAGATTTTCCAGTTCGAACAGAAGACTGATGAAAAAGCAACGGGTCATGACCAGGAAAAGCCCTGCAGCAGTTCTCCATGCACAGCTCCTGGGTTCAAGCTGCTCCTTTGGGAGTCTCCTACACTATTCCAAGGTTTCTTAAGGAAACTCCTTTTGTTCACGAAACCCTGGTCGCCCCACATCCACTGACTGAAGGGCAGGAAGAGGAACATCCACCCCAATCACTCTGTCACATTTGTAACTGCACAGGGAGGAAAGTGGGTTGTAGGTGTCTGCAGAGACTACAACAGGAAGGAGCTGCTATTGAGCGTTCCCTATAAGGCACTGCATTTGCAGAGATCTGTTATTACCCACCACAGGGGTTGGAGTCACGCTGCTTATTTTTGAACCTCAGGTAGCCTCAGCACAACAGCAAGAGAACAGTAATTCATGACTTGAAAACTGAACTCCAAGCAGTAGCCTGGCAGATCTCAGGACAAGACACTGGGTACTGAAAGGTCTTTGTACCACTCCCTGAGCAAGATGTTTGGGCAAAAGGACTCTTATCGAGATCTTATCCATTTCACCTTGGACCTGCCCTGCAAGGCCATTGGGTATCCCAAGCCTAGCCTCTCCCACCAGTGGCTGACAGTTTTCAATAGCTGGGGGTCTAGGGAGGAGCTTTGGACAAAGAGCCACTTTTTGTGACTAGTTCTGGGCGACAGCAAAGCATTCCTGGGTAAGGCAGGTCTGCTAAAGGCTTTCTGGAGCTAATGTCATGCAAGGAAAGAGCCCATATATACATACCACTGCTTCCACTGCAGGTGAGCTGTCACCAACCACTAGCAAGGCAGGGCACCTGGCCAAAACCCCAAAAAGACACGTTACTCACAGTGCCTCTAAGGGACTTTCAAAGGAGGCTGAGCTCTGTGTACCAACAGCCTCATTAAAAGTTAGCAACACTAAGCATAAGCCTTATGGCATTTTGGTATACCAAAACTTCCTCCAAGGCTTGCACATGCATCCATACCATCCCTTTCATGCACACCAACTACCACTACTATGCACAAGTATGTTAAAAGATGTGGTTAGAGCTGGAAGAAGCACCATCCTGGGTTGCAACAGGGAGTGTGTTCCCAGGAATGAATGTCCACATGTTAAGAATTTAAGAACAACCACATCCAGTGGTGTTTCATGCCACTGAGGATGGCTACTGGTCAGCACCGTGTTTCAGCTTGAATTTTAGAAATAAATACAAAAGATGTCAGGAATACATTGAGAAATGCCATGATATTAAAGCCTCTGTTGGCAAGCTACGCCTTCACATCCATTTGCCACATGCATTGGTAATTCTAGTGGAACAGTTAACATTCAGCCTGTAAAACATGCACAGAAGACCACCAACTAAGCGGCTGTGAATTTAGAATATTCATTTACGGGTAAAAATAAGAAAGGATCGGAATAGATCGGACTAGAGACCCCTCTTTGGTGTGCTGATTGGATGACACAAATTATACTAGGAAGTCTGTGAGCCACAGACCACAGAGCCAGTAGACTACCTCTAAGAACTGGGAGACTGAGAGGCAAGTCTATCAGCACAGGGATCCAAACTTTTACAAGAAATATTTCAGGAGCTGGCAGATTCCTGTGAATCACTTCAGTGGACAGTGAAGTGCTCTGTGGCTTATAGCTGGCAGCAGTTTAGGCGCTGTTATGTGCCAGAGAGATTGCTTTGCCTAGATACCAAGCAGGATTTGAATGCTAGATTCTCCCTGTGCTCAGAACACAGGGAAATTCACCTCTTTCAGTTTAGCCAGTATCTAGAGGGTTCTGCTGTGGGTGTTTAAAACATTTCCTGGGACTGGCAGGAGCAGAAGTGCATACAATTGCCAAGAAGTCAGCAGCAGAGCCTGTGCAGCAGCCTCTAGCCCAGCCCAAGCATCCTGCCTCAGCACTGCAATTCCCAGCCTTCACCTACTCTAGATGCTTAAGATGGTTCGCCCCTTCCACTCTCTTGCTTGCAACCTAAAAATTTACTTCTACTTCCTCCGTGCTGGTCATCACTGAATCCCCAGCCCAATGTCTGTTCCTTCTCAGGTATACCTGGCTCTCTGCATAGGCTATCCCCTCTCAGGCAAATGAGTCACCACTAAAGTGGGAGCTGTCACATGTTCCACATCCCTGCATTGCCATCTCTGGGAGATGTGCAGGCAATTTTGGGGGGTGGAGTAGAGGTTGGTCTGTGGCAACAAACAGAAACCCGCCTCCCTACAAATAAAGCAAAAAAATCATTCTAAGCTGATCCAAAAACATTTTTGATTGCCTCACATCAACATGAAATGGGTTACTGAAAAATACTCAACAATCAAACTAACAGACAGCTCAGCACATTACAGTGCAGTGACTGCTGGCAGGATATGCTTATTCCTCTGACCCTGCTTTCAGGAGAACCCCAGGACATTCTTAATACTGGCGCTTCCGGACACCTCTCTGCCCCACTTAGCTGACAGCACTGCATCAAAACCTGGGACTGTCCGAACAGTCTTCCCAGTGCTGCTACAGAGGTTCTTGCCGAGAAGCTGCAGCCTTTCTGCAAAAGGGACCGCATGGTATGGAACTGTTACAGGTTGATTCACAGTAACTTACTTGAGTGTTTTTGCTGTATTTTCATTGATGCCGAGAACTGGTCTCTCAATTTCCAGGTCTCTACGGCTGGAAGACAAAGCAGAAAAATTTTCCGTCAAACCAACAGAGGAAACCAGTTATAGTGGGAACGTTCAAAATCTAACCGTGTGTGCTGGCTCCAGCACCCAGGCAACAGGTTACTACACACTCCCTGTGTTATGCCATGAGCAGGAACTGCTCAGGAGCTGCAGTAGTCACCATCAGAAAATGGGATCCATGCACTGATTGCAAGCTTGCTGTGTGCTTAGAGAGAAGATTTATTGGTTCTGAATAACTGCATCCAGGCATGAGGCTGAGCTTGGCTCAGGATAATGGCTGAGGACTAAGCCTAGGACAGAGGTTCATAAGACGTAAGATCCTTTAGAATAATATATAAGGTCATAAAACTACTGAGCAGGTAAGCTTCTCACCTGCTCCCTCTTGTTTGTGCACTTTGTCCTTGGCCCCCAGTGGCAGGGAGGGTATGGGAGCAATTTTGAATCTAGCAGGCAAAAAGACATCCTGTACCTGTTGTATGAGGTGAGGAACAGCTGAAGGTTATCTTGGTTAATGTCCTGCGCGATATGGAGCCTGTAAGTCTGGATCAAATCTAGATTTGCCTGCAGTTCCTCCTGTACAGAAACAGAAGAATTGAAAGACAAGGAATACTATCTTTTTTACATGACTGTTTAAGTGCAATACGGTGTAAGGTGACTATACCTTTACAGACTAATGCACATGATGGTGCAGGGGTATAAAGGTATCTTTGGGATGGGGTCAGTTGGCTCTTGAGCGTCACTGATGCTTATATGGGTAAAATTCCCTCTGCTACACACGGATTTTCGGTTAAGAGTAGTATTAAAGAAGTAAACTTTATAGGCAAGTCCTAAGACTGGGACCAAAGGAAAATCTCATTGCATCACTCAGTTCTATGAAGAAACTGCATTCTGATTAAAGAGAGAGAAAAGGAAATGCAAGGAAGCACCATGTATAATGAAGGGGCCCAAAAGTGGGGCAAGAACTGTGTGTGCTCTAAGCAGGAGGAAGCTAAGTGACCCCTTGCAGTGCTGACGTGTGACGTTACAGGAGGGCTTCAGGTCAGCGACTGATCTGCTGCACACCACATACTATGTGCATGTGGCACAAACCCTTTCAGTTGCTCTGTGACCTTGTTGTTTGGGAGCTAACAAATTCCAAACACAAGGCTTTGTTGCAGCACAAAGTTCTCAGGAAGCACTGGTTTGCCTCTACTGAAACTAAAGGGGAAGAGGAAGAGGAGAATGCAGCAGCTCAGCATCTGGACACATACATCATCCCACTGGTCAACCCCCTGCACTTCTGTGCTCTACCAGCAGCTCAGTGTGGCTATGTGTATCCACAAAGAACCAGCTGCCACTCGTTTCTGCAGACAGTTGGCTTGGCAGCACAAAGAAAGGAGTTCTGCAGCACTAGCATGTGGGACATTACTTCCTTCCTTCCCAAATCTGGAGTGTGGACAGGATGGTACATTCAGGTGTCAGGACGTGTATGCTCCCCCCAGCGCGCAAAGTGCTGATGCAAGCTTGCCCAGCAAAGATGGTACTATCTGTAGTAGCCCTTATTTGGTGGATTAGAGCTATTTCAGAGCAGGTGCATAAAAAAGTACAGTTCCACATACAGTAGCATGGGCAACATTAACAGCTCCTGGTTACTTACATGGCCAAAATGGTGTGCCAAGACAATATCCACTATGTTGGTTGTCCAGCCTGAAAACTGAAGAGGAACCACACATGAGGAGGAGGGAGAAGAACGGGAAAATACTGTTTCATTACAAATTCCAAAGTAACTCCTCAGATTAATGACAATAACAAGGAAAACTATTCAAAGGACATTAAGAAACAAATGCCTCAAGCCTTTTAGGGGGCATGAGTGTGCAAGTCTCCAAAGAAGCCCATGCAAGCTCTCCAGAAACTTGGAATCCTTAATAACTGTAAGTGGCCAGAATTACAGAACAATTAAAAGATCCATTCAACCTCAGCCAAACCGAGCCTGCAAGCACAGCTACTAACTCAGAGGAAAGCTGAATATTCAGTAGTCACTCATCGTCAAGGAATTTGGCAAGATCTTTCATCTACACATGATCGCATCCACTCCGGCTCCTACGGTGGAAGTTGTACTACACCCAGACTGAGGACACAGCAAGGACAGAGATTAGATTGTGCAGTTTCGGCCATAAACTGTCGAACTCCTGTACTCTGTCCTTTTTCTTCTTAGTCTACATACTGTTCATTAAGCACTGCAGAGAGGAGATACACAGGAAAAGGAAAATCTCACCTTGGATGCTGCCCAGTCAATCCAGCCCTTTGCACATGGATCGACGTTAATAAGCACAAGTCCTTCCACCAAGTCTGGGTGACTGAGCTGCAGGGAGAGAGCACAGGCACGCTGAGGAGGATGATTCAATCCACAGAAATACACATCAGTCAATGGCAGGCACAGCAGCTGAAACACTTCTTGCAAAAGGCAGACAGTAAAACGAAGACTAAAGCGGTGAGCTCCCACTGTGCTGGGCTGCCAGCGGCCTCTTCAGTGCCCAGCACAAAGCCGGCTCCCAGTCAGGCCTTACTCTCTGGAAGGACTGTCATTGGCGCAAAGGAAGCAACTGCTCACACAGCACCTGCAACTTGAGCAAGCCTCAAAAGTGTCTTCTGGTCACCCAAGTGTCTGGTGCAGCCAAAGAGTACCTGATTCTGCTCAGGCTCCATGTATCATAGGACTGTAAGCAGTGGCTTTCTCTGCTCCAATTTGGCATCCCCAGCTAGAGGCAGCACTTGGAGAAACTCTTGTGCCCTGAGAGCACCTCCTTCCATACCCTGATGAGAAGGCAGTCCTCCCTCAGTGGAGATCTCTGCACTCCCAGGACAGAAACTCAGAGAAAGCAATCAGCCCCATCTCTAAGGCATCTTAGTACTGGAGAACTGCTGGGCCATGGCATCCCAAAATCTCAGAACAGGCTGTCTGATACAATGCCTTGATTCATAATCTTTTCAAGGTTAAGACACTGACAGAAGGGCTGAAACAGATCTGAATATGGTCCAAAGAACGCAAGGGCAGCACACTTTTCCTGCACTGCTTTGCAGTTCCCTGTCCATTTGGGGTGACCACAGCAACATCAAAAGCTCATGAAAAGTCATCTTGACCCCTCCTGGGGTCACATGCTTTCAGTCTGGGTTTCCACTCAGCATGAATCCCTGAACTATTTGGATAACAAGCTGCTGAGGCTGTTGCAAGTCTAAACAGCAAGATTTGTGTTTCTAGGCACTAAATTCAGAGCCCATATTAAATACAAAGCTTTACGCCAGCAGTGGGTATCAGTACTGACTGTGGGAAAATTCTAGAGCAGGGATCTCCATGGAGAGACTGCTTCCTCCTCAGGGTATGGAGAAACCTGCCTCCAGGGCACATGAGTTGGTGCTGAGGTCCCCAGAATGCCTGCAGCCTGAGCAGAGAGAGGTCTGGGAAGTCCCAGCTGCACCAGATGCCTGAGCATCAGAGGGCACCCCTGAGGCCTGCTCAGGCTGCAGGCACCTGCTCCCTCCGCTTGCATCCCCAGCATCCTGCAGTTTACTTTGGACTGGGGTAGGCGTGAGCACAGGCCCAAAATACTTTGAGAATTGCTTGTGATCACAAAAATGGAACTTGAACACACCTGGAGAACTTCAAGCTCTAGGCTCACTCAAAGGCTGAAATTTTACTACAGCTCCTCTATTCTCTGTTCCATTGCAGAGATTACTGCTGGTTAAATAGAAAGAAACAACAGTGTCCTCAGCAGGAAAACATCTGCAATTCAGGCAGCAGTGCAAGGGCTTTCTGACACTTCACTGAGCTGAGGCTAAAGGCTTATTTAGTGATCTTCTCTTTAGCAAGAGAAAATTACACAAGATATACAAGACAAGGAACAGAGCAAACACCAGTGCCTGGGAGTGCCCTAGGCTCTCTGCCCTGACACAACATTGATTGGAAGAAATCTTTGTAGGAGGGGCAGCTACATGATAAAGTGGCTATACTATGTAAAAGTGGCCATCAGCAACTCTGCACTCAACAACTTAAAATAAATTTTATAGAGAATATTAGAGTTCTGTATCCTTTTTTTAACACTGTCCCTGAAACATTCAGATAGGTCTCTGGCAACTAAACCATGTTCACTGTTTTCACATGCTTATATACACTCTGACAGGGAGAAATGTATAATTAAATAACAACATAAAGCTATCACTCTCCTCTCTAAGGGTGGAGTACAAGATCCTCTTTCCAGTCAGTGAAAAAGCACATTCTTCATCTCTTTTCAGCGCTGGTTCACAGTGCAGCGCAGCGCAGCACTAGATTGTTTGGTGTCACAAACATTGGAAACAGCATACAGTAACGCAGCCAGGGGATGTTTCTGAAGACATGAATATCTTCAGTGCTTCTACAAATATCCAGTCATTCTGAGACTGGATATTCCTAGCAGACAGGATGGAGCTCTGCTGATTCAAAGATCTTTCCACACCTGGCATAGCTTCAGAGTATCTTTGGCTGCTCCAATTTAGCCATCTGGATGTGAAGTAGCTCTCACTGCATGTCTGCTGTAATTACCGCTACTTTGCTTGCGCCCCACAAATGGTCTGTTTGATCAGTGGGAGACCACAGCTCGTATACGTCACAATGGAATGAAAAGATACTTACTGCAAACCTGCTGAGGACATAAGCACCAGCTCCCAGTCCAATCCCAATGATGCTCCTCAGGCTGAAATATAGGCATTTCACAATCAGCAAGGCTATCTTAAGCTCAGAGCTGAAGCATCCCTAGAGGCAAAATCTTTCCCCTCTCTGCATCCAGCTGTTCACTTATGGTTCATTTTGAAAACGATCCAGCCATGATGCAGCAGCCATAAATTGTCTCATGTGGCAGACAATGTTCCCAGTATAAGAACCAGACAGGGTTAGATGGGTTAGGAGATGCTCAAGCCTCTTGAGACAACTCAGTGAGCATATCAGATGTTGCAAGCAGAGATACAGGGAGGTGCAGGAATGGCTGTAACCAGTTGCTCACCCTGTTTCCTTTCAGAGACTTACTTCAGGTGTGTCAGAACAGCAGGGAGCATTTCAGCCAGTTCATCCATACTGGGATACTGGTACCTGAAAATCGAGCAAAGCTGAAATCAAAACACCTCCAAATACCTCCCAGTTCTACCCGAGGGCATGAGAGACAAGGAACATCTGACTGGCATGCGCACGGGTAATTATTTTGCAATGATAATGTAGTCCAGCCTACAGCATGGATCCCATCCCTTGGAGCAAGACTAACACAGAGCTGTGTTTGCACAGTCAGGCTTCGGTGGGAGGATGGACAGACTAAGCAAGGAATGCCAGCTAGACTGCAGCGTGCTGGGCTCATGCTTAAGTCAGAGAGCTGGTGTCAGCACTCTCCACTAGCAAGGGCCTTACCCAGGCCTCAGCAACAGGAGGGTTCTCTGCCTGCCCTGGGAAGCCTCCTCATCTGCCCACTTCCTCTGCTCCCAAAAGGTGCCTCCCACCCAGCTCAGCCTAAGAGTCTCATTTGGATTAAACAGCACCCAAGGGGGAACAGACTGCAACCATGCCTGGAACTAGAAGGGTCTCTCTGGAGCTCTTACCCAGATGGGAATGGGGGGGCTCCTTCCTGTTGCCCGGGTGCATCCACATGGCACACAGCAAAATGCTGAGTGATCTCTTGCATGTCCTCGAAGTTAAAAAATGCATTGAAACAGGATTTGTCTGCAACGAAAAAATGAAATGAGACGTTTACTGAAACGTTACTGCGATCTGCCCTCCAAACATCAGGGCATACGTCCGCATGAGCATAACCCCCGTGCTAAATCTGTGGGACAGTGGACATTGGGTGATGCATGCTGCTGTTCCTAATGGACTACAATGCAGCAATGAGTCCTAGCAAAGTAACCTCTATGACCGGAGGGCAGGCAAACTAGATAAATGACACCCCAGAATGCAGACCCAGCAAAACAGGGCCTTGCAGCACCTGGGTACCCATGGCACGTACTGAGGAGCACCTGTGCGAGCATAATATTACGTGGCAGGGGGTGGGAAGACATGTGGAAAGATCAATTGAGGAGACGGTTCACTACCAACACTACAGTAGTTTTGTAGCCTTGTAGAAGGGACTTCTCACCTGCCCAGCCTCCATGGGAACAGATGCTTTGTGGCAACTCGGGGTGAATAGCTCTGTCAAACAGTGCAGCAAGTCAGCTAGAGCCCTGTAGTGTGGTGGGTGGATCCATTTCCACCCTGGCCCTTCTTTTGAGGGCTGTTGGAACAGATGTGGGCATGCCACACACTCTCTCTCGAGAAGACCTTTATCTTTTTACCCTACAATGCCCTGCCTCATCTCAGCATCCAGGCCAGTCCAACTGGTCCCCACACTCGAATGAAGATATCATGAACAACCACTTCTTCAGAATCTTGTTTGGAATTGGACTTTCACACACTTTGCAAGAAGACTCGGGTAAGGATACATGGTCCTGGGAATTCAAGGGCTTACGGTTGAGGCCGATGTCATGGTAAGTGAGGATGACAGGTCTGTTCCCCTTCGGAATGCCCCGCATGGTGACGTGGACCACTCCAAAAGCTGTCTCAATGTCATGTTCCTACAGAGAGAGAAGAAGGAGCGTCACTGCTGTGTGTGCTGGCTGGGCTATAGGGAACCCTAGCCAAGAGCCAGCAGCAAATGCCTCATCCACATTTTATACTTGCTTTCCTGTCCCCAACTGGTGGCTCAGTACAGCTGCTGCAAGGGTCCAACATTACAGCTGCTACAGGTTCACTCCCACCCTCTGACATGTTCACAGCTGATCACAGATCCCTTTCCCAAACATTCGCCGGGTCCTCTGTGGCCTCCGAGCAGGCAAGCCGAGACAAACCTCTCAGGCCTGGGCACATCTGACAGCTGACTTCATCACATCTTTACAGACTGCAGATCCACCTCCTGGCTGCCTGGGAGGTTGGGGCTAAGGCACAGTGCCCACTCACAGGGCAGCAGGTCATAGCATTTGCTTTCAACAGCATTAAAAAGACAAAATACAGGTCCACATACACCTGCCCTCCTGTGCTGCCTACCTAGTGCGGCCTTACCTCCTCATCCTTCCAGTAGGGTTTGCCATTTGGCCAAGATCCCATCAGGTCTTGGCTACACTGCTACATTAATGTTCACCGCAGCTTGCCTGTAAACCCTGACCTGTCACGCCAGGGAAGTTTGAGTACAGTGTCTTAACCGCAGACGACTTTTCCCCTGCTGCCAAATTTGGTAACATGATACTAAAACACCCCTAGGCCCCTCCGGCACCTGGCCCAGATACAGGAGGTTATGTTGGTTTCCAGCCAGGGATCTGTGGAGCAGCACGTATAAATAATGGGAAATGACGTGTTTCACGGTTGCTTGCCGCAAAGCTATGTGCCTTTTCCCAAGCAAAACATTGAGGGCTTATTGCATAGTGCCTAGCACAAGGGATCAAGAGGACTGAGACACCTATAGGTGCAGCTTTGATATACACCCAGTACAGAAATAAAAGCCACAACCTCAGAATGATGAAAATAGGAAGTGCCCACAAGTGCATGAGTTTAACTAAATTAGCCTGCAATCACATTTAGACAATACTAAACCAGGATAATTACAGACTTTGGTAAAGCTGCAGAGATGGCAGTATGGCTGGCTACTCTGTGTTCCTTTAAGTCCTTTCTTTAATCTACAGAAATCAAAGAGAAATGTTCTGACTTGCAGATCCTGAAAAAACTCCCACAAATTATTTTCTTAATATTAAAAAATATATATATATTTAGGAAATTGGCTCTTGGTTGAGCCTGAAGACAGAACGTTGCAACCTCAAAAATACTTCTTACTAGTTCACACAGTGTGTGAATTTTTAAAAAGCAGTAATTTCCAATAACTTGAAGTGTTTAGACCAAGTATAGAACAGGTGAAAGTGCCTGGCTTGCAGCACACCAGAAATTCATCTCACTCCTTTTCTGGGGATTCCCAAGGGCTCGCTGCACGTCAGATGGATTTAGCTCTTCTACTGAATGGCCTTCCTCTCCCCTTTCTTCCTGGGGGCTCCAAAGCCTCTCTCCTTCCCCTCAGAAGTGTCGCAACAGGAGCAAGCTGCCATGGCCAGATCATCTGAGGTAGCCTGAAGCCTTCTCCCTACTTGGCTTTGAAGGATCCTCAGATAAAAAGACGGGCAGGAATTTTTCCTGTAGTGTGGAAGACCTCTGATTGCCCTCTCCCCCTGGAAGCAGTTGGGTTTTACTTGCCCACATCTATTGCATTGCACATGCGGAAAAGTCAGAGTACCTAGAAAGCAAAAGTCCTACTTTGTACTCCAACAAGTACATGTTGCTCAGCCACAGCAGCGGTCCTGATTTCAGCACTCATGAAGTTAATAGGTGTTATTGAGTCCTTTAACAAAACTGGTAACTTTTGGGAAAAGGCCGAGGAACCCAGAGGGTGGCAATCTGCAGTGCGTGCTGCCAAAATGGTGAAGTGCAGCAAGGTCATGGAAAAGCTTGCAACCTCAAGCTGCAGCTCCATACGCATCTGAGCTAATCAAATGGCTTGTTGCCATTAAAAGCAGGTCTCTCTGCCAGCTCTGGCAGTTGCTGGTCCCTTCCACAAGCAACTTTCACTCAGACACTTGGCAGGAAACTATCCAGCTTTTCCTTTTTTTTTTTTTTTTTTTTTTTTAATCTTACTTTGTTAGATTTCTGCCAGGTCATTGAGTTAAGAAGCTCAGAGAGGTCTCACAAACGCTGGTGCTGGCTCAAAGCCAAATGGAAGCGCATGGAGGCATGGAGCAGTGGAAGTAATAACCCTGCCCTGAGCATGAGGCTTGGTTAGTGACTCACATCTCATAAAACTGCACCTCCAGAGGACTAGAGAGGGTTTTATAAGCAGCAGCAACAGGTCAACTATCAAACAGAAGCACAAAACTCAAACAGTGAACAGCAAGAAAAGCACAGAAATCAACAAAAGAGCTGATGGCATATTAAAAAAATATCAGCAGTACACTGTCTTTTCTGGAATTATCTTCAAACTAGTGTCACACGCACTTCCACTAGGAGAAAGACTTAGACAAGGTACTAGAAACACCCACCTCTCTTCAGATGGTTTATTCAAGCACCTCAATGTGCTTTATATTACTTTGCTACACTCTGAATTTTTGTGTTTTTAGCAGCTGAGCTTGGGTTTTTTCTTAGCTCTCTAGCAGAGAAAGAAAAAAGTTTCCTTGAGCTAAAAATCAATCATTGCTCTCCCACTTGCTTTGACTTTACACACTGTATAAACTGAGATGCTGGGAAATGAGAGAGTTTATTGAGAAGATGTTTTTCATGTCACCAGCATGCATCAGCCCAATCTGAATGGTATGGACCTAGCTAATCCTTCAATTATAGTAGTACTCCTCCAGTTGCTCAACATAGTGTGTCTGTATGCCGAATTCTCTACATTATTTTTCCTTCTTTCATACTCTACTTCCTATCAGACGCTAGTCATTGTTTCGCAGACGCTGTATTCTTTGTTTCCGTTCTCCGTTCAGGCCAGCTTTGACAAGTTGCACCAGTGTAGCTTGAACGGAAATTCAAGGGTTGTTATCTTGCAGCTGTCTAACTCCAGTAATGGTCTGAATAGTAATCAGGTTTGTAGTAAAGGAAGGAGAGATGGGAGAAGGCAGGTGAGAAAGATATGACCAGGAGGTAGCCAGCTTTTAATAAATGTGTTCTGCAAAATAAGGGAGGTAAAGGCAAGAGAAGATGATGATTTACTCTTCTGTTTTGAGATAACGGATAATTTTCACTTGGGGACTGGAAACTTTATCAGAGGTTTCTCTAAAGAGATTTTATCTTTTACACTTGGTCATACGATAGATAAAAAATAAACAGCAGCTGTAGACAATTTGCTGTAAATAGGAAGTCAAACAGCAGAGGCAGCTTCACTCTCAGCAGCCTGCTCTTGCTGGCTGCAGGCACAAAGCCTGTGACGCACATATGCCAAACAGCAGTGTACTGCTGGAGAGACAGAGCAGACAAATAAGTCCTGTACAGGCAGCTACTATTGATCAACTTAAATCAGAGCTGGAAACCAGTGCTTCAAAAATTAGCAGTTCCCTTGGGGCACACATGAGAACAGAAACGATGATGGAGGACAAGGAGGCATGTAGTTGTAGCTGGTCGGATCGAAGGACCATCTAGCCCAGTATTCTGACTTTGAGAGTGGTGCCTTATGGAGAAATAAAATAAAGCAAATAAGTAGTGATACTTCCTCAAACTGTTGCATCTAGTAACACTTTCCCCTAATTCATTTTCCAACCTCCAACAGTTTGCAGGTCAAAAGGGACTTTCTGAGTTAGAGGTGTGGCCCTCACCTTTACTAGTCACTGTGACTTTCTCTTCTGTGAACTGCACTGTCACGCCTTGCCACATACACCCTTGGCATTTGCATCGCCCTATGACCAGAAAAGCCAAAGTCTAACTGTGTGGTGTGAGGAATGATGATTCCTTTTTGCCCCATCTTACATCTGTTCGTTTTATGTGAGGTCCCTGAGCCCTTGGTTTGGAAGACAGGGAACAACCAAGCCCCACTTCCCTAATCCATGGGAGCGATGGCCTGACAGCCAGCCTCTTGCGAGTCCCCTTCATGCATCCGGGCTGACGCGTTCTGGCCTATTTGGCTGGTCCTGTTACAGAAGCATTTTGGAGAATAGCAAAACGGAGAAACAAAACTCTCCCAGTAGCGTTCTGTCCCTTCTGAGACGAGGGGGCTGGCAGTACGTCAAGCACACGTGGGCGTGCTGTGGATTTATGCAGTAGCACAACGAGGTTGCTTTGTTCTCTGTTCCTGATTCACAAGAATTGATTTTCTTTGTTGAAAGCTATGAGCCCACAGCTGACATTTTTACTCCTCTCATAACTTTAAGGTCTTATTCATCTGGGTTATCATCAGCTGAGAGCTCACCATTTTATACACGGTTGAGGACTGTATTACTCAATGTGCATACTTTACATTTATCCAAAGGCAGAAAAAGTTTGTGATTCCACCTTCCGACACCTTTTCCAGGCGTCTGAAGAATAGGTTAAAGCAGCACAGGTCACAGCATAGCTCTCTAAGGTACTCCACTAGTGATCTCAAGCTACTGTGAAAAATGATTACTGTTTTTTTTTTAAACCAGTATTTTACCCATGAAAGACATCTCCTCTTATCCCATGGCCACCTAAGTCCCTTAAGAGCCTTTTGGTAAGGGGCCTTGTCTTTTGGAAATCCACATGGGCTGCATCAGCTGAATTGCCTTTATTAATACGTTTACTGACTTACCTAAAACAGAAGAGACTGCCACTGTCACTGCTGCAGTGGAGGACACACAAATTTATCGGGTCAGGTTTCCTCCTTTCTCAATGATACAGTGGCTATAGCTATTCTTACTGTGATATATTTTCTCATCTTTGCCACTGCCTTGGCAAAGGTGGAAAACAATTCCAGCATGCTCCTGGGGACAACCTCTCAAAGCTACTGAGTCTAGAAAGATTAAAGTAGAGATTAGATCATCTTGCTCTTTGCAACAGCTGCCCTCAAATTTCTACGCATTGCTAAAGCAACAACACAAACTATGACTATAAGCTAAGAAAAAAAAATTGTAAGACTGTGAAACATCACCATCTGGTAACTCTTAGCATTACAGTACCACAGACCTTAACACAGTTAGTATCTAAGTGCTTACCACCTCCTCTCTGTGCAAAATTATTTTTGAAATAGTGGGGCTGAAGGAGACGGCTGCGTGGGAAGCAAGCCTAAATCAGATTTAAAGCAACATCTTGAACTAAATTATTCATTTCCATACAGAGCAGAAATTTATTAATAGCAAACACAACATGATCTATGCAAGCAGGCAATGGTTTCTAGTACTTTGTGTAATTGGATTAAGTCTTAAATTAGAGAAATACTGGGTGAGAACTAAGAGCAGCAGAACGAGGTGTGTAATCTGGTTATATAAACACAAAAGCATCAGGGGACAAAGGTGCTGCTGGGTTATCCCCAACCTATTACTTTATATGCAAACATTCGTGTGCTGCTATTCCAAAGGCACATGATGCTGAAGGCTGGATCGAGAGCATACCTTTAACCCTTTCTAGCGCTCTGTGTCAGACCAGAGAGTAATGGAAAGTCACCTCCAAAACACAGACCCTGCTACAGAGCAGATCGTGGCTCTGCAGTGAAGTGAACTGAAATCAAGTGACCTATAATACGAGTATTCCCGATAGGTTAGGTTTGCTCTCCCAAATCTGAGAACCCAAACTCCTAAAAACATGTCATTAAGACCAAAAACAATTAAGCAACTAATACTAACACCTACATGTTGGAGAGGGAGCAATGGTAGGGCTATGCTTCCCTGATCTGCTTTACTCATGCATTACAAGCAACAGTTAAAGTCACAGCTTTCTTAAATTCCAATAAAGCATTCAATGTCATGGGCAAGGCAGCCAGCATGGCCTTAGGCATAAAACGGTGATTCTTACTACTGCCCTGAGTGTAAATCCCATATCCTCCCCTCCTTCCCCAGCTAACGAGGGAAATTGGAACCGCCTAGATCCCTAATAGTTCAGAGTGAATTAAACCACTTAGAGATCAGATCTCATCTGCCCAAGTTTTTGCCAGCTCTCTGCACCACCATTTTGAGTCAGTAGATTTTCAGCTTTCAGCCTTCCTCATGGGCTACAAATAAGGTAAGTCAATGCCGATAGCCCACTTCCATAACCAAAACTGTGGGCTCGAGGTGCCACATCTGCAGACACACGGCCAATCCGTCATTCTGCAGAAACTACAACCCTTCCTCCCCTCACCCTGCCTTCTAGCAAATCTCCCTTCTCCAACACACCAAAAGCACTCTTACCTCACCGGACTGCCTCCCCTTCATGACCCACAAAAAGAGGATGAAAACCCTCCTTTGGAGGAATAACCACAGCATGATGCCTCCTAGCTCCTCTCTCCTGAAAGGGCAAGAGGTCTGTCCTACTCCTCCCCCAATCCACTCACCAAAACAGTAGGTTGAGACTATCCAGATTCGAACTTTCCACTGCCTCAGAATGCAGTCTCCTGAGCTAGCCCCTTCCTACTTGTATCCAACAAACTATGGAGGGAATGCTTTAAAAACGTCATCGTAAACCTCAAGACTACACACAGAGAATCTGATTGTGCTAATATACAGGCAAATCTAAAAAGATTTTGTATGTCTGCTTGGCCCCAGACCATCTTAAATTCCTAGAGGCAACTTGGAAGATAAGCCAGGGGCCACACTTCACTTCCGAAGCCAAGGATGTTCCTCATGCAGATGTGATGTGCCTAACTACAACTCAGTGCCTTGCTGAAGACTAGGAGCATCTTAAAATCTCTTGAAGAGAAAGCAGGGTCATGTTCCGCATCTCCAAACCTGCAGCGTCCCTGGAAACGAGAACTGAGACTAACTGGATTTAGTTATAACTAGTATTGCAATTACTCATTAGTTGCTCTGAAATACCATTAATGGGTGTTGCGTAACAGATGGAAACAGATCAATCGCTATTAGTGCAACGGCACTATTCATTTTCTGAAGGCAGGAAGGAGGCAGAATCCCTTTCTCAACCTAAGGGGCATTCATTTGCTTTGCTGTAAGAATTCAATGGCTAGAAGATAAAGCACAGGACCTTCAAATATCACATCTTCATAATCAGTCTCCTTAGTACACTGTTGTCACAAGCATACAAAAAGCAAAGCTAATATGTAAGTAAACCCCATGGAAGAATTATGTTCATATATAATAAAATTAAAATTACGTTTCAGTCTAACTCCTGCTAGCTAAAGCTGTCTAGAATTCAACACTGGAATTTTACAGAAAATGAAGTTTTTAGGTAGAATGACAGTGGTGGGGGGAATCAGAAGAAAAGCTTCCCGAGTAATAACAATTACAAAAAAAATGTTTCAAAATTAAATTTGATTTTCATTTTTACATTTTGGATCTTTACATTTTTTGTTGCTGCCATGGCAGCAATTGTCAAAAACATTCCCTTAACGCTGTGACATACTGGTTTTAAAAAGATTAGGAGCAGCTCTTAATTTATTAGACATTAAAAAACATTGCATTCTGGATCAAGACATCATCTGTGTTGTAATTAATTTCACTCTGGCACTCTGAACAAGAGAATAAAAGAACTCAATGTCCAAATTATAAAAAGAGTGGTCTTCAATGTCCTAGACAAAAAGTTGCAGTGCTGTTAGAACAGCTCCCCTAGTAGAGAGAAAGCAAATCCTTCCTCAAAGTGCCAAAGTTTCATATTGTTTCATTTTAAAAAAAGAAGATGCTTTAAAGCATCTCATATTCAAGGCCACTGCGTAGCAATCACAAGATGGCTTTAATGATTTTGTTAAAAAAGATAAACACAATTTTGATTTTGTCAATGACATCAGCCAGCACACACGATGTGATACTTCCAATAACATCTCAATAACGGAATACCATTTCCTATGGCATAACAAGCAAAAAAAAAAAAAAAAAAAAAAGATTGTACAACGGTAAGCACATTTAAAAATCCAGATTGAAAAGTCTGCAATAAAAGCAAATCAGTAAAAACATCTATTTATTGAAAAACTATACTTTCAATGGAAAAAAGTGGCAAAGAATTCTTTGGTGAGCTCTATGAGCAACTCTTCAAACATTTTGCTCTTTTACGCTGGGTATAGATGACACCAAGTACCTCTACATTTTCAATTAATTCCAGTAGCGCTTTGTAAGATAGCAGATTTTTGGACAGGGAAGCTTTCATTTCTTTCCTCCGTGGTTTAATCATATCTTGTCTTCTCTGTTCCAGCTGAACTCTGCATGCCCTGGACCTACTCCTTCCCACTTCATCTACGCCTTGTGAGCTTTCTGCAGGTATCCTGCCAAATCCCCAAACCATCTTTCTATGAAGAAAGGCTGCGAGAGCTGGGCCTGTTCAGCCTGGAGAAGAGAAGACTGAGAGGCCATCTCGTAAACGTGTACAAGTATGTGAAGGGGGAGTGTCAAGAGGATGAGGCCAATCTCTTCTCCGTGGTGCCCAGCAACAGGACAAGAGGCAACGGGCACAAACTGAAACACAGGAAGTTCCACCTAAACCTGAGGAAAAACTTCTTGACTGTGAGGGTGACAGAGCATTGGAACAGGTTGCCCAGAGACGTAGTGGAGTCTCCTTCGCTGGAGATATTCAAAACCCGTCTGGATGTGATCCTGGGCAATGTGCTCTAGAGGACCCTGCTTGAGCAGGGAGGTTGGACTAGATGATCTCCAGAGGTCCCTTCCAACCTGAACCATTCTGTGATTCTGTGATCTCCATATCCCAGGTCCTCTTCTGCACGGAGTATACTGGAGAGCAAAACACTTCTCTCTCTCCAGGTGGGTGAGAGGCTGCAGAGTTCTTACTAGAGTACTAGTGAGGGATCAGATTAAACCTTAGCTTATGCCACATTGAAAGCATAACCCAGAAGTATTTGGATAGTTTTACAAATGTATTAGCATATGCCTTCATCGGCATTTAAAGCAAACACCTGGAAAAGGGGGAGAGATTTAGGCTAAACAGAACACCTACTTCTCAAGCAGCCAAAAATGGTCTACAGATAATAATAAAAGCATAAGCACAGCTCTATTAACCGTGCAGGTCACCACACCATCTGTCTTTCAGCCACCCAGACCATTTAATCCACCATCTGCCTGCTAACGTAAGAAGCAGCCAAGCCTAGATTTCATGAGGGTTTACACAGCTTTCAAGTAAAATGTAGGTCTCAGATTTAGGTTAATACACTTTATTTCTGAGAATTACTTAGATTAATATTTATAAAGACCCCTTACCCACCACACTATCCATCCTTTTTATTTTCACTGTAAAATTATATGGGGGGGTTGTTTCACTGTAAGATTATATGGGGGTTGTTTTAACTGATGCCCAGGCAATCTGTCATTTGTCAGGGTTAACTGCTTACTTGTAGATAAGCAGTATGAGAAAAACAGGGCACCGGTATCCGTAAGTCAGCTGTGTCGTAGACAGGCTAAAAGCTTCTTCACACCACATTAACTCAGAGTAACCAACCTCAGGAGCAAAAGGATGTGTTTGCAATGTTGACTTTGTCCAGATCTGGTCCTGGCAACTTACTTAAAACTGAAAACCCTAGGAAATAAATGGAAGTTCACAAAGGCATCACCCATTTCTTCCCAAAGGAAGGAAACATCCTGCAAACCTTAAACCAGCATGTTACCTTGAACAGTAGCACATGCTGAAGCTTTAACCTGTGTGCCTGGTGCTACACAATTCACAGAAATGGCTCACTTGAATAAGATTCCTAGCAACATGCTCCTGAGCTGGGATAACACTCATCCCAGTCACAAACATCAATCAGTTAAGGCCCTGTCCAGTCAAGTTTTGAGTATCTCCAAGGATGGAGATTCCACAACCTTTCTGGGCCTGTTTCAAAGTTTGGCCAACCTCAGGTTGAGAGAAAATTTCTTAGTATCAAATCAGAATTTCTCTTTCTGCAACATGTGTCTGTTGCCTCTTGTATCTATCACTGCACACCTCCAAGAAGAGTCTGGATCTGTCTTCTCTACACCCTTCCACTAGGCAACTATAGACCCCTCTATGCCTTCCCCACGGCTGAACAGAGCCAGCTCTCTCAGCCTCTCCTCGTACATCCTGTGCTCCAACCCGATCATCTTGGTGGCATCCTTTGAAGTTGGTCCAGTATGTCACCGTCTGCCTTATCCTGGGGACTCAAACTGGACCAAGCACTGCAGATGGGGTCTCACCAGCGCTGAATAAAGGGAATCCCTTCCCTCACCCTGCTGGCTGCACTCTTGCTAAGGAAGGAGGTAGTTGTCCTTGTTTGCTGTGGGGGTACACTGCTCATTCCTGCTCAACTTCTTGTCCACCAGCATCCTCAGGGCCTCTTCTGCAAAGCTGCTTTCCTGGCAGTTGCCCTCAACATGTCCTGCTGCATGGGGTCACTCTCTCCAAGGACCAGGACTGTGCATTTACTTTCACTGAACTCTAGGAGGTTTCCACAAGCCCTTTTCTCCAGCCTGTTGAGGTTCCTCTGAATAGCAGTCCTGCCCTCCAGCGTATCAAATACTCCCCACAGTTTGGTATCGTCCACAAACCTGCTGAGGGTGCACTCTATTGCACCAGATAGGTCATTAATAAATATGTTGAATAGTATTGGCCCCACTGTTAGCAACCCTGAAGGATGCCACCAGCAATAGGCAGTCAGCTGGACTTTGTACCACTACTGATCCCCACCCTTTCAGACTGCTGGTCCTAACTAATGACATATCCACGGATGCTGCTCCACAAGCTTCTGTCCTTCCATATTTGTTCATGTGGAAAAGGTAAGAATTGAAGACCAAAATTTTTAATATTATGAGACCAAACCTGCAAAACTGTTCTCTAAAAAATAACTCCACTTAAAATGAATGTGCATAACAGCAGCTCTATCCACCACAACCTATTTGAAGGGGACATTTTCATTTATACAATGAGTAGGTTCCAAATCATTAAAGCAGCTACAGACCCATGCATAGCCACAGCTTTACTCACACTTAAAACAGTTTTTTGGACTTTATTAGAAATATAAAAAGGTCTGGAATAAAGCTCTTACATCACTGATGCTATGCTCTCGTACTCCATCCCATAAACCCACTAAATTCCATCTTAAAACTAGTTAGGTTCCTTGCAGATGCTACTCCTATTGGAAACTGATCCATAACTCCACTGTAACTGGACATCATCTTCTAATTACCAAACAATGCATTTGCGACCAGCTTATACCTGTTCTTGTAAAATTCAGATTCTCCCTAAAGCTCTTTCTCCCTGTGGATTCTGGATAAATCATACTCCCAACCCAAGCTAAGTGCTTTTAAATCTCTTTCTATACAATAGCATCTCCATTCTCCCGGAAGTGCTAGTAAACCTTCCTCACATGGCTACCATTTGGAATTCCTCCTTCTCAAACACAGGTGAGCAGAGTCATACTAGTTTTGCAGCAGCCTGAATATGGTAGCTGGCAGTGCCATTACCAAATTAAAAAGAAGCAGTAATTTTGCACACAGGACAACACAAAAGCTCATCTTCCAACTTTAAGTACCGTTCCTTGTATTAGCAACTGAGGCGGAAAATCCAAGGAGCCCAACTGACCACTGCTCTAAGAGATCTCAAACTGAGATTTAACCCAGCCCTTCTTGGGTACCTTCCAGGTAAGGTGGGCTGGACAAGTCAGGCACCTTGTAGGGAGAGGCAGCAGAGTAAGGTGAGGCTGAGACATTTACAGTCACAAGAGACACTGTGTAACTTGGTGCTAAAAAAACAACCTAAATGAATTAACAAGAGCACTCCTGGAAGGAACATCTTGTCTCCTTCTCAACTGTTGCCATGGTCACTAGCTCACTGCTGATCTAAATCAAAGCACACAGAGAAGCAACAAGCACATCCTTCCCCTGGCCCACTGGTGCTGCCCTGAGAGCCCCTCTCCTGGGCCACACGGCTGCTCTGCTGCTCTTCCTGCACTTCGGCCACAGAGCCACCCTGGTTGCTGGGACAATGGCAGGGGCACGCAGAGCTGAGTACCTGCTGCATCCATCGCTCCAGGCCTCACGCTGAGCACATCTAACACAGCTTTGAATTTGGGGCATTCACTAAAGAAGGGTGCAGAGATGCTTTGCTTGCAAAAGGAAAGCAGAGGAAGGGACCTCTCCAGAGGTCCCTTCCAACCTAAACGATTCTGTGATTCTGTGAAAAAAGCAACAGCGATGCACACCTCTGTTGTGGGGACACCTTCCTACCTTGCCACTCGCTCTGCTCCCAAAACCATGCTGCTCGCAGACAGGTAGGCATGGGCAAACCCAGAACTTTTGTGGCACTTCAGAGAATTTGCAGTAAAGATTAATGCAGTTGGACTTTCAGGCAGTATATTTACATTCTTTTCAATGAGGGCAGACAGGCCTCTAGTAGGCAGTGCCTGTACTCCCTAATGCTCTCACTCAGCAGCACTGCTCCTATTTTACCCATTCCCCCAGCCTGCATGGAAGCATGCTGTACTTGTGCCAGAGCTGGTGAAGTTGCAAAAGGAAAGACAGAGTCAAGATAGTACAGAGAAGTGTTTTAAATCCATTATCTACCTTTTCAAAACAGAGAAAAAAAATTCTCCAACACTGTTGCCACTTCTGAGACCAGATGCAAAAGCTACAGCACTGTAGGGTTTTTTTTTTTTTTTTAAAAACAGGCTTAAAGATAACCTTAAAACCCACAAGGAATCAAGCTACAGTGCAGTGACATGTGCCTGCCCAGACGAGATGTGCTTTCAGTGTCCTATATCAAGAGATGGAAAAATACAGACTCCTCCTTATGACTGTATTTATTGTATTCCTGTTCTGCACAGGCCTGCAGAAGGTTTTCTGGAATCATCTGCGTCGATAGACTTTTATTAAACTATCACATGAAGCAGGCAGAAGACTGTTGACAGCTCTATCCTCCCGGCCATACCACTAGTGCAATACAGCAATGAGAGCCTGTCCTGTGCTGAGCAGAACATCACAGACACAGCAGCCTCCTGCAGCTGAAGAGAACAAAGAGCCACTGGCTGCAGATCCACATGCCAAGTAGGAAGGCAGCAAGGTAATCCAGCATGGTAAACGGAGCCTGCGATCTATAAACTCCTCCCGTAATATCAGTGTTGTGCTCTGCCTGACAGTGTCCCACATCTTGGGTGCAATTGCTCCTCTAAAAGCATTATTCCTATAGCAAGCAGGAAGACCAGGCTCATCTCGGCACTACTCTGGCAGATGAATAACCTCACAGAGAATGACCACAGCTCAGTCATGACCTAGGCCCAGCAAAGCAGGGGTGCCATATCTGGGGCAGCAGTAATGCCTGGTGCTTTCCATCTCCTCTCAACACAAATAGACAGAACATGTAGGCTCCTGTTTCCTAGCCAGTGTCTTAGCGTTGAACTAGATGTGACAAGACAGAGCTGCAACTCTTTAGCATATTGCACGTCTCCAAGAAACTGCCTTTCAGGACACCAATCATCCTGCAGCCTGTTGTGAAGCCTCAGCACAACCATGCAGGTTGGCACCTCAGAGCGCAAAATAACGTGACCTGCAGAGCAGTCCTGTCTGGTCAGAGTCAAACTAGCTACTAAAAGTAGCACACAGTTTTTCTAGAGCACCTCCCATCAGGAAATCTGAACAATTAACAGACTTCACAACCACGCTCGTGAAACAGGACACAGCTGTGTTGGGGAAAAGCTTGCTGAAGCTTACTAAAAATCTTAGGCAGAATCAGAATCAGTGTTTCCTAAATCCTGACCTCTGCTACAGCTGCAGCCCAACCCGCTGGCCTACAGAGCCATTGCTTCTACACTTGTCTGTCCTCAGCCAGCCTGAAAACTTGGGTAGCCTGCAGAGTATGCCTTATGCTAAATCCATACAGCTGTGCTACCACTCCTCCTTCTTCTCCCCTCTTATTAGGAGAAACTGTCAGTTTACTTAGTATTTCATTTATTTTGACACTGCAGCCCAAGAATCTGTTCACCTATGAAAATGCTGATATAGGATAAAAATATTATTGTTAAAACTATAAACTGCTCAAGAACTGGGAAGGGTGAAGGACAATTTCTGTCAACTGGACTTATACCAGTTCTCCTTGATTAAACCTTTAAAGGAGTTTAAAAGTGAAGATGCTGAGCTTTTTCACGTCTCTCAGCATTTCTGATTGGCCACGTGGACGCTGCCCACAGATCCTCAGCTCATGGACATGTCTTACCTGACAGTCGAAGTCCTGGAAGTTACGAGCAGCATTCTGTTAACAAACAAACGAACAAAAAACAGAAAAAAAGCATTCAGCATGGTATCCCAAAACACAGACCAACAGCAACTTAAAGGGACACCTCAGAGGTCTCTGCTTCAGCATGGTCTAGCCCAACTGCAGCCAGGACAGCAGCTAAATAGAGGACCCTTACAAGAAAACTCCACACAAGCTCTGACCATTACTGTACTGGGAGTTCTGTGGGGGCCGTCCCAGGGCTTCTGATTACGGAGAGCATCCGTGGACACAGCTCAGAGTCAAGAACATTTGAGCAGGGATTTGAGCATATACAATACAGGAAGGACCCTGACCAAAGGCAGGCTGGATTAGGAGGCTGGGTTTTGTCTTGTCCTGGTGACCATCATAAATTTTAATGAAAAATTATTTAAAGGACTATCACGAGGATCTAAGGTAATGAGTAGAAGAACACAAGCTATGCAGTCAGCTACTCTGTAGTAGCAGTAGTGTGCATGATATTGTTCCATGGTAAACGCAGTGAATTGTAAGATACTGAAATCAAAGGGCATGGAAACTAGGATAAGCAATTCACAACTGACTTTTTCCCCTGGGGTCAGACCACGCAGACAAGCGGGTATGGTACACATTTGGCATACTCCAAGTTCCAAGTTCTGCAGTAACTTGTCCATATGTCCACACGCTTTGTGAGACTCAGGCTCTGGTTACAGGGTAGATTTATGTAGTGTGCTACTGAGTGCTGTCAAATGTTAAGAGAAGGCTAGGCAAATCCTCTGGGTTATCACTCTAGCTTATATGTTTTAGGTATAGCTTACATCTTAGTGCTAAAATTACTTACAACTAGGACCATATAAGAGCAAGACAAGTACCCCAAACTCTTCCTCTGGGCGAGCACCCTAAATCCTCTCCACACATAAACAATTAGCCCTGCTTTCCTTCCCACAGGCGTTGCCACATTAGTAAGAACACAAGTTGTTAACTACGTTCTTCACAGTTTTGAGATGTTCAAGTTGAGAAAGCTGCCAATCTGGTCTAAGAATCACTGAGCATTAAGTACTGTGTACTGAGTCAATGTTTTGAACAGGAAGTGGCACAAAGCACCAAATCTCCCTCGGGGGGGGGGGGGGAGGGGAGAAAGGGAAAATAAAAAGCAGCCCTCTATTTCAGTTTGAGATCCTGAAACTAGCTGAGATTTCTGAACACCTTGTCTATGCTTTTTTCTCTGTTCCATTAAGACAGCAGACAGTAAAGTCTCCTCATCTACCAAGATGTAAAGAAGATAAATTCAGTCATCCAGTGTCAAGGTGAATAAGAACTATAAAAAAAGCCTATGAGGAAATAACTTCTGTACTCAGCACTGGACTTGGATGATGCACAGTAAGTAAAGACTGATCTGAATTTGTACTGAGAAAAGCAGGATTCTCTGGGAGGCGGGGGAAATAGAATCAAATAATGAAAGTCTGCAATTGTATTGTTTGTTGTCAGAGTATATTAAGCTGCACAAGCAGCCTTAGTGCTGGCGTGTCATGACTCCTGGATATTTGATTGTAACGCACCAAAATCTACCTTTAAAGCATTAATCTATTTAGTCTCTTAAATTTCTGAAGTCTAAGATTAAGGCAGGTTTTCCAGTCTGATGCAGATGTGATGGCTGCATCTCAAAGGCAAAGAGATGGATGAAATCATCCAATCCAGCCTAAGGGCTGTCCAGTCAGTGTTCTGAATTAAGCTGTTGCATTTCAATCACTTTTCACTGGGGCTATTTTAATAGGAGTCAAAGGTGCCAGAATGGGAATTAATCAGAAGTATTATCAAAATTGTGAATGAAAATTAACATAATGCAGCATTCTTGGTTTTGCTTTGCAAACTATCTTTGCTGAACTGTTGTTACAACTATAACTGTTAGCGTGAAGACACAGGGACTGCCGTCTTAGACTGGAGACAAAACAAAACCAGGGCTTAACGGTCTCCAGTTGCATTTCCTACAGGTCAGGCAAGAAGTGAACAGCTGTGACTCATTTCAATTTCCCAGGCAATTCCACTGTTTTTAAGAGTTTGAGTGTTAAGATGCTAGAGTTCCTTTTCTCCGTACAGCAGAGACCCTTTACATGTGAAGGGTTCATGAGCACTCATCCATTAGCACCTTAAGAGTTTTACTGTACTATTTCTGGCCATTAATCCATGCTGGTGCATAAACTCCTACCTTTAAAGGTGGGTTGCTCAGTGAAAATCTTAGTGAACTGCCAGCGCAATGCTTTTTGCACTTTGATGCACTGCACAGAAGAGCATGTATGGCACTACACCCATAAGATCCATTAGTTAGGTCTAAAAGGTGCATGCATATTATTCCAAGCTTGTAAGCAATAATGAGGGCTAGACCTTGGAGGTGGTACTTTCTTGAGGCACTTGTTGAGGCATTTTAGAAGAAAATGTAAAAAGGAGAGCCACAGCACACTTCTCATCCCTGTATGGTGTTGGGCATGGTTCTGATCCACTCTACGTGTTTCTTCCTGAAGAACTAGGAGTACATTAAAACATAACAGAATTTCAGACATTTCACCCATCTGGGGATTTGTACAGAGTTTTCTGCATGCACACAGTGAGCAGCTAAAGTAGGGTTTCATTCAGAAACTATCACATCCTGCACTCAGCAGAACAAGCCGGGTCTTGATGTCAGCCATTAAACAACAAAGCACTGGGAACTGCTTCACATTCCATCAGACCCTTTGATTTTGCTGTTAGATATGGAAAGTGACCAAAATCACAGCACATAATCACAATTTGCAGGTCCAAGATTCTAGATCTTCTAGAAGATTGAATGAAAGGATTAAACAGCAGCTGCAACACAACAGATTTTCCAAAGTTTCAGTATTGAATGAGTCTAGACTGCTCCAGTTAGATTCTACAGATATTAATAGGAAACAGTTCTCCATTACTAAATCCAGGGAGACGGGGCTGCTCTTGGGGTCAAAAAACAAGCAGATCATATGGAAGATGAAAGATTAAAAAATAGTCAAAAAGGTAAATACGATACAAACAATGGTTTCTCTAACAGGCATGAACTTATCAGAGGTTCTACAGCTCAAGTATGTCATGAAGAGTATCGCTGTTCCACTTTCTTCCCTGTCTTTGGGAATCTTCAGTACTGGCACAACATACTGTCCTATTTGGGACTCCAAACTTAGCTAAGCTGCTCCTTGGTGGTCTTTCTTTCCCTTACACTTAGGAAGAGCATGTGGTGGAGGATTATCAGAATGCGGAAGCAATTGCTGTTTTGTAGTACTTAAGGCGCTTCAAGCCGTAAACAGATTCCAGCAATCACGGCTTCTTGCTGGATACAAAGTCAGCCAGAGTACACCAGTAAGAGCAAAAGAGCAACTAGCATTACCTTGTCATTCAGAAGCGGTTTGATCTCTGTCAACTGAACGTCCTGTAGTTCATCCATGGTGGTGTAAGCGGAGTCAATTAAACTTCAGAGCAGCAAATCAGAGATTCTGAAAGAAAAGGCATACGGTTAGAAATGGCATTACAAAAGATACTAGCCAAAAAAGCTTTAAGATCTTTCATTAGACTTGTATACGCTCAAACTGAAACCCAAGAGTCTGAAAGATGCTGGTTCTCCATGCAATATGAAATATCTGCAACAGGAGAATACAAACAGCCACGTTTGCACTCAGTGTATCACTATGGCATTCCTTATACTGCACATTGCCTTGCCCATGGAAAACTGTCCCCAAAAGCTTAGGACTGTCTCTTCACAAAGCCTGGATTCACTTCCACACGTTTCTGGTACTTCAGCTGTAATCGTCCAGTAAGAACTGGAAATGACTGGATCAGCAGAGCTAAAAATTGTGTTTAGTAGGCAGGAACGCTGCCATTTCCAGAGTGCTTAAAGAGGACTATTGCTTCTTTACTGGTAAGAGTGGGACTCAGACTGCCGAGGCCTTAACCTCCATTGCTTCTTCTGTGCCTGCCCTGTTTCTAGAGCAGTTTTCCAGATGTCAGTTCCACCAAGGTACAACCCTATTGTGTCACTGGCAACGCTCGATACACCCTAACTGAACCATTCAGTCACAGGACACAGGGCTGCACCTGTAACCCACAAGATGTACAGCCACCTCTGGATTTGCACATGAGAAACAGAGGTGTACATTGTCGGCAGGAATATAAAGCTGCCTAGAATTCAAGGCAGCCCTCACTTTACAAGTTGGGACACAAAAATTGCTCCCACATAGTCCTGGTCCAGTTAAACATGTGCAGGATAACACTGCTAACTGTGGAGTAAACACAGCCCCAACAGTCATTCTCCATAAGCTGGTGCACAGTCCTCAAAGGAAAGAAAAAAAATTAAATCAAGAGTACATGAGGTTGCATATGTCTATGACAAATCACTGCTGCCACAGAATCAGAGAAGAAATCATCTAGTGCAAATAAAACGACCAGCGTAAAGGAAAAATATGGCAGAATTTACCAAGGATTTAATTTCTGTTCTACAGGCTAAACTTGTATATATGGAGAAGAAAATTTCTAGAGCTGGCAGACAGTTATGCAGGAATATGAAGAAAGCCCTGGCAACAGGAGATGATTATACCTGACTGTGCAGATTCTTTGGCTGTTTAGGAAAACTATACACATTTCTGTAGATGAAATTAAAAAGTCATGGACCTAAGTAGGGACAGGAATAGGCATGTGGTGGGCTTCCTGCATGTTAGTTGAGTGTGAACGAAAAAGAGATTCTCAGATGCTATCACAAATTAAATTCATTGTACAAGATAATATATTGCTGTTAAACCTGGAAGAAAAAAGTGGAAAAAGAGTACTGTGTCTGTGCTTCTACAGTCACCATAGATCATCATAAACATACAATGCCCTGGGAAAGAGCAGTTCCTCTCTCACCAAAAGCTGGCCTTCTCTCCAATCCCCTTTGTGTCAGGACTGACCTCAGTGTGGCTAAAGCCAAACTGGAAGGAAAAAAAAAAACCACAATGTCTTTCCCCTCTGAAAATCAGCCACAGCAATTCCCCTCTTTCACAGAATCACAGAATCGTTTAGGTTGGAAGGGACCTCTGGAGATCATCTAGTCCAACCTCCCTGCTCAAGCTGGGTCCTCTAGAGCATATTGCCCAGGATCACATCCAGACGGGTTTTGAATATCTCCAGCAAAGGAGACTCCACCACCTCTCTGGGCAACCTGTTCCAATGCTCTGTCACCCTCACAGTGAAGAAGTTTTTTCTCAGGTTCAGATGCAACTTCCTGTGGTTCAGTTTGTGCCCGTTGCCTCTTGTCCTGTTGCTGGGCACCATGGAGAAGAGGCTGGCCTCATCCTCTTGACACTCCCCCTTCACATACTTGTACACGTTTACGAGATGGCCTCTCAGTCTTCTCTTCTCCAGGCTGAACAGGCCCAGCTCTTGCAGTCTTTCTTCAGAGGAGAGGTGCTCCAGCCCTCTAATCATCTTGGTAGCCCTCCGCTGGACTCTCCCCAGCAGTGCCATGTCTCTCTCGTCCTGGGGAGCCCAGAAACCAGGGCTGAGTAGAGGGGCAGGATCACCTCCCTCGACCTGCTGGCCACACTGTGCCTCATGCACCCCAGGATACCTTTGGCCTTCTTGGCCACAAGGCCACACTGCTGCCTCATGTTTAACTTGTTGTCCACCAGCACTCCCAGGTCCTCCTCGGCAGAGCTGCTTGCCAGCAGGTCAACCCCCAGCCTGTACTGCTGCCTGGGGTTATTCCTCCCTAGGTGGGGTGATTCCTCCCTAGGTGCAGGACCTTGCCCTTGCCTTTGAACTTCAGGAGGTTCCTCTCCGCCCAGCTCTCCAGCCTGTCCAGGTCCCTCTCAATGGCAGCACAGTCTTCTGGTGTGTTAGCCTCTCCCCCCAGTTTAGTATCATCAGCAAACTTGCTGAGCGTGCACTCTGTCCCTTCCTCCAGGTCATTGAGGAATATATTGAACAAGACTGGACCCAGGACTGAGCCCTGGGGGACACCGCTAGCCACAGGCCTCCAACTGGACTCTGCGCCACTGACCACAACCCTCTGAGCTCTGCCATCTAGCCAGTCCTCAATCCACCTCACCCTCTCCACTCATCTAATCCATGCTTCCTGAGTTTACCTAGGAGGATGTGATGGGAGACAGTGTCAGAAGCCTTGCTGAAGTCCAGGGAGACAACATCCACTGCTCTGCCCTCATCTCCCCAGCCAGTCATTCCGTCATAGAAGGCTATCAGATTGGTCAAGCATGATTCCCCTCTGGTGAATCCATGCTGACTACTCCTGATCACCTTCCTGTCCTCCAGATGCTTAGTGAGGACCTCCAGGAGGAGCTGTTGCATCACCTTTCCAGGGATGGAGGGGAGGCTGACAGGCCTGGAGTTTCCTGGCTCCTCCTTCTTGCCCTTTTGGAAGACTGGCGTGACATTGGCTTTCTTGCAGGCCTCAGGCACCTCTCCTGATCTCCAGGACCTTTCCAAGAGGACGGAGAGTGGCCTAGCGATAACATCCGCCAGCTCCCTCAGCACTCGTGGGTGCATCCCGTCAGGGCCCATGGATTTGTGGATGTCAAGTTTGGACAAAAGATCTCGAACCCGATCCTCCTCCACCAAGGGAGAGTCTTCCTTTCTCCAGCCTTCCTCTCTTGTCCCCAGGGTCTGGAATTGCTGAGGACTGGCCTTAGCAGTGAAGACTGAAGCAAAGGCAGCATTCAGTAACTCTGCCCTCTATACATATCCTTTGTCACCAGGGCACCCACCCTGTTCAGCAGCGGGCCCACGTTTTCCCTAGTCTTCCTTTTGCTCTCGATGTATTTGAAGAAGCCCTTCTTGTTGTCCTTGACATCCCTTGCCAGGTTTCATTCCAACTGGGCCTTAGCCTTCCTTGTCGCATCCCTGCACACTCTGACAACGTGCCTGTATTCCTCCCAAGTGGCCTGTCCCCTCTTCCACATTCTGCAGACTTCCTTCTTCTGTTGGAGTTTTGCCAGGAGTTCCTGGCTCCTCCATGCACGTCTCCTGCCCGCTTTGCTGGATTTCTTACTCGGAGGGATGCACCGCTCTTGAGCCTGGAGGAGGTGATGCTTGAATATTAACCAGCTTTCTTGGACCCCTCTTCCTTCTAGGGCCCTCACAGAAAGAATTTTTACTCAGAAGAGCACTAAGAACCATTATGTGGATGCACTGCAAGCCACAGAGGAAAGAGCTAGCTGTTGTAATATGGATTAAAACTTCCACGTACACTGGAAGAGCTCATTATCTAGCTGGTTCTCTCCAAAACCACAGGCAAGGACCCCATGAGGTTACAGACACCAAAGGAGTTTCAAACAAGCAGCACCAGAAGTTCATTAGCAACAGGGGACAGACAGTACTAGACCAACCACATAATTATTTGGAGAGTTTATTCCTCTCTCATGCTCCTTTGAAAAGCCAATCACTGGACCTGATGGCGGGCAGGAAGCAATCTTATACCTGGGGTCATCCAAGCTGCTACAACCCAGCTCCTCAGTCCTTTCTCCAACTGCCAGCTGGACAAGGATAAGGACCTGCCTTGCCTCTGCTTGCCTGCACCCAAGCAGGTAGGTCAGCTGATACAAAGTAGTCTTCTGTAAGGGTCCAAGAAGTTGTCCACTGCACCCAAAGGAAACTAAAAAAATGTGCACATGCCATTCATCACTTTCTCTAGGTTTTTCCTACACAAAGATAACTCATGCTTGTTTTGTGGCTCATGAGTCTTAGACTCCAATACAGAATCACAGAATCACAGAATGGTTTAGGTTGGAAGGGACTCTGGAGATCATCTAGTCCAACCTCCCTGCTCAAGCAGGGTCCTCTAGAGCATACTTCCCAGGATCACATCCAGACGGGTTTTGAATATCTCCACGGAAGGAGACTCCACAACCTCTCTGGGCAACCCGTTCCAAATACCTAGCGTGTTCGCCTAAAGCAGAGTCTGCAGCGAAGCACAGCATCTGATGATCATTCTCAGATCTACTGGCAGTGCTTTGACGGACCACAGAACAACTCCGAGCAGCGATTGCTCTCTGTTAGATGGCTGGAAGATACTTTTGCTAAAGCTTCTCAGATATTCCATCTAGTTTCCCCTGAGCTATACAAAGAATAACAACTCCCAAGGAGCCCAAGGGTACAATCTGCATAAACCTGCCCTGGGACATCTTTTGCAGCTGATACAAGCATACCAGAACATGAAGTGCATAAGGTGTCGGGCGAGATACCCATTTTGTAAATCACGTGCACTACTTCGTTAAGCATTTGTAATATGAGAATAATAAACAGTAGGTAGGTGTTTGAATCAGGGATTATTAAATGCTTTTATCTCATCAACCTCAATTTCATGTTTGGTCTCTAGATGCTATTGCAGTGCACATAATAAACAGCGCTACACTGAAATTAATCTCATGCTTATCTTCCTAGGCTGCTATTGCTCCAAATACTGTCGGGGGGGAGGGGAGGGGGAGTTCTCTAGAAGCTAAGGCAACAGATTGCTGAGTTCCTTCGCTGTCTGTTTTACTTGCACCGTGCATTGCTCCTTTGTGAAATCAAGCCGGGCAGCAAAATGAAAGGCTGCCATTTCAGCTGCTGCACTCAGAATTAGGCAAAGCTTCCTTGAGAGAGGAGAGATCGCCTTCCCTGACACCAGGGAGGCTCATGTAATCAGGAAAACTTCTGTAGGGGAGCATGTAGGAAGAGACGCACCTTGCAACGAGTCTACAGCACAGGTCAGCCTGGGAAGCTTCAGCTTGGAGCAGACTCTCACGTAAGGAAGGAGACCTTAGGAAGTCCCCTAAGGAGCCACAGGAGACTCTGAATGCAAGGGTGACCCAGGAAGCCACAGAAAACTGCTGAACTGCGAGCAGAATCAAAAAGAAAGATTCAGCGTGCACCGCCATGAATGGAAAGAGGGTAGATTTCTCTTCCAAACCTTTTTAATTTAATCTGTTCATCCAGCAAATCTGAGTTTTCTCTATTGGAAGTGCTGTCTTGTTCTAGACACTCAAAGGTTTTAGATGCTTTTTTGAAGGAAAAGGGTGCATAGGGTCCCTATCACTGTTTGCAAACAGGTTTTTTTAGATTGCCAAACTAGCTCTTCACAGTTTTCTTCACTTATGAATTCTCTGACAATAGTTGTCAGACCCGCAGGTTTTCACATGAATTCATTCAGAGGATACTTTATAGGCAGATGCATGCTTTCTCTTCCCAAGCTCTTAGTAAGGTGAATGCGATTGCTCTGATCCAAACCTGGGTAACCTATTACAGCACTAGGTCTAAGTGACTCTGCATGACTAGTCACCCAAACTTTGCCTTTTTACCATGTTGCGCTAATAGCTACGCGACTTTTTGTTTGAAACACAGCAGAATGCATTTGTCCAAAAATGATTTCTCAAAAGAGCAGGGGGACCTAGTAAAGCACATTTGTAAATGCAGAGCCAGAGAAGTACGGTCTATCGAAGAGCTGTGCTATCCTCTGTTCCAGCCAGGTTAAAGTCACCTTGTAAAAGATCTTCCTGCCCAGGAAGCCATCACTTCTCTCCTGTCCCTCCTCCTGTTACTTACAGGAACAAACATGACATTTCACAAGCTGAAAGCTAGTTTAAAATACCACAACAAAGCAGCATAAATATTCATAAAAAATAGAAGAGCTCTGCAGAAGACAGGCTACAGACAAAGCAAAAGGTTTGCCCGGAATAATCCATATATAAAGCATACATTTTTCTATATATGTCCCAGTATGACATGCTTTGCAAGTGCTCCTCTTGCCTCCATATATATATGGCTATAAATACAGTCAAATATCTCAATTTAAACCATGCATCCCTTTCCAAAGGTTTCCCAGAGGCTGGAATCGATGTATGCTGCTTGAAAACGAGTAAGATAAGAATCAAGGAAAGACACTGGGTGAATAATTAACAAAGAGATTAGAAGTCAGAGTAGGGCACAGAAGGCTGCAGAAAATCAAGGTAGGTGAGCCTCAAAAAGAAATGATCTCTATATAAATAAGATCTGAAATATGGGCGCACACACTTACTCCAAGGTAGGAGGGCTCTAAATTTATATCATTTCAACAGATAAAAAAGAAGTTGCGGTAAAATAAGTTCACACACAACCCCCGTAGACAAGTGTCTCACACAGCTGGATGTGTGGGCTCCTCAGCTGGGTCAGGCAGGTTGCAGTCGTGGCACACTCATCTTCTTAATAGAACAAGTTTCATTTATGGCCTTTGAGACCCTTGGGCATTCCTGCCCTTTCTCCTCAGTCCTTTGTAAATCTCTTGATAGCAATTTGCTTCCCAATCACCTGCACAGGCTACTCTGCTGAAAAGCTAAAATATACCAAAACACTGGCAGACATTGTAAACTTTCAGCAAAACAGGCAAAGGGTCCAAATTAACTTTCTAACTGTTTTCCTAGCTTACTCACTTTCTACGTTCCAGCTCATGTATTTTGGGGAACGCACCACATGCCGCTCCAGCCCCAAGACAAACTGGCAGCCTTCCCAAATCACGTTCCATTTAATCGCTCCACTGCCAATTCCTATACAAGATGAACAGCAGCTTCTTGAAGCATTATGTTTTTACTTCCTCTGAATCTGGGCTACAACCAGGACAGAAATGCCAGCTGCTAAATATACTTTCTAAGCAATTTAAATGAGACCTACATTTAACAATAGTTTTGTGAGCTTTTTTTTTTTCATGCCTGGCTTTCTGTTAATTTCAGACAAAGTGTCCAATTCTGAGAAGCGTCACGTAGCCCCATGCATAATGGAGAGTCCCACTGGCAGGACACCATCCTTAGGCACCATTTGAAGCATCAACAAGGCTGATTAAGTAAGAGCACAAGACAAATGTAAAGGTTTCACATCATTTTGGCTTACCTGGCCGGAGGCCAACGAAAACACTGAATGATGCTGAACAACCCTACACAGTACAACCCCAAATCATTTCTTAATAGGGTTGCATACTTCAGAAGGAAGATTTAGAGGAAGGATATCTGGGGGACGAACTGGAATGCCAAATTTCTGTCATGAAAACGATGCAAATTGTCTCTGAATGAGCCTTTTCTGGTTGTGGTATCTCTTTCAAAAAGTTTTGCAGCACTTATCTGAATAAGCTGTTCTCCTCACTGCAACTGAAATAAGCAGTGACTATCGGTATCCAGAAATATGAAGGCATATAGTCCACAGCTTGCACAGGTAAGATCTTAGGTGAGCAGTGATCACAAAACAGCAGTAAACTGCAAGTCTTACTCACAGGATTTTTCCATGTCCCTTTCTTGCTCAGTGGCACCACCCTAAAACAGTGACTGCATTATCCAGTATCTTCAGTTCACAGAGCTCAGAATAAGCCACAGAGCCATTTTTCCAGTTTTATAGTGAGAGATACCATGACCAAGGAGGAACTTGGGAAGGACCAAACGGATCTGTTCAGAGAGGCTTCCCCCACTACCCCTAAGATGTGATATCTCACTCAGCGCGTGCAAGGGCTCCTGAAGGCTTCGCCCTGCTGACACTTGCCACAGCTGAAATGTTCCTAGCTTCATCATCAAAACTGTGTCTACCACCGCTGTATTAACCTCAGCTTCTCCTCATGCCATCCCTTCTCTCCACCCCACAACACCACCATCAAGCTCTCTCCATACTGAGGCAATACGTGTAGCTCAACCCAGGTGCTCTTCAAGCACACATTTGCAATTGGAAGGAAGGCAAGTGGGGGAATTGCGCTATTTGTCAGCAGCTTACACTTAAATAGCTTATGATCAAGTCTAGCTGCTTTCCACTAGATCCTTTAGTTCCTTTTGTAGATTTATTTTAATCTTGTTTCTGCTTCGTTTCAACTGCGCTTCTTACTAACTGATCATGTGTTTTTACATTTCACATGGAAAATACTCAGAATCAAGTTGAACATACATTCCTTGAGCACAAAAAGTGTTCCATAGTAAGATGGATTGAGAAAGTGTTTCAAATAAGATTTTAACAATGATTTCTATCATCAAGCAGTACATTTCAATTTACTGAAATTTAACATTGAACTTTCATTTTACTTTTCTTCTTCCAAAAGTTTCATTTTCACTGGCTGCCAAACATCAAATTATGTTGATAAATATAGCCTTTACACCCAAATAAGCTGTCTTGCTGTGTGGGAGGAACCATCATTTTTTAAGTTACAATAGAGCTAAACAAACATTTAGTCAGACCTCAGTTTTTATATTTTCTAATGTGATTGTGATTTTTTTTAAGTTATTTGTGTTACGTGCTATTGGGATGGAAAAAAATTAGATTAAATGCATAAGAAGAGTTTCTGAAGTCATTTTCACTTTAAATCTAAAACTCAAAATTTTTCATGTTCATTCATCTACATAAATTTTAGAACCTAAAACTTATTTAATAAAATATATTCATCAGTGAAGGAACTGAGCTGATTGGTTTTGGTATTATCTCAAACTGTTGGTAGGTGCAGTGTAATACAGTGCAGCCTGCAAAAATCTTGACTTATTGTGGGTAAGGATATCACCACATATATGTGCAAAGCTCAGAAAGACCTAACATATTCTGCTTTTCAGTCAACACAACACAGCTGCTTTGAGTATCTGAGCTAATTCATGTCCCTCTAATGCTATTGCATTGTGCACTAGAGCCTACACATCTAGACCAGCTCTACTAGTATCTTTATAGAGGAAAAAGAAACTTTTCTTTTTACTTCAGTCAAATCTGGTTAAGTGGAAGTCAGGCAACCAGAAAAAAGCGTGCCCCCCCCCCCCCCCAATAGGCCTCACAGGATTGTCATAAATTTTAAGAACACATATACTTTATATAAAAAATAAATTGCTAAAAAATAATGTTATAATCTATGCTTTTTTCCCTCCTTTCCTTAGATTAAATTCTTCCTTCCCTTCCTGAACGTTGCTCCCTGGAGCTCCCAGAACAAGTTGTTCCAGTTTGACTTGTTGCCCATCCTGCATCCATTTCTTCTCCAGGGTTAGTGGCATTACTTCAAAGCTATCAGAACAGCTATACCGGCTGCCCCATCCATCATTTTCGGTCTTATGTTTTCAAGCAGAGAACATGCTTCTGTATATCAGGTTGAATTTTAAAGTCCTGCCCCTTCTCAGGCAGCTGGTCAGTACAGGAGAGGTAACTCAAATTAACCAGTTAAACTCCAATTAACTCAGATTAAACTAGTAATGGATATGAGGCAACTCAGGAATCAGTTCAGGATGCAGTTTCATTATATATTTAATATGATCTAATTGTTGGTTGCTGCCTAGAGGGATGCTCCTGTTCTCCCTCCCTATGCCAGCCAGAAATTCCTTCTTCTTCCCTTGTACCACGTCAACAATAGTGCAAGAATTTAGCAAGTCAGTTCTGCTTGTTGATCCGTTAAAGGTATGTTTTTACAGGACTAGTTATCACTCGCATTAGTGAGCTGACTCAGGAAAAGCTGCCCTCAGCTCCCTGTGTACCACTGTTTTTGAATCTCTAGCATAAAGAGCTTGTTTTGAGACTTGAGTGTAAAAAAATCTGTTGTTTGACGGGGTTAGTTCTTCAGTTGAATCACTGAATGGATAAGATGTGTGTTCACAGCATCACCAGAAAAAAACACAGGAGAAGGGAACAGTATGATTACTTTTCTGGTAGGAGCCTGCCCTTAGTTTCAAAATATGCTAAAACTGATCAATTTAGATAAAGCGTATACAACGCAGATTGCTAATCTGAGCTGCCTTGTTGTAGGGTATTATTTCAGGATACAGAGGAACCAAATTTTCATCTTACAGCTCCTGAAAAGGGACTTCGGACCCTTCAGCTCTCTCCTATCATCCAGAATTCCCCTCCTTCCTGCCCTGCTCCTCTATTCCCTTGCAGCAGTAACCCAAATCTTGTCTTAGGTAGGGTCTAGTGTGCCTGCCTGCAAGGTGAGCAGACTAAATATCGACTTTTTGCCAGCTTTCTACTGCTTAGGTGAACTGAATGAGCCTATCAGGCAATCAGATGAACATTAGGGCTAGCCCAAGGTACATGGCAAGAGTAAAGGGAATCGGGGGAAGATGGGATCCACCTTTCAGGAAAATTGTTAGTGCAGCTCAAGTCATATTGTGAAACTACGCCCTTAGTTGCCATTTCAATCTGAGTTAGAGCTAAAGTTCTTTAAAAAAATGCATTTTTAACAACAGAGGAAAACCTTCAGGTACAGAACTTGGTTCTCTCTGGTTTGTTTTGTTATTTTCTTTTAAAAATAATTAAAATGCTAAGAGGAACTAATGAAAACCTCCAAGTTTTATAGGCTACAAAATACGTACGCCAACATAAATCTACTCTAACACTTCAATAAAGCAATTGCATGGATGCTCATTCACAATGGTACATAACAAGCTTTGGAGTCAGCTCCAGAGCTGGCAGTCCATGTTGAGGAACATGTACAACATAAGTAGTATTCAAATACTCAAATATACAAAATTTGTACACAAATAATTCATTCCCGTCTTTGTGGTGTTCCCTGTCACATGAATGACCAGGGCTATAAATTAGCATCTAGTACACATCAGCCCAGACATTCACATTGTAATTTCCTGAAATAGATGGAAATCCTTTGAGAAAAAGGGTAATAATGTTTCGTCTCAGTGACAATTAGAACAGGTATGGGACGCAGCATTTAACCAAGTCCTCTTCCAGCCACAGTGAACATCCTTGCTCATGAGTTAAGGGAGCAATTTATAAAAGCTTGCAAGCATACGATGCAGACATATGTTGGAAAATGCCAACTGCTAAGACGTTCAGTGCTAAATCCAGACAGCTCAGTGTACCCGAGGGTATAAGCGCCCTGCCAGGTACGTTTGCCCAGGTACTGAGAAGTTAACCCCATGGACTTCTACTGGGACATACCTGTAAGCATCAGACCCTGGCCTTTTCTTCAAACAACATTGAACACTCAAGGACTCAGTGATCTGTTTCTCAGAGCCAAACTGAAGCAGGGCCCATTACAGTTACTCTTTGGGGAATCATTATCCTTTAGCATATGTTACACTGCAATGAAAGTTTGAAAGGTAGTAGGGGAAGATTTCCTTTTCAACCAAAAACGTAACACAATTAGGTTTAACGCTGCGAAGTGAGAGAAAGCCAGCAAATCCAGCATAAACACACTCAATTTCAAGAAAAGGAACAACATAACAATGGAGCAACCGGTCAAAACAAAGCAAAAACAAAAAGCTAAGAAAAAGCAACAAAACATCCTACAAGGAGCCTGGAGACTTAAAAAAAAAAAAAATCTGCATGGGAATCCCAGGTAAACTATGTGCCTCTATTCAAGCATAAAGACAGAGCCACCTTATCAAAACCCTGCATGGCTCAATAGGGAAGTTAAGGAGGCTAACGTGGGAAAGGCTGGAGTTTAAAAAAAGTGGACAATTTGTCCAAATGAGGAAAACAGGAAATCCCGTAAATAATGGCAAAACAAGTGCAAATGGGAAATTAAGGTGGCTAAAAGAAAGAATTTTAAGAGTGTCTTGGCAAAGGATGCTCAAATTGACAGGAAAAAAGTTATTTAAATATGTCAAAAGCAGGAAGCCAGCTACAGAACGGGTGAGAGCACGTCATGACTGGGGAATGATAAAGCCATAGAAGATGTTCAGTGAATTACTTGCATCAGTCTTTACTCTGAAGCTGCCAGGGAGGTCGCTGGCATGTTCTTTGATGCAGACAGAGCACAGGAGGTAGACCAACTCCATAATCATCAGGTGGTTCAGCACCTGTAAGAATGCTTGAAGGTTGAAACTCATTGAAGAGTTTTATTTAAAAACACATTCTTGTTCGTCTGAGATTTGAAAAATCTGGGGGACAATGGAGAGGGACTTTTTTTTTTGTAATGCACAAATTTGCTTTCTACTGTTTTAGTGAATTGAATCAGCTTACCCTGTAGCAAAATGAACAACAGAGCCAGCTCAAGTAAATTGTGGGTGCAAGGGGAAAGGAAGGGGGACATGACCCACTATTCAAGAGAACTAATAAGACAGCTCAAGTCATTCAGGGCTTTCAAGGTAGGTAACTTCAGAAGAATCAAACAGCAATTTGATACATTCAAGGGCAACAGGTCCTTAAAAAGACATTAAAGGGAAGAGACAGGGGTTTATCTTCCAGTATTCCTAGTCCAATCATTGTAGGATCCAATTAACAGCAACTGCAAAGGACTATCTGACTGGACCATGACAAGGAAAATGGTTGGGTAAAGAGTCCTCTGACCCCATATAGGCAAAGGGCAGAGAAACTGCATTGGGACTGAGATGAGAGGGGGATCTAAAGCAGGAAGAAGAAAGCTGCTGCTGGTTACCTTGAGATCCTTTTCGGAATTACTCAGCCTACACACACACAGCCACAATTCCAATTTGAACTTGCGATCCTTCTAGTGCTCTACTCTGAGCTATACAGGTTGCAGTAAGGGCTTGTTTGTACAATTCCTTCTGCAGATTAAACAAAATGAATGAATTAAAAACTATTCTACTATCTACTATTTTAGGCAGATAAGGGTGCAGACATAGGTCATTTTCAGGGTGCTCCTTCTGAGAATAAAACAGTTATACTGGAACAAGGAGTTTTAGGAAGACAATTTATCAAATTCCTAAATAGTTCTTTCTGATTGCGCCGGATGCGCTTGACACTTCGGGACGCACAGCAGCAGCACTGAGGCACAACCACAGTGTGGCACACAGCAGAGCTCCTCCGAGTGAGGGGCCCTCCTCGGTAGCACGTTCTTTGGCTTCTGTACAGCTCTCCAACCTCACCTTATCCAATATACTATAAGAATATCCCCAGCATATTACAGATCTTGCACCATGTACCACAGTCCAAAACATGAGTATATGAGATGTAACAAGATCCATATGATACAGCGATAAACTATGCGAGCCCCACATTGCATGCAGGTCACCCTATGGGATCCTGAGCTGTACCACGCAATAGAGCTGAAGATCAAAAATAAGTTAAGAACGGCACTTATTCTAGACAGTAAAAGCCACAAAAGAGATGTATAGCTCCTCTAGTTCAGCTTAAAGAAAAAAAAAAAAAAACCTAAAAGCAATAAAGCTTAAGAATCAACCTTTGTTAATGGCAGCTGGGGAAATGCTTAACACCATGCCCCACTGAAAAACACAGGAAGAGCATTTCCAGGTGTCATCACCTTCCTATGTCTCTTAAAACAAGCATTGTGACAGTTTAATTTAGGCAGCTTAGAAAGTTGTAGCCCTGACAAAAAACAATGACACTTTTAGTACATCAGACAATCAGAAGCATTTTCAGGAGAGCAAGACTGCACGATAGTGACAGTGGGGTTTTTTTTCTTTTTTTTTTTTTTTTGGTTTGTTCTTAAATATTCTGACTTTCCTGCCAAAAAAAAAAAAACCTCATCTACCCTGCACTACTTGGAATTTCAAGGAGACCAGGAGCTTGGTACCCATCGCTGTATTTCTCAGCTATAGGAGACAATTGATAACAACTGCCTACCAATGCAAGACCATGTCGCTCCAGCAATAAAACCAAAGTTTCCTAGCTAATCAGGAACAGTAGCATACTTCTCTTAGAAGCTACTCAGATACTCTGCCACTAGTATGAACTGCAAGCATGTGGACCTGTCCCTTAACCTTAGGGAAACTTTATCATGGCTGTAAACTCTACAGAATTATTTGCCCACCAGCGTCAAGCCTGTTTTGACTGGGCGTTGATTCAGCCAGTTACTCTTCAACTGTGAAATAATGTCATTATTGAGCACTAAGCTCCCGCCATGTTACTGGTCTGATAGCATACAGTAAGAGTGCAGTTTTCTGACAGCTGAGCCTCTCCCTATCACCAGATTAAATCACCTAGTGGCAATATGCAGAAGTAAGAGATGTATTTCACGGTCAGCTGTACTGGGAGCAGTTCAAGAGCCCAAAAGTGGACCCCTGCACTCTCTCCATGGCCAGTAAAAGCCAGCCACTAATGACATAAATTATTTAAATCCTGTGTCCAGGAACAGATTCACGCTGTACCAGGTCTGGCATATGATTAGGTATTCTAGACCTCTGGCTAAACTCTTTAAGCTTGATCAAAACTGGAGGCTTGACACTAGGTGGCAGCTGTTTAGAAGCAGTGTACTTCTTGTGGGTTTCAGTGTTAGTCAGACTATCAGATACTTGAAGAAAGAAAGAAAAAATGTTTCTTGCAAAATGCATTAACTGTTTCAGTGAGGAATGGCACTGGTTGCTCATGAGCTTTCAGCAGCAGAACAGGCTGAGAGCCTAATTCACAGGTCCTCAATCAGCATGCCTGCAGAGCTCTGCCTGGCATATGCTCCAAACTTGCAGTGGGTAGAAGGTGGCACAGAGGAGCCAAACCCTGTGCCTTTGCCTGAACAAGTGGCATTTTACTCAAAAAAAAGAAAGGAGCTCCCACCAATGGCAAGCCTGAGCTCTGCTGACAGTTGCCAGTCTTGGCCGCTCAAATAAATTTGTCACCCTTGACAGGTCCATGAAGCACTATGTAACAGTTTCAGCATAGCCTTAGGGCTTTGATTCCTAGCCATCAGAAACTGATCTCAAATCACTATTCATAAGAACAACTTCTGCTTGAAGTCAGTTATAAAACTATTTATAAAGTAAGTAAGAAGATACCTAAAATATCTTCTGTGAGAAAGTGATGTTTTCAGTGAAATTAGGAAGGTCTTACAGTCTTTCTGAAGGCAGCTGCAGATAACTGAAGGATGGCACTATGCACCACATACGCCTTCTGAAATTTAAATTTGGTCAGTTAAGGCCTAAGGAAGGAACTCTGACCTAATTACAGAGTGCCACAAGCACCTAAACCCAGCTGATCCTCTGCAGATCTGAGTTGCTGTTCTTGGCTCTGGATGCTTGCAAGTTTACATCTCTCTTTGAAAGCCCTTCTTCAGGATATTGCAGTTGGCATCAATTCACCATGAAACTAGTGCCTGAGATCCTGCTGAATATCCAACAGGTGTTTACACATCCTCCCATAAAGCCCTCTGAAGCTGTTTCCTGCCCTGGTGAGATCTCTTCCCTCAAAGTCATTTCCAGAGAGTAAAGAATTCCTACTTCCCTTTCTCTGTCCTTCTCCTCCTCCCTTTTCTCACTCATCTCCCCATCGATTTGTGGGTTGGCGGTTTTTGTTGCGTCCTTGTCCCCAGCCCCCATCTACAACGTTGCTCAGCAGTAGGGATTCTCTCCAGCAACACGTGCTTGACTGAAAAGCTTCTGTATTTCACTGGCTTTACGAACCCTCGTGTGAGCTTGTGTGAACACTTACCATGCATGTCCCATCTCCAGGTCCCTGTTCATTTGGTATTGCTGCTCAGGGATTTCAAGCAGGTGAAGTATAAAAAGCACTTACTAAGAATACATTGTGGTCAAAGTTAGAAGCTGAAGCTATCCAGCGACTGAGCTGGACTAGGTAAACAACTTGTACCAAGAAAAGAACAGTTTTTATAGGCCTAGATTGAGTCCGTTTTTGCTGCCATAACTATCTCAGATAACTCTTCTCCCCACCAAATCTCCAAGTCCAAGCTCATGTTGTATACCAACTCAAGAGTTTACTTTCCATTAAGAAACACTATTGTAAGTTACATGACTCCTATTGAGTGAAATTCAGGCACCTTACCAGGGAAACAGAACTTGTCAACAGAGAGGACAGATATAGCAAAAACATTCACAGGCAAAGAGTCAAAGAGGGCTTCTCATTATGTATCACTTTAGCACATGGCACACTACTTAAAAACCTTCCTCAAGACAGAAATTCTTCTGAATATTCTGGTACATGATATGCCCTCCCCAAACCCAGCACAAAGAAACATGAAGAAATTTAGACTGAAAATCTGTGATACCATGGATGCTCCATCTAGGACATCTAGGCAAACACAGCCCTGAAGATATTAAAATGCATAAAATTTTTCCTTTCTTCAAAAATAACTGAAGATCGATATAAGTGATTTTGTTTCAATGCCCTGGGCTCTGAATGAAGCTGAGTCAGATGGGTTTCGCGTGCTACCCCCTTGTCTCTAGGAAGACTTACAACAGATTCCTAGTTTCAGTTCCCAGAGACCAGCATGAGAACAGGAGGATGCACTGCACCAAGGAGGCAATGAAGGTTAAAGCTAATGAAATGAAAGCCTAAAACTGCTTTCTAGATTAAAAGGCATGAACAGGAGGTTTCTCAGAAGTCCATTCACAGATTCTTCTGCAAGTGAAGATGGCAGAACAGTGACATTGCAAGGTTCTCATTTTGGGGATTTGCATGGAAGCACAGAATAATTCAGGCTGGAAGGGACCTCTGGAGGTCATCCGGTGCAACCTCCTCCTCCAAGCAGGCCTAATTTCAAGTTGGATCAGGTTGCTCAGGGCCTTGCCCAGTCAAGTTTTGAAAATCTCTCTGGAAGGATGTACATTCCAGCATTACAGGCCACTCGTGAAAAATTTTTCCTTGTATCTAATGGGAATTTACCTTGCTGCAACTGGCGACTCTTGTCCTTTCACTGTGAACCTGTAAGAAGAGACTGGGTTCATCTTCTCCATAATCCACTTTTATTTAGTGGAAGATAGATGTACAATGAGATTTCTAACCTGAAAATATCACAATCCAGAAGCAAAGTTAAAACAAAACAAAATACAACAACAACAACAACAAAAAAAGGAAGATGCAAAAGCAGTGACAGTTGAAGCCATTCATCAGCTCTATTTAAAAAATTCCCTTTCTAAAATTGTTTAATAATTGATAAGGAACCAAGTCAGATACTTCATAATAAGGGCATTAGATGGAGCAGGAATTACTCTTCTGATAGATTTTTCAAGGCAGATGTTATTATGTCAAAATAACAAGTTTAATATTAAATTGACATCATCCCAAACACACATACATTCTGAATAATATTCGGTAGTTTCCAGAATAAGAACAGATGAAGAACTACACTGGGTATGTGCAGTGCAAGACCCAGTCTCAGATATGGTTCAAGAGCAGATGCCAAGGAAAGAACAAAAGAACAGCACCTAGTGATATTTCCTATGTGCCAGTACATCCAAGTAAATTTTAGAGAAACGTCAGTCTCTCTCAGGTCCTGTTGAAGCTTCTTCCCTAGTACACGGAAATGGTGGTGTTCCTTCTGAACACAAAGACTATTCTCAGGCTCAGGCTCTGTGCTGCAGAAAAGCACATAAGGCAGCCTTATCCATGAAAGCTAGTTTGTGGCATTTTTCCTTCCCTAATAGTCACAGAAATTATGAACATCTTTACCTATGAAACAAAGAACGCTCCTTCCTCCCAACACAACAATGTCCAAACCCAGTATTCAGTACAAGGTAAAACTCTAGTGGCTAGGCCAACAATTAACTCTCTTCCTACGAGCTATGGCAACAGCTCTGAGCAGCCAGAGCTTTATAAGTCAGTGAGTGTTATCAAAAGAAGAACTTTCCCAATGCAAAACCCTTAGCAGAATGACAAGCGTTAGAATGCCAGTCCCGACCCTACAGAAGTTTTTTCCATAATACCTCCCCTAAAGACAGGATAGCTTGCTCGCACTTACCTGGAGAGAAATTATCAAATACTTACCTGGTTTGAGTATTTAATTCCTTTAAGATTACATACACACTTCTCCCAAATTAACCTTTAGGCAGAATTTAGTTTGAAGACACTGCTGATGCAATTATCTCAAAAAGTAAAATGAGATCCCTCATTACTTCTAGACTGGTTTTGTTCACTTCAATATTACCTTCTCTCCCCCTCACCCCAAGCTGCATTATCTCATCTCTTTGGGAAACGGTAAACATATTTACCTTTACTGTGTCCAGTATTCCAGTGCTATGGCCATGAATTCTAAAGAAACCTTATGGACCTAAGAAAGATTTAAAGTGTTCTAAAGAAGGATACTGTCATATCGTCAGATGTAATTAAGATACCGTTAGCTGGAAGAACTGCAGTAGTAACAGACGCCAAACCCAATTGTAAAGAATAACATATTAGTTTAAGCCAAGTTCACAGAACCAAAACGTAGACTCTTTTGAACCTCCTTCACAGTAATTTAGGCTAATGAGTTTTGGCTGACAGGTAGAGAGGTCTATGAGTGTGCACAGAGCATAGCACAATCAGTTATCTGTTAAACCCCAGTAATCTAATTGCTCTGGATCACATGTTATGCTTTAAAAGTAAAATTATATTAACCCTCCTTACTACAGAATCTTCCCTTGTTATCTCAGGGGTGAGTGCGTCTCAAGTAGAGCAGTACCTGATCGGAAGTGAGGCAGACATCAGCTTTTCTTAGGGAATTAATTCCCTGAAGTCATAAGTTCCCATTGGAGCTCAGCAAACGCTAAAGCAGCTACAATGAGGGGGCTATACAGGAAACACCAAAAGACTCCACCATCTCCTACCTCTACTCTTTCAGTCACTGAATATTTCAAAGGAGGTAAGATTTGCAGCTTGAGATAATATCTTCTATTTATCCAGCCGGAAAAAAAGGACAAGCTTTTGAGATCATGAGTCCTTCTCTAGCTCAGGAACAGATGCTAACCTGAAACACAACTCTAACTAAGTACAATTCAGCTGAGTAGTCTCTGAGCCTCGGAGACCAGAGGGGAAGCCTGAAGCAATGAAGACTTACCCTTGGTAGAAGAGGATCAGGTTAGGGAACACTTAAACAAGCTGGACATACACAACCCACGAGCTCCGACCTGATGCTAAGGTAGCTGGCCAAGGTCATTGCAAAGCCACTCTTGATTATCTTGGAAAGGTCATGGCGATCAGGAGAGGTTCCTGAGGACTGGAAGAAAGCAAATGTCACTCCTATCTTCAAAAAGGACAAGGAGGAGGATCTAGGGAATTACAGGCCAGTCAGCCTCACCTCAATCCCTGGGAAGATTGATGATGGAGCAAGTAATGGAGCAAGATGATGGAGCAAGTAATCCCAGACACTACTTTCAGACATATGAAAGACGGGACGATTATTGGGAGTAGTCAGCACGGATTTATGAAGGCGAAATCATATTTAACCAACCTGACAGCTTTCCACAATGATATGACTGGCCCAGTGGATGAGCGGAGAGCAGTGGATGTTGTTTATCTTGACTTAGTAAAGCTTTTGACACTATCTCCCATAATATCCTCATAGGGAAGCTGATGAAGTGCAGGCTAGGTAAGTGGCCAGTAAGGTAGACTGAAAACTGGCTGAACTGCTGGGCTTACCAGGGTTGTCAACAGCAGCATGAAGTCCAACTGGTGACCAGTCACTAATGGTGTCCCACAGGGACCGATAATGGAGCCAATATTGTTTAACATCATCATTAATATCCTGGACGATGGGACCAAACGCACAGTCAGCAAGTTCACAAATGATACAAAACTGGGAGTAGTGGATGATACACCAGACAGTTGGGACAGCTATTCAGAGGGACCCTGACAGGCTGGAGAAGTGGGCAGAGAGGAACCTCATGAAGTTCAACAAAGGGAAGTACAAAGTCCTGCACCTAGGAAGGAGTAACTATCTGCATCAGTACAGGCTGAGGGCCAATCAGCTTGAGAACAACCTGGGAAGGGCCTGGTGGACACCAAGCTGACCTTTAGCCAGCAACACACCCTCGTGGCAAAGGTGGCCAACAGCATCCTGGCTGTATTAGGAAGAGCATAGCCAGCTGGCTGAAGGACGTGGTCCTTCCCTTCCAGTCAGCACTGGTGAGGCCTTACCTGGACTGCTGTGCTCAGGACAAGAGGGACATGAATTTACTGGAGAAAGTCCAGTGAAGAGTCACAAAGATTATTAAGGGACTGGGGCATCTCTCATACAAAGAAAGGCTGAGAGAGCTGGGATAGTTTAGTCTGGAGAAGAGAACGTGCAGGAGGATCTTATTAATGAATATAAACATCTGTTGGAAGGAGGCAAAGACGAAGCCAGACTCTTCTCAGTGGCACCCAACAACGTGACAACAGGCAAAAGGCGCAAACTAAAACACAGAAAATTCCATTTGAACATAAGAAAACACTTCTTTACTGTGAGGGTGGTTAAATACTGGAGTAGATTGCCCAGGAAGGTTGTGGAGTCTCCATCCTCACTGGATATGGTTCTCAGCAACCTGCTTTAGGTGCCCCCGCTTTAGCAGAGGGGGTTGAACCAGATTACCTCCAAACGTCCCTTCCAACCCCAACCATTCTATGATTCTGTTTGTGAGTTTAAGGGTGTGCAGTAAGTGAGATTTTTCTCTACAAATAAGCGTAGAGATGTTTAGCAAGCTGCTCTGAATCAATCTAAACTGGCAACAAATTAATTTTGTCTGTGAGTACACGAACACAACAAACCATAGGTCAAATAAATAGCGCTTGAACATTGGACCATGTCCTAGTTAAAATGGCTGATGTCTTAGAGATGGGTCACAGCAAAAGCAGAATGAAGGACACATTACTTCTGCCATTCAGGAAGAACTGCCATGAATCCAAAATATTGTCCTTCAGTCTCTTATTTTCCAAATCCTATGGACCAACCCCGTATCACTACTGTTGCTGGTTGATATTTTACTGTTGTATTACTTCTGTAGTAGTTTAAGCTAGAGCTATGAGAACTGTAAGTATATGCCATCATCCAAACTCACTTTTAATCAGACAATGAGGATATATTTGCTCTTGCTGTCACAAAAGTTTTAATACTGCAATAACCACCCCAAAATGCTGACTTATGCCCAGAAGGCTAAACTCTATGTTATCTGAATGGACTATATTCAGCTTTACTGGGTATTTCCATCAAAACACTTTGTTTAGAGGTTGCATTGATTTTGCCCAATTAAAACTGATCAGAGGGGATGTTTCAGCCTGGCAGGCTTCATATCTGTACTGTGACATTCAAAAGGATTTCTCTTATGAAAAGAGTGCTAGAGCTAAGCTTTAAAAGCACTGTGAACAGTGTTCTGATGCAGTGTTAACTGCAAAATAAATCAGCCTAAATCCAGGGAATTGTTCCAACAGATGAAAAACTCAATGCTAAAGAGAAGGGAGCTGGTCCTGCTCCTACTTTATAAATATTTCACTTTGTTTTGAGCCTGCCACCTGCTTTTTTCATTTGATTTTAGTCCTTGTATTGGAAGAGATGGTGAAAAGTTGGTTCGTTCTCACTCCTTGCTGTTAAGACATTATGCACTTCCACCCCAACCCTTCAAAGATCTCTTTTCCAGAATGAAGAGTTCTCACCTATTTATCATTCCTTACATGGAACCCACTTCATACCTTGACCATTCTTGTCAACCTTTTCAGGACCTCTCCCAGTTTTACTGATTTTTTTTTTTTTTAAAGAGGGATGAGAGCAGTACTCACACAGCATTTGTAATGTGGATGTACTACAGATTTATGGAGCACTGTGTTTCCTGTTTTGGTCACTATTATTTTTCCATGAGTGCCTAACCTTCAATTTAATTTTCTGAGATAATATTTTCATAGAACTGCCTACTATCACCCCCAATTTTTATCCATGACTGAAGAGTTGATTCAAAGCTAATCACTGTATACATACAGCTGGGATCATTCTCCATATGCATTACTTTACTAGACTGAATTTAAAATGCTATTTTAGCACTCAGTCCCACAAGATGTTTTTGACGTTTCTTCACAGATAGCTCTTCTTTTTACCATCGTAAATAATTTAGCGTTGTCAAACACACACTGTCACCTCTGTCACCTATCCTCCATTATTTTTCTAACTTTGATTTCTCTGTGCTTTTGGCCTCTGCATCATCCTGTGGCAAGGGATAACATCGTGGAAACACTGGGTAAAATAAATCTTCCTTCTGTCCAATTTACAGATAAAGTTTTATTAGATGTCCCAGAAGTCCTCATGTTCTCAGAAACACTGATTATTCTTTACTAATCTTCTCTGTGCTACTCTTGCTTTCATAAAACTTGGTTAATTTTCTTCCTCCTCCAAGTGCCTCCTTTCCAAGGTGAAGAGTCTTAAACTATTTAATGTCTCCTCAGATCACTCATTCCATGCTTCTGCTCTTGTCACCTTTCACATGTTTTTAGTTCTCTTATACTCTACATCAAAAGAATCTGTCTGAATAACTATGCTGACAATCAGCTTCAGTGTAGGCTATGTCTAAGATGTTCTTGCACCTATAGAACTATTTCTCACGCCGCCTCAGGGAGATATTAGAGTTTAGAAGTGTGCCTCATTATTTCCATACACCTTTACAAACAGGCAAGCAACCCTTTAAGTAATGCCCTGCTCCGCCCACTATTCCCATTTCCTTAGTACAGAGAGCTGGGAAAAAAACTTTCCCCTCCTAAAATTTTTGACTTTATTCTAAAAAGTTGTTTTTGGACAAATTCTCCCAAATTGGGAATTTTATTAAAAATGTTTTTAATGAAAAGTGTTAAATCTAAGAAATCAAGTATTTATTTACTCATTCTCTTCCCCCTTGCCCTCAAGTTGATCTCCATTTCTCTTATTAGCCTTTTTCATATACCTCTTCTGCATTGGTGCACAAAGTATACCAGCTTAGAGCTCACTATATCTTGGTAGTAAGAACAATACATTCTAAACTGCAGTACCCAAAACTATGTTCAAATTTGAGCTAAGTAGTACCTATAGTGTGTGGCAGATTTTTCAGTCTCATATTAGAAGGTAAGAGAATTATGACTAATTCATGATTCCCACCATGCTTGCAGCTGAAAAATTTATCATTCACAGTTTTGACCAGCACTTCTCCAATATTGGCTTTTCATTTCCAGCATCTATAGAAATATTACAGACAATAAATACTCTCCCAAATCTCCTTCCTGCATGGGCTGAGAGCACAAACATTAACAGAAGCAATACATGGTAACTGCAAACAAAGAGAAAAGGGTTCATACACTACAGCATTTGAGAAGTCCTATACTTGTTCAACAACTTCAATAAAAATAAGGGCAGGGAGTGAATTATCACAGACTCAAGTGTTCATCTCTGTTAAAAATGAAACTGTTGATCTGATTTAGTTTGAGTAATTCATCTTAATCTATTTTTAGGCTGTACTCTTAGTTTTCCTGGACCGACCCTTCAGGTAGTGCTTCTTATTTCAATAACACTCAACACATATCAATGTCAAAAGAGATTAGTTTCATTATTTAGGCTGACCCGCCTGTCTATCACAGGATAAAGAATTTTCCTATATAATTTCTTCATTAAAGTATGTAATCTGCGATTGAAAGGTGTCAGCCCTGAATAACTTCCTTTTGATGAGAAGTGATGAGACTGGTGCTTTCCATTGCAATCTGATACACTGGCAACCCCGCTCCTGCTAAATATTCACTTCAGTTATAGTTTAAATATTATTCAAGTCTCCTCCTTTTCACTGGATTTTAATAGACTTCCCCCCCCCCCACCCCCCGAAATAGACCTCTGTCAGAAGCTACCTCCATCAGATACCTCGAGTGAGGTAATAGCCCCTTTCAACCCCCTCCTTGGTAAGTTAAACTGATTGGATTCTGTGTGTGTTTTCTAGGCAGCTAATCATTCTGGAAACTCCACTTAAAAATCATCTCTCTTTCTCAGTGGTAATTTCACTTCTTACTCCAGAAGTCAGGTTTTGCTTTGCCTTCAAATGAAGCTCTAATCAAGGGAGAAACAGGGAAAAAGGACTGCTAATGACTCTGCGGCCAGTCTGGAGTAAAACAGAGATCACTCCCCTTCTCACCACTGTCCTGCAGACACATTGCAAGTTGTTCTCTGCTTGTTTATTACCCAGTCATCAGTAATAAAATTTGTTACTGGAAAAGCCTGACTGCTGTTCCTCTTGCCACTGCAAGAGGCAGACAGACAGCATAGCACTGCCCAGTCAGCCTCCTTACTAGGACTGTAGCGACAGCAATCTCACACTGCATTAATACAGGTGCCAAGGTCTTCTGAGATTTAATGGCTTACCCTTTAAAAATGAATATGCAAATACACCTGTAAAAAAGGACTGAGCTTTCTAATGGCTGCACAGGAATCGCTGCTTTCTTTGACTATTTGCAAACTGCCTGAATAAGAGAACATTTTCCCTTTCCTGCTGCAATGCTGCCGCAGGAATTCAGAGACATGCCACAGCTCCAGATCAATCAACTAAGATAACACAGCACCTCTTCTCCCCTGTACACACAAAAAAGCCAACCAACCAAACAACCCCTCCACTAAAATAACCCCAACCCCCCCCACCACACAACCCCATTCCTTCCCATATGTTTTATTCACACAGATGCTTGAACTGTGCTGCAAGGAAGCAGAGGCCAAGACTGTGGAACAACTCCTGTGGTTTATAGGAGAGGGTCAGTCTTGAAATCCAAGGATCTAGCTTACAAAAAGCAGTTTGGAACCATCAGCGCTAGGAAGACTTTGGGTTCTTTAAAAAAAATGCAAAAAAAAATTGAGGCTAGTGATGTATGATAGGATAAAAGTATTTCAGATTTCACTAAAAGGAAATGTTTCAAGCTAGTAATTTGATCTCTGTGAGTCCTATCTTACTGAAAGCTTTCACAATATTAGGACTCTGCTCCCTTAAATCATTTTTAGGCCAGCAAGATGACTGATGATGGCTTCTACATACGCAGTTCATTTTAATAGGGAGACATGATAAAAATAGGAGCATAAGTGCCACGTTTACAATCATTCCACAGACCTGAGTGGCGTTTGAAGGCTAGAGATCTGAGACAACGTTAACGCATCACATCAAAGAAATCAAACTACAAAAAAGGCAAGATACCCACATTACAACACTTCTCAGTGCAGACAATTAATGCTTAGGCCATAAATTAGGCTTTCTGCTGCATATATTTCAAGTCATTTTAATCTTTTTCCAACATTCCTCCCCCTAACATCTACTACCTACCAAACAATCATAGAAGGTATAATCAGAGATTAACATTCTGGAGAGCTGCATAAAGGTTGGATAGTAGTTCTGCCTGAATGATCCTTATTTTATGAAATAAAATATTATTGTCAATACTTCTCCTGCCTTTACATAAAATAGGTCTTAAATTCACATCGCTATTTTACTAGGGATTTCTTCAAAGGTACTATATCATACGTTTAAGTATATTCATTTCTTATCCTTTTTATTTATTTTTAGATAGTATAAGCTTCTGTGGCTAACTTATTTATTGCTTTCATTGTTAAGAAACTGCTGTCTTCATTAAAGAAGTATGAAGCTATTACATTCAAGAAAGGAAAAAAAAATAACAACTTATCCTGTGAAAGGCCAAAGGAAACTTCCACTATCTCTCTTCTCAGGATCAGGACCACTGACAAGGACTCTAACGCTCAATGAATTCCTCCCTCATCTCTCTAAGAAGTACTGTGCAATGCAATTTTAAAAGCCAGCATTTCAAGGCTTTACTTTGCCTGTTTTGTAACCTAAATAAAAACGTATTTTTTAAAAACAAGTGGGGGAGGGGAGGAAGTTTTTTTTCAGACCACAACAGTCACTTCTCAGGATACAAGAGAGGGAGGGTTCAGGCCTCGGCCCTCCAGCGGCCCTGGGCACGCTGCTTGTGCTGCAGCATCAATAGGAGCAGAGCAGGCTGTTTGCAGCTCTGCTGCGAGGCCAGCAAACCACCCCACGCCCCCTCCAAAGGAACGCGCTGCTCTGCCTCGGGGAGTTATACATAGATATCCGGTGTTATGCATCCACCAATTCTTTACTGTTAAGGTTGAAGTATCCCCTAGAAATTCCGCTCCATGTAGGATATCACAATTCACAAAAAAGTAGGATCACAAGCTTTTAAAAGTCTTAGGGGTTGCTGCATCACCAGGAAATGCTGTGCTATCAGTGAAGAAAAAAAAAATCATTTTCTGACAAATACTTAAAAACACCACCAGAAGTGGAAATGAAATGGCACAAGATCTCCCCCTCCATGCCTCCCTCCTCCCCTCCCTGAGTAAGCAAGTGGTGAGCTTTGCAAACTGCTTTAAAAACCTTTTTATGCTGGTGAGAGCAACAACATACATGTAAGTATACTGGTACCAAATTACCATTGAAAACACTTCATTTAGGCAATTACTACACAGCATACCAACAAAAGTCCTTTCTCACAGCGTAAACTGCATCTCTATCAGAAGGGCTTGATGGTCTCATACTAGTGAAGCTTTTGTAGGACACACATGATCAAGCAACTCTGGCACTGAAGCTGTTGCTTCCCAGATTTTGAAGGACTGCTGAAATATATGGATACAGGAAATGTTATGAAGTCACAGGAGTCCTCTGTAACAACAGCTGTCATGCTATCTAAATGTTGGGAATCATGGCTGACATTCCCTATTCATCTGCAAAGAATTCATGATGAAGACAACAAAGGAGTACACATCACACAAAACATATCAACCTATATTCAACATGCATGAACAGGAAACAAAAGCAAAACAGCAAAAAGCATTTGGCAAGAAAGGGACCAAGAAGCGTCCGTCACTGTCTTGGTGTGACCATACTGAGACAAGCAGACATAGGCAGATAAGATTGTGCGTATGCTTTAACACCCAGTCAGGTCATCTTTATTCTTTAAAAAAAAAAATTCCACATACAAACAAAAATAACTTCCATTCACCAAAGAATAGTTATTTCGGAAGGGAAGATTTCATCTGGAAATGGTGTTTCTTATCCCTGCACCTTCACCACCTATGCTCTCCAGCCTGCCCTTGCAGAAATTTACCCTTGCAGGTAATTGTGTCAAAAAAAGTCTCCAACTTTCTTGTGAGTTTGGGTTGGAAACCTTCTGGGACACAGACAAGACCGCCTGAGTGATAAGGATGATTGACTTCACTGCACTCTCCTTAAGACAAGTACACTTCCAAGCGGGACCTCTGAGCAAGGACTGCATGTCTGAGAATTCCTTCTGTTAGAGCACCTCCACAGTTAAAATTAAATAATTAAATATTTGGGTACTGCCTAACTGGTGCAGTCTTTCTGCTCAATGTCGTCAAAGGAATGTTTTAATCTTCAGTCTTACGGCAAGACCCCGTTGCATTGCAGAGTTCCCGGGCTAGAGTACAGCTGGGTCACTAAGACCTACAGACCATATCTCCACTCCTCCCTGGGGGTGGAGGCTTAACTTTCTTTTTTTAAAAAAAAAATTCTACTGAAACAAAACACATTTAACCCTCCAAAAACCCAAATTGATTTGATTTTCTCTTGGAGGCAGAGATGATCTGAACTTCTTCATTAACTCTGTTGTACAGAGAAGTCTACAACTGTCTGTGCACTTTTGTTTTCATTCTGCTGGAAAATTCTCACCCTTTTTGCAAGTTAGACATCTGGGTAACAATCTTCATGATCAGAATCAGAATCGTTTAGGTTGGAAGGGACCTCTGGAGATCATCTAGCCCAACCTCCCTGCTCAAGCAGGGTCACCTAGAGCATATTGCCCAGGATCACATCCAGAGATGGGATGATGATGATGGGCCAGTAACCGAAAAATTGCAGTTGACTGTCCTACGTTGGTCTATGCTGACTTCTCAGCCGTAATCGTTCAGTCATACGGCACACTAATATGAAATAGGTATACGAGTCAAATACTACAAAATGACAAACATGGCGATTGTAACCGTGGACACAGTATTGTAACCTGGCATTCATAGATTGATATAGGCATGTGCAATGTCTCATAAACGAGATATCCTGACAGACAGTATCTTCGCAAAAACCCCCTTCTTTCATCCATTCCAACACCTTTCTAGCAGTCACAGCATTTGCTTAGAAAGCTGGTATACTGTGGAAAACGCTTAGAAATAATTTACCTTCTTTTAAAGCATTCTACCTGACGCAAATCAGAAATCAGCAAGTCCTGGTAACCCTGCAGTTCAGTTCAAAAATTCCAAGGTATTTCCCTGATTCTTAATGTGCTAAGATCTCACAGCAGCACTGACATGCTCTCATTCTCCTGTACAGAGCTGCGAAGGTCATTGTCCATCGGATGCGATCTGGCAAATTATTTTATTTACTAGCAAACATGAATTAGTTGGAATACCAGCTGGGTCCCACATCTAGCCCTAGAAGTTACCAAAAACATTTTGTAAGTGAACATAGGAGCTCTTTATTGCTTTATTATTATTATTTATAATTCATGTTTCTAATTACCAATTTATGTTAAAAGTATCATTTTACAGCATGGCTCTGGTAATCCATGTGTAGACTTCCATCAAGTCTCAAACTCTTCTCTCTGTCAGCTCATGGATAAAGTTCAACTGTACTATAAAACAAGGAAAAAAAATCATCCCTGGTTTTCCTGAGGACCAGAGCAAATACATTTGGTAAACTTCTCATCTTAGCTAAAGGAACAAAGGAGTTGAATTTGTAATAAAGACTTCTTTGACCAAAATAATGTCAGACTGAAATAAATTAGCAAAATAACAAAGGCAGAACACACAGAACAGATAAAAAGGCCTCTTTTTTGGCTAATGAATATATGCTTGCATGGCACTCCCAACAGTGTTAAATTAATTCTCCAGCCACTTGTGAGACAGACCGTGCAGCACCTGAACTGACAGCACAGGCAGACATCTAATAAATAAATAAATAAATAAATAACAATCATATGCAATCTCAGTTCACCTGGAAAGTTACTTGTAGCTTGCACTGGAAAAAATGTCACAAATTTAAAAAATCCTACAGAATCTCTTATGGTAGAAACTATACATATGACTAGGTATATGCAAGTCAAATTTTTCTTTTTAACATCTATTTGAAGGGAACTACACCTACAAACACACAAACTGAAAAAACAGACCTTACAGGCTAAACAACACATTTCAAATCTACCATAGTCGAGACAAACTCTTAACAACCTGAATGTCTAATTTTAATCCTTCATACAGAAAGACAAAGAAGGAACACCTCAGCAGAACGCTGTTATTATATAGTTTATGATAACAAAACTGCTGAACCTGTTTATGAGTTTTCAGGAACACACTTGAAAAGCCTGTTTAGTGATCAGCAATTTCACTGAAGAACTACATTGTTTGTATTTAGGATAACAACGTTAACCAAAATGTACACAAAAACAGAATAATTGTGTAGTTTATAAAATACTGCAACTGCATCAATGGTAATATTTGTGAATTTCCAGTTACACATTTTTCAAGTATTTATGATGCAATTGTTCCTAATGAATTAGGACAAAGTCTATATGCAGGATACAAAGTAACATCAGTTCCCTAGTAATTTACATAAATGCATAAAAGTTGTTCAATGTCTTTAAGAAATTCCAGGTATCAACACACACAGACAGATTGTTTTCTGCCTCAGCATAATGAAAAAGTCCAAGAAGTATTCATAAATTAAATTAGATCAGTATGACTTGGTGTATGAATCAGACCTAGATACTAACTACAACAACAAATTCATCCTAATTTAATATAAACTCTGCAGATCTGTGCATGGACACTTATCATGCCTTCAGTCTAGACTACTTCATTTGAGCCTGTAGGTTCATCAATGTTAATCAGCAGCAGTTAACCAGAGAAAGTTTACAGTCTCCTAACCAAATTAATTCTAATTAAGTCCACACACTTGTGTACTAGCTATACACCAATATTAATTTGGTTGAAAACTAATTAATTTATTTGCTGGGTTCATTTGCAGTCAGATCTGTACCTGGACTCTATTACTTGCATGGCAGCAGGAGTGCTGGCGGGGAGTATCAAGAAGGGCTGAGAGGACAGGCAAAACCTATGTCCACCAGAGTACACACTTAACGTCTGTTCATAGCGATTATTACAAAACTGTAATACAAGATAACACTCAGATAGCTACTGAACTTTGACAGTTATGCAGCTAAAGGATAAATGGGAAAGCTCTCACCTGGGCTAATAACTAGCTGGAAAACAGAAGACGGGATAGGGATAATGGTCATTTTTCACAGGGGACAGGCTGCCAGAAGCTTTTTGCTGAGCTCTGTGTTGTACACTATATTCATAAACAACCTGGGAGAAGATGGCAACAGAATGACAGAATGGCCAAGGGTGGAAGGGACCTCTGGAGATCATCTAGTCCAACCTCCCTGCTCAAGCTGGGTCCTCTAGAGCACATTGCCCAGGACTGCATCCAGACGGGTTTTGAATATCTCCAGGGAAGGAGACTCCACCACCTCTCTGGGCAACCTGTTCCACTGATCAGGCACCCTCACAGTCAAGAAGTTTTTTCCTCCTGTTCAGATGGAACTTCCTGTGTTTCAGTTTGTGCCCGTTGCCTCTTGTCCTGTTGCTGGGCACCACGGAGAAGAGGCTGGCCCCATCCTCTTGACACCCTCCCTTCACATACTTTCCTGCAGACACAGTGATGAGATCGCCTCTCAGTCTTCTCTTCTCCAGGCTGAACAGGCCCAGCTCTCGCAGCCTTTCTTCGGAGAAGAGATGCTCCAGGCCCCTCATCATCTTTGTAGCCCTCCGCTGGACTGTCTGCAGTAGTGCCATGTCTCTCTTGTCCTGGGGAGGCCAGAATTGGACACAGTACTCGTGGGGAGGCCTCCCCAGGGCTGAGGAGAGAGGCAGGATCACCTCCCTCGACCTGCTGGCCACACTCTGCCTCATGCACCCCAGGAGACCATTGGCCTTCTTGGCCACAAGGGCACATTGCTGGCTCAAAATGAGTGAAGTGAAAAAGTGTGCTGAAGATATAAGCTATTCAGAATAGTAAAGATAAGGGCTGACACAAGAACTTTTGGGAAAAAAAAAAAAGCTTACGGGACTGAATAAACAGGAGATAAAAATTCAGTGCAGATAAACATGAAGTAGCACATAGGAAAAAAAAAAAATCTAACTTCACCTAAAAAATGATATGCTCCAAGCTGATCATTAACATTCTGAAAGTCTTGCTGGAGTCATGACAGATCGTTTGATAAAAGCATCAGCTCAAAGCCATGCAACAATCCAAAAATAAATCTAATGTTAAGAAATGGTTAGGAAAGGAATGGAATTAAGCCACCATATAAAGCTATAGTTTATCTGCATCTTAAATCCTGGGTGTAGCTTGCTTCCATTTCAAGAGGATATAACAGAAGTGGAAAATATTTTTAAAACGGTAGCAAGGTTTGAAAAGTCTTACAAAAAGGAATGATTGATTGGGCTAGGATTCTTCTGCCTGGAAACAGAGATGACTACAGCAATGTATGACAGAAGTCTATAAAATCAGCTGCATGGAGAAGATAAACAGGGATCAGTTGTTCACTGTTTCCACCAATACAAAAGCTAAGATACACGAAATGAAGCTGGCAGCTGTCAAGTTCATAAAAATATAATAGTAATTAGTTCCCAGAACATTATTTTATGCTCTGGGAGTCCTCTCCTGGGATGGTGTCAGTGCTATACATTTAAATGGACTTCAGTGGAGACACTGGCAAATTCACAGAAGAAAAATACATTAAATTTAACTAAAATGGAAATAACATCTACCTCTTGATAGCAGATAAAAGGGGTACCAGACAAAGGTATATACATATATATATACACATTAGCCCTGCTCTTCTCAAAGTATGAATTTTTGTTCACCATCAGAGATATTACTAGACTAGATGGACCTCTGGTCTGATCCATTATGACTGTTCTTACACGGCAGAAATGAACTACATCTCTGGTATTCATCAGCCCTTCACTGCTCATTCAACTTCCTAACCTGGCAGAAATTTGGCTGGGGGGGGAGGGGAGGGAAGAACCGTTAGTACTCTGCTGATTTAGCAAACCAAACTGGTTCAGTACAACACCCAATAAACGCTGGAGGTGATATAAGAGTGGGCAAGAATAGGACCAGCCCTTCCTCAAGCCAAATAGTCATTAGAGCAGCTTAAGATGTTACAGGTAGCTTCACCACTAAAGTACAGGTGAAAAGAAGCAGCAGATTGTCTATGACCTCTGTTCAAACACACAGAGAAAAGCCACAATTCCAGCTCTTGCAAAAATAAATAAATAAATAAATAAATAAATAAAAAGGTGTAATATCACATTTTTAATCCACCTGACAATTATGAGTAGAATCATCAGTCTGGTTTACATACAACCGAACAGTAACAGTTACTTTAAAAAAAAAAAAAAGATGGATCTATAACCTCCACTGTAATTGCATTACATAAAACAAGGAACACCTCTCCAGTGAACAAAAACCCCTTGTAAGCACAGAAACGTATGCAAGTCTGGCAAGGACAATAGCCAAATTAAAACAAAATTATTCCTTTCCATGCTTCCCATAGCATTGATTTGACCTCTACATTAAACGGTGCTACATCAGTTCTGGAAGCCAAAGGGAAATGAACAGATAGAATAAGGTGAATGATCAACAAACATATATTATTAAAAATCCAATAAGTCTTATTTACAATTCAGAATTTGTAAGAGAACTGAAGGCCAAGTGAGATTATTAAAATCAATCACCAGCTCTGATATGCACAGCAGAGGGCATAATCTCACCCAGTCACTCCCACATCAGGACCAAAAGACAATTACTTCTCTTAATGACCACCCTGAGCTGGCCAAAATACTGAGCCTTGCCAGGGGAAAGCAATATAGAATTTTATTATTTCTCCCAAACTACATTAATATGAAAAAAATGAGAACATCAAGATGAATTAAAATACATATGGCATAACTTTCCTTCAACATCACACAGAGGAATGGAAGCAAAAAAATTCCTCTCCATTCTCCTTTAACTATCACTGATTAAATGAGGCTGTAATAATTACAGATCTAAACAGCCTTAACTGATACTGCACAACTGTCCACACTAGGCTTAACACTCTTAAGCCGTAGAAGTATATGTACTTATATCCAAGATAAAGCCAACAGATTATGAGTACAAGATAAATCCTGATCATAGAAGGTTGTGGTGTCAGCACTGACTAAAGCTACAGAAATAGAACTCCCTAAGTGTTTGGCTTTACCTTTTTCAGTAAATGATAGTGGTGGCAGCCCAGGTGAGCTCTTATTTGAGAAAATGACAATTAAATTAAAAAATATATATATTCTGTTCTATGTGAAGACCAAACATAAGAAAATTTTAAAAGTTGATTCGCTTTATCCTAATTATCTTGTTTACTTTCGTGCTTAGATTATATTACTACTATAATGATCTTTAGTTTCTTATTGAAAATACCATACTTGTATACTAGAACTTAGCTATAACGTTTACATTGAGCATGCAACAGAGGAATGTTTAAAACCGGAAACTCTCTTAGTAGCATCTTCCACAACATTTTATAGCTCTTCTTTACGAGACTAAAATATATGCTTTCTTCTGAAATTTAACCACATTACTAGAGTTATGTTTTCCATTCAAAAACATTAGCGATCCTGTCATGTATGACCAATGTGAACTATAAGCTGCAAGTAGAAGCACTAGAAGATTTCTAAAGGTGACTTGACATTAGGAAACACGAATCAAACAGGTTTGTTAGTTTCAGTTAGCCTTTAAACCTTACATACAAAACGAGTAACCAGGAATGCAATTAGCATTTCCAATAACACTGGTTTCAGCAATAGTTTAATTTTCATTTTATGAAGTTTTTATCTTCTATATTTGCAAAGACAAACATCTCAGCATAAGCCAAGTGCAGCCCACAAAAATTTTTGGCCTCCAGACAGGCAGTTTCAATGCCTATTGTGCCACACAAGCTAAGTTGTAAAATCCCAAATAATTAAGTGAAACTGGAAAATTCATTGTCAGTCCTGAGCCTCCTCTACAATGCTAATGATGTACCAGATGCCTAGTGATTGCCTAGTTTACTCAGGAGTCTACCCCCAACATTTATTACTGCAACTCCAGTTTCAGTGACAGAGAGACACTTGGTCAGGTCTGCTCCCCTGTTGTGACATAAAAGCTGATTTTAAACTCAGCTCCTATACTTTATATTACCTAACTGGCCTCCCCCCACAGACCTCTATGCTAAGGCTAAACACAGTTTAACAGGCTCCAGGGTTTGGAAGGCCACTGCCCACAGCTCCCAAGTCCTATCTGAATAGCGGAGGATGTCACGAATGTGCCTGACACAAGAAACCGAAGCGGATTCTTCTCCACATCAAACCCCCATCTTCTCATCATCTCAGAATTGAACCCCAAAAACTCTTGTGGGTTCCCCAGATACAACCCCCTAAACACCTACCAAACCTCTCCTATTCCCCAGGGCAACCACGCGTGTGATCAGCAAGCCCCATTCTACAAACTTCAACTAGGATGCATCAGCAGTGCTCGCACTTTAGCATGACATGGTTGCGCACCAGTCCCACACTCCTCAAACTTGAGAGGAGGGAAAAAAACCCAAACCCACAAGTCTCTTACTTGGCAATGCAGCATCCCAATGCATTGCACAATGCCAGCTGACAGTACGCCCAACACCTCCTGAGAAGCCAGACAGCGCTGTGCTACACCTAACGTTTGTCTTATGACACTGGGATCTTCTGCACGGGACTTCATAATAATGATTTCTATGGCAATGGAAGCATCTGACTTCACAATATTGTGAATTACTTCCTGTGACTTGCATTAATAAACAGACATTAACATAAGAGATGCTGCAAATCAGCAGCACATTTTTACAACCTGTTCCTTTCCCCATTCATCTACTTACAAGACCAGACAGAATTAAAGAAAAAAAAACTGTTTTCATTGCCCAAAATAAATAATTACAACTGAGAATTTTAAGACCTGAATACTCAGAAAGCAAAGCTAATGATCACAGTAAGCAAAAAGCATTCCAGTCCACTGCTTAAATGAAAAAACATCTCTACAAGAAACGAGACATGAGTTTTGAAGACACACACACACACAAACATATATATATATATACACACATATACATATATATACACACATATATAGATACATATATGCACACACATACATACTTGCGTAATTTTTTTAAAATGAAAGCCGGTGTGAAGAAGGATTATTTCCTAAAACCAGCCCCGTGATGGAGCGGTACTTTCCTCTGGCAAACAAAAGCAGAAGGCTGAAATTCCCCGAGAGGCAGCCCTTCGGCAGAGGCTCGGCTCTGCGAGGTGGCCGCTGGCGGCGGCAGCGCCGGGGGGGCAGCGCGCTGCGGCCGGCGGCCGCCTCAGCCGGGAGCCCTCCCCTCGCGCTGCCCCGCCGGGGCGCGCCGGGCTGGTGACGGGTAACCGTTAACCGGGGACGCCCCAGGGCCAGGGAACGGCCGCGGGGCGCGCGGCGCGGCTCTCCGCGGCAGCCGGTGCCTCGGCGCCGTCGCCGCCGCCAGCCGTCGAGCCACGGCCCCCCGCGCCCGCCAGCACGGACCCCAGGCCGCCGCGCCGCACCGCGCCGCACCGCACCGCACCTGCTGCCGAGCGGCCGCCCAGCGCCTCAACCCCGCTGAGGCGGCGCTCGGCAGCTGCGGAGGACCCGCGGCGCCCGCCCGGCCCGCGCCGGCCCAGCCCCCGGCTGCCGCGGAAGGACCCGCTCCCGAGCCGCGGGCCCTGCTGCCTGCGCGGCCGGCGCCCCGGGCCCGCGGGCTACGGCCGCGCTCACCTGAACGGCAGGTACCTCAGCAGCTCCGACCGCCGCGGCATGTGGGGCCGCTGTGCGCTTGCGCGCTGCGCCGCGGACCGCGCCGCGGAGTCTGCGCATGCGCAGGGGTGCCCAGGGCTCAGGACTACAAGCAAGATGGCGGCCGCTTCGTGAGGCAAGGGGAGGCGCCATTTTGAGAGTAGTTCGTTTCGCGCCCCCTTTAGCCTGGAGCCCTGCCGCCCCGACCTCATCTTCTCCTTCCCCGCTCGGGTTGTAGCGCCCTGCCCGTGCGGGACCTGACCGGCCGCGGCCGCGTGTCACGGGGCAAACGTGGAAGGGCGTTGGGGGAACCACATATAACACGTCCTCGGTGTCGTCAGTGCAGAAGCGGCCTCGGCACCGACCCTCCCTAACCGCCCCAAGACGGGCAGGCAGGGCCCTAGCCCCGCGCCCGGCCCCGGGCGGCAGCTTGGGGCCGGCGGATCCTGTCCCTCTCCCAGGCCGCCCGAGGTCCCGGGCGGGTCGTGGCCTGCGCTGACAGGCGGTGGGTTTGTCGCAGGAGTCGTCGTCGCCCTTCCCCTTGATGCCTTCAGCGAGGCGCTGCCAGGCAGCCGTGGGCAGGGCATGCTCTTAGTCCCTAAGTGTAATTTCCTCAGTTTATATTTCCAGGTGAAATACATGGATGTGCTTAGTTCACCTCTACACAGACAGTTTGTGGTTTTTCACACTTTGCGTGCCCCTCCCCCCATCCTTTACTGGAAGATTTGAAATGGGCCCAGTCCTTCTGCTAGTTGGTGACCATAACGAAGAATCGGGGTCCTGAATGACCCCTGGGTTTGGCAGTGGTTCACTGGGTGCAACTAGTCAGCAGCCTGCATTTTTCATAAGCACTAATAAGAGGGACTGTTTCTTCCCCATATGAGGTTGGGTGTTTGATGAGGAGAAAGTATAGTGGGAGCTTAAAAAATGGTTGACCAGGACAGTGTCAAACCTTGCCTGCTCTTGGCCACAATGGCTGTACAAGAAGGTAAAACAGTTGGGGAGTCCCTTCAGACATGATTACGTTTCAATGAGAGGACTGCTTTTCAAAGAAACTGGATATTTCTCTACAGGATATTTGTAACAAAGGGATTTGAGAATTTCTGCTATTTGGAGATATTGCGAGTCCTGCAAATGAAGACAACCCTTTTTCCTTCTCAACCGCAGTCTTTGTTCAGCTCCCTCCAGTCTCCTCTGGCCCACGTTGGAGGTCCCAGTTCCTGGTCAGTCCAGACCCACTTCTTCCTCACTGCCCTCTGTAGTCTCTTCTTTCTCTATTCCTTTCACTCTGATGCAGAGAAAGTTTTTGAAAACTCAGAACATCAGAAAACTTCCTTGTCCAGCTCAGTGTGCTGCCATGTCCCCAGTGAAGAACTCACCACCTGCAGTCCCAACCACATGCTTATCTGGGCATGGTGGCAGTTAGAAAGCAAACAAGGTTGGAACTGCAATAGAGTAATTTATGCCATTCCAGCAAGGCACGGTACCAACACCACAGTTTAAACTAGCACAGCAAAGTATGGGGATGTTTCTCTGCAACCACAAGCATGGGGATAGGTGAGGAGACTGGCACTCAGAGCTACCAGGGTCAGAGCTGGGCTACACAAGCTAATTGAGTGCGCCCAGAGCACGCTTAGCTGATGTTCCAGGTCCTAAAACAGAGCTCTGAGATTTTTTCAGAGGTAGGACTTAGATTAAATAGTTGCTAGTTTGAACAAATTTGCTCATTCTTTTCAACGCACGCTGCCAGAACCTTGAACAAGTGTGAATGTTTGGGGGAGTGCACCCCTGAGAGTGTAGCTATTATTCTGCCTTCTGCTTACTCACTGCCAAACTCTCTGGTGGGATGTTATGAAAGTAATTAATCTAAATGGACAGAAAGTTCTGTGCAAAACCTGGCGTTTGTAATTGCAATCTTAAGAAAGGAGTGCTTTTGCCATCTCTACCTGTTGCTGCTTTCTCCCCCCCCCCCCCCCACTTCAGGAATGCCTCAGGATGGAAATGTTTGGCCCTTAGGATAGTGGCACTTCCAGCTTCTCTCACTTTACCTTTGGTATCAATCTGCCCCAAGCAACTAAAAAAATGTAGCTGCAAAACTTAATCCATGTTCTGGTTTCTGGTGCCACCCAGTGGCCCTGCTTAAGAAATTCTTAAATACTTTAAGAATGTTAATGAATAGCAATAGGGGGAGAGTTGGCAAGGAAAAGAGGTTGTATGAAGGTAAGCAATCCCCCAGTATGTTCCCAACAGAACAAAAAAGAGCACTGTAGAGATATTAGTGAAGGTGAATGCTTTTAAACATAAGAAAAACTCGAGAAAATGATCTAGCTAAAGCTTTACAGTAAAATATGTTAGGAAATGGCAAGTGTATGCCAGTGCTGTCAGTTCTGGAACAGGCACTGACACTGGGACCCTGGGCTGCCCCATCCCCCATCAGTCTAGGAGTTCCCTTGAGCCAGAGCAAACACCCTGTGCCACCAGGTTTGACTCATGCAGTATAGTCAGAACAAGTTTGATTTATTATTATTATATATACAACTATCTGAAGGGGGAGTGTCAAGAGGATGAGGCCAGCCTCTTCTCCGTGGTGCCCAGCAACAGGACAAGAGGCAATGGGCACAAACTGAAACACAGGAAGTTCCACCTAAACCTGAGGAAAAACTTCTTGACTGTGAGGGTGACTGAGCATTGGAACAGGTTGCCCAGAGAGGTGGTGGAGTCTCCTTCGCTGGAGATATTCAAAACCCGTCTGGATGTGATCCTGGGCAATATGCTCTAGAGGACCCTGCTTGAGCAGGGGGGTTGGACTAGATGATCTCCAGAGGTCCCTTCCAACCTAAACCATTCTGTGATTCTGTGATTGTCCTGCTCCAGTGGTGGTGATCAAGCACCATGCTCCCTGACAGGTACCTCCTGACAGCACCAATCACCTTTGCATACCTTATTATCACTTTTCCATTTCTTGACCCTCCTCTTCACCCCATCCCCCTTCCTTTTTTCACCCCAATTCCCCTCTCAGATGAACAACCCACTGCTAATTACTTTTTCCCCATTGGTCCCAGTTTTGTCACATCCATATCCAAATCTGGTATTTCTGATACGGTTACTTACAACATCTCAGCCTTATATAGCATTACTGATATGGTCCCCAGTACTCCCTTCTAGTTATCTCTGAGGTTCAGCTGTTTTCACTCCCCCTTAAACACCTGTGAAATCCTGCCATCTCTCACAGTGCTATCTGTTAGTTTTCTCACCTTCTCACACTGTTATCTGTCATGTCTAGCAGTTCCTTGCATCCTGGCCAGCAGTTTCTCTCCCATGCTGTCCAGCTAGCTTACCATTAGGCCAGGGCCTTCTCATTTGCCAGCAGCTCTAGCAGCCCCCACTTCAAGGTCAGAAGGAGCAGCCTCCGGTGGTGCCCCCACCAGCTGCACACATTCCCCATGCAACTTGCACGGAGTATGAGTAGCTGCAGGCTGACCTCACATCCCGGCGCCCACTATGGCCCATTAAAGGCAATATACTGAGTACACAGTGAGGCTTTTGGGGTCTTACTCCTGTAAGATTAACAGTCCACATAGACAAGTCCAGTTCTTTGCCCTTACTTGCCATATGGTGCTCTCCTAGGTTGTGGGATGTTGGCAGCAAGCTGGAGTGCGTTCATTGTCTCACTGGCGCCTGCTGCTAGAGTGAGCCTGTTTCTTACCAGGAGACTCAAATCTCTGAGCTGGACTAGATCCAGTCTTACCCTGGAGATCTGGGTGATCCACCTTGGTGGTCCACTCTGTGATTGATCCCAGCACTGAAAGCCAAGTTAAGCCAAATTAAGTCTGCTCCCTAGTTTCTCAGTCACGTTCACTTCCACACTGTGGTGTTACACACTCATTCACATCTGTAAGCAGTTGGTGCTCCATTTTTCCAGCCAATACAAGTTCTATCCTTCCAATACACTCATTTGGTGCACCATTATCTGGCCTTACCAGGATTATATACTGAAGCTCAGGGTTGTGGTGACCACCCTTCCCATAAGTTTCCCAATGCAATCCAAATTCCCTTCCCTTCTTTTAAAGGGCTACCAACAAGAAACTGTGATCCAGCTATCTGGGAGCAGCAAGGGCCAGCTGCTCCTTAAGGATTTGGGGAGCTGGGAGAGGAGCACAGTAACACAGCCTGCAGGGCCAGCAAGGCAGGGGCCTCCCCAACCATTGCCCTGTCCCCTGTTACCCGAGCACAGCAGACCCAAAGATAGTAGCGAGGCTCAATCAGGAGCCCAGATCATCAGGCAAGCTTGTGGTGATAAGGGAGGTTCAAGGTAAAGCTGGGAAAACAATCTGCAGGTCAGAGTCAAGTCTGGTCAGGATAACGAGGATCAGACACAGCCCAGTGACTAGGCAAGTCCATAATGATGAGACAGGTACAAGATCAAGCTGGGAAGCCAGTCTGCAGGTCAGGATCAATGTGGTCTATGGCCAGGAGCAGGAATAGGTGAGCTAGAGACTAGTACTCTTGCAACATAGCTGAAGAAAGCCCTGGGCTGAGCTTCAATGAGACTCGCAGGCCCATGGGCAGAGCTGTGGGTGGAGGTCCCATCTGAGGCAGATGAGCAGACTGATAAATACCCCAAATAACCGAATGAAAGCTACTCATGTACACATACAATTATGCATATGCATTATATATACAGCATGAACTGATGTACTATAGATATGCAATGAACCGAACGCATGGTCCTGGAGGTTGAGTGGTTTGCTTTGGAGCTTTGGATTGGTTATATGCTTAATGTGTGGAAAATAATTAGCCAATTAAAATGTCAATGATAGAAGACAATGAATAAGAAAATGCATGGTGCAGCATAAAAAGGAACTGATGAAATGTTTATAAAAGCATACAGCATAATATTTGCTTGTCTACCTAACAGAGAAAAGTGTGTGACAAATCTAGCATCGAATCAAATTGGGCAGATATAGAACAGTTCCTTATGGGGTTAGTAGCTGAGTCTGAAGCAGACATTTATGGTCCGTGGCTACTTTGGGCACACAGGGTGAGTTAGGGCTCCCAAGCTTTCTGCAGAGTTGGGTAAGAGCAGCAAGAGTGGGCAATGGGAGAAGCAGACCCTGGGAGGAGCAGCTGGACATAAGTATAAACTTTCAAAAAAAGTATTTATGAAGCCTGAGTTCAAAAGGACCCCCATGTCTCTGTTCACTATCTAAATAGCGCAGAGGTTCATGCAGAAGGAAAACTTAACGGCTGTCAAGAAGACAGCTGAAGTCTGCGTTGCTTTTTAATACAGAACAGCCAAAGGATATTCCAAGGCTAAGATTTTTCTTTATGGAGAATGAGTCAGCCAGAAGATTTGCTTCAAACTGAAGTTAGTAGAAGAGATTTTAAGACTGATAATAAGATGAGATTGCTGGAACGAGATAATAGTCACTTGTGAGTTCTAGACTAAACATAAAATTAGTCACTACATACTTATATAACCATAACATGAAATGCCCTTGATATGACAGGAATGGGGCATGGCAAATGATACCCTTTTTTTAAAGAGTTCTGAAGGGATTTGGGGAACGGCAGGCTACTGAGTTTAATGACTCCCTCAGGGAAGTGTATAAAAACTAAAATGAAGAATATAATCAATAGATATGTGGAAAATATGGTAAAAAGTGATGACTCATCATGATTCTATAGATGGCAACTCTACTTCGCTGACGTAACTGAGATCCTGGGATGCCTCAACAAGCATGAAGGCAAGGACTGCCTCTTAGGAGGGTCACCCGATGAAGCCAGCACCCAGAACAGAGCAGAATGGCAAGGCAAGGGCTAAGCCAAGTCTCACTTTTCCTAGCTGGACTCCTGTTCCCTGGAGGCCAAGTTCATGGCCTGCTTCATAAGAGCAATTGGGCAAATGGGTTGTAATGCCTGGGGTGCCCTGGCTGTGCTGCTGAGGTGAATCTTGAGCTGGCTGAGAACAGATGTAAAGGCAAGAAGATCAGGACCATCTCCCACTGCTTGCAGCTCACAATCCACAGTCGCTGGACAAGGAGAAAAATGTGACTCCAGACCAAACTGATTTAGAAGGTGAGATTTGGAAATGAGCTGTGATTTTTGAATGGAGCTCTTCAAAGAAGGAGTTAAAACTGCATTTTTACTTCCCCTTTCTTAGTTAGGTTTAAGTAGTATCTCTAAGTTACTGCTACCTATGATGTAAACCACAAGAGTACTTCTCTGAGAATATAATTTGTTGTCTGGAGTTAATATCACAATAAGTGACTGGATGACATTCTCTAGCCTGAAAAAAGGCCTTAAATTTAAAACAAGCCTTTTTTCTTTGAATGTCAATGTCCTTTCTTTGACTGTTGTCTGTTCTTTGAATGCTGCAGTTCCAAACAGGAATGAAAACTGTTCACTGAACAATGCTGTCTTGTACCTGATTGGCTAGGCTTATGTTTTGAAAGCATGCTATAAAGTCCTCATTGATTGAAGAACAGGAAAACGCAGACCGCATAAGCCTGTACTCTGTAAAGGTATTACAAGCAGCTGTAAGCTCAGCTTACATCTGAGTTGGTCATTTGAAATCATTTGCTGGTGCACAGAGGTCTTCCATTAATGGTGGTTTACCCAAGCATACGCATCTGGAGGAAGCCCATTCTTGGCATTCTTGAATATCAATTGGCACAGTTTGCTTTGGATTAGAGGGGTCTACCCAAGGCAAAATCAAAGTAACCTTTCTGCTAAAATAATGGGGAAAATGATTCCTCAAACTTTTGGGTTCAGGTAGGCCTGTCAATCCATTTGACATGCAAGATGGCTGTTGCGCTGGCTACAAAGACTTGACTTAGTAGTACTCAGTCTTTAAAAGTATTAGGCAACCTTAAGAATCTGGCAGTATTAGGCCAGTAATGCACTTCACAAATTAGTCATTGTTGTTTCATAACCAGTAATGTGGCTAATTCCATACATGTGGAAGCCAGAGTACTATGACATAGCCCAGATGCTACTGCATGTACTCATGGATGCATGGATGATTTGGGCCTGGTATAGTTAGGCATATCATGCAAACTCCAACATATCCTGAGCAGTATCCACTTTCAATTAAGAGCTGCACAGATGTAATTGTAATTAATATCAGTACTAATGTAACCAGTGGTTGTGCTACAAAATGTGTGGTCCATGCAAGAGTAATTTAGGGTTATCATTACTGGAGTTTGGGCCTAATGTATACTTGTGCTTGATTATCATTCCATATCAAAGTTTGTTTTCCATATACAGTCCAGTTGCCAATTACCCAATTTCCCACTTGGTGTAATGTGACACTATTGACCTGCACCCCTATGGGCCATCGGGCTCTACGACTAGTGCCATACCCTGTAAGACAGTGGTGGTGCAAATGCCACCAAACTGTCCAGTTGCCTGTGTGAAGTGGTAGACAAGGAGGATCTTTGGCGTGGCTGGAGGGCATGGGTGTTTGGCGCTTCTCTGATACCGTGGGTGACATGAGAGTCAACATGTTGAAACCATAAGTTGGAATTTACGTATTTTTTGGCTAGCTGCTTCCTTAAGTCCTGACCCCACAAAGGTTTCCTAAGTATTGTCCAGTTGTCCGCTTGCCACTCACTAACCCATACGGTTAATCGCCCATGAGTCAATATATAGGGATAGCTTGGGAATGGGAAGTCTTCTCTAGTACCATGAATACAGCCATTACTTCTGCCTGCTGACTTCTGCCCCCCTTGCCTTGGCGGGTCAAAGAGATCTGCTTAGTGGAATTAAAGGCAGCAGCCTTCTACCGCTTCTCCTCCTTAATGTATTTCACTGATCCATCTGTGAACCAGGGGCACTTGCTGCTCAGGGATGAGCTGTTCATATGATGAGGCTTCCTGAGGCCAGGCAGGAGGTAGCAGCCCCATATTAGTTTGAATCACATCTGTCAAGCCTACCTGGGCTATTTTTTCCTGCAAGGCATTGATTTTGTGAGTACCTGGCTTTGCCTGCATGGAAATATACCATTTCCATTTTTTCAGTGCTGGATTGTTGGGCTTTTCTCATTCTGTAGGTTGTATCATTCGACAAGACTCATTGCAATATAGGCAAGCCAACAATTAGAGTAACACTCTGCCCTCCTGTTACTTGTTCAGTTTCTACCATAGCCCAATATGCAGCCAGTAATTGTTTTCAATTGGCACCTAGTCCTGTGCAGAGGGAAGGAGATGGCATGACCAAAAACCTAGTGGGATTCATCTCCGTTCACCTCTTTGCCACAAACTCCTACGTGTATTGTCATCTGAAACTAGGACTTGCAGGTCATAAGGTTTATGAGGTTGCCTGGGACCTAATGCAATAATATGGGAAACAGCATGTTTAGCCTGTTCAAAAGCTTCCCATACAAACTGATTCTTCTTTTTTGCTACCTTATACAGGAGTCTTAAAATCTGTTCGAAATGTGGGTAAACTGACACCCTCGAAGTCCCACAAAGTGCTGCACATCAGCTTTATTTTGCAGCTCAGCTATATGAAGTATCGTTTGTTTTGCAGCTTCAGGCATAATCTGGCCAGGCCGTTGCCAGATGATGCCTAAAATCTTTACTTCAGTTGCTGGCCCTTGTACTTTCTCAGTGCCTCTCTGACATCCTGTTCAGTAGGTCCAGTCAGCAAGATGTTGCCAAGGTAATGAGACAGCTCACACATTTGGGGATAAATTACACTCCCCCAAGTGGTGAGCCACAATTCTGTGATAAACTGTGGGGCTGTGCAAGTATCCCTGAGGCAGCATCGTAAACGTATACTGCTGACCTTCCTAGGAAAAGGCAAACTGTTCCTGCATCTCTTTAGTAATAGGGATGCTGAAGAAGGCAGTCGCCAAGTATGTATTGCAGCTGTATTCAGAAGCCGACCATCTACAGTCACAAGCCAGGATCCATTTGGTTTCTTTACCGGCCAATGAGGTCTATTAAAAGGTGAATGTGTCTACTGGATAACTCCTGCTTCTAGCAACTGTTCAATGGTCTGAGGGGTTTCAGCATGCTCCCAGGCAGGGGTATTGCTTTGCTGCTATAAGCTTGGGGTGGGGGGGGGGGGACAGCACAGTGGGATTGTCCACTGTTCTCTTGTCCACAAGCACTTGGGCCTGGACTGATTGGGCACTAAAGGAATATTTCCCCCCAGTGGTATTACAAGTCTATCCTGTGAATAAATTGTGACCTATGACATATTCACGCACTCTCATAATCCACACTTGAGCTGGAAATGGAGGAGAGTTTTCTGGTTGCAAGGTTAGAAAAGCTTCTGGAGCCAGCTGTGCCGTCTTCTCCCCTCCCAAGCAATATAATAATATTCATCATTCTGTTTTTAGGAGAATGGGATGGGTTTCTGATAATTAGGGTTCTTTCTGCCTCAGTATCTAGAAAAGTCATAACCCATTGCTTATTATACTAGCTCCACCATATTACACACTGAGGGCAACTGAGGGCAGCCAACAGAGGCAGTGAACAGACACAGCAGTTTGCACAGCAGTGTCTGAGCTCTGCTTGGGCCTTTTGCGGGCGTTGTTGGAAGTTGTGAAGGCTTTCTGGGGACCTCCGAGGAACTAGATGGTGCTTGCTGCTAGCAGGAAGGGAGAGCTAGGCAAGGACTCCTGCAGGAGGCCTTGACTTAACTTCTCCTGGGAAGTTCTAGCTAGGTGGGGCTGCTGCTAACGAGCTCTCTGGGCTGCCCTGGTCAGAGGGAGTTGGGGCTTTTGATTCAGGTGGCTCCTGATTGGGTGGGTCAAGCACCCTTGTGAGTCACTGCTAGGCAGAGGCCTATATAAGAGCCAGGCCTAGCACACAGCTCCCAGAGTGCAGCCAACAGAGGCAGTGAACAGATGCAGCAGTTTGTGCAGAAGGATGCTGGAAGGCAAAGAAGGCTCCTTCATTTTGCACAGTGGTGTGTCCTTCCCCAGGCATGGTCATGACACACTGCAGAGCATATTCCCCAGTGGTTGTTGGAGGTGCTGCATCAGCTGTGTCTGAGGCTTCAACTCAGACAGACCCTCAGACAGCAGATGCAGCTCTACAGGTGTCAGGCTGACAGTCAGCTCTCCTGTGTGAGGTGTGCTGTGGCTGACCAGAGGTATCACCAGATAAAGGAGTTACAGGACAAAGTCAGTAGGCTGCGTAGCATCTGAGAAGATAAGCAGGAGATTGCGGGCTCTGTACCATGTGTAACGATACATCATAATACTGTTGAAGAAGGCTGGAAGCTGGTGACCTCTCGTAGAAGGAGAAAGGCTCTTGCTCCTCCTCAAGGCTTACCCTTGAAGAACAAGTTTAGCGCCCTCCAAGCTGAGGAGGAGCTGGGCACGGCTCCAAGGGAGGCAACAGGCCTGACAGACCCTCTGCCATGCAGGAACACCCGGAAGAAGCAGTGATTGTTGTGGGTGACTTCCTGCTGCAGGGAGCAGAGGCACCTATCTGCCGACCTGACCTCTTGTCCAGAGAGGTTTGCTGCCTGCCAGGGGCTCGAATAAGAGATGTCGTGGAAAGACTGCCAAGGCTTGTCCATGCATCGGACTACTACCCTCTGCTGATCTTCCATGTGGGCACTAACGACATGAAAGGCAAACTGGAAACCATCAAACAAGACTCCAGAGCTCTGGGGATGGTGGTCAAGGGTCTGGGAGCCCAGGTCGTTTTCTCCTCAATCCTGCCTGTGAGGGGGAAGGACGGGAGGAGGAGTAGACGAGTTTTCCAAGTTAACAGCTGGCTGCGCCGCTGGTGTCGGCAACAGGGCTTTGGTTTCTATGGCCATGGGACCCTGTTTGAAGTTCAACAGCTGATGGGGAGAGATGGGATCCACCTTACCAAGTGGGGCACGCGCGTCTTTGCCAACAGGTTGGCCAGCCTGGTAAGGAGGGCTTTAAACTAGGAAAGTCAGGATGCCTCCAGCGGGTGCATGCAGCCAGGGGAGACAGCATGGGACATGGCTATGGAGGATCCTCTTGCACCTCTCCTGGGAAGCTTACATGCTCAATTGGCTCTCTGAAATGCCTGTACACCAATGCACCCAGCATGGGGAATAAGCAGGAAGAATTAAGAGATCTGTGCGCGGTCACAGGGCCATGATCTCATTGCGGTTACAGAGACATGGTGGGATAGCTCACATGACTGGGATGCTGTCATGGATGGCTACGTGCTTTTTAGGAAAGACAGGCCAGGAAGGCGAGGTGGTGGAGTTGCTCTTTATGTGAGGGAGCAACTAGAATGTATGGAGCTCTGCCTCGGGGTGGATGAAGAGCAAGTGGAGAGCCTATGGGTAAGGCTTAAAGGGCAGGCTAGCATGGGTGACACAGTGGTGGGGGTTTACTACAGGCCACCTGATCAGGAAGAGGAAGTCGTTGATGAGGCCTTCTACAGACAGCTGGAAGTAGCCTCACGATCACAGGCCCTGGTTCTCATGGGGGACTTCAACCACCCTGACATCTGCTGGGAAGACAGCACAGCTAGGCACAAACAGTCCAGGAGGTTCCTGCAGAGCGTTGAGGATAACTTCTTGACCCAGGTGGTGGAGACGCCAACGACGAGAGGTGCGCTGCTAGACCTTGCACTAACAAGCAAAGAAGGTCTAGTTGGAGAGGTGAAGGTTGGGGGCAGCCTTGGCTGCAGTGACCATGAGATGGTGGAGTTCAGGATCCAAAGAGGAGGAAGCAGGGGCAATGAGTAGGCTTGCAACCCTGGACTTGAGGAGAGCCAACTTTGGCCTCTTCAGGGACCTGCTTAGGGGAATCTCCTGGGCTAGGGCCCTAGAAGGAGGAGGGGTCCAAGAGAGCTGGTTAATATTCAAGCATCACCTCCTCCAGGCTCAAGAGCGGTGCATCCCTCCGAGTAAGAAATCCAGCAAAGTGGGCAGGAGACGTGCATGGAGGAGCCAGGAACTCCTGGCAAAACTCCAACAGAAGAAGGAAGTACACAGAATGTGGAAAAGGGGACAGGCCACTTGGGAGGAATACAGGGACGTTGTCAGAGTGTGCAGGGATGCGGCAAGGAAGGCTAAGGCCCAGTTGGAATGAAACCTGGCAAGGGATGTCAAGGACAACAAGAAGGGCTTCCTCAAATACATCGAGAGCAAAAGGAAGACTAGGGAAAACGTGGGCCCGCTGCTGAACAGGGTGGGTGCCCTGGTGACAAAGGCTACAGAGAAGGCAGAGTTGCTGAATGCCTTCTTTGCTTCCGTCTTCACTGCTAAGGCCAGCCCTCAGGAATTCCAGACCCTGGGGACAAGAGAGGAAGGCTGGAGAAAGGAAGACTCTCCCTTGGTGGAGGAGGATCGGGTTCGAGATCTTTTGTCCAATCTTTTGACATCCACAAATCCATGGGCCCTGACGGGATGCACCCACGAGTGCTGAGGGAGCTGGCGGATGTTATCGCTAGGCCACTCTCCGTCCTCTTGGAAAGGTCCTGGAGACCAGGAGAGGTGCCTGAGGCCTGGAAGAAAGCCAATGTCACGCCGGTCTTCCAAAAGGGCAAGAAGGAGGAGCCAGGAAACTACAGGCCTGTCAGCCTCCCCTCCGTCCCTGGAAAGGTGATGGAACAGTTCATCACTAAGCATGTGGAGGACAAGAAGGTGATCAGGAGTAGTCAGCATGGATTCACCAAAGGGGAATCATGCTTGAGCAATCTGATAGCCTTCTCTGATGGAATGACTGGCTGGGGAGATGAGGGCAGAGCAGTGGATGTTGTCTCCCTGGACTTCAGCAAGGCTTCTGACACTGCCTCCCATCACATCCTCCTAGGTAAACTCAGGAAGCATGGGTTAGATGAGTGGAGAGGGTGAGGTGGATTGAGGACTGGCTGGATGGCAGAGCTCAGAGGGTTGTGGTGAATGGCACAGAGTCCAGTTGGAGGCCTGTGGTTAGCGGTGTCCCCCAGGGGTCAGTCCTGGCTCCAGTCTTGTTCAGCGTATTCCTCAATGACCTGGAGGAAGGGACAGAGTGCACGCTCAGCAAGTCTGCTGATGATACTAAACTGGGGGGAAGTGGCTGACACACCAGAAGGCTGTGCTGCCATTCCGAGGGACCTGGAGAGGAACCTCCTGAAACACAGGCAAGGGCAAGGTCCTGCACCTGGGGAGGAATCACCCCAGGCACCAGTACAGGCTGGGGGCTGACCTGCTGGCAAGCAGCTCTGCCGAGGAGGACCTGGGAGTGCTGGTGGACAACAAGTTAAGCATGAGGCAGCAATGTGGCCCTTGTGGCCAAGAAGGCCAATGGTCTCCTGGGGTGCATTAGGCAGAGTGTTGCCAGCCGGTCGAGGGAGGTGATCCTGCCCCTCTCCTCAGCCCTGGGGAGGCCTCCCCACGAGTACTGTGTCCAATTCTGGCCTCCCCAGGACAAGAGAGACATGGCACTACTGCAGACAGTCCAGCGGAGGGCTACAAAGATGATGAGGGGCCTGGAGCATCTCTTCTCCGAAGAAAGGCTGCGAGAGCTGGGCCTGTTCAGCCTGGAGAAGAGAAGACTGAGAGGCGATCTCATCACTGTGTCTGCAGGAAAGTATGTGAAGGGAGGGTGTCAAGAGGATGGGGCCAGACTCTTCTCCGTGGTGCCCAGCAACAGGACAAGAGGCAACGGGCACAAACTGAAACAGAGGAAGTTCCATCTGAACAGGAGGAAAAACTTCTTGACTGTGAGGGTGCCTGACCAGTGGAACAGGTTGCCCAGAGAGGTGGTGGAGTCTCCTTCCCTGGAGATATTCAAAACCCGTCTGGACACAATCCTGGGCAAGGTGCTCTAGATGACCCAGCTTGAGCAGGGAGGTTGGACTAGATGATCTCCAGAGGTCCCTTCTAACCTAAACCATTCTGTGAATAGTCTTCCCAGCTTGCTCCCTTGTTAGCCATGCTGGAGAGCAACCATCTGCTTCCAAGTCTTGTTCCCAATGGGGCAGGTCAGCTTAGGGGTAGCAATTAAAGGTGACATAGCTTCAGTGTCGGCACAGGGGGACCAATGCCCCAAACTCCTCCTTTACCCCTTTCGCTCTGTTTGGGTTGTTTATACAAGCCTCACAAGTAAGGGGTTCGTTTGCTATCTGTCCTGCCTGCATTAGTGCTGGAAACATCTCTTTCCAAGTAACCTTGCTCTTTGGCTTCTGTGCTTGTAAACACCTGAAGCCTCCTTTTCCTCTCTTCCAGGCTGATAATTGCCAAACTGCCCAAGTGATAACACCCCCATGGCTTTTCCAGATGCAGCCCTTAGCAAGCAAATTAGCAGTCCTTTCAAAGGAAATGAGGCACCTGCTAATATACAGGTTTGCATGGTGGGTGTGAAAGGTTTCCTATTAGGGCTTACAAAGGTATGTGATACATGCCGTAAATACTGACCAGCCTCAGCTATACTTTTCCAAGATGCTGCACTTTCGTCTCAATCGAAAGTCAAGGGATACTGTAATTGCAAAGCTTCCTGGAGCCACTTCCTCAGGCAGTGAGGTGCATTAGGCTGTGCTTCTCTCAGCCGCTGCGTAATCATAGGGTTTTGTGACACAGCACCCAAACGTATTCTTGAGGATTTAAATGGACGTTTTCTCCTCTAAGGCCCTATATTTCTCCTCTAAGGCCCTATATTCCCAATAACCACTTTCTCCAGCCTTTCTCCCAGCTTTTGCCAGTATGTTTCTGCCAAATTTTGTAACTCAGTTTGTGTGTAACCTGAGGTATGCTGGGGTGCCCTTGGGGACCCTTTTGCTTTGTTAACCACTAATGGCCAGACAGCAATGCTGTTGTCCTCCTCATCCTCTGACCCCTCTATCTGCTCCTCATCCTTGGAGTCCCAGAGACTCTGTCCCACCAGTTGCCATCTCCATGAGCAGTTAGGACCAGAATGATTTCCTGCTGGGCCACTTTCCATGAGCCCTGTACTGCCCACACCAGCCCTGCTGTTTGCTGCTCCAGGCCTTCCATACACCACTGCATTTGCAGATCATATAGTCCTTTTGGCCTTAGATCTAAACATTCTTATGTTCCATTCAAGAACATTTGTAACAACCAAACAAAAAACTTGCTGGGTTTTTCCTTTCCGCACCCCTTGTTTTTGGAGACAAATTAATACTTCAGCTGGGGTAGGACATCAATATAACTCCTCATTTTCCCAAGTCACCAGGGAGATCACCCGAGCCAAATACTGTGCAACTCATCCCTGCGTGCGGGGCCAGCCAGCAAATTTGGATTCCAGTGGGTTGGTCAGCATCAGAGGCCCTCCTCCAGACCTCACATGGAGGACAGGAAACCGTTCTATTTCTGTACTACTCTATCTCTTCAGCCCGGAGAAGAAAAACACTGGTCACCTGTGTATGCAGACCACAAGAATGAGAATACAAGTAGCTATGGGGCACTAAGTGCGTTTGCAGAGCATCTGCACATCACTTAGCAATGTTTCTGATTGCTGTATTGAACAGCAGGTATGCTGGGGGACCTAGCCTATCATCTCTTCTGGACTCATAAAGGAGAAACATCAAAGAGGTTTAATTACTGCTTCAGCAGGCATAAATGATGGTGCAAGGCATCTGGTATGCCTCAAAGCATGGGAAGGGTCCCTAATGACAAAACTTTACCTGAGGGAAGATGCACTTCTGGGATTATTGCTGCCTGCTGATGCTGCACAACCCTTGCAAAGTGAAGAGTGAGTTCATGGTTCCTGGCTTGCAGCTTGATGTTGATTTTTTTCCTGATTTTGAACCAAGGGACTAAAGTGCTATAAAAGTCTCCTGAGAGTCTGCTGTAGGAGATGCTTTCAGAGTACTCCAGGAGCAGTCCCTCTGTGGCACTTGTTTTGCTTAGGGAATCCTACATCTGTGCAGGTGTACAGGAGAAGAAGGTGTAAAGAAGAAACAGGAATGCTGACTTTTTAATGTGTTAACAGAGGTGGCATGAAACTGGTAAACTACATGAACCCTGTGCGAACAGAGAGAGAACTGAAACGTGGCAAACTGCATTGACCTGGCGAGACAAAGCAGAGGCAGTGGCAGACAGCCCTGAAGCCATTAACAGTAGTTTTGAAAACCACATATAGTGAGTGCAAAGGAGAAGAGCAGAAAGATGGTTTGCCACAGGCTGCTGTTGATGAACTGCAAGTTCTCCTTTCTCTGCAGCTGTTGAGCATAACGCAAAGGAGAGCGGAGGGAGTGTTTGCACCTCTGATACAGCAGGCAGGGGGACAAAGGCTCAGCAAGCAAATTGTGACTGCGCTGTGTACTGGTTGTGGGGGAGCTGTGGGGTCTGTCAGTCAGGCCTGCACTGTTTCTTTTAGTTGCATAATATCCCTATACTTGTGCTCTTTGCCTCTCAGCTGCAGCCTGCGCATCAAATTTTCTTTTCACTCTGGACGTTCTCAGTCCCTGCTGCATGTACCACCTCAGTAACCTTGCTAATACTTCCTCTCCAATGCACTTCTGGTTTTGTTTAGATACCAGAGGTTCATGCTGCTCGGAAGGGTTGTGTCCCTCAAGGGCTCCCCTGCCTTTGTGGGGAGGGGGGGAATTATGTGAAATGGGGATTTACAGTAAAAGCACTGAGCAAATCCTTACTATGAAAGCTCTTCACCTGCTGCTGGCCAGCCTCCTGAGCACAAGAATGCACAGGATAAGTACAAAGACTGATTTCTTGTTGCAGGATCCTGGTAGAGTTGGCATGGTGAAATAATGGTGTTCCTTCCAGGCATGGCAATAAAAGGGGTTACAAACCTCTTTGCAGGTTGCTCTTTGTTTTGGCTGACGTTTTCCTGCTGCACTGAACAAAGAGTGGAGCAGATAAATGCTTCATGACTACAGAAAGTGCCTGCAGACATGGCACCTGCAAAGTGGCAGGTAAGGGTTTCATAAGGCTGTGCAGATCTCCCCAGAAATGCACCCACTGAAGCAGTTTCTAGCGATCAGGAAATATCACAGAGCAGGTGAACAGAACATGCGACAGTATGAGGGATATGCAGCCAGCTGATTTCCAAGCGCTGCAGGGAACAACACTAAAAACAGCCATGCTGCTGTCCTCCGGCCCGTTTCCCTTGGATTTGAGAGTGAAGACCCTGTATCCTTGTGCTGTCTCTCAAGTATCTCAGCTGCCATCTCTTGCAAAATGATGTCACATTGTGGTGGGAACGGGTACTGCTCTGTGCAGAAGGCTTCATGCTTTTTCTAGTAGCTGTCTTTTAATAAAGTATAACTTAACACTACTGGTCAGTTCTTTCTGAGACTGAAAAGGTCTTTAATCAAAATAAAGAGCCGGGGAAGGCAGGAAATGAGACTGGGGTGGAAATAAAGAAAGCTGGTAGGGAGGGATCTGGTATACAGTCCAAGAAACGGGGAGCTACAGCTGCCTTTCCCTGTCCCCAGCTCCCCGGCGGCAGAAGAGCTCTGGTTTCAGACAGCGGCCGTCCGCCTGCAGAGAGCTTCAGGGCCAGCCTGACGGCAGTGCGTTGCCGGTGTCGTCACCCGCGCTCTGAGCCCAGCGGTGCCACCTGGGTGGCACCGGGTGAGCCACGGCCATCCGCAGCTGCTGGCGGACCAGAAGAGCAAGACGCAAACATGGCCGGACGGGTAGTTCTCCCCCCGGCACCGGTCTGCGGCCGCGGCCCTGCACAGCCTTTTCCGCTCCCACTGCTGGCGAGGGTTTCGGCGTGAGCGAGGCCCGGCTCCTTCTCCCGGGGACTCCCGCAGGCTCCAAGGCGCTAAGGGCTGCGGCGGCGGGCCGCGGCCGGCGCCCTCAGCCCGGGCCCGACGCGGACGCCGAGCGCGGTGCGCTGGCCCCGCAGGGCGCCGGCCGGGCCCCGCTGTGCCCGGGCCCTGCTCGCTGGGGTCCCGCCTGCCCCGCTGCGGACCCGCGGGGGAGGGCGGCGATAAGGCGCTGCGCGAGGGCGGCCGGAGCGCAGGGCGAGCAGAGAGCGCTGCCAAGGCGCGCTGCCCCTTTAAGCAAGGTGGAGGCGAAAGGTGCTGGCGAGGCTGGCCCGCGCACGCGCAGACCTGCTGCTCCGCGACTTATTCGGCGCTGCCGGCAGAGGGGGCCGTGGATGAGGGTGGAGAGTTGTGTGGAACGCGGCCTCGCGCATGCGGCCGGCTGCTCACTGTGCGCTTTCTGGCGCTGCCGGAAGCGGCTGCGAGAAGCGAAGCCGAGCGGATCAGGGCAGCGCGGAGCGGCGCCGTGTCTCCCCCTGTGTCGCCTCGCCCGCCGCGGGCGCCATGGAGCCGGCGGCCTGAGGGCGCAGCGGCCGGCCCTGCCCCGACATGCCCGCCGGGCCCTTCGGCGCAGGTAAGGCCGCCCGGGCCTTCCTGCGCCGGCCACTGCCCGCGCCCGGCCCGCTCCTGCCGCCGGCGGGGCCTGCGGCGGCGGGGCGCCGCCCGCGAGGCTCCGCGCTGACCTCTGCGCTGCCCGCCGGGGGCACCTGCCCGCGGGCGGCTCCGCGGCGGGCGGGCGGGCGCGGGGCCGTCGGGCTCGGCGGCGGGGCCGGGCCCGCGGGCACGGCACAGCGCGGCCGGAGCGGGCCGGGGGCGGCGCGTTTCCTCTGGTGGTTTCCGCGGTGGCCTGCGGGGAGCTCGGCCGGTGCCGCGGAGCCGCCACAGGGGCAGGCGGGAGCGGCCTGAGGGGGCCCCCGCGCAACGGCCTGGGCTGCGGGGGCGTCTCTCGGCCTGAGCCCTTCCGACGGGCAGCAGCGAGCGGTTCCACCGGCCCTGGTATCCCCTAAAGGACCGTGCGGTGCCGCTTGCAGTTGGTGAACTTTCTTCCCTGGTGTGTCTGACTCCCGCAAGCAGGAATACAGTCATGAGAGGGGGGAGAAGCTTCTGTTAGTGTTTTCCTTTGGACTTTCTTATGAATGATCTTGTGTTACTGGCTGTAGTCCTTCTGAGCTTTGTGATGATTCTAGCATGATGTCTGCTTTTCCTTATTTATTTTTCTTCCCAGCTGATATTCAGCACCTGTGGGCAGCAGCTCAGATCTTCTTTGAGAAGTGGTGAACAGCAGGAGAAACACAGCAGACTTGCTGACTGGGTTAAGGGGGCCATCGGCTTCAGCAAATCTCTTTCTAATTGGACCAGTGCAGTTTGTAGAGTGGCATTAGGAACTGGACTGAGAAAGAAGTGCAAGTGTAAAATAAACCATTGAATGAAAGGTACTTTCAATCCAGAGAAGGGAAATGATCTGTTTCACAAAGGAGTTCACAAAGTAGTCTTTGGCACAAGTGAGAGTTGTGAGAACTCCTGAAATTACACTACAGGCAGGTCATCTGACAACTTTCTCAACTGAGTGCTTAAAGATGAGGATGATACTGAGAAACAAGGTAGTAGCGATGTCTGAGTAGTAAACCTTGAAAGCAAAGCAATAACCAAAACTTAAAGCTAACTGATGTTATTTATCTTATGACTCTGTTAATCTTTAGATTTTACACTGCCCAATTTTTAGGTAGCCTTCCTAATGGTAGATGCCTAGGCTTCTTGCTCTGCTAAGATTGGTGTCTAATGGTATTCTTGGGAACCTGAGTTGTGTTAGGGTTTCTGAAGTTAATCAGTAGGGAGTGCCAGGGAGAGATGAGACCCAAGCCTTCTGGTTCAGATGGCACCTTGTTTGAGGCCCAGCCTTCCATGTGTCAGACGCATGTACCACCTTCTCCTAGAGTAAGGTGGTAACATTGCCAAAGGAAGATGAGCTTGCCCAAGGAGGGCTGCGATGCTCTTTTCTACTTGGGAGCCATGTGGTTGAGTGGCTCACTTGATGTGATCTAATAGAAGATTTTTGAATCCAGATTCCTTCATTTGTAGGAGAACGTCTTGGGCAGTAACTCTATGGGCATCCTGACATAGGTCTCCATTTTTTTTTTTTTTTGTGTTTCGCAAGATACTGACTTTCAGAAGAGCAGGGCCTGGAGTCTTGATCTCTCGATGAATCTTTTGTCTGGCTGTTGCCTTATTTTATTTTTTGCCTCCTACTCTGCTTGTTGTCTTTAAAATGCAGTGTGTGCCTAGGACAGAGCATACTTATTGTTTGGGCTCCAAAGGTGAGTTGCCTGGAGGAGTGTGCACTTCTTCAGTCCTAATAGGCTTAATATGAGAAAGGTGTGGAATTGTTTAGTCTTGGAAAGATCTAAACAGCTCTCTGTATACTCTCCGGCAGAAACTTGGAGGGTGAAGGGGCAGCCGTGTAAAGGTGGGGCAAGTGTGCATGTGGCAGTTGTCAGTGTTCAAAATGTAGGCCTCAGCTGGATTGAAAAATTAATCATAAACATTTTGACACATCATCCACAGAGCCATCTTGCCACAAACTGTGTTTTCTGACAGTAATCGTAGCATTTAGGGAGCAGATGCCAATGCTGTTGGTGTAGTATTGGTGAGAGGGGTTACTTGTTTTGCATGGAATATGTCTAAAGTATATCTAATATCTCACAACTTTATGGTGTAGCCCCTTTATACTGCTGCCAGTCTGAATTGGGCTCTGTCTTCAGCAAGGTCTTCCTTGGACACCTCTCTGCTGATGTTCTCTCTGTATCTACTGTATTGCTATTTAATATCTACATGGAATTTTCAGCTTGAGCTCTACTTCTTTTGGTCCTGATGAAATCCAAACAGCTTCCATTTTTGGGGTATCTTTTTCCTTGTGCTCCTAACACTTTTGTATTGTAGGCAAATGAAGCTGTTGAGCATTACAAGCTAGATGTTCAAGTTTGGAGGGTCTTCCCCTGTCCCTTCCCCTATCTGCTTTCTACACAAATATTGGTTCCTTCCCCTTCCCTCCCTCTCGCTCTAAAAAACCACTTCTGCCTTAACTTCTGAACTTCTGTAACTTCCTTTGAAGTAAATACAGAATGTGGGTCTATTACTTAGTGAGATAATTCTCACTGTCTCACTTTACTGATTTAGGTGTTTGAATATTTTGGCTGCAGTTTCCATCAGAAGTCTTTGGTGACTGGAAATAAACTTAAATATTTTGATTTTGGGGATTTTTGTGAGTTCATTAGTTCATAGTTAGTTCATAACTTCTTTCTCAGCATATAAAGATTCTACAAGTTGGTGCACGTGCATCTTTGCTCTTAAATGCTGAAGCATTTGTCTTCAGTAGTTTGTAAGGTGATTGTTACTAAAATGCCAAAGTTGAAGTGAGTCTGGAGGGAATATAGTGAAATCCAAATTATTTACCATGGTAAGAAATACTGGAAGTATGCTTGATTTTAGCAAACATGACAAATATTAACTTCTCATCTGTCAGTTGTTCCACCAATGTTAATATATACAATTTTCTTTCCTTTCTTCCCCCGTATTCAGGTAGTCTGTACTTTTGAGAGTCCTTAGTGATTTTAACCTCAAGAAAACATGTCTGTGGAATTTAAATAGTCTCCTCAACTTTGTGCAGCTGATGTAATTTGAGCCAGTTAAAGTGCTCTTTTGAAGCTGATGTGCAAAAACATGGCAAAACCTGAAGTAAAATTAAGTAAAACTAAGATGCAGATTTTACGTGGTGTGGAAGTTGCATCTCTTTTTTTCAGTTGCTCTAGCTGTTCAAGTATTTTGATAAATACTCCCTCAGAAGCCACTGTGAGTTCTGCTTCTGCAGACAAAGTATTAGATATCTTTTGTCTAAAGGTTTTTCAAACTGTCTGTATGTTGAAACTCTGAAAACTGAATATTGTACAAACATAGTTGTGCAAGGAAATTTACCAGCATTTTTTAAACTCAATAAGTTATGTCCAGTTTTAAGAAACTGAAGTGTAGATGGTTTTTAGATATAGTAAAATCCTAGCAAGTGGTAAACATTTTCAGTTCAAATGGTAGTTAAACTGGAGTATAAGAAGAAAAGAAACTTCTAGTCCTTGCAAATAAAAAACATTTCCTGCCAAATGTAGGAGGTGAATAAATAAATACCTTAGGAATTTCCTATCCTGGAAGAATTTTACATCTGAAGTAACTGCTGGTGTTTTATTATTCCCTGTGTATTGGTAAGACTAACAGAAAATTTCTTATATGGCAAGACCAAAGAAAGTCTTTAATGCCCACATCTGTATCTTACTAATATTTAACTTGCATATGAGGGTCAGGCAGAAGGCTGCGTGTACGTGGCACCAGAGGTGTTGGTGACCCCTGTCTTGCTGCCAAGCCTCTTACAAATGGCATGTTATCCTGTCTCTCTTACAAATGCTCCTTTCTCTCAAAAGCTGGGAAGGATGATCTGCTGGAAGAGCTTTGCACCTTCACTTCAGCACCCTGGGAGCTATATGAAGGCAGATGGTCACATCCTTTGCACTAGTAGAATGCAGGATTTTCAATGCATCAGGATTTGGTAGTTTGTCTTCCCTGATTACTTATGCCTTCTACAGGAGAATAGCCCCTAGGCAGGAGCTACCTACAGTTTACTTGTGCTGTGCCATACTTCAATGCTTTTGGGAGCAGAAGGGTAGAGTAAGTGTGCTTGCAGTTATTGGCACGCTAATAAATTTCTGCCATTAACTGTTAGTTTCCACGTCCGCAGCTGAAGCGTGGTGATGGAAAGTATGTGCAGCTTAATCAGCTGCGATAGTTTTATTTAAATGATCACTCTTCAAATGGTGTGTTACACGCTTTCCTAATGGATTCCAGTGTCCAGCGTGAGGGATGGAGCCTACTTGTGCTGCCCTTCGAGAGGGAAGGGCTGAGCTGTGGGAGCAGGGGGAGGAAGGGGGATGCTGCTCTTGGAGGGGAGAGGCAGTGCTGCAGGCCTGAGAGGGGAAGAGGAGAGTGGGAGTAAGAAGTGCTAAGAGTTTTGCAAAGTGGATTATTGTTCGCTTCTGGGGGCGGCAGGAGGTAAAGAGGAAGCCCTATGGGTTTAAGGGTATGAAAAAGGGGAAAAGATAGCAGGAGGGCGATCTATCCAAAGAAGTTAACCCATGACTGAAGCCATTGCTAAGGCTGGTGCTTGTAGCTGGGGTTGTAGGTAAGCTTCACTTTTTTTTTTTTTAAATTTGTTATAACTTTTCTGTGTCCCAAGAGTTAATGTCCTGGAATTGTTGTTGTTCTCTAAGTCTGAGGAAAATAACTGCAGTGCCATGCATGTCCCCCTATTGCTGCCACCAGAAGAGAAGAAATGTCTGAATGTCCTAGAGGATAAACTTCCTGCAGGCTGTGACTACTCTGATTGGCTTAATATCAGATGAACACATGCGACTTCTGCCTCCAGTTAGGAAGGAGACAATTTGGAAAACTAAGTCCTGGGGAGGAAGGGAAGCAGCAAGAAAGGAATCATCAGGCTTTTTACATACCTTTTTGATGTAAATTAGCATTGAGGGGGTTTGCTAAAAAGGCAAATCTGTTTAAATGGTAGTTTGTCCTTAGGAAGGATTATCTTCAGGCCTGGCTTCTTGTTTGGTTTTGGGCCAAGAAATGTTTAAGGGAGGTATTCTAAACATTCCCTGTATAACTGCCTTCTGAAATGTGCTAGCTAAGTGTAGTTGGCAAGCAGTGCTCAGCATGCTGTTCATGACAGCTTGAGCTGATCTAAGTTGAGGCTGTTGAATACTCTTGCCTTCTCTCCTGTACCATCCCTGTTTCCTTGTTTTTGTTTGTGTGGTCAGCTGGTTCAGGTAAGTGATTTGAAGACTGACAGTGGGAGGAGAGGGGAGAAAAGACAGACAGTACAGTCCTAATTCTGATTACTTAGACCGCTGTGGTACCACCAGCTTAAGCAGCAGTTTTAATGTTACTCTAAGACAGTAAAAATGTCAGCTATTGCCAAAAAGGATATTCCTGCCACCCTCCTGGACGCGTGCTCTCATTGTTCTTCTGTGCTCTTTTGGTAAAGATGCTCATCTAACCTGAGTTAGGTCAGATCCTGATCCAGCTGAAAACTATCCCAGCAGACCGAACTTTTGTGCTGCCTTAGTGTTTCCTAATCTTTTGATATATAGATTAAAACTAGTGGCACATGGCAGATCTTCTTGAGCTGTCCAACCCTGCCCGATGTGACTGGACAGCAGTCCTGTGTTGAACTGCTGGGCTCATCACACATTACCCTGCCTCCCAGTTGCACAGTGCTGCTTGCTGTGGCCAGGCTCTGAAGCTTACTTCTGAAAAGCGGATGGGTGTTGTATGTGTGCGCTGATGCTGCAGCACGATCCCATAGCTCTCATGGCACAAAGGCATACCCTGCCATACCGCTGGGAAAACGCGGCTTTAGAGGGACTGTGGAACCATACCTTAACTCTTCATTCTAACCTGCCTCCTTAGGTTGTGATTCCACGACAGTGCAAAAAACTGAAAGCTAACGCTGCGAAAAACTTGATTAGTTTATGGTCAGCTTAGCTTCGTGAACTGGCTCGTTCTGTGATAAGGGAATACATCCAACTGCAGCTGTGCTGGGCAAGTTGGAAGGGTGGCTCTGTGCTTTTCCTATCTAGTTCTGGCAGAACTCTCTGGGAAACTTTCTAATTTTTTGTTATCCTGGATCTTCAGGACAAATCTAGATTAGGGAATGGCTTCATGTGCATTGACGTCAGCGGACCTAAAGGAGTGGTAACCCCTGTGTGCGGAGACAGAAGCTTTTTTGAAACTCTTTACCTTATTTCAGCTGCAGCCGGTGCATGTCACTTCAGCCTTTTCCTAGAAACAGGGTCTGGTACCAGGAGTTCTACTGCTTGTAGATAAGCTTCCTCTCATACACTGATAAAACCAGAACGGTGTTATAGCTGTATTGTTAATTTTGATGAATTATTCAGAATAAGTGATTGTAGGAATCCTGTGTGTCTCAACTGAGTTAGAGAGATGCAGATGTATTCATACAGCAAAAAGATCAGAGATTAGTGTGGGGACCCATCCTGTTCAACCTGTAAATTTTACAGAGATTTTAAATGCTTTAGGGTGTATACATCTCGAGTTTGGTAGCAATTTGTGAACTTAGTAAAACTTTGAATGTAAGTATAAAAAAAACTATACTTCTGGCAGCGATACTGTGTTCAAGTTAATGATGTAAGGATTAACTGAGCTTTGGTGGATTGCTTCAGGACAGCTGCACTTTTCTGGATAGGTCAACCAAATTTTTCAATCATCACTTTAGTCAAATGGTGCCTGTGATGGGAGTGGCCCTTTATGAAGGTAAAAAGAGACTGAATTTTGTCTCCCACAATGACTAAGACTAACCTGAAAGCTTACTGATGCGTGTTTCTGGTTACTGTTGAACTGAAGCAATGACTCCAGTTGTGTTGTTCCCTTTATGTGAATGAAACGCTTGTAGAACTGTCATCTGTTCAGGCGTAGATGTTTTGTAAGAGCGTCTTTCCTGCAGGGATGGAACAAGTAGGGGTAGTGGGAAGCCAAGTCATTTCTCCTGGATTTTTAGGTGTCTCAAACAGGTTGCTACTCCATATGTTCCATTTTTCAATTGAAACTTACTATTATCTTTGTTTTATTTAAAAAAAATGCTCACAGCTGTATTAAAAATATTAAGGTTGAATAACTGCTGTTTGAATTTTTCAGCTCTTTAACGGTATGATACATTCACGTGTATCTTAAACTTAGGAGGGGCTATACCATGGCACCCAGCTTCAGTTTTGGTAACTTAAATGTCATAGACAGTCCTACTAATCATATTTATTTTTGTTTTGTTTTTATTCTAAATTCCTTGCACCCCAGGTATTGCTTGGTTTGTAGCATAGAGGCACTATGTACTCGGAGTGGAGATCCTTGCATCTTGTCATTCAAAATGATCAAGGTAATACAAGTGTACTTCACAGCTATCCTGAAAATGTGGGGAGAGAAGTTGCAAATGCAGTGGTACGTCCTCTTGGGCAAGCCTTAATTACATCATCGGTTGGAAGTGAGAGTTTACTAAAAACGGACAAAGAAGTAAGTGTGTTTCCTTAGATAACTTACTTTTTTCATGCTATAGAGGCCGCTTAATGATTTTCTATAGACTCTCTTTTACAAAAAAATTCTTTCTTTTTAATAGACTCTTTTACAAAATTCTTTCTTTTTAATTTAACTTTTTAAAATGTACTGTATTTACGTTAGTAATCATTATAAGCAATAGTGGATTTTATGAATGAATTTTAAGTGATGTGCAGTATTTATCTGAGCTCCTATATGAGCAAGTTTAGCCTAAAGTTGAAAAAATTTTCAAGGAATTTAATGACTAACGCATTAAAGTCTTTCTAGAGTCAACTCATCATTGTTGATGCAACAGTATGTGTGCTTTTTAAATCTCTGTATAGTAAGTAATACCATGTATGAGTAATTACTGTTCTGGATTAAAAACTTTCTTATTAATAACCCTGTTGGTTGCTATCCAGTTCTTGCACGCTCTGAGTTGTCCTACTACAGTTTAGGTTAAAAGTTTAGAGCAGTTTATTTGCAGTCTTCATGAAGCCTTGATACTGTGTGAAAACACTGAAATCATTAACTCATGTATACATCAAATAGAGTAGTTCTAATGCAATAAAATAACAGTATTTATGTGGTAAAAGCAATGTGCACTAACCATTGTTTACCCACTAAGGTATGCATCTAATGGCCTTGCTTTGTGTTTGGTTAGGTAAAATGGACTATGGAGGTGGTTTGCTATGGACTGACCCTCCCTCTGGATGGCGATACTGTGAAATACTGCGTCGATGTATATACAGATTGGATTATGGCTCTTGTATTACCTAAGGACTCCATTCCTTTACCAGTTATTAAGGAACCAAACCTTTATGTTCAAAGCATTCTCAAACATCTCCAAAATCTCTTTGTACCAAGGTGAGTATCAGGCCAGTAGTGCTAGTCATGGGAAAGAAGCTTAGGGACTTCATGCTCTAGTCAGCAGGTGACCTCTCTTGGTGAGAGGCCTGACTGAACCATGCAGACTCTTGATTAGAATAAGAGTGCAATTATTCCAAAGCACAGTTAAGTTGGAAATTAGGAGAGAGGTTTCCTCTCCAAACAAGTTTTGCAGTTTTCAGTAGCAAGTTTGGCTGTTGCTGCTGTGTTTAGATAACTAGTTAAAGATCATTCATAGACTTGAATGTTTGCTGTTTTGATAACTTTGGGAACCATCTCCATTAGATGGCCGGTGGTAGAGGAGGGAGATGGTGGTATCATTGTATGACTGTGTGCTTGCTACTAATTAAAACTGAAGTTCTTAAAAGCACATTATGGCAATGATGATGTTCTTGGGAACAAGACTTGGAAGCAGATGGTTGCTCTCCAGCATGGCTAACAAGGGAGCAAGCTGGGAAGACTATTCACAGAATGGTTTAGGTTAGAAGGGACCTCTGGAGATCATCTAGTCCAACCTCCCTGCTCAAGCTGGGTCATCTAGAGCACCTTGCCCAGGATCGTGTCCAGACGGGTTTTGAATATCTCCAGGGAAGGAGACTCCACCACCTCTCTGGGCAACCTGTTCCAGTGATCAGGCACCCTCACAGTCAAGAAGTTTTTTCCTCCTGTTCAGATGGAACTTCCTGTGTTTCAGTTTGTGCCCGTTGCTTCTTGTCCTGTTGCTGGGCACCACGGAGAAGAGTCTGGCCCCATCCTCTTGACACCCTCCCTTCACATACTTGTACACAGTGATGAGATCGCCTCTCAGTCTTCTCTTCTCCAGGCTGAACAGGCCCAGCTCTCGCAGCCTTTCTTCAGAGAAGAGATGCTCCAGGCCCCTCATCTTTGTAGCCCTCCGCTGGACTGTCTGCAGTAGTGCCATGTCTCTCTTGTCCTGGGGAGGCCAGAATTGGACACAGTACTCGTGGGGAGGCCTCCCCAGGGCTGAGGAGAGGGACAGGATCACCTCCCTCGACCGGCTGGCCACACTGTGCCTAATGCACCCCAGGATACCTTTGGCCTTCTTGGCCACAAGGCCACACTGCTGCCTCATGCTTAACTTGTTGTCCACCAGGACTGTCAGGTCCTCCTCTGCAGAGCTGCTTGCCAGCAGGTCAACCCCCAGCCTGTACTGGTGCATGGGATTATTCCTGCCTAGGTGCAGGACCTTGCACTTGCCTTTGTTGAACTTCAGGAGGTTCCTCTCCGCCCAGCTCTCCAGCCTGTCCAGGTCCCTCGGAATGGCAGCACAGTCTTCTGGTGTGTCAGCCACTTCCCCCCAGTTTAGTATCATCAGCAGACTTGCTGAGCGTGCACTCTGTCCCTTCCTCCAGGTCATTGAGGAATACGCTGAACAGGACTGGACCCAGGACTGACCCCTGGGGGACACTGCTAGCTACAGGCCTCCAACTGGACTCTGTGCCACTGACCACAACCCTCTGAGCTCTGCCATCCAGCCAGTCCTCAATCCACCTCACCCTCTCCACTCATCTAACCCATGCTTCCTGAGCTTACCTAGGAGGATGTGATGGGAGGCAGTGTCAGAAGCCTTGCTGAAGTCCAGGGAGACAACACCCACTGCTCTGCCCTCATCGCCCCAGCCAGTCATTCCATCCGAGAAGGCTCTCAGGTTGGTCAAGCATGATTCCCCTCTGGTCAATACATGCTGACTACTCCTGATCACCTTCCTGTCCTCCAGATGCTTGGTGATGAACTGTTCCATCACCTTTCCAGGGACGGAGGGGAGGCTGACAGGCCTGTAGTTTCCTGGCTCCTCCTTCTTGCCCTTTTGGAAGACTGGCGTGACATTGGCTTTCTTGCAGGCCTCAGGCACCTCTCCTGGTCTCCAGGACCTTTCCAAGAGGACGGAGAGTGGCCTAGCGATAACATCCGCCAGCTCCCTCAGCACTCGTGGGTGCATCCCGTCAGGGCCCATGGATTTGTGGATGTCAAGTTTGGACAAAAGATCTCGAACCCGATCCTCCTCCACCAAGGGAGAGTCTTCCTTTCTCCAGCCTTCCTCTCTTGTCCCCAGGGTCTGGAATTCCTGAGGGCTGGCCTTAGCAGTGAAGACGGAAGCAAAGAAGGCATTCAGCAACTCTGCCCTCTATATATATCCTTTGTCACCAGGGCACCCACCATGTTCAGCAGCGGGCCCACGTTTTCCCTAGTCTTCCTTTTGCTCTCGATGTATTTGAAGAAGCCCTTCTTGTTGTCCTTGACATCCCTTGCCAGGTTTCATTCCAACTGGGCCTTAGCCTTCCTTGCCGCATCCCTGCACACTCTGACAACGTCCCTGTATTCCTCCCAAGTGGCCTGTCCCCTTTTCCACATTCTGTGTACTTCCTTCTTCTGTTGGAGTTTTGCCAGGAGTTCCTGGCTCCTCCATGCACGTCTCCTGCCCGCTTTGCTGGATTTCTTACTCGGAGGGACGCACCGCTCTTGAGCCTGGAGGAGGTGATGCTTGAATATTAACCAGCTTTCTTGGACCCCTCTTCCTTCTAGGGCCCTAGCCCAGGAGATTCCCCTAAGCAGGTCCCTGAAGAGGCCGAAGTTGGCTCTCCTCAAGTCCAGGGTTGCAAGCCTACTCATTGCCCCTGCTTCCTCCTCTTTGGATCCTGAACTCCACCATCTCATGGTCACTGCAGCCAAGGCTGCCCCCAACCTTCACCTCTCCAACTAGACCTTCTTTGCTTGTTAGTGCAAGGTCTAGCAGTGCACCTCTCGTCGTTGGCGTCTCCACCACCTGGGTCAAGAAGTTATCCTCAACGCTCTGCAGGAACCTCCTGGACTGTTTGTGCCTAGCTGTGCTGCCTTCCCAGCAGATGTCAGGGTGGTTGAAGTCCCCCATGAGAACCAGGGCCTGTGATCATGAGGCTACTTCCAGCTGTCTGTAGAAGGCCTCATCAACGACTTCCTCTTCCTGATCAGGTGGCCTGTAGTAAACCCCCACCACTGTGTCACCCATGCTAGCCTGCCCTTTAAGCCTTACCCATAAGCTCTCCACTTGCTCTTCATCCACCCCGAGGCAGAGCTCCATACATTCTAGTTGCTCCCTCACATAAAGAGCAACTCCACCACCTCGCCTTCCTGGCCTGTCTTTCCTAAAAAGCACGTAGCCATCCATGACAGCATCCCAGTCATGTGAGCTATCCCACCATGTCTCTGTAACCGCAATGAGATCATGGCCCTGTGACCGCGCACAGATCTCTTAATTCTTCCTGCTTATTCCCCATGCTGGGTGCATTGGTGTACAGGCATTTCAGAAAGGCAAGTCACCTGGAGGTAGTCTTAATTAAGGACTCTGTGAATAGTAATTCATACAAACGCAGGTGGTCACTGCTACTTATTCACATGTTTAAAGGTTTACTCCCCAACCTTAGCTCTCATGTGCTCTTGAACTTGTAACGAGAGAGGCATTGTAATTCCTTTTAAAGGATGGTCAGAGGAACCAGCAGGGGACATAAACTGGAGTAGGGCATGGTTCTGGATTAGACTTCTGTGGAAGGGTGCCTCTGCCTGTCAATCACTTGTTGATCATTTGGGTTTGAGAAGTTAAGGAAATGCGGATGAACCTAGTCAGTCACTTCCTGGCATGCAGGTCGTTAGACTGTACCTGACTAGTGCCTTGAATAGACTTAGGTGGCCCCCTGAGGCTTGTCATGGAGCTTCCACTGTAAGAGTAAAGGCAGAATTAAACATGTGATAAAGCCTGGCATGAGAACAAAACACAAGCCTGTGGCCAGGGAGAGCAGGAAGAAGACAGATACCTCCACCTGCCCTGTATTTTTACGTCTAGCTTCAAGCTGCAGCAATGAGAATTCGTCTAGGGCTGAGTCTAAGGTGTTTAGACAGTTAGCACAAATATTTTCAGATGCCTGAGATCTTTATGGACCTTACCTGTGAAGATGATCCTGTTCCCTGGCTTTTTGTTATGCTACTGATTCTGTATCTGAGGTTTTAAGTTTTCTGTATGGTATAAAAATTCTTAAGTCATTGTCTGAAATTCCTCCGCAATAAATGAGCGTAAACACCTGGAAAACAGTGGTATTCAAATATGATTTATTTTTCTTTCCAGCTAAAACAAAGTTAGCGGGAATGGAAAAGAACTTAACTCTCAATTGGAATAATCTTAAGGGCCTCTTATTGCGCACGTGTCAGTCTTTGGACTAGTTCTTGCACATATATAGTTTTCAATCTTGTACAGGCAAGGTTTTGATACACAGTGAGACTGAGCCTGAATTCATTTAGGAAGTCATTGATGAAGGTACCAGCTACTTTTGTTTTGAACACAAGATCATCTAACTACAGATATTCAATATTTTACAATGCAGTAATGCTATCAAGAGGCCACTGGTGATGGATGCTTGTCACTGTAAAGCTGCAGTGCAGAGATGTTTTAAGAAAGCTGAGGTAGAAGTTCCAGGTAATGTCATGTTAAAGCAGAGCTCCACTTAAAGACAGTATTTTCATATTTAGTGTGTCGAAAATGCTGGCCACTGATAAATTTGCAAGTTGCTAAAGAAACTGGCCTGCTAGATCTAATACAGAGCTTAACGCATGTAGAATGGAGTCTGCTATCTAGGAACCTTTACACCTTGGGCACGCTAGAGAATAACTCTTCAGTAGTGCATTATATAATTCTTACTGTTATGCCTTGACTTTTTCCAGGTCAGAGGCCCTGTTAGCAGGCAGTTCAGTAGTTGTGTTTCTTACATGTTGTTGGCAGAAGCTAGTATTCTACCTTTCTTTCCCAACTGCGTTTATTGAGGTTGATGCAGGGTGGCAGCTGCACATGATGGCTGTTGAATGAAATAAATAACATCCAGGCATAGGGAGGGGTGGAAAAATCATGATACCTCAAAAAAGTGCAACAGATCTGCTGTTCTTCCAAAAGCCCCTGATACGTGAGACACTGTTTTTCATGACTGTTGCTAGCCATACATGATGTTCAAGTCCCTATTCCCTTTTCAAGAAAACTTTAGTGCCGATTTCTCCTCCAGGCATCTGTGTTCAGAATCCACTCCAGCAAGAGGAAAGCAGCCTATAATTGAAAATTAAATGCAAAACTGAGCAGTGTGCACCTTGCTTGAGAGAAGGGAAATGCTCCTTTTCTTGTGCATCTGGGAAAGAGGGAGAAATACGTTCTCGTTTTACATTATTGATGTAGGTTTCAGGTGGTGGTAGCATCCTGTAGAATACTTATATGGGAGCTCTTGCAGCAAGTTGCGTTTAGGCATTTCCTGGAGAAGTGTCTCCTGTTAGTATATGAAGATACTAAGCCTTTTTAGAAGCCTATTTCATCGTGATTAAAATAGCTTCTTTCCTCATCCTACTTTCCTAGAAGTGATGTAGCTGTTAGTTTCTCTTCTTTTAAGAGAGTGGTGGTCCGAAGTTGTGGTGAGTATCTCAAAGCCTAAGGATGTACAATTGAGGGGTTTCAGATGGGGTCACAAAGCCTCAAGTAAGCAGTTCAAACTGAAATAGTGTCTGAAGAACATGTATTCGCCAAGTAAATCACACTATAAATCACTAGTTTGAATGCTCAACTAAAGTAACAGTTCACAGGCCCAGTCCTGGAAAAAGGTGTGTTGCCAAAAAATAAGAACAATGAAAAATAAGGAGTGAGTCACGCTTCCTTTTCTTCTGTCTACCTGATTGGCTAGAGAGAAGGTACCTGTATCTCTACCTCTAGCATTGACCTTCTATCCACCCATAACCAAATGAACACTTTTTTAATGATGTAGTTGAGTAGTCCTCAAGCAGCCCCAGACTGTCTGTCTCTCACCACCCAATGATAATTAGAAAGCCTTGCTGCTTTCTTAAGCAATGATGGTAGTTATTGCTGTCAGATAAAACTTAAGTGCCATAGGTGTTTGTTTGAAATATGGGAAATGTGAACCCCCACCCCATGCATGCGCGCTCTAGAAACAGAATGGGGAGGTTGAGGCATAGACTTAGCGCCTGGATAGTTTGTGTAATTAATGCCTGGAATCCCTTGAGACACAATGTAGCGCAAATATAAGGCTGTCCAAGTGTAATGAACACTCTTTTCTGTAAGAACTTCTGGGTTAAATATGAAACCATGAAAATATTCCTGTTACATAAAAGTGTGGGAACCAAAAGACCAAGTTCTGTAGAAATCTTAAGACGTATCTGCAAAATGCTGTAAACAAAGTTGCCATGCAGTTGATTTTGTGGAAAAGGGAGTTACTGATGGATGAATAGGGACTTCAGAGTTGCTTTTCCCAGATTAACTTGGAAGTAACCTGTTAGATACCTTGCATATGGAGCTCCTTAAATGTAAACCACTTTTGTGTAGGTTCACTAAATTATTAGGGAAATATGGTGTGAGTCAGTTTTGAAATCTCAAGAGAATAAAAATTAACAATATCCGTTGATAAAGTATTTGCCTTGTTATTTCTCGGAAAAAAGTAGCGCTAAAACCAAGGCAGGGCTTATTTTTCCCAAGCTTTGCTTTGCTGTGCTAAGGGGACTGTCTGTTAGGATATAGCGCTAGCACTGAGCAACCCACTGCATTCCGGAGCGGCAGCTAGGAGTTTGTGAAATTTTGAGTTAGATATTGTCTTGTCTCTTTGTAATCTTGTTTCTGGTATTATAATGAAATGTTTATTCTGTCAAGATAGGAGTAAAAATAGTATTTGTAAACCTTGTCTGTTAATAAGTGATCTCAGTGTGAGCTACTGTGTCACTAAGAAAAGCAGATGTTTATCTAGTGGCTCATCATATTCTTAAAATGCTTACCACCTAACATGAGTAGTGGCTTATACCACATTGCAGGAGCTTGGTTGGAATCTGGTAAGGCTACTTAGTAGTTGAGTGGAGAGTGATATTTTCATGTTTTTTTCTATCCGTTCAGCAAGTAGCAGGAGGCATGAGGAAACAGCTTGCAACTTGAAAAACTGTGTGCATATATTGCATGCTTTAATCTGTAATCTACTCTGAATTTTGCTCTTTAAACTTTTTGGTTTCCTCAGCTTTGTTTACCACTGTCCTCAAATACTTCTCAGAATGTTTCATGTTACTATTTAGCACTTATTCTGCCGTGTCCAATCTAACTGGGTGAAAGCCTACTGCTGTTATATATGGAAGACTTCACATTGATCAGAAGAGATAAAGTATACATGGTGGTTACTACAGAAGAACTAGACACTATCAACTTGTTCCCTTTCTTCCCTCCTTATTCCTTCTTCCTTTAGTTTGATTTTCCTATTTAATCACCCTTTTTCTAGCTTTTTTTTTGTATGCAAGGAATTTGGGATAGGAGCTGGCTCTATGTTTGGAAGTGAAAAGAGAACTGGGAAGAAGTTAAACGAGTTTGCCAACAGTATTTTTCTTCTAATTTCAGCACTTTCTTCCGACTTGTGTATGTTACAATTAGTGATGTCTAAACAAAATTTGAATTTAACTTTGGTCTAAGATATATTCCTTTGGGATAATGCCTTGTACTTTCTCCAGCTTAAACGTTCATTTTATGTTGGTGTTGTCTGTAATGTAATAAATGTTATTAAGGCAGAGTTAGGATGCTTAGAAGCATCTTAGCTCGTGTTCTTTGCTCTTGTTCAATAATATTGATGTTTTCTCTTGCAACTGCTCAGTGTTCAGATTGTTGCATGCATCACTGCAGTGTTTTGACTTCTTGTTTTAGAGACTCAAGTAGTGTTATTCTTCTCTTGTAGGCCAGACCCTGGGTCTAGTCAGATTAGGCTGTGCTTGCAGGTTTTGAAAGCTGTCCAGAAACTGGCTCGTGAATCAACAATTATGGCGAGAGAGACCTGGGAGGTTTTGTTATTATTCCTTCTTCAGATTAATGACACTCTTCTAGCAGCTCCAACTGTGCAAGGTTTGTATTCAACTTTCATTTGGTTCTGTTACAGGAAAAAACTTTGGCTCTGCTTGCTGTTCAGCTGCCTGATGGGGGAAACCTGTTAAATGCTCTTGGTAGCCACGAGAGTGCAATAACTCATTCCTAATTCTGCCACTCTACTCTGAAATAAAGCATTGTCAGAAAAGACCAAACAGTTTGGGACTGAATCTGTTCTCCAAAATGGACTTCAGTAAAACAGTGGACTGTATACACAAACAGTATATGAAGACGGGTTTCAGATGACATTGTTTCCTGTCCTGTTTCACTGAAACGCATACGCCTTGGTTTTTGGCATGACTACTGGAAGATAGCATTGTCAGTATATACCCATTTGCAAATGAATAAATAAATATGGCATCAAGTATACTGTGCAATAGAGTACCATATTAATTAAAGTTAGTAGCTGAATTCACAGTATCCTGTAGTGACACATATATATGTTTGGACTTTATAGATAATTTTGGTCTTGTAAAAAGCTTAATTGACTGTAGGAAATAATCAGGAATTGCTCTTGAAAATGAAGACAATTTTAAGAATATTTATGCAATTATCACTTAAACTGAAACCCAAATATGTGAGATGTAATCATGACAGCTGTGAGATTTCTGCAAGATCAAAAGGTTCCTTGGGGAGATGATTGAAGTCATTTAGATTGACTACTTACTAAAGGCATGCTTTGTTTCTGCTATAAGGTGGCATTGCTGAGAATCTGGCTGAAAAATTGATTGGCGTGCTGTTTGAGGTGTGGTTACTAGCTTGCACACGGTGCTTTCCGACACCACCTTACTGGAAAACTGCCAAAGAGATGGTGGCCAACTGGCGACATCACCCAGCCGTAGTTGAGCAGTGGAGCAAGGTTATCTGTGCCCTTACTTCCAGGTAGGAGAAATCCCTTGAAAATAAACATGCACATACTGGGAAGATCAGTTATAGTTGTTTTCTTTGGAATTTGTTTATTTGTGGAATGCACAGTGATCCAGAAGTGAGTGAGCAAATCAAGTGCATAATCAGAGAGACTTTACCTAGTGTTCTTGGCTTCTACTGTTCATGCATGTGTGTGTCTTCATTTCACAAGTGAACAGCTAAAATGGTTTGTTTGTTTTTGTGTAATCTCAGCATCTCTCTGGTATTTAACACTTCACAGCGTGAGTATATTACTCTCCATTGTTGTGACTTTTTCCTGATGCACAGAAGGGAGGGATGAACTACTAATATTAGAGTAGTATTGTAGTCTATATGTGTAATGCCAGTCACTACCAAATTTTTTACGTGCTGTTACTACCGTGTAGTATCTGCGTATTGCTGTGTTTGAGGTAACACTTGGAATTCTCCATCTACTTCTCTCCAAAGCTGAGGCAGTGCTTATACATGTCTGGCTCTTGTCCCTTGTCAGTAGGGACATAGGTGGGCCAGAAGCAGGCTGCAGTTTCCTTCCTCTGAGCAGTGGTGGTCCTCAAATGAGTGTCAGAGTACAGCTGTACCAAACCACATTAAGCATGGGGACAACGAGGATCTGTGGGCTGCTTGAAAGGTTTGGTAGGAGGTCCTGAACAATGAGGGGAGTCTCAGTACCCTTAATCCTGTAGTGTTCGTGGTGTGGAGTCTTTGTGGAACAAACGTAGTGCTTTCCTCCAAAAGAATCAGGTAAGTTGGTTGGTGGCTGTGCCTCCTCCTTTCAACTCTCCTGAGACTTTAGTAACTGTTTGTCTGACAGGCTGAAGATGTATTAAAACTGCTGCATTCTGAGCAGTTCAAGTAGTATCACCCTTTCCTGCTTGCATGGGTTTATTTTAAATCAGTGAAAACTTTTACTTTTGAGGTACTTGTTAAAGTGTCAAATGTGGATTGATTTTCCATATTACGCAGCTACTTGTTAAACTGGTGGGGAAATAAAGCTGGGACACAAGTTCTGTGCATTTCCCACGCTATTTCTTTAGCTATTTTTAGTTCATTAGATGTAGCATTGCATAACAGAAAATATTTATGATTCACTGATCTGAAAAGAACAGCTCTGTCTCAGAACATGTGTTGGTGTTCTGCTCCATGCACTTCATGCCCACGTTTTATCTCCCACTGTTGACTAACAGTTTTAGTTCTGTTGATGCATAGTAATTTGCAAGTTTTCTGCGATATTTCCTTAGCCTGCTGTTCTGCTGCACAGTACTGTTGGTTTACATTTAATATATAAAAAGGGGGACTCCTTTGATGTTAGTTTTAAGTTTGGTGGTATTTGCAGTGGCATTCTTAGTACTTCAGTGGAGCTCCAACTTCAAACACTTAAAGTGTTGTTTTAGTAAATGGTTTTCTGAATTGGGTTATTAGCAATAAGCTGAGAGTAAGCATCTCAACTTAAAACTGTATAGAAGTTTTTTATTTGGGAATTGGTACACTTATGAAGTGGTAAAATCTATATCGGTGTGGGTATGACTTCACAGCGGGATAAAACAAGGGTCTTACTCATATGTTTACCAATAGATACTTCTTTTAACCCAATTGGATGCTTTACATCTATTCTAAGCGATTGTACTGCATGTGTGGATTACCATTTATTTCTACTCTCAGTCATTATGGAAAATTCTGGTTTTCAGTTAGGATGCAAATCCCATTCTCTGAACTGATTTCTTGCAGCTTGTAAAAGGAGAATTGGAAAGTGGTGCAGTTAGCTGCAGTCCAGAGATGAGAGGCTGCTCCTTAAGTTAGCAGGGGGACACTCAAGCCTGTCCTCAGTGAAAAGACAGCAGCTCCAGTATGACTTGGCGTAGTGGATGCTCAGGCTAATGCTAGACTTTACTAAGTTGGTCAGAACTTGCTCATTCTGCAGCAAAAACATACTGTGCTGTGATTCCTGTAGAGCACTAGGTATAAATGCGTGCCTAGCGTACTGGAAAGCAGCTTCTGCCCAGCATGGGTCTGTGGATTTCTGTTTCGGTCCTAAAGGAGGCCTCGTGTCCTAGAGCTCTTCTCTTTTTTCTATCCAAACTAGTTGCTAGGATAGATTGACTCGCTACATACTTTGGGTGTCTTTAGCATTAGTTGGCTACCGGTTGCTGTAGTGCCCAGTGTTGTGGGGAGTAAATTTCCAGGAGAGGGAAAACAGTAGCTCAACCTATTTAAGTCTTGGTTTAGGAATCAGCTATAGGCTTCTGTTCTCCTCCCCTTTCTCCTAGTTGTAATGACTCTAGCTCTATAAAACATATGGGTTGTACAAAGTTCTATAAATGGGCATTGACAAATGGGCCATTTCTTGGCTATTACAGGCAACTCTTAGTTTAGAAATAAAGATGTGATTGCTGAACCAAGAAGTAATGCTGAAAGTGAGTTTAGGCTAGAGAAAGACAAAAACTAGTTTCTAGGAGTACCAGGAGCCTGAGAAGTCACAGCTTGCATCTCTTCCTCTGAGAATACCAAGATCATGCTGATCAGGGAAATTAGTCTTTAAGTTTGCAAAATCGAGGATGAAATAGGGGTCACATAAGACAACAGTGGCTCAGAGAAGCTTAGCAGTGACTGGTCAGGTAGTTATAGTACTTTAGAGAAGGCTTCTTGGTTCATTTACCTAACCATTATCATCACAATATTGCATTGGTGTGAAGTCCTCTGTGGGTCTGCTCTTCCCTGTTGTGTAACTCCCAACTCCTGCAAAATGCAGTGCCTCTCTTCTGAAGAGCTTGCTGCTTTTTGCATTGCTTGTCTTGTACTTGTTCTGGGATTGCATTGAGTGCTGCTCAGAGTGCTGTTGTAAATCACAAGTCATCAGTAATTTGGAATTTAGTCCTACAACCTCAAAGATATTTGTGTGTGTGACTTGCTGATGTCGTTGGATACTAGCCAAAGATCTTTGAGGTTATGAGCTAAATTATTTTAAGTTTTTCTCTCCCTATGTAATATCTTGGCAGTTATGTATGTAACTGTATTAATTGGTAATCCCCCTGGCTAAACAGATGGGAGAGCTGCTGTGGAGTGTTATGCCTTAGCAACAGTTTGGTTTCGTTTGGCCTGTGAGCGTGCTCCAAGGCATGTGGTTTTCAAAGTTTTATGAGGACTAAATGCTTGTGTAAAACGAGGGTCTCTAGGAATGGTGCATTGTTGCTTTTGTGCTCATTGGAGGACTGGTGATTTCGTCTAGGCTTAAATGCATGGTTAAATTTTGAGGTGTATTCACTGAATGACAGATCTATCTGGCTTGCTTCCTAGATTGCTGCGTTTTACATATGGGCCTTCATTTCCTCCATTTAAAATTCCTGATGAAGATGCAGGTCTGATTCCTCCTGAAATGGATAATGAGTGCATTGCTCAAACATGGTTTCGCTTTTTACATATGCTGAGGTATTGTAATTACAGCCATACATTGTTCATGTCCTTGGATCCTTTTAAAAACTTGTATTACAAATGAAAAATTTTTCTGGGGATTGGTAACATTAAGTACTTTATAAATAGAGACGAGCATGAGAGACTTGTTGTAATAGTGCCCTGCAGCAGTACAGGGCAAGGTTGTGAGTAGGAATTGGTCAACTTTGAACTCATTGATTCTTTCACAGTATGAACTGGTTTGTTTAATTAAAAAAATAGTTTGTAGCTATTAGGCCTTTGGAAGACCTTAAAAGTAAGACTTCAGTACAATTCTGTTTCTTTGAGATAGCAAACAGGAAGAGCAGAACAATAGCACTGAGAGATGTATGCTGCTTCCATTTACTTGCCAAGGTGTTAAATTTAACCTACAAAAGATTATTTTTAAAGTGGGTGTATGTCTTTATTTTTATGAAGAAGGCTATACAATTAATTTTAACATCCGTGTTACTTTTTTTTTCTTTTTAAATATGTAACAGCACCAAGTGACATGCTCTGCTGTTTTAAGGTTCTTTGGAACTGCATCACTTTAATGTTAATTTATATTAGATGCTCTCTTTTGTTGCTGTTTGTTTAGATAGGTCTAAAGTTACTGCATCTTTAAGCCATCTTAAAATTCTAACAGCTCTTCTTAAACTGACTAAAATATATTTTGCTCTCTTCTGTGTGTGCAGTAATCCTGTGGATTTGAGTAACCCAGCCATTATTAGCTCTACCCCCAAATTTCAGGAGCAGTTTCTGAATGTGAGTGGAATGACTCAAGAACTGAATCAGTACCCCTGCCTTAAACATCTGCCTCAAATATTCTTTCGTGCCATGCGTGGGATCAGCTGTTTAGTGGATGCATTCCTAGGTAACGTCTTTTGTGTTATCTGTGAATAGCTAGGAATAGTAGCCTAATCCTTATTTTACTCTTTTAAAATCTGAATTCTTCAGTAATACAGGTGTAACAATCTAACTTGTCACTTGCAAGTGTATCCTGGGATTGACAGGGAAAGAACCTAAAATCACTTTTGAACGGCCATAATTTTAAATAAACGCCCGTTAAAAAAAAAAAAAATAAATAAATAAGTCTAAAATAAAACCGGACATCCTCCTTCCCTAAATGAGATTTATTTCTCTTTCTCTTTACTCCGCAATGCAAGTTTTAGGCTTTTAGCATGTTATGAGCACTGACAACTTTGTTTATAAGCTTGATGGCAAAAGCTGTGTGCAGCGCTTGTTTTTATAAGGTATTGATTCTTGACTGGCATCTTTAGATATTTATACTGCAAATATCAGTTTCACTTAGTTTAGGAGTAGTGGGTGACAAGTGCTACTGAGAAGAAAAGACGTGTTACTTTGTGCCTACTGGTAATTGAGTAGTTTAAATTTCAATAAAAGGTAAAGTAGATGTAAGCACAGACTGGTAATTTTTAAATAATACTGTAGAGCACTGGAAATCTAAGGTTGTATCCTTACTACGCTTCATGCTTATTGAAAATTCTTTAGAGATAATATACTGTTGTAAACTCTGAAGAACCACCTATCTCCTATTGCTTTTTTGATTCATTATATGCAAACAAATGTTATCATCTGCCAGAAGTGTGAATTGATAGGAGACTGTAGAAGACTTGAGCAGATATAGAAACTGAGTTCAGAAAAAGGTTGGCTGCAGAATTAGACTGTCGGATTTTACGCGCTGTTTGTTTTTTGGAAAATCCCAAGTGATTCAGTCCTTTTAAACAAAGCACCTCAAGACCCTCCTGTCTCACTGAATTGTAAGAGGCATTTTTATGGGAAATACATGCTATGTTGCTGTAGAGATATTCCAAGGAAAAAGGATTATTGATACTTTATTGCTCATTGCAAACAAGGTTTTGTTACTATAAATTTTATTTTCCTTTATTCAAAAGTTACTAAGTGGTAGAAAAGAGCAAATAGTAATTTTTTGCTTCCACCAACTGTGGTTGTTCTAGATGGGTTGAAACTCTTACTTAGACGGAGATATTGAATCTTAAAACTTGTTGCATCCACTGTGCTTCTTCCAGATGTCTTGTCACTAATTTTAAGAGTTGAATGATTGCTCTTTACTAACATTAGATGTGAGATTTAAAATATTCAGTAGTCTGTCACTTAAATAACTGAGTAGTTTGTGAAAGGAGGGTGGTATAGTTGTCTTAGTGACTTGAAAATTATTTTACTCCTAGGGGCTAAAATGTGAAACTTTTTTTTTGTGAACAAATCATTGAAGCATCCCCTCTGTCATAGATAGATATAGTACAGGGCACTATATTGTGTTTGCATCATGTTACATGGTAGCAACCACCCCTATTTATGTTCAGGATCTAACTGACCTTCTATTTTTAATTAACCTACTAAAAATGTGGAAATAGTAATACTAACAAAGGTAATATTAAGACTAAAATGTGAGCTGCCTAGAAAAGGATAGCCCTTACACATGTATGAGAGCGGGAAATGAATGAAGTTTACTGAGATGCTTCCTTGTCAGATTCCTGTTCAGACCTTACCTTACAGGGAAAAGCTGTGTCCCTTTGGGACTGAGGCTACAAAACCACAGTCAGAATACAAGCCTTTTCTTAATTTAATTAAAACCAATATTTTCTATTTTAATTGAATGCAGGCCAAAATGTAAGATAGAAACTTCCATCGTGGCGTGAATGAATGGTGTTTGGTTTTTGAAAAAGGGGCAAGCATCTATCCTCTTCCTTGAGGACTTCTGATTCTCTTAACTGTACTCATGATCCTTTGATCTGATATGTGAAAGCCTAGACCACTGCAGCTTTAAGTGCTGAAATGTTTTTTCCCTTCAGCAAAATGGCAGGAGGAGTAGTAGCAATCTATACCTCCTTCCTGGGGTCAGTCACCTGGAAAGATCTTCAGTGTTCAGTTTTTTTCTCTTTCAAAACTCCCTGTAGTCATTAGGGTGGACTGACTGAGGCTTGATTCTGTGTTCTCCAGTGTACAGAGGAGAGCGAGCTTTATTTACTGCATAGCATCTTATTCTTATCTCTGAAGTGGCTTAAGAGTTAGATTAGTCTAGTGTTAAAGATAATCTCAAGATAAACCTGAGCAATATATGGCCTGACTTCACTAGAATGGCCTCCTTGACTTGTTCTGTCAAACTCTACCAAATCCTTTTATTATAGGTAGAAAATCTGCCACGCTGGAACAATAAAAAATGTCTAACTGAAGATTCATATAGGGTATTCCTCTGGAGAATCCTTTACCAGCTCTGTAAGCTGAGTTTTAGAAAGCTGTTAAATAGAGTATTTATTGAGGAAAAGCATGCTGTATCCAAGAGCTTTGTGAAGGTGTCATTGGTAATTAGCACTTATTGGCGATGAAGAAACTGGTTTGTAATGAAAGGCTTGTGAGGAGAGTGTCTTGCAGCAGAAGCGGAGGAGAAGTCAGGCTGTTCGCTTTGCACAGTGCATGTACCTCTCCTGGGATATCTGTTTATGGTCAATTCCTCTTATACCTTAGAAATAGTCTGGGATTCTTCTCTGATATTTTTAATACTGATGTTTGTAAATAGTCCTTTCTGTAGTCTCCGTCTGGTTGTGAGAGACTCCATTTCTGCTCGGGAGGTGGTGACCTCTCCGCAGTTATTCATGTGCACAGCTTCTTGTCTAGATGATAGTGGTGAGGGGTGTGTGTAGCTATATCTGGGACTGAGGTCTTCCACACCAGTGAGCTGCAGAGTGCTGCCACGTGCCCCTTGGCAGCACAGACTCAACAGTAAGCACGTTGAGACCATTGTTCTCTGCGTGAGTTTTTGATAGGATATTGAATTGAAGATCTCAGACTTCTCAAGATCTAGTGTAGCTTGGACCCAGAGTATTTGAGAGCCCGTCTGGAGTTCCAAGGTGAAGACTGCAGGCTTTGATGATGCACTCAAGCCCAGCAGAGCTCTTGATGAAATTAAGTTCAAGCTGTACGTGTGGATGAGAGGATGTTCTCAGACAGACTTTAGAATTACAGTATGGGCTCCTTCAGCAAGGGAAGGCTGATGTGAATCTCGTTGCCCTCTATACCAAATGCCGTAGCACGTGTTTTTTTATTTTGCCTTTTCTGATATGTACTCACATAATGTGTGCACTTGGCAAATTACTACAGCCTCCTCTCAAAAAAAATTGTACCAAAGCAATGCATTCCACGGTGCATACTCTACTCTATGTGTGGGGTATAAGACTAACAGTTTAGCGGAATTCATCATGTGCTGTGAAAAGTACTTGGATGCTTTGATTAGCATAGTCAAAAGATCTATATCAGGTTGATCTTCAAGCACATTTCAATTTCCCCTTTAGTTTTCTAGTGGGGCAAGAGTGCTGGTATTCATTAAAATGAGATAGAAGTGATTTGTCGCTTCGGATTTTGCAGAGGGAGATTCTAAATTAATTGCTTCTGATTCTGTGACTAGGAAGAGTAGCTTTTCATACACCACAAGTGTTTCCCTGAAGTTCAATTTTACAGGATGACAACTGATTTAGTGTCTTGCTGCTGCCAGAAAATTATGGCTTGCTCTGCTTTCTTTCCCCTTCCCTTGTAGTGGCTTTTGTACTGGACTGTTCAATGAGCCGATTCAGCTCGCTAAAATGTCAGAAAACTGCTTGGTTTCATTTTAGTCTAGTGTGCTGTGTTGGCTCCGAAGGGCCAGACAAATTCTAGCGCTGTCTCAGAAGAGGGCATGGATTTTATGGTTGGGAAGGAAAGGCAAAAGTGAGTTTTGGTAGTAGTGAGCTGTTAAATTGGCTTTAGCAAATGAACCTTGCCCATTTCCCTCTGACTCAGTCTTCCCATGTGCGTTTCCCCAAGTTCTTAAGTTTTTTTTTTTTCCTGCAGCGTTTGCTTATCTAGTGCAAGCAGGGTTTTCTTTTGCCTGTGTATTTATTTATGCTAATAATAAAAGTGGAAAGATATTTTTGTTAACACTGCTCTTTTTGGGAGTGGGGAGAGGTGAAAGAGCTAATCTGTTTACAGAAGGCCTAAATATAAATGTGCTGCTGTGTATGAGTTTATGGAAGTCTGGCTTAAAGTTTGCTTTATTTTTTAATCTACAGGCATTTCTCGACCCCGGTCAGATAGTGCACCCCCCACACCAGTAAATAGGCTGAGCATGCCCCAGAACACTGCTATCAACACAACTCCACCCCATAACCGAAGGCATCGGGCCGTGACTGTGAATAAAGCAACAATGAAAACCAGCACTGTAAGATTTCATGCTCTGTATTGAAGTACTTGGTGCTTTTGATGGTTCCTTGGTTAGAGGATATAGATTTCCTTGCTTCTAGCAGCGAACTTGTTCTTCTGTTCGAACAGGTAACTACTGCACATACTTCAAAAGTGCAGCACCAGCCCTCCTCTACGTCTCCGCTCTCTAGCCCAAACCAGACAAGTTCTGAGCCACGGCCACTACCAGCTCCTCGCAGGCCAAAGGTTAACAGCATCTTGAACCTCTTTGGATCATGGTTGTTTGATGCAGCATTTGTTCACTGTAAACTTCATAATGGAATAAATAGAGACAGCAGCATGACTGGTAAATATTGCTGAACAAATATATGTAAATATTTTTTCCTTGTTTTACTGACATTTCCTACCTGCAAGATTAACGTGTGCCTAATCAAAAAAAAAAAAAATCTAATAAAGTCCTGTATTGTGGTTAACCCCTCCCAGCTGAGCCAGCACCTGTTCCTAGCCCAGCAGGTGTTTGGGGCTTAAAATTAAAAAGTCACTTTTTACTATTAAACACTCCATTGTTAAACATAGCAGTCCCAGTTGTGCTAGCAGAGAAAACCTCAAGTGATGAAAATGACGTGGTAAAAGAGTCAGTTTCCTAGCTTAAAGCTTCTCTTTGAGTAACAGCAGCTTTTTGTAGAGACACCTTCAAGTTCAGAAATTTTAACATGAGTCCAGATACCGCACAAAGTGGCACTTCCCCCTGTTCTTGTAGGATGTTGTAAAAGCAAAAATCCTTAAAATCTCAAGTAAAGTTGTTGCCTTGCAGTGATAGCTGCTACATGTTTCCATGTATTGCTTGATACCCTGATTGTCTTCAGTCCTGAACTGCCGGGTTTATTTTGTCTCCTATGGTTTTGCTCAGCTTTAGAAGTTAGATGTTTTGAGATGTTATAGCAGAACTAGTGCTCTCCGCTCAGAGGCTTTTTAGCGCTCTGCTTCCTTTGGTGATAAATATTCAGAAAAGAGTAAACATAACCAGTCCTCTCCTTTTTTGCCTGCTCTTTGTTTAAAATGTCAAATGCCCATGCAACTTTGCCAAGAAATCTCCCTGTCAAAAGCTCACTGGCCTAAGAAAAATAAAGGAAGAAGAGATTTGTTGCAGGAAGTGAAGTTTATAGGTAGGACTTGATAGCAGCAATTAAACTGGCTAGCGTCCTTGTTCATTGTGTCACGAATCCCTTTCTCCCCCTGCATGGAGAGAATGGGTTTAGGAGTTGGGGTCCATTAAAGGTAACTTTAGGTATGCAACATGTGGTTTTTGGAAGTGGTCAGTCATGGATTTCCATGATAGGAAGTTCAAGTCCCTCTGGAAAAGGCCTGTGACATGTGAATAGAGAAATAAATAGTTGAGTTTAGGAAGGAGTAAGGAATAATTTGAGGGTGTATTCAGTTATATATTCAGATAATACATTTTTGTATTCAAATATAACTGCTTTTCAGATTGATCTGTTGGCTTTAATTTTGACTTAACCTGTATCTTGAGCAATTTTAATGTAGTACTCAACCTGAAAAGGATATCAGCTGAGATGCTGAGCTTTTTAAAAAATATATTATGACTTCTTAGTTCATCTAGCTATATTACTTGCTTTTGCAACAAAATGTCAGTTGTAATCACAGAAGTATTCATTCATTCGAAACCAAAATGAGTGACTTGCTTCAAGGAGTTCTAGGGCCTTTTGTTAGCCTAAGCAATGTCCAAAGTCCTCCCACAACAGCCAGAAAATTGTCTTATTGCTATTCTTACAGAGAGATTTACCAACTGTTACTTCAGTTCTCCTGTTCCTAGAAACTATAAATAGTGATTTTATTAACTGAAATAAGAAGGTACTTGGAGTTTTGCAGCAAATTTTTATCCCTTGTCCTTTTCCCCTCATGATGGAATGAATAAAACCCACTCAATTCTGTACCCTCTCTGTGCTCATCAGAGCCATCCAGAATGAGACCAGTCCTCTCAGGTCACGCGTTCTGCCATTTCTTAGCAGCAAATGGACCGGAAAGAGTTACAGTGATGGAGACCCAGAAGACCAGTTGTGTTCTGTCCAGCTTTACTAGCAATTTGGAAGACAGAATTTAAGCCTCGTGCAAGTAAAATCCCTCTGAACCTACAAGTGGCACTCGCTCCATTCAGTTTCTTGGGTCCAGTTATTGCACGTCATTAAAAAGTAATGCCTAGCATATTGCTGTGTGTCTCAAGGAGAATGCTATGGCTGTACTCTGGAATAATAACAAGTATCCTCTTGAGTTCTTCTCTTGACATAGGCCCCCTGGCAGTTGGGAGTCATGCGTTTTGTAGTCCAGAGAAGACATTTCTCCTCAGTTAGTGCTTGCCCAATTTAGGACTTCTTGGGGCAAGAATTGCTGGTTTCCACATATCTCCTCCATCAGAAAAGGTATTAAATCCATAGCAAATGCTTTTGAAAAGATTCTAGTCCTGGGTCCTTTTGCAGACTTGGTGCTAATCACAGTGCCTTGAAGTCGGTTCAAAGGAGAGATGGTACTCTTGCAAAGAATGCTTCTTCATCTAGTTCTTCAATAGATCTTCCTTAACTCACTTGCCTTGGTTCCTTTCTTTATTTGATACAGTTTGATTCTTTAGCTTTACAAAACAGACTGAGTTTATCTATGCTTTTGTTACCTTCAAGCATTTGCATTTGATCTACCTGGAACCTGAAGTTAGTAAAAATTCTCTGCTCAGTGTACTATTCTCTGAAAGAGACGTCCAGCTCCAAAAGTCAGGAAATCAGCCTGATTTCTAGCCTGCTCCCGCCCTTCCAGGGTGCCGTGAGTACCTGTTACCACTGTTTAAAGTACTGTTCACAAAAATGTTGTGACAGGCTGTCAGAATGAGAGCGAACTGGATGTATGGAAGATGGACCCATACTGCTGAAAGTATCTTTGTAGGAATGTACTAAAATCCCGATTGCCTGACTGTTCTGGAGGTCTCAAGGTCAGCTACTAAGCCTCTGCCTTAAATGGCAGAATGTGACAAGACTTCTAAATTGTTAGGCTGCTGTAGTTTCGGTTGATTTGAAGCATCGCCATCTTTTAAAACCGGGCTTATGTCCAAAATGAAGAGTTTCTCTTTTGGTACTCTGTGGAGCTTGATGCTTCCAAGTGAAGTCTTTCCCTCCTTGAACTGTGAAAGGCAAGAGGGATTGGGCTGTGCTGAGGTGGGCCAAGTGAGGGCTGTGCACTGTGATCTCTCCCCATGACATAAGAGGGGCACATCAGTAATGTAGCTGGATCTGCAGGTTGTACCCATCCACCTGCCTCTGCTCAGGTTACCCAATACAGGCATACCTTGAGGAAAGAGGGCAGCAGAGAAGGGATCCCTACTTGTCATAATCCCTACCCTTAGGAAGGAGGGGCAAAAAGGAATCTGCTTCTTCATGTATGACCTCTTTTTGGCTGTAGGTTGGCTATGCCTGTATATAGCAGTCCATCTCTTATCTCCAGTAGTCTGATACAGTAGATGCTTTGGATACTAGCTGGATATTCTTACCATGTTTGGCACTGCTACTGATAGCCTTTTGCATTAGCCTCAGGAAGCACTGCTATCTTTTTTTTGATGAAAGCTTCAGATAATATTTTATAATTTGGCAGTGCCTGCATTTATGATCAGATTTAATATGTAATATTGTTTTCTGCTGGTCCATGCACACTTTGTTTTCCTTTTAGGTCTGGGACTGCATTTGTATCACAGATTTTTAACAATTTTAAGCCCCTCTAGTGTTCAGTTCATTTCAATGCCATGCAGCTAAGAATTCCTCTTCTCATAGCTCTCTGATATGATTTCTCTGTCATTGCCTGCTATTTGGAGGACTGAGGACCACTTTGCAGTGTCAGAGAAAGAGGTGAAGTATCTTGATTCAGGATTCTGCCTGGTGTTGCAGAGAGAGATCTCCTGCCCTGAAACACTGTGTATTGTCTTCATTGTTTTTCTTATTCCTCTTCCAGTCACATGACACACATTTCGACATGGGGACATTATTTCTAGACTGATGTTCATGAGCTAAATGAGAGCTCGTAACAAATGTCCCCATAGGATGAGATGTAGTCTCGCGTTCTGTTTCAGAATTAAAGAACCCTGCTAATTCAAACTAAGTAGTGTCTTGTCGTCCTCTCTTACAGCAGGTCCTTTTGGGAATTAGGAAGCAAACAGCAGTGGATCAAGGCCGATGTGAATGAGTAGCTACTCACCCTTACTTCTCTCCTTGTTCTGGAGCCTTATGTCTCAGCCATAATTCTTTTATGTCTCTAAAAAATGAAGTCCAGAAGAGTAGGAAAAATGTGTCTGTTGGGAAGGAAAAAAACTGCAACTCTTCATAGGTTCCGAGATGAAAAATACCTGGATGTGAGGAAGGTTAACCTTATTAAGCCAAGAGGAAATATTTTCTCATCTGACACATTTTCATTTAAAAAAGTGCTCCTTCAAAGGGCTAGGAACTGTTCTTCTAACCCCCTTGGCCTCTTCAGCATGGCATGGCTGTTCTCCCTGTGCAGCTGGCTTACACGTGTGTTTCCTCTCTGAGGTGAGACTTGACGCTGAGTGATAGATGACTATTTCTCGTGGCAACTTGCAAGGTTCTTATTAACCCAACGATGCTTCTCGCTAATCAGAAGCTTTTTGATTTCCGTGTTGTTGAAGGACCAAAGCAATATGGGTACAATTTGAAATACAAGAAATACTATTTAAACATCAGGAAAAAACTTTTTCACAGTGAAGGGTAGTCAAGCACTGGATCTCTTTGAAGATACTCAAAACCCAACTGGACAGCATGTTGAGCAACCTGCTCTAGTTTTCCTTGCTTTGAGCAGGGAGGTTGGACTAGATGATCTCCAGAAGTCCTTTCCAGCCTCAAATATTTTGTGATTATAATCACTACCCCTCTGTTGTTCAGTTTTCTTATGTCCTTGGGAAAACTTGTTGTAGTAGCCCTTCCACAATTCAGGATAGTCTGTGGCATTTCACGCTTTCAGTTGCTATGTTTTTTATCTGTTACTCTTTGGATAGAGAAAGACTGCAGAATTATTTTTCTCTTGCATAAGATTACCTGGAGGCAATTTGTATGCGCTGAGTGCTGATCATCTTCACCACCTGGAAAGCTCTCTTCCCGTTTTGTCTTTGAGCCCTGTCCTTGAATATAGTCTTATGTAGTTACTTGGATTCTGATGTGAAGCAGTGATCTTGCCATCTTTAGTACTAAAGCTCTTGTGCTCTGAGTGTCCTAGATCAGGGTTTTAGTTTCTGCACTGAGACCTTGATGGTGAAGCTTTATAGCAGGCAGCTACTGAACGCTGTTCTGTATCATGATGAGAGAGGAGAAATGATCTGTTCTGAACTGGGTAGATGGTTTTGAAAGGAATTAGATTTTTCTGCTGTCGTCTTTAGAATTAGATGGCTGCAGGTAGCTTCCCCTTTGGAGAAATAGTTGTTTCATTAGTCTGACACTCAGACTAATGTGTGGCATAAGCAGTTCCCCATGGCTGCTGCTTTGAGAGGACTCCTTCGTAAGAAATGTGTTAGGAAGGTGCTAAGAAGTTATCCCTAATTATGACAGCCCTGGTGTGTGTGTGTGTGTGTGTGTGTGTGTGTGTGTATGTGTGTATGCAGAGCTTAGCCTCGCTGGCATGGTGTGCATCAATTAGTAGGGAAGTTTGGCTGAGCAGTATATGCTGCTACTAATTGTTTTTCAAGAAATTCTAAGAATTAGGAGAAACTCATTAATCTCTTGGGCCAGCATTTCAGTAAATGAATCCTGCAATCTGATGGTCTTGTTCTTAATCCTCATACCTAAAGAAATAAGTTACAAGCTTGACAGCTATTTATTTTAAAGCCGTTGTGTGGGAGTTTTACCTAGAATGGTTTTTGGTATTACCTAGGCGCTACTGGTCAGCAAGGGAATCCTAGAGTATAGTTTTACCCTCATCTTTTCTAGCCCTTCTCTGTCCCTAGTATGCTGTCCCAAAGAACGTTTTTGGGGGTATAGGAGCCAATCATGAGGAACTCTGATTAGGGAAGTCTTGAGTATTGCTGAGGGGCTTGGTCACAGGTCTTGATCTGACCCAGCACGTTCAAAGAAACAGCTCTTGTGAGGTAGGTAGTTTTCCCTCTTGGTTACTAGCTGCCGGAGTTTTTCATCTTTTCTTTCTCTTGAGATTGTTTTTGAGATGTTGACCTTTCTAGTAGTGGTAGTATTCTTCCTTTTATTTCTGCTTTGGAAGATTCTTGACTGAGCTGGAGGTTAGGGTAGGCATGCTCATCTCTACTGGGGTCCATTAGGGGTTGTTAGCCATTTTGCTAATGGAAGATGGAGCTGCAATACTGTCAGGAACTTATGACTGTGGAAGCAGGAGTGTTGTTGGGAGAAGACTATGTAGGTAAGTAATTTTCCCCTTATGAGGCATACTCCAAGTCATACAAGCTTTATTATAGCCAAGTATATACTTAGAGTACAGCATAATGTAGGGAAATGTACTTGAGCTGGGAAGGGTTAATAACATCCATTTAAACAACTGATGTACATTGATATGAACAGATTTAAATCTTATTAGTATTTTGTAACTTTCTTTGTTCATTGTTTTGCATGGTATTTTCAAAACCATAATTTTGGACCTGAATGCCAATTTCCTATGTGTTTAACGAGCTTGCTTATATCATAAAGCTTTTAATCTATTTTTTAAAAAAGCTAAAAGCTTCTTAACTTATATTACAATTTCACCATCTTTAAAGTATTTTATAACTACTGCTGTCCTTTGATTTGTTTCCATTTTATTTCTATTATCTTGCAGCATCTTTTATCCAAATTCTTCTTTCTTATAAATCTTGTAAGTAGGAACCAGTAGCTTTTCCTTAATTGCGGTCATGCTTTTCTTTTTCCATAATCCCATATTTTATTTGTAAATTCATTCTCATTGTCTCTTGTAGCTTTTGCACTTTTACTTGAAAAAAAGACAAGTAATTTTTTGTGTGTGTTTTTGAATGGGGAGGATTGTTGGCAAAAGCAAATTAATCTGCCTGAATCAGTCCCATCTTTTCTGTACTTTAGTCTGTGATCATGTCATGAATTTCAGGACTTTGCACTAACCATGTTTTTTTTTTTTACTTAAAGCTTATTTTACAGACCTAGTGTTTGATTTGTATGCATTGTGCATGTAGTGTTTTTTTCCAACTATAGTATATTGCTGGATAGCTTATTTAGGACAAAAAATGGCTCATGGGAAGACGCATAAAGATTTGTGCTTATTTACTACTTATGCCATGAAAATTTATAAAGTACCAGTAGGCTACATCAAGAATTTAAACACAAAAATTAAGAGTAGAGACTTTTCCATAGGGAGTTTCTAAAAATACCTTCCAGTAAAATTAACAAGTATTGCAACTAATGAAGTGTTAATGGGCCTTTGCATAACTGTGATTGTGAATCTGATATTCCCCGGTGTCCCAGGTTTGAGATATAGAACAAAATCTTTGGTTCTAGCAGAACTATGTTGGCTTGATTCAGTTAGGAGCCCGTATTCTCTGTTCTGGTTTTTAGCTTGTAAAATTTCTGAAAGTCAATATTGGCGTGTGAAGCCTTAGCTAAAAAAGGAACACGCTCTTTCTGCTATTGATAATCCAAGAGTGAACGTTGTCCAAGGGAAAAACAGTATCTTTCTTGGTTGTCATTCTGGGAGAAATGATGAAGCTAGCGAAATGAGTAGCCTCTTGCATGTTCTGCACATGATACTGATGTGGGGAGGGGAGTTAGAAATCTTCCTAAAAATACATGACTCTAGTTAGCTTGGATTATTTACAGAACCATTCTACAGGAAGAGAGCACAAATCTAGGGAAAACCAAGTCCCACTTAGTTATAGTGGGTTCTCTAGAGACTTTTTGTGGAGAGTATTGTGGAATGTCTGTTAGTGACTAGGAGAGTGCCTACCTTTCTGGTAGCTGTCACCTGGACTATCTAACTTCTAAAATTTCTTTGGCAATTTCAGGAAACCTGTAAGGAGAGCAGGACCAAATCAGAAGAGTGGCTTTCAACAAACTTCTCTTTCTGATAGAAGTCCTTAGGATTCTGGGATATTTTTTTTTTTTTTTTTCTCCTCAGGGGTTTTCTGTTTACACAGCAAAGTTGAATGAGAACAGCTTGGTATTCAGATCACCAAAAAGAGATTAGTTAGCCAGTTTTATAATTAGGCACTTGGAGGTGACAGTGGTACGATCTAAAAGTTTTTGGGTATTTTAAGGGGACCAAGGAAAGGTTTTTCGTTGTTGTAGTTTTTTTTTATTTTGAAGAAGAGAACTAGATAAGGAAGATCTTTTGGCTTCCAGACAGGGTAGGAAGTTAATACTGGATATAAGTGTGCTCTTTGCAACAGACAGTTGGGATTTGCTTTGAACTTGAAAGTTAGTTGTTGTCATCCTTATGGAAGAAAAGTTAGTTGCCCCTCAAATAGTTTCTAAACAGAGGCACTGACTCAAATACAGTGAACTAACAGCTTCATAACTACTAAATTTGACTTGATCTTTGTGTCCAGGATCCCATGAGCCTATTTTACATGCTAACAAATACAGTGAAACGCTATTTTTTCTCTTCCCAGCTATAGCAACTCAAGCTAGCGTGGAATTTCGCCGAAAAGGATCACAAATGTCCACAGATACAATGGCTTCCAATCCTATGTTTGATGCAAGTGAATTCCCAGACAACTATGAAGCAGGAAGGGCAGAGGCGTGTGGGACACTGTGTAGGATATTTTGTAGCAAGAAGACTGGGGAGGAAATATTGCCAGCTTACTTATCCCGGTACTAACCTATCTTCCAGTTGCTTTATTGGTATAACTCTGTGGTGTAGATGAATTTGCAGTGACTAGCTTTCAGTTCTTGTCTGAATCTTGTATTGCCAACCCTAAAAGCCTGGTTAGCCTTAAAATGCTGTAGGTAGAGCTCCCAGGCTAAACTAAGTATTGATTTGCTTTGTAATTCCTATGAGCTCTGTTTTCAGTGGCTTTTCTTTTAAGTTGTGGTCAAAGGGAAGTCCCATAAATTGCCTCCTAGCCGGAGAGCATACTATCTTTATGATTACTTTCTTGGCCTGTGTTGTTTTTTTGTTTTTTTTTTTGGTAATTTACCATTGAATATTATTAAAGTGGAAAAAAGTAGAAGTATGCAGACATAAGAATACTTAAGCTTCATTAGATTGTGAAGGGTCTTATGTTGTCAAACACCACAACCATGGAACGGAATATGATTTAGATGTAGAGACCCCCTGGGTTTAATGTTCCATTATTTAAAACAATCAATTTTTTTTATTCCCAGACAATTCTGCTTGTCAGTGTTCCTTTTTTTCATGTTTTTTTTATTATCTTTTATCAAAAATCACTATGTTGCAGTGCAGTAGCACATCCCAGAGGCAGGAAATAGTTTTGAAATCATGACTCTTAACTGTTCACCTACTTTGGTCACAGATGACCTCTAAACTCCTGAAAAATCAAAGTCATCTACTTGCTCAGTACATGCATGTTGCTGTATTGTATGTATAGATAGTCTGTGTTTCTCTTACCTATTCAGTGAATTTCTTCATTTTTCGTAAGGCTTTCTTAAAATTATAGAGGAGTAATTTATATTGCTTAAAATGAACTACAAAAGGCCCTATCTACTTTAGGACAATAGCCAGGTAAATTATAACGTGGCTTAAAAAAAAAAAAAACAAGACTTTTGTTTTGTTTGTGACCTTATTCTCCTCCCCCCACCATCACCCCACTTTGTCATTTGAAGTAGTTATGATTGATATGTTTGGTCTCATTTTCCAAATATCGGAGTCTCTGAGAGGAGGGGTAGGTTTTTTTCCCCCTGAAAGATTTCACGCTATTTTTCTTCTGCATTGGGGAATTAAAATCAAGGTCTCACATCCTTACCTGGGGAAGCTGAGGGGGGCACGTTCAAGCACTGTCAGTAAATGTCCGGGCTGTATTTGCAGCAGCTCCCAGTCCATGTCTTGCAACAAGTCAGATGTTTCAACAAACCTGTGCTCCGCTGGGTTTTCGCATGAAATAAATATGACTTGTTTTTCTTTAAAGCTGCTTAGGTGTGTTTGCATGTACTAAAAACTTAAGGGGGGGTGCTCATATAAGCTTTTCTTAGCTATGGTTTGGAAACCTGCTGTGTTTTTATAGAGACAAGACCAAATAGTTGCTGCACGTTCTTATTCATGTAGGACAGTGATGCTTTTTATGTGCAAGTAATTTAATCTTATCTTTCTTTGTCAGATTTTACATGCTTTTAATTCAGGGTTTGCAGATAGCAGATTTCGTTTGCCACCCCGTTCTGGCCAGTGTTATTCTAAACTCCCCACCTTTGTTCTGCTGTGACCTGAAAGGGATTGATGTCGTGGTTCCTTATTTCATTTCGGCTCTTGAAACTATTTTACCTGACAGGTAAAATGCCATTTCCCTATAGATATTATCAGAATGTGGGGAAGTGTTTATCATCTGGGGTCTCTTGTCATTCCTGAATAGTTTTCACTGAAGGAATTGTGGCTGGTGTGCCAAGTACTGTGTAGTATCAGTAATATCCTTGCTGTGATAATGCTAGGAGCAGCATTTCATAAGCTCTAATTTTTCATTTTATTTAATGCAGTTATCTTTAAAGCAATAATTGTGCTTTTTTTAAAAGAAATACATGAAGTTGTTACCTGCATATTCATGACTGAAAAGTAATATCTGCAAGAATAGGGAAAAGGAATGATTTAGCTCAAATACATTTAAAGTCTACTTATTTTTAAATACAATTTTACTAGATATTCCTTAGCATCTGGTGCTGCTGTGAATCATGCAGAGGGTAATTTTACACTTCATTAGTTGAAAAAGGGAGAATTTAGATAGGATGTTAAAGTTATAGTAGCTTCTCACACCAGAATATATATAACCTTGCTGTTATAATTTTACAAATTTCTGGATATTTTGCTAAATAATTAAAGTCACTTGATGGTACTCAGTGCATGCCTTCCGCGCCATATATTTCACGTATTGATGCTGTGTTTTATTTGGAAGTTATTCATGAACTACTGTCTATCTTCTGGGTTTAAAGCTGAGCAACTGTTCATTTTGGTTCAGTCTTATAAGTAGAAGAATTTACTAGTGACTACTGAAAAAAATGTATTTGCTAAGCAATTTGTGTTTTATGCAGTATGCATGTGAGCAAATTCTGTGGATCTCTGGTAATACCAGGATGGTTTATGAGCAGTAACAAGCAGGTAGCGGCTTGTCACTGAAAATTCTGCTTTGAGGATGCGATATATGAGTAATGATTTCATCAGCTTATTGCTTTTACATCCAGTACAAAATCCTTAGGAAGTGATGGTTCCTCATGTCTAACCTATGTTAATTGTTGTATTGTTGCTGTTGCAAAATGAGGTTCAGAAATCTAGAAAGAAATAGCTACACTGTAGAGTGTAAATTATTTAAGACCACTAGGTTCCTGTATTTAATTTGCACTGAATTAAGTTTGGTTCCAAATTCCTATAAAAAGTTGATTTAACTTTATGATGCTTTGATTTGCAGAGAACTCTCAAAGTTTAAAATCTATGTAAACCCCACAGAGTTAAGAAGAGCTTCTATTAATATCTTGCTGTCTTTGTTGCCTCTCCCTCATCATTTTGGAACCATAAAGTCTGAGGTAATAAAGTTACGAGTTTGTTTTCTGTGATAGTTTATTTATAAGCATCAGCTTTTTTCTGAGGGGCTGCATTATAAGCAGTGGTGTCCCTCACCCCATGGTTAGTTCTCACTACCACTGAGTAGGCAGGGAAAGGATAGATCTTTAATTGATAACTGGAGGTACTGGGTGTGATACCTTAAAGTGTCAGAAGAAAGCAAACCATATTTGTGCACCTTTAAAGCCAAATTTCTTAAATTGAAATTTTCTTAAATTGAAGAAGGAAACCAATACCATGCTGGTATGCTTAGTGTAAGTATGAAACTGATCTCTAACTGATACTGAAATAAATGTATTTTTCCTTTAGGTTGTCCTAGAAGGAAAATTCAGCAATGACGACAGCTCAACGTATGATAAGCCAGTAACCTTCCTTTCCTTGAAGCTGAGGCTTGTGAATATACTCATAGGAGCTTTGCAAACTGAAACAGATCCCAACAACACTCAAATGATACTAGGTTATTTCAACTTTCTTTTTATTAATTGTATCACAAAAGTGTGTCTTAACTGCTCTTAAATAGAAGAGTTGAATAATGTGGGCAATTAGTTATGTTTTGCTTTGCAAGGATACGGAGATGAAATTCCCAGCAGGTCTTCTGTGCAAAACCTTTTGTATAATCTCCTTCACACTATGGAAACACCTTTAAAAAGTCTGTAATTTTTATTAAAGTAGTATTTCTCTCCTCTTTTTACAAATGAGGAAAAATACTTGAAAAGTAGAGATAGACATAAAGCACTTTCTACAGGAAAAGTCAGTGATAGCTAAGAATGGAAATATGAAAAAAGTTTTTTAATATTGGGAAAAATTCTTGACTAAAGGGTTTCAGGTAAAGCTTTAGTTTTTGGCCTGACTGAACTTAGAAAAAAGTCAAAATGTCAGGTAACCGTTGCTCCAGCACTGGCAGAATACAGATGATATTTGTCTAGCGCTGTGTAAACCGTCAGACAGAAGCTTTGGAATAAAGTCTGGAGATGTGTATAGTATTTTGGCAGCAATCTATTCCTTGAGGTGGTGGATGTATTAACATCTAAATACTCAAAAAGTAATTAGAAGCTGAAAACTTGATTAGTGCATTATCTGCTAAGTTAGGTGTATTTTCAGACAAGTAAAACATTTAGTTGCCTTACCCACCATTTTTTTTCCTGTTTGTTTCCTCCTCTTTATTTAGAAGTACCTTTTTCCACATTAAGATTGCCTTTTCCCCCAAAATAATTACAATACCCTTTTCCTTTTGACTGTTAAAAAAAACAAACAAACTTGCAGTCAGGAGGTGTATGGCTGTTCTGGAAGGCAGAGAGCCTATCTGATTAATAGGGGAGGGAAAGAAAAGAGCATGAGCAATGAAGTGCAGGGAAACAAATCCAGTCTGCAGAGTCTTTTGAAGGCTTCCTTTCAGTGGCTGGAGCAGCTCCTTTAGTGGGAGAAGACCAGGGGAGAATAATTTGAAAGAAAGATTTACAGCCAGTCCTGGTGCAGAGATGAGGACGTTTGCTGTTTCAAAGTGATCCGCTAACAAGACCCACAGAGCATCGGTGGATTGCACCACCTTAAACTGTCGGGTGCTGTTCTGTTAAATAATATCCATGCGTTCCTGTGCCCTTATGGTGTGAGTTGGTGTTTGCACCCAGCTAGGAAGATGCTCTGACCACACCTGTCTGGGATGGGTTTTAGCGTTATGTCATGGCTATGTAGCGTTATGCCATGGCGTTATGTCATAGCGTTATATATGGGATGGCTTTTCCGTTATGTCACATACCAGTCCCTTTCCCCACAAGCTCCTGTATTCATATCGTTGACCTCCAATTTCCATATGTGATGTTATGTCCCGCCTGTTTCGCTAGAAGGCGGTTCATGAATCTCCAGGTTAGCCAGACTATTCTTGCACTTACCACCAGCTTCTCAACAAAATGAATGTTTGTTTCCAGCTGCTCGCGAAATGTTTCACGGGCTGCTATGTTTTTGCTGGTTGCTTACTATAGCAACCAGTGTTTTCATGAAGGTTCATTGCTGCAAAAACAGATTTTTAATGCCACCCAGTGGCTGTACTGAGTGCTTCCTAGTGCCAGTCTGTTTTGTGTCCTTACTGCTTCTTTCCTTGTCTCTTGGGGGTGATGGTGCCCAGCATGTACACACTATTCACGCTAGTTAACCCAAGGCACCTAGAATGCATCAGCAATTTTAGTGTAACGTAGGGTCTTACACTTGTGTGTAGTCATCCTTCCCAAGCTGGATATTTCTATTTACCTGCTGACTAATGTCAGTGCAGTATGGTTGGTTAGTCCTACACTTGGAATTTTAGCTTTTTCAATATAGTATTTTGGGTAGTAATAGAAAAAAAGCACAAAAAGCATGAGACCAGGTATCACTTCTAGGTAAAGAGAATTTCAGCTTATCCCACCTCAGACTGCGTGCTGGCCTCACGATTTAGGAAATTAAAGTTTTGCATTTTGGCTAAATTTGGATGTAATGATTTTTATTTTGGTAGTCTGTGGGTTTGGAGGTCAGTGATGCAAATTCGCCTTGCTCTGGGCACAAATACGTAAGTCCCTGTAAAGGTAAAGCTCCTTGTACTAGAATGGATCGGCTCCTTGGACTAGTCGTTGGTCAGCATGAGAGCGAGCGGCAGTCCCTTGTGCTCGGGCTGTCCTGTTGATGCTTTTTCTTAGAGCTGCTGAGTGGACTAGGCATCGTTCACTTTCTCTTCCGGCTGTGCTCCGGGTTCATTAAGACTTGGGCACATGTTTTTGTTTGCCAGTCGCTAATTGCCTGTTGGCTCCTCCTGGCCCCACGGAGGGAGGGAGCCTCCTTGTGCCGGGGGGCTGTCCGCAGAGGTTAGCCCAGGCCGGTCCTGTGTAAATCCCCAAGATGGTGTCAGAGGATGCAGAACTGTCTTAATTATCTAATAAATAGTATCTGTACTGGTGGAATCAGTAGATGCCCTTAAATGTAAAGTGGAGATTGTAAACGAGCAGAGTCTGACTGGAGACAGGAAAAGATTCCAGACCCTTCCTATGAAACAAAAATCCTTCTGAACTAAGGAATTTAAGAAACCTGTGTACAAAGGACTTTTAAAATAGCTGAAGGCAGGTTCTCTTTTATCTCAGCCATCATTTGCATCAAATGCCAAAGCCTGAAGCAAATCTTATATTTATAGCACTCTAGACAGAGATCTTGCGTGCAAGCCCTCAGTGCTGCCTGCTTTGTAAGTTTTAGCAGTGAATGTTCCGCTTGTCTTTAAGGAGTTATCTTCTTGTATCTGATTCTTCAGGTGCAATGTTAAATATTGTTCAAGACTCAGCACTGTTAGAAGCCATTGGCTGTCAGATGGAAACGGTAAGCTTTTTTGCTTATAAAGTTATTACTGCTTCAGAAAGAAAACATGTTATGCCTTTTATCTGCTGCTGTAAGATGTTCAGTTATTTTCTTTAGGTTTGATCCTCTCATTTTTCCACTGTATCTGTGAGCAATACTCAGAAAATCTTATCATCACTTAAAAGTGACTTTCAATTTGCAGAATGGTGGCGAAAATAACCTCTTTAAAAGCCACAGTCGAACTAACAGTGGCATTAGTACTGCGAGTGGAGGCAGTACGGAGCCGACAACTCCAGATAGTGAGAGACCAGCACAAGCTCTTTTAAGGGATTATGGTAAGGAACCACCTGTTTCTGAAAAGTCATGTCATTGTATCCCAGGCTGATGTGTGTGTTTCCCCCCCACCTATGGAGGTTTTGGCTAATGTACCAATGTGCGTGGGTGTTTTGAACCGCAAGTGGTTGGCTCCCGAGTTTATTACTGAATTGTACTCATATGTGCCCTTTAATCGGTTAGTTTTTAGTCCTATTAAGGGACTGTGATGTTTTTAAAGTAAGAAGAACATAAAAGTTTATAAAAGCAGAGACATTAGCAAACTGTTTGATTGTACCTTATGTTTAATGTGTTTAATTTTTGTGAACAATACGGAGAGTGTAAATTGATTGCTTCATTTATTTTTTTTGCCTTCCAAATGCTTACCCGGCTTTTGTAGCACCTTTTCTTAGACTATATTGAGAAAGTATTTGGGGGAATTCCTGGTTTTTTTATTTTTTTAATAGAAAAAGTAAGCAGAATGTTTGCATATGTCATTTGCTATAGTGTGAGAATTTTTTTAACTTTAGTTTGCCATGTCTTGTACTGTGCATTTTTGAATCCTTGTAATAAAATCCATGTTTTACTAAATCTGTGTGTGGTAAGCTAACTGAATTTGGAGATCCTGGAATCTCACTTGCTCCTTTGGTCTCTAGTAATTTAATTGATGTTAACCAGGTGAATGTGATAACATACCACTGTTATTTGTTATATTGTAGGTATAGGTTGAAAATTCAGTTCTTGGCAACCAAAAATAGATTTTTTTCTTTAGCTTTCAAAGAAATGGTATGAGGGAGATCAGCAGGAAAGATTTAGTATATTCTAGGGATTCACATAAACGTGTTAGTGCTGTCTCTGCAGGATTTATTTGTTTGAAAAAGTGAAAATGCTGTTTTTCAGCACACCATTTGACTTGTATGTTTAATTCATTTGGGTTTTCATTGACAAGTGCTTTTAGCATCTCTCTGAATGTAAAATATCCATTTGTAAGGTTCAAAATTATATTTTGTATGTTTGAGTTACTGACCCTTTTTCAACCATGATATAACCTCAAGGATTAGTTTTGTAATTTTTTGACTCCATACTTGTGAGTTGTTGATTCATTTTATTGGATTTCTTTTTAATTTCCTCTTCATAGAAGGTAAGGGTGTAAAAAGTTTATGAAAGCAATTTCTACATTTCTGATGGATGCTTGAAGGGAAAGTTGAAAAAAGGTCTTAAAGACGGTCTATTTTCACTGGTTAACTCTAGCTGACATTTGCATCTGCTGCAGGCATAACAGAGAGCATTGTACTTTGCTCCTGAGTGTTAAATATGATGATTTAAGCTTTAACAAAGATAACACTTGCCCTTAAATAGTCATTCAGTAGTTTGTCTCTGAAATCGATTAATTTGTCTACTTCCAGTCTTAAGAATAAAGTTCCTAACATTTGGAAATTAAGAACCATGGATACTAAAGATCTGTTTTCTGTTTTTAATTTTGAACTCTAAAGGTACAGGAAAATTAAATATTGAGAAATAATTGTATCTTTTTCTCTGGGACTGATTCTTTCCAATCCTACATTTTATATACCTAATATTCTTTCTATATCTAATATTTACAAAAAGTTATGGGTAACTTCTGGCATGGGTATTTGAAGTTCTGTATACTCTGTCTGCACATTACTGATGCCTAAATTCTTCTGGGATTGCAGCTGTTGCAGCAATATAAGTATAATAGCAAAATGTGAAGTTAGTTCTGTTGCTGAAATGCAGCAGTCTTGTGACTAAAATGTCTTTTAGATTAATGATTCAACCATGTACAAATAGCAAGTCGAGTAAAATGTTTTTCATTGTTTAAAAAAAAAAAACCAAAAACTGAGATAAGCCAGTCTGAATGTAGGTGTATAATATGATGGTATTGCATATCAGGGAATTAGTCTGACCAAATTTCTAACTTCCAGGATGTGTGTAATTTTAATTTATGTGCTTATTGTGGCTGCTTTGGCTTGCGCCTCTGCTTTGCTTATTGTTACTAATGCTTAGTTATTTTCCCTCCCTGTGGTATGTGGTATTGGGGTTATATCCTAGCTCTTAATACAGATACAGCGGCTGGACTACTGATTCGCAGTATTCACCTGGTAACCCAAAGACTCAACTCACAGTGGAGGCAGGACATGAGTATCTCACTAGCTGCATTAGAGCTTCTGTCTGGATTGGCAAAGGTGAGAGAAGTTTCATGTGCTCTGGCCTTTTTTCAAAGGGTAATTATAGTCCTGAGTCATGCCACCAAACAGACATCTGCCTCCGAGTTTGTCACCATATGTTCTGTTGGGACACAGCAAAAAACTAGGCTTTTTCATAGGAGCAGTTCATCTTATCCTAATGTAGATGCTAAATAGCACAAGTGATGTGTGCCCTCTAAATGCCTATTAACTGTAAGCATAGGATGACTTACTCAGATAAAAGTGGCTCTATTGTGGGTTTCTGGAATGAGATGAGATGGATACGATGGGTCTTTAAAAAAAAAAAAAAAAGGTAGGAAGAAAACCTCAGCGCAGAGCAACCATGGTTAAAAATAAGGAGCACGGCCAAGGCTGATTTTGATGAGCTAGACTGATAGCTCCTAATCTTTCTCAGATTCCCGTGTATGTTGATGTTGAGGGTTTTTTTCTTTTTTTTTTCTTTTTTTAACACTCTAGGGGATGCATCTGGCATATTGGTTTGCGTACTGGGTGGGGGGAAAACATGCCATTAAGCTTCCAGTGGGCAGTGTATGGACTTGGACCGTTACAGTCTTTGACCCCACTGTGAACATTTATCATGGTTTTCTTGGGTAGATAGTCAGGCAGTCTGTTCAATGTGTAATCACACTTATAAACCAGACTTTCTTGTGCTGTTAATTCAGAGACTGGAAATATACCCTTTTTATTGCTGTTGTACCAGGTTTTCCCCTTCCATGTCACCCTGGAAATAATTTTCTGAGCTTAGAAAATTATACTGGCTATTTCTAACAGGAAAGTGTTATCCTTCTGCTTAGGACCCTTACCGTGCCTATGGTTCTTCAGTCCAGAGTTACTGTGTTGTTTTTCTTCACCGCTGCCTAGCTGAACTACTCTGCTCGATTAGATTTTGGCACCTGAGCTGCAGTCCATGCTCCTCAAATTAGTGGAGACTTACCTAGCGTGTAACTGCAGTAAGAGAAATTCACCTTACTGAGCATTTAGCCCAGCTGCTTGGTTGGCAGGGCCTTTTTTTGGTGAAAAGTAAAGTGCCCTTTCCTGCTTGTGGGCCCTTGTTCCCAGTCTGGACTTTGTGATGTTTGTTAAGCAGTGTTCTAGTGTATTTACTGCAGCCATGGTGAATTGGCATGATAATTAAGCATTTCCTCTCATATTCCCCTGGGGTCTCTTCAGGTCTCTTGGAATCTGCATGTCATATGCCTTTTTTTAAAAGCCTCGAGTCAGCGCTGAGCCGTGTTGAGCTGGAATGCTGCTTTTGTTACTGCAGTGGCATGGGCTGACGGCTGCGTTTGGAAGCAGGATGGTCTGCGATATGAGTTTGAAATATCATTGTTGGCTCTTATAGAGCACAATATAGAGTCGAGGTTTCCCACAGCTTGTGTGAGAAAATTTTATGCTGCAGCTTGAGCCAGGATAGCTTGATTTTTTTTATTTTGCCCCCCCCTCCCCCCCCCCGCTTGATTTGCAGTGAGAGGTAGGAATGCGAAAAGGTATTATCTTTTCAAATGCCTACTAATGTTAATAGTAAACATTGTAATCTTTGTATAATTATCATATGACTGAAGTAATTCTTCCTCTTGGATAGCTCAGATTGTCCTCTTTGCCTCTTAAGTAGCGAACAAACTGGGAAAAGGGATCATCTCTTACTGCATAAGGACAGAGTGGAGACCTGATTCTGCTTGTGACCTTTGGAAGCTACAATTTTCAAAGCCCTCTTTAGGTTAGGGTGTTTTGTCTTTACCACACCAGGTAATTCCTGGGATTTAGTAAATTCAAAAATCCTGTTTCTTGCAAGAGTACTGGGTCACCAACCTGCTTTTCCTAAGCTGCTCCTGAAGGGCTGATTTTTGGCCGCAGAAATTTTGATTTGAAAGGAAATGCTGCCTTCATCCTGAGGCTCCAAATTGTCGTCCTCCCTCCCTGTTGAGTACAGCTGGCTGGCACTGGCATTGTCAAGGGCAAGAGCATCCAACTCCCTGCTCTTGATACTGAGGGCAGCCCTTAAATAATGAAGGAGGCTTTACAGAGCGAGGTCAAAGGGTACAGAGTAGAAAAGTCAAGGTTTGATTGACAATTCCTGTGTCAGTTCAAAGTTGGAAAGAAAAGAGAAAAGTAGTTCTTCAGCTCGCTGCCTACTGTTGATCCTTGTGCCTCAGCGGGCAAGGCTCTTCACCTGCCCGCACGGGCTGGAGTCTTGCTCCCTGAAACAACCTGCCTGCACGCCCTGCCAAGCCGGAGAGAGGCTGAGCTTTTTGCCTTGTGGGTTTTTCTTTTTTTTTGGCCAATCTGCTTAAAGGATCTTTTCTGAAGACCCTTTCTTCCGCTCTTTTTTGCTCATGGAAGTTACTGTGCTGACAAAATATGCCTAGTGGAAAATTGTGTGAGCAGAACATGGCCCTGTGGAAGGGAGACTTGGTAGTGAGTGGATTCTCAGAGGTACCAAGTGGAGATGAATGGGTTGCTCTAGCTGGAGGAGAGGTATTTCTGAAAATAAGTCTCAAATAGTAATTTATTCAGTTTGCAATTAGTTTCTTATCAAATCACGTTGGTACTGTTCTTGCTCTTAGAAACTAAGCCAGGCAGCGTGGTGGCATCTTTTAGTGTAGCATTTCTTTCCTTTTAGCTTTTGAGTTTCAGCAGCTGTCACTGTTAAATTTTATCCACATCTTTATGCTGTAATCATAAAAGAGCTCAAGCGTATATTCCCATTTCTTAAAACCGCTTTTGGAAACGCTTTTGAAATTTCTTTCTTCTCTGGAAGATTTCCTGGAAGAATTCTCATCTGACAGTCCTCTCCTGCTTGCTTTACCCAGGTGAAAGTGGTTGTCGATTCTTCTGATCGAAAGAGAGCTATAAGTTCAGTGTGCAGTTATATAGTGTATCAGTGCAGCCGACCAGCCCCGCTCCACTCCCGTGACCTCCACTCCATGATAGTCGCAGCTTTCCAGTGCCTCTGTGTCTGGCTCACTGAGCATCCTGACATGCTTGATGAGAAGGTAAGACACTCTGGCGTATGTATTCGGAGCACTGCAAATGGTCGTGCCTTTTGTGCCCAACTGTTCTTGATACTTTGAAATATATGTTTTTGTAGTTTTCAAAAGGGTGCTGGTTTCAAACCTACTTTCTTTGTAAAATAGTTTTCAGTTTTGGTTTTGGCTTTTTTTCGCTGAGAATATTTTTGGCTTTACACTTAGCTTTCTTACTTATTAAAAAAGAAAAAAAAAAGATCTTTTTTCTTGCTTTGTGAAACTGAAAAAAAGAAGAAAAAAGAGAAAGTCAAAAGAAGAATACTGAAATGAATGGTATACCTGCTGTAGATAAGCCTGAGTAGAAGCCATTTGTTTTCTCATTTCTCAGTTCTTACCTGACTAAAGCAGGTCTTCTAGACTTAACAGTGGAATTTCTGTGACCCTAATTTTTTAATACTCAAAGTTTGTTATTTCACCAAGAAACTGAACAAGGCAAAGCTCCATCCAGGATGAAATTTCCTTGGGAAGTTTGGAAAGAACAGGAAATGAAAGATGCATATTTCTAACAGCCTTCTGTCGTACTGTTGCTAGAAATATTTTTTTCTTTTTCCTATACATGTGCCTATTTTTATTCTTGGACTCCTTTTATTGTGTGCGTGTGTACAGCGATCTCTGGCTGAATTAGATAAAATGATATATTTCATTTACTTATGAAAGTTGTTGGCAGTTGAAAGATTTGGAAATTGTTTCTTGCAATTTTCGCGATGAATTCTTTCTTAATGTGCTTAGAATTGAATTAAAAGTTCTGCATATAATCTCTGAAATGCATTTATTATCTTTTTAAATACATTTACATTTTTTCAGTTGCACTCTTAATAATCCTCTTGGCCATTTTGTATATGTGTAATGGAATATGCTGTGTATAGTTTCATTCAGAACACTTTCTAGCATTAGGTATAGAGGCATAAAAAGGTAATTAGACATCTTCTATATAGAGAGAAAATATATATATATTTTCCTATATCAAATGTGATCTTTATTCCAACTCTGTTAGAATAATCTTCTGCATTTGTTTCTGAGCTCATATTATTGGCAGCGCTTAATTTTATTTGATGGTATATGATTGTCTCATTGAGGTCTTAAAGAGACTTTTGTCAGAGTGCTTCTGTTTTAAGATGATTTGTCTTGTGTTTTAGGATTGTTTAAAAGAGGTACTGGAGATTGTGGAGTTGGGCATTTCAGGAAGTAAATCCAAAAGCAGTGAACAAGAAGTCAAGTACAAAGGAGATAAAGAGCCAAACCCTGCATCCATGAGAGTGAAGGATGCTGCTGAAGCTACATTAACATGGTATGAAATTTGTCAAAGCGTCTTTGCTGTTTAGCGTAGTCTTGTCTGAGAATGTTTTAATTAGGGATTTCCAACTGGTGAGATCTTAGTGATGGAGCAAGAGCATATCATGTCAGCCAGAGGCTCTGTTTTGCTCTCTGGGCAGGGTTGTCGTGTGCTTGCTCTTAGCAGTCTCCTCACTCCCATTCAGGAGTTCAACAGAGAAGAGATCCCTGAGATTGCCATCTTCCTGTCCTGCCTATTCTCTTCCTTGGAGGGCATGGCCCAAGTCCTCCTGCAGCCCCTGCTATTCTGCTCTGGGCCAATTCTCTGCGGATAGCGGCTCCTGGTATCTCCCACCTGACCTAGTCACACTGTCCTCCTGTTCCCCCTTATCCACAACCTGAGAGGACGTGCTCTCCCTGCATTGATCAGGAAACTGATAGACACTGTCTCATGTATAACACAACAAGGAACTGCACATGTAGCAGGTGCGTGTCAGCACGGGATGGACTGTCATTCTGCCCCCAGAATCAGGCTGGTTTAATATATCTGAGAGATTCTCTTGGAATTGGAATTACAGATAACGTGTGGGTTGGGGAAGGCAGGCAAAGAGAACAAAGACGAAAATTGAGATTCGCTTCCAAGAGGTTGAAAAGCACTGTTTTTCTGGATGACTAGGATGATGGTAGACAGGACAAATTGAGAATGGATAGGATAAATGCTTTGCAAAAAGCAATACCTGCTTTCTCTTTTTTAGTTCTACTTTGCAGTAAAATTGTTATTAGCTTTACTATTCATAAGAAGAACTATGTAGTTCCCAAGGTAAAAGTAACTAGTCACTGGAACTTGTGGACAAACCTTTACTGTTGTCTAAAAGCGTCCCTCTTCATTTAGAGGGATGAAACTACCTGTTTTGTGAGTAGATAAAGTGAAAAGAGGAGGAAGAGGACTTCAGTAAACTTGCTTTTGATCTGAGTAGTGTTGTTAAGAGTAAGTTCCTGAGTTAGATCATATGACCTTCAGTCACTGACACCGGACATGAATCTCAACTCTAATTGCCAGTTCCTACTGTGGAAATTTTTAACTGAATATTAGATAGATTGAAAGCTTCAGTTTCTGTAATTGGTGTTCAAAGAAAGCTAAGACAGTGATAACTGGCACATCTGCCAAATTCAAAAGAGAATTAAGATATGGATGATTATCTCTGTTATGAGAAAGAACATTAAAAAAGCTGTGGAAGGATTGTTTGTGCTTTAAAGCATACCTTAATAACTCATTCCCTATGTTATAAGGAAACTTGTTCTGTGGGCAGACTACTTTCCTTGCTGAATTTCATGACTTTTTCTGAAATCACTGGTTCTGATTTAAGAAAAACTGTTGGGAGTGTGCAGGTAATTGGTTCGCCCTGACTGGGCAATTCCTATGTCAAAATACAAATGAACAATATGAGTGAAGGTCCATCCTTAGGTGGAATAATTAATCTTAATTATAATCTTAATCTGTCGTGACTTTTTTTTTTTCTTATTTGCAGTATTATGCAGTTACTTGGAGCATTTCCTTCTCCCAGTGGCCCTGCTTCTCCTTGCAGCTTGGTGAATGAAACCACCTTAATTAAATATTCTCGTCTACCTACCATAAATAAGCATAGCTTCCGTTACTTTGTTTTGGATAATAGTGTCATCCTTGCGATGCTGGAGCAGCCTCTAGGGAATGAACAGAGTAAGTTCATTGTTTCCTGCTTCCTTGTCTCTCTGGTTAAAACTCTGTATATAGCTGCAAAACAAAGGTACTTCATCAAGCCACATCTCTCCTTTTCATAGTTCAGGGGCTTACCTGTTCTGTGGGTGCGTAATTGTGCAGGATGTTGCTCTGCATGAAGTTGCAAGAATATGATGCATGTCACTCATAGTCAAACACGTACAAGCCCATCCAAACAGTTCATGCAGTTGTCTCTCAGCCAGTGAGATGAGATACTTGCATCCGACTGCAATCTAAATCATGGTGAATGAAGAAAAGCAGTGGCATTATGTTTTTGAAAATATCCTTGTTCATAAAAGGATGAAAACTGAAAGAATATAGGAGGTTCTGTAGGAACTAGTGCTCAACAAATGGTTCGTTCCTTTGTGGTTGCACTGTTGTTTTTGCTTGATTTATGTCTCTGTTACTAAATGTTTCTGTGGGTGCTTTTAGCCCAAACGGTTATAGTTGCTTAGGAGCTGTCATAGCTTTCCTGTGTGCCATCCTGTTCTATCAATGACACCTACTGAAAAGGAGATCTACTACAGAGTATTAGCTTTCACAGCTGAATTTTCCTCTCTAACTCTTGCTTAAGTCTCATGTGCTTTGACCAAGGAGGAAAGTACATTTTAAAAAAACCTAACAGTATTTACATGATGCCTTGAACTGAATAACCCATCACCCTATGAATCTTCAGGCATCAAGATACCACCTAACAGAATGGAAGAAAATTCTCTTATATGCTAGCTGTGTTGAAGACTAACGTTATGTCAGATCTGCTAATCTGCATAGGTAGATTTTCTTCCTCTATGGTCAGGAAGAAGTCTAGATTAGTAGTCTTGAAACTGGAGATTGTGCAGAACAGCTAGCATCATGAACTCTGATTATATTCATTGACACTGGCTAAGAGAAAACTCAGTGGTTCTGAGTTGTGGTCCAGAATGCTCCCAACCTCGCTGAGAACCTCTAACTAGATCTTGCAGAAAATGCTGATCTTGGGAGCTATTGCTGTGCATCCTCCTACAGTCTGTATTTGAGCAAATGTGTTCCTGACTAGAATCGATCAGTGCATGCTAGAACAGCTGAGCAATTCTCATTCTTCTTCTGCTAAATGCATTACTGAGGAATCCTGTAAAGTTGTTATAATCTGAAATTAGATTAGCTTTTCTTGCTGTGCGGAACTTGCTCGCAAATCCTCTTTAAATTGCAAGATTAAGCACAATAATGCTTAAGTGTATCTGATCACTTTTGAGGCAGATCACTAAGTGAGTGGGGATCTTAAATCTCAACAACCTCTCTGGGGCCTTGTTCCAGTGCTTGGTGCCTGGTGATGACTTCTCTTGAATGGAATAGAGCAAAGTAAACTGGTACTTTCTGCTCTGGTGCTCTGCTTAGCTCTGCAGAGAGGAGGGTTATAGTTTGTTCCTCACCAGGAATTGCCTTCAGGGTCAAGGGGGGAGTTAACCTTGAAAATGAAACCTCTGCAATCATGACTGCATTTCTTTCTGATTAAATTATTGCTCAATTAAGTGTTTGCAACTTATATTAGTTGACTTTTTTTTTTTTTTTTTAACCCGTGTGCTTTGCAGATGACTCTTTTCCGTCTGTCACGATTTTGATCCGTGGGACATCTGGAAGATTTGCATGGGCGCAGCAACTCTGTCTTTTACCAAGAGGAGCTAAAGCAAATCAAAAGGTCTCTATCAAAGCCCATAAAGAAATCTTTAACTTAGAGATGTTCAGCAGAAATTCCACTAATGTGAGACAGCCCCACAGAACTGGTGATTATGCGTTAAGGCTGAGCCTCGGGGCCTTTAGCTGTAGGTAATGTGACACATCTCTGGTGACTCTTTATGACTTGTGATAATATTAAATCTAGGTTGTGAAAGTGCTGTTAACTTCTAGATTTTTGTTTAAGGTGGGGGAAAAAAATCTCCTTTCTTTTCAAAGTGTCTTCTGAGGTAATGGGGCAATGGAGCGTGTATTTAGCATGTAGGCATGACTGTTGGTGACAGCATCATGCTGATTGTAGGATGTCAGGTTTGCAGCAGAGGGAGCAATGTCTTGAGATGTGGTATGAGGTGCTGCAGAGAGAACAGCCATTAAAGCTAAAAAGCCCTATATCAAAAAGATGGCTGTAAACCGACTGAAAAAATAAATGGAGAATTCCCACCTATCAGAACATGGATTCTGGAATGGCTCTGGACATGGAAAAAAAAGAAATTTCAATTTAAAGTAAAACCTCTTTTTACAGTTGTTTAGTGGAGTACGTCCTTCTCTGTCATCAGAATTTCTGTTTGTGAACGTCTCTAAGTCTTCAAACTCTTTACATGCCTCTCAATAAAATAAGGGAAATAAGAATGTAGTTGAAACATGGGCCTGTCAGTCTCGGCTGTCATTCTAACACTTAGGCAAATGTGGTCTCTGCAAAGCAGGCTTTGGGAAGACTGCACTTTGGTGCCTTTGGAGCTGTGTTGTCACTGAAGTTGAACTGCTTTGCTAAATACTGTCAAACCAAATATATTACCCCCTACACCAAGGGAAAAGTCATGTTTGGCTGGTGACTTTCTTAACAGTTTTAAGGGAACTTTTCCAACTTAAAGGCGTTATCTAACTTTAATGTTAGCAGTTTTGTGCTTTTTGAAATGTACTTGAGGGTGAAGAAATTCATAAAGCAGCACTCAAGATGTAATTAAAATTCTTGTCTTGCTTGCTTTGACCTTATGCAAACCTGCAACTAGATCTTTATTTCATTGCTCTCCTTGGCAACTTCAGTTCTTGGGTTACTAACTGATAGTACTGTCTAGAACATGATATAGTAACAATGTCAAAATTGTATTAAGATAGATGAGGCACGTCCTTTCCTTACTCCATCAGTGTATCTTGCTGCTGACCTGGACGTTGCACGCAATTCCTATTCCAGGATTTCTCAGCTTAACTTGCAGAGATCATTAAAGTTAGAAGGGTTAAAATGAAGGCTTCTCCAGCAGTTGTTAGCTTTCTCTAAACACAGTTAGAACGGAGCTTATCCTAAGAATAGGATGTTGCCATGTAAGCTTGCCATTTTTATTGGAATTTGCAACTGCTCAGAGGTTAGGTGGTAGACCGGGTTCATAGGTTCCATGACTGCAACCGCCAAAATGGGCAGAACTGCATCTTCTGCTTAAAAAAACCTGGCTGTAAATTTTAAGCAAGTCTATACAAATTTAAATTATTTACTGAATAATTTTAGATGATAACTCTCAATAACCGACTAGTAGATTTGTGATAGTGGTGGGGAGGGAAACCCTTTCCATTCATAATAATAATGTGTTGTCTAATGGCAAAGCTTTGAATGTAAAATTATCCCCCTTTTTCATCACAGACTTTTATACCAGAACCTCGACCAGCTCCTAAAAATGATGTTGGATTGAAATACAGTGTGAAGCACCGCCCATTTCCTGAAGAAGTGGACAAAATTCCTTTTGTGAAAGCTGACTTAAGCATTCCTGATTTGCATGAAATTGTGAATGAGGAAGTAAGTAGTTTTTAGTCTTGGACTTCATTTTGCTCTTGCCTTTTTTTGCCTGTTCATGAATCACACACTAATTCCTTGCTGTAAAAAATATTACTCTTCAGCTTGACTAATTCGCATTAATGGAGCAATAAACTCTGCAAACTAATGAAATCTGTGCACTAGCTGTGCAAGATGGCAGTGCCTAGAACATGCTCTTGGGGAGCAATGCTCAACATCTTTTATTCCAGATCCTAACACCCCTGTATTGCTATGAATAAGTGACTTGTGTTTGTTAATTTGTTGCTTCTTCTGGGGAAATGGAAAGGGCATTTGTGAGCCTTCTTGTAAACTTTTTTTTACTCTGGCAGTGCCAAATGTACTTTAGTTCCTGTTCATTTAAAAGGGAGAGGTTGTAACTGATTTTGGGTACATGAATTTGCAACAGCTCTCCCTCCCATGCAAATAGTATGTTCAGATGTGCATTCTGTAACACTGCGAGATCTCCCTGATAGTGCTTCCGTAAAGATCTTGGTAGTGGAGTTTCAGCGGCTGCTTCACTTGTGACTTACAGCTTTGTTAAAGGGTGGAGCTGCTTTCAGTACTTTAATTGGTCTTAGTGGAATCAGCTTTCCATGTCTGTATAATTTTTTTCAGCTGGAAGAACGACATGAGAAGCTGAGGAACGGCATGGCTCAGCAGATTATTTTTGAGACGTCCATAGATCAGAAAAGTGAAGAGGAGTGGCTCAAGAAAAGCTTTCCTGATCCAGTCACGGAGTGTAAGCCCCCGCCACCTGCACAGGAGTTCCAGACAGCACGCCTGTTCCTCTCTCACTTTGGGTTTCTGTCACTAGAGGCATTGAAGGTGACCTCCTACTTCTTAGTGCTATACAAACGGCCCCGTTACCTATTTAGCCCGGCAAAAGAGGAAAACTCAAGTTTAGCTAGCAGAAGATCTTGTGTGTGCTGCCAGCTGCTGTTATGCTGTAGTCTGTTTAGAAATGGGGCTGAGTTTCTAAGTTTTCCAGAATGGAGATCTGGGTTGTGAAACACTATGCCTCAAGCCGAACATGCTCTGAATAGGTGCCTACGTCTTTGAGTTTTGCAGTAGATGCATAAGCTGTCACCATTCATGTATTTATACTTGAAATTCATGTATTTATACTTGAATTTCATGTATCTATACTTGAAATTATTCCTCCAACTTGAATTAGGCTTAGGGGTACTTCTGTAAGTTTTTCTGAAATACTGCTGTGCTAAACGTTCTGCTTCAGAGATTATTGTATTGAAGTGATGATTTTACTATGTAAAACATTTAGGGGTCTATATAGATTTTAGAGTTTCTTTCTCTTTAGTCAAAAAAACAGTTTGTAGAGACGATCCACATTCTTAAATTTAAATTCTACCTCTTGTGGATTCTCCCTTTTATCTGTGGCATCTTTCTTCCATCAGATGTCAACAATGGTAGAAAATAGAGCTTTTGCAAAAATAAGAAGTCTAAAGGTGCTTAATATTTTATATATAGGTAATTTTGAAATCATATTAATAAATACAAAATTAGTTACGATGTGACTGTAGAAAGCCATATAGTATTTTCAGAGTCTCTACTTGTTTTACTGTGGGAGGGAATATTCTCTTTAAGCAAACTGTCAGTATTGTTTTACTTGCAAAATACCTATTTTCTTATTTAATGAAGATAGTAGAATGCAACAAATACAAGTTGTCAAACCATGTTACCTCAGCTGTTGCAAACTTACAGCAACAGGATTCTATTACACCAGAAGTCTGTGTGTTATTTCAAGCTTAAAAAAAGAAAATATGTTTCTATTTTTGTGGATCATTTTTAAAGTCATGAGAACCTTTTCAGAGGGAACAGATTTTTTTTCTTTTAACTATTGAACTCTGTTTATTCGATAGGAACCTGCTAACAGTCGTCTACCTCCTCACCTGATTGCACTTGACTCTGCTCTTCCTGGGTTTTTTGATGACCTTGGCTACTTAGATTTATTACCGTGTCGTCCTTTTGATACAGTTTTCATTTTCTACATGAAGGCAGGCCAGAAAACAAGCCAGGAGGTAAGTGAAAGTGTAGAGTGCTAATGAATATATATTGCCTGTTTCAAATAATCCTCATGTGAATAATTGCATCACTGCTAATGACTAGAGCGGAGTACTAGAACTTGGAATTTTGGGCTTTTTATTTGATACATGAGCTGTAATAAGTCATTATGTACCTTTTTTTTTTTTTTTTAATCTGTAGCATGAAGTACATTATTACCCACATTTAGGAGGTCTTGATAAAGCATGATATCTATATATATGGAAAAATTGCAATTTGTTTGAGCTATGTGCAGCGTCTCAGTAGCTTGCTTTGATTCTAGTTTTAAACACATGACAATGAACTGAAAAACTTTTTGCAAGAAAGTATTACTGCTTTGTAAGTCTTTACATTATACTTTTTGCTTTCAAATGTGATTAGGTTAATCAGGTTAATTTGTCCAAATCTAAACCATGATTTCTTTAAAATGTGACCTGGAAAGTCACTAAGTTAAGATGACTTACAGGTTCATTAGAAAGGGATGTTTCTGGAGTACCTTCTCATTCCATGCGTAATTCTCATAGTAAAGTATAAAAGCATAGCTTTCACAATGAATTACTCACTGTATAGTCTCCTCGTTTTGCTGCAAACATACAAGTGACAGAACATAGCAACACCTTCCACTTTTGAGTGGAAAACAGTAATTCTTGAAGCCAGGATCATGCTATTTATGAGTTTGCAAGTAGAGAAGTTTGGGAAGGCCAGTAGATCTTCCTGTCTCCAAAGTCAGCCTTATAACAGGACATGCAAGAGCTGATGCGTTCCAGCTGAAATGCTGTGTTTTTGCTGAGCTAGCAGAATGTATTCTTCTCCTGGTGCTTATATGCTATTATGAGTTTAGATGGATGAGATTTATTTGCAGAAATTATGTAGTTCTGCAGAATTAGCTGGCCTTTGGGAACGCAATTAGCAGTCTGTATTTGTAGGGCTTGCCTTATAGATTTAAAGATCTTTCATGTCTGAGAGATTCTGGACATGTTTTGTCAGATAGTACAAAAGTTCATGCTCCTACTTCGAGGTCCCTAGACATTGTGCTATGATTCCTAGCCCTTTTCATTTGTGCAAGGTCACAGTGGCACAGTCAATATTATATTTGTATCTGTCTCTGCAGACCTGAGCTGAGTGAGAAACGGATACTGTTTCCACGTTTGAAAAGCGCTGTGACTTATTTCTGTCATGTTTTATTTTCAATATTATCAATATCGCATCGGATGAAGACCTTTTGTAATGTTACTTGCTTAGGACAGCAGTGAGCAACCAAATGCGGTCAAGAGAGGAGCCAAATCATGACATTGTTTCTGCTCTGAGCAAGGAAAGCTGCTTGGTCCTGCTCAGCTGTCATAGTTTCTATGCATATGTGGGGGAGAGAGTTCACGCAGCTCTAACTCAGGACCTAATTCTGTTCTACGAGGGGGATCTTACTCCTTTCACAAAGAGTGGCAGCTATTTTTTTCTGATGCTCTGCAGTCCAGAACAGTTTTTCTAACCTGCATGTTACTGCATCAGCCCCAATGTACAAGTGATATTGTTTTTCCAATAATAATGTTCCTTTACTGTTTAAAAGGGTCTTAATAAGATTTATTTATCCAGGGTAATGAAACTGTCCACGGGTTTTTTTTTTTTTACATTGTTACATTTCATAATATTAAACGCTATTTTAAAATACTCTCTCGTTCTTACTTTATTGAAAATTATTTTCGGTGTGGCTCAGATACAAAACCATGCAGTTGTGTAAAGCTGGAGCTAGCATGTTTTCAGAAATTGTTGTCTCCTAAAATACTTTTATCTCAACTCATTCTGAAGCCTAACTCTTACTTTATTAATTATTACTCCCATTATTAAGCATATTAGTAATATTTCTATGTAGTGTGATTAGTCACTGTTGAATATTGTACAAGATGTTAGGACAGCGTGCCAGGACTCTGTGGGTATCAGGAGCATCTTGTCTGAAAGCTTTTCTTTTCATGTACTGTCTATGATTGAACAGTTTCTGTTCTACTGGAGTCTACCTCTAGATTAGAGTTAAATTATACTATCCCCACGCAAAAATCAAAGACCCACCTGCTACCAAACTGAAATTCCCACGTAATCGAAAATAGAAGGAAGAATGCATTATACAACCTTGTCTAGTCCACAAATCGCAGCAGTTCAGGTACATGAAATCACAAATGGTCCTTTACCTTCCTGCGTGCTGTGTGATGAAGCTGTCAGCTTTCGCTCAACCTGATGGGATAGGAATTGCTTTTGGATGTGGAAACATCCCAAATCTTTATAAGAAATGGGATTAAGATTCAAAATGAACAGCATAGCATGTTGTTTGATTAAAGTGCATGTTCAATCTCGCCCAAAATTCTTTGCAAAATCTACATCATAATTTAATCTAATGTGTTTTGAGGCCAGCCCTCTAAGTCATTGTTTATGTGTCATGTACAGGTTAGTAGTGATTAAATGACTTTTTCCTAAAATCCTCCTATAATGTTACCATAATGTAGCAGTGGTATCTGTCCAGAAAATTATCAAGTTAATACAGTTGGTGTTAATGTGGATTCTGCACTGGTCAGTTCTGTGGTTTAGCCCTGATAAATCTCAAAAAATTGCCATTTAGCCCTGATAAATCTCAAAATTGCCATTTGTAGCAGTGTGATTAACTATTTTACAAGCTTCAGCAGTGATGGCTAAAAGAGAGAATCTGACTGAACAGGACGTTGCTGAACAGGATGGAGGACACTGGGCAGCAGGGCCTGGTGTCCATGTAGTTAGCTGTGGCAGGAGAGTTTGGAGTTCCAGACTTGCAAACTTGGCTATATTTGGGTAAAAACAAACCTGTGGCACAGTTTAAAAAAAAAAAACAAAAAAAACAAAAAAAAAAAACAAGGAGAGCTGCTTTTGGAGTCTCATGTATGTACTGTGGTACTGCTGCTCGTTTCAGATCCTGAAGAACATGGAGTCTTCCAGAATTGTTCAGCCACACTTCCTGGAATTCTTGCTGTCTCTTGGCTGGTCAGTTGATGTGGGGAAGCACCCGGGTTGGACTGGGCATGTCTCAACAAGCTGGTCAATCAATAGTTGCAGTGATGAAGAAGGACCTGAACAAGGTAAGACCTAGGTAATGTAGTAACCTTAAATTACAACGTTTAGGCTGCTTTGTTAGACGATTAACTTTTCTTGCTTCTGGATACCTCTTTGAGCACTTGCACATTTTTTCAGATACATTTACTAGAAAGGAATATTAAATATAAGCATTAGATTACGCTTCAAGTCAAAGTGAACAAATATGTGTGTATCTTGTTGGGAGGAAGTAATCTCAGCAACAAATGCTTGTATTCCATATTTTTTGCAGTCTTTGGTGAATCTAATATATAATACAAAACCGGTACTAAGGTGAAATCAGGGATCCACCTTGTACTGTCTGCTGCATCAGCAGACAGGCTTGAAATATTTTGTGATTTTTAGTGTTCTAAACCGTGTAGGTAGGTTAAAATGAGACTTTGACAAATATATTAGTCTTGTCATCATGCTTGGTAGTAAGTATTGAAAACAAATTGATGTTTGTAGGTCATTGTGGTTGGAGCCCACACACAACTCTCCTCCATTCCTGCTTAATTTACTCCTTTTTTTTTTTTCACGACAGCAGCTCCTCTTCTGGGCTTGTCTTATGCTATCCTCTCCCCATTCTGTCAAACAAAATGATCCTCAGGGTAGTGTTCTTCAAGCTGCTATTCCAGTGTGGTAAGCTGGAAGTCGAGTAGTTTCTGCACTGAAAAACAACATAATCAGATTATCTACAGAATCTGATAGTGTTCATGGGTTGATTGCAGTGTGGTTCATGTCCGGAAGTTTGTTCGCTGCTGTAAGGGCCAGAGACCTTTTCATTGTGATCTTCAGAGCCTCAGCCTTCTCGTGTGGGCCACACAAATACGTCATACAGGCTGGATCGGCCAGTGTGGTGATGCTCAACTTCTTTGATTTTGAACTTGGATCAGGTGTAAGATCATTGTCACTGCAGTTTCTTAAGCAGTGCTCCTACTCGGCTTTCCTTTGGCTAGGCCTTAGAAACGCTCTGACTAATCTTCAGCTGTAACTAAGGCCAACTAAAAGCTTTCCTGAAGTTCTACAAAAGACAGAAGGTTTGAAATTATTGGGAGAGGTTAAGAGAACAGAGGGTATGGCTTTCTCTGAATAAGTCAGGAGAGGTAACAAAATGGCCAGAAAGTGATTTAATTTTTCTTGGAGTACAGTACCAGATCATGATCTATCTACTTGGAGGCAGAGCCCTCTCCTTTCCTTTGGCAGTTTGTGGTCCTCTCAACTGTGTGAGTATGGCTGTATGCAAGATGGTGGTCTGAGTTAGTGAGGTTACCTGTTTTAATATGTACTTTTTAACTCTGTTTCAGCCGTCTGGTTTAAGTCACAGACCACCAAACAATTGAGTTAACACAACAAAGCGGTATAACCTGTTGGGGAAGAAGGAACAGAAAAAGCAGTCAGGAGTGGGGTTCAGGGGAAGGCTTCTTTTAACCTGGCTGTGTTCTTGGAAAAATCCTGAAGTGGAACCACAGCTTTAGCAAGCAATGGCTAAAAAGCTGAAAGGGTAAATTTAAAGAAGATTGCTCACTTTACTTATTCATTGCCCACCCCACCCCCAGCCTTGTCTGTGGCTTAGCCTGTCTATTTTGCTAAATGCAATTGCTCCTTGTGGATGGCTCTGATGGTAAAAGCCCGTTTCACGAGCTCAGAAGAGTTTCCACTGAGATCTAATTAGGGGTGGGGAAATTGGAAGCGGTTATGTATATTTTTTCCATCTGAAAAGCAAAGAAGTTCTTAAGCTTCGTGGTCATGGTTGGGGTGCTACTTCCTAAAGGATGTGGGCTTGAGATATTTAGAAATGCTTTCCCTAGGGTAAAGCATCCTTCGGCAGTTCCTGCATGCCTCTGGCACTTCTTTCTGTCAGTGTGCTGAATTTCACTGCCCCATTGTTTCTGCTGAGGCAGCTAATCCTGGGACCCCACTGTAAGCTGAATCAGAGAAATAATTCAGCTTAAAGCCCTTATTCTTCTTTTTGGGAGGGGGCATGAGAAAGGAAAAGAGGTGTTTTTGATAATTGACTTATAGCTTGCCTCCATCAAAGAAATGAACTTGCTCTCTGTTGTGCTGCGATGGTCTGATGTACTGTGTAGGTCAACTGCGATGTGTGAATAAGTGGGTGCTGGGAAGTAGGAGCTTCTTACATTAGCTTAGATTCAAGAGGTAGCCTTTCTCTAAGTAGATATCTAAAGGAGAATCTGTAGAAACTGGGTTACATTCTAGAACAGTATCAGGTTGAAATTATAGATGCAAGAGACCTTTGAAAATTTAATGACAAATAACTGAATGAGGATGCCTCTGTCAGAAGGAATGGGTAGAAGTAGCTACTGGATGATTTCTTGTACTGGACAAGCTTACTGGACTATTCAGTCTGAGGGAAATGTGGTATACAGTGCAATGGAAATATGTTTGAAATAAATCCTCTTTTCAATTCGGAATATTGTTTTATTCAAGGTATCAGCCAAGATTTTTGAGAATGGTTGTTAGCAATGAGACTTGACTGAAATCTTGACATTTTAAAATGAGAACTGCGTGATTTCTTCTAATTGTTTGGCCTCTGTATTTGAAAGTCTTCTCCTGAGAAAATGCGTTAAAAAAGAGCTAAAACTTCCTTTTGATTTAACCTTACTTTTGTCTCTTTTTCAGATGATATAGTTACTTCAGAAGATGTTGGGGCCAGTATCTTCAATGGGCAGAAGAAAGTGCTGTATTATGCTGATGCCCTGACAGAAATAGCTTTTGTTGTCCCCTCGCCAGTGGAGTCCCTAAGTAAGATCACTGTGTGTGCATACTGTTTAAAAAAACCCAGAAGAACAACATTTTTATTTTTATGTTGTTGTTGGAGAGCTTTGCAAGAAGCAGAACTCGAATAGGCTAACTAGCAGTGTGGACAGCAGGATCCTTGTCAGAAAACTACTGATGTTTAAATTAAGATATCTTAATCCTTAGACTGCTTCCTAGAGGCGGTATCTATTCTGTGCCCCTTTGCTTTCTCAGTCTAAGCCTGAGTATCTAGGTTTGTGTGGCAGTACTGCTATTTGCCACAGTGCTTTAGGATGGGGCTATAGGTGGCTGTGGTCTGCAGTCATGATTTAAAAGTAGGCTCATCCCAGCTAATGAGTTCAGAGCAGTTCAGCTGGTGATACAGTTTTTCTCTGTCCTTTCTCAGTGACATGCTTCTGCAGCACATTTGAGGAGCATGTGCCTAATTGCTGTGTAGCAATAGCTTTCATTAAATCTTTGGAACCAGCGTGAAAAGTTGTCCAGGATAAAACAGTTGTGAGGAGATGGTATTCTTAGAAATATCCCGTCTGATTTCAGGTTTCCTATGCAATACGGTCGCTCCCTTCCTAACTCCATAGGGAATGGTTTAAATGCAGTCAGTTTCTGGAATAACTGGCAGATGTCCACTGCTGAAACCTCTTCCTGCTTTTAGAGTGCACTATATCCACTTGATCTTAAAAGCTTCCAAGAAAGCAGGAGGATTACTAGGAAGTCTTTCTGAATCCTATGCTTGGGTCAGATATTGGACTGTGATAATGCTGAGATTGTATAAATATGAGTAGTGGATTGTATCCTCATGAGGGTTAGAGCTGCTTTTTCCATGTGAATACTTGGTGGTGTTGGTGGTGTGAATATCCGATGGTATGGACTGTTTTGTGGCACATGCTTGGGTTGCTGGGATAAGTGAATGACACATGAATTTGGAAGCTATGTAAAAGGCAAGTGCTCCATTGAAACAGACTTCAGTATTTTCTCTTCTCGCTTTCCCTTGGCGCTGTAGCATTCATAAACTTTCTCTCCCAGCTGCTTTTTACCAGTATGTGTAGCCTTGTGCCCTCTGGATAAATCCAAGTATGTTTTGCTTCAAAACCTTATATAAGTTAACTTAGATTTTTTTGGCAGAAGAAGAGACAAAACCTACCTTTCTTCTTTTGCCTTACAGCTGATTCACTGGAAAGCAATGTCTCTGATCAAGAAAGTGACTCCAACATGGATCTCCTGCCAGGGATACTGAAGCAGCCATCTTTGACACTTGAACTCTTCCCCAATCATACAGACAATCTTAATCCCTCTCAGCGGGTAAGGCAAAACTTGTGCTGAAGAACAGCATTCATGTGTTTATTTTTTTGCAGAAAACACTGGCAATGCTACAGCATTTTCTGGTAGTATATGATTCAGTTTCTTAGTATTTGGGACCACTCGTTCCCGGCCATTGCTCTGTAACAGCAGCTTCTGGTCTTGCCAACGTTTGAATCTGCAGTAGGAGATTGCAAGGTTACATTAATCAAATATAAAACTTAAACATGCAAAATAGTAGTATTTGGCATCCTAAAATCTTGGAATGCATGAAGGAGAAATTTTATGATGTATTTACAGAATAATTTATAAATTGTCTTGCAATCCATGCTTCAGAAATGGAGGATGTGCAAACTGGGAGACTTTTCACACCTGGCCAGTTTAAGATCCCATGTTAGTAGCTGCCCATGTGTCAGTTATGCCTGAATATCAAGCATGAAGTTGCTTTTCTGTGATAACAAATCTGCAGAAGCAGAAGACCGTAAACTGCTATAACAGTTAGTGAAGGATTGTAACTGCATATTTCTTGATTACAGTTCTCTCTCAATGTACATTTAGTTACTGATTTAGGATCTTTGAGAATGTTAACAAAAGCTTGAACCAGTTTTTAAGATAAATCTTGCATGAGTCAATAAATGTAGTTTAAATGTTTGTGGTTGCCTAAATGCATTTTTATTGAAGTTGATGTGGAAAATAAATACTTGTATCGACACAGTGAAACTGGGACAAATACATTAGTGTAAGGCAAGAACCACCCCACTCAGGTTAGATCGTGTATCAGGTGGGGAAGTTGGCAAGGAAGAATGTGTTATTTTGGGCTGGGAGCAAATTTGCTCTGAAATATTGAAATGAGAGCATTATAAAGCATTTTTCAGAGTGGTATCATGGTGGATGCGCTGATGCTTCCACAATAGCATGGAAACACAGTAATGCTCATGTGTGTGCCCTGGAACATGTAGCTATTGAATTGATTGTGGCTTGGATATATGCAACAAAGCCAGGGAATTACAAAGAGATGCCATTCTTTTTAATATCAAAATAAATAGGAGGCTTTTCTCTCATTTATGTTGAGTGTAAGTTTAATGGAGACCCAAATTACAGGTTCTAATTGAGTAGTTGCACTGCAGCTGTCCCATCTTAATAGTTGGCAGAGGCTGTACCACTCTGAAATCTGGAAGACTACAGAGTCAGTGTGGAGATGGAGGAGATGCTTGCTAGACACATTACTGGACTCATGATTTTGCAAACGCTACTCTTCCCTTGTTTTCAAAACAGCTCAGTCCTACTTCCAGATCCAAGAGGGTACCTCAGGGCCGGACCATTCCACCAATGGGACCTGAAACCAAAGTGTATGTGGTCTGGGTTGAACGTTACGATGATATAGGTGTGTAGAACTTTTTATTGTTCACTGATGTAGCAGCAGACAGAAAACAGTGTAAACTCAGTTCCATTTCTTTATAAAAGACTGTTAAATTCTTATTTATTTCTGTAACTGATGCTTTAAGATTCTAAAACAGTTCTTTGATATTTGAATGATGGTCTATGGGATGTGAGTGAACCACTAGCAGGTAGGTCTGGACACTTAGTCTTTTAGCCGTGGCAGTACGTGTGAAATGTCCTCGTGCACCTTCTTCTTAAGCTTAATGCACAAGGTATAGTGCACCCCTATCCCTAAGTTCCTCGCAGCTGCTGTCTCCTCAGAATGTAGGAGTTCTTCTATTAGAAAAATTACTTTTCTGTCACTTGTTTTATCTTTGGTCAACTTCTGTGCTGAAGGAATCATCTTTTTTGGTTTGATGATTCCTTTGAAACTTTCTATATTGTTCTTTCTTGTGGGAGAGTTCATTTATTCTGTGCTCAGGGTGCCCATTTGTTTGGATGGTGCTGTGCAGTCCCGGTTCCTTTCTGCACACCTTTGTTCAGGCAGCATCACACTCCTTATGCTAACTTAATGCTTGTCTTAGTGTGGTGTTTGCTTCTTGACTCTTTGGATACTGACTAACCTGGGAGAGATCCAGGGTTGCCCATCATGTTACAGTCATAGCATGGACAGTGGACACCTGTCTTTCCAGGCTTGAGGAGTCCCGTTTCCCCAGGAGTTTCTTGCATGCTGGTACTAAACCACAGGCCTAGGTTTAGCTTTATGTGAGAGTGTGTCTATATTGGCCTAGCCCAGCAGTATCTAAAATACTGGCCAATAACAGATACTTTTTTCGGTCTTTGATTTCTAATCCTGGTACCCTGTTTGGTAGTAAGAGTGGACGTTAATTAAGCGCTTAGCTCCTCCCTGAGGAAAGCAACCAAGAGAGGGGGAGACTTATCTTCAGGCCTTATATTCACTTTTCTGCTGGGAGAGAAGTTGGAGTTATCCTACTGTCTGAATTGTACTTGTGAATGATTTGTAACATCTCTCTTGGTTCCTGCCCCTAAACAAGTGGATGGGATCTTCCAGGGATCTGAGTTCTTATTTATTCTTCCAGCACCTTCATTATCTAGTCAGTTGTCACAAAATGCAGAGCAGCAGTTGTTGCAGGTTATGCTAAGGACCTGCAGAGACTGAACTCAAGGAATGATGCTATGTTTGCCAGGTTAAATTGTTATTCCCCTGAGAGGCTGTAGATGTGAGCAGCATTATAGTGTGGAACACTTCTTGGGCTGAGTACTTGCAGATCGGAAAGGAAGTTATTTAAAAATAATTTGAAAGCTTTTTGTGTATGTGAAATACCTCACCTTCTTCCTGCTTTCACTGTTCTTTGGAGTTCTTCTGGAGATTGTGACCTTTGGGATTGAGACAATTGAGGGTCAGGAACGTCACCTAATCTGTCAAGCACAGAATGCATGAGGTCTGTCTTTGCACTACACACGCTGCTTAAGCTAAAAGAGACTTCAGCTTTGATTACTAGTGCTGCGAGAGTGTTCATAGTATGAGTGCTTGAGTACTGCTGTTTTAACTGGGAATAAGGAGTCTCTCTTGGTACAACAAAGAAAATAACTGGGCACAGTTAAACTTTATTCTCTGTATCCTCCTCTTTTAGAAAACTTTCCCCTCCCTGATCTGGTATCTGAAACTAGCACTGGTGTAGAAACTACAGCAAATAGTAGCACTTCCCTAAGGTAAGACTACTGTTCTCCTTTTTGTTGCTTTTTGCAAACTACGGTTTATGCTATGCTTTAGAAGAAACCATGATTGAGCTTATTTGCGTTCTTCAGCTTTCACAGGCAGTCGTCCAAAAAACTGTAGTTATTCTTGTTAAGAAAGACGTATGATTTTCTTCAGCAGATTTTTTTTTTCAGTTGAAAAATGAATAGACTTTTCATATCGCTGTGATTTAAACATAGATTGAGGAATAGCAAATGTGCAGTTTTTAACTTGAGTTTGTGACCAGCCTCTCTCCCGATATACTGCTGTGTGAAGTGGTTAATATTGCATTCATGTTCTGAGGTTTAAAGTTCTGTCATCAGAATTTGGGAATTCTGTGGTGATAGAAGATCATAAAAACATTACAATTGACATATGACTATGTCCAGAGGATGCACACAGGAATCCTGCTGGTTTAGCCGCAAGACTTCATTTTTTTACAACCTTAAACACTTAAAGTGGCCATTTTTCATCCATACGTTAATTGAAATCCTGCTGTAAAACTGATTTAACAGCCATACTTTTTTTTCCCTCAAGATCTACCGCTCCCGAGAAAGAAGTTCCTGTGATCTTCATCCATCCTTTAAACACTGGCTTATTCAGAATAAAACTGCAAGGAGCTACTGGGAAATTCAATATGGTTATCCCACTGGTGGATGGAATGATAGTCAGTAGACGAGCTCTTGGTAAGCTAAAGATTTTTAGGAACGCTCATGTTGTTGTGTTTTTGTTTATTTGTTTTTTTGTTTTTCCCTCCCTCCCGCCTCCTCCTTGAAGGTGGTTCAGTGGTTAGTCTGATCTTTCCCATTTGGTTGTGCTAGCTCTGGCTCATGGAGCACTGCAGATAGTCTGCCAGCAACGTTCCTGCCCATGCTCCTGCACCAAAAAGTAAACTGAAATCAACAGGCCTTTTGTACTTTGTTGGCGCTATGCGTTTCCATTTTCTGTTACGTTATTACAGTGGAATCTGTCTGATCTCAGCAGTTTAATGGAGTGGAGGAAAGCTCCTATGATTGCAGTGTGCAGGTAATAACATATCTGAAAAATATATGGTCTGGAATTCTTCATTGAAAAGAATCATTGGGCATGACGGAACAAAATAAAGACATGCTTTTTGCAGGAACAGCAGAGGGTGCAGCTTGTTAGCATTTAGCTGACAGCATTGGTTAGATGACTGAGTGGTGGGATAGCAGGGCTCCCCTGTAATTATAGTGGGGTAGAGGGCTGGAGGCAGTAATGGTGGAAGGAAAAGACTGCTACTTAGGGAGAAGAAGAGATCAAAAATGTGACCCTAATGTTTATGATTGTGGTAGCCCAAGATGCTAGTGTTACTTGACTACCAGAGGGGTACTACTGAATTTCTAGACTGTGCTGGCATGCTTTGTTTGTTCTTTGTGTTTTAGAAGCAGGATAGTGGTTGAAAGCCATAGGAATTGAGGATTTTCTTTAATGTATTCACTAAATATTTAACCAAATATGCAGGCAAGCGTTGCCATGTGTTAACAGGTATATGTGTGGTACCCAGCTTTTCCTGTGCTCCTGAATGGATTAATGTCATTGTCTTGGGTATCTGCTATTATAACTTCAGTAACTGGAAATCTCACTTGAGGGACAGCAATTTAGAAAACAGAGTGAAATGAATAAACAAACATGAGAGTACTTCCCCATAACTATAAAACTGGGACCTACTGGGGGTGACTTTCAGGTTCTGATTTTGCATGCTTAATTCAGTGATGAGGAAATTGAAACCAGACTGGGCTTTTAAATAACGGTTGTGAATTCAGCTGATGACAATGGGCTGTATTAAAGAAGAATCAGGTGTGTTTTGCTAGGCTTGTTCTGTTTTTTCTATTACATCAGGAGTAAAACGTACCGAAAATCATCCTCTCTCCTAGTTCAGCACATAAGGTTTGCATGTGATCAGGAATCAAGTTGCCTAAATAAGGAAGATAGTTTGTTTCTGCCTATAAAAGTATTTGGGAAACAGCAAAGGGGTTAGTGGAGTTTTATTTCATTACAAAGATGCATATAAATTGAATTTCAGAGTGAAAGAGGAGAAAGTCCACTGCCAGCTTTGATTAAATGTGTTGGATGCTTTGATTCTGAACTTTCTCCCCCCGTATGCCTCAGTGCAAGTTATGGAAAGGCAGTAACTGCAGCAAAGCGGTGAGGGGGAGAGAAGCCTCTGTTCCTAACCGCAACCTGTAAAGTTTTTCCTGTTCCCCTCTTTGTAAGCTGAATGGCTCTGTCGTCCCTGTGATACGTACCTTTTTTCCCCTGTAATCAGTGCTCTGGAGGCTCTCCTGGCTTTACTCATTGCCACCTCAGACCTAGCCCGAACTCTGCAAGTTCTCATGTAGCGTGGCCTCGTGGTGTAGTACTGCAGTCCTTGTATTGGCAAGTGAGAGCTGGCACGGGTTGTTTCCCCTCTTGGTGCTCAGGAAGCTGTTGAAGGTGGTTGCCTGGCTCTGGGAAGGCAGAGAGATCTTCCTTCTCCTCCAGCCCACTTAGGGTACCACTGACTCCATCCCTTTCTTATTCATGTTTCACAGCAAAAAGGCCTGACAGTTCTGGAGACTGATTATCTGCTATTAACTGCTTATGGAAAAAAAAAGTTCTTGATTTGGTGGTCCTGATCATTTTTCCCTAGATTTCTGACTGGGGCAGAAGTCACGACTTTCTTTAGCTGTGAAACCAGCAAAGGGACATAGAATTGGATTTGTTTAAACTTGATTCCGATTTTGTTTCTTTTTCAGGTTTTTTAGTGAGGCAGACGGTAATAAATATTTGTCGGAGAAAGAGGCTGGAAAGTGATTCATATAACCCCCCACATGTCCGCCGAAAACAGAAAATAGCAGACATTGTCAATAAATACCGCAACAGGCAGCTGGAGCCAGAATTTTATACCTCGCTTTTCCAGGAGGTTGGGCTCAAGAACTGCAACCCCTAGGCCGTTATCCTTCCAGGACAATTAGATCAGAGCTTGGTGGCTACAGTAATGAAAACAGTTAAGTAGCAACAACAAATTTCTTCAGCCCACCGGAATTCAGGAAATCGTATTCTCGCACAAGTCAGCAGATACCATGTGGGAGCAATGAGAAATGAATCCAAAACATAGCAGTTGGGACATTGACTTAATTCACCTGCCCTCAGAAGATTACTTAATTCCAGTCTTCCTGGATGCTAGCAACCTAATCTCTTCACTGAATTGTCTATTCCACACTAATGAGGAACAATAAGTGTCTCATTCTGTGAGAAGAACACAAAACAGAAACATCTCTGCATAAAATGATGGAAAATGAAATGCGAGCGAACCTGCCTTCAGACATCTCACTACACCCATTGGTTACAGGAGACAGGAACAGGATCTCTTCTTGAAGCCTGCTATTGAGGAGAGAGTCTGTTTCAGAGCATTAACTATCACCTGCAAGGACTTAAGGAGAAATTCTCAACCCCCTTTCAGAGTTCAACAGAATCTACTTCACTGCCGGTAGCCAATTTGTGTACCAAAAGGAAAAGAGGAGGAAAATTGCTCAAAAACATCAGGTCATGAAATTCATAGCCAGGGCGCTGTATTTTACAGTTCCCTCCATGGCTGGGAGTGATTCCATCTGCATACAAGATTTCTGTCATATTGAGAATAAACAGAACAGCTGAAATTACCTGACTTTCAAGGATAAGTTTTTACTAGATAAGTGTTCTTGGTTATGTATAAACAAGGTCATGACTTTCAGGTCTGTTGCAAAATGTCACACTTAATTTTAGTAGCTTGATTTTTATGCAACTGGTTAATTTATTTTGAAGTGTCTGTATCATCTACTCACCATTTCCATAGAAAGTGTAAACATCACTTGCTTTCCTTCTACTGGATTGAAATTTGAGATTCTGGGGCTGCCTCCTGCCTGGTATTTATAGCATAAGCAGTTTTTGTAGCTTCTACAACACTTTTCAGAAGCTCCTATTAAACGGACTAAAACTATTTGAAAGCAATTCAAGAACTTTTCTTTTTTCATTAACTTGCCATTCCAGGAAAGCGCATTGGGAGTTATAATCCAACATGAAATTAGTTTGAAGCTTTTGTGCATGTTTCTCATTTTCAGCAGCAGTGATTCCCTTTTATCATAGATCAGACAATTTCCTCCATACTGGTGGCCTCTCCCTTGGCTATGTTCAGGTAGATGTATGAGTTGTTGGCTTTCACCTCAACTAATATAGGCCAGTGTGGATTTTGTACTCTTTAATCATTGACAGGTTTCCGTTCAAGCTCTCTGCTTCCTCTGTGGACATGCTCCTGTCTGCTGGACTCTCAGTCTACAAGCTGTCCGTCAGGAATCTGTCTTTAAAATGAGGATGCAGAAGTTGCTTTTAATGAAAAAGAAGGGTAAGGGGGAGTTTCCTTTTTAGACCGCTTTTCACATACAGATGAAGGACTGAAGGATGTGCAGGGAAGAGTTTACCAAATTTACTATTGGAAATGTAAAATTAGCTGCAGTGGACATTGACAGTCTTGGGAGTGCTTTCAGGCTCCTAACACAATCTTTGCTTGTGTTGCAGTAATGCATCATCACTGGATACTCCCATGTAGATGCGATTTGTGATCATTGATGGTAACGTGTTCTTTTCCTTCCCATAAATAGGTAATACAAGAGTATGGATTTAAGTAGGAGTTTGGGGAGCTCCTCAGAGAGGAGGGAGTGTGTATAGAGGCTTTTTCATATGAATCATAGTAATGCCTGGCATTCATTTAATTTTGATACTTCAAAGTTACTTTTTGCAACAGCTCTGACTTGAAAGGGTCTTAATAGTTTCATTACAACTAACTTGCCAAGGACAGGTACCTTGCTCCTATCTTTTCATGTGTTTTTTCCACAAAGAATTAACGGAAACACAAGCCCCTAAAAATCCATATGAAAGGACTTCCAGGATGTAAACCAAAGGGGTTTCGGATGTGCCTGTTGCAGGGGGCAGGCATACCAACCTCTCAACTCAGGCGCTCTGGATTTTCATCTAGATGATTCTCAAGTGGAAAAATGAAACCACACAATGGAAACCATTGCAGAAGTAAGCATGATGGCTGGCCCATGCTTATGTGATGCCCAAGTTTCAAATGGCAGGAGGGGCTGCAAGTCAGTCCTGGGGTATATGGCAAAGCTGTGAAGAGTAACTTATGCAGCTTCATTTCCCTACTAAAGTCTTGCCAATATCCATTTAATGCACGGACACTAAATTTACCCACGTTTTCTATGTACCTCTTGGATCTAATTAATGGCCAAACACACTTTAGTCCACCAGTTTAAAAGGCATGTTCAATGCATGTGTAACAAAAATAAACATATTGAGCAATCAAGTATCTGCACATCTTCAATAACTTAACACATACCATAGCTGTGAGTGTATATGTTATATGCAAAGTCATTGGTTTATATACTAATGAGCAGCAAAGGTACTTCTTTCAAGTATTCAGATACAGAGTCTGTAACGTAAAGACATCCATACTGAGAGGAAACACTGGATATGTTCCACAAAGTCCATGGTAGCCAAACGGATTGCCTGGAAATTTTACTTCTTAAAAAGACCTACACTTGGATGAAGAATAGTTCTTAGGTGTATTTCCATATTTCTTCTAAAACAATAAATAAGGCACCCACTTGAGTAGTAATAATAATGAAAGTAACGCAACTTTTCCAAAATTTTGAAAGAAGTTAACTTTTGTGCACGTTGTTGCTATGTCTATCCCATAGCCTGCGGTGAGGAATAGGGCTTTATAACCTGCTTAATATAGCCTTAATTTAATTTTTTAAATCAACTGTTTAACATGTTGCACATTAGTGGTATGACCTGGCTATTAGTTGCAGCTTTTTTGCTGTCTAGGAAGGTGAACATTCAAGACGGTCACAGTTTAGTATAAAAACGTGATTCTGAAATGTGTTGTCATCCTATTTGGTTTGGATGAAAGTTGCAATAGTGAGCGCCCATCTTGGCAGAAACACGCCGTCGGAATGTATCTGCAAGGAGTGCCCATTATTCCCCAGCGTGCAGAGGGATGTTTGCTGCCACCTTAATGAAAGGGAAAACGCACTTTGAGACTGGAATCTTTGCTCTGTCAAAGTTAGTGGCCAAACTCTTCTGGCTTCAGTCAGTCCAAGACACAACCTTGAGCTATTTCGCAAAAGCATTAGAGCGAATAAGAGGTTTCTCGGTCATGATCACAAGAACACTTTACAGTCAAGAATCCAGACTTTTTTTTTTTTTGGGGGGGGGGAGGGGTGCGTACCACAGACTGATGTATTAAATTTTCAATTATACATCTTGTGTGGCTTTTTTTTGCATTCTCATTCATCTGTGATGATGAATATTGACCACTTTCTTTGTGTGTAGTGTGATATTAGTGTAGACTTTGGCACATAACATAGCACCACAAAATCTGAGTTACAAATGTTATGTAACTAAACTGAGACTTTCTCATTTTGACATAATAAGGACATTCGGTTTGGGTTCATAACTCTATTTTAAATGACGGCATCCTTTTAATGGTGCACTAGATCATGGCGGGGGGTAACAGTGTCATCTTATTAAACGCAGTATTGAAATTACGGAAATTGTAGTACCTTAATAAAGACTCTCTTTTTGAAAAAGCATCTTTCTTAAAGGTACTCTAAAACAGGCTTTGCAAATTTACAGCAAACAGTAAATGGGTCCGTGGAAAATAGGGTGTCTCCGTGCATAGCAACATGTGCAAGAAGGCTATAGGGAAGAGCTAGCCACTCGCTGCTTGACTGACTCTGCGTACTGGTTTCTCAATAGGTGACTGCATTTCTTTCATGCAAGGTTCTGCATGCCTAGCCCAGAAGGACAGTAGAACTAAATTTCAATCTGATAGAAAACTTAAGTGTGATTTAATGATTGCATAATTGAGTGATGTCTTTGAAGGAAAACATATAGACATTTTCCACATGGAGTTCAGCAGGAGCGATTTGAAATGAGAATGCCAGATATCATGTGCTTCAAATCATGTACAATTTGTATGAATTTCTGTATGTTGCCAAGACATGATCTTTTTGTTCTTACTGTATTTTTCTGTAAATATTCCTGGCGCTCAGTTGTAAAGTAAAGGCAAAATGTAAATATGAAGATGTGAACTATGTTCCCTTGTCTCTAGTACTTTATCTCTTATTTGTTTAGGGAAGGCACACAAAGGCTTGTTTGTATTTATGCCAATTCTTTGTCCAGGAGAAACACATCAAATATTGAATGTAACACAGTTAGTCCAATAAATTTTAAAGATTCTTATCTAGTAACTTTGTAGTTATCAATTTTTAATATTTTTCAGTTCTTTTTGGTTGAAGTTTTCAAACAGTATAGAAATTTCCTAGAGACACAGCAGTCTAATGTAGCAAGTGTGCACCCTGTACTGCAGAAATTAGTGTCTGGCTACAGTGCACCAGTTTATGTTTAAGGAAGTCAAGTTTGACCTCAGTTGAGGGGCTCCTGCAACGCAAATGTTCTCCATGTGCTGAGTGTTCTGCTTCCTGTTGCTGTAGGTTTACCTGCTATTCAGCAGGCTCTTCCATTTACATTGCTAGCAGGTCTTGGAAAGTTGATGCGGTAAAGCAGTCCTGTTAAAATGTAGAGCAGAATCCTGCGCTGCATTTGATTTGCAAATGTTACAGAGGCAGCTTTTATTTTTATGCAAAATGAGGATAAAGAATTTGACATCTCAATTGTTTGGGTTTGGACAGGAGTTACCTGGCAGGTTGGTTGAGAGAGTAGGTGACAGCAGCTCTGCTGAGGGGAGAGTCCTGCATCCTTACAATGACATGATAGCCTGCAAAGGCAATGCATACAATAAGCTCTCAGGAATTAGAAAAAGCTTCAGGAAACCATTGATAGAAAGTAGATTTTGATAGAAAGTAGATTTCTATCTACTTGTTAGAAAGTAGATTTTGTCATTGCTCCTTCAGGGTCAGAACGGGAGCCAAACCGATGCCAATCAACCATAGTTAGGATCTTCCCTGGGGAATTAATAAAATGCAGCATGAGCTCTAGTTTACCTCAGGTACCCTGAAAGTCAGGGCTGTGGCGTGTGGTCCGGCATACACCTATCTGCACGTTTCAGTGCTTTTCTACCATAGTACCAGGTGGTCATACCTGGTAATACCCTCTGTTATTAAGTGAAATATCACAAAAATAGCAGCTCTCAATACAAAATACTGCCTTTGAGACTTTACCCTTTCAGGAAATGTCTACAAGTGGACTTACTTAAGGGCAGGAGGAACAAAATATCAAAATGACCCTTCCAGAAACCTCAGAAGTGGCAACACAAAAACTTTTCTTCTGCCAGATCTGTTTGTGATAATCAGATGGTGCAAAGAAAGGTTGAGAGAGCTGAGAGTTTAGCCTGGAAAGGAAAAGGCTCGGGGTGATCTTATGAGTGCATATAAATATCTAATGAGAAGGTGCAAAGAAGATGGAACCTCTTCTCATCCTCTATAATAGGATGAGAGGAAATTCTGTCTGAACACAAGAAAACACTTTATTGTGAGGGTATTTGAACATGGGAACAGGTGGCAGTGGTTGAACAGGCTGCCCAGAGCAGAGTGGACTGGCATGGAGTCTCCATCCGTGGAGAGATTCAAAAGCCGTCTGGATATGGTCCTGGGCCACCTACTCTAGGTGACCCTGTTTGGGGGGGGGGGTGGATTAGATGATCCCCAGAGCTCCCTTCCAACCCCAACTATTCTGTGATTCTGTGATAGCCTTAGAAGGTTCTTCCCTGCCCTTGGGAGCTTTGCTAAGTTCCTTATCAAGTCACTTCTAGGAAGGTTTGGGGAAGGTCCCATGCTGATTTCTGAAAAGTCATAGAAATGAGCATTAAATGTATCTTTATCTGCAGTCTGAAAGTGTAGGGTCAGTAGCAGGGAGTTGGTTTTCTGTGGCTGTTTTTGAAAAACCGATGCTTTCTCACTCCCAGTAAGTAAAGAATAAAGGTACTAGGCAGAACAGTCTGTCCCTCTCCCATGTGCCTGAGGAATCTTTGCTGTCCTTACTGCACTGTCCTGCCTGCCGCTCCTGGCTTGCCATTGACCACTTCTCTTGGAGACCTCTTCAGATTGCTTTCTTGTTGGCTTTTCTCACTTTTGTTTTTTGTTTGTTTTTTTTCCCCCCAGAGTGCAGTTTCTGGCCAGTGTATGATGCTGGCTGTTAGAGCAGGTTTTGGTAGCATTTACACGCTTGAGGCTGCAGTTTCTGGGTGAAGGGCAGATGCAGGAGGGTTTGTGTCCCACAGTCACAAACGTGCACACACAGCTAGGGAGCCTGTCAGAGCCTCGTGCCTTCCGCGTTGGACATGTTCGCCTCGCATAGGTTCATATATAGCATGCTTCCTTCAGTCATCACAACTTTGATAAACTACATCTACTCATCTCCTTAAGCTGTTCGCTGATTGTGACAGGCTTTTGGTTCTTCATGCTATTCTCTGACTATTCCCTAATATTTTAACAGTTGCCTGAATATTTTAACAATGCCTGACCACAAAACTAGCTATTATTCTAGTTGTTATCTTATGTTTCTAAGGGAAAATGTGGAACTGCTCAGTGCTAGCATGCATAAGCTGTGCTGGCCCTGTGCTGCCATGCCAGGAGCTGCTGTTCAGCTGGATATCCGCTCTGCTTCAGAAATCCTTTCCTTTGCTACTAGTCTTTTAACAGAGGTTTTCGGCCCAAAGTTCCCTACGTTCTTTGCTCCTGAACATATGAACTTGCATTTGGCTGCATTAAAATTCAGGTAGTTTAGATGGCAGCTTACCAAACGATCCAAATCACTCCTAACAAGTGCTTTATCTGCAGTGTTATGTACTTATCCAGCACCAGCATTTGTCAGCCTAAACTACTGACAGCACTATATTGATAAATATGTTGTTAATCTTGGGCTGGGTATTGAATTCAAAGCTCACTGCCAGTTTTGCTGGGAGAAGGGAGGTGGCTTAGATGTATCTTCACACTGTAAGCTATGCTGAGGGCTCCCTCCAGGCCTGGGGCTGAGGAGCCCTTTGGAAAAAGGGTGTTGGGAAGAAATATGGAGCTAATGAACTACTCCGGGAGGCTGGAAATCTTGTTTATCGACCTCCAAGTGAAACTACCTTTTCATCACTGGACCTCATGGAAATGGGAGGCATTTTGTGTGCGGGGGTTGATTTGTTCAGGTTTGTGTTGGCAATCAAACCTCAGGTTTGAACAAATCCAGATGATCAAAGGAAATTCAAGGGAACCTGCCAAGCCCGGCTAGGTGTAGCAGCTGCATTTCTGAGTCCACAGCATCGGGGCCAGCCCCATCACTAACAACATGGCACCTGGGTCCTAAGCCTGGGCTGACCTGCAGCTGTGAAATATGGCTCTCTACTGGCCATTCGACTTCCTCGGGGCACTAAAGCCTGACTCAGAATAGCAGCAGGCACCTCTTTGAGTGGTAGTTTTTTTATTAAAGCTCCTACTGTGTATTGAAGATATGTCAAGTCATCATCTTGGATGCACCATAGAGGCAATTACTGTAAAAATGGGAGCAACAAATTTGGAGGAGGAGACAGGAGTGACTGCAGTGCACAGCACCGCAGGAGCTTCGGCCTCGTCCTCTGCCTGCTGCCGCCCATCACTGCGCCCACTCAGGCAGAATGGGACAGTAATCCCTGCCCTGACTGCAGCAGCTGGGTTGTGTTAGTGCCTCCGAGCATCGGCTCAGAGGGTCCATGGTACCCAGCACCGCACAGGGCTGATGCCAAGGATGTGCTGAAATGGGGCTGGCTGTGCCCAAGAGGGATGTGCTGCTGCAGCCCCTCAGCTGCTTCATCTCTTCAGCAAGGGTCTGGGACACTGCAGGCTTTGCTGACACCGTCTAGAGCTGAGCAGGGAGTGAGCAGCTTGTGGCCCCAGCCTGGGAGCAGCACTGCACCTGAGACCCAGCACCAGCCCAGTGAGAGACTCTGCAGGATCCCCCATGGAGCAGGCGTGGGCACCCACTTGAGCTCCAGGCTCTGCAGCCCCTATGGGCTGGTGAGTTTTCCTCCTGCCTTTCCTTTGGAGCCCCCTGGGCTCCTGGCTCCAAAAGTATGGGGTTGCCTGGGACGGCTTGGTTGGATTGTTTAGGGGCCCAGTTTTGTCAGTGAAGGTGGTCGAATCGGGTGACCTCCCCTTGCAGGCACACAGTCACTGAATGGCCAAGGGTGGAAGGGACCTCTGGAGATCATCTAGTGCAACCCCCCTGCTCAAGCTGGGTCATCTAGAGCACATTGCCCAGGATCGTGTCCGGACGGGTTTTGAATATCTCCAGCGAGGGAGACTCCACCACCTCTCTGGGCAACCTGTTCCAATGCTCTGTCACCCTCACAGTCAAGAAGTTTTTCCTCCTGTTCAGATGGAACTTCCTGTGTTTCAGTTTGTGCCCATTGCCTCTTGTCCTGTTGCTGAGCACCATGGAGAAGAGTCTGGCCCCATCCTCTTGACACCCTCCCTTCACATACTTGTACACATTGATCAGATTGCCTCTTCTCCAGGCTCATCAGGCCCAGCTCTCGCAGCCTTTCTTCAGAGGAGAGAGGCTCCAGGCCCCTCATCATCTTTGGAGCCCTCCGCTGGACTGTCTGCAGTAGTGCCATGTCTCTCTTGTCCTGGGGAGGCCAGAATTGGACACAGTACTCGTGGGGAGGCCTCCCCAGGGCTGAGTAGTACAGGCAGCCCATCCTGCCCTCAGTGCTCTCTGTTGGAGCACCAGGACAGTGCAGCCAGTGTAGCTCAAGGGAGTGGGCAGTGCTGGTGGCAGCTGTGCATGCTCTGCTTGATGGCTGTGGGGAGATCTCGTGGCAGGGGGTGATAGGCAGGTTTCTGATCTCCCCCTTGGAGAGGCTGGATCCAGGCTAGGATCCTCGGGCAGAGTCCAGGCTGGCGGCAGATTGCTGTGCCCAGCTGTGGGGAGGGCTCGGACTCCAATCAGGATGCATCCCAGCAGCTCCTGTCATGCGTTACCCCTCCCGGAGCCTGGCTCGCCCTGTGATCCTGCAGACACTGTTACACGCAGGACCTGCTAGGATGAAATCAGAGACCTGGTCTTCCTGCCCAGCCCTGCCCAGGGCTGGCTGCTCTCCCAAGAGCTGTTGCAGAGCAGCTGGGAGAGCTGGGGCCCCCCAACACCCGGCAGAGCTGCTCAGTCCCCATAGGACAGGTCCAGCAGTGTCAGAGAGCCAAGGCGCTCCCCCCCCCCCCCCCCCCCTTTCTGGCCAGGCCAAAGAGGAGCCATTTTGCAGTGGCTGGCGTTTCCTATGCCTCTGCCAGGCTGTTGGGGATAACATGTCTGGCAGGGGCCCCACAGTGGCTCAGTCCTGCCAACAGGTCCGGCAGGGATGGACTGAGGCCCAGGAATGGGACTGAGTGGCTTCAGGTGCAAGCAGCAGCAAGTGCTTGGAGGGAAGCTGTAGTAAGTAGCAGACCCCTGGGCCTGTATCCCCCAATGCAACCCCATGCCATGGAGTGAGAGTGGGGGATGGCTCGGGAGTGATGGCTCCACAGTGTCTTCTCCAAGTCCTATACCCTATGCTCCTCCAGTGCCTTTCCTAAGCTGTATGCATCACCCCGACAAGTCCCAGCACTTCAGCATCTCTGAGGCACAGAGCATCAGCAGCAGGCTGTGTACAAACACACGAGGTGCTTTGACACTGAGTTAATTCAATAATACTTCAAAGTAACAGCCCAGTAATTTCTAATTCCCTGCAGGTTAATTTTGCAGTGCTCAGTGATCTGGATGGGCTCTTAGGCCCATGCAGGAACTCTCTAAGCATCACCTGGGTATCTCACTTGCTATCAGTCTGGTCAAGATGAGCATGAAGCCCTGTAGGGCCAGCTCTGCTCTCTGGGTAGGCAGCTGGCAGCTCCAGGCTCTTCTCCCCAGTTTTTAAACTTAGTATTGATCTAAAACTTACTATTTATACCCGATTTTAAGCATGCATGGGAATCATACTGCCAGAATACATCCCGTGGTATGAGGAGATGTGATATCCATGGGCATTGCTCGGACACTGCCATGTTTCCTGGAAGCATCTCTACAGCAGGAGGTTGGCAGCAAACCAAGCTATGGGAGACATTGCTATTCCCTGGGCCTGGATGTGCCTCCACTCCCTTCTACTTGGTCTTTGGCAGCACCAAACTGGCATCTTTGGAGATGCATAAAGGAGCAGAGCAGGCATCTGAGCACTGGGGTCTGTCAGCCCAGCTCCTCCGCTGGCTTGCTGCCCTTGACTGACCCTCTGGCTGGAGGCTGGCTGGCATCAGGGAGCAGCACTGTGCTGGCTGGAGCCATTCCTTGCACTGGCTGTCCAAAGCAAATCTAACCACAAGCTCTTACTGCGGCAGCTATTCCAGCCCCCAGTCCCCTGCATCCCTCTGGGACAGCCAGCAGTGAGGCAACAACCGCAGCAGCCAGGCAGCGAAACCCTGGGTGAGATGGAGGAGTCCAAGCAGTGTACAGATGTCCAGGTTTCATAGAGAAAAGGGAAAAGAAAAAAATTGTCTTATTTGCATTACGCTCTGCTCCTTATGTGGCTTTTTATCATGGTTGCCTTCCAAGAGGAGTATAATGAGCTAGGCCCCTGCAGCCACTGTGGGACTTTGCATGAAAAGAGAAACCAGAGCCTTCATGCGAGCTCACCTCAGCCTCCAGCCAGCAGGGTCACCCCAGAGGCTGCTGTGCTGCTGCAGGGCACCCGTGCAGCCTCCATGCTGAGCCGTGGGGCAGGGTCTGCCATGGCCTGTTGGCTGCTCTCAGGCTCCCTCCCCTGGGTTGGAAGAAGGGCTTGTGGGGCCGGAATGAGGTTTCCATTTTTTAAGAGCCTTAGATACCATTTTGGAAGAAGAGAGGAGGGAACTGAAATTGTATCAATAAATGCATGTACCACAGGGCCATAGAATGAGCCGTGAAGCAGGTGGCAGCTCCAGGAGCTTTGCTGCAGGAGACCTGAGAGAGCCTTTTCGTTCCGAATGGCCTAAGCAATCCATTTCTTAGAGTTAATATCTATAAAGCCAGTAAACAGAATCAGAAGAAATGCCACCCCTTGACTCCCAGTATACCTGTCTTTTGCTCTGTAGTGTGCCTGATTTTCACAGCGAATGTATCCAAAGAGTACATTAAAAATAATTTACTGGCTTAAGATGTAATATAGTTACTACTTTAAACTGAGAAAATATTATACAGATTTTATCATTACAAACACAGCCGTCAGAAGTAAAAGTAAGACAGAGCAAATCTGGATCTGTTATTACTTAGGAAGAGGCTGCGAAAATAATGGATGACACAGGAAAATTCAGTCCTTTCCTGCCCTGCTGGCTTCCCAAGAGCGGTCAGCTGTGCGCAACGGATTAAGCGGGGGGCTGGTGCGTGTGTCCCAAGCTGCAACTGCTCAAACAGCAGCAACAACGCCGGTAAATATATACTAATCATTCAGTTGGCCGGCCCTGAGGAAGCCGGAGCCCTGGACCAGCGCAGGCCCCGGCCTGTGTGGAGCGCTTTGCAGCGCAGGGGATGCCCCGGCGCTGAGGATGCCGCTGGGCTGCGGCTGGCACTGGGTGGCCGAGGGGAGAGGGGACGTCCTCGCAGCCCCCTCCTCGCCTGCACTTTGGGCTCCGCGTTGCCGGGGCGAATCGACGTCAACGAGTCGGGCCGCCCTGAGCGCAGCGGGGCGGGGGGCTCCCCTCGACGCCGCGAGGCTGCCGGGGCCTCGGCGCTGGGAGCCCTCCCGCAGGACCCTCGCCCCGCACGCTGGCTCGGGGGCCACCACTGCCTCCCCGTGCCCTTGGCCGCCGCGCCGCCGCCGGGACTCGCTGTGGCGAGGAGGACCCCGCCGCAGCAGGGGGGGCTCGCCAAGGCTGTGTTGCCTAGCAACGGACAACTCGGGCAGGCGCCGCGGGCCTCGGCCCCGCGTCGGTCTGGGGGCTGCCGTCGGCCGCTTGCTCTCAGCTTTGGGGGAAACCCCTTTGTTCCAGGCGTTTCTCCAGAAGCTGCTGAGGGCCGTGGGGTGCGCTGGTGCTCGAAGGGCGCCGTGGAAAGCACTGCTGGAGCCTGTGGGAGGTAGATGGAGAATAGCCTGGGCGCACCCAAGGTTTAAATTTGTTTTCTGCTTCCTGTGAGAGCGATGATGCTTTCTGCTTAGTTATACACGGCAAGTCAAACACCCGCATTGGAAACTAGGTCCCTGTTCAGCTTTTGACCCAGCTACAGGTCTCATGGGGAAGAGGTGAAGCAGGGTCAGGGGCAGATTTTCTTACAAAGCTTTTCCTGGGAAAGGTGGGGCAGAGCCTCAAAGCCCGTTTCATGGCCAAGCCAGGGAGACTCCACCACCTCTCTGGGCAACCTGTTCCAATGCTCTGTCACCCTCACAGTCAAGAAGTTTTTCCTCCTGTTCAGATGGAACTTCCTGTGTTTCAGTTTGTGCCCGTTGCCTCTTGTCCTGTTGCTGGGCACCATGGAGAAGAGTCTGGCCTCATCCTCTTGACACCCTCCCTTCACATACTTGTACATAGTGATGAGCACCATGGAGAAGAGTCTGGCCCCATCCTCTTGACACCCTCCCTTCACATACTTGTACACATTGATCAGATTGCCTCTTCTCCAGGCTCAACAGGCCCAGCTCTCGCAGCCTTTCTTCAGAGGAGACATGCTCCAGGCCCCTCATCATCTTTGTAGCCCTCCGCTGGACTCTCTCCAGGAGTGCCATGTCTCTCTTGTCCTGGGGAGCCCAGAACTGGACACAGTACTCCAGGTGAGGCCCCCCCAGGGCGGAGGAGAGGGGCAGGATCACCTCCCTCGACGAGCTGGCAACACTCTGCCTAATACACCCCAGGATACCATTGGCCTTCTTGGCCACAAGGGCACACTGCTGCCTCATGCTTAACTTGTTGTCCACCAGCACTCCCAGGTCCTCCTCGGCAGAGCTGCTTGCCAGCAGGTCAACCCCCAGCCTGTACTGCTGCCTGGGGTTATTCCTCCCTAGGTGGGGTGATTCCTCCCTAGGTGCAGGAGCCTGCACTTGCCTTTGAACTTCAGGAGGTTCCTCTCCGCCCAGCTCTCCAGCCTGTCCAGGTCCCTCGGAATGGCAGCACAGCCTTCTGGTGTGTCAGCCACTTCCCCCCAGTTTAGTATCATCAGCAGACTTGCTGAGGGTGCACTCTGTCCCTTCCTCCAGGTCATTGAGGAATACGCTGAACAAGACTGGACCCAGGACTGACCCCTGGGGGACACCGCTAGCCACAGGCCTCCAACTGGACTCTGTGCCACTGACCACAACCCTCTGAGCTCTGCCATCTAGCCAGTCCTCAATCCACCTCACCCTCTCCACTCATCTAACCCATGCTTCCTGAGTTTACCTAGGAGGATGTGATGGGAGACAGTGTCAGAAGCCTTGCTGAAGTCCAGGGAGACAACATCCACTGCTCTGCCCTCATCAGATTGCTCAAGCATGATTCCCCTCTGGTCAATCCATGCTGACTACTCCTGATCACCTTCTTGTCCTCCACATGCTTGGTGATGAACTGTTGCATCACCTTTCCAGGGACGGAGGGGAGGCTGACAGGCCTGTAGTTTCCTGGCTCCTCCTTCTTGCCCTTTTGGAAGACTGGCGTGACATTGGCTTTCTTCCAGGCCTCAGGCACCTCTCCTGGTCTCCAGGACCTTTCCAAGAGGATGGAGAGTGGCCTAGCGATAACATCCGCCAGCTCTCTCAGCACTTGTAGGTGCATCCCATCAGGGCCTATGGATTTATGGATTTATGGATGTCAAGTTTGGACAAAAGATCTCGAACCCGATCCTCCTCCACCAAGGGAGAGTCTTCCTTTCTCCAGCCTTCCTCTCTTGTCCCCAGGGTCTGGAATTCCTGAGGGCTCAGGGCCTTAGGAGTGAAGACTGAAGCAAAGAGGGCATTCAGCAACTCTGCCTTCTCTGTAGCCTTTGTCACCAGGGCACCCACCCTGTTCAGCAGCAGGCCCACATTTTCCCTAGTCTTCCTTTTGCTCTTGATGTATTTGAAGAAGCCCTTCTTGTTGTCCTTGACATCCCTTGCCAGATCTAATTCCCAATGGGCCTTAGCTCCATCTGCCTCTTGAGCCACTGTAACAAGAAACTGAACCAGGCTTTCTGAGAGTACTTAACCCAACTTTATCCAGACTGGGTTCTCCTGAGCTACTAGTGGCATCAGACCTGGCACAGCCCAGGCACCCTCCAGCCAGCAGCCCCATACGTGCTGGTGATGGGAGGCTCCCACCGCTGTGTCCCCCCTCATTTCCCAGCAAGCAGCCCAAGGTGGCTGCAAAGACTCTGGTTGCCTAGTTCCAGTGTGTGACCCTCTCCTTCCCCTGTCCCGCTGTAATGCATGGGACAGCCTGGCCTTACTGAGCCACACTCTGATTCTACCTGTTTCAGCAATGCCCTGGATTTGTGTCTCTCCAGCCAGCCCTAGCGTTCAGTGCCAGGGTGGGCCCTGGAGACATCTCAGCTCTGGCCAAAGGCTGAGCCTTGCAACCTGTCGCCTGCAGCCTCCACCGGCTTGCTTTCCCCCATTGCAGCACAGTTAGTTGCTGTTTCCCCATTAGCTGGATATCCGTGTTGCACCTCTTTGCAGTCCTCCTTCCCCAGTTTAATGGAGTGGCTTATTGTTTCCACTGTGCCACTTTTTGGGGAGTTAGAGAGCCAGCTTTTCTTGTTTGACAACTCTATTATCTTATCAGAGACTACATCGTCTTTTCTCCTGTTTCCTACTTAAATCTCTGCATCTTTAGCTGTCGCTCACAAAGTATCCTCCTTTAGGACAGCTTCCTAGCCAGCTGTCCCGGCTCAAAGCTGTTTATTGAATGGTGCTGCCTGTAGGTGACAGCTCTGACTCTGCAAAATCCACCCCCAAATTTGGCAGGGCTATGTGAAGGCCTTACTGGACTTGGCAGGAGGTTATGTGCTCTTTGCACTACTGACAACCCATTCCCACTGCACCCTCCTGTCCCAAACAGCATCTACAGACGTGCAGCAGGGTTAGGAGTGGTGCTCCAGCAGGTCACGCAGCTGTTGCTGCTGTGCCCTCTGCCATGACATCGGGTCTCTGCTTTATCCCTAGGATTTTCTGTGAGTATTGTGGCCATCTCCCACCCTCCCAGCTCCCTGACTCTCCTGCCCAATGACAACAATAGGCCCTCTGGGCTCCTCTCTGTGATACACCAGCTAATTCAGCTTCAAAGGTGCTCCCAGCCCCGTGGTCCTGCTGTGTCCCAGTGGGGGGTGCCTGTTGCTTCCCCCCAGCACCTCTTCCTTCTGCCTTTCACTGAGAAACTCCCCAGGCCACTCCCATTCCTCCCTGGGCCCCAGCTCTCTCCTCCATATTTTTTTATTTGCTTTTCCTTCTTTCCTTCTCACCACACATCTGTATTGCAGCGGTCAAATTTGTCTGGATGCAGGGAACTGGTGTCTTAGGGCTTCTATGTTCAGGAGATCTGGCAGTGCTGGCAGCATTGGCAGCCACCAGAAGTGCACCTACAGCTCCTTCCTACAGCTATCTGCCACAATCTGGCCCCCAAACTAATTCTCACTGCCTCTGCATGCAGCTGAACCCTGGGGAGCCATGCTGCAGCTGAGCAGAGACAAATGTGCCTCTGGCTGTCTTCAGCCCCCAGCCACCTTCTCTGGGTGCCAGGGCCTGAACCAATCACCCTCAAGCTGCAGAGGCCGCATTCAGGGTGATTACTGGTGGGAAGTACCTGGGCCTGCAGAAGCAGGGGTTTAATGGCTGGGGTTGGATCCTGAAGGCTGTTGTGGGGAGCTGAGGGCCTCAGAGGTGGTGTGGGGCTGAGGACTAGCTGGGTCAGCCCAGTTTGGGGGTACATGCTGGTGAGGGCCATCATGGTCCCCACCACGCATGGTGCTCTGGGGGCCATCCTTGTGCTGAAGGGGTGTCCCAGCTCTGCCCTGCAGCAACCCCCACGCTGCTGGCAGACCTGCTCCCACGAGTATCTGCAGCATTCGGTGGGCAATGGGCTGGGAAACAAAGGGGCTGTACCCAGGAACGGAGAGTGCATATGAGCTGTGGCATGTCTGCTAGCCACTAGCCTGCCTCCTGTGCAGCATGTTGCATGGTCCCTCTGTGTGCTGTTTGGCCCATCTGCAAATCACCTGCCTCCTCTGCAAGTTGCTTGCTCATTCTGCATGTTGCTCGGCCTCTCAGCACGTTGCTTGGTCCCTCCACACATTGCATGGCCCCCTATGTGTCACTTGCCTCCTCTGCACGTTGCTCAGCCCCTCCACGCACTGCTCAGCCCCTCTGCGCAGCTTCATGGGCCTCCCTCTCATAAGGATGCTCTGGTCCAGGGCTGCCTCTTGGCTCCAGAAAGGCCGTCCTTCCCTGCATGTGAGGTCGCCTAGCTCCTTCCCAGATTTGCTCTCTTCCAGGTGCCATCAGCTCATGCCTTTCCAGGTGCAGGTCTGTGTCGGCAGGCAGCCCCACTTCTGTTCTGCACAGCCACGCTGGGCGATGAGCCAGGCCCCCAGCACTCCTGCCCCATAATCCACAGTCTTTTACGAAACATTCCCTGGTTCTTGCACTCCCTGTCCTGGCTCGGCCCGCACCTTGTTCCAGGTCTTCTCCCATGGCCCTGCTCAGTGTACGCACAGGCTGGCCCAGTTTGGCCCTACGCGGCTCTGCTCGCGCCCCCCCCACCTTGCTGCCAATGCTGCAGCCGGATGCACCACAACCCCAAACCTGCCATCACCAGCTGCCAGCCTCCCTGGAGGGACTCGGCAACATAAAAGCAGAGCCAGCCGGAAGAAGTCAAAGTGCTTATTAGAGAAGCCATTAGAAATGAACTGGAAGCGCTGTAGATCACTGCATCCCTCATTCATTAGTTACTCCAAGGCTGTTAGTGTTAGGAAAATTCATAGCTGCTATTGCATATTTAGTGCTCAACAAAATTAACCTAATTTGGAATTTAACTATATTTTCTTAATCTGAAAATAAGAGTCCTGCAGTCAATAAGCAGCAAAGTCCCCCAGGGCTCTTACTGCAGAGGAAGAATCAAGCCATTGCTATGCTAACAAGTATATTAGCTAATGAAAACAGTATTTAAAATAATCACAATATTTCTTTATTTGCATGTAAAGATGACATAATAAAAGATAATTAGCAGCATGTGAAGCAGTTCTACTACTCAATTTTCTCAGTTTAGATAATTAATTATCTTAGTAAAATGCATCGTTACGGCTAATTTTAGAAAATCTAGCAGCTGCAAGGTCATAGTGGGAACAATTTCAATTTGTAATTGGAAGAAACATGAAAGTGAGTCAGATAATCTTTTATTAGATAATAATAATGAATCATACGGGCACATAATATTAAGTATTTTAAGAGGCAGAAAATGCACTGAATCATTTAATAATATCATCAAATAAGCTTCAATCAAGTGCTGTCAGGGGAGCTTGCAGAGATTCAGTACTTGCCTCCTTCCCTACCCCTCTTGCTGAAAAGAGGGCAAGGTATTTTTTGGAAATTTTCCCTCCTCTTTGTGCAGAAGTGTCTGGCTGGAGCTGCATCCAGCCTGGGAGCCACAGACCCAGGGCCAAATCCTGCACCATCTGCCTTGTCCCACAGCAATTCTCAAAAATACCACCTTCCCACCCCACTGCTCAGTGGCAGTATCCTGACAGAGGAGAAAACGCCCCTGTGGAAGGTAAGTGGGACTGGCTCGGCCCACGCAGCCACGTGGTTGTGCACACCAGGGGACCCTGGGTGTGAGGCAGCATTTAAGCTGCACATAGCATGGCTGAGCACAGGCCATCCGGCGCAAGAGGACCTGACACATCAGAGTGCCTGACACATCAGAGCCCTGAGCTATGTGATGCCTGAGAAGACCAAATCCTGTGATGCCCAGGGAGATCCTGCTCCCAAACACAGGTGAAATGGTTTCCCAGGCCAGACTCTGCTGGCTTCCTGCTCCAGGAGAGCCAGGAGCAGGCTGAGAGCCCAGCTGAGAGCCCAGCTCTGTCCTGGAGCACCTCCTCACATTGCCACGTTTACAACCATGGTGGCTCCACCAGCCACTCGCCGCTGCCAGGTGCCAGTAACTGCCCAGGGCTTCCACCTCTAGGCACATGGAGGCCTCCTTTGCTTCATGTCGTGCCCCATATTTCGACAGCAGTGCCTCCCAAACATGATAAAACACCTTCTGCAGATAAAAAAAAAACCTCTGGGGCCTTCCCATGGCCTCCTCCACCCCTCCTTTGGCCCCACTGCCTGAGGACCTCCTCCTGCTGGTGCTCGGGGTGGGCACCTTTCCTCCCACCCCTCCGCAGGCATGGCAAGGGGGCCCAAACCACTGCTGTGCACGGGCCCTTCTCCCACCACTGGCAAGGTCTTATCACTGAATGACCCCAGCAGGTGACCCGGAAGGGACACTTCGGGGTAGATGACCAAGTCCTGGCCCAAATTGGAAGAGAAACCTCCTGCAGATGGGCTGGGACCCATGGCAGGGCCGGATGTCTGCCATATAGGCTTGAAACTAAACAGTCTTGGGCACACCCAGTGATTTTTCTCACCTACATTCTCATGAATGCTTGGAAAAGGCTCAGGAATGGGCCTGAAGGAGGTCTTGGACGGAGGCCGGCCCTCGATGGGGAGGTCCTGGATCTTGTTGGGGTGGCCAGAGACAAAGAGGCTGGTCTTTGCACCACCTGTCTTGAATGACACTCTGAGGCTGCCATCTCAGCCTCCACCTCACGGCCCTTGTCTGCAACAATCCTGCACCTGAGCAGGTTGATGGCTGAAAAATGGGTCTTGCTTTGGATGCACTGTTTTTTCAGGTAGGCCATTTGTGGGCAAGGAGAGGTGATCTGGAGCCATCTGTCTGGTTTGTATAGGGCGCCAGAGTGACACTGTGCTGGATACAATGACCCTTGATGGGGAAAGGGAAAGGTGGCCGTACAAAGCAGGGATGCAAAGAGTCTGTGACCAGCATCCCTGGGCAAAGGTGCTGTGCGGCTGGCACTACAGCACCTTTCCAGCCCTCAGTGTGAGAACGACAGCATTTGGCTGTCTTAGAAAGGTCCCTGAAAAGGGAGAGGGAAGTTGTACTGGTGGGGTGAGAGTCTGAGCACCCTCTCCATGGCTCATAGTATCCAGTATGTGGGACATGAAGCAATGTGACTGGCAGGAAACCACAGCATGATGGCTGAGGAAGGGTGTGCTCTGGCTGAAAACGGATCTTGGCTCTCAGCTCCCACCAAGGATGCTGCCTGGGATGTGAGAGCTGGGTATCAGGCTGTTGCAGAGCAGATGGCCTATGCTGGAGGAGTCAGAGAGTCTGGGATGGTGCCGAGGCCAAGAAGAAATGCAGAGAGAGCAGGACAGTGGCCATCTGGGCCTGCATGCCCGTCCCATATCCCAGCCCCTCCTGGATACCTTTTCTGCTGCTGGACAAGAGTCTTGGTGTGCAAGACAAAGCAGCTGGGTAAAATATAATTTTCTTTTGATGGGCAAAAGGATCCTGGTTCCATAGGAATGTATTCCAGGTTCACTGCATTGCTGAAGCTACCAAACACCCAGCTTGTACAAATGAACCTACAGCAGAGAAGCAGGGGGACATGAATGTGGTATGTCCAGCTCCAGGCCCTAAGGACCTGCTTCCCCTTGCCCCCAGGCTAACCTTTCATGCCCCCAGCCCACAGCTGCAGAGCCTGGCCACAGCTGCCTCTTCTGCCTGCTCTGCCTGGGACCCACTAGGCTGGGAACAGCCCAGTGCAGGCACAGACCACTCCAAAATGAGCGCATAAAAGCAGCTTTGCAGATGATCACAGTCTGATCAGACACCCCTGGCACCAGCAAAGGTGATAATACCAAAGCACCCGTGCGGGCAACGTTGGGGCCTGACTCCTGGCAGGGAGCTGGTGCTGCGTGGTGGAAACAGTGCAGGGAGCAAGGCCAAATCAAGGGTTTGCCATGCTCTGGCCAGGGCAGAGAGGTTGTGCAGCCATCTCATCTCTGGGAGGAATGGTGATGGGGGACAAGGTCCTCCGCTTGGGGACAATCCATGAGGATCCCCTGGCAGCCCATCACAGCTCTGGGGACCTCTCTGACTTTGGACAGACAGACCACCGGGGTTCTCCAACCAGGGCTCAATATAAAATCTGCTCAGAGGCATGTGTCATTCCTGAGGCTTTGTGCAGCGGAAAAAAGCTTCCAGATTTGTAAGCAGGAAGCTTCCAACACTTTAGCTTAAAAAAAAAAAAAAAGTAGCCCAGTAGCCCAAGGCACTTAGGCACAAATCTGCAGTGTGTGAAGAACATGACTCCCAAACCTAGCCAGGGGATGAAGTAAGACCATTGCCCATTTCCTATCAAGACTCAGTGGGATTCAGAGCTCTAACTCACTGCAGAGGGAGCTGAAAAGCCCAGGCCTTCCCTATGCTCCCCCCTCTGCAGCGCTGGGCAACGCTGTGGCCCCTGCCATGAGCCTTGTAAACTCTGAGTGGGCAGCTCAAGCCTCTGAGGTCCAGCAATGGAGCCTGCTGAATATCCTCAACCACTGAGGTTCCCTAGGATCTCCTGGGGGTGCCCTAGCATCGTTGCCACCTGTGGGGACAGGGGCGCTCTGTTACAGGCTCTGTTACAGGCCTAGGCTCTGCTCTGTGGAGGTCCTCCCCATGAGTTTGCTGTCACACACATCTAATGCAGAGCTGTAGTTCCAAAATGCAAAAGTTGCCTCTCGACACTGTAACAAAGCTGCATGCATGCGACCCTACACCACCCTACATATGATGATGGGACACCACTCACTCTCTGTCCTCAGCCTGATTAGTCCAATTCCCTCCTTTCATGCTCAGAATTGCAGACCCAGCCCAGAACAAACCTCCAGATTTCATCCCTTGAGGAGCTGCATCACATCCTGGCTCTTTCGCCAGCACCGACTTTGCCCCATCAGCTGTGCAGCAGCCCTGGGACGCTGTCTCACCAAGGTCCGTTGTAAGTGGGCACTTGGCTTTTTGGTGAGGCAGTTTTCCTCCTCGCCCACCAGCCCCTGCCTCTGCTCTGGGGTTTGCTCGGCGCCCAGGGAATCCAGGTGCCCACTAAAGCCGTTCGCACCGCAAGCAGGTTTCTGGCGCTCCCACTAGGCCAGACCTATTTGCCATGAAAGGGTTGTGCCACCTTCTGCTGGGAGCAGGCAGACACCCCATATACCCTGTCCACCTGTGGCAGCTTTCCACCATCACCATTTTACTGCCTTTACAAGTTGGTGTCTACAACATGTCTCCTAGGATGGGCAGCTGCATCTTGTTTTGCTCAGGAAACTATTGCATTAAATCCCTGCCGTACAATTACTAGCTGTATTGCTTCATTCCCTCAGCTTTTCTGTAGAACTGCTCGCTGCTCCTGCTTGCACCCAGCACTTGCATCTCAATGACACTTCCATCAGAAACAGGCCAATTTCTTGCATTTGTGCTGAAGTTACATTCTGCTGAGTGCCCCTTGCTACAAGGCTCCGAGGCAGGTACTCTCCCGCCAGACACCAGCTCTTGCCTGCAACCCTTCTTCCTTGGAGAAGGCCTTCCTGAAGCTGCTACCATTGCTAAGGTCAGGTCTGAGTGGTTATACTGGCAGAGGAATTCACAAACTGCTGCAAAGGCAGGAAAAAGCAGGCACAGTGCCAGAGATCCCAATAGACCTGGAAACACCTACAGCTCTTGTTGAAAAGAGATGTTTTATGAGGTGGCAGGAAGAGGGAAAGGAAGGGGTATTTTCTCCTTCATAGACTCCTCTTCCATAGAGGCCCTTCTTGCTCAGGACATGTCCCCATTTTCAGAGCTGTGGTCTGGCCATCCAGGAGGGCTAAGCTCCCATTCTGAGCTCAGCTCTCATGGCTGCATTTAACTGACCCACTCTCAGACACCCAAGGGTGCCCAGACCAGCTAGTGCCCTTATGGAAGTCTCCAACCTCCTTGCCCCTGATTCGGGACCCTGGGAGCAGCTGGGCAGGCTCAGGGCTGGTGTCATGCATGGTGCTATATGGAAACCCCTCCTCTTGGACAATGTCCTTGAGAGGCACCAGGAGAGGAAGCAAGTCACCGAGTGCCCTTTAAGGCACTCGGTGACTTGGGAAAAGAAGTATTAGTACTCTGGGAGGCCTTAACTCCCCCTCCTCTGCCCTCAACTTTCCTCAGAGGTGTCCTACTCCAAAAGCTGGTCATACCACTAGAGCTGGCTAGGGTCCAGAGGCACTGTCGCTGCTCCAACAGCACCTATATGATGGATCTGCCAGGTTTTCACCCCTAGGTTTTATTTTGCTCCAACCTCTCCGTCATATGGCATATGGCTGGAGTAGTCATATGTACAGATGTGTGGCACTGAGCCCCAGTGCAGGCCTCCTCCTGCTGAACCAGCTAGGGGATAGCTGGGGTGTGGAGCTGGAAATGAGTCGTTTGTCGTTGAGGAACAGTTTTTGCAGAACCACGGCTCACTTTGGAGGGGTGCAGCTCCATCTGGCTACCCACCCTGGGGCCCCCGCTTAAGAGTTTGACCCACGTTTCAGCAGCGTTGCTGCCTGTCTGCTTTTTAAGTCAGTTGGTTTCCTGCTACTTGGGGTCTTAGCCTTGTCCTGGAGGACGGTCTCTGAGCCGAGCCTGCACATTGCAAAGCAGTGAGATCATTTATGATTTCCTCTCCAATCACCCGTGTTGCACACTGACCAGAGATGGTGCCTTCCTGCTCCTCTGCCAGGCTGGCCAGTTTATCATCCCAAGAGTAACTCTGCCCATGTGTGGCTACCCAGGGTGCAGGGCTCCAGAGGAGCTCTCAACAGCGAGGAAGAGGAGCGAAGCCTGCTTGGCCAGTCAGTGCATGGCTGGACACGACCCAGCTACAGCATGGGGCTTCCGGACAGCCTTTGGTCAGATGATTTGGGTGCTTGGACACAGCCCAAGTTACTCAGTGACATGGGGTCTGCAGGGCCACACCATCTACAAGTAGGGGGGATAGTCCTTCAAATGTGGCTATTTTTAAGCAGATGCAAAGGATAGACAGGGAGTCATGAGCCTCATTATTTATCATGAACTGATGGTTTGGTCCTGCAGCTTCCCAGGTCTCTCCGCAGGACTCCCCATGCTCTGCTTGCTGTGCTGGGCAGCTGCCGGGTGCTGTGATGCCCCTGGCACCCTGCAGCCCTGCAACAGCCTAACTGTGAACACAAAAATACATTTTGTCTCGGAGAAGACTGGGGCTGTACAAGTCCCATGTGCTGGTGGCTGCTGGTAGTGGCACTATTAGGAATTAATATTTTTTTAATATAGAGAAGAATAGTTTTGAGTCTTTGTCTCCAATGACATCATACCTTGCAAGAGTTAATCTCCCGTACATCAGGATTTTCGCAGTGCTCAGAGCAATGCCTGTTCCGGTGCTGTACTCCCACTGCCTGTGTGGTCTTGCTTTTCCGTCGGGAGACGTTGCTAGGCTGGATTGCTGCTTTGCAGAACGTACTGAGCTGTAAATTTCCAATGAGATGTGTTTATTAACAATTCTTACCAAAGTGCTGCACTCTGCAGAGGGCAGCAGGCAAGGAGGAGAGGGTGAAAAGCCTCTTTGTTTTGCAAGTATGGGAATTACTTGTATGGTTATTGACGGCAGATTCAGCCAGCATTGCTCCTAAAGCTTATTTCGATCTTATCACATGCTTGCGGGCTGCAGCTGTTGCTGTTTTTACAGCTCTCACCATCTCTTTTGGTATCATGGTTCGTTCCCCAGCATGGCCAGGGTAGGAGGCAGCAGGACGGGGCAGGGCACGGGGAAGGCAGCACAAACCTGCCTCCCTTCAGCCGCCTTCTTATTAATCATAGCTACCTTGGAAAAACATGGGGAAATCGTCAAGGTCTCAAGGTTTCTTTTACAGCTGCATAAAGACTCAGAGGGGAAAAGGGGCTTTGAGGACTGGTCAGAGAGATATCTGCTTTTGGTTTACCGGTCTGAACGGGGTCCATGCTGGAGATGAGGTGGAGGTACTTTCCTCCGATGGCTGTCCCCCTGAGACCCACACTCCCTTCAGCCACCCTGTCACAACAGATGAACCTGGCACAAAGAGACTGGCCCAGAGCCACTGCAGACACCATGGTCTTTGCACTCGCTGAGACCCACAGCTCGGGCATGGTGAGGGGGAAGCAGCCTGCACTGAGGACACCAGTGCTGTCCTAGGCTCACCAAAATAGGGACACAAATAACAGCCAAGATGTGGCTCCTTCTCCCAACACCAGACTGGCAGCCTCAGTATCCTCCCTCCAAATGCAAGGCTGAGAGAGTAACAACTGGGCCTTTTCGGGTCTAACCTTTACAGGAGACCCTCCAGTCCTTACTGTGGGGTTTCACATGGATGCCCATCTCAGTGACGTCTGGATGTCTGATGTCAGACTTACGAATACAGTTTTCAGGGCCTAATGGCTGCCTTGAACAGCAAGACCTTGCAGCCTTTCCCAAGCATTTGCTCTCTGGATTCAGTAGATCTGTTCCAAAAGCTTGTCCTCTTGTCAGGTCCTCTTGGATGAGACCCAGCTCTAACTCTGAGGTCATTCTAGACTTTATTTTCTGCCCTTCCCCAGACATACAGAAATTCTGCATTCAAAGGCTGAAAATCAGCTGGGTCCTGAGTCATAAGCTGTGCTCTGAGCTATAGGAAAGAGTAGACCTACAGCTTAATAGTGTCACCAGAAGATGAGTGGGAAGCTACGGAAGAACAAGAGCTCAGGCCTCTACAGGCATTAGAGCAGCCTCTTCATGGCCATGTGGCCCTGGAGTACAAAACCAAAGGAGTTAGGAGGTGGCACGGGGCACAAATTGGTGAGTGGTCCCTGTGAGGGACAGTTGCCTGGGGATTTGGTCCTACAACGGCTGCGGCAGCTGGAGGACACGTAAGGCTATAAAGGAGAAGTGGTCGGTTCTGTGAAGCAGCATGGGGATGCTCTGCCTGCAATGCCACTTATTCAGGATGTTTGTCGCTGTCACCAGGAACAGCCACATCATGGGGCTGTTGTTAGGCACAACTTACAGATTTATCAGGTCTGACTTGGAACCTCATTGATGGGTCATAAACCAGCAATAATTCACTGCCAGGAGCAGAGCTACAGAATGAGAAAATAAAACCAAGCAATAAATCTACCTGGGACCACAAGCTTTAAATGGCAATGTGATTTTTAAAAAGTGGGGAGCTGCTGGCCAGCTATGCAAATAGGACAAGATGAGCACAAACAGTGCATTCAGTAATTCATCAGAGGTCCAGGACAGTTTGAGCAGAAGAGCCTACAGTGGGGAACAGTTGTGATGGGTTTCCCAGAAGCAGGGAGAGGATCCACAGTGCCATAGTTTTCAGGCTGGACTTAGGAATGCTGTGAGCTAGGACACAAGCAAAAACGGTCGAGTCCCCAGCTCTGACACAGCATCACCTGGCAATCACCAGCGAGCTGCTGCTGGGGCTAAAGGGCAACTGCTGCTCCTGTGAGCCCACCTTGAGCTGTCCCAGACCTCATTTCTCAAACAGAGCATCTCGGCGAGCTCAACAAGAAGCAGTGGGGGAAGCTAGTCAGAAATCTTCTGCCAGTGCAAGTGGAAAACTTAAGTTGAAAATGCTAAAATAGTTTTGATTTGACAAACATTAACCAAATACAAGGCTATGTTCCCTTGCAGCCCAGCCCACAGCCCAAAAGCCTGAAAATCCTTGTTTCCATGTCCAGTGGTGCTGATTAGGCCTTCCAGGGTATCAAGAGCTCTGGCTCCGGGAGACCCTGCCTGGTGGGTTTGCCCAGAGCCCCGTGTTTGCTCGGCAGGACTTTATGGCTGTATCTTCTGGGGAGACTGCCAGAAAGCTGGGACCAGCCTGGGCTCTGGCACAGCTCCTTGCTTGCTCTGCTCTGGACCAGGCACCATGATTTTCCTCCTGGAAATCCTCCTGGCATGCAGGCAGGGCTTGCTGCTTCCAGGCAGAGCTCAGGTGGCCTATCCCAGGTCCAGGGGTCCCAGTGCTCCAGGGCATACAAATATGCTGAAATATCTAGCCTGAATATTTTCTGCCATGAGGACAGTCAAGCAGTGGCACAGGTTACCCAGGAGGTTGTGGCAGGCTCCATTCTTGGAGGTTTTCAAGATCAAACTGGATAAAGACTTGAGCGATCTGGCCTTACCCCATTTTAGCAGGAGGTTGGACTAGGGATCTCCTAGTCCCTTAAAGCCTGAATTATCCTGTGACCCTATGAATTTGAGCATCCAAAACACTTGGAGCCCTGTTTCATCTTGGCATGACTCCTGTCTGGACAGGAGCCGTTCTGTCCTGAGCTATGGACAGCGAGCCCCAGCAGCCACTTGATGCCGATGTCAAGGCCAATGCCGATGCTGTAGGTTGGTGCTAACAGCAGGAGGGAGCTGGCAGGCATGGCAGTGTCCTTGGGCAGCCACTGAACCCCCCCGCCACCTCCACACACACACACTTGGGTATTTCTGCAGCACAGCCAAGTGACTTTGCTCCCTATAGGGCAAACCTGCTCAAGCAAGCGAGAACCGACATCAGCTGATGTTGAACACCACTCACTGTCCTGGGCAAATTGTTATAGCATGTCCAACAGCCACAGAGCTCTGAGCCTGGCGGGCACAAGGGCACTGCAACCTGCTGCTCCCTGCCTCACAGCAGCGATATCTGCAACTCCATGTCCTCTGCGTCCACCAACTTCTACATTCATTTTTATGCATAGCTTGAAAATGGTCTTGTTTTAAGCTCTCATGTGCTTCAGGAGCATCTTCTGGACAAAAGCCACTTGTAAGCTGTACGTATATGCTTCTAGTAGTCGGCAGAGTCATGAGCCAGGCCTCTACCTGCTACTACTGACTGTCTCCTGTGGCATCTCCTGGGACAGCTGAAATGACACATTCTTGGCTAGGTCCCCAAAGTACTTCCCACTAAGCTGCATTTTGTGGTAGTCAGAAAAAAATTGCATTTCTAGAACATGCCATCACACTGAGATTTCTACGGGCCTTTCCTTACCTGGCACTAGTAATGCTGTCATAGTTAATAAAACCCAGACATCTAAATAGCACCACGCCAAGGCAAATCCTTAATTTTCTTGTGGTTGGATATCCAGTTGGATAGAGAGAAGAAAGGTGACCAGAAGAGTGCTAGGTCTTCCTCTGTCTCCCCCATGCACTCCAGACCCAAAGCTTTCTCAGCCCTCTCTTGCAGTCTGTCCTAGGGCAACCGAGTCCCTTGGTAGAGATAAGATTACTCTGCCCCAGGCCCAGCCCCTGGTGCCCCTTCCTGAGGAACACCAACTCCTAGACGTGTGTTTAGCTCAGGTGAGTTGAGAGAGGGTCCAAGTGGGCCCAGGGCAGGGCTTCTAACCTAGATCAGCACCTGTGAGCTGCTCCTCTGTATTGCCCCCTCCCCAGAGGATGAAAGTGGTGGAGCTCAACATTAGCTCCACCAGGCTAACAGCTGCCGTGGTCTTCCCGCATCCAGTAAACACATGCAAAGAAACTAGGCTCTGGTTGTACCTAGACATGGATGCCATGAGATTATTAGTCCATACAGTGTTGGATGCTTTGGTAACTTTTCTTGATCAAAGGCTCAAAGCCTGCCCGGTTTTTTCCTCTGGGCTCTCTCTGTGGGGCTGCTGTACCAGTTACACTGCCTGTTGTGCTGCTATGAGCTTCATCTTGAATACATGCAACTTTCTGGGTTTGCAGGGTCTCAAACAAACGCCAGGATGCCAGAGAGCATCCATGAGGAGATGTGTCGATGCCAGGTCACACTCTGCTCTAGGACACGTTGGCTGGGCATCAGCAGCTGAGGAAAGAGGCTGCGTTGCCTTTCTCAAACTCTTAATAGCTTTGCAATGTCATGCAATCTCATGTATTGCTCTAGATGCATTCCAGTATCAATGGTGTCAGCCTCCCCTCTAACACAGTCCAAATTCCTGAAGTAATTCAACGGGAAGAGCATCCTCAGCTCCAGGAGACCAGCAGGCGGAAAGCACTTCCGAGTTTCTGCTGGCATCTGTGTTTCGCACAGTGGCATTTCCCCAGAGGAAGCTGCCATATGAGAGGGTTGCTGGTGCCTGCGCAGTCTTGGAGGTGCAGGTGGAGATCATGCACCTTGCTGTGGGCTATGCATACTAGAGATAGTAGGTCTTGGAAGACCATGAGGAGCTCTCCTACTCAGTGATATCCACTGCTTCTCATGTGCCTGGGATGGAGAGCAATGGGAATAAGCTATAACCACAACAACAGAGACTTAAATACTGAGTGAAAAAAAAACCCTTTGCAAAGACAATGCAGCACTGGAGTAGTACATTGACTGGGAGAGAAAAATCAGAGACACGCATTTGAGTTTTCTAAGTCCCGGTTGGAAAGTAGATGCCAGGAGTGACACCCCCCCCCCACCCAGTACTGCCTCTGATGCCTGGGTGAGGGGTGGCTGTGAGAGCTGGTGGGGCTCTGCCAAGAGCTGTGCTGCCAAGCACCGCTCCCACCGGCACAGTCTGAAGCACTGGTGAGCTCTCGTGTTTGTGCTTGTTTGCCTGGGCTGGGAAGGGTCAACTCTTAACTGCAATACAGGCAGGAGAACACTGGCTGCTCAAAAGCCAGGCCCTGTCAGAGTTTCAGTGACTCAGATGATTTTAATTGCTTTGCTTTGCTTTTCAGTGAGGTGCCTTGCAGAGTTATCCGCCATGCCCTGCTGGCCGCAGGGAGACAGGGACAGCGAGTACACAGCTCGCCATCGCAGAGCCCCGGCAGACGTGCCAGTGGCATCCCGCGGCCGTCCGCTCGGCTTCACTTTCACCTCCTTCACGTCACAGTGAGCCCCGGGCTGGACGCCTGATGGCAGCCCTGGGTGGCAGAGGCCCGGGCAAACAGCTCAGTCCCCGGAGGTGCCCCCGCTGCAGCCGGATGCCCCCAGCAGCCCCTCAAGAGCAGCTGAGATGCTCTGCGAAGGTCACTGCGGTTGGGGAGGGGCTTGACACAGGGTGGGGGATGCTTTGTCCATGGGGGCAACAAGCTGCGGTGAGCCCAGGGCCATGGGCAGTGGCAGAACGGGAACATTTCTCCCAGAGCTGAGTAGGAAAACCATCCGTGATTTACGCCGTCAAGACTGCTGGGTGCAACTGGTCTGACCAGGACCTCTGGTGGGGGCCAGAATGGGAAATAGTTTGTGATGATGCTTATAATATAATACCCTTTGTTCCCTGATAATATTAGCTATTTGCTGCAGCCAAATTTCACACCTGACCTCAGCAATAGGTGATGCTTTTTGTTTTGGAGACCTGAAGGTATTTTTAGGCCATTTTGCCTTGAAGAAGGGATTAGTTATTTGCTAACTTGTTAGTAGTTATTTGCTAATTTGTTAGTATATCTGCTGTCGCGGTAGCCACGGTGAGACCGGTGAAGGCAGGCAGCGCCCAGGTTTGGTGGTGTGGGAGCCTCGGCGAGGACTTCAGCGGGGGCCAGCACCTGCCGTACGGCTTGCAAAGCACAGTTCCAGATCCCAGGCTTTATTCTGGGGAACGCGTTGCGGTGTGATCATACCAAGCTGTGTCCTGGTACTAACACAAACAAATTGCTTGATGTTAACAATTCATTTTCTCTGGGAGAATAATTTTGCTATTGTTAGTAATTCACATTTGAAAGCACAATCAGAACTGCTATCACTCAGAAAATGAATTTCTTAGTAATGTTGTGCAATTAAGCAGTAATTCACTTACTAAGCAGTTACTTAGCAGTTCAGTTACTTAGCAATATTTATGTCCATTGATGACTGCAACAGGGAAGACTGAAGCAGAGGGCTGTCTGTGTTCGATCCAAATTGGCAGGCAGATCATTTCCCACGAGGAAGACAGAGAGGGGAGGGTTGAAATGGCAGTTAGGTCACAGGCATGAGGATGGCCTGTTCTCACTGGCTGGCTAGCGGCACTGGGGACAGATGGGCTGATGAGGAGGAGGAGGGTGAGGCGGAAGGTAGTGTCTTCACAGCCAGGGTGGTGCTGAAGGAGACCCAACTCCGGCCAGGTCCAGAAGGAACAGTGAGCAATTATTAACAAGAATTGGGTCTGAAACATGAGTGCGAGCAGGGAGGAGAGAGCAGGGCACACAGTGCTGGTATACTGCCTGCCCACTAGCAGCAGAGCAGGGTCTTGGGCACCAGGGATTTTAATCCCTCCTAGTAGATGGGCAACATGGATGGAGGGGTGCAAAGAGTTTGCACACGTGAACCAGCTGGATCCGCATGTGCAGGAGACAGCCCTCCTGGCAGAGGTGAGAAATGAATTTTGTGCAGAAACAGCACAGCAGAGACAAATGTGTCCCCAGGAGGCAGATATGCTGGAATAGCTGGACCCGGAGTGAGCCAACTTGTCTACAATAGCGACGTCTGCTGTTTCTCTAAATAGTCTGTAAAAGCAGAGTGGTGCAACAGGGCGTTTATCTCTGCCTGCTATGGGAAAATCAGGAAAAGTGGCTGCTTTTTATCACTCTGGATCTCTGCCCAAAGGGCGACTGGCTGCTGCACACCCCCCCCGTATCGATCAGGGTGCCTCGTGCCGCTGGGCGCTGCAGCAACGGGCTGCTCCCCGCTGACAACTGGCTCGCCTGTGGGTTGGCAGCTGCATACCTCCCTCAAGGGCAAGGTGGGTACCATGGAGCTTTTGGCTAGGGAGACCCTGACTTCCTCTGCAGATGATTAATTTTTATCAAGATGCACATTTTCAGGCTATGTCCATTACGGTAATGCACAGCTACTTGGTGTAAAAGCCATTGGTCACGTCAGCCTACCCCACGTGTAGGGAGAAAGCGCAGCCCTTCTCTTCCTGGCCAGGCAGTCAGGCACGCTGATTTTTTTTTCTTTTTGTTTTGCCCACTGCATTCCAGCTGGAGCGAAACCTCCCCCTGGAAACGCATTTTCCGTTGCGATGCAGGGGAGTTCCTGCCCAGGAGCTTCTCTGGTAAATTGTCTGTTGCAAAACCAGCCCATTGTCAGGCAAACATTCAGCCCCATTTTGGAGCGTGTTTTGGAGGGGTCACGGTGCAAACTGAGCTGCCTGGGGTCTGGTGATGGGGAGGCAGCCCTCAGCGTCAGCAGGCTCAGTGGCAGTGTGCGATGCAATATTGGACACTGCCAGCAGATAGCACCACGGCTTCTGTTCACATCCTGCTTAGACAAAAACTCCCCAGGAAAAGGGAGGAAAAAGGGAAAAGCGCCAAGAGAGGCTGTGAGCTGCAGTTGCTCCAGGTGATGCCAGCAAACAGCAGCCTCTGGCTCAGCCACCTCTTCTGTGCTGAGTTTCCTGGAGTGAAGGAGAGAGAGGAGCATCCTAATTACTGCATCTAATTGCAAAAGAGAGCAAATTGCGGAGGGCTGGGCTGTCGCATCTACTCTGCACGCTGCCTCCCTGCACAGGGCTCCTACTGGGCCAAGGAGACCGTGGGGAGCGAGAGACTCCTTGGCACGGCCGGCACTGCAGGACAAGGCCCCAAGGGTTGGAGCCACAGGGGGGAAGCGGGTGTTTTGGCGCCGCTCAGGGAACGCGCGGCCCTGCCCTGCCTGCCGGTGAGGATCACACACAACCCGCGACCTCCCTGAGCCCCCGGGGGAGCTGCGGCCGGGGGAGGAGCACCTGGGTTCAACAGCAAGGCGCTGTGACCCTGGGCCCGTCGCCCCGGTAGTGACCAGGGATGGATGGCGGGATCGGCAGAAAGGAGGAGAGAGAGGGAGCGTGCACTGTTTGTTGCCCCATGGCAAAACCCCCCGGGGAGGCCCAGGCCTCAGGGCCCAGCGCCAGCGGAGCCCCACGGCGGCTGCGAGCCCTCCGCTGTCGGGGACCCGCACGGTCCACACGGCTGGTAGCAGCCTCACAGCGCCAGCCCACGGGGAGCCTTGCAAGGGCAAGGGCAAGGGCCTGGCCCCGGATCCGGGCGGGCGAGGAGGGTACCGCCACGGGGAGTCGAGCGGTGCCTGCGGCCGGCGGCGCTGTGCTGCCCTCGCGCGCGCTGCCAGCCACGGGAGACCTGGGCTTTTGAGGGGCTCCTGCCAAAACGAGGTGACTGGCAGCATGCTTAGGGCCACCTGCCATCGGCGCCCCGACCTGCTGCCCTCACCTGTGCTGGGGACTCTTGCCATCCTCGGCATCTGCTCGCTCATGTCTGAAGAGCAGATTTGGGGGATCCTGGGTTCGTGAGGGAGTAAGGAGAGCTCCTTGCGTCTGGATGCCAGCGCAGGGCAGGACGTGCCCTTGCCAAGGGCTGTTTGGAGGAAAAAGGCTACCTCTGAATGTGCTTTGAGGGCCTTGGCAAGTCTCGTTAGATCACAGACCTGTCAGGAAGATCCCTGCCTGCGAAGGCATCTGCCAGTGCGAGCCGATGGCTACGCACTGGTCACACACATGCGGCGTCCGGCTGAAAATGCTGCTCCAGGCGTGTGGCTGCAGCTGGTGGCCAAGGCACCCCGCTCCCCACGTGGCACCCCTGCCCAGGGTGTCCGATGGCCCCAGTCGCATGCTCCCAGGGGATGCCAGGCCAGCCCCAGTCCTGATCCTGCTCAGACCTCTCTCATCCCCACAAGGCCCAGAGCATGCCTTCCCTGGGGACCTCCAGTCTTCCAGGGCAGGACGGGCCCTGCAGCATCCCTCAGTGCCCTCCTTACCCCGCTTGCTCCAACACAGGAGCCCATGCAGCCTGCGCCAGGGCCTGGCCCGCAGCTCGCAGTCCGGCTCCAGCATCACCGGGGGCCCGGAGCGAGGGGCCAAAAGTGCTTTCACACCAGGGAGCAGTGCTGGTGCCCCGTGCCCGGCAGCCTCACCAGCACTGCCCTCCACTCGGCCTGCCAGGGTCGCTCCTGAGCCCGCTTTGCACCACCGCACCTGCAGGTTCGTTTTCACCATTGCTTGCCCCACTTCTTCACCTTTCTTGAGCTTGAACAACGAATATAGATTTCCTTTTGTGGAAGTGCTTTTAGGACGTTTCACTTCAAGATTTCCAAATATTAACCCAGCGCTGCAGTTGAGCGTAGCAAGGGAGCATTTAATACAGAGTTGTTCTTCTTGGCATCAGAAATGATAGTACCTTTCCTGATCTTAGAGAAGAAGAGGTTTTTCCAGGCTGACTTCTGGGCAGATTTTGCTTGAAGCTTCCCCTTAAGGGATATTCTCTAGAAGCAAAGGTACAATTAAATGCACAGAAGGCATCCCTAGACTTGGAAAAGACCAGGGCAGTGATTCACCACCCCTGGGACAGGCATCTCTGCTCTAGACTCAGATCTTTTCTCTATTAATATCTCCCCTCCAGGAAGACAAATATAGGTTGCTGGTCATTAGGGGTCAATTCGCTCAATGATCCAGCCTTTCACCTTAGTTTATAAACCTTACCCGTATTAAAGGTTTCACATAACTGTAGACCAAGGGAGCTCTGCTGGGCCAGCTAAACACATTTTCCTAGAAAGTGCCTATTGTATTAATTCAGACCCCAACAAAACTGCAAGCTCACGGGGCTGCTGCTGAACTGTGTAGTCATGCTGTACGCATGGCCGGGGCTGAAAGGCCCCAGCGCCGGCCCCGCTCCTGCCTGCTCCGGCCGCCTCCCCTGCCCAGGCATCTCGGGGGTGCACCAGGCTTGAGCAGGTCCCCCTCCCACCCACCCCGCTCTCCACCGGTGTGCACGAACAGCTCGTCGTGGCTGCATCTCAGAAGAAGGCAAGCGATTGCCTGCCAGCTCCTTCTCGGACTTTGACTGCTGCTGTGTTCCCAGGGTCAGAAGGGTAAGAAACGGTCCCCTGTTGCCCTCCGGTTCTGCACGCACTCTCCACACTGGCAGTCCCCGGCTGCCAGCCCACCGCGCCACCCCGCTGCTCAGCTCGCCACGGCCAGGCGGTGGGAAGCTGCGTCCTTAGGGTGCCCGGTGCTCCCGGGTTCGGGATGCCCTTGAAGACTCTGCGTCTCGCCCCTGCCCGCAGGCCCGCCTGTCCTCGGGCGGGAGGCAGGGTGATGGCGCACACAGCAGCGCTCCGCACTCCCCCATGCAGCCTCGGAGGCTGCCTCTACCCACCCTGGAGGCAGCTGTGCCCAGGGAGGTGCTCAGACGCCATGTCCAAGCGTGTCGGGGTGCTCAGATGATCTCCCCAAACCTCCTATCGCTCTGCAGTAAAGAGCCCAGCAGGAGTGGTGGGACATGGGCTCCCAGGATGCTCTTGCCTTAGTCTTCCTGGTACAGCACTAGCACAAGACCTCAGCTAGATGCTGGCTATAAAAGCGATCAGTGTTGGAGCGGAGGCATCAGCTGACAAGCTAATTTTGGCTCATTGGCAGCTGCAGAACCAGAGCTGGGATGGAGCCTAGGGCAATAGCTAGTCTTTCTCCAAGTTTCTGACCCAGAGCTTGAGGTTTGGTCCCCGACTAAGTCCCTGTTCTTCCTGCCCTTGTGCCAGTGCAGCCAGGATCCCTGTGGCTGACAGCGCGTGGGGGCAGAGGTCGGACATCCCTCCGCCGTCTCCCCGCCTGCTCCTCCCTCCTGCTCCCAGGATTTGCAGCTCCCCGTGACCCTGCCAGCGCCCGAGCAGCTGCACTGAGCCTCGCCAGGGCACATATGCTTCCGGGCGTTCCCGGCAGCCCCATCTCGCCCTACCTGGCCTTACCCCAGCGCTCACCCTCCGAACATATTTAGAGTCTGTTTAGACCCATTCTCTTGGGTTGAGGCTTGGTGCCCTCCCGTGGGGTCTCTGAGCCTGAAGGGGCAATGAGTGCTCCCTCCAAAGTGCATCCGCGCCTGCAGGCTCGTCCCTTCCCCCTTGCTTTCCCTGGAGCGCGCCTTTGAAGGCAACTTGCTTTAGGAGGGTGTTTTTCATGCCCCTCTTCCCCACTACCTGCCTAACCGGTCCTGTCACAAACATGCAGTCTTGCTCCAAAAATATGTGTTTGAAGTTTTTCTTGTTTGCTTTTACTTTGCCCCATCCCTATTTTGCTACTCCCCCCCCCACACCTTATTTGCTTAGGCCATGAACCATGCCGTCTTTTCACCCTGTGCTCCTCTGGGACTTTGCTTCCCAGAGAGGCCTAATTATTCTCCTCTGCACGCGAGAAGTCCCCCTTCCCCATCAGGAACAAAAAGCAGGTACCGGGCAAACAAGGCTGTTCGCTTCCTTTGTGCCAGTGCTGGGCTCAGTAATGAACAGGTGCTAATTGATACCCTTGTGGCTTGGGGTTTTGTCCTCTTTAGCAGCTGGTGCTTAATGAGCCCTCAGCGTAAAAGTGCCTGACTGCTTCTAACAAAGGAGCATCTGGACGTAGGGATGAATAGGGAAGGAGTTTCATTTTTCGAACCCTCCTTCACCAAATTCCTCTCCTTGGCAGGAGGAGATGCTGCCCAGGCGGGCTCTAGCTGTGCCGGTGAGCTGTGCTCTGTCATTCGACAGAAGCATTGGACCAGAGGTGATAGCCTGGCCTCTCTCTGACTCAGTTTCCCCATCTGTAAAGCAAAGATGATGCCCCAAGGCCTGCTCACGCAGGCATTAGGCCTGTGAGTTGCAGAGCTGATGGAGCAAAGGGCACCACGAGGGACCTTGGGGCTGCTGGGGGTGGCATGGCCTGCACTCACTGCAGCCTGGGGAGAAGCCCATCCTCGAGGCCAGCTTATTCCCAGGCTTGACATAGCCCCCTTGTCCTTGTCCTAGAGAATCTAGAGGCAGGATAGAGCTCCCAGGGACTTTAACCAGGGAGCAAATTGCACAAAGAGACTCCTTCTGCCATGAGCACTCACGCACACTGCCTTGAAATGAAGCATTTAAATTCTGATCCTTAGTGAGGGCAAGGGGCACACAGTAGGTGACTAATGGTAGCACTGAACCCTCTGTCCACACAGAAAACGGGAAACATTTAGTGCCATTGATGCTAAATAATTGTGTTAGTCAGTGAGGATTTGTAATGAAACAATAAGAATCAAATTACAATTATTCTCTAGGAATTGTTATACCTTCTGCAAAAGGAGTAAATTGTTTTACTGTGTCAAGGAAAATAAAAGTAATTTTTTAAATCTTTTCTTACATTTCCAAGGAGAGGGAACTTTCTCTTCACTTGCCATTCAACTCAAGAACAGAATTGCTGCAGTAAAATACAAGACCTTAACAAATTCCCTTATTAATTTCTACCTTCTTCTTTTTCAGAGGAGATCCTGATTCAAAGTGTCATAGGATAACTCAAGTTGGAAGGGACATCAGGAGGTCTTTAGTCCAACCTCCTGCTCAAAGCAAGGTCAGCTATGGGGTCAGACCAGGTCGCTGAGGGCTTTATCCAATTGAGTCTTGAAAACCTGCTAAGCAGGACTGCACAACCTCTTTGGGCAACCTGTGTCACCGCTTGAAGATCCTCATTGGGAAAAAAGTTGTCCTTATCTCAAGCCTGAGCCTCTCTTGTTTTAATTTATGCTTGTTATCTCTTGTTCTCCCATAACATAGGTCTGTGAAGAACCTAGTTCTGTCTCCTGGATGACCTCTCTGTAGGTACTGGAGACTGTTAGCCCCCAAAGCCTCCTCTTCTCCTGGCTGAACAAGCCCAGGTCCCTCGGCCTTTCCTCACAGGGTGAGTGCTCCAGCACCCTGAGCCTCTTGTTGGCCCTGCGCTGAACTTGATCCAGTTTGTCAATGCCTTTCTTGTATTCAGGGCCTCAAACTGGATGCAGCATCTGGATGTGGTTGAACGAGTGCTGACTAAAAGGGGATAATCACTTCCCTCCATCTCCTGACTGTGCTCCTGTTCATACAACCCTGGATGCTCTTGACCTCCTTTGCTGCCAGGACACACTGCTGACTCACGTCCAGCCTGTGTCCACCAGGACCCTGGGTCCCTTCCCGCAGAGCTGCTCTCCAGACAGCCCACCCCCAGCCTGTGTCATGCAAGGGGTCCTTCCTTCTCTGGGGCAGGACTTGGCATTTGTCCTTGTAGGATTTCTTAAGGTTTCTTTTAGTCTGTTCCTCCAGCCCAGCTAGTTCCCTTGGGATGACCCAAGAGAGAATTTTGACTTCCAGTTTCTTCCGACTGGCAGATCAAAGTTGCAGCACAGGTTTCTTCTCCTGCATTAAATGGCTGGTGGTAACTCTGGGCAAAAGCAAGCGTCTGAAATGTGCTGACATATAGCTGTTTCTGCTACCAGGCTAAATAATAGGAGGGTTCTTCCCCTCTAATTTCTTCCTCCTTGATGAGGCAGGAACAGCCCCTGGCTGGTGCAGCTGGCACTACTGCCCACAGCAAAGCTGCTCTCTTCCTCGCGCTGGCAACGCCTGCAGCTCTCCCAGCCTTGGGGCCCACTGGTGGGAATGTGCTACCTACGGCTGGGTAGGAAGGTGATGCTCGTTGGGGTGACGCCATCGCTTGTGGGGTCCTGCTGTGCAGTTCTGCTGCACACACAGCCAGTCTCGGGGTCGCTTGCTCTGGATAGCATCCCAGGGCTCGCTAGCAGCTACGGAGGCTGCTGGCACTGCGTGGTGCTCCAAAAAGCTGCTGTGCCACAAGCTGAGTGTGAGTAGCCACAGGCAGAGCCCGGTTCAGGACAGTACTTGAGCCCTGGGTGCTTGGCAGGATGGGGAAGGGGTCTATTTTGCTGCCAGTGGATCACAGACCTCCTGGGTGGCAGGTCCACTGCCCTGGGTGCTTCACTCGCCTCACAAACCTGGCTGCCAGCCCTGGGATGGCTGCCGCCTGCACATCCCCAGGCAGGCAGACCTGAGGCTTTTGGAGGAGCCCAGCTAAGCTGCCTCTATCCTGCTCACTGTTCGTCGCCTGAGTTTCTTTCCAGTCTGATCTGGAAAGCCAAGCAAACAGTTGTATGAATGCAGTAGTAGGATATGAGTGATCCTTGCGTTTGTGTTTATGGCTGTTTAATGAGCTAATTTGCCTTCACACTATTGATTTCCCTGGGTTCTGCTGAGAGATAGCTTGCCTCTGGGTAATGAAAAGTGACTCAGCCTCTCTGAACAGTGCCATGCCTTAAATCCGTAGGACGTGCTAACGCAGAGCGGGCAGGGAGCACGCTGCTGCTTGTATGCTCTTCTGTGGCTGCTCTGGGAAGGGGCTGTTATGGACTACAAGGCACAAGATTTCTCAGTTGAGTTAAGAAAGATTTACCACTCCAGGAGAGAGCTCAAACCCTGAGGAAGCATGTCCAGAACTTGGATTTGTACCAGTCATTTAAAATGCCGAAGTATTGCCTTGCAGCTAGCACTACCCAAATCTGGCCTTTCCCTGCTCTCAAGCAGTGCTGGGAATGTGCTGCACACTGACATTTTAGCACTCTTCCCACACATGTGCACACACACACGCATGCATGCACGCGCGCGCACACACACACACACACACACACACACACACACACACACACACACAAAAAGGGGCCCAGAGAGCGGAATCACACTGAACACTCCCACTGTGGCTCAGCACCCAGGAAGTCCCCACCTTCCTGGCTCATCACTGCAGCCTGGCCAAGGGAAAAGGATGAGGAATAGACCCAACTATCTACTTACTACTAGTAAGTAGGTTCTTACTCCCAGAGGCCCCTGCTGCCACCCTTGTCGTGATGCTGCACAGGGACAGGCAGTCTCCGGGCAGCTTTGCCTCTGTCTGCCAGCTCTTCAGAGCTGTCCTCCCACTCTTCAGCAGCAGTTGGGGCCACTTCGAGGACCAAGTTGGTGTCTGGAGCTGAGCTTTGGTACCTGTGTACCCATCTTCACTCTGCTCTTCTCCCCTGCCACCCCAGTGCCCAGGGGTACTTCACTTCAGCTCCTCACTTGACTTTAATAATGCAAGGAGGTAGGGCTCATTTCACCTTCCCATTGCATCTTCTGCAACAGCAGCTGGGAAACCTCAGAGCAGTGGGATGCTGAGACCTGGCTGTGTAGCCAGGAGTCAAGTTCTTGTCAGGAGCCCAAAGTTCTGGCCTAGCCACACAATCACAGAGCAAGAAAGCAGCATAAGCAGTGACAAAGAGTCAAAAGACTGAGCCAGAGCCCCCTTCCCATCCCCCAGCATTCCTGTCTCACACCTTCCTACCCCACATCTCCCCACTCAGAGCACCACTGGGCAGAGGTGAGATCCTGCCCATCATTGCTCAGCACAGCATGAGGTGCCAGCTCCTGAATGCAGCCAAGTTCTCAGAACCACATTTGCAGCTCGAAGAAGCTGGACATGACGTGGGAGATGGCATTTCAAATACAGCCCTCGGGCATAAAGGAGAATGGAGGGTCAGTCTGCCGAACACCTTCCACGTTGGTGTGCTCATGTGAGGAGTGCCAGGGATAAACAAAAGGAGCTGGAAGTCTTAATGCATGATCAAGATTATGATTTAATTGGAATAACAAAGGCTTGATGGGACAATCCACATGACTGGAATATTAATATCGAAGGATGCAGCTTGTTCCAGAAAGACAGGCAGAATATTAAGGAGGAATGCGTTGCTTTGTATATTAAGGACAGACACGTTTGCTTTGCAATTCAGGGAGAACCTGGATGCCATCCTAGTGCAGTGTCTACAGATGACATGGAGGGGACTTTAAGTGAGTTGTGTTAGACTCAATCAAAGCCCAAGGCTTTGTGGTGACAGAAAATTACCCTACTTAGCACCTAGTGGGAAATCATAGCAGCAGAAGACAGACTGTCCAGCAAAATCTCCCAATGCATTGGAAGCAATTTTTGCTAGAGGAGGTAAGAGGTGACTAGAGGAGAAGGTCTTCTAGGTTTGCTTCTAACCAACAAGGGGATGGATGCAGATGGTGGAGGGGAAGATAAGTTGGGTGAAAGTGGCCATGACATGAAAGACATCCTTGTCTTCAAGGACAGAAAGAAGCAGATCTCTGAACTAAGAAAAAGGACTTCAAGGAGGTAGACTTTAATAATTATGAAGACTGGATGTTAAGATTGCAAGGGCAGCAAATCCAAGAAATAAAGGGTTTGAGGAAAGCTGACGGTCCTCAGAGAAACACTGTTCAACACACAAACACAAGCATATCCCCAGTACAGAGGCAGAAAAGGAAGCACAATAGGAGGTATGCTAAATTACAAAAAAACAGTCATGTATGGAGGAAGGGACTGCTGGAGATCAGTTAGATCAGGCTGGACGGGGCCTTGTCCAGTTGAGTTTCAAATATCTTCAAGAATGGAGAGCCCACAACCTCACTGAACCCTGGTCCAGTGTCGACTGACCACCTTCAGGTGAAAAAAACTTCCTTATATCAAGTCAGAATTTCTGTGTTCCAACTTATGCTTGTTGTCTCTTGTCCTGACCCTGGGCACCTCCAAGAGTCTGGCTCCGTCTTCTCTGCACCCTCCCATCAGGTAGCTGTAGACAGCCGTGAGGTCTCGTCTTCACCTTCTCTTCTCCAGGCTGAACAGACCCAGCCTCTCCTTGTTTGTCCTGTGCTCCAGCCCCAGTCATCTTGGTGGCATCCACTGGGCTCTGTCCAGTATGTCAATTTCTGTCTTGCACTGGGAAGCCCCAAACTGGACCTAGCACTGCAGATGAGGTCTCATCAATGCTGAATAGAGGGGAAGGAACCCTTCCCTCACCCTGCTGGCTGTTGCTCACTCTTGCTATTGCAGCCCAGGATGTGGTTGACCTTCTTTGCCTGGGCGGCACACTGGATGCCTGCCTAACTTGTCTACCAGGGCCCCAGGGCCTCTTCTGCAAAGCTGCTCTCTAGGGAGTTGCCCCAGCGTGTTCGGCTGCAGGGGATCACTCCCTCCCAGGGGTAGGACTGTGCATTTGCCTTTGCTGAAGTGTATGAGGTCTCTGCAAGCCCATTTCTCCACCCTGTTGAGGTTCCTCTGAATGATAGACCTGCCCTTCAGCATTTTGAATACTCCCTACAGTTTGGTGTAATCCAAAAATCTGCTGAGGGTGCCCTCTATCCCAACAGCCAGGTCTTAATAAAGATATTGAACCGTATTGGTTCCAGTATTGACCTTGATGTACCCCACTAGTAATGGGCTGCCAGTTGGATTTTGTACCCTGAGCACCACTCTTTGAGCCCATGTTCCAGCCAGCTTTCCATCCCTCCCCTGTTGTCCATTTCTCCAGTCCATATCTCACCAGTTTGGCTATAAGGAGGCTACAGAAGACGATGTAAGAGACCTTGTTAAAGCCAAGATAAACAGCATCCAGTGCTCTCTCCAAACCACAAGCCTTTGATCACATGGCTGGGAGCAAACAGGAAGCAGAAAATTGATGGATTTGAATCTAAATGCATTCACTTGTAAAGTAAAATCAAGAAGGCCAAAGGAAAAGAACTGTGATTCAGCAAGCAGGGCTGTGAGAGATCACTCCAGGAGTATGTGAGGAGGAAGGGGAAGGGCAAAGACAGGGCTGATGGCCTATGGGATGGAGAGGGAAAGCCACATCTCAGGTGATACTGAGAAGCCTGAAGCATTTACTGCCTTATTGCAGCAGCCTTTGCTGTGGTCGGCTGAAGTGTGCAATTAGCACCAGCAAAAGGGTAACATCTCAGCTGAGAACAGGGCTAGAGAGTGCTTGGGTAAACTGGAACGTTCAGATAGGGAAAGCCTGGCAGTCCTCTCCATGGATGCTGGCAGATCTGGCAGCAGGAGTGTCGGAAACGGTAGGAGTTATGGCTGAAAACTCCTGGGGAACAGGGCCAGTGCAGGAGGACTGGAGAAGGCCAATGCTGCGCCAGTCTCTAAAAAGGAGAGTAAATTATAGACTATTTAGCTCAGCTTCAGTCCTCAGAGAAACACTAGCACAAATATCAGACAAACCACCTGCAGGACCCTGTAAGATAACAAGCAGAAGAGCAGCTGCCAGTGTAGACTTCTAATGGATAAACTGTGACAAATCAATCTAATTTTCTCCTTTGGCAGGAGAACTGGAAATGCAGTAGATATATCTTGATGTTTGTAAGGCTTTTGACACACTTTCATAAAACATACTCATAAGCAAGTTACTGGCCATATTCTCACTGAACTTAATACTAAATGAGCACTGTTCCTAGCTCAGATAACCATTTCCAGGATGTAGTTACCAGCAGGTAAGATATTGGAATACAGAACAGGCTTTAAACTTGCAAAGAAAATATGAAGACAAGAATGGCAAGTATGTTGGGAGACAGGTTCCGAATTCTAAACTATTCTTCCAGGCCACCTTCACTGACAAATTGGAAGAAGGGTCTTGGGGAAAAAGATGTAATGCAACAGAGATAAATGCAGCCAGCACTTCAGTACAAACAGGCAATTGTATAAATAAGGAATGGGGAGCAAGAAGCAAGACAGTAATTTTGGGGGAAAGGATCTGTGATTATAATGCATCACAGCAGAACATGGGGATAACAGCATCAGGCTGTTGTGAAAAAGGCAAAAATCACGCTGGAATGTACAACCAGGAGGATTGCTTCAAAGACACTGGAAATAGCTCTTCCTTTCTGCTTGGTTCCAGGAAGCCTCAGCTGAAGAATGAAGCTACTTCTGGACACTGCCCTTTGGGCTGGTTGGAGAGAATCCAGAGAAGGATGTCAGAGACCTGGAAAACATGACCTGCAAGTAAAGACTGGGAGAAGTAGGACTGCTTAATTGGTAGGAGAGAGCAGAGGGACTCTGGCAGCAGTCTGCAGGGATGTAAATGATTGCTGAAAAGAGGAAAGGATTAATCTGTCTGTGCTGGATAAAACAAAGAGAAACAGGCTTAAATCACAAGGAAAAATCAAGATAGATTCTGGGAAAATCTTTCCAGTGAGGAGGAGAGTGAAAGACTGGAGTCACCACTGTTGAGGTTTCTAGAACTAGTTTGACAGCCATGTCTCAGAGAGCAAGCCTGTGGTTGGGGAAGTGTATTACCTGGTCACAAAGGTTCCCTCTTTTCTAGGATTTTACCATTTCTGGATAAAAACATTTTGGAAACTCTTAAAGGAGGAGTCTGGCTGGCTTCATGACCTGAGGAGAAGCACAGCTACAGTCCTGAACTGGGCAAGCCCTGAGAATAACCCACAGAGACTTAAATGGATGAAAAGGTGTGGAGGGAACGCGAAGCCCCAGAATTAAACCAGTATCATCCTTAAGAGCCATTTAGGAAGGCATTGGGGACTGAATTTCAGATCAGCTTCCCCTAGAAACTGAGAGTGAAGCTAGGGATGGAAAAGTTACAGAAATGAACTCTTTGGGTAAAGCAAAGTGGGAGAAGCTTGCATGAGCAGCAGACCCCAAGTCACAATGGGTGCTCAGCAGGAGCCCAGAGAAAGAGGAGAGTAGCAAGTAAATTTGACTGGAAGTAAAATCATTACAGTCAGTTAGAGGAAAATGTACTGGAAGAAAAACACTATATAAAGAGCTGGGGAGTTGTATAATTTGTAATTTGTTAAACTATTTCTGTTGTCTCTTTCCAGGGGCGGTCCTGGTCAATGGCTCTGCTTTAGTTCCATGGACATGATGAGTAGAGCTCACCCGAGAGGCTGGTAATGGATAGTGAGGGACTTGGCTAATGATGAACAGCATGTTAAACACCTTTCACTTTTGTTAATTGGAGGAATGATTAGAAGAACCTTTGAGCTGGCAAATCTTGAGCAGAAAGTCAGTCACCAGGGCTTCACTGAAAACTGTGGGAAACTACTGTCAGCTAATATTTCTCTTCCTAGTTAAAACTGCTGGCCAAAGGATGGCCCTCTTTCTAGATTTGACCGCTACCATTGCATCATAGTACTTCAATGTAGGGGTCCACAAATGAGTCTCATGAGTCCAGCCCTGCTGCTGATGCAGGCATGGGGCAGAAGGACTCGGCATGTGGAGTCTAGTCTGTTCAGTTCATTTTGTTCCCAGCCTGAGAAAATAGGCACAAAAGAGCAACATTAGAAGAACAGTAACACTGCAGAAACCAAGTTCTTCACAGTGGTAAGGGTAGAACAAAGCTTCCTGTGTAATTCATGCCCTGTACCTGTCTGCAGTGATAACGGGAGCATGTGGTACTCTGAACAAGGGAGCCAGCTTCATTTCCTGTGGGAGAGTCACACTCGGGATGAATTGGGGCCCTGCAGAGAGGGAGGCTTCCAGGTCCTCAGAGCTAAAACGATTACAAAGTTATACTAGCATCATGTCCTGAGCAGAGTTTAGTGCCAGATAGCACCTAGAAGCAGGTTTATAGCAACGATGAAGCACCTATTCCAAAGGGAAAGCTGAAAATGGGCCATTGGGAGTGTGCTTGCTCTAATGTGTCTGGCAGGTCAGTGTTGCCTCTTTGAGTCATGCGTGCGGCCCAGGGCAGGTGACTGTCCCACATGCAGCCAGCTTGGTGCCAGGGAACCACTCTGGATTAACAGTACCTGCCATGAAATTCCTGAGTGACTATTCTTGGGAGCTCCCCCACCCTATCTCCCCTGCCATCAATCATTTGTGGCATCAAAGCCCAGTGGAAACCACTTAATAACCCCAAATAATCCAACATGAAAAGTTACAAGAGCAAACATAGACTTTATCAGATAAAGGCCTGGCCCAGGCTCCTGGGGGTGGGAGAATTTCCTTGAATAACTAGATCCAAGAGAAGCTCTGTGCTTGAACTGGGGTCTCCAGCTTTAGGCTGTCCTAACAGACTCCTTAAGATCATTACTGTGCAACTTGGTTTGCTCTTGGGCTCCTCACTCCCTACCTCTTCTAGACCAAGCCTGAGAAAACATAGGTCCTTGGAAGACTTGGGATCCCTTGCTTAGGTTGGAGGTCAACTTCTTACTGCCATAGCCTGGCACATGTGAGATGCAGGCACCCCAGAGTGCTCCAAATAAAAGCCTGGGCCAAGAGGTGTTTGGGCTAGGGCATCTCTGATCCTTCGCCTGGTTTGGATGCCACTTCAGCCAGCCACCTCCATAGAGGAGTTTATTACCTTCTTGCTGTCAGCTTCAGTGAAGGGAGCATGACGTACATGAATTTCAACAAAGGCCAGTCCAGGGCTATTCCTGGACTGGGGAGGTACTATAACCCCATGGGGCTGAGCAGAGGTGACAAAACGTCTCAAGCAGGTTCAGAGCAGCTCTCCAAACCCTTCCACTGCAAAGCCAGCCCAATTTAACCTGACCTACAACACTGCTGTTTAAGACGCTGAATTCTACCTTGATGCTAATACTGGGTAATTACTAGTGTATGTTTATATGATAAGCAGCTTCTTTAAAAGTCTGCTCCTTCACCCTCTGGCTGCCTGCAGGCTCTATATTTCACAGAGGGGCACAGGTGAGCTTCAAGAGCTGGGAAGGGAAAGATGTGTGTTATTGCACGAAAGTACCCCTCTTTCCTTCTTGCTGTGCCTGATCTGGCTGTCTCTTGCAGGGCGCATGATCTGACCTATCACTGCACCTTGCAGGAGGAGGGTTACCTGTCAGCTTGGCAAAGAGCCCTGCCCAGAGCCAGCAGGTTTCTGGGACAGCTCCAGCCCTTTCTGGTTTGCTGTCTCACCAGAGGCACTGCTTTTGGACTCTACTGCTTACCCACCTTGTAGCCTCCCAGGGGCTGTGCTGACACCATCATTCCCAGTGGGATCTGATAGCTGGACCTGTGTGTCCCCCCTCCCCACTGCCCAAGGGAGCTAGGAAGCTGGGGCGCAGGGAGCGGGTCATACTGTGTCCAGATCCAGGGCTCCTTGCTAACTTGGTGGCTTAGTCAGAAAAGATGCACTTCCAAGATACGATGGGGACTTTGAAGGGGGCTTCTGGTGCAATGAGCTATGAGTAACAGAGCTCAAATTCAAGCCAAAACCAGCCACCCTTCCACGTCACGGAGCCCACACAGGTTGCTTGGGCACAGACTGCCATCATCTGGGCTACAGTCTCACACCAAGCACTCCCAAGTAAAATCCTTCTAAATCATCTTTGTAAGCATCACTGATCCTTCTACTGCCAGTGTCGCTCTCGTCTGCCTGCCTCTGTCTCAGGTTCCCAGCCACTGAAGAGTTGAGGGCCTGTGGCTCCAGCTGATGGACCTTCACACAGGGAGGACTCACCAGCACAAGCTGCAAATACGTATCTGCTCGGGGGATGTAACAGCACCAGCAATGAGGGCTAGTAAATACTCTTTCCAGTGCAGACATGGCATGTTTGCAGAGCCCTGGCCAGGTCATGCCAGCTCAGGGATCCCAGGCAGTTCTCTTTGCCCCTTGCACCGGGCTGTTGTCACACAGACATCACCCAGCATCTCTGGTTCCCAGTGTCTCTGGCCACTTTCCAGGCCCAGGCTGCTTGTCTCAGATCTCTGGAAGTGAGGCTAACTTTGGACCATGCTTCCCAGAGCCCCAGCCTTTGGATGCTCTACTTTAGAGAATATCGCCCTTTAGGGCATGAGACGGTTGATGCAAACAGACGTGGGTTTAGCCAAAGTATTTCCCAAAGCATCATTGCTTTAGGTAGCACAAATCTTTGCAAAATCAAAATCACTTTCATGGCATTCCCTGAAAGAATTTTTGGGGGTTTGTTCTAGGGGCCAGAGAGAGAGACAAAATATGGCTCCAGAGGACCTAATCCTTATATGCACTTGGGCAATTCCTTCTTGCTAGCCTCAAACCTCCCTGCAAATCACAGGCCGGATGGCCAAGTGGGTCACCAGCCCTCCTACGTAGTTCCATACGGTATCTGGTTCATGGATGTAGGGCATATGTATTGGAGTATATGCACAAACATCACAACTCATCATTAAGCCTCCTGTCAACATGTTTGAACCTTTGGAGGTAGAAGAAGAGCAGAGACTGAGCAGATCAATAACCTTGTCACGCTTAAACTCCTACTCTAATGTGGTAAATTGGCACTGTCCAATAGAGCTTGTGGCATGCGTGAAATGGAGAACATCGGAGTTGTCATGACTGCCTGGCACAGTACACCTCGGCTGGCTAAGGTCCCTTGCTGCAGCAGTAACATGGTCAGCAGCACTGCCTCTGTCCCCAGCAGTAACTGATAACTCCAGTGCAATAATCTCAGTGGTTTTGCCCAGAGTTTGCCATCAGCATGTTCTTAAATTTGCTTCTGTGATAAAGGACGCAGTAAAAGCAAAAATTTGCTGTTCATGTGCATCTGGTGGTATTTTACATGTCTCAGAATTTAAGTTCGAGATTTGGAAACAATACTGTATTGTATCCAGTATAAAATCTGCAGGACAGGTTCTGCACAAACATACCCTCTGCCTTGCTTTACTAATGGAGACTCTCAAGGAGGGAAGGGAGAACTGAGGCCCCCAGTCTTCAATTCCTGTTGGGTGAAGAATGATTTGATTGTGACAAGAGCTGAGCTTCATCTCCAGCCTGAATCCAGTGCAGTGTGGCCAAGCCCCCTGCAAGTTAGAGGACAGATGTTAGAAAGGAGACAAGGGATCGTTCACTCACCTTGTGCTGGGACGAGTACCCACTATATCCCAGTAAGATTCTTCTCTGACCAAAAGCTCCAATAAAGCCCTCAGCTTGTAAAGAATACAGAAAACTAACTGTCTGAGGCACACTAGCCTCCTTGAAAGCAGAAAAGCAAATGTCCTCCTACTCTAAGAGATGCAAATGCACAGGTGACTTCAACAAGCAAAGAAGAGCTGTTACCGTCAAGTAGTTGTAGACTAATTTGCTGTGGTGGACAAAGCCCTGAGTCCCTACACTGAAAAAACAAAACAAAACAAAACAAATCAACAAAAAACCCACTAGCAGCAGGTAATTGTTCTCTTAACAATCTCTTCCCACTGCTTGAGAAATCTGTGAAGTAGCTGCCCTGTTCCTGGATGAGCACTGCCACCAGGTAGAAAAGATTTCATTTTCGGTGGCCTGGTGTCTTCGGGTGGCATATCAAACAGAGGGAAAATTATATCCACCTTGTTTATCTCTGTCTGCAAGATGGATAGAAACTCCAGCACCCCGGGCTCTGCAACACCCAGCCATGCCTAATTCTGAGACATACCTTTCTTCAGGGACTGCCAGTCCAGCCCCAGATGGGACATGTTTCTTACAGACAGCACTGGAGCATCCCTTTCTGCAAGAAGACAAGCTTAACCTGGAAACACTTGGAATTCCCACTTCTTGTCCCCGCAGCAGCCAGCGCCTGCCCCTCAGTAGGGCTGGCCCAGCTCTGCGCAACACACACCTGCGGTGCACCATGCTGGGCACACATGCCCCGCTGGCTGGACACGCTGCAGCACCGAGGTGTGTTTGGGCAGGTAGCTTTAGTAATCTGTACTGACACTGTATATTAAACAGGTTTTCAAAATCTCCAGGGCTCCTGTCCAGCGGAAGTAGCACATTCGCTACTAGCCTGCAGGCGCTGCTCCATGCTGTGTTGCCCCTCAGCTGCTGCTCCTGCAGCTCCAGCCCAAAGCAAGAGCTGCCCTTTCAGTGGCTGCCAACCCCATCTGCGACTGCACTGCCTCTGTCCCCAGGCCTGCTCCCAGGCTGGTGGGAGCTGGCACTTATGGTTTGGTAGGCTCCCACCGTCTGCTGCAAAATCTGCATCTTAAAAAAATGAGAGCAATGTTTTCAAGAGTGATGTGACATCAGAGGTCTCTGTCCCTGGTGACAAGCTCAGACCTCCCTCTTCTTCCTGCAGATCAGCACAGCTCTGATGGGCATGCTGCACGCAGCTGGGGGTATAGGCCACCCATGTCTCCCTGGGTGCTTACATGGGTCCTCCGGCCACTGAGGAGGGGGCAACTGTTAGAGCAAGGCCACTCCACCAGCCACACAGGGTGCTGCGATTCAGGTCACAACTGCCAGACGCTGGGACGCAGCTCAAGGCCCTGTTGCAAACTCCCTGAAGACCATGGGAGTCCTCCGGACCTCTCTGTCAGCAGGAGCATGTTCTGGGTTACCACCAGGCTCCAAATGATGTTTTTCTCCCACTTCAGGGATACCAGCGATAGAGAAAGCACAAGTCCCCCAAAAACTGATGTCTCTGGCAGGACAGTCTACAGCAGGTCAGTCTCTGCCTTTCCAATTGAAGTTCTGTAGAAGCCAATTGAGTGCGTTCTCTCTTTAATTTCCTCATTGCTTTCTTTTGCGAGTATTTGTCACCGTTGCCTAGCTCAGATGCTGTGAGTAACCACTTTCACTTGCATTTTACCTTTTCCTGGTTCCAGTTAACACTGATTTCAAGGTAAATATGTAACAGCAACATGTTTTTCCTCCAGAGGTGGGGCACAACTATAAATCAGGGCATTGGCACTTGTTAATGAGTGCTGTGGTCACCACAGCAACCTTCTTCCCAGCGCATCATAGGTAATGAGGGGCCCTTCCATATGGCCCAGGTGGAGAGCTGGCTGTGATGACAGGGAGTAGGAAGGTCTCTAATGGGCAGTGAGGTATTGGGGTGCCTTCCTGAGCCCAGAAAAGTTTGGCCAGGGAATCTGTCACAATTCCTCTTTACAGGGGCCAAAACTTTTTTTTTTTTTCTTAAGCTCAGTTCTGTCTTTGTTCTGCAAGATCCTTGGGGTCACCATCCCTCTAATCTAAACTGAGCACAGGGAAATACTAATACATGGCACAGACCTCTAAATCCACGTTATCCAGAACGAAGCAATCCCTTTCACTCTATGAATAATAAAACAGACATGGCCCTGATTAGGATTGGCTTGGTAGATGAGTTTCCATCATAAAATCACATGTTCTGTTGTGGGCCCCCTAGATCAAGATGGATGTGAAGAAATTGAAGAGGCATCAGTGAAGGATGAGTAAGATGGGCACAGGGCCCTTGAACACAGACAGAGGGGGCTGAACTTGTTTCTTCTGGCAAAGAGAAGCCTAAGGGCTGATCTAATAGCAGCCTGCAAGTACTTGAAAGGTGGTTGTAAAGATGCTGGAGTAAAATTGTTCTTAGCAGTGCCAGATGATAAATTAAGGGGCAAGAACCACAAACAAGAGTCTTGAGAGCTTCAGAACTGATGTTAGGAAAAACTCTTTCCTCAGATAGAAGTATGTGTTGGTCACGGATGTGGTGCTGGGAAGGGACCTCTGGAAGTCTCTAACCTGGCCTCCTGTGGCCCCTTCCCACTAATACTTCTGTGATTTTAGAACAAAGTTGTTACATAATTCATTCTGAAATTAAATTTGACAGCTGAATTCTGAACCTGAAAGTTTTTTTTGTCTTGTTTTACAGTCTCCTAACACACAGTCCATCTATTTTGCACATATAACAAACATGTATAACCTTTCAACACAGGCAAGGGCAGGGTCCTGCACCTGGGGAGGAATCACCCCAGGCACCAGTACAGGCTGGGGGTTGACCTGCTGGCAAGCAGCTCCGCCGAGGAGGACCTGGGAGTGCTGGTGGACAACAAGTTAAGCATGAGGCAGCAGTGTGGCCCTTGTGGCCAAGAAGGCCAATGGTCTCCTGGGGTGCATTAGGCAGAGTGTTGCCAGCCGGTCGAGGGAGATGATCCTGCCCCTCTCCTCAGCCCTGGGGAGGCCTCCCCACGAATACTGTGTCCAATTCTGGCCTCCCCAGGACAAGAGAGACATGGCACTACTGCAGACAGTCCAGCGGAGGGCTACAAAGATGATGAGGGGCCTGGAGCATCTCTCCTCTGAAGAAAGGCTGCGAGAGCTGGGCCTGATGAGCCTGGAGAAGACAAGACTGAGAGGCGATCTGATCACTGTGTACAAGTATGTGAAGGGAGGGTGTCAAGAGGATGGGGCCAGACTCTTCTCCGTGGTGCCCAGCAACAGGACAAGAGGCAACGGGCACAAACTGAAACAGAGGAAGTTCCATCTGAACCTGAGAAAAAACTTCTTGACTGTGAGGGTGACAGAGCATTGGAACAGGTTGCCCAGAGAGGTGGTGGAGTCTCCCTCGCTGGAGATATTCAAAACCCGTCTGGACACAATCCTGGGCAAGGTGCTCTAGATGACCCAGCTTGAGCAGGGAGGTTGGACTAGATGATCTCCGGAGGTCCCTTCTAACCTAAACCATTCTGTGATTCTGTGATTCTATAGCAATGACTTTGTTAATCACCCTTAGGTGTTTTTTTGGAGACCATCTGACCAAAAAGTGGTTAATCTGAACATAAACTACTTGGTTTTCTGATCATAACGTACCAATTAATTCTACCTTTGCAGGCATTCTTCATACAAAGGATAAGGTGCTGCTCTGGAGACAGCAGGAGGTTATGGCAAAGGATGGTGTTGGCCAAAGGTTGACCACTGAAGGAAGAAAATGAAAAGATCAAGTATAGGAATGTCGGCTGGCTAGAGAAGGAGTTGGAGGAAGGACTGGAGAAGAGGGAAGGCATTGGAGAGGAATACTTCACATATGTTGATCCAGCAGATCTTCTATATGCAGGGGTAGAATCTGAATCCAAGGGAAGGAAAGATGAAATGTAAATATGAGATCTCAGTAGCATCCACTGCTGACATCCATGGACAAGGAGCCAGGCTTCATGAAGAAATCCTCTGGGGCTTAGGGTGATGATGTGGATTAGAGTAAGCCAGAAAGTATACAGGAAAATGCTTTGGAAAAGGAAGTCCTGGCTTCCTAGGAAGAGCATAGGGATATTAAGATCTGTGCAGGGGAATCCAGAGCACTAGGGTGGGTGTAGCACTGCAAAAGACCTGCTTCCCTTAGCTGTGTCCTCTTTTTGATCTACATGTGTGCAGTAAGATGGGCATCTCTAGAGCACACCAGCCTTACCCAGTCATTGGCCAGTTGTGCTGCCCAGCACCCCACCCAGGAAATGGGAGCCCTCCATGAGCAACTGAAGAGGTGTACAGCAAAGAGGATAGAAGCTGGAGAAATTCAAGAACTGAAGAGGGAGTGTGCCAGCCAGACAGCACAGGACATCAGCACCAGCTGAGCTGAACAAGCCAAGACTTCAGAGGGTGCTGTGCAGGGCAGTGACAGCATTGCCACTGGGGCTCTGGACACAGTGTAGCTGCACAAGGGTTGCACTGTACTTTAGGTTAATCAGCCCTGAGCCTCAGCAGCGCTAACTACCTCTGCAGTTTCCTTCCAGTGCTGGAGCTAGCTTGCTCAGAGCCTGCATGAGCAGCCCCATTCTTCTCTTCAAGCAGGTAAGCAACTTCTGATGAACCTCACAGCTTGTCAGGCAAAGAAGGTGCTGGTCGTCTCAGGCAGGCGAGTGTTCAATGCTGCACGCCACCAGCAGAGCCCTGCTGGTCTGATTCCTGGGTAGTGCCAAGCGGGGAGCTGGGTGCTGTTTCCTGTGCAAAGCCCCTGAATGTTGTTTGAACAGAAGCAGGCTTCTCAGAAGAGGTTCAGTCTTAATGCAATGACTTCCACGTAACAGAAAACCTGCCACATGCCTTGGTAGTCTCTTCTGGGGCTTAATGCCCTCATTGCTAACTGGTCCTGGATCGTGTTATGTTTTCACCTGTTAGGTAAAACAGCCCTCTGCATCAAAGAGATTTTCCTGGTGCAGGGAACTCACACAGGCCCCTTCGGTTCTCTGCCAAACTTAGGCAGGCTGTTCTCCTCAAGCAGCTCCCTGGGGAGCAGCTTTCCCATCTCTCGGGCCCTTCTGGTAACTTCTTTAAACTGCCTTCACATTTTCCCAGCCTCAGCCTAAGCAGGGGCTCATGGAACATATAGTACTGCCTCTGTGGCTTGCCCATGCTTCCTGAGGGGCTACCTCCCCTCTCTGTTTGAAACTCCTAAGTATCCAGTTGGACCTCTTAAAGACTAGTGTTGTAGCAGCATGAATAAATCAAGTGACTGAGGCATAAAACCAGGGGGGGGGGGGGGGGGAGGTAACAATCCCCACATGCACCATCCCCAGCAGACTTCTGCAGACTTCTTTCAGTTTGACGTTACGCCTGTTCTAACGTCACCTCGGTTCCACCCCGGAGAGCTGCCATCCAGAGACCAGCTTCCACATCACCACCCGCAGGCAACTACTCCCTAGATCCAACTTGCTATCTTCCTGCCCGGCTGAACTTTGACTGTGCAGACCACGCTGCATAAACCTTGTGTTTATATTTTCAAAGCTGCATGCGTACATCGTATCTACTGGGTACCCAGACAACGAGGGTGAACGGGGTAGCAAGTGAAACACGCAGCTGGCTCTTCCCCGCAGCGTGGCAACCCAGTGCTATGGGAACAAGAAGGGAAAAGCAGAGGTGATCAGAGGAAGCGGAGCAGAGGGGCTCTGCAGTGCAGAAACGAAGGAGCGAACTGGGAGGCCAGTTATGAAGCGGGAGCATCAGATTTACCAGAGTAGGGAGGAAGCTGCTGAGATTCTGGGGGTAGCAGCAATGTGACCGCATGGAGGATGCGTCAGGAGAGCGGAGGGGTGAAGGGGGGGCAAAGAGTTTGCAAGCAGGGGTCACCGGGCAAGCCCTGGGAGAGCACCAAAGGCCGTCCCCGGCGCTGCTCCCCGCGGAGCAGACCCACGCCACCTCACACCGGGCGGGGAGGCAGCGCCCAGCACCACGGGTACAGGCACCCGCGGGAGAGGCCGGCGGAGCCGCGGGGCCAGGCCGGAGGAGGGCGGCCCTCGCTCCCCGGGAGACCGCCGCCCGCGCCGGCGCCGCGGGCTGCCAGAAGGCCGCAGGGCCACAGGGGCGCCCGCGCTCGGGGCCGCCCCAGCCGGGCAGAGCCGCGGCGCTCGGCCCCGGGCCCCGCCGAGGGGAGCGGGCGGCGCGGCGGGGCCCGCGCGTCGCCGCCACGGCCACGGCGCTCCCCTGCAGGACGTTTCACATCCGGGAAATGAGCGGCGAGCGGAGACGTGGAGGGCGCGGGCAGGGGCGCGGGCAGGGGCGGCCCGGCTCCCGGCTCCCGGCGGGGCGGCGGTGAGCGGCGGCGAGCGGCGGCGGCGGCGGGGCGCGCTGGGCCCCGGGGGCGGCGGGCCGGGCGGGGGGCGGCGGGCGGGCGGGGGCGGCGGCGCAGCCAATCGCCGCCGCGCTCACAGCGATGCAAATGGGAGCACAATGGAGCGAGCAATAAGCGCGCTGCAGCCAAGCTTGGCGCGGGCTCCGCTTGGCTGACGGGCCGGCCCGCCAATGGCAGGCGGCCGGGGGCGGCGGGCAGCCAGTGGGCGCGGGGCGGGGGCGTGCCGGGGCGAGGTTAGGGTGTCCTTGCAGGGTGTCTGGGCTAAACTTCACCAAATAATAGCTGTTTGTATTTTGGCTGCCGAGGAGCCATTTTAGGTAAGTTCTGCTCTGAACTTTTGGGTTCGCCTGCCCGGCGCAGCCGGGGGGCGGCGGCGGGGCGGCGGGGGGCGGCGGCGGGGCCGCGCCGGGGCGGCGCTATGAATGAACTCCGCGGTGGCCGTCGCGGGCCGAGGGGCAGGGGAGCGGGGCCGGCCGGAGCCGCGGGGGGCTGGATGCGCCCTCCGGGCCCTGTCATGGCTCCGTCCTTGGGACGCGGCGGGGGCGCCGCGGCCGTTGCGGCGGGCGCTGAAGGGAGCGGGGGAGGGGCGGCCGCGGGGGGCGGGGGCGGCGGCGCCCCCAGAAGTTCCTCCTCGCGCCCCTCCCCCGCGCGGCCCCGCGGCCCCCCTCCTCCCCTGGGGCGCGCGGCCCCGCGCGGGGCCCGGCGGCGGCGGCGGCGGCGGCGGCGGCGGCGGCGGCGGCGGCGGCGGCGCGGTGGGGCCGGGCCGGGCCGGGCCGGGCCGGGCGGCGCGATGGGGCCGGGCCGGGCGGCGGGCCGGCGGCCCTACCTGCCGCCTCGCCCTGCCTGCGGCCGCCCGGTGCGGGGCGCCGCTGCGTGCGGCGCGGTCCCCGCCTCGGCGGCCCGCAGCGGGCCGGTGCGCGCGGAGGCCGGGGCCTAGCCGGCGCCGGGCGGCGAGCTCGGAGCCCGCCGCCCCCCGGGCCGCAGCGGCGCAGGCTGCACCGGCGAGCCGGGGGCGGCGGCGGCGGGGCGGCGGCGGCCGCCTGCCGGCGCGGCTCATCCCGGCCGCGGGGAGCGAGGCCAGCGGCGTCGCGGTGGAGCTGCGTGACTGCAGCGCCGGGTGGCACCTGGAGGGACCCGGGAGCCTGCCTCGGTGGGTGCAACTTTCTGCCGTCATTCCAACGCGAATGCTGGAGTAAATTAATAATTGAGTCTTAAAACTTTGAGGTTGGAGGAGCCGGATTCTTTACGGGCTGGCAGTCCAGGTGCACAGCCTTCCTGCTGTCTGACCCGTGGCAAGCAAGGGCATCTGAATTGATGAGATGGGAAGTTTTTGGTTAAAGGGTCATTTTTCTGCTCCGAGCAGCAGCGGACTCATTGCTATCATCGGCTGATCCATCCTGCTTTTGCTGAATGCAAAGCAGACATAGATCTGTTGTGACATTGCAGCCATGTCACAACAGAGTGGCATCGCAGTCGCGTTAAGAATCGCATCTCATTCATGCTGCAGTCATCTCGCAGCAGTCACGCAGCACAGCCGTACGTCCGTAGGGTTTGATAACTGCGTGGTGGATTTCTCTGTGTTCTTACCGATGACTTTTACTGGCAATTGAAATAGACTTTAATGTTGATCAATAAGGTGTGTAGGATAAACGTCCTGACGAGACAAAGAGAAATGCTCACAGAATATAGAGCAATGAAAAGAAATGATCTGCTGATGTTATTGCCTAGTGAATGCACCCTTCTTAGAGCAGCTAACATTTTCTCTGTTTATTGATTTACCTTCCTGACAACTGCACTAAACTCACAGTGAAGTCAGGAACTGAGGAGGCCAAATAGACTACCTTTGTGCACTGAGAGCTGGCTTTGCTGGGTCAGCTGTAGGCTTTTGATGTGGTAGAGCTTTTCAGTAACTTTGCTATGAAAAATGCTTGGTTTATTGCTGTAGTGAGCTGAGATAATTTTAGCCCAAACTCAAGCTTTCTAATGTTTTTTTCCCTCTTACTCAGGAAATGCAGCAAATGCTTTGGGGGTTGGGGAACGAGGGGAGGGGGAGTACAGGGTTCCAGATTGTAGGCTGTGGTTGTGCAAAGTTTCCTGTAGATCTGTGCAGAGGTCTCCAGTACTCCTCTGCAGTCATTGGCCTCTTTGGCAGAGGGATCGTTGTGGATAGCCTGTGGTTAGCTGTAGTTGTTTATTTTTGACCCTTTCGCTTACAGGGCTATGGATATATGGCAGGTGGTGCTGCCTCTGTCTTCTATCTGTTGTGGGGTCAGTTTGACTAGAATATTGTTAGAGGAAAGGGATAGCTATGCAAATATCTTGCCACTGTGCTGTCTTAATGTTGCCTGTGGGGCCTGTTCAGGTGCTGGCACAGGAATAGGTGCTTTCTTACCTCTCCTCACCCATTGTTTCCTTCGTTGATGTGAGGGCTCTGCTGGGCTGCTTTGCAGAGAAATTGTTGTTTTGGTCCAGCCGTTGCAGTATGAAGCAATAAGAGTGCGTTTTTGCATACATTTACTCCGGTGAGTTCTTCCTGGAGTAAATAGGTTGTTTCACTTGAGACTTCTGGCTTCCAACTGGACTGATTTTGTTCAGGAATGCCATTGGTTTCCTTTCCCGCTTGCTTAGTGGAAAATTGATTCCTCTTCCGCTGTGAAGCTTGATGCTGTTGTCTGTTTGCTTTTGGGACGCTAATTCTACCTTCCATCCCTGAATCGGTACAGTTGCTTAAACTTGCAGGTCCTTCTGGAGCATTGGACATACTATTGAGTTTCCTTCTCTGCAAAAATGGGAAGTGCGCAGCAGTGATGTGGTGGTGAGGCTTACTGGATGATGCCCCTCTAGCATTTCAAGCTGTAAAGCGTGACACCTAGTAGAATTACATCCTATCAAAATATCTGTGCGTACCTTGTGGAGGAGGATTGAAAGTATGTGTTATTCTTCAAATAAAGAGGACTTGGAGAGCAAGACTGAATTCTTCTTAGTTCATTTTCATTTTAGGAAAGTTTGAAGAGAGCATCTTGGAACCATGGCCGTATATTTCTTTATATGGTCTCATTCCTCTAAACAGAAACATAATTACTCTGTTGCTCCCTATGGGCTAGTACAGATGTGTTAAAAATTAACCTGTGTGAATCTGAAACTAATGCATTATTTCTTGCACTGTTTTTCCACTCTTGCAGTGTGTAAATAATGTCCCTTTCTCAGGGAAGGTGCTATTAGGCTTTCTTATTATCTGTGTGCTGCTGTCTGGTTTGGTAGCATATGTCTTGTTTTAATGGCTTAAGTTTACTTTTCCCTGGCTTGTCCTGTATGTTGGCATTGGGGCATAACAGCTCTGTCTGTGCTACTGGTCTTGAGGAATAGCTGGCCCTGGATACGTCAATGTTAGCCCCAATGGTCAGTGCTAATATTATTATTTTGGGCATCTCCTGATTTCTAGTGGCATATTGAATCCTCAGCTAGAGGAGTGTCTCGCTTTCCTAGCTGCTTTTTACTGTATCTCTTTAACAGGAAGCAGATCTCTGCCTTTTTCCCCTCTGGAGGCGTAATGTCTCAATAATTTTTAAGATTTAATCTTCCTTGAGAGATTTTTTTAATATTTTTCTCCTTAACAGCTTCTCTAAAGCCTTAAAGTTTTACAAGTGGATAATATAAAGCGTTTTACTTTAACGGTTTGTGTTATTTCAAGAAGGGTTTGCAAAAGCAAGTGAACTCTTTTTAGAAAGATTACAAGCCTGAGAGCTTGGCCACTAGAGCAGGCGTTTGTGTTTTTTGCATGAAGCTGTGTTCTGGCCTGTCTCAGAGTTTGAGGAGATAAGAGCTAGTATCTAGCACATCAGCTTGCAGGAGGAGTTTGCTCTTGTGAAGGAGCGGGGAGGATCGATCACCCTTGCTCTGTGGGTAAACCTTTAGTGCGGGAATGTGGACTTGGTGTGTTGGGACCGGGAAAACCAGCATGTGTAGGGCATGTTCGCTAAAATTGTCTTAAAGAGACACGGGCAAGTGTGATGGTTGGAAGCCTAACTGAGCTTCATGGGAGCCCAGGAGGTCGTTCTCGTTGCTCGGGTAGGTAGCAGTGAAAGCATTTCGCCTCTCTCATCCCCTGTTGCCTGCTTGGGACAATGGACTCAACCTCTGATATTTGTGACTTCCTCCTAGTCTGTGAAGCCAGAGGCAGAGCTGTCATTGGGAAGCGAACAAACTTGTGTAAAGGAGGGTGGATGGTTGGAGTGAATGATCTATGTGTAGTTGAGTAGCAAGGCTTGCCAGGCACACAGTGTTGGTGATAGGGCATAGGATTTGAACAGTGGCTTCTCAGTACCCTAAAAAGAAGATGAAAGCAAAGTCACGCTTCACCTCTGAAACACTGGCAATGTATGTAGAGACTACTGTCCTTTGCCAGCATTGTGGTGGGGCCAAAATGTCCAAGTTCAGGGCCCCAGTGCAGCCTTGTGCTGCAAACACAGTACTGGTCGGTGCCTGCCCCAGGGAGCCTCCACTGATCTTCAGGCACAAGTCAGCAATAGAAATAAGGGAGCTGTGGAAAGCTGACCGAACTGTCAGCAAAATGTGAAAAATATAGTGCCGTGTTATGTCAGCTCATGACATGAGGAGGTTCTGATTTTTGCTTTCTAATATTTCAGGCTGGTGCAATATGTTTTCTGTGTGATAGGACAATGCCTTCAACCTTCCCTTATATGGGAAAATCTGGTATGCAGCCTAGCAATCTGCCAATATGTGGCTATTAATTTTTAGCCTTGTTGGTTGATTCCAGTCAGCCTAAGAAGTAGGAAATACCTGGGACACTATAGTTGGGCTTTGGTGTTGAAGGCAGGTCCCTGAGGGTTATCTGGGCAAAGATTATCTGTGCCTGTGCTCTGGCACGCTCAGCTCCTGGGGAGGTGAATTAAAAGCTGGGAGTGTTCAGTATCTGGATGTAGGGACTCCTGTTGAGTTTGGGTCCAGTGCTCAGAGGGGAGCGGGGGGCCTTGGTCGTGTGGGTGCTGAGGAGGTTGGTGAAGTATTTATTTAGCCTGTCCTTTCTGGAAGAATCTTTCCTCCTGTGGAGGAAGTGCTGCCTTGAGGTAAGGGGTGCATGCTGTTTCCATACTGCAGGCTATTGCCTCTAGGGAATTCCCAGCCTGTGGTAAGTATAAATCCTGCTCTAGCAGGAGTAAAACAGTCTCTCGGTCCATAAAAGAAAGTGAAAAGTGTGAGAAATAAGTCTCCGGTCCCAGTTTGTTTTTAACGTGGACACTTGAAACGTGTTTGCAGAGCTTCACTGGCTACAGATGAAGTGCCGGTGTTACCATCACGATGAGATGTTAGCTTGTCCGTGAGGTGTAGACATTACATTTGTTAGCCCTCTTTTTTCCTGTGAGGGATGCTGCTCAATAGCAGTCTGGCAGTCTTATTATTAACCCTAAAAGATGCAGCATGTTCCTCATCACACAGCAGTTCTTGGGATCCCTCTTTTCTTCAGTCCTTCTTTCACCTTAACTTTGTGCAGTCCTATTGTTGCACTACTGTAGATTTTTCTTCTAATTTTTTCAGATGTTTTAACTAGTGAGATTAAGGTTAGATCTCTTCAGTGTAGCTTTCTGATACTTGTCTGGCCCTCTTCTTGCTGTTTGGCTCATGGTTGTTCTTGGCAAGGCTGGATTGACATGCAAGTAACTCGTTGCTTCCTTTTGGGGTAACTGTGCCTTTGGCTGAAAGCAGATGAAAGTTAAGCTTGTCAGTGGAAGACAAGAGTTTGCAGAATACTTGTGTGCATCCTAAATGTTTTCAGAGGATTGGGGGATCTGTGGAGCCCTGTTTTGCAGCAGAGTAAAAGGAGACAATGTCTGTGGTCACGTTATTGTTAACCCAGGTCAGTGAACTGGATCAGAGAAGCTGTGTGTCCCTACTCATGTGCGTGTTGTTGCAAAGGAGGGACAGGTAGACAGTGGAGGGACAAGATTGTTTGTTTTAGCATCTTATAAGGTCCTCAAGCACGTGTTTAAATTACAGCCTGGGAGCTCTTGCTGAGGAATGTAGCTCTTGCTATGTGGGAATGTCGTGAGCCTGCTGTGGGGAACCCCAGGTCGGAAGCATCTGAGACTGCCTGGTGGGGGAAGCTCAGCTCAGCTATGATATGTGATGTCAGTGTGACTGGCTTGCTGAAAGTGCCTCTGGGGGTGATAGAAACTACAGCATTTACTGCCCTGAGGATTATAAAAACTCTCCTAGGATGTAAGAAACCCCCAGGAGGTACCTCATTTTTGCTTTCCTTTGAAGGAGGAAACAGTAATTGAAGGACGTAACCTACGAGGTCTTCCACATTAACAGTCACTCCTTAGAATCTGGGTCCCTCTGTATTTTACTAGAAATAGATGTTTGTTGCATAGACTTAGCTGAGCTTCTTTCAGAAAAAAAATCTATTAAATCTCTCTTCTGAAATCATGAAGGTAATTAGATAACTAAGTTATTCACTTGCTTTTATGTGCTTCCTTTTTTTTTTTCTTTTTTCCTGTTTGCAGTTCAACATATGCCCAATGGTTGTCTTTAAAGGTGAATTCCAGCGCTAGCAATATGCTAGCGTACTACAGGCAGGAACAAGGTTGAAGCAAAGTTATGGATGACTTTCACTTTCTTGACTTAAGAGTAGGGAAAGTATTGGTTCTATAGGAAATACTAATGCCTTGCTATATATGTGCATTGAGATAGAATTAAAGTTAGTCCTAGATTCAGGAACAAACATTAGTGCTTTGCTGTAGACATGCTGTGAAAATTGCTGTTTTTTGCATGAGTTGCTGCCTTTACTTCTCCAGATCTTGTGCACAAAGCACCTTTAACCCTAAATGTTTCATCCACTGTAGTTAAAACTTAAAACATTCTTGAGATGAAATGGAGCTGAAGTGTTACGTGTCTGTTAATTGAAGAACTGAGAAGAGAGAGCCATTCTGTCTTTGTGACTCGTATGTATGTGCATGTGGCATCCTTGCTGTAGCCTGTGCTTGCTTAGCCCAGGGAGGAAAATAGTGTGGTGTGAGAATGCACAGCATATTACTCTTATTTGTATGCTTCTCTGCTTGTTGCTTTAGGGCAAGCAAAGTCCTGTTTCTCAGTGATCTTTCTTAGTCCCTGTAGGGTGCCCCTCACCCAGGTATCTGAGTTCTTCCCGGCATGCACTTTTGCGCATACATAAAGGCAGGTTTCACTCTTTGACTGCAGACAGTGGAGACTGTTCTCTGTTTGTTCTCTGTGTGATGATGTTGTGGGGAGACCGACTGAAGTAGTGCTTGTGTTTACTGTGAAGGTGCTGAGGTTTGTGGTTACCCTGATTTCTTCAGAGAAGTGGTTGCAGATTTGTGGGCCAGTGACTGTGACTGTTCCGCCTCCTTGCCCCTGAGGGTGAGAATTTCTGTCTGAGAATAACATAGCTGTTTTGGACTTGAGCCAGTCTCGAATTGTTTCTGGAGGATGAGGACCAGACTCTTGAATCTGGAAGCCAAAAAAAGGAGTGGGTTATCGTGGGGGGGCAGGCTCTTTGGAGCCTTTGTGGCTGTCATTTCAATGAGAGTGGTCTCTTCAGGAGCTCTCTAGCAAGGTGTGACTCCGTGCAGGCTTATGGGTCATGTGTATTTGAAAAGGTACAGCTGTGTCCACATCTGGCTGGACCTAGTGCACTCACTGCATGTGGTTATCTGCAAATGCTGCCCTCTGGTTTCTAGGCAGGCTCTTTGCTGGCTGCTCTGTTGAGCAGAAGGTGATGTTAGAGATGAGGAGTTCTAGGCAGTGCTTCTGAAACCTTTCCTGGGTTCAGCTTCACCTACTGCTCTTTCTGCCACTCCGGAGCTGGGAGAGGGAGCTGTCTGTTTAACACAGAGTAGATGTGGATTTCTGGACCTGTTGTGTGTCAGTTTCCCCAGAGGTTTCCTGTAACTCAGGAGTAGAGGGGGATGTGATGGACTCATTGAGAAGTTGTGTTCTAGGAAGGTGTCAGAAGAGGAGGATTGGTTCATCCAGGTAAAGACTTGAGAGGAGATGTGGAAACCATATAGACATGGACTTCCTGACAGATGCATGCAGTAGGAGTAGGCTAGGACATGGGATTGTGGGGCCTGTGCTCTGCCATTGTGTCCAGGGGCTGCCTGCCTGGCCCTCATTTTACTGCATGTCAAAAGAGACTAGTGCCTGTAGGGGCAAGCAGGGACACAAGTCACTTGGCAGTTTGGTGCAGTTGATCCCCTGTGCCTGCCAGCTGGCTAGTTGACCTGCTGAAGACGGTGCTGGCTGGCCAGGAGGCTCCAGGACATCGTGGATGCCTTCTGTGCCTGTGCCCTGAACAAAAGCAGCTCGGCTCTGGGAGAGGCCCATAACAGCTGTGCCTGTGCCCTGTTTGAAGGAGCTCCGTGTGCTCTGCAGTCCTGTCTCTGCTTAGAAAAGGGATTCAACAACAATGGTGCTTTGCAGTCAGAGTTACTGATTGCAGCCAGAGTGTGCTCTGACAGGAAGGGGTATGCTCAGTACCTGTGCAAACACAGACCTGCAGCTCAGTGAGGCTCATGGTCTCTCTGCCCTTGGTGACACCTGTGAGCATCTCTCAGCTCACCTGAGGTTTGTACAAGCGTGAGTGACAGGAACTTGGCAAACTGTTCTGGGATGATGTGCAAGGAACCCCACCATCTCTTCTGGGCAGGGCTTGACAGGGGTTAAATGTTTAAAGCCATGTTGCAGTCAGCTGGTCTCTGACTGAAGGGTGTTCTGGCAGGGCTGGGACAAGAAGGGGCTGCTTTTCAATATCTGCTTTCTGTAGCATTTTATTTGCAGCATGTCTGGGCAGGACTTTGCATGTTCACTGTTAAAGAGGGTACCCAAGAGTATTAAAGGATTGCCTGTAGCTGAGGAGACCTTGCGCTGCTGAAATCCAAGCTTTTGCACATGAGAAATTGATGAATTTCTTTTTGGCAGTTCTCTTTGCTCCCATGCTGGAGTGATTCTTGAGATGGTGTAAAAGTAGACAAATGCAAGAAAGCATTGAGATTGGACAGGGCTTATATCAAACTGGCAATAGAAGGTAACTTAAAGCAGGCTATTAACAGCAGCAAACGAGGGGGTAGTAGAGGGGCAATGAAAAGCTAGATGGTCTGATTAAGTGCAGTTCACCTTGGAGGTCTTAGGTGGTGAGTTTCAGCTGGAGAAGACTGACAGAAACACCAGAGGGAAGAGCTTTCAGAGGGACTAGGCACTGCGGTGGGGTCTCTGTGACCTTTTGAAACTGTAACCAGTGTTGCTGTGCCTTCCCAGAGGGAAGTCTGCTCTGGGGTGTCAGATGTGCTCTTGATGATGTGTCCACAGCCAAATCTTGAGGTGTGTTGCAAATGCGTGTTCGTCCTCTTGACAGCCTTGCTGGGAAGGCTGGTTTTTTATCCTCATTCTACAGTTGGAAAATAGAGGCACAAAGGGCTCTGATTGCCTTTGAGGAGCTGTCTACAGTGTGACAAAATTCTGCTTTCTGACAGCTTGAGTTTACTGTGCAGGATATCAACAGTAGCAAGAGGGGAAGATCTGGGCTTTCAGAAATGCTGTCTGATTTATTTGGCTGTGTGCCTTGGGATAGCTTGAGTTTGGTGCTCTTAGGTGTGTAGCTCTCAAACAGTAACCTTATAAAAGATAAGGTTTGCCTGCCGGCCATCAAGGTCTATCAGTTGAGCTGGCTTTTGGGCTCCTTGAGCAGTAATAAAGGTGCTGTGGGCTAAATGATGTGCCTTATGGCATCTGTACAGGCCCAGTGACCTTGAGGATGGACTTGAGCAACTAACTGAAGCCTGAAGAATGCTTGTGAGTGGAAAACAAAAAGAAGCAGGAAAATGTGCAGGGTGCTTGTTTTTGCTGAGACCTCTATATCCCTCGTGATAGCTAGAGAGCAGCAGGGTGGTTTGCTGTGTTGTAAGAGGCCTCTGAAGAGGCCAGCTATAATTCCTGTACTCCCACAAGCCTAGTACTTCAGAAGAGGCTTTTCTTACGCTATTGGGAAGTCTGGATCATCATGACCGGTGGTTCAGGAAGTCTGTAGGAGCTGAGCCCAGGATCTCATCACTGTACAGGAGTAACAGCAAAGAGCCTGTCCTTTGATGTCAGCTGGTGGAGACACTCCAGAGTTATCTGACATATCTGTACTATAGGATGCTGGACCAGGCACTTCAGGGAAGAGGGCCTGCTTCCAGCTCCCAGAGTTTGCCCTGAGAGCTGCTCCTTTGCCTGTTTCCATCTAGGCCGCAACCAGGGTTGCGTTGTCACTGTTGCTCATACGTTCTGACGCCAAGCTTTGCACAGGCCCCTTGGCAGCCTTAGCACATACTCCTTGTGCTACCTGGAGGCTCCCTGCCTTGAGGGGTAGGACGTGGGGTGTAGAATCCCGGGCTATGGAAGTGGAGTTGCACACCAGGCATCTCTTTGATTGCCAGCCAAGCTGGTCCTCAAGCTGTGCTGAGCTGCTATTGAGTGTGCTTCTAGCACGCTGCAGCCAAGGAAGGCCCCTGCAAGCCCTGCCTCCTGCCCTCGGGGAGGGACCAGAGGGATTCTAGGAGTGTTGTGCCAAGGCTGTATTGGCCCACGCATCTCAAGGCTCTTCTGCAGCACAGAGGGATAGCTACGAAGTGTTCTCTTATTTTTAAGTAGGAAATTGAGTGCTGAGTGACCCGAGTCCAGGTTTATCTGAATACGTATTTTCTCCTCCGGTCTTTCTGAAAGGATTTTGGGGGAGGGGCTTAACTTGCTGAATATTAATACAGAAGTGGAGAAGGGGAGGTTGGAGAGACAGATGGGCTTGAGGTGCTAAGAGTTCGGAGAACATCTGAGAGGTATCTGTAGTTGGCCTGTTCCTGTGCATTGACCATGGGGCCAATCTCTGCAGTGGTTATAGTGTGGTTTGCTGAGGTTGTGACTTGGACTTAGCTCCTTTTTGCAGACTTACCGTGTGGAGATCCTGGGTACACCACGAGCATGGAAGATTTCTTGGCTCCAAAGCCACAGTGCTGTGGGGAAGTGATGGGAGGAGTGGATAGGCTTCATAGCCACTGGCCCAGTCTGTGTCCTGGACACCGAATTCATGTCGTTCCTTGTTGGCTTGCTGTTGAGCACCTCTGGGCCCGTGGAGAAGGAAAACTTGGCAGTGATGACGGAGAAATGACTTATCAAGATTTGGCTGCCAGGGCTGTTAAGGGTTAATTCAGCCTGTGGAGCTTAGCTACATCAGCGCATGTTTATGTTTAATGGGGAGCAGAGGCCTGGAAAATACTACATCAGTGCAATGGGCTTAGCTAATGCGATGGCAGAAGCTTGAACTTGTGACGCTCCTGACACCAGCACACGTGATCGCCCTGCTTGTGGCACATCTCTGTGGAAAGAGTTGATATGGGCCATTGGCTGTGTGTAGGGGAGCATCACATAAGTTCACATATGCAGCAGGTGACTCTTTTCAGTGATTCGGACAACACAGTTGCTCCTGACTTTTAAGGGGCTTCAGATGTAATGGGTTGGTGCTTGCCTTGTGTGTAAATTTGTGTGTCTGTGAAATCCTGGCCCTTACCACCACTGAGAGTAGTTTGCAGGCCTGCCTGTGGGCATGAGTCCAGCCTGCTGAGTGCCAGCTACAAGGCCATGCACGCTCATCTTATCTCCCTTCTGTCTTCCTTGTCTGAGTAGGTCCTGAGCTATAGAGACTTGGTTTTATTTTTCTTCTAGTTTTTGCCTTGCTGATGTTGAGGATTAAAATTCACTGCCTGGGGCTCCTGAGCAGCTGTCTGGAGCAAGACTCTTTGCCTGCTCATCAGAAGACAACAAAACTAGGCTTGGTGGAGGGGAAACCTGTCTCACTCCTAGCAGATCCTGTGATGATGTGGGAAGGGAATATAGTGAGCACTGAGTACGTCTCTGGCTCTGCCGATTGCCACCTTTCTGTCGTGAGTGCTGCTTGGGACAAATGTGTTCTCTCACTTTGAGCTGTTCATAGAGCTGCTGAGAGAACTACACTTTCCAGTGAGCTTATACCTGATTTCCCTCTCGCTAGCAACAACTGGGACTGCCGTGGCTTTATGCACATGCTGAATGGCCAGGTGGAATGGCTTTGGTTTTTGCTACATGTTCTTACTGACTGAAGCTGAAGGCATTTCTAACCTTGCTGGGGCTTTCCCTCTTGTGCTATTATTACTCCCTGTTCACTGCTGTGCTCACTGTGGAGTCTAAGAAAGCACTTGGTTTTTAGCCCTGTGGTACTGTAGCTTTGAAATAACAGCTGAAGGACATTATGGTTATGATCTTGGGTTAGGAGCTGCATTTGAAAACCCCTTTTTAAAAAAAAAGCTGTTGCCATTTCTGCCACGTGAGCTTGTCGTGGGAGTCGTGTAGCTCAGCTGATCAAAGCTGCATTACTGGAGGGCAGCATCCAGTCTCTGTGTGCTCTCTTGCTTGTTGGGCTGCCAGCAGAGCATCATCTGTATAAGGACAATAGCAGCGTCCTGAGGATTCCCTGGAGTATTTGACATGTTCTGTCCTTTTGGGTCTGAGGGCCTGCCTGGCAGGGTTTGGGAGCGGGAGGAGGCTTGGTGTTGAGCAAGCTCTTTGGAGGGGGAGGGCTGTGGAGCATCACTGTGAGCTGTCATTTTCCTTGTCTCATGGAGCAGGCGACAAAGAGGTTGTGGTTATTTCTTGCCTGCCGGTTACAAGCTTTGTTGTCCATTTCCCTGGAGGGTGGCAGAGTTGCATGTCCTGGGAAAGTGCTGCATGGTTTGGCCAACAGGACTACCATGTATGCTGGCTGTATTTATCAGCAAATCTCATAGGGCTGGGCTCCCTCAGCCCCACAGAGAGTGCAATAATTCCCTCTCTGTTTTCTAAAGATTAAAATATTTTCAGGACAGGAAAAATTCCTGGAGCATATCTGTGACTCTCCTGGGGCTGGCTATTGGTGTGGCACTCTGCATGGCTTGTCCTGGACATTGTGCACACACCTGAGGGATGTTTGCTCCCAGGATTTCATTTGCTCTGACCTTTTTGTGTGCTTCTTTCCCTCCTTCCTTGCTTCATACTCCTGTGTCCCCTTGGTCGTGGAAGTGGGGCCTCTGCACCCATTTCCTCTGGGTCCTGGTAGGCCGCCTGCTCTGTTTACATTGGTCCAGGAAGCAGTGATGTGATGTTCGGGCAGATCTGAAATGAAGGGCGTTTGGCCTGCTTAGTGAAGTGAGTGCCTGAGACTTCTGCAGTTGGGATGCTGAAGGAGGTCTTGGTTTCTGTAGCTCGTGTGGGTAGAGCTAGAAGGCTATTTCTCTATATCCCTGCTTGGGAAGGAAAAATGTATGCCAGAGCTGCCTTGCAGCAAGCTCGTGGGCTCCCCAGCCCCCTGCCTTGCTGCTGCTGATTCTCTCTCACTAAACTAGTGGGTTATTTTTAACTTGGAAAAATTACAACCCAAGATTTGCATTCTCTACCCCCAGTGGAGGGCTGAAGGCAGGATGTGGGGGAGGGCACTGCAGAGGGCTGGGAATGCGGCTCACCACTCCAGCAGACCTGTTTCCAGGGGGCTTGTGCCCCCTGCAGCACTCTGCCTGCTGGGCTTTGCATGCTTGCCAAGCTCAGAGGCTGCGCAATGAGGAGGCAGCAAGGCTGCCTCTCTGCTCCACGCGGATGGAGTTTCAGCCTGGATTCCCACGGTGAATGCACCAAGCAGCTGCAGACACACAAACAAATTGTGCTGCAGCAGGCTGTGGGGAGAGAGCGTGCTTCTGCGCTGCCAGGCTGCTTGCATGACGGCCTGCGGACAGGCAACTTATAATGGGGGACAGATACCGCCGTTAAACAGTATCCCAGGAGAAGCTCTCCAGGGCCTGAATGTGTTGTGGAAGAGCAGCTGGCTGGGTTGCTGTTTTGCCCAGTGAAGGAGGCTTTGCTGGGCCACGCAGCCCTCCCTGAATTCAGCTTGCTGATAGCTGGATGGGAGGAGCAAGGAAGAAAGTGTCACTCTTGCGCTATCTTTCCCCCTCCCCTAGCTCTGCCTCTTCACTGTTTTGCAGGCAGCTATGTTGCCAGTGCTGTCAGTGCTTGTCTCCCCCTGCCTGGCTCTCCATGAGTTGTAGCAGTGGGTTCCTGGATGAGCAGGAGTCCTTCATAAATCCAGTGGCAGGGATGGTGCTGTGTGGTGTCTTTGCAGAGCCCCTTCTCCATGCAGCCCACAGGAATGTAGTTGCCTGAGTCCCTCTGGATTGCACCACAGATATTCTGGCTTCAAGCTCCAGTAGCTCAGCTGGCTGAGACGTGCCTGTGCAACCCTGCCTGGAAACAGGAACTGATACGGTAGCAGGAGCCAAACAGAACCAGGAGATTGAGGGTGTCTCTTTTTGCTGTTTGGTGACTTGGAGAAGGGTGTTGGTTGAACCAAGTGAACGAGGACCAGTGCAGGCACCGAGTTCTGCTCCTTTTCTGGCCCAGCTGAACTTGTGGGTCCCCTCCTGCCGCTTGCCTGCGGTGTGGATGTGTCAGGGAGGGAGGGTGGTTGTCTAGTGCCAGGGCCCTTGTTGTTTGTCCTCAGGCTTGCTCTCTGGTTTGCCAACAGAAAAGCTGCTGAGGGTGGAGGGTGCTTTGGAACGCCCTCTGATGGGCCGGTTGCTGCTAGTAGCAGGGAGCTCTGCTCTGGCTTGCCAGAGAGCCTTGCAGAGCCCTTCTGTCCTGCCACTCTGCAGTACTCCTAGTGATTAGGGAAGGAATAGCAGGGCAATGCAGCAAACTTTTCTTAGCAAGTAACGGCCAACATTCATTTCTCCCAGCCCTCTTCAGGTGGACCCAGGCACACCTGCTCCTTTGTGAATGAGCTGTATTTACCTGCCTAGACTGGATCCCTTGCCCCCAGCACTCTGGATCCAACTTGGCCTGGCATGCTTCTAGTCAGCAAGCTAATGTCAGAGGCTTTCTAGGCCTGGGGGCAGGAAATGCTGTTAGATACAGGCTCCTGATGCTGTTACCGTGTTTCTGACCAGTTCCAGCTACAAGGACGCTGGGAGTCTCTGTTGGTTTAATGCAGCATTAATGCCTCAGCTCTGCAAAGGTCTGAAAGGTTTCACATGATGCCTGACCCTGATAGAGAAATGATGTTGCTCAGCTTCCTCTCTGCACGGTAGGGAATGGCTGCTTACTACTTTCTCCTTTCACTGAGGCAGTAAGAAGCAGCGTCTCATACCTGGCAATAAACCTCAGTCCGTCAGCCAGGGGCCAACTGACATGATGACAGCAGGCTGTGGGAACACAGAGCAGCTCCCAGGCTGTAAGGACTGCGAACAGCAATTTTTCCTTTGTGAAGGGCTGCTTCTGCAGCTTATATAAGGCAGCAGGGATCTCCTGGAACAGGTGGCCCTGCTACTTGAACACGGTGTGTGCACGCGAGGGCAGCTTTTGAAAGTGGCATGGGGGCGGTGGTGTGGGACCAAAGAAAGACCAGTACCCTTTGCTTGTAGGACAGTCTTCTGAAGGCTCTTAATTGCATCGCTGCCCGAAGCCCTTTATTGCTGCCTTGTGTTTGGAAGGACTGATAAGGGACCCCATATGTTGGTGGCCGTGAAAGTTGCAGCGTAGTGCTGCTGGGAAGCCTGGCTCCAGCTCCCTAGAGAGATCTGAACCTTCTCACCAGTCTGTAGTTTGACCTCTGCCAGCCTTTTTTGGGGGCAGGCTAGCACAACTTCTGATACGAGAGCAGCAAGGGTGTGCTGAGCCTTGCCAGCACCTAGGCTCAAGGACTGCAGCTAGCCCAGCTTGCTGATGGCCTGCTGACCAGGTACAAGCCAGTCCTACCTCCCCAGGAGCCCTCTTGCGACTGTGCGCCAGACCTGGCGCCTCTGACTAATGCCCTCTTTTCCTTCAAGCTGTACCTGAATACAGAGGAGATGCAGCCTGGACTGCAGCACTTCCTGGGACACTTGATGAGAGCAGGCCAGCTTATTTGAAAATCAGGAGATTCATGGCATCGCTGTGCAATTTTTGTCCATTCTTTATCTGCCTACCTCTGTAGCTTGTACTTTGGTGCTGTCTGCAAAGTGCTATGCCAGTCTGGGATTTGTATTTTCAAGGGATCCTTTCTGTAATGAAAGCTGCAGGAGGGAGGCGAGGGAAAGAGAGGGTCCATAGGATGTTTAGGAGCTGAATGGGGCTTGCACCATTCACCTGGAAGGAAATCTGACAAAAGGCGTACTGACAGACAGAGGTTGGACACTCATTGTCTGCCTTTATTTCGAAGGAGCTGCTTGCAGTGAGACCTTGTCCTTGGCACCTGCCTGGAGCCTGAGCCTGCTGTGCTCTGCCTGGCGCTGCTGCTGTGCCTGGAAAGGGGGGCCTTGGGCCCTGGGAGTGCAGCTGGCAGATGGGGTCAGCCCAAAGCGGGGGAGCATCTCCAGTGGGGCCAGTGCCAGGCAGTTTGGGAGGACAAGTGATAACACAGAGTCAGATATACTCTTCTAAATTACTTCTTCTCTTGCTTGAAATATGCAGAAGGGCCTACAAGCTAACCTGTGGGGCTCCTGTTCCCCTCTAATGCTTTTGATGAACCACAGAACAGATTCATTGTCCTATCTGTATCCTGTGAAAAAAGTTGTTGGGAAAACTGCTAGTTTTTAAGCGCCTGCTCTTCGCTGCTGGTGAGGGCGTGCAGCTGAGGCATGGACCCCACCTCATATTTTTGGAGTGATGTAAGATGATGCTGAGAGCCTGCGGTGTGAAAGTGTGGGTACTGAGCTAACAGTGTGCTCCCACACTGCAATTAGCTGGACTAAAAAGTAGTCACTAGAGGGGCTCCTCACCTCGGTCATGGTGCAAGGTGGACTATGTGCTTCAGCTGGACATGGCCTGTTTTGCTTGTCAGCAGGTATCGGGGGCCCCTGCTTGTGGCCTGGGGCATGGGTCTCCCAGGAACCTGCTGACAAGCAGCTGCAAACCCGTGGCTAGATTTTTATCACATCATTGAGTTATGGCTCTTAAAAGTGGCTTGCACGTGCAGGGTTTTGAACGGCTTGGTTTGTGTCACTGAATGTTTGCCGTGGTGCTGGTCGGAAAGTCAAAATTAAAATGTACCATGTAATGGCACGTGTAAAGTGGCTACTCGTGGTGACTGTGGCTGCAATCCAAGATTGCTGCCTTTTTCTACTCTTTGCTGCTTTAGATTGCTGGAGCTTAGGCTTCCCTTTAGTGCTGAAATTCTGTTTAGATAGTGGACAGAAAGAGTGCAGGTGTATTAACACCAATGTTTCCAGCACATAGGTGGGCTGGGTCGCATGCACCTGTGTGTGCCCCTTGTCCTCTAGAAGGCAGCTTCTATGCACTGTGAGCTCTTTGAATCCCAACTCCTGCTGGGCTTCACTCTACCCTTGGAAAAAGCCACATATCCCTTTTGCTTGTCTGTGTCCAGAAAGGCTTGACAGTCTCTAAGGACCTGACAGTTGGGTCTTTTTTTTTTTTTTTTTTTTTTTTAAACTGCACACATTTTTTCCTGGCTGCAGCTTATTTCTACAGATAAAATCTGTTCTTTTTCCCCTTTGAAGAAAGAAGCCACCTGCCTCTTCCAGACAGCCGAAAATGGTACTGTAGGGATGTGTTCTAATAAAGTAAAATAAATAAATAAATAAATAAAATTCTTATCCATGCCACTGTGCTGAATAAGGAGCTTTCTTGGGCAAATGCCATCAGTTTCTGTAGACACTGAAGCCTCTGCTTTGTCTGAGTTTGTAGCCCTTTTGGCTGTCAGTGAAAAGCGTGCAGACATGACCTGAGTGAGCAGGCAGGGCTCTGCTTGAGTCGGCACAGAGGCAGCCCTAGTGCGTTGTTGCCGCTCGGCACCTTGCAAAGCTGCAGCAGGATGAGGGCTGAGCAGGGCTGGTCGCTGCTCCTGAGGGAGGTTTGGAGCCTTCGCTAAGGCAGGGTGCAGCTACGCGCTGGTGCGGGGAGCCTGGCTGCTTCTGGGGTACTCTGGGGAAAAGAGGGGAGGGCAGAGCAGAGCTTAAAAGATAAACTCCCAGAACACAGCAGCTGGGGAAATGGAAACGGGAAGTGAAGGCAAATCAAAAGCAGGAGGGATTTAATAAACTGCTCTCTGGAAGGATGCACTGAATGCAAGATGTGTGACAATGCTGCAATTGAATACATGATGCTGTAAAGCATGGTGAGGGGGATGTTTTATTCTACAGAGCTTATACTTCTCTTAACAGTGATCCCACTTGTTGGGGTAGGCTCCTGTAGAAAGTGCCCTGTTAGCAGCTGGACTGGAACCCACTGAGCACAGTTCTGACCAGGGCCGTTCCCAGGCCCCAAAGGGCCTTGTACAGCTGCAGCCCATGTGGTTGCGTTTCTGCTGTGCTGTATTTGGAGCTGCTGACTCCCACTTTCCTCAGCTGCGCTGCAGGATGTGATTTCCTTGCAGGAAATGAAGGCTGCTGTTTGGACAAAGACTGTGAATGAAACTCTTTCTGGAGTGCCTTGCTGCCTCCATGACTGAGGGGCCATTAATGCATCTGCTCCTGGCTACAGCATTTTGGTCACAAAGCTCTTAAAGGGACATTGTGAAAATCTGCAATGGCAGAATACTGGCCTGACTTCAGAGATTGTACTAAATCTGCTGTCCACGTTATTAGTTGGCTGGGTGTCTCGAGGCATGTTCAGGAGACTCAAGAAGAGAGGAGGGCCAGAGTAAAGTCCCTTTGTATGTCAAGGTGAAAGACAAAGGTAGCCCAGGACATGCAGTTTACCTTACTGGTCTTTGGGACTGCAGGGTCTGTTTTTAGCTTTTGTGAATCAAAGCACTATCCCTGCTATGCACTGTCACCAAAATAGTTGTCCTTCTGGGACCTTAAGACCTAGCCCTGTTTGGCTCATCCTCATCTGTGCACATATAACGCATAGTGTTACGTGGAAGGGGTCTCACTGCTGGGTGACTGGTGAACTTCTATCAGCCCAGCCTTTTATCGGCTGGAATTTCAGATGTGAGAGGCCACCAGCATAGCCTTCTAAAAAGCGAGCAGTGCATCGGCTGAGGGCAACTTGGATTGTGCAGGCTCATCCCGTTGCCTCCTCTTGGAATAGATAACCTGTGGGCAGGGTGGTCTTCTGCTTGTTACCACCTTATGTTTGAGCTAATTGGCTATGGAGCTCATAAGACTTGTGGGCCAGTCTAACTACAGCTAGTTACTGCAAGATATGTTTTAAAATAAATCAGTTGTCGATGGTGTTGGTGCTCTCTCTGATGGAGCTCTTTGGCTCAGTTGGAATAATCCTTGCCTAATTCTTACTGTTTTGCAGTGAAAACATCTTTGCAGTGCCTCAGGCTGGCTTTTTTGCAAGGTTTCAACAGGAACAGATGTCACTTTTTGAGAAAGAGGTTACAGAAAAAGGGAAATTTTGCCTCTTTAATCTGTCCTTGTAAAAACTCAACCAACCTTGGCAAAGTATTAGTCTCTGACAAAAAATTTTGATTTTTTTTTTTTAAATGCTGTTTATCCCTATACTATATCCTCTTTGCACCTGAATGAAGGAGGGCAGTAGCCTGTTATTGTGACTGGTTTTTGTATTACCTTGAGTGGGGAAAGAGTCTTATTCTCAAACCTACCCCTCATTTTCCTGCTGAGCCTTAGACAAGGCCCACGAGGCTTTGCACGGGTGAAAAATTTCTCCCATCCCATGTCTCTTGGCAACTCCCGCTTTACTTGGGCAGCCCCCTTCCAGCCTCACTCCAACTGCAGCTCCTGTCTTTCAATCCTATCCCTAATCTTCATTTTCTTGGGAATCTGTAGACATGGCCTCTAAGCTATTTCACAGACCAAAAATTTCTCCTAGCCTAGGTCCCTTGACAGCATTTCCTTTCGGCAGCCCCTTTCTAGCCCTGCTCCATCTGCAGCTCTAGGCTTTCTCTTTCCCTCTGCCCTAACCCTAACTCTCATTTTTGTGGGAAGCTGTAGAGAAGGCTGTTAAAGCCCTTTCCTTGACCAAGATTCCTTCCTGCCCAGGTGTGTTTGCAGCCCCTACTTTGCTTTGGCAGCCCATTTCCAGCCCCACTCCAGTTGCATCTCTAGGCTTTCTTCTTCTTTCACTGTTACCCTTCCTTAATTTTACAGCTGAACTTTTGACGAGGCCTGCCAGACAAAAGAAGTCTCCCAGCCAAGGTCCCTTAGCAGCCTAAACTTTTCTTTGACAGTCCGTTTCTAGCCCCGTTACAACCACAACCCTAGGCTTTCTCATTATGTCAACCCGAACCCTTATTTTCCATGTGAGGCTTAGATAGGGAAACCCAGCTGAAAAATTTTTCCCTGCCCAGGTCTCTTGACAGCCCCCGCTTTGCTTTGGCAGCCCCTTTCCAACCACAGTCCATCTGCAGCTCCAGGCTTTCTCTTTCTACCTAACCCTAACTCTCGTTTTCCTGCAGAACACTAGAAAAGGCCCCCCAACCATTGCCCAGAGGAAAACTTTCTTGCAGCCCGGGTCTCTTTGTAGCCTCTGCTTTGCTGTTGAAGCCCCTTTCCAGCCCTAGACCTGGTTCAACTCTTAAGTTTTCTCTTTCTCTCAACTCTAACTCTGTTTTTTTTTGTGGGGAATGGTAGAGAGAGCCCCCAACACATTGCCCAAACCAAAGATTTCTCCCAGTCCAGGGCTGTTGGCAGCACCTGCTTCCTTATAGTAGTCCCTTTTCACCCTACTCCAACTCTAGGCTTTCTCTTTTTCTCAGACCTAACTCTAATTTTCCTGGGAGGCTATAGAGAAGGATCCTCATGCTTTCCTGGACCAAAGATTTCTCCCAGCCCAGGTCTCTTGGCAGCTGCCATTTACTCTTGCAGCCTCTTTCTAGCCTGACTCCAACTGCAACTCTAGACTTCCTCTTTTTCTCAATATTATCCTAACCCTAACTCTGAACATTGGACAAGGCCCTCCATACAAAAGACTTCTGCTAGCCCAGGTCTTTCAGCAGCCCCTGCTTTCTTTTATCAAGTCCTTTCCAGCCCCACTCCAGCTGCAGCTTTCGTCTTTCTCTCAACCTTAACCCTAACCTTAATTTTAGATCTGAACTTTGGACAAGGCCTGCCAGATGAGAATTTTTTCTGAGCCCAGGTGTTTCAGAAGCCCCCACTTTGCTTTGGCAGCCCTTTCCAGCCCCACTCCAACCGACTAGCCTATGCACCTGAATTATTTTATGTGCAAATTTCTGGAGAGATATGTGTATGTGTGTGTGTGTGTATGTATGTATGTATATATTTTTAACCAAGTCAGGAAACTATTGTTACTTCAAAGTCAGGCGCTCGGACAGGGATCGTGCAAAGTTAACTCATTTCCCTTTTGCCCCTTCTTTCTTATTTGGTCTCTAGCTCTGTGATAGCACTGCATCCTTGTTTCCTTCTGTCTGCAGGGGTGATGAGGAATGTAGACCATAGCACAGAAAGGGACCTCCTTCCTGTTTTAAGTTTTAGATATGTGTTCTGATGTTGCTGTGAGCATCCAACATTGTTGGGCAAGGTTTTTGCTGTGGAACATCCAGAGATTCAATTAGCAGTGCTTGTGCAACCTTAATTCTAGCATTTTCAGGCTCTTGAGTGCTTGAGTATATATCCTTTAATATCCTCCTTAGTTTGTGAGGCAAGGTGTGGTGGTTCAAATGCAACCTCTGCCCATCAGCGCTCCAGACCCTGGGCCCCTGGAGAAGAGGGGAGAGTTGCCTGCTCTGTGGGACTGGGAATAGATGCTTCCTGCCCCTGGCCAGACGTGGAAGAAGCAGAGGTTCTGAATTGGCATTACACATTGCCGTAAAGAATGTCAAGAGCTTTATGGGCACAACTAATTTTGCAGTCTGTAAAGTAGTTTTAGGGCTCTCATGTGGCTTTTAAAGGTGACCTACAAAATTTTCACAGAAAAGGAGCCAAGAGCAGGTTGCTGAGCGCCTGTGATGAGAGGTATGAGTACAGAGCCCAGATTTGACCCAGCCTGAGTAGCTTGGCCCTCTCCGTGCACCGTCAGCAACAGTGCCGCTCGACCCTCATGCTCTGGAGCTGGTTTGCAGTGACCGGGAAGGAGCTGCTCTGCGAGGGCAAGGGCAGGTGTGACAGGGATATCGGTATTTTGTCTCTGAATGTAAGGTACTCAGATTTTCCATTTCCCTTGTTTGAAACTGCAGGCTCCGAGTCTATTGGGAAATTTGTTGCAAAAGGGCAAATGTCAGGTTAGAACCCTCTTTGAAACGCTTTCATCTTCTTAGGACAAACAAGACCATGAACGAGCTTAACATGCTTAAAGCTCTTCTTCCTGTCTGGGCTCAGTGGATAGCACGGTCTCCCTCCCTGGTTCTTCTCCTCAAGCCCAGCAGTGCTTCCAAAAAAGTGAAAATAGTTAGTGCTTGCTATCCTTGGAGCAATTATTTGATCTTCTGCAGCTGATCTGAACTATTCTAAAAGCTAAACAGCTGGCTAAAAGAAGGATCCCAGATTGGGGGCTGAATATCCCCTAAACCTTTGCTGGATGGGATGCTGGAATGAGCAAGCAATAATCTTGTGATCGGGAGCTGTCTGTCTTCAACTGGTTGCCTGCTGAAGGGGTACTGGCTACCACCTTGTTACCAGCGCTCAACCCAAAGCACCCCAGTGCAGGGTCTGCTCTCATGGCAGAGGCTGCCATGTGTTGCTGGTCCACGCTGCCTAAACGCCTGCTTTTCCAATAGGAACTGTACACTGAGTGAGTGAACTTCAGGCAAAGTTCACACTTACTGTCAGACAAGGTGATGATATGAGTATTGGAAACTATTTATTCTACTAGGGTAAGCTTAAACACCTTCAATTTTGGAAGCAAGGTTATGAAGAACAAACGCATGGTTGGTATCTGTCTGGGAGCTTCACGCACTCCTAGCCACTGCATCAGGATTTTTTCCTGGTTGCTCTCAGCCTGAAGACTAACAGATGCATATTGTAGCAAATGTTTTCCCTGGCAGAGAGAAGCAGCAGACAAATGCTGCTTGCTTTGATTACAACTAGTTACACAGTATGCAAATGAAATATTAGAGGACATCCTTTGGGCTTTCGTTGTCCTTAAAGTTTCAAAACCTGGCTAAGAATATGCTTACCCCATTAAATTGGGGAACTTCTTAGGACAGTGACTTTGTCTCAGTCTTTGAGACAGTTAATAGAATATTTGAGCTTACCTGAGATGTTTTTGATGGATATGGAGAGATCCTGAAGTGCTGCTTGTTTTAATGCTGTTTACCAATTGCAGGCTAATGAATTTTGTAACTGTTTTTTGCCAACTGAATCCTAAGAATTCTTTGATGTCCTGTGGCAGTTTGTCTTCTAGCTTTGCTGCTTCGTTTCTTATAGCCTTGCCATTCTGATGGTGTTGCGGGGTTTCTATGCAGGCTCACGTGCCAAAGCAGTGGCAGGATGGGAGATGGTGCAAACAGGTGCCCATGGGGACACTGAGGCAGGCTTGGAGGATTCAGCCACAGATACCTGTCACTCAACCCTGCTGTTGACCCAAGGACTTCTCATATAATGAATTGCAGCAGTGATATTTAAGATGTATTCAGCTCCTTGGGCAGATGAGTGGCTGAGAAAAAGGTCTGTCAGGTCAGCTTAGCCTTGCAGTAACGCTTAGTAAGTCAGAGTAGCAGGGGGGGTGTAGAAGGTCCTCTTGGGCATGCTTTGGGTAAGCAGCCCGGCTGGGGATGCGACTCCTGGGGCTTAATAAAAGAACTGAGAATGTCCTTCTAGGGGGTTGCCCAGGGTGGCTGGGGAAACAAGACTGGAAGAGCTTCTTTTTGGGGATGGCTGCAGGGGACTGGAGTAGGGACTCCCTTTCTGGGGGGTGTGCTCTGAAGCTAGGTGCTGTGGCAGACATGCTGGGCAGGATCCCCAGGGAGGAAAATTTTGGCTTGTCTGCTGGGAAGCTGCTTGTCTCCAGGCTTGGTTGCATTTCCCCAAAGGCTTTTTCCTCATCTTTTTTCTCCTCTGTGCCAACATGGAGAGGCTATTGTGGAGCATTTGTTCTTCTAAGGTCTGCAGCATTCTGGGTCTGCCCCTTTCTGTCTGTGTTGTGTTGTCAGATACGGAGAGGAGCTTTTCCTTGTTGGCTGTTTGGCACAAATGTTTCTGTGCCCATGGGCTTTCCCCAGCGCCCTGCATTTGTCCCGCTTGCTGTTAACAGCCATTCCAGCTCTTGAAAGCATCGGATGCACGGTGGAATCGCTGATCATCCCTAGCAGAGCCTTGTTGAGGGTTGAGTGCAAAAAGGGCTCGTACCATATTATTTTCAGCTTCAGTCCTCTCTAGCTTTAGGCTGGCCTTCCTCAAAGCGTGGCCCCAGGCACCCCAGGCATGCAGAGTAGCTGCTGAAAGGGCTGGGATGTGGTCGAGCGTGGCATTCCTCCTGCTTTTGCAGCGTGGAAACTGCCTGCTCTTTCTAGTCCCCTGTTCAGGATGCTGCCAGAGCTGTACCTGGGCTATTATCACACAGCCTGTGCCGACAGGGCTTTGTATTGTACTGCTTTGAAATAATAGGAAGACGGAAACAAGATAGCTGCAGAAAGCCTGGCTTCCCGTGTCAGCTCTGGTCCATGCTGGAGCTCAGCGCAGAAGAGAGCTGGGCGAGGAGGCTCTCGGAAGTGTGGAGGGGCAGAGGCATGCTGTGTGGCATATGGACAGCCCCGCCAGGAGCTTTGATCTTGAATGGTGCCACAGCTTGACTGTTGGAAAGTCTCTGTGGAGAGGGGGACTGCTGTGGGAGGGGGTCTCTGACACACACCCGGGCTGGAGTGTCAGCTGAACAGCTCATTTCAAGGGTGTATGGTGCTTTTAAATTCCTGAGGAAGGTGAAGGGGGAGAACTGCAGCCAATATGAACTTGTCTCTCTGAGGATCCTGTTGGGGTATTGTCTGAGCACCTACGACTTTATTCCCGTGCTTCAGAGCTTTTTCTGGAGCCAGAAGATCTGTTGCCTGTCTTAGCTGTAAAATCTTTGCCTGCCCTGTTGGAGACTGTGCAGAGGGTGCCCTGAACACCCCACTCCAGTAGGTGACAGTTCTGCTGCCAAAGCAGTACTGGGGGCAGGAAGACTGTCTCACCCCAGCCAACAGTTGGGTTATGGTGTAGCTCCCTGGTGAGAACAGCCACAGTGTGTGGATGAGGGAGAAACCATGGGGCAGTGCAGCTGTGACTGGACCAGAGACTCAACCTGCAGTGTCACTGTCCCCATGGGGTAATAGAAATAGAAAACAGTAATAGAAAGGTCTTGCAGAAACCCTAAGGAGCTTGTGTGGCTGGCTCTCTTGAGCTAGCTAGTCCTTCCAGCTGTGGGTGCTGTTTGCCAGGAGCCAGCACTTAGGGATTTCCATTTCTGCCTTTTCTGCTCTGCTCAGGGAAGGACTTGGCTGCTCCTTGGTGCCAGGAGGGTGCTCTTCTGGGTGCTGTACGCTAGGTATCTGCTCCCACAGTGTACAGAAGGATGCATCTGCTGCTTCAGAACATCTCCCAGCTCTGCCTTGTCCAGGTGCCTCTAATTTTTCTTGGTGGCTTTCTCTGCAGTCTGGATGCAGAAAAAGTACGTGTGTGCTAGTCTAAAGGTATTGTAGCACATGCAAACGGAGTCCTCGGTGCTCGACTTGTATTGCCCAGTTGTGCATGCAGTCACAGATGCACAAGAGTGCGTTTTACTTGCTCAGAGCTAGATTTTCAGCAGGTGGTGTTCAGCACACAAGGAGCTGGATGCTGTGGAGTGGAGACATGTTGCATGGTGGAAAGTGTGGAAAGGCACTTTGGCTCTTGTGCCAGGACCCTCCTCTCCTGCTGACGTGCATCAGGACATAGGTGAGGCAGTCTGTCTTTCCATCAGATAAGCTCTTGAAAAGCGACCTCGGCTGTGATGGCTCTGTCCTAGGCTGCCCTTTGGGCTGCTTCTTGCATGCTTGGGGCCTCTCCCCTGTTGCTGTCACCGTGCTCAGAGGCAGTCCTAGCATACAACCTCTCCTTGGATGCTGTAGGCTCAAACTGTTTTTTCCCTGTGACTCTCTTGAATGAGTTAACTGGAATTCGAGTTAACATGCTACAGTGGTACTTGAGCAGCATGCCCAGGCCTATGCATTTTGTATGCTCCAGCCTGGATGCCTTGCAAGCCCTGTGGGTAATCTAGGCCAAGATGGACTAGTCACACATGGCTTTAGGTCTACCTCTGTTACTGCTGTAAAACTTTATTCCTTCTCCTTCATGCATTAACTTCCTCCCCCAAACTTGGCTAGCCTATTTCTGAAATGCACGTTAAAAACACATTCTCCTATAGCCCTGCAAAGTGGAGTAAGTTTTGTAGAGAAGAACTGTTTCTTTACAGGCTTACTAGTCTGGGCCACTTTGGTCCTCCTCACATTTTTTACCAGCTCATTTTCAACCCTCTCTTTCTCTTCCTCTTGAAGATCAGCTTGAGAATATCTTCTCCCGTTTCTAAGGGGGTTCTAAGGCAAAACAGAGGTGAACCAGTCTGCAGGGACACGTGCACTGATGGAGCTACACGTACAAATGAGCCTAGACGATTGCTCCCTGTGATGAGCTGTAATTGTTTTCACAGAATGCTTGTATATGTTTGTGCTAGCAGGACTGGCTATCAGGGCTCCTTGGCGGGAGCTCTTTGCATGCCCATGGGATTCTCGTGCTAGCATGCAGCTCACATGCCCCACCTCAGCCTCTGAACTGGGAGAATAAATCCTCTAGCTGCAGAATAGCGTTTGGCCACTCTCATGAGACAGCTGGTAAAAGGGGAAGAGCGCTTGGTCTCGGGGTGGTGTTGGTTCAGATGGCGACTGAAGTGGAATTTCTGATAACGTTTCTTGCATGTACACAAGTGCTTCAACTCTTGGGGGAGCCCAAGCAGGAATGACAGGAAATACAGGCATGATTTGGATTTGGTTTTGTGCAGGGATGTCTCATGCTTTCAGGACAATACAAATAAATCAAAGGGAGGAGAATAGTAGGGAGGAGGATGTGCCCCAAATTGTGTAACTGAAAACATCATTGCTAGCAGTAGAGGCTTTGTCGAGGCCATTCCACAGTGAGTTGGGCTGCTCTCATAGAGGGACAAAACACAGCTTTCAGCACTGCTTTGCTTGCCTCTTTAAATGCAACTAGACAGCTCCTGAGTGCGTGGTCAGCCTGCAAACTTGGTGTGACCGGGGAAGCTGTGACATGTTAGTGTGCTTGCTGCCTGTGTGCAGTGCCCAACGCTAGGGATTTTTTAGAGGAGGTGGTACCACAACTTCCCCAAAGAGGATTTGCCTTTGGCTGTGGTAGCCTAGAGGACTGGTTGCTTGGCCCTGCAGGTGTTGCAGGCTGTCAGCACTGGTATGGAACGTACATCATTTACATTGGGTTAAAAAAGCATAAAAACTTGAGAATAAAGAATAAAAACTCCCTGTTTGTGACAGTGGCAATAAAGCTGATTCTAGCAGCCTGGAGGGCTTACATGATGCGCTAGTGAGAACACATATGAATCTCCATATGAAAACTGTAAGCTCATTTAGAAAATTGGGCTGTCTCATTTGAGATTAGAGACTCTCTTTAATCTGCAAATACTTAATTAGCATGGAAATGACTAGTTAAGTGGGGCTCTCAATATATATATATATCCACATGCCAGCATGGGGGTGCTCCTTAGCAGGTGGTGTGTTTCCCTTTGGGATGCAGGACAAGTTCCTATCTCTGAGGCCAGCCCAGGCTGGATGCTCTAGAGGAGGAAACAGCTGGCCACGGCATCATGCAGTGATGAACCTTTCCTCCTCTACAGCTAGTCCTCTGACACGTGATGGGAGGACATGCTTGCTCCAAGGGTCATGAATGATACGATGTGTAAAATGTCCCAGATTCCCTAGTGTCCAGATTCACAGATTGCCTGAGTCGCTCTGGTCTCTGGTCAGCTCAGAGTTTAACATGGCCTTCCAAAACTGCCATGACATATATCCTCTTAGGGAGCTGCAGCAGCATCCCAGGAGAAGCTGTGGGTGCTCCCACACCCCATGGCAGCTTCTTGCAGTGGGTGGCTGGGTGTGCAGAAGGGAGACCTAGTGCCCTCTGCCTGACACTGGCAGCGTTGCTGGGTTTTTCCTCATGCTTGAAGGACTGTTGCTGAGATACCTCAGTTAAGCGGCTGCCTCCTCTGGGTCTGGCTGGTACCTTAGACGTGTTGAGACAAGTGCACACGCTGGCTTCAGTCCTACTGAAACACACTGGGTGTAAGGTGGAGGTGAGAGTTGTGCGACTCTTGCCAGCTGGAACAAGAGAATGGGACATAGCAAAAACTTATCTGCTGTTGTTTTGGGACTGCCCCTAGCGTGGGACTGCTCTTCCTGTGCCTGCTCTGTCTCAGGGCTGGCCTGGCCCCAGCCCTGCTCGCTCTGCCAAGCAGCTGGGCTCTGCCAGTAACAGGACGCAAATGGAGCAGGTAATGCCCTTGCAGGGTTTGGCATCTTCAAGCTAGTGTATGTGGAGGCTGAGAAAGGAAGAAGTTGCAGTTGTTTTCCTCTGGCTCTTTGGTAGGGAACTGGGTGAGAGGAGGGTCTGCCTGCTCTGTTCCTGCCCGTGCCTTGCTGGCCATGGCCTGTGCTGAAAGCTTTGGGGGCACTGGTCCGTTGTGTACCTGTGACAGCAAGCGGCCTGTGGCTAGGGCTCTTGCTCTAGCAAGGAGCAGAGCGGCTCCACTGGCAGCTGCAGGGCAGCCCTTGCCATCAGGTGTTTTAACACAGTGCTCTCTGCAGAGTATTTGTCAGCAGTTGCCTTTGGGGCAGTAGGAGTCTCCTGAGTTGGAGGTGGCACAGTGCATCCCTGCCTTTGCCTGCCTGCTTAGCTGTAAAGAGCATAAGAGGCCAGAGGGACTTGCTGTGAGCCCTGGAGGTGGCAGATGAGGGCTGATGTCAGGGAAGAGGATTCCCTGAAAAGAGAGGTTTTCACCAGCTATCTGAAATGACCTGGGTGGAGTGAATGGTACGAGCAGCAGAGGAGAAAGTTCAGATGGCAGCAGTTTTTGGTGTTTGGGAAGTGATGGGCAGGGAGGATGCCAAGAGGGACAGAAGCAGATGGGAGCAGAGGCCAGGACTGTGGCACTGGATCAGCATGGCTGAAGCAGCAGGATCCAGCAGCCCTTTCTTGGGGAGAGGCTGCTGGGTTGTCCGTACAGCAGGCAGCTTGCTCGCTGCTACATAGAACTTTCTGGGATCCTTCTGTCTTTATTGTTCAGCTCCTGGCACCTATGCGTGGTAGAAGGTGGCCATAGAGAGGGTGGTGAGCATTCTGAGACCTAGGCTGTTAAATGTGTCTGATCTGTAATGTATGTTTTGTTACCAAAAAAACACTGACAACCTAGAGCTGGAAGGTAGGAGGAAGCTCTTGTGAGCCAGGGAGTGTGACTACCAGAACAGGGGATAGAGAGACTCTGAGCGTGGCCTAGCCTGATGCTGAGGAACTTAGAGCAATGTGTTTGTCTTGTCTTTTTCTTGCCTGAATTGGTGCTGAAGTGCAGTCTTGCAGACGATGTCCAAGCCTTTCTCTGTCCCTGGCATCTCTTCAGTCACAGCAAAACCACTTGAGCATTCAACTCTGCTGACCTGCCTCTAGCAGGAGCGGAATGGACAGAAGGTAACAGGGATCCTTGCAGCTTTTCTCTAGGCTGTTTCTTTGCCCTGCCCTAGGCTGGGCAAAAAGGCTGCAGCTGCCCTCGTGTGATGTGATGGGTGAGGTTGTTTCTCCCTGGCACCTGCAGGGGTGTAGTTGGAAGCTTCCAATATCCTGCTCTCCTGTACTGATGTTCTCCTGCCTTGGAGAAGTCTGTGCTGCTGGAGTCCATCACAGAATCACAGAATCGTTTAGGTTGGAAGGGACCTCCGGAGATCATCTAGTCCAACCTCCCTGCTCAAGCAGGGTCACCTAGAGCATATTGCCCAGGATCACATCCAGACGGGTTTTGAATATCTCCAGCGAAGGAGACTCCACTACCTCTCTGGGCAACCTGTTCCAATGCTCTGTCACCCTCACAGTGAAGAAGTTTTTTCTCAGGTTCAGATGGAACTTCCTGTGGTTCAGTTTGTGCCCATTGCCTCTTGTCCTGTTGCTGGGCACCACGGAGAAGAGGCTGGCCTCATCCTCTTGACACTCCCCCTTCAGATACTTGTACACGTTGATCAGATCGCCTCTCAGTCTTGTCTTGTCCAGGTTGAACAGGCCCAGCTCTCGCAGTCTTTCTTCATAGGAGAGATGCTCCAGCCCTCTAATCATCTTGGTAGCCCTCCGCTGGACTGTCTGCAGTAGTGCCATGTCTCTCTTGTCCTGGGGAGGCCAGAACTGGACACAGTACTCGAGGTGAGGCCTCCCCAGGGCTGAGTAGAGGGGCAGGATCACCTCCCTCGATGAGCTGGCAACACTCTGCCTAATGCACCCCCAGGATACCACTGGCCTTCTTGGCCACAAGGGCACACTGCTGCCTCATGCTTAACTTGTTGTCCACCAGCACTCCCAGCTCCTCCTCTGCAGAGCTACTTTCCAACAGGTCAACCCCCAGCCTGTACTGGTGCCTGGGGTTATTCCTCCCTAGGTGCAGGACCTTGCACTTGCCTTTGTTGAACTTCAGGAGGTTCCTCTCCGCCCACCTCTCCAGCCTGTCCAGGTCAGCATATGCATCCTGGCACTCTCCCCATGGCTGTGTTGGCAGGAGGCTGACGGAGCCACACAGGCGCTTTAAGGTGATAATGCTGGGGTGCCAGGGCTGAACCTGTGGGACTGAAGGTTGCATTTGCTTTGTATGAGCTCTGTTCTCAGGCTAGCCTAGAAGAATCCTCTGTGTCTGCCAAATGACAAGCGGGTCACTTAGTTAAGAGTCATGATGCCAGCCCTCTGTGAGTGGCAGGCGATGGGGGAGTCCACACTGCTCGCCAGGACTGTGGAGGGAAGGGAGATAAAGCTGAACAGTGGGGAGGTGATCACAGATACTTTAATGATGAAAAGAAAATGAAGAGCAGGAAGAGAGTGCTAGTGTTCTACAAGGCCTGGAGGTCCCCAGGATCTGTCTTCTGGGCTACTCCAGAAGAAAATTTGAGAGTGAAAGTCTGGGAAATGGAACGAGGGCTAAAGCATCTTGGCTCCTGCCTCGGGAGCCAAGAGGAACCTGATGGGCACGAAAACTGCAGGGAGAAGAAAGCTATGGGCCTGCCTAGCCAGCGATCTGGGAGAGCCTGAAAATGCATTCACCCACACGGGTTGGGGCTGGAGTCCTTAGCAGAGCTTGCTGGGCAGAGGCAAGAGAGAAGTGCCAATGTGAGCTGTAAGGCTGCAGCCTTGGGGAATGTAGGACTGAGCTGGGGCGCAGGAGCCCAGCCCTGCTTTCGGGCTCAGGGAGAAGAGTGTTGGTGAGCTCTTGAGTAGCTGAGCGCGTGCAGCTCACAGGAAGAGTTAAGGGTGCCTCATGGCCCTTCTCTTGCCTGAAACTGCCTTCTTGGGGACAAGGAGCAGCAAAAGGGGCTTGGTTCGAGAAGTCTGTGGTCCCCGTGCCACCATGACCATGGGGTGGATTGTGAGCAGCTGGTGGATGTTGGGGCTAGATTTCTCCATAGCAGATGGTACATCTGGACCTGCCTAGACCTGCTGGAGGATGCAAGTGACCTGTTGGACACCGACTGGACCTGGTGAGGTGAAGGCCAATGCTCGTTCATATGCAGCTGGCAAGGAGGGGTAAGCTGAGCACCTTGGAGTCTCCTGCACATATTCCATGGTTGCAGCTTAGAGGTCTCCATGAAAGCTGAACAAAGCCCAAATTTCTAGCACTTTTGGCTCTGAGCAAACCTTCAGGATGGAGTTGCGCTCTGCCGGAGCCCAACAGGATTGTTCAGAGCTGCAGCAGCTGTTTGTTCTGAAACTTCTGTCTGGTCCTGGAGGGAGAGCAACACCGCTGAAGCTGCAAGCGTTTTCCCTGCCAGTCTCAGCTCCTTGTCCTCTGGGCCCTTCTGGGGCATGGGTAGAGGAGAATGGAAGGGGCTGGCAGGCTTATTCATAAGTCATGGAAAAGTTTTGTGCCGTCCTGTCTGCAGGTGCTATCACAATCTTCCTCACACAGCTGGTGATACTAGGTGTCTGGACTTGCTGCCTCCAGGCTTGGCTGATGTGTGGGACCTACAGGACTGGCCTGTGGTGGGCAGTGAGGATCACAGAAGCCTTTGCTTCTTCTCCTTTGCTTGGTGGGAACAAGCCAAGGAGGCCAGGGTGGATCAGCATCAGCATTCAGAATCTGATCCCTGTTGTGCTGGCCTGAGCATTGCCCATCTGAAGAGCCTGTTGGGCTGTCGCACTTTGGGAGGAGAGCCCCAAGAGAAGCTGTGGGTCAGAGAGGGGGGCAGTGGCTCCGGGTTTTGGTAATGTTTTGGGTCTAACAGAGAGCCCGTGCCAGGGAGAGAAGCCATGATGAAGGGGCAGGGAGGAGGCCATTGGGCATACAGCAGCTTAGCACCACTTGCCTGCAGACTGAGTGCAGAACAAGGTGCACCCTCATGCCGAGCTTGTCTGACAGCTGCTGTAGCAAGAGAGGCTCTTGCGTTGCTGGCTATTTGCTTGGAATAGAGTTTGCATGGTATGGAAGGGAAACTAGAGTCAGATGTTTGTGGGATTTGTGTCTAAAACACTTGTCAAATACTTCTGGGTTCTTTGGCTCCCACTGCTGGCACTATAGGAGCAGACAACTGTGGAAGGCAGCCCTTCCACCCCTGACTTAAGCATCTGCTGCCTAGGGCAGGGATCTCTGGGCAAGACCTGGCAGCTCTGTCGGGTATATCATGGCTGAGGCTGCTTTGGGAGGGCACACAGCTGTAACATCCCCGTGTTCCCTTGAGTGTCACAGCTGGTGAGTATGTTTGTCAAGGGGAGCTACAGTGATCCCCGTTCAGCCAGGGATCAGTACCGTTTCCTTTGCTGACCCCACCTGTGGCAGGGCTGCCCCTGGGCTTTCCTGATAAAGCACCAGTAGAAGGGAAGCAGTGAGCCTGTAGTTGTTGTGTGTTTGGCAGTTTCCAGCCTACACCTGATCACCATAGGGATTGGATTTGGGCACATGTGTGTCTGCTTGGCAGCTTGTGCCATCCTGGTGGCATGTGTCACCACCACGGTGGGCTGCTCTGGATCTTGTGTCTCCGCCTTCGGGCATGGTTGCTCAGCTGGTGCCTGCAGGGAACATGTGGCCATTGAGGAGAGCCTACCTTGGTGCTTCTGGCCAAGCCTGAACACAGCCACCTTGCGCAGGGTGCAGAGCCCGTGGTGTAGAGAGCATGGCAGGGGCAGTCTTCGCCCCAGCGAGCTTTCTGGCTGCTGCAGAGCCACGGATCCATGGGGTCCTTGCCAGTCCCCTCTTGTGATGGGTGACTGAGGGGCCTCTGTTCCTGCTGATGGTACTCTTCCTGTCTAGGGTGTCTGCTTGAGCCGCTCAGCGGTGGACTCACAGCTGCAGCCCCTTGGACTGACAGGGCTGCTGGTAGGGCGGATGGATGGGAATCACCCTTGCCTGCAGCTGCCTCTTCTCCTATGGTCTGTGTGGTGGGTACTGCTCCACGTAGCATCCTCATGCGGTGTGGTGGCAGACAGGCCTGCTCTGCTGGCGGTTCAGGCACCGTGGCAGCCAGCATGCGGCCCCTGCCCCAGCGCTGCTCTGAGGGGTGCTGCAGCTTGCTGGAGAGGGGGTGCCTACCAGGATGACTCTTTCCCCAGCTCTGCTTGCCCCTTTCCTCCCAGCAGCTCTTCATAGCTGGGGTAACAGTCCTCTGCAGTCAGCCACCACACCGTGTCGTAGAGAATAGGCAGCAGCAGGCTCTCGCTGTGAAGATGTGGAACTCCCAGCAATGCTTCTCCAGAATAAATTTCTTGCGCTCCTTACCCAGGACTAGTGAGCAGAGCTTGCTGCAGAGCTGTCCCCAGTGATGCATGTCTCTGCAAGGGAGAGGAACACCATAATAAGGTGTGTTTCCTGCCCCCTTCCCAACCATAGCAGCACGTGGAAGGGGCATTTCTTGCCTTCCTTCTGCAGGAGCAGGCTTTCCCTCTGGTGCTTGCCATGCTCGTACATCCCTTCCCCGTATCTTATCTTTGTTACTGCTGTTTGGCAGAGGCTGGTTTGTTTGTTTGCTTCCTTTTCTGCTGCAGGGCTGGCAGCATCTGGCACGTCTCTCAGTGGTGTCCTTTGTGGTTTGTGGGCTCTGGAGGTTGTCTCTGCTAGCCTTGTGTGTGTCGCTTCACGCTGAGACTGCAAGTGTGAGATTTGTCTTCTCTGGCTGGGGTCAGGTAGCACCATGCTGCATGGGGACATATAGTCAAGGCCTTTTTGTGGCTCAGCAGAGCGGATGTCCGCTCGGTGACCAACTGTGGGCTTTCATTTGACTCCTGCAGCTTTATTGCTCTGAGGGGCCCAAAGTTGGCTCAGCCTCTTGGAGGGATGATGTGGAAGGTCTGAATACCTCAGGTTCACCAGTCTCTTTACTGTGAATTTTTTTTTGTGTTGTGTCTTGCAGAAATAACATTCATCCCAGATTTGATGATAATGAAAATACAGAAAAAAGAAAAGCAGGTTTGTGACCCTCTCTCCTTCTCCTAACTCAATTGGCAAGGCTTTGGGACCTTGCACTACGTGTGAATGGTGGCAGTTGATGTATGGGGGGAAAGGGGGTTTTTGCATTTCCAGCCAGAACCTCAGCTTTGGAGGTGGAAGTGTGACCCTGGCTGCAGCTTAAAGTAGATAAATATCAGCCTGGGCAATTAAACAAGGTGGGTTTCACGTTTGGTAATGGTAATTCACTTGATTTGCTTTTGTTTCCTTATAAGAGCATCCCTTCTTTTCCACCAGCATTGGTTCTTGTTTGAATCTCATCACATGGGCATTAAAATATTGCTTTTAAACAGTTACATGTTTGCTATGATTACTACTAATAACATAATACCCCAAGACTAACAGCAGTAGGGAGGCTGGGGAGGAGCACCTCTGCAGGGCTGCAAGAGCTTGACCAAAGGATTTTCCCTTGCTGAAAAGTAATCCCATCCCACCAAGCTGCCATCTCTGAAGTGCTGCATCTGGTCATACATACCCGCTTTTCCCAGAGGAGATTCATGAGCTAGCTAGTGTTCTTTATATTCAGTGCGTGCACAGGAAAAACCTGACCATCGGCCCTCTGATAAAGGGAAAGGACCTGTTGCATGTATGGAGACTCACTCTGCCTGCAGGGGTGAAATGTGGCTGGAGGTATAAAACAAACCAGTCCACCCTGAGCTGATTTGTGTCTGTGCCACTTTTAATGGGAAACCATTAAACAGATCACTTAGTTAAGGGATAAATCTGTTGGAGAGCATGAGCTGGTGCCTCTTCTAGCCTGCTCTGAAGCAGCGTCTTCACACTGCTCAGGGCGGCGCAGATCCCTTTGTGATAGCAGGTTAACAAGGAGGAAGAAGGGAGGGAAGGATTTGGAAAACATGTGTGGTGTTGTTAGAGGCTTGCAGCAAGCAAAATGCTGTGAAGGTAGGCAAGTGTGTGTGCAGTGAACCAATGTTGTAAGAAATTGTGAGTTTAACGGTGTCTTAAAGACACTGTAAGCAGGCAGAGCCAGTCTTAAGCTGAGGAGAAAGGGAGCACGGCAGATCTTGCTTACCAGCACTGCTGGATCACTCCTGCCTGGGCAGGGGGAGAAGGCCTGAAGAAGAGTGGGGTGCTTTTAGGCAAAGGTGAGTGATATCTTTCCTCTGGTAATGAAGCCCAGGTAAGAAATTTCCACCAGTCTGTTCGACTAATATAGCTATTTTTTGACTGCTCTGTAAATGGCATTACTGAAATGATGTGGGTTTTAAGCACAGCAAAAATATCCTCCCCCAACATTTGGAGATTTTAGCTGGCTCAGTTGCCAAAGTGTTTTGTATAACTATCCCTGTAGATGAAGGCTTGGGAGGAAACAAACTCATGGCAATGTGGGGAGGTAGGGGTAAGGATCGAATTTGTCATATCCTGAGCTCTCTGAACCAAGAGCAGTGTAGGAGAATCCTTAGTGAGGTTTGATCCTATTGTCTTTGTGGCTCTGGTGCAGTCTCAGGTCCAGCTCTTTACCTTTCTGGTGTGAAGCAGGCTTCCTTGTTCTTAAATTTTGTCTGAAAGTGAGGCGATGGAGGGCTGCAGCATGTTTTCTGCCCCAGGTGTACCTCTCAGCTTTGGGTTCAGTGGGAAGGCAGCCGGTCAGCCCTGCTCTCGTCCCTGTGAGACATGCTGGGTGGCAGGGCTTTATGCACCGCTCCGGGGCGTGAGAGCCAAGAAGGACCACAGAGCCCACTGGTGTGAGAAAGCCTGGCTGGCGTCCAGCAGGGGAGACGCTGGGCTGATTCTTCCTTGTGTGTCTCTAGAAGTGCTTCTAGGACGGACACCCTGCTGCCTGGCCCTTCCTTCCCTGGAGCGGCTCTTCTGTGGGTACTGTGTGCTCCCTGGCCTGCCTGAGTCCTGCCTGAGGAGAAGACAGTGCCAGCAGGCTGTAAAGTGTGACAGTGGGCTGTACATGCTTGGGCTGGGAAAAGTTCATGTCATGGAGTGGGCTGCAGCCTTTCTGGGGTGCCCAGCCCTGTGAGAACTGTGTTGGGGCCTCTCCTGGAAGGTCTGGGCAGTAATTAGAAATGTCACTGTGGATTCAGTGGTTGGAAGAAGACCTGGCCAAGCAGGGCTCCCAGGGAAGTTTTGAAGTGTTGAAGGGGATGACCGTTTGGGACTTCCCTGAGGTCAGTGGCTCCCTGCCACACTCTCTCCAGAGCCTGATGGGCAGTGTTGGAGGCAGCTAGCAAAACCAGCCAGAGGGGCCCTTCCACATCCCCCTGGGACTAGACACCTGAACTCAGGAGTTGCCCACACTGTGTATGCAGACCCTGCTTGTGGCCCCCAGGGAGGGCTGTTGCCTACAAGAGCCCACTGAGCAGCATCTCTGGAGAAGGTGTCGTGCTTGTGTGGTTCCCAGGACTCTTGAGGGCTGCATGTTTCTGTACGTGTCTGTCTGCTGGCCATTCACCCCCAAAACCTCCATCTTGGTCTTTGGCCTGTAAGTGCACAATCAGGCCTGTGTGTGTGCAAGGAGCTACGAAAGCTTGGCAAAGTGCTGGTGCCCTTCCTGTTGGGAAGAGATGCCAGGAGAGCTGTCACAAGTTCTGGACTTGCTTTCTCCTCTCCCAAGTCCCTTCCGAGGCTGCCCTGAGCAAATGCCTTTTCCTGCTACGTTGCAGTCATTGCCAGTGGATTGCAAAGTCTGGCTTGGAGAGCAGGGGTCTTGCAGTGGGCTCTCCTGGGAAGAGCTCTTCTCTGTGCCCCATCAGTACCCCTTGCAGCAATGCCATCCTTCTTGCATGGATTGGGACTGCTTGCTGTTCAGGGCACTGCCAACTGGCCCAACAGCTGAGGGGCTGTTGTTAACATGGTCAGGGTCTATGTTTGCATGACTCTTTTTTTCCTTAGTAATGCATAAAAATCTGGTGGATTTGTCACCAAGCTGTGACTAACTCATGAAACCTGTCACTTCCCTCGTGACTTACGAGGCTTCGTGCCAGGGCGCCTTGTCTGCTGGCAGAGGTGGGATGGGGGAGAACTTGCCTGACTCCCCCAGGGAGCAATGACAAGCTGTGGATTTTCTTTGAGAGGTTCTGTGGCTTCCACAGCAGGTTTGTTTCTTGGGCTCCCTTTCCCGGCAAAGAGTGCAAAAGGCTCTACCCTGCTCCTCCTTGGGCACTAAGAGGTCTCATATTCTTATTTCTGCCAAGCTGACTTGTTGAATAACCTGAGAAATATTGAACTAAAATAAATCTAGTTGTTGTCCCACAGTGCCTGTAAATCTCCTCATTCTACAGATATGGAAGTTGTCCCCCCCCCCCCCCACACACACACACATAGACTGTAAGAGCAGAGCAGCGTTTCTGGCCTGCTGGAGTGGGAGGGGATTGGAAGCAGTGTGATTCATTAGCTCCTGCCTTCTCCCGGAGGGCTCTTCTGCTTTTCAAGCATGGGCTTGGAAGAGATGGGAATGGCACGATCCTCTGCGCTGTGCGGCTGGTGGTGTGAGGAGGCAGGGTGCAGCGGAGGACAGGCTGGGGACTGCAGGCACTGGGCCACTGCTGTGCACCTCTCCGACTGGGAGCCTGCGGGGCAGTGTGAACCTCTCCCCTGGGAGCCTTGTGTCCTGCTGCACATCTCAGGGAGGCTCTATTTCCCTTTGCTCCAAGCACTTGCTCTATAAAAAGGAAGGCTTTTCCTGGATTTTATGGGTCTATTTTAATGAAACATGAGCTTTGATGTCTCGTTTGCTACAAGCCCTGGCAAGGAGTGTTACTAGAGCTCACCAAGGGCTGGCGCAGACTCGTTCTGAACAGCAGTGGAAACTATTGCAAGGGGAACTGTGACTCCCTTGCACAAGGGCACTTGGGGCTGTATCCCTTGGGCTTCTGGCATATCTAGGGCTCTTTTCCATCCTGCTGAGGGTGTCAGGTGTGATGATGCCTGTGTTGGGTGTGTGAAGGAGTTTTGCTCTACCTAGCACCATGTGGGCACCCAAGCCTGGTAAGGAGCAGCAGATCAGGTGGTAAGCCTCAAAGGGCAGGTGGAGGCCATAGGAGCAGAGCAGTGAGCTGCAGGGCGATGCACTGCTCCTGCACCCTGAGCCAGGTCTACTTACCAGCTCATCGAGAGCCACAGTCCCAGGGGCTCCTCACCCTGCACACGCTTGTTCTCTGCAGGGTCTCCTGGGCAGAGTGCAATTGGTTCCAAGGCCATGGCTTAAGGAAATGGTGCTCCCCTCTCTCCCTTGGGCCGTTGCAGGGCAGGGTGGGTTTCCTGTAGGCACGAGTGGCATTCCCTCTCCGCTCCAGTTTGCAAGGCAGAGCTGTGTGCATGGGAGTATGCACACACACACACACACACACACACACACACACACACACACACACACACAAGTGCCTGTGCAGGCTTCTGCCCCAGGCCCTCCTATTTCCATGTTCTTTCCCTGCCTGCCTTCCCTCATTGCCAGAGAGGACTAACCTGGGAGGGAGCAGCCCTGCCAGCACAGGGGCGCAGCATTCCCTCTGCCCCTCCTGCTGTGCCCGGGGCCAGGGCAGTGGGTGCGTGTGCACCCATGGCCCGCACTGCTGGGGCTGGGTCGCTCACAGGATGACGTTTCCCCATGGTAGTTGTTGTGAGGGCTGCATCTCAGTGGAGTGTCTTGGGAACGGAGCCAGGCCCCACCTCCATCACACACATCCCATGGTGACTGCAGTGCCTGCACAGAGACATAACAGAGGGTGGCACTTGTGTATTTTTAGCTTCTGCTGCATTGTATTAAGAGCTGGAAACAAGGGGTTTGGACACCCTGCAACTAGAATACAACAGCCTATGCTGTACACGCCACCAGTGGGGATTGCAGCTGCTAGAGACGGTGGATGAACAGCCTGTTAAAATGCTGGCTATGGAAAAAGCCACGTTTTCCACTCCTATCATGGTGTTCTGCAACTAGTCGTATTGATGAACTGGGCTGGTGGCTCCCAGCACAGCCACCTCGGGCAGGCAGAGCTGTGTGATTGTGCCCATCTCAAGATGCTCTCATCATGAAGACTGGCCTGCCAGTGTGGCGGTAGCCTTGCTGGTGAGTTCAGTCAGTGCCATGGATGAAAGCGTAGCAGCTGGGGCACTGGGCATGCCCCAGAGGTTGACCTGTGTTTAAAGAGTATAGAAAACTTCCGTGAACCCTGTGGTCAGGGTCCCTGTGGAGGCTCCACGTGCAGGGCAAATCTGTGGGGTTTGAGCTGGTTGGCGCTATGTCCTAGCCACGAATGCAGGGCTTCCACAGAAGCATCCTGCTTCTCCAGGAGGACTTCAGGAAGGCCCTGATCCAGCCTATGCTGAAAGGGATTTGCGTGGCGCTGGCGTTTCCACTACACTGGAAAGCACTGCTGCCTGCAAGATGGCATGTGGGGCGGCAGCTGCTGCTGGCTCTGGTGATGCCACCCAGCGCAGATATTTGTGCAGATGTTGTCTGAGCCCAGTAGCCAGGGGAGCTGGCTTTGCTCTTGGTGATACTCACACAAAGGACACTGCCTTGGCCTCCTCCCTGGCCTTCCCTGTTCATGGCAGCTTTCCCATTGGTCTGTGACTTCTGTCATTTGGATGCAGGGGAGACTCTGCTGCCTTCCCTGGTATTGCATGAAGAGTGGTTACGCTGCATGATGGGTGCCACCTTTACTGGCCAAACTGGGATGCTGAACTCCTCAGCTGTGGGGCTGGGAGCCCAGGACCCTGGGAGGCGGGGAAGATAACATGACCACGGATGGAGAAGTACTTTGGGCTGTGTGCCAGTTGCCTCCTGGCTGTGCAGACAGGGCAGGCTTTTTTGCTCCTTGCAGCCAATTCTGACCCCTTCTGCTGCATCCTTGCAAGGTGCTTGGGCCCAGATTTCTGTATTCTCCACCCAAAGCTGTGACCTCTTCTCTTTCTCACCTGCTTGCTCCTTGGGATTCTCATCCCAGGTTCCCTGTCCATAAGGTCATCTCAGTCCGCTGTCCAACCGCCCTTTCACCCTGTCTCCAGTCTGTTGTTCTCTGCCTCTTCTCCTACTTTGCTGTCCCTCTGCAATTGGTATTCGCCATCTCTTCCCCTTCGCGGCTGTTATTCTTGAAGCTGCCTGCGTCTGGCAGGGAGAGGGGTGGGAGCGCTGGCTTCCTCCTTTCGGGCCTGGCGCAGGCTGTAGGGAGTCCTGCGTGCCCCAGGCAGGCATCCAGTGAGCTCTGCTAAACTACCTTGCTCCAGAGCTCCCTGCCCCCATGCAAAATGGAGTTTCCAAAGTGTTCCCATAGGTTTCTGTAAACCCAAGTTAGTTCTTTGCTGGAGGGGTTGAAGAGAGGATCTGGTGGCACTGCAGGAACCTACTGGGTCCAGTTTGCTTCTTCTCATCTCTGTGTGTATCTGGCTGACCTTGCTAATTCAGCAGTTTGGGAGAGGGGAGGGACCCGTTCAAGGACTGTGGGCCACTTTGCAGCCACTTTGCCTCCCATCTCCAGGTATTGTTTTCTCGTAACTCCCAAATGAAAATTGGGAAGTTAAGTCAAATTGGAACTGCAAATAAAATAGACCAATTTTCTTAAAATAAGGAAATGCACCATTAAGGCCCACCATAACCTTGATTTTGCCCTCCAATGGGGTCGTGCAATTATAAGTGTTCTCTGTTAGCCTTTATGGCTCTCAGGGGAGATTTTAAACTTTTTTTTTTTCCCCTGACCTTCTCTTTGACAGTAGTTAGACACGTGGGACAAGACTGGGCTCCAGCTGCTGCTGAGGGACTTGCTTTCCTGTATGAAATATAAGTTATAGAAGATTCCTCTGAGAATACAAAAATGTACAATTTTTACATAAAAATGTGTTCCAACAACGTGAAATCATTACAATCCTCACCAAAAAATGCCAGTTGAGAGACAATTCAAAGAAACAGCTCTAAGCCTAAAAAGTATACAGGGATTATAGAGACTGCTTGGATATTGTATCAGATATTCAGAGGAAATGTGAATCACTCCCCAAAACCTGGGATTCTTCTCCCCCAAAAATAACTGAGAAACAAAAAAGCTTGTGTGATTAATCAGGCATGTGAAAAGACGTGTACAAGACATGTAAAAGAGGATGTTTTTTCTTGATTGACTTTTTAAATTAAAATTGCAGTAAGAGAAGAAACACTCTGGGAATTTAAAAGTAAACCCATACCAAGGCAGGACTAAGAAGATTTTTAGGAATCACTTGCTAAAAGCAGGAAATCCAGTAATGAATTCTTTTTCAAATATCTCAGGACTAAAACACCTGTAAGAGGAGCTATAGGGTAAATGAGCAATTGAGATGTCAAGTGAGAGCTTGTGGAAATGGGGCACTGGCAGAAAAACTCTTGTCACGCAGGCAGGGGCATTCCTAACTCAGAGCCATCCTTTATCGCAGACACAGATCTGAGTATGGTCACCAGGAATAGGTGGTATTTACTCTAGAATCGTGAAGGAGCCTGCTGTGATATTGGGAATTGCTGATAGTGTTATCACCCGTCAGGTCCATGGCTGTGGAAGTGAAGATGTAGCAAATGCAATGCAGAGCTTCAGAAAGGGTTTTGAGGTCTTCTGGGAAGTAAAAGGCCAGTAGGTTTGCCAGTATCCTTGTGCATTGGATAAATTGTTAGGAGTTATAATAAACACTTGCATTAGTATGTTTAAGCATGAAAAGGCTACAATGGTGAAGAGTCAGTGTGGCTCTTGTAAAGCAAAGGCCTGCCTCACGCTGCTGCGGAGTTTAAAGATAGTCAGATTATGTGGGTAAGACTGTTCAGGGCTGATACAGTTTGCACAGACTTTCAAGCAACTGTTGAGAAAGTTTTTCACCAAATGTTTTTAAAGAAGATAAGTAGTGTTCTGGTAAGAGATCTTCTTGTGAATTAATGACTGCTTGAAAAATAGGAACCAAAGCAAAGGAAAAAATTTAACAGCTTTCACAGTGCAGAGCACGGGAAGGTTCCTGCAGGTGTTGGTGCTGCTGTTAGGTGTGCTCATAAGTCATCTGGGAAGGCAGGCAGAAAGTGCCTACTGGTTGAGATTACCTGAGATGCTGAAATGAAAACTGAGTCTGAAGAGCTGAAGAAAAATTGTAAGATACGCTAAGTAATGCATGGAGGGGAACCAGCCCTACTTGTACATTCACTAGGAGCTGTCCCTGCTCTTGGAACAGTCTCTAAAACACAGGAAAGAGAGTTTGAAAAGCATCTGCCTGGAGGTTGTCTCAGAAGTGTATTCAGAGATTAGGAAAGGGAGAAGGAAGAAAGCAGAAACCCTTCTGCTGCTCTGTGGTTGGTACACCACATCTTTGATACTGTGCGCATTTCCCTTGCTACCTCAAAACTGACTGAGATAGAAGAGGTACAGAGAAGGATAAGAGATGATCTGAGAGATGAAGCAGGCTGCATTCAAGGAGAGGATGACTTGTTACCTGTGCTTAGCTGGGCAAAGAGCTTGGGTGATAGAGAACAGCAAAGCTGTGGAGAGGACCAAGAGGGTAACAAAGAAATCGTTCTTTGTTCTCTCATACCTTGAGAACTAGAAGCCACTTAGAAGGGCAGCAGGATTAAACAACGTAAGTGCTTTTCTCCTCACACCTGATCAATGTGTAATGCTCAGTCCCACCAGGTGTTGTGGAGCCTAGGGTTACAAGTGATTTCACCTAGCCACAGTGGTCCAGATTCAGTCCTGCCTCTTGAGCTCCAAAGCCACATTTTACCTGAGCAGAATGAGAAGCAGAGCACTCTGTGTGTCCTGTGCCTGGCCACCTTGGGGTCAGAGTACTGGCCTGGATGGGCCCACTGTTGATCCAGGGCAGCTGCTTTTTAACTAGGCCATGCTTGGTTTGCCTGTGACAGAGCTGCGGCTTCCTGAGTAATAGCTGGCACCACCTGGCTTCTGTGACAAATATCGTGGGGCTGCCCTTTGCTTGGTTCAGGCTCCTGAAGATGAATAAATTTCTCCCCCTATGAAGGGACTCTGAATATGGTTGTGTGTCATTCCTAGCTGTGGGCAGTAGCCCGGGCAAAGCAGCGAGCAGTCTGATTCCTCATGCAGACATGGATCCTGGGCTTCCCTGCCAAAGCCTGGAGGTGGCTGCAGGCAGCAGCACAGCTCCATCAGGTGCTCTGTCCTCCTTTGTATTGCACAGGTCATTCAACTCCTCATCGTGTGGAAGCGGAGATGGTTGTTCCCTCCTGTGCTGGGACAGCAGTTGGTACTTTCGAGCTGGCTGCACAGTGACATTGTGCTCTCACCTGTTGCAGAGGACTAGCCAGGCTGTGGCCAAGTTGTGGCAGGCGAGCCACAAGCATGCTCTGAAGTCACGCAGAAGCATAGATGATGCTTGCGCTGTGTTCCCAGGCTTTTCCTGTCAACTTGTTTTGAAGAGGAATCAGGATAAACTGAATATCTACAAAGGGAAATAGGAAAAGACTATTGGCTGGCTCACACCAGTGTGCCGAACTCGGACTGCAATTTAACACAGAACAGCACGGTCCTGTGTGGATGGCAGGAGCTTGCCATGGTCATGCGGGGGCATGACAAGGAGCCTTTTCCCCTCAGAACAAATCCAGCTATCCAGCCTGGGGTGCAGAAGGCTTGCTGAGGCTGGCAGTACCTTGCCCAATGGGTGCCTGGAGATACCTGGTTTCCCTTGCCCCTCTACTCTGCTGCTGTCTGTGCAAGCTGTGGCCACAAGTTGCTCAGTCCCATGTGCTGATGTTTGATGAGATTTTTGTAGCAGGGCCTGTGCCAGAAGCTTCTGGCTATTCCTATTGGAGGCAAGTGCTGCTGACTGGTACCAAAACTGGGCTTCCCAGACCCCTGGAGGCAGGCTTTGACATGCAAGGGCCCACAGGGAGTCCCATGGCGAAATTAACGCTTCCTCTGATATTGTTGGATCTGCAAGCCTGCTGGGGACAGACACGTGCACCCGTGCCCTCCCTCCACAGTGGGGTTGCCCAGGGGCTGGAGGGGCTGTTGGCAGCTAAGAGGTGATGCAGGAGGAGGATAGAGATCCCCTGTTTTGCCTACCTCTTCGCAAACCCTCTGGCAGCTTGCAGTTGTCTCTGTAAAGCACTCAACTTTCTACTGCAGCACCGTGCCCTTTATGGCTGGCTGGGATGTCTTTATAAGCAGTCATAGAAATGCCCTTTCAGATTTGCCCAAGAACCACAACGTAAGCACAATTCAAACCCCACAAAGTAGGTCACAATTTGAGGCCTGCTCTCCTGACAGCTTCCTTTTCAACCCGCCTCATGGGGTATGGCCTGAGGCTCATGCTGGGCAGCGGCTGTGCCAGCGCTTATATGCTTGCTTGGTTACTGCACCATGCGGACACCTGGCCCCTGAGGTTCACAGACTTCTTGACTCAGCTGAGATCTGGGATCAGGGCCTGCATGGGCTTTATAGCCTGGATCAAGATCCAGACGGCAGATAGGGGTAGGAGGAGAGTTTTGAACCAGTTGGTAGGTGTGTGACAGTGAAAATTGTGAGCTGGTTTAGGCACTGCCATCTGAGTGGTGGCCCCCGTTCCCTGTCCTGTCCAGATGTGGCATTGGCACAGCTGGATGTGACCACAGCAGCAGTGTCCTTTCCAGCTTTGCCTACAGTGCTCTTGTCTGCTGGGGCCTGTGGGATTGAGGGCGTTTGCTGTCCTAGGTTGTGCTTGGGTTCTCTCTGGCCTGGAGCGGGGTGCCTTCTTCTCTGTGGCTTCTACTCAACGGTCAGTGCTGGGTGGAGTACTGGGCAATGTGGCCAGTGTGGAAGAAGCCCTGCAGCCAACAGCTAGATGTACAACTGATGCAAGTCTCTAACTGTTCAGGCAGGCAGCAAGAAGTGTTTATTTTCTAGGAAGATCTGATGCGAGCAATGAGAGAAACCCACATTTCCATGCCTGGCAATCGTGGTTCAGCTCCCCCAGCCCATGGACTGTCAGACTGAGCTACTCCCGCTGCTCAGCACAAATCCTGGTCTTGTGCTATGGGTGAGCAGAGGAACCCCTCTCTGTAAGGGCAGATGAAATCTCCTGCCGCTGGACAGCACCAAAATTGCTGCATCCAGGCCCATTGCTCTTTGGGTGGTCTGCCTGCAAGCAGGCAGTCCCTTCTGAGATTCAGGGCTACAAGCCGTAGCTGGGAAAGAGTAGTTCACCCTCCTGCTGTGCTAGGATGCTGAAGATGTGCTTTCTGTCTGGTATCTGCACTTGGCTGCAATTCAGTGCAGAAGCAAAAGGAGATCCAGCCTCTTGGGGGTCTGTAAGCTTTGTAGCTAATCCAGTAAACTGTTCCAACTGATCCCTAAGTCGGGCAGCTTGCAAGATCTGAGAAACAAAAAGGCTGAGGCTAGGGCTGCTCCTCTTACTCAGCCTGTAAGACAAGGGCTTGGAGACAACCGTAGTGCTGTTTTTCTCCCTGCACAAGGTAGGTTCCCCATACTTGCTCAAGGGTGTTTTGAGTGTTTGTCCATGTGTTAGGGTGACTGCACTGATCTGCCCCAAGTTACTTGAGCAAACTGGCAGTGGGGGCCAAGGCAGTGTGCTAGAGAGTGCTGCATATGGACAGAAGCGCTGTGGTACAGCCTACCCAAATGATGCCACGAGTGCAGGGAGCCCAGCTCACGGGTGGCCCCAGGAACTTCTGGAATCCTTTTCTTTTGCAATCTCTTTCATTTACTGCTTCTCTCTTATCTGAATTAGAAATCAGGTTGTACAGAGTACCCTTCACTTGGACCACCGTGAATGGACTCCAGCTCTCAGGCTTTAGGATGTAAACATTTACATGCTCTCATGCTGCTCTGGCATATCTAAAGAAGTGAACGGTGTTGGGACTCCATGAGGTCAGAGCGTTGTTCCTGGCCGTCAAAGGACCTGTTGCAACCTTAGCATCAGGGAAGTGGCTTGTGAAAGGAAATAGCTCTCATGGCTCCTGGCACGAGGTGCCCTGTGCAGAGACTGGATGCAGCATGCCAGGGGGAACGTTGCCACTGCCCCTGCAGGCACACTGTAACACAGTGACACCCAGGCCTCTCACCAGCCACGCTTACAGGAACAGTAGCACAGCTGGGTTGGGCTGTGCACTTCAAAGAAACAGCTTCTGTGATATTTGGAGGGATCAGTCTTTGGGGGAAAACGGGGCACTCTGATATTTTTTGAACGATGAAAAGCTGTTACCCGTGAAACACTTGTTAGTTTTCACCAGGTAGTTTTGGACCTGCTGGCAAGAGTATTGGCCTGGCAGCTCAGGGGAACAAGGATCTCTGATTTCTCTCCTAGGAGGCAGAGGGTCTGCTGCACCATCTGGAGTGGCTTTTCCTCCAGAGGAAACGGCCCTGCTTGGTGGGGCAGGCCTGGCAGGGGCTCAGCTCCGCACTGTGTTTCATGTGACAGCTGCCAGACCCCCACCTTTCCAGTGATCAGCTCTCAAGCCTTGGAAGCACTGCTGAATTTGTCCTGGTGCTTATCTGCCAGCCCCCATGATAAAGGCTTGGGCAGGGGCATGGCTACAGCTTCACTGCGGCTGAGATGTTGGTTAAAGGAAGGAATTGATCAGCTTCATTGTGGGTGAAAAATTTGCCGTCTCCTGCAAAGGTTATGCTCTTTTCTCTCCCGTTGCGGGCCTCGATCCTCAGTCCCAGCAGTGTCTGGTGCTTGTGTTCCCCATTGCAGGTGCATATGAGTGTGGGGCTGGAGGAGCAGCTCAGCCTGTGCTTGTGCCCAGTTTGGTGGGCAGAGATCTGCCTGGGACATTTCTTCGGCTCCCTCCTGCCTGGCAATGGGCTGCCACCAGTATGGCAGCGGATTGGCGCTTGGCTGTGGACCAAGCACTCTCTGGTAGCTATTTGGTCATGATCAGAGAGGAAAAGAGGCAATGACCTGGCTGACAGTGTAGGCAGAGAGAGGTGCTCCCTGTGCCAGCCAGCTCTGGGGATGAGGACTAATGGGTAGAGCAGCTGAAACGGAGCCCAACTTACTGCTTTCTCCATCCTTGCTGTAAACAGCCATGTTTCTGCCTGGCCCTTTGCACAGCCCTTGCTCTCTCTGTTTCTGGCAGCTGTTTGGAGGCATGTTTCTGGTTCCTTATCCTGTCCCAGTTACAAAATGGCACGTGCTGCTGTCTTTCTCAGGAGAGCACTGGGCTGCTTCGCGGCCCCTGGTCTGTGGGAGCCTGGCCAGTCCCGCTGTCCCAGCTCCCCGTGAGGAGCTGGCCGTCGCTGCTCACAAGCCTGGGCTCCTTATCGCAGATGCTCCTTCTGCCTCTTCAGCAGAGCTGGGTGTTTAGTACTGTTTTCAGTTTGGGCCTGCTGTGAAGGAGCGTGTGGGGGAGGCAGCCGAATTCCTTTCAGTTTTTAGTGCTGGAAAATTTGCAGGAAGGGAACAAAGAGCAGGATCAGGAAGAGCAGATGTGCTGTCCTGGGCTGGAGGGAGTCCAAAGCGCCAGAGCAGCTCCCAGGGCCCTGCATTTCTACCCTGAGCTCTGCTCCAAGCAGGGCTGCCTCCTGCCTTGCCTTGCCCCAGGGCTTTATGGAGCCTGTTTCTTGTTGCCCTCTTCAAGCAGGAAGCTGCAAGGCAGGTTTAATTTCCTCTCTCCCTGCCCTGCTGTGACAATCCCTGGCTCTGGGCAACAGGCAGAAGGTGGGTCACTCGGCAGCTCTGGGCCTCAGCAGAGGAAGGTGCTGGAGTGTGAGATCAAAGCTAGGGCTGTGCTGGAGGGCAAAAGAGAGGTGCCAGCTGCCTCTTCCTTGGACCTCCATGGGGCTGGTGGTGTGGGGAGCCAGAAGACCTCACTCTAACTTTCCCTGCTGGGTGACTGCCTATTGCCAACCTCCATCGGGAGGGAAGGGGAGTCCTGGCATTTGAGCTGCGTGAGGCTCTGCACGTGGTGGTCGTTAGGCCTTAATGATAGACCCTGTATATCTAGGGATGGAGACCACGCAGAGCACTATACCCAGACATATAGGGCCTTGCTGGGGCTGTAGGCCAAGAGCTTCCCTGCAAATGCTTGCTATTTCTATATGTGGCATTTACCTCACATGCTGCCTTTCTGTTCTCTCTGCAGCCACCGAGCTTGAAAGTGCTGAGCCGCTCACCAATGTCGGATGCCTCGGATGCCTGGGAGTGCAAGGCACAGGACCACTTTGCCAGCGATGAGAAGGAGGATGAGGTGCCCCATCAGGTGACGGCCACGGACGTGGACAGTCAGTGCCAGTGCCCGGAAGAGGAGCCTGATGGGGCTCCCCAGAAGCGGACAGCAGCCCAGAACGGGATGCAGGACAGTGGGGGTGGGGGCACAGGGGTGAAGAAGAAACGGAAGAAAAAGGAGCTGGGAGAACAGGAAGGGGGAGAAAAAGCAGCTGTGGAGAAGGAGGTAAAACCAAAGAGGAGGAGAGAGCCTAAAGAACCAAAAGAGCCTAAAAAGGTCAAGGAGCCCAAGAAGCCGAAAGAGCCCAAGCAGAAGGAGGTGGCCAAAAAGCCCCGGAAACCCCGGGAACCGAAAACCCCCAAGGAGCCTAAAGACAAGAAGAGCAGCTCTGAGCCTTCCCCCAGAGCAAGACCCAAGAAAAGCAGGTGGGTGACAGTGTGACCTTGTCTCTGTGCGAGGTGTGGATGGGGTGCTGGGCTCACAGGAGCTTCAGCCAAGCTGTGGCTGTAGAGAGCAGCTCCTGGTCCACCATGTTAGAGCAGAGGGAGCAGCATGTGCAGGATGTGCGGGCACCTCGTGCTGAAGGCTGGACTTGCAGGTGTGAAGGCTGGCATGAGCTCTCTGGCCATACAGAGACGGGACAGGCAGGTGCAGTTCTGGGATGAGACCCTACGAGACCCCGAGCCAGTGGTACCCGGTCCTGGAGAGAACAGAAGAGTCCTGGCCACTCCTTGGCCTGGCCCTTGTGCTCAGCGTCCTGGGGAGCAGAGAGCCCTTCATGAGGTATCTCACAAGGAAAGCAACATGCTGCATGCTGAAGGGCCCCTCATGCCTATTCTGGGGCCCAGGCAGAGGATATGTGTGACTCTAACCTGACCCCGGGGCTTTTTGTGCAAGTGAGGCAGGGTCCCTGCACACTTCAGACAGCCTCAGAGGTAGGAGGATCTTCCATCAGGTGGTTTGTTGTGGGAGGATGGTGGAGCACTTAGTTTCTCCTGTTCCTCTTATGGGCTGTAGGACCTGTCCCTTCTTTGCAGGCTGTGATGCTGTGTCTGTGGCCAAGGCCAGCAGCGATCGTGGCAGGAGGAGAACCCAGGTGTTCTGCTCCCCTGCGCATTCCCCCAGGCCCTGGGGAAGCAGGAGTCTCTACCTCCAGCTACATTAGACTCATAAAAGGGCTGCAGTTCTTCGAAGGCCTGAGGACTATCTTGTAATGCATAACAGAACAGCACTGCCTCCAGTAATTTCCCATCCTTTTAATTAACAGCCTGATTTCTTAGGAAAGCTTTTTAATTGGGAATACGTGTAGATAATAGAGCAAGTGTCTGCAGTACCAGCATCATTTGATTTACTGTCTTGGACTGGCAAGAGTAAATGTTTTTGGAGAGTTCTGTACAAAGCAGGCCTATTGACTGGAGTCGGACCCTCCTCATGTGTTGTAAATAATCCATAGGATGCACCTATTTCTACAGTAAATGAGATTAGTACAGGAGCCAGCTGGGAGTTTTTCAAAAAACTTTTCTTGGAAAACACCAACTTGTTAGAATTCCTTGAGGAAACTCCCCTGGAAATGGTTACCAGAAAGAGCTTCTCAGTGCTTCTCTGCTAGATCCCTCTGCCCACCTCCCTCCTGCCATGGCTACCCACAGGCCACTTGTTCGGAGGGATATAAGCCTGGATCTTTCCCACCCCAGGCAGTGCCCTGCCCAGAGTGGGGTCAGTCTCCTTTGCTCGGTCTCTGCTGGAGCTCTGCTTTACGCAAAGCGCACTGACTGCCTGATCCTGGAGAAGCTGAGCCTGTATTGCCTGCATCAGGGCAGCCGTGTCCAAGGAGCAGCCCTCAGCACCAGGCTGTTGTCAACTTGGCTTTGTCATCGACAGATTCAAATGGTCTCCAGTGAACTAGGACACTGAATCCTGAGCGATTTCACAAGACAGGTTGTTTCCACCCAAGTCCCATTGGTGCCCTTTGGTGTGGGCTGGCAGTGAGAAGAAGGTGACATGCAGCAAAAGCCCAATGCCAGGCTGGTGGAGGCAGCTCAGCAGGATGGGAACTAGTCACCTCGTCCTTGGTGGGGCAGGCGGGAGCTGCTGTGGCCGCAGAGGCGTGGAACCCACAGGCGAGCTGCGCAGCACTGTCACTTCTGGTATCCCTTGAGCTTGGCATTTCGCATGCAAAGGAAGTGCAGCTCCCACTTCTTGGGCCTGTGAGCCAGAGCAGATGTGGATGGACAGATCAAGCCTGCGGTGCCAGGAGAGTGAGGGAAGGGCTCCTCAAGGCCCTGAGGAGGGCTGGAGAGGACTGTGAGCAGAGAGGAGGGAGGCTGCTGTCGGGGAGCCAGGCTGGAGTGGAGGGGAATGCACGGGGCTGTGCAGGGCCTCAGCCTGGCCATGACGTGGGAGACACTGTCGGGAGGCCAGCAAGGCAAGGGATTTTGGTTGCTGTGTTTGCCCGGGCTGGAGGTGGAGTGGGAAGGAGAGGAGCTGCAGGCCAGGAAGGAAAGAGTGAGGCACATGGAAAGACAGCAGTGAGCACCAGGAAGGATCATGCTGTTCCTGGGAATACAAACTGCAGGCTTGGTTTCTGCACTACATGTGGCCGTGCCAGGGCCCTGTGGGGGCAGTGCCTGCTCTTAACCCTTTGTGTTCTCAAAAAGCAGGCTTATTGCCCGATCCTTGTAGCCCTGTGGGCAAGGCAGGCTGCGTGGTCGTCCCATCCCGCGGGACAAGCAAGCAAGCTGCTCTCCCAGAGCCCCCAGCTCAGCCTCGTGCCCAGCACGCAGGCCAGCCCAGGTAGCAGGCTGAATTTGAGGTTATGAAGGCAGCTTGTTTAGACCTGTGCCCGGGATGAGGGATGGAGCTAGCAGCGTTTCCTAATGCCATCTCTATTACTCCTGTAAAAAACTGCCGTGTAAGCAGTCCAGCCCAGAGATTAGGCACCAGGGCAACCCTCACCCCCAGAATCAAGCCTTGAAATCCATCACCAGGGTCCAGATGGGCATGAGGCACCTGACTCCATCGGACCCACAGCCATGGCGTTGGCCTGCGGCAGCAGCTGCAGAAGAGCCCCGGGCACGTGTCCCTCTTGCAGCAGCTCCTGTGGCCCTGCTGTGAGGACAGACCAAAGTGGGGAAAACCTGGGGAAGAGCAGACCTTTGAAGGTTTGGGCTCTTAGAGACTCACAAAGCTCTTGTCCAGGAGCTTGTTGCCACCCTGGCAGGTCTCTTGGTTGTTGTCAGTGCCTTCCCAGGACTATACACTGTCCTTGACAGTGTGGCCTGTCATGGATAGAGGGTAGGCAGGTCAAACTGGTTCTCTAAGCTGGGGGATTGTGGTGGGCTAACCTCAGCTGGAGATTATGGTCCCTAATGCAAAAGGCACAGCAAGGTCTGGAGGTACTAGGAGAGCGGCTGAAGGAGGATCTGCTTGCCATGCTGAGGCCAGGTGGATTCTTGGGGACATCCTGAGGAGTCTTGGTGAAGATACCACTCCACACAAAAAAAGCCCTAAGTAAAATAACTCAGTAAGCCATTATCCAGCCAAAAGAGACTGCTTGCAGGAGTTTGGGAGGGCCAAGAAGTTCTATGCTTTCTTAGGCATCTTTTCCCATTTGAGCCCGAGCTTGTGGTACTCTTTCCTCCTGCTCATCTGCGCTTTCTGGGAGGACCTATGTCCACCGTCTGCCACTTGGAGAGTTCAGACCTTCGATCCTCCTTGCAGCTTTCCCCTGCCACAACCCTTTTAAGAGCCTCTTCATGGCTTGTTGCATCGGCATTTGGGTTAGCACCCAAGAAATCCATCCAAAAGAGGAATGGCTGCTGGGTGGGGACACCCTTGGGTGTCAAGGTGGAGGCTCAGAGGGGAAGACAGCCTGGGAGGGCTGTGCCCTCCCTGTGCCCCCCAGCCCTGGCAGCATGTGTGTACTCCACAACCAGGGTGGGAGCAGGGGGAAAAGTGGGGCTGGGGGCTCCTGTAGCAGCGAGGGAAGGGAGAGGGGCCTGTGCCAGGCGAGCAGCAGAAAGGGTAGGTGCTCTGTGCAAATGAAATGATTGCTGGGAGTTCTCTAAGTGGCAGATAATAGTGGCATAATTTCTTCTAAATTATTTCTAATCACAGCCAACTACTGGTTCATGAATGAAGCAGTTGTTAATTGTGACTTACAAATCAATATCTTGGGAGTTATTGCTCCAGTGGAAGCAATGCTAGCAGTGCATTTTCAGGGCTTCTAATTGAATTGCGGGTGCATGGCCAGGTCATTTTTGGCCTGAACTGCAGATTTTTAACTGTTTGGTTTTTACCAGTTCCAGACAAGTAGTGATTTTCTCCTGATGGGGGGTAAGACCTAGACATGGTTTTGAAACCAACTGTTCCTCTGCAGCTGTACAAGTCTTGGATCTGGAGGGGACCAACTGTGGGGCTGGCTCTGAATGAGCAAGGCCAGCTCCCCTTTTCCTGGCATGTTGCTCTCAGCCCAGGAAGAGACACCAGCTCTTTGAAATCTTTCTCTTAACAGTGTTCATTGCAGAGGGTAAGGACAGATGTGCATGTTGGGAGTGCTTATTTCTTACCCTGGTGCTTCTGGGGCACATTCCCTAATTCAAGCAGATTGTGGCCCTGGCTGGGGTGTGCTGGCTGGGTGTCTCTAGGGGTAGCCCGGAGGCCCTGCCCCCAGCAACACTGGCCGAGGGGCCAGCTCTTGGGAGTCGGAGGCTCTTGGGCCACTGAACTGTCTAGTGGGAACGTCTGTGGGAGCTGGGCTGTGTCTTTGTGCATTTTGTGTTTGCAGGAAGGTGTTGGGATTCACCAGAAGCAGGGCCTAAATTCTCTCCCTGGCAATAGCTTGGTCTGTGGCTTGAGCACTGAGGGCAATTGCCTGCTGTGTCGCAGCCTCCCGATGTGTCCTGGGAAGCCATGGTGACATCCCATGGTGACCCCATTTCAAAGGGGGGGGAGCTGCGGTCTGGCAGAATCTGGGACTTACTTACATCCTTCCCATGTTTGTGGAAATCACAGGGCTGGACCCCTTCTGTCTCAAGGCACAGGGCAAGATCTGCTCTGCTGCTCTCTTGGGAGGGGGCTGGCTGGTGCAGCACGGGGAAGACGACCATGTGCTGGACGCTACCCTAAAGTCTTTCCTGGGGGTCTGGCAAGGCTCTGTGGCACATACGTGCAAGGTGGCCAACAGTGCCACCAGAACAGGGATGACTGGTGCTTCTCAGGCTGGGGTAGAAGGTTTGTCTTTGAGGTGCCAGCACCTGAATTGCCTGTTGAGCCTGCTGAATATTTCTGACCTTCGTCAGGGCAGGTTGCCTGCGACTGCTGTGCTTAAAGCAGGCAACTCATTACCCTGACTTGCTAGGTTCATTTGGTGGAGACCCAGCAGGAGCTGTGAGCTCGGTGATGGGGAAATCCTCTTGTACCCAGGCTGAATGTAGGTCCCCTCTTGGGCCTCCGAGCTTGTGCAGAGACTGCTATGCTTAGGCTCAGGATCTGGCCTTCACATCGGAGACATCATAGTCTGGAGAAGTCGTCACTGCGTGGGTCCCCCAGTCTGGCAGGGAGGGGCTGTGCTGGGTCTCCTGGGCTCCTTGTTCCACCTGATCTGCTGTATCTGAAGGCTTCCTGCTCCTCCTGCCCTGGACCAGCTTGCCCTGGCTCTCCTTGCCTTAGGAGCTGCAAGGGCCAGTGACGTGCTGAACTCAGTCTCCCTGGCCCCTGTGGGACCATTCCCCTGGCTGGCTAGAGGAAGCCACCAGTCCCTTGCTGCCCCACACCAGGCAGGGGCAGTTGGACCTTTCTTTCCCAGTGTACTGGAATCGGTCGGGGAAACTGTCAATGGTGATTAAGGAGAAAGTGCAGACTCCCTCCGTCACCAGCTGTCTGTGCTGGGACAAGCACTCCCCAGTGCTGGGGGAGACGCCGGGAGCCTCCTGCTGCCTCCGGGTGATGTGGTGGAAAGATGAGTCCAGAGCAGAACCCTGTGCGGGTGCTTCCTGGCCGTGCCCTGTAGAGCTGAACTCCGGGATCCCTGGAGCAGGGTTTAACTGTCAATCTGTCCTGGCAGCAAGGAGCAGGGGCCCACACCCGTGGAGAGGAAGAAGAAAGGGAAGAGGAAAAATGAGATCCCGGTGGAGAGTTTGGAGTTGGATCAAGATCTCCTGAGCCCGTCTGTGCAGAGCCCGGAGGAGTCTGCTGAGTCGGCTGACAGCCAGGTACATCCAAGCTGCAGACTGGCTGGGCTAGCTGCTGGTCGGAGAAATCCAGGCACCCAGATACATCTGAGCAGGCAGAACAGCTGGGTCTCAGGGGTGCAGCTCTCAGTGCTCTCAGCAGTGTGGCCTGTAGACTCCAGCCCCAGAGGGGAGCCACTAGTTTATTTCCGCTGATGGCACTAGGTGCAGTGCAGACTGCTGCCCTGTGCCAGAGAAGAGGGAGCTCTGCACATTCCTCAGCCTTGAATTCCCTTCTCCACTGTGGCTTCTGGCAGTGCCTTCAGCGCGGGACAGTGCAGGGAGGGCTGGCCGGCCCCGCAGGGCAGGGGCGCTGTGCATGTCTCTGCAGGGCTCCTCTGCTCTTGGGCTCAGAGACAACAGAGCTGCAGTGCCAGGCAGGCTCCCCTTGCATGGAGCAGGACAGCTTTTTTGTATGCTTGTGCACTGTGAGCAGGGCCCAGATTTCTCCTAGGGACCCCCATGTGTTGCTTTGCAACCTTCTCTGGAGAAGCGTTGTCTGGCGTTCATTCCTGCCCCCATTGCTGCCTTTCAGCCTCAGACCTGCTGAGATCCCTGAGCAGTAAGACTGGGCCCTGCCTGAAACATGATTCAGTGCGCTCCCCAAGGCAAGGCATGGGCATATGCAGGGGTGCAAGGGCTGCGGGGGCATGCAGATCGGACAAGGGCAAGTGCTCTGCTCCAAGGTGCTGACGGAGCCCTCAGCAAAGCAGTGCTAGAAACTGCTATAGATGTTCAGCTCTACAGGGGCTTGTGTCCAGGTGGCTACCGGTTCTTCATGCCACCTCCAACCCACTGGCACAGGGGGAGGTCTGGAGATGAGGCAGTCCTGAGGCTTTTTCTCCACCTGCGCCTGTTCCTCATGTCAGGCAAGGGGGAGGCACTTGGGTTGCCTGTCTCCCCAGTGACTGCCTTTCTTGTCTGGCACACAGAAACGCCGCTCAGGACGCCAGGTAAAGAGGAGGAAGTACAACGAGGACCTGGATTTCAAGGTGGTAGATGATGATGGCGAAACAATAGCTGTGCTGGGAGCTGGGCGAACTTCTGCGCTCTCCGCCTCCACTCTGGCATGGCAGGCAGAGGTAGGGCCAGACATGGGACTGGGAGGAAGGGGCCTCCTGCCTCCCTCAGGGGTGCCTCCAGGGTGTCAGTACCACGGTTTGAGGATATGGAGGAGGGTGGGGGATTCCAGCACTAGGATGGGGTGGGAGTGCACATCTCTAGGAGGGTGCAGGGTGACTTTGCATGGAGTATGAGTGCACAGAGGGACAGTCAAGAGGCACGTAGTGCTTTGTGCAGCTGAGAGGGACTCGAGAAGTGCAGCCCATTCTGAGGCCATGCGCCCTGGGCCTTCTGGCAGCTCTGGCCTGGAAAGGCCCACTGGGCTCCCATGTGAATGAGCTGGTGTAGGTAAGCCTTGGTCCTTGAGCATCTTCTGGTGTGCTAGCCATAGCCTTGTCTGCCCCATGCTGGCCTGTCCTTTGAGAATGTTCACAGCTTCCCATACTCCAGATTCTTTATTTCCCCCATGTTCTGCCCTTCAGCAGTTCCTCTTCCTCCTCACGGTTGTGCACCTGCTGCTCTGCTGGCTGGTCATGTGAGTCTTCTGCCCTGTCACTTAGCAAAGTTGGTGCTGCTGCTGCTTCATAGCTCTGTCCCTCCCATCAGCTGTGCTCGCTGTTGGTCCACCCTCTCCACTCCTGCTAGGGGCTGTGGGACATGTCATGCAGCCGGAGCTGTCCCTGAATGCATGGCTGACCCACTGCCCATACCCACCTTGAGCTCCTGTCCATGTAGCTCTTGCCCGTGAGGTTAGCCTGGTATTTTAACTGTGCCAGCTGTGGGCTTTGTAGGTGCCAAGTCATCATTTTCTGCCCGTATCCTTGATCTTCATCAGTTCCTCTGAGTGTAGGGATCCGCAGCCTGACTTCTGCCAACCAGCCTGATCTGCGGGGCAGCATGGCAGGGACCAGCTGGAGTCACCCCACCTTGGGCCCCACTGCCCTGCCTCCTCTGCCCACTGCATCTCTGGCCTCCTGGCTCAGCTCCTGCCTGTTGGTCTGCATGTCAGACACCTGCAGCTTTCTCCCTATCTCTAGTCGCTACAAAAGCTGCCAGATATTAATAATGGTAACTAATTGTTTTCATTAGTGTTCTTGTGTTCTTCTTACTGTTGCTGAGCCAGTAAGCGTGACCTGGCCTTATGCTCCCTGCCTTGCCTGGAGGGGCTGCTGCGTACCCCATGGGACATACTGCCCTTTCTCTCACTGCTGAGGCTTTTTGGGTGCTGCTTGGGGCCATGTCCCCAGCTGGGCTCCCAGGAGTGAGCTGATCAAGTGAGATTTTCAAAACTGCAAGTGGGAATGAGTTGCCTTTGGCATGTCTCCATGCTGCCGGCCTGCTGTCCTCACCTCTTAGTCTTGGACTTCCACCTCAGTTTGTCCTGCTCCAAATGAATTATTAAGGCTGGTATCTGAAGGCAGCAGGGCTCTGTGCTGAGGGACTGCTCTGGGCTCCTGCCAGCAGGCTCAGCGCAGAGCCTGGCTGTGGCTGCTGCCAGGGCTGGGATCAACCCTGTGGCACTGGAGGTCAGTGCCTTTCCTGCCATGCATGGAACTGAGTGACATGGGGACATGTTACGCCAGCAGTGCAAGATGGGAGTGCTGGGCCTGCAGGGTCTCTTCCCCTCTACCTATCTCAGAGCTAGGCCTCAGAGTTAGGCCTCAGAGCTACTCTCCCCATGGCCTGAACTTGCAGTTTTCCTCCCTGGACCCTGGGCACGTTTCTTGGCAGCTCTCTGGGGCAGTGCACAGCTCCTCTGGTGGCCCTCAGGCTGCCGACAATAAACCCCAGACCTCTGTAAGCCCGCTTGCCTGCGGGTCAATGTGGGAGCTCCCCAACCACCAGGCTCTGGAGGCTACTCTGATGGCAGTGCTGTGCTTGTCACTATGTTCACACAAACTCTATGTGGCCAGTCTCCCAGGTGCAACTGTGCAAGCGATGTGTGTCAAACTGGGGCTCAGGAGCTCTGGGGTGAGTGGAAGGGTCTGGGGAAATGGGCACTGCATGACTGGCTGCAGCGGCAGCATCTCTGTGTGCTTCCCTCACCCCTGTGGCCCTGGCATAGGGCAGAAAGGACAAAAGTTCCCCTATGGCCACAGGACTGCAGCTTAGGTACCCAGATGTATCTACTCTTTCCTCTTCTTGCTGTGTTGCAATGCTGGGTGCTGTGCATACGTGTGGGCTCAGCATCCTCCACGGCACCAACCACAGTGGGGTAATGCAGAGGCAGCAGGTCGGCTGAGAGCTGAGACATGGAGGAGGGTGCTGCAGGCCCCTGGCATGGCCTTGGCTGTCCCAGACCCTGTTGGGTGAGTGGTATGGGAGGGAGTCCTTCTACGTGCCCTGCAGGGACACAGTGTCCTGGCAGCTGCCCCCTCCTCAACCTGCCCCGTGCCTCTCTTGGAGGGGCCTTAGTTGGAGAAGGAACATCCCAGGGCTGCTCTACCCAGTGGCCAGGCTTTGTCCCCATCTGAAGGAGACGAACACAGTCTTCCTCCTTTCTGCTCTGCACTTTGCTTTTTCTCCTGCTGCTGTACCATTTCCCAGCCTGGACAGAACTGATATTTCTAATGCTCAAAAAAGCTCCAGACGTTTTTGCTGTCTCGCCTCTCCCCTTAATCTTTTCCTGCCTCTCCTGCTGCAGCACAGACAGGCACAAGCCCTCAACTTGGCTGTCAGTGGTGCTGATCCTGCTGCAGAGCATGGCCAGGAGAGACGGGGGCCCCTTGGCCTCCCTGCTTGCTCCGTGCCTTGGGTCTTGGGACTGGAAGCTGGCCAGTATCAGGACCACCTCCAGCAAAGCTTGTGTGCTCAGAGCAAGGATGTGTGGGTTGAGAGCCCATGGGTGGCCAACGGAAGGTCTCTGTGGCCTTGTGGGGTGATTTCCTCATGGCAGGCCCAAAGCTGAGTGGCTTGGCACAGAGAGCTATGACAGGGTGTGGAGCTGCCTCGTCTCCCTTCAGGAGAGGGCATGCAAAGGGAAGGAGGCCAGCAGTTCGAACTTAACCTGGGAGGAGCTGGATTGATAGTGGCGGGGCTAGGGTGCTGCTGCTCACGTCCCCCTATTTTCAGGCTTCCATGACCCACATGTCCCTGCTGGCCTGGGCATGGTCACTCCGTGGATGGGTCAGTTGGGTCTCGCTCTCTTGAGCGTGCAGGGCTAGTGCTCTCCTGAGAAAGACCCTGTGGCTCAAGGGGACAGAAAGTGAGTTGGGCCAAGTCCCTGCTATCCACCAGCTGAGCACAGAAATGAAGGCTCCCACTGTGGCCTACCCCTGTCCTAGCCCTACCTCTCTGGTCCACATTGGTCTTTCTCTGAGTGATTCAATTAACCCAGCAGAAGCAGGGCTGAATTTCTGCCAGGTGACCTGTTAGAGGGGCTCAGCTGCAACCCCAGAGTAAGGACTCCCCTCCTCTGTCCCAGCTGCTGGCTGCCGAATTGTGTGGCCCTGGCTGAAGTGGCACCAGGCCAGAAGAGTCTGTCATGGGTGAGTGTAGCTGGGCTGGCAGCATCTGGACGCTAGCACCCAGAAAGGGTTCTCCAGCCCCCGCTCTCCCAGCGTCCTGCCATGTTGGCATTGCCTGCCCGGCTGGTAGGTTGGGAGAGGAAGAAACAGCCAGCTTTGTGCTGGGAGGGTGCCAGAGGCCAAATCATACAACAAGCTTGGAAACCAATGCTCCGGTTTCCTCCCGGTGTCCCCAGGAGCCTCCCGAGGATGATGCCAATATCATTGAGAAGATCCTTGCCTCCAGGATGGTGCAGAAGGAGGTGAGTGACAAAGATCTCAATGGGAGTGAAGGTCCCTGGGCAGAGGAGGGATGGGCTCTGGCTGCCTGGCACAGTTGGGTCGTGGAGAATAGCAACACTCAGCACTGTTGTGTCATTCCTTCCACCTCCTCTTTGCAGGGTGCTGAGAGGGGGATGCCCGGAGTGTCACCTTTCTGGTTGGGGATCCATGTGGTACCTGGCCTGTCCTGGGCACCAGAAAGCCTCTGGAGAGGAGTTGGGGCTGGTCTGGTCCCCAGGAGATGTTTGAGCCCCTTGTGCTCAGGTGTGGTCTCAGACCACACTCCCCAAGGCCACTGAGCCTCCAGGGCGGGAGCCATGCTGAATGTCATGCAATCCTTGCTGTCCTCGGGAATCAGCCTGCCTGGAGCCTTTTGACAGGCTGGAGGAGGCCTGTCTGGACCCAGGCTGCAGGAGTCGCCCCCTCTTTTTTACCTGGGCTCTGGCTGTTGCTAACTGTCCTTCCCTTGGTTTCAGGCTCACCCCGGAGGCCTAGCGTATGAGATGGAGGAGTTCTACGTCAAGTACAGGAACTTGTACGTGTAGTGTTATGCTCTTTGCCCGGTGGTGGTGTGGATGCAGGAGTGAGGGGCAGACTTCTCACTCAGCCCGTTCTTGCCTCCGTCCCATCCCCAGCTGCAGCCCCAGCTTCCTTGCCTCACTGCTCCCATCCTCCCTAGCCAGGCTCTCTGCTGGTGTGTGGAAAGCAACAAAGTCACTGCAGCTGCAGTGCTGAGTCTAGGCCTGGACCCAGGCCATTATTTTCTCCAGATGGGGGCTTCACATGGCAGGCTGTGAGCTGGATGCTCTTTGGGTTGCTGGGAGCTCCCTGCTTGTCTGTACGGCGGATGGGAACTTTGCCCACAGGCTTCTATCGTGTTTTATTGATTTTTCCTCTGCAGCTCCTACCTTCACTGTAAGTGGGCAACTCTGGAGGAGCTGGAGAAGGACCCCAGGATCTCTCAGAAGATAAAGCGTTTCCGGAACAAGCAAGCTCAGATGAAGCATATTTTTACAGAGGTGAGATCTGAGTGCAGCAGGTTGCCATTCTCTTCCTCTGACACAGCTGGGCCTGGTGTGGTGGCTGAGCAGGCCGAGAGCCAGGCACAGCCTCTGACATCTCTCCCTGCCCAGGTGAGACCAGCTCCACAGCCAAAATCCCTGGATGGGGCTGGGCAGTCAGGGCTCCAAGTGTAGCTGCATCTGCCCTGCTTGAGCTCTCCCGTAGGCCAGTGAGCCCTCAGTGCTGCCCAGAGCCCTGCCCGTGCCCTCCCGCTGACGCCGCAGCTACGCCAACCCCACTGTGGCAATGTCCAGGTGAGCAGGTGGGGCTGTTGGAGCCAAGGAGCCGTGACAGTGCCCTGAACACCTGTGGTGTCACCGGAGGAGGCACGGTCAGGGTGACAAATGTCACTTGCTTGGCATTGCTTGCCCTGGAGTGCTGAAGCAGACCATGAATCGTAGCCTTGGGGGAGGGAGGGCAGCATGTGGGGCTGGAGGTGCCTTCTATGTTTATTGAGGAACATTCCTCCTTATGGTGGAGAAGGGATGCTGCAGGAGAGAGGAAGCTATAGGTACTTGGGCTTATGGGCCACTTCTGCCTGCTCCACTCGATAAGCAGATTAATCTTGTTTAATATTGAGGGATGCTCTGTAATTTATCTTGCTGCTCTGGAGGCAGTTGTTAGATCTCCTTGAACTGCCCCTCACAAGTGTAAATCAGGCCAGTAGGCTATGCGAGTTGCTCCATGGATGTGGATGCACAACGTGGAAGGGTTCAGATTTCTCACTCCTGAATCTATTTGGGATCTTTCTCAGGAAGCAAAGAAAAAGCATGTGTTTGAATGCGCTGTACCATTAACAATTCAGCAAGAAGCAACTGCTGTTTCACTTGACTAGCTGGGGCTTGGAGGAGCCCATTGCCTCTCATTCCCTAGCCCTGGACGTGTGTCTGTCCAAAGGAGCACTGCTAGTGTAAAGCTCACTCCTCCACAGGCCTTCTGGTGCCCCTGCTCTGGTGTCAGGATGAGCCCTTGTCTCATGAATGGATGCTGCTGGTGTTGCCTGTGACTGCTGAGCTGGAAGCGTGTGGAGGAGAGAGACAGAGGGAAAGAGAGCAAGGCCTTCTCTTTGGTAGAGGACTAGAGGTTCATTGCGGGACAGCTGGGGGGGCCCCCAGGAGGTGCTGCGTGTGGCTCGGCACTATGGCAGTCACAGCTCTGGATGCTGAACATAAGCTCAGGCACACAGCTCAGGAGCTGTGGAGCACACAGCTCAGGCTTTGTACCTCGAGGCCATGTGGGCTGGGGCACGCGTTCCTCCCTCCCAGCAAGGGCCACGTGGAGCCAATGGCCACTCTAAAGCAAGGAGTTTGCCTTCTGCAGGGCTCCTGTGTCCTCCTCTGTCAGAGACCTGTTCCTATGGGCACTCCAAGTGCTGAACTCAGCAGCATCCTGGGGACAGATGTGCCGCAGCTGTTTTCTCGTGCCCGCCATCTGTTTAACCCTAGGATCACCTTGAACCTCTCTTTCTGTTCTTTGTTGTCACAGCCTGATGAGGATTTGTTCAACCCAGACTATGTGGAGGTGGATCGAATCCTGGAGGTGGCTCACACAAAGGACCCTGACACCGGAGAGGTGAGTGGCTGCCTCACTTATTTGCCCTGCGGAGGGATGGAGGCTCAGCAGGATTCTTGGACCCTGGAAATGCATTGCATGCAGTCTTTGACAAGCCTGAGACCTTCCCAGCGTCACACAACCAGAGTCCTGCCCAGGGGCCATTGGGCACGGGGAGATGACATGTGGGCCCCTGACCGTTCCTGTGACTGACTCTCACCCGTGGCCTACGGCCAGGTCCTTGGCCTGACCTGTTGGTGAGCTCTGCGCTGCTCTGCCAGCCTGTGTCTCCTTGCGCTACAGGAGGTGACTCACTACCTGGTGAAGTGGTGCTCTCTGCCCTACGAGGAGAGCACCTGGGAGCTGGAGGAGGATGTCGACCCAGGGAAGATTAAAGAGTTTGAAGCCCTCCAAATCCCTCCAGAAATCAAGCACATGGTAACGTACCCAGAGGTAATGTACCCGACTGGGAGCTCGCTGCCCTGGAAGGGCAGGGATTGCCTGTGTTTTGCCAAGATCCAGCAGCGCTGACCTTTCGGGCCCTGGACCTTCAGTGCAAGCCCCATATCTTTCCCTCCAGATGGGCTAGCAGGATCTGAGGGTGGGATACTGAGGCTGAGACCTCTCTATGAATCAGCTGACTGTCGATGTCTGTTTTGAAGTGTTGTCCTGAGGTGCAGTCCCAGAAGTGGGGCCTGGCCGCACGGAGCATTGGCCTCTTCCTCTCCATGGATCTTGCTCCTGCTCTCTCCTAGGAGCGCCCGGCATCTGAGTCTTGGCAGAAACTGGAGAAGTCCCGGGAATATAAGAACAGTAATCAGCTGCGGGAGTATCAGCTGGAGGGAATGAACTGGCTGCTTTTTAACTGGTATAACAGGTAAGGAGGGGCTGGAGCCTTGTGCTCTCACAAGGAATCCCTCTGATAGTGGGGCCTCAGCGCAGGCACAGCATACGCTGTCATGGGAGCACCAAGGCCAGGGCAGCAGAGCCAATAAGCAGGAGCCTGACAGCAGCCAGTGAGACCTGCCTGTGCTGGAGCTGACAGGCAGCAGCCAGAAAAATTGTATTTGTTTTAGCTTTGCAATGCAACCTTTAGGAATGTTTCTCTCTGGTAAATGCTGATGCAGTTTGGAGATAGTTTGGGTTTAGTGAGGGGTTTGAGATACAGCTGAATTTTGGCATTGGTCAGACTGCTGGTGACCCATTCTTGTGGCAGGAATGCAGCAAGGCTATCAGATAGGTCTTTCACTGGCTAGCGTGCACCCAAAGGCATATTTTACACTAACTTTGGGTTCATCATTTGCGAGTGAGTGGGTGATGTGGCAGTTTAGGCGTCTTGTAGTGCTGTACTGATGCCGCAGGGTTGCAGGTCTCCCCACCATTCACTTTGCAGGGTAAGAGAGGTGCAGGTGGAGGTGACCCGTCAGGTGTCACATCGGGGAGTCAGTGGCAGAGTGGTTCCTGCTCCTACAAGGCATGTTAACGTCCCCCGTCCATCTCTGCAGGAAGAACTGCATCCTGGCTGATGAGATGGGGCTGGGGAAGACAATCCAGTCAATCACCTTCCTCTCAGAAATCTTCCTAATGGGCATTCATGGCCCCTTCCTCATCATTGCACCCCTCTCCACCATCACCAATTGGGAGAGGGAGTTCCGCACCTGGACGGAGATGAATGCAATCGTGTACCACGGCAGCCAGATCAGCCGGCAGATGATCCAGCAGTATGAGATGGTGTACAGGGACACACAGGTGATTCACGCATGCGGTGCTCCCAGCATGCATCCTTCAACCCTGGCTTTCTTTATTTGGGAAGCACTGGGATACATCCCAGTGAAGCTTGTGGTTCATCTAGAGAGGGCAGTGAAGCTTGTGGTTCATCTAGAGAGGGCAAGGTGATCTTTTAAGACCCCTTTGCTGGCCTGGGCTCCAGAGTGCACTGTGTATGGGTGAAGAACAGGCCCAACTCACACAGGAAGGGAAAAATGCAGCAGAGCCCCAGCCACAAGTTTTGACCAGGCTTGCCTGTCTAGCCCAGAGCAATGTCTGGGTTGGAGAGACACAGCCTGTGGCCAGCATGTGAAGGCCTGAAGTAACCTGCCTGCTTCTTGAGGGAGGTAAATCAGAGAATCCCAACTACAATTCAGTACTGAGAGGGTGGCCAGCCTGTGTGGACCAGCAGGGATGTCTGTCTGCCAGGATCCAGCCAGTGTTCTGCTGCCTTGCAGGAGTCATGCGCTGCCTCTGGTTCTGTCTCCACAGGGTAACCCTCTCCCCGGGATCTTCAAGTTCCAGGTGGTTATCACCACCTTTGAGATGATCCTTGCCGATTGCCCAGAGCTGAAGAAGATCCAGTGGCGCTGTGTGGTCATTGATGAGGCACATCGCCTGAAGAACAGGAACTGCAAGCTGCTGGAGGGGCTGAAGCTCATGGCCCTGGTGAGCACGTCCTTCCCAATTTCACGTGAGAGCAGGGTGGACCAGAGGTGGCAATGCCTAGCAGTCAGATACCACAGCCAGCTTCTTGGGCCCTTCACAAGGGCTGAGAGCTCCCTGTCTCAGAGGGGAAACTATCTATCTGACCCATTAGATCACTGAAGCAGTGCCAGTGGTGGGGGGCTGTTTGGTGGATGAGGCACTGATGACCTGCATCTGTCACAAATTCCTTTTTGCTGAAGTGGGACATTAGCCCACATGTGGTCAAATCCCTGCGTGTTCATGTTCCTCCTATCTATAAGTGGGACATTAACCCACATCTGGTCAAATCCTTGCGTGTTCATGTTCCTCCTATGTATATGCACTCCCTGGCAGAGCACTACCCAGCCGTGCAGCATGAGGCAGTTGCTGGCCAGCAGTATGTTGTGTCCTTTGGCTGTGATATGCCTTCTACCCTGTGGTCAGCATGGTTGCAGTATTGAAGCTCTTTTTTCACTGCTCTGCAAGCATGGGACCAGTCCACGCCAGAGATGGGTTGCGGGACCGTGCATTGTGGAAAAGGGATCAATGAACTGCCCTAGGAAGTGGATTTGGGTGTCCATCTCCTTTCCTGCACTGAGAGAAAGGAAGGCTATTTGCACCTCACAGCCGTACTCAGCTTCTGTCAAACTTGCCTGCAACAGAGCCAGGCCCCCAAAGGTTATCAGTCTGATGTCTCCAGTGTTCCCAAAGACCCTGATGTTCCCTGCTGGCCTTGTGGCTTGCACAGGTACTTGCTGGGTTGTGAGCAGCCTGAGGCAAAAGGGAGTTGCTGCTGGCCCCCCTTCATAACCATCCTTTGCGCAAGTCCCATGGGAGCCTCCCAGAGACCTTATATTTGCCCTTCTTTCATAGCTGGTGAGCCTTGGGAACATTAGGTCTGGCAGAAGGATTTGCTTGAGCTTGTTAGTGAGCACCCAAGTCACCAACTCTACCAGCACAGAGTGGCTGGTGAGCCTGGGAGGCAGCACCCAGCAGCGCCTGATGCTGGAGCCCATGGTGCTGGCGCATGGAAGGGAATGCGTTCTCCTCAAGGGGCTCCTCCCTTTCCCATGCTCACAGCTCTTTTGAGGGATTGTCTGGAGCTATGTCTCCTTTTATTGTACATATACTTACATGGAGAACCTCTAATAACAGCTCTTCCTTGTTCCCAGCATGCGGTTGACACAGTCATATGCCTCTGCTCATTTTGGAGCACTCTGTTCTCTCTGGCCCTAGCAGCAGGTTTCTGATGCTCCTCGATATCACAGGTGGGGAAATCAAGGTACAGAGCAGTGATGTGACCTGCACTGGACAGAATCAGCAGTCATTTCCAGAGCACCCGACTTCCAGGCTGTCAGTGCTATGCCATGCTCCCCCTTGTGCTACTACAGAGCACTGGAGAGAGAAATCTTGCCCCCAGGGGCACTGAGGCCTGGGCTTTGGTAGCATGCCCATCTACACGCCAGGACAGTCCTGCCTGAGGATCTTGTGCCAGCTCAGGGGCCAGGGTGTGGGGGCAGTGTGGAATTCTCAGTTTTGGCTGTTCTTGCTGCACAGAGCTAGATCATGCATCCAGGGGAGAGACTTGGGAATCATGAGATGGTACTGCACGGCACCAGTGGGCACCCTTTCTGGGAGTACACGTGCCTCCAGGCCACAGAATGTGTTTGTAGGGTTGGAAGACAAGGAGCATTGCACTCATGTGGCCTCTTGGACCCATCCAGAGGGTCTGAGCCTGTTTTCTGTATACACGCAGGAGCATAAGGTGCTGCTGACAGGGACCCCCCTGCAGAACTCCGTGGAGGAGCTCTTCAGCCTCCTGAATTTCCTGGAGCCACAGCAGTTCCCATCAGAGACGGCCTTCCTGGAGGAGTTTGGGGACCTGAAGACAGAGGAACAGGTACCAAGAAGGGCCCTAGAGGAGTGAGGCTTGTGACTATTAGCACAGGCCATTGGAGCATTGGGTCACCAGGCCAGGGGCACCCTTAGACATGTGCTTCATAGAAGCAAATAGGACCCCTCACTGCTTAAAGGTCAGCTCCTTTCAAGGTGCCCTGCTGCAGCCCTGGACTCAGCTGGGAGAAGCTTTGGAGAGAGGAGACCAACCTGTGCCAAGGCCACAGTCTGCTCCCCGCCTAGCTCCCTTCTTCCCCTTGCATGCCTGGGCAGCTCAGTACATCCTGCTTTTCCATCACTTCCTGTCCCTGAGAAGAGCAGGAGCATAGCGGGAGTGAGAAGGTCCAGAAATGCATGTGTCAGTTACCCTATCAGGTTCACCTGGGGAACTCTCCTCCAAAGTTGGACCTGAGTGCAGGTCGCTGAAAGCAGCACAGTCCTGTGGGCTCTGCTGTTGCCATTAGAGTGTCTGGCTCAAGGGGAGTTTTCACAAAGATTGTGATCCTCAGAGAGTGAGCCCTGGAGTGCATGGCCACATGGAGCAACCAGCATCTCAGCTGCTATCAAAGCTCCCACCCCTGCTCCTTCAGCAGACACATTCCCCCAAGGCCTCCTGCAGTCAGTGTTTGCATATGCCACGTGACGCATAGGATGCGCTGGGACCCAGGGGCTTTTGCTGTTGCAGCATGTCAGACAGGCAACAGTTAACACTGAGTGCTGGAGAGTAGAATTACAGAATCACAGAACAGTTGAGGTTGGAAGGGACTGTTAGAGATTGTAGTCCAAGCCCCCTGCTCAGGCAGGGTCACCTAAAGCACTTTGCCCAGGACAGCTTTTGAATATCTCCAAGGATGGAGATTGCACAGCATCTCTGGGCAAACTGTTCCAGTGCTCAGTCACCCTCACAGGAAAGAAGTTTTCCCTTAGATTCAGATGGACTTTCCTGTGTTTCAGTCTGTGCCTGTTGCCTCTCATCCTGAGAAGAGTCTGGCCCCCTCTTCCTAACACCCTCCTTCAGATATTGATATGCATTGGTAAGATCTCCCCTGAATCTTCTCTTCTCCAGGCTGAAGAGTCCCAGCTCTCTCAGCCTTTCCTCATATGGCAGATGCTCCAGTCCCTTAATCATCTTAGTAGCCCTTCACTGAACTCCCTCCAGGAGCTCCATGTCTCTCTTACACTGGGGAGCTCAGAACTGGACACAGCACTCCAGGTGTGGCCTCACCAGGGCTGAGCAGAGGGGAAGCATCACCTTCCTTGGCTGCTGGCAACGCTCTTCCTAATGCAGCCCAGGATACCGTTGGCCCTCTGAGCTCTGCCGTTCAGCCAGTTTTCAGTCCTCTTCACTGTCTGCTTGTCTGGCCTGTACTTCATCAACTTGCCTATGAGGATGTTATGGGAGACAATGTCGAAAGCCTTACTGAAGTCAGGGTAGACACCATCCACTGCTCTCCCCTCATCTACCCAGCCAGTCATTCCAGCATAGTAGGCTATCAGGTTGGTAAAATGAACAGGCTGGTAGAAGATAAACTGTGGAAAGAAGTATCACCCTGCAAGACAGCTGCAAACCCAGCCCTTGACTGAGAAGTCCATCTGCTGGCTCCTCTTCACAGGGAGAAACCAGCCATGGGGCCTCTGGTGTAGTCAGCAGAGGTGCTGCAGATTTCATGGCCCAGGACCAGTCATTCACGTGCCTGCCCTAGGGAAGCCATCCCCTAAGTTGCTCTGGTTCTCAGCAAAGCAGTTGCTTTAGTGTTCTGGGCTGTTGACCACTGGGCCGCCGGTAGTGGGTTTCCAGCCTGAGGAGGCTCTGGTGTTGCAGGCCCTTCTGCCAGGTCACCATGTGCTTGCAACGCAGGGAGGGCACTGAATCTCTGTGCTTGCTCTGGCAGGTGAAGAAGCTGCAGTCCATCCTGAAGCCCATGATGCTGCGACGTTTGAAGGATGATGTGGAGAAGAATCTGGCACCCAAGCAGGAGACCATCATTGAGGTGGAGCTGACCAATATACAGAAGAAATACTACAGGGCTATTCTGGAGAAGAACTTCTCCTTCCTGTCCAAGGGCGCCAACCAGCACAATATGCCCAACCTCATCAACACCATGATGGAGCTGCGGAAGTGTTGCAATCACCCATATCTCATCAATGGTGAGGGCTCTGTGCAGGTGATGTGGGAGGGCCTGGTCTCACTGCACACGTACTGGTTGCTGGCTGCAGAGCCCACGCAGCTTCGCAGCCAGCTCTGGCCTTAGTGCTCTCTGCTGCTGGTGTGCCCATGCATCCAAGCGCAGCGCAGGATGCAGTGATTTGCCTTGCAGCTCTCATGGTCAGCCCAGCTCGTTTCAAATGCTGCTTGCTTGCAGTCAGCAGCAGCCTCAGGGTCTTGCCATGCTCTGTGTAGAGCTGGGTTTGGGGGGCATCCTGGATCCTGGGATGCTGGAGAGGAATCCTCTCCAGCATCCCAACCTGGCTCACTCTGCTAGTGCAAGCTGTGAAGAAAGAGTAGAGTCACAGAAGTGAAGGGGCAGGTCTCTAGTCCAGCCTCCCACTCACTAGATCAGGTTGGCTGCATGCGATCTGTTTCTTGTGTGATGGCTTGCTGTTGCCCTGACAGGAGGCTGGGGGCAGCTGCACTACCAGTCCACTCAAGGGGCAGAGCAGGGGCCCTGCCTACAGCTCACTTTCCTTCTCACCTGGCAGGAGCAGAGGAGAAGATCCTGGAAGACTTCCGTAAAGCGCACAGCCCAGAGGCACCAGACTTCCAGCTTCAGGCAATGATCCAGGCAGCCGGGAAGCTGGTGCTAATTGATAAACTGCTTCCCAAGCTGATAGCAGGTGGGCACAAGGTGCTCATCTTCTCCCAGATGGTGCGCTGCCTGGACATCCTGGAAGACTATCTCATTCAGAGGCGGTTAGTACAGGCTTCAGCATTCACCATGGCCCTTCCATGTCATGTCCTTCCTAGACTGTAGGTAAAGAGCAGAGACAGCCCAGGGAGGGGTTTTGGCCTTTCTGTGCCTATGGACCAAAGAATCCAAGCTACAAGCTACCTGCTGGTGGGTGCAGAGACCCCCAAAGCTACGCAGCTCTGACCTGTTTTGCATTGCCCAGGGCTCGTCCTAGGAGTGACCAAATGGAAATAGGCCCTTCCCTTGGTCCTGGTTCTGGCAGGGCACATGAGCCCTGTATCCCTACACAGAGTGTGGGTTTGTGATGGTCGTGCCATCGTAACAGGAATGGCTCTTGGGATCAACCACAGTGTGTACAGGCTGATGGGGACTGAGCTTCCATCTGTGCGCAGGTCCTGCCAGCAAACCCAGCCTGTCTGCATTCCCACACAGAGCCTGAGGGAAAGACCAAAAAATGATCAGTAACTGTAGCCAGTTCCCTGCTCTCATCTCTTCCCCTCTTGGAGCAGATACACCTATGAGCGAATTGATGGGCGAGTGCGCGGGAACCTGCGCCAAGCCGCCATTGACCGCTTTTGCAAGCCCGATTCGGATCGCTTTGTCTTTCTCCTCTGCACCCGGGCGGGTGGGCTGGGCATCAACCTTACCGCTGCCGACACCTGCATCATCTTTGATTCAGACTGGAACCCACAGAATGACCTCCAGGTAACGGGCCAGGCTGTGATGGCCCCAGGGCCGCTTGCCTTGGGGGAGCGTGAGAGAGACAAGACAGCTAGCATATCCCATAGCACAATATCCCACAGCATATCCCACAGCCAGCAATCCCATAGCACAGCCACCATCACTCATGCCAGCCAGGGAGAGAAGGGCAGCAGCACCCAGCCATGCTGGGCATGGGGTGCAGCACTAGGAAAGCCGGTAGGAGTGCAGGCTGGGGGAATGTGTCATGGGGGGTATCCTGGCTGCCAAAAATAGTGTGGCTCTAAAGGCACAGGTGACTGCAGACCAGGCAACACTTTCCCCATGTCTGGTATTGGAGGATGTGAAGTGTTGGGTGTCTCCCATCTGCAGAAAGCAAAGGCTACAACCGAAGTCCTGTGTGCTTGCCCAGGAGTGCACGGGTGTCAACACCCATGCCACGCAAAGCTGGTGCTAACCAGTACCTGCTGGCATAGCCACTGCAGATCAGCTGCAAGCACTTGGTGAGGGGTGCCCTGGGAGGTGGGAGCAGACTGTGGTGCTGGTGGGTAAGTGGTGGATGCTGATGGTGGGTGCTACAAGCCAAGCAGTCACCATGATACTGGGCTCACTGTGTTTGAAACTGTGTCCTCTGCTGTCCCAGGCTCAAGCTCGCTGCCACCGGATCGGGCAGAGCAAGGCAGTGAAAGTCTATCGCCTCATCACCAGGAATTCCTATGAGCGTGAAATGTTTGACAAGGCCAGTCTGAAGCTGGGCCTGGATAAGGCTGTGCTGCAGGACATCAACCGCAAGGGCAGCACCAACGGGGTAGGCTGGCTGTCAGAGTGGGACTGGGTGGGAAGCTGTGCAGGAGAGCTCTCCTTCTTCCCCTGCGACTTGTTCCTGTGCTGACTCTGTGGCAGGGGGAAGCATGCAGGGCTATGTCCACAGGTGGGGGACAAAAGCCTTGTACTCAAGGTGGGAAGGATGCAGCCTGCCTACCTAGGCTCAAGCCTAGGGATGTGTGGGGATTGGTGCTGTCACAAGGACACCAGAGCACCTAGCTGGTCCCTGCCTAGCACAGGACACTGCCTAGCACAGGCAGTGTCACCCTTTCCAGGGCCACCAGTAGACATAAATCTTATCAGAACTAGCCTACGTCCCTTGCCCGTCTGCTCCGCCTGCCCCTCTGCTACCAGAACTGAGGAGGTCCAAAGCCTGCCTGGCAGCTCTCCTGCCCCTTGTGAGAAGAGCTTGCTGGCTGTGTTGGCAGCTCACCCAGTTCATTGTAGCTGTGCAAGCCAGTTTCAAGAACAGTATGCAGCACTGAGCAGAGAAGAAAAACAGAATGAGGAGAGGAAGAGGCTAGGTACCTGCTGGAGGAAGAGCAAGTCACTGCCAGGTTGGAGCAGATACCTGGGCATGCTCTGGGGGAGGAGAGCCCGGTCCCGCACGCTTGTACTGCTGCTGTTTGGCCTGGCAGGCCTTCCTTGCACTGCCCCAGGGTTTGAGAACATGTGCAGTGCTGTGTCTGGGTAGCAAAGACTGAACTCCCTGAGCAACATTTTGAAGTGACCTCTCTGTTGTAGCGGTGGAAAATCTGGGCTGACTTGGGGCATCTCTGCCCTCCCTCCTGGGGCAGAGAGAAGAGCCTTCCCCTGTTGTGCCAGTGCCCAGGGCAGTTGGCATAGGGTTGGTGATGCCCTTGTGTCTTGGGCAGGTTCAGCAGCTCTCAAAGATGGAGGTGGAGGACCTGCTGCGGAAGGGTGCCTACGGCGCTCTTATGGACGAGGAGGACGAAGGATCCAAGTTCTGTGAGGAAGACATTGATCAGATCCTCCAGCGCAGAACACAGACCATCACGATCCAGTCTGAGGGGAAGGGGTCCACCTTTGCTAAGGTGTGCTGTGCTCCACTGGGGGGGAAGGACAGATGTACTTGGGGGGCTCTTTGGGTGAAAGCACAGCTGAATGGTGGGTTGGAGGTTGGAGGAATGATACCTGGAGGTTCACTGCTCTTCTTTCACTCCTAGGCCAGCTTTGTAGCATCAGGAAACAGAACTGACATTTCCTTAGATGACCCCAACTTCTGGCAGAAGTGGGCGAAGATAGCAGAGCTTGACACAGATGCCAAGAACGAAAAGGTAGGATCCAACTTGCAAGCACACACTGTGCTCGTCTGCCCTGCAACGGACCTGACCACTGCCTGGTGTGGTACGCCTCCTCCCCGTCCTCCAGACAGGAGCTGTGGGGCTTCTGCTGCGGAGTTGCTGCCACTGGGCTCATGAAGAGTTGCATTTCAGTGAGAGATCAGGGACGGTAGCAATGGAAGAGTGACCCATAAAAGCTGGCTAAAGCCCTGATTGCTCTGAAGCCACGTTTTAGGTGGGTCTACCTAGTACATTTTGGGATGCCCTGGGATGTGGTGGCCATCCTGGGAGCGCAGCCTGTGAGACAGCAGGTCCGTGCCCTCAGCTGCTCCCAAGCCTAGTTAAATTGGGGAATGATTGGGGCTGGCAGTATGCAAGGAGAGGAGAGGAGGAAACAGTCAGAACTTGACATGCTCATGAATCAAGCAGGCTGATGCGACTGTGTGTGCGAGGTCTGGAGCTGTGCTGGAGCTCCCCGCAGCAGAGGGGGTGTGAACACCTCCCACTGCCAGCTGGGGTGGGTGCTGGCAGCCCGGGCAGCTGTGGCTGAGGGTCCGGCTGTGGCATAGAGCAATGCCAGGGTTGTCCTGTGCCAGGTCTGATCTCCCAGCTCCCTGGCTGGCCAAGCCCTCACCACGCCTGGAGGCATGTCTCGTTAGCTCGAGGCACACCAAGGCCAAGCTGCCATACGCCCTGCCCAGGGCAAAGAGAGGCCCAAGTGCCGGCTTTTGCTGTGGCTGGGAATTGATGGGGTGAGCAAGACTCTTCCCACACTCAGGGGAAGCTGAATAGCCACTCTCCAGCCCAAGCCTGTGTCCAAGTGAGCCCCAGCACCCTGGGAGGAGGGGAGCGTTTGGGCTGGCAGCTCTGGAGCAAGCCTAGCGAGCTGGACTGCGGGACTGTCCGTCACCCTCAGTGCACTGAAATGAGCTTGTATGCTCCAACCCTAGAAGCCCACCATGCCTGGCACATTCGTTTCATCACAGCCCTCCGCCATTCCTGTCATGACCCTGCCACCCCAGGTCTCCCTGGCTCAGTGGAGCAAAGGAAATGGGGTTTGTCATGGTGAAGCTCAGCAGGGTGCCCTGGCTCTCCTGGTGGCTGGCAAATAGTGAGGAACCCAGGCATGCCCCGAGACCCACTGGCCCTAGTACACTCTCCTCAGCCGGTATGGCATCGAAGGCCCTTGGGACCATGGCCATATTCAGGGCCCACCTCAGCGGTGAGTCCAGCCATTTAGTGAACTAGAAACAAAGTTGATTCTGAGGGGGAGCAGGTAACATCAGAGCATCCCTTGGGTCTGTCATGCATCATGCAGGCCTGTTTAATTCCAAGGTGAGCATAATTATCCCATAATAGCCACACTCCCCTATTGTGATTTATTCTTGGTGTTTAATGTGTGGGTTCCAGCAGCAGCATGGGAGGATATTAAGGAGCTGTGGTGGCACTGTGGTGCTGAGAAGCTGCTGCTCAAGGCACTTGTGTGCACTAGCACCCCCACATCCCAGCCTCTCACAGGTTTCACTGACTATGGGGGGACCCCTGGACCAGGGAGTGCCTTACTGAGTGGGCACTGGGCTACTGGTGCTATAGTGGGAGTCCCATACTGGGAGCCCTTGTATTGGAGCAGGCAGTTGGTGCTTGCTGGAACTCAGCACCTCTTTGCAGGGGAAATGTCTCTTTCTGATGAACACGGTGATCCTGTGTGGGCCGTGAGGTGCCATGCTGCTTCTCTGCCTTGTTTGTGCTCACAGATGAAGGCGGGTTGCAGGGAGGCTGAATGACGTGGCTGGAAGTGCAGTGGCCCTGGGTTTGCAGAGCATGGCTGTATGTGGGTGCGGGGCCTGGTGTGGGTCTCAGAGCTCTTCCCCAGGGTAGAGCAGGGTGGCAAAGAGGCTGCCAAGGGCTCTGTGCCTGCAGGGGGATGGACACAGCTGCACATGGTGTCTGTAAATGCTGCTTTCTCCGCTTTGCTCAACTTCCCATATTTTCTGGGCAAAAGGAAGCGAGCCAGGTCAGCCCCGCGGCCAGTGCTGTACCGCCGTGTTTTTGGCCCTGGCAGTGCAAGGAGTGGGAGGCATGAGAGGAACTCTGGCTCGGGCAACTCTTCCAGTAGTTCCCCTTGCTCTTGTGGTGCCAAATGCTCTCTTAGGCAGCCTGTTGGATATTTCTCACATCCAACAGGATACTAGCCACATCAGCCTGAGTCCGTGGGGTTGTTCAAAGGTGGCGTGGGTCAAGCCCAACATCCAAGCTTTGCTTACTATAATCAAATTGCTCTAAAAGCCAAACACCGTACCACTCCACCGCCATCATGGAGGATTGTATTACTCTTTTCTCCATCTGCAATCGCAGCCCTTCTGTCTCACTTCCAGGCTAGCGATGGGAACAAGGAATAAAGTCAAATGGATCTGGCAGGGCCATTCCATGTCCAGACAAGGGTCTGGACAAGGGTGCAGACTAAATGGACACTCTTGAGAGTCTTGCCTGCTGCCCTCCCTGGCAAATCAGCTCCTTCCCAGGCGTGCCTGTGCAGAAACATGGTAGCTGGAGCTCCTGGGAGACTGGTGCTTGGCTTCAGCTGATCTGGTAGCAGAGCTGCTGGACGTTCCCCGCATGCCCCTGGGGAGCATCTCCCAGGCGTAGTGTCCTTGTTCTCAGCCACGGCCTGCTCTGCCCGCTAAAAGAGCTTTCTAGCAAGGCACGTAAAAGCTGAGATGGAGTTGAGGAGAGGCTGGTGACTCATTGCTTGTCTGGAGGCGAAAGTGAGCAGATGGGGTGTGGTCCCTCTGCTCCTACCCCTGAGCTCGGCTTGCCAAGCTCACGTGCTCAGCGAGCAGCTGGGCCTCTCCACCCTGGCTCTTCCGGCAAGTTCAGGGCTCCATGCAGCCTGCTTCAGCACAGCCGTAGGGCCCAGGCTACCGAAAAGCTAGTGAAGGCAGCAACACCATAGCAGATGGTCTAAGACAGCAACACGAGGGAGGCCCGGCAGCTTTGCAGTGTTCTCTGATCGAACGGGGGAAGCAGGAGAGGGTGTGTGTGTGTGTATGTGTGTGTATGCACACCTATCTCCATGTGCTTGAAAGCAGGACAGATTTAGAGGGCCCAGTGATGTCTTGGATGCATTCAGCAGCGTGTGGGGGGAGAAGAGGCATGTCCGTGCTGTTTAATTCTGCTGCCTCCTGCACCTTCTCAGTAGCTGGCTTTCTTGTTCCAGCCCCACTTACCCCACTTCAGCACAGGAATTACACTGTGTCCGGCACGGCACTTGGCCCAGGCATTGCTGGGAGGCCCGGGAATATGACTGAGAGCTGAATCAGCTGCTAATTGTCAGCAGTTTGAACCCAAACAGCTCTAATTTTTAGACTGCAATTGCTCAGGCCGAGTTTTGTGCTGGCCAGGAATTGTCTTGTGCATGCAGGCAAAGCTGCATGCAGCTAATTGGGAGCAGGTATCATAGTGGCAAGGCGTAAACTAGCCATGGGGCTGGCCAGCCACTGACTGGGTGCTGAATGTGGTCCTGGGGCTGGAAGGCATGGGCAGAGCAGGGAGGGCAGCATGGAAAGGGCCCTGTGCCCTGATGGAGGGGGCATTTCTGCCCTTACCTGGGCACATTCTCTTTTCTCTATCCCTTGTAGGAGAGCTTAGTCATTGACAGGCCCAGGGTGCGGAAGCAAACCAAACACTACAACTCCTTTGAGGAGGACGAGCTGATGGAGTTCTCCGAGCTGGACAGTGATTCCGACGAGCGGCCCACACGCTCGCGGCGCTTCAACGAGAAGACACGGCGGTACCTGCGGGCTGAGTGCTTCCGTGTGGAGAAAAACCTGCTCATATTTGGGTGGGTCCCGCCCCCTCCTGAATAGCGCGGTCGCGGCCTCCAGCTGCCCCGCACACACATGGGCCACTGGCTGCCTGAGCTGCTTTTTGTCCATCGCGAGTGACGGCTGTCCCCCAAGCAGTGTCCCCTCCCTCCTGCACTGACTTCTGTGGTGGGACCTGGACTGTTTGGCCCAAAGGGAACACCTGGGTTGGAAGGAGAGTTACGTGGGCAGAGCATGAACCTGCCAGCAGTCAGGGCTCCCAAAGCCTGCTCCTGCCTCTGCCCTGTTCAGTCCTAGGCAAACCTCTCCCTTCTTTGTGCTCCCCTAATGCAGGGACATAACAACCTCTCCGCATGGGAGCTGACAGGACTTTGCCACCATGCTGGAGAGAAGGCGCTGGAGGTGTCTCTAGTTGCTTAGGAAGGTTTACTGTGTTTCTCTTCTAGCTGGGGACGCTGGAAAGATATCCTGACCCACGGCCGGTTCAAGTGGCATCTGAATGAGAAGGACATGGAGATGATTTGTCGGGCCTTGTTGGTCTATTGCGTCAAACACTACAAAGGGGATGAGAAGATTAAGAGTTTTATCTGGGATCTCATCACGCCGACAAAGGATGGCCAGAACCAAGCTCTGCAGAATCACTCAGGTATTGCGTGTTCTCTCTGTCATTGCATCGCTACTTGTCGCCAGCGTGCCTGCTGCCGGGACTGAGGCTGCAGAAGTCAAACCAAAGCTGACTGAAACAGCCATGAGGCAGCCGTGCTTGAGCACAGGGACTTCCTCTGTGCAGACCAAGTGGCTGCCGTGGAACTGATCTCCACACAGACCCTCAGAAAGAGCGGCAGAGGCTGGCTGAGTGGGGGAGGGTATTTCATGATTCCCAGCGCCTATGTGGCCTTGGCTGGGGCAGAGAGAGCCTATTGGTAGGAGCAGAGATGCCAGCCAACTCTCGAGTGGGTGCTGCTAAGTTTTCTCTTACTGGGGCTTGGGGATACTCTTAGGGCTCCCCAGTGCGGAGAGATACTGGGCAGTGAGTTCATGGGGCACAGCTGCTGCGCGCTGTCAAGCACGTGAACATACTCGATGCAATAGGTGTGAGGGTAGAAGTGCCACTCAGAGGGTGGAAGTGCCTGGCTGTTCCTCAGGGCATCGCAGGATGCAGAATGGATCGTTGCACGGGAACCCTGCCTGTGCTTGCTGGGAAGCCCTGGCCCTAAAGCTAACAGCAGAGACTGCCAGGTGCTCCTCTTGCGGCTGCGTGATTCCCCGACCATACCAGGGTAAGCTGGTGATGCAGTTTGTGCAGCGGTCTCACCCTAGGTAGCCAGCTTGTGTCTCCCCTCATCATGGTTCTTATCCCAGACACACTGGTCTGCAGTGCCTGCCTTGATTGGGGAGGTGCAGTTTTGCTGGTTTATCCTGAAACCTCTGCAATGCAGAATCCTAACAAGGTGACGTGGCCTTCTCCCACTTCATCTATCTAGCAGGTTTGGCTGTGCTCTCCCTGTTCAGAGGACCAGTACACATCTTTTCCAGCCTGTGTGAGGTCTAAATACCCCACGTATTGCACCGTATGTGGAGTTTTTAATTCCATGTGCATTCTCTTTGGCTGAGGCTCTCAGTGTACCCTCAGCTTCTGATAGGGGCCACCCAGAGCCTTCCCCTTCCCCCCTCTCCTGCTGCACTGTCTGACTCTCTCTTTGGGGAGAGGGGCACTGCACCTTCACCCCCATGCCTGCAGTGCAGCATCTGCTCTCTGTAGGCGTCCTTCGGAGCTGGAGCAGCATAACAAATAGAGCCCACCATGCAAACAGCATCATGCAGCCACAGTGGCCTTTGTCTTTAATGATATGAAGGCAGAGCCTGTGCTGGCTCCTTGGATCAGCTGGAGGGTTGCAGCCTGAGACACATGGTCACTGCCTGTTCTGTGTTAGAGGACTCTGCACCAATCTAGCAGCGTAATGCCTGTATCATGCGGCTTCTGGGACAGGTGAGTTGGGCTGGGAGAGCAGCCTGGGGGAGGCCTTCTTGCTCTCACAGAGAGTGCTCACGGCCCCACGGCTGTGTCTGCTTCTTGTGTGCTTGTGATCTGTGGTAGAAGGTGAGTAGTTACGGGACTGGGACTCTACAGCCTGCTTTTGACGCCAGTGAGCCAGGCTGAAACCTGAGGCTCCCATTTCGATGTGATGGAGAGCACAGGAGGCTGTTTTGAAGTGGCTCAATTGGCAGTGTGAGGCATGAGGCTGTTGGATGCTGTCGCTGAGCCCCAAGGGCATGCCGTGTGTTATTTAGTGTTTAGAAAACACTAGTTTAGTGTGCAGTCTCAAGACCCAACATAACCATTTCCTTCTATCTGGAAATGTCTGACTTCCTTTACAGCATGCAGTCTGAGCATATGGCCTTTAGCGCCCAGCTTAAGTCACTCCAGTCACTTCCTACAACATGCACGTCAGCAGTGCTGCCTCCTGTTCTTACCACAGAGCCCTGCTCAGAAAAACAATGGGGCTTACCTTGAGAGCCCTACGGGAAGCAGAGCAAGAGTAAGAAACAAATTGGCTGATATGAATGGGCTTGATTGAGATAATGCCAAGTAACAAACAAGCCGCGGTTTCGGTGGAGGGTCAATAATGCTTTACTGCAAGAGCAGCACTAAAATTGACGCATTTGGATATTTAGCAGAGGGAAGCAGCCAGGAGCTTCTCCATCAGCTTGCCGGTGTGGCTTTTCCCAGCTGTGAAACCACGCTGTGGCCTTGGCCAGAAGGGACAGCGAAACCATCTAGCCTAACCTCAAGAATTGGACGAGAGCAGAGAGCCCTCCGGTGCAGAGCAGTCACGCTGCTGGCCCTGCCATGGCTCACCAAGGAGCCTGAGGCACCCCTCATGTGTTTGCAGGGAGCTCACCAGGCAAGACTTGCTCCGGGAATGCCTGCTGTGCAGAAGACAACAGAAGACATCCAAGACCCCTGCTTGTGCATCCTGGGGACTGTTCTTTCCCAATCCTAAATCCAGTAAAGTGTGTGACTGAAAGAGGGTGAGCAGAGCCAGCCCACCGCAGAGCTCTAGTCTAATCCATCTGATCCACCCCTATCCCGGCCAGAGGCTGAGCTGCCGAGGAAGGCAGTGTTAGCCCAGAGTTCATCGGGCCAAACTGTCCTGGGGATAGAAGCCCTGGTGACCGCTGCTGGTCCCAGGCAGTCACCTGGGCTGGAGTCTTTTTACTGTCATGGAGCGGCAAGCATTATGAAGGTGTTGAGGACACTGCAGCGCTTTCTGTTCTACGCAAGTGTCCAAGACAAGATGGATGGGGCAGAACTGCTGAGGCTGTTCTTTCCCCTTCACAAACATATGACAGAGGAGGAATGCCTGCCCAGGGAAGTGGCTCATCTCTCTCAGAAAACTCCAAACAATAGTGACCCCACCAGGAGTCGTTTCCATGTTCCCCTGTGAACTCATATCTTATTTCAAGGTTGAAGATGTGTTTAATTTTCAGCTCCAGCCACTGGATCTCATTTTATCTTTGTCAGCAAGATGGAGATTGCATTCCTTTTCCATTCAGCATCTCTGCCAAGTGTAAACACCCCCCTGCAGTGATCAGGTTCCCGCAGAGCCCTCTTCCTGATGCACAGAATAGGAAACAATTCTTAAAGATCATCAGGATTGTTTTCCAGCCTTTGATCATTTTGGAGCTTCTTGTTTGAACTCTTTTCTCCGTTTACCATGATGTCCTTGTGGGGTGAAACACACACTTCAGAACTGGCCATGGTGTCTAGGTCAGGCTCTAAGAAGAGCTGTGCCCAGGATCATGGTCCATTCCATGCTCCTATTTGATATTTGAGTACATCTAGGGGTCACCTTATCTGTTTGGGCTTGCCTTGTACTAAGGACTCATAGCAGTACAGTTTCTGTGGTGATCCCTAAGTTTTTCTTGGAGATAGAGTCTCCCACACTCCGAGTTTAGCCCGTGTGCTTTATTTACAGATCCCACACCTGCATTTGGCAGTAATGAAAGACACTATAAACTCTTTGAGATCTGTCTGTTCTGATCCATCTAAGGTATGTCATGTCCATCTTATGTAATGCAAACTTTAAACAAAAATGGCATGCCATGTTAAATAGGATGTCAAAGAGTGCGGCTCATTGCTTTTATCAGCCAATTCTGTAATCTTATTAAAAAGACAGAAGGCTGTTTTAATAAGATCTTTTGTCTCCTGTTCCAGTGCTGATTGACAATTATATCTGAGCTACTGTGAGCCTTTCCATGATTTTACCCAGCTCAAGTCTTATATCCAGTCATCCCCTTTCACCCGTTTTGAAATAGCTTTTCAGCTGTGTACCCAAGCCACTCTCTCTGGTCGCAGGCACAAAATCTCAAAGAACGGCACAGTGTTCCCGCCTCTGTAGTAGGAAAGACCTGAAGAGCCACAGAAGACAGACGAAGTGGACTGAGTTCTTTGAGTTCTCTCTTCTGGGTCCCAGGCACTGCAGTGGGTAGAGGAAAAACCATGGCATATTGGCGTGGAGGCACAGGGTCCTCCCCTGCTGCTGCAGGACACAGACTGTATCTGGAAGAGTTTCAACGCCCTGCACAGCCTTGGTCTGGTTCTGGGGCTAGAAGAAAAGGTGCGGGGTGCTGGGGGGTTCCAAACTGTGGCATGGTGTTAACTGCACACAACCCACTGAGGGTGTGGAGCTGGGGAGCCAGGGGCTGTTAGTGGCTCTGTTAGCTCACTTGGCTTGTGTGAGGTCCCTGGGGGGCTATGGTTGGAGCCTACCCAGGTCCTGCTGATGCTCAAGGGGCTGCAAGCAGGAGCCTGGGGAAACAAGGCTCTGTGGCTGCCACAGGGCCCGAGTGCCAGTGTGCAGAAGCAGAACCAGGTGCCGGGTGGGTGTGTGGAGCCTGCCAGAGGGAAGGTGTCAGGCGGTGGGATATTGAGCCCTGCTGCTCATCCCAGCAGAGCGAGCTCCTGCCTTTTCTAGGGCTTTGACTTGCTTAATGTTTGTCCTTGGCAGCCTGTTCCAGCCACCCAGGCAGAGACATGCCAGTCCCTGGCTGTGCCAAGCATCGTCTGTGCCCCAGAACTGCCAGTTGGACTGCTGGAAGGGGGCACATCCCCACCTGATGCATCTTCCTCATCTGATCTCGGTGCAGTGTGGTTTGGGCTCTGCTGTTCGGTGGGAGCAGTTTGGAAACCTGGGCACATGGCCCTTCCTACTGACGTCTCCCCTGACCTTGGCTCACCAGTCTGCAACAGGGAGCTTTGCAAGGCCTCCAACTCCCCAGCTGTGCTACCCTGCCTGGACACTGCAGTGCTGCAGACGCCTCGCAGCGGTGCCTGGGCTGTGCCCTTGGTGCCCATGGTGCTCACATGCTGCCACTTGCTGTTACAGGTTTGTCAGCACCGGTGCCCAGGGGCAGGAAGGGGAAGAAGACAAAGAACCAGATGCTGCTCCCAGAGATAAAGAACGCGGACTGGCTTGCTACATGCAACCCTGAGATAGTCCTGCATGATGACAGCTACAAGAAGCACCTCAAACAGCACTGCAACAAGTGAGTGCAGGAGCCCACCCCAGCTCACAAAGCCATGGCATCTGTGCTATGGGTTGTGGGCCTCTAGCATGGAGAAGGTAGGAGAGAGCTGTGAAGGGCCCACAGCCCACGCTTTGGTACAATGGCATTTCTAAGCTGGAGGCTGAGCTCAAGCCATCTACCCTCCAGCTTCCTCTGTCCTTGCCCTGATGCAGCTCCATGCTCTACCTGAACCCTCGTTCCAGCCCTGCCTGCTTGGAGCAGGGCTCATCTTGGCTATACCGAGAGTCTTAAGCTGCCTGTGTTGGCAGCAGCTCTTAGCTGAAAATCTGCGTAGCTAGTGGAGCCAGTGACAGCACAGAGTTGCAAAGGGCAGCACTGAGCCATGGTGGAGAGAAGTCCCTGAGAGATTCGTTGGAAGAGTAGTTAATCCCAGAGCTGTTTGTGTCCCAGGGTGCAGAGCTCAGGGTTGACTCCTCTTCAAGCACAGCCTGGGTCCACCACGGAGGGTCTGCCCCCTTCCCTGCCAGCACTGCACACCAGGCAGTGCCCACCACTAGTCAGGGCTTAGTGGCATCACTGTCCTCTCTGGTGCTGGGTCCCACAGCTCTGCCGCACATGCCCTTCCCTCCCTATGGGGCTCCTTTGGGATTTAATTGTGTTAAGTCTACACAATTATGGAGCTAAGCAGAGGTGAGGCAGGAGGACTCAATCCTGCTGCTGGGTCACTCTTGGGTTACTCCAGGTAACAGGAGAAGTGTCCTGAGCACCAAACCTCTGCCTGCAGGGCCCCAGGAGAGCACAGGGCAGGGGACTGTGGTGTGACACCAGTGCTCCTCTTGCGAGGGGACAGACGGCTTTGAGGAAATGAGTCCTCCACGGGGTGGGAAATGCACTGTCGAACAGTGGCTTTGCTGACCCTCAAGAGAGTTCCCCTGCAAACGGTGCCAGGAGACAGTGCAAGCTATGGCGAGGGATGTTGGGCCAGGCCCTGGGCTGGCATATGAGCAGCTATGTGCTAGCGTGTGTTCCTCTCTGCACCCTGGGACAGGGTTCTGCTGCGCGTGCGAATGCTCTACTACCTGAAGGCTGAAGTGCTGGGGGAGGCCGCTGACAAAGCCTTCGAGGGGACCCCTGCCAGGTAGGGTGCTTGCGGTGAATCCCTCTGTTGCTTCTCGGTGAGGTGGTGGCAGCACTTGAGCAGGGTCACAGCTGTGCAGCCCAGCCACCTCTGGCTTCACAGCAGCTCCAGATGAGTCAGGCTCTGCACCAAGGACAAGGGGAGCAGCAGGCTCTGTGAATGCCATTGAGCCTGCGGCCTTCCAACTCCCAGCTTTGTTGCAAGGATTCAGCTCTCAGAGTTTAAGAGAGGAGTGCAATATGCTGAGCTGTTTCCTAGAGCCAGGGGCTGCTGCCTTCCTTGAGCTGGGGCTAGTGGTCTGTACCGGCACAGCTCCATTAGTGTGAGTCCTTGTGGAGGGCACACTGTAGCCCACCCCACTGGACACTTAACTGGACTATTATTTTAGGCTGGTAGATTTGAAGAGGATTTCTCCCAGCAGGTACTATTTAAATCAGATGGGAGCTCCCCTTGGTATTGCTTGGGTAGGAGGGGAGAGGGGCTGTGCAGTCGCCCCGTCTCTGGAGAAAGCGGAGGAGGAAGGCAGTGGGTGCAGTAGAGCAGAGACTCCAGCTCTGTATCCCCAGGAAGGTGTGCATGCCAGGCCCCAACTGGGCGACACGCCAGCCTCACATTCGTTAACTGTCCCCAAGCCAGTGAGGAGAAGCTCCTGTCTCCCTCTGCCCCTTGCTGGCAGTGACCAGCACACTCCAATGTCTGCTGAGGCTGGGAGAGCGGCACTCATGCCTTGTTCCCTGCAGAGAGCTGGACGTGCTGCTGCCAGACATCGACTATGTGGAGATCCCAGTGGACTGGTGGAATGCTGAAGCTGATAAATCCCTTCTCATCGGTGTTTTCAAACATGGTACGTACCCAGCCTTATCAGGTGGGTGGTGTTGTGTGAGAGGGACCCCTGTGGCCAGACAGCCAGACAGCTGTCCAGAGCTCCAGTACCTGAAGTGGAGATGGCTTGTTTGTCTCCACATCAGTGTGAGGGGACAGAGACCAGCTGTGCACAGCATCTGCACAGGGCCAAGGCAGCTCTCCGTGGGGTGCCTGCAGCTGCAACACTGCCAGCTCATTCCGGTGGCAAGGCAGGCAAACCCCAGTGCTGCCAGTGGCCAGGCCTGGGCAACTCTTGGGGAGTTGCTTCCCTTGTTTTGCCAGGAACAATGTGTTGTTGCCGTGTGAGGGTGAGCTGGGGAGGCAGGCGCAGTGCCTCTCCTGGGAACTCCAGCCTGGTCATGAAACCTCCTTGCAGCCTCCAGTGGCCAAAGGATTCTTCACTCCCAGCCCCAACCTGTCTTGGGTGCTGGGCACAGCTTTCCGAGTGCTGTGCTGCCTCCCAGGAGGGGTTGCGTTGTGTGGTGGAAACGCACTGCCTGCTCTTTCTCTTTGCCTGCTACCTCAGGGTTGCAGACCAATTAGCAGCTTTTGGGAAAGCGTTCTGAATTTCTGGGTTTAAGAATTGCGCTTGGAGAGACAGACCATGAGAGCTAGATGGGAGCTCTGTCCCCCAGAGCAGGAGGTTTACCTAAACCAGGCTCAGGCCTGGCCTTGTGCCATTTTTCTCCTTTTTGATGGCCTGTGGCCGTTGGCAGGTTATGAGAGGTACAACGCCATGCGGGCAGACCCAGCGCTGTGCTTCCTGGAGAAGGTGGGCATGCCAGATGAGAAGCTGCTGTCTGCAGAGCAGGGTGTCAGTGATGGGGCCCAGGACGCTACTGAAAGGTAGGCAGGGGATAGAGCTGAGCTCTCAGGGACTGTTTGGCTTGCTTCTGAGGGCCATGTTAGAAGTGGGGTCAGTACTCTGGGGTAAGCTGTGCTCAGGGAGGGCAGCGAGAGGGAGAAGGAAGCGGGCTTTGTGCAAGTGTGAGCATGGCAGGCATTGGGGAAGGATGGCAGGCTGGAGCTGGCTTTCTGGTACAAGGCTGAGGGCTGCCGCATGAAGACAAGTGCTGATTCTCTACTCCATCCAACAGACTGCTAGCACAGCCAAGAGAGGCTGCGCTGCAGCTACCAGGGACTAATTCATTATCTTACCCAGGGGGAGCATGGAAAAGGAGGAGAACGGTGGAGAAAAACTGGAGGGGCTGCCGAAGCAGGAGGTGAGTGGGGTTCACGGTGATCATGCATGTCTGCTGTTGCCAGGCCTGCTCTCCTGTTCTGTGCTGCAGCTGTAGCTCTTTCAGCTCTGCTACAGGTCTCAGGAGAACCAGCATCTCCTGTGACCCTGCTCCGTGTCGCCTTTGCCTTACCTTGCGTAGGCTCTGCCCCACGCTCCCTGTGTTGTCCTTGCTCACTGGAGCACTGCTTCTTCCTTTATCTCTCTGTGTTTCCTGTTGATCTGGATTGTATCTCCCTCCTGGAGAGCTGACACGGAGTGAGAGCCGTGAATTGCCAGGAGTGCTGGGTCTGACACTCAGCTTCAGGAGCCATGCAGGCCCCTGGCAAAGGAGCGATGGGTGTCTGGAGAGGAATGGCCCTGGGGGAGAGGAAGACCAGCGAATGAGGCGACATGTGAGAGTGCAGGGTTCGACTGAGCAACACAGGTGATTGCCAGCACTAGCACTGCTGGGCAGTGCTGCTGCGTCACCATGTCACTGCGTCACCATGTCACCATGTCACTGTGGTGGCCAGCGGCCTCACCTCAGGGCTCAAAACAACATAGCTGACCTGAGCCGTTGTCTCCCCAGCGTGGGGCAGGAGGGAATGCGGCTGCAGCATGGCCAGGCTGCAGTGGGAGAGCTGCCAGAGCTGAGGTGCTCAGGAGCTGTCCTGCCCATGCAGCTCTGATCTCATGCACTGACAGGTACATGCAAGGGGAGCCAGCAACTGCAGCCAGAGCACGCAGGACACACGGCCCTACCAGTCCCATCACCCCACACCCTGCCAGGGCCAGGCCATGCAGCTGAGAGCTCCCGCTGGGGAGGGCTGCCTGGACAATGGGGGTTTCTGCACAGGTCTGGAGAGGCCCTCTCTGACGATTTCTTTCTGCAGGACATCGTGGCTGCTGGGGTGGGTGAAGCCAGTGAGAAGCAGGATGAGCCAGTGGCAGGTGAGGCTGTACCTTCAGCAGCGTGGCTCTTGGTTGTCCAGGGACTGGCACAGGGGCCCACCGGAGCCAGAGTGGTGACGCAGGCAGGGAAGACTCGGGGGGACGTGCTGTTCAGTGTTAGTGGGTGAGGTAGCTTAACGCGAGCAGCAGTGGTCACCCTGTGCTCTTTACTGGCTGACTGGCTCTTCCAAAGGGCAGAGTGGCTAATCAGCCCTCTGGGCTTCCAGCCGCACAGACTGTAGCAGGAGGGCTGGCTGGTGCTGTGCAGTAACCTGACACAGCTATGGTGAGAGCCTTCTCAGGGTGGGAGCGTGGGGAAGGAATGGGCTGTCAGTAGCCACAGCGAGCCCAAGACTGAGCTGAGCTCAGTGTCTGAGTCCCATGCAGGCCCCTGGCTGGGGTCCTCCTGTGCAGACGCACTCTCTAACCGAGAGCCCAAGTTGTGTTTGACCCGGGGATGGGCCTTGTGGTGGGGCAGCCAGGGTCCCAAAAAGGAGTGTTTCCAATTGGTACCAGCCAAAGCCAGCCATGGGTGACTGTAAACCATTAGCCTGCCCTGGCCGTTGAGTTGCCTGCATGAGTTGAGTCTGCAGGGTCTCTGCTGACTGCAGTGGGCTGGCTGGTCCCTTCTGCTGAGCAGGAAGGGGGGGGGTCACAGAGAGTCCTGGGAGCTGCGTTCCTGTCCTAGGTGTGGTCTGGCCCAGAGCTGTCATTCCTACCCCGATCTCTGCCTCTGGGTTCTCTCCGAAGGAAGTTCAGACGTGGTGAGGCTCTGAGCCAGCAGCTTTTGGGATGCAGAAGTCCAGGGGTGGTCAGCCCAGCCCCTTGTTCCTAGACTCTATTCCCTAGTGCTCCCTATGGGAGGGGAAGGACAGGAGGGCGCTCTGGCAGAGCTAGCCGTCGGGATGCGGGAGCCTATGGATTTACACTGTGAGTTAAATACTAATGTCCTTGCTGATGTTTGAAGCCCAGGATGGCTCCGACTCAGACAGATCCTGCTGGCCTGTCTCATCTGCCCTCACAGCCAGACTGCGGAGGCTTGTCACCGTCTACCAGCGCTGCAACCGCAAAGAGCTGCCTCCCCGTGCCGAGATGCTGGTGCCCGGTAACCATGGATACTGGCTGCAGGACGAGATGTTCAGGAGAGCCTCTGAGCTGGACTCAGCAAACAAAGAAATGCAGAAAAGGTAACAGAGCAGACCCAGGCAGTGGGTCCTTTGTGAAGCTGCTGTGGACCTGTCAAAATTTCTGGGCCCCTGAATTTATCCAGGAAATCTCACAGCCATGTGAGATGCACAGGCCCGTGGGTCCCTCCTGGGCATGGTAGAGGCTTGTGGCCCGTGTGGCCAGCCCAGCCCGCAGAGCAGCCTCCTTATGTAGTTTCTGGGTAGCAGCTGGTGACAGCTTGAAAGGAGAAAGCAGGGGGATAGCTCTTCTTGGTCAAATCCAGCATCTGCTGGGCCAAGGATTGCCCTCCAGCCCCTCGCACAGCGGGTGCTGCTGGGCAGTGTGGTGTGCCAGAGCCTGGGACACACCGTGGATGAGGGGTGATTGATGAGTACTGTCGCAGCCTGCGTACGTAGCATTTTCAACCCACGCGCATTTCATGCTGCCACATTAGCCTCCTGCTGTTGGCCTTGGGAGCCCGATGGTGGCGTATCATGGCAGCAGATTGCAGCGTGCTCCCAGTTTGCAGCATCCCAGTAAATGGAAGAACGGCAGGAACATGGCCTGATGCCTCCCATGGCTCTTGGCAGAAACCAGGGAAGGTGTGAAATGGGGTGATACTGCCTCCTCACTGCCAGTCCCCACTCAGCAGCTCTGGGGCTTCCTGCAGTGCAGGGGCTCTCCATGGTTAATAGTCCTCAATGACTGTTTCTCCTGTGAATCTGTCCCTGTTACATGAACCCATGTAGCCTTTGGTATCTGTGCTGCCCTGTGGCAGGAAGTTTGGTGGTTTAGCTACAAGTTGTGTGAAGTCCCCCCTTGTGCTCATTTTGGGCACTTCTCTTCATCGTTGAATTTGCTGCTTCCTAGTTCTTGTACCCTGGGAAGCACTGACGAGTCATTCCCACCTGCCTTTTGCTGGCCCTCATAATGGGATCACTCTGTTTACTAGTTCCCTGTGTGGAAGCTGGTCCAGCTCACTGATCTTCCTTCTCCCCTTTCCCTGAACCTCTTCCATTTGTACTGTCTCCTCTCTGAGGTGGGGGGGATCAGTGCTCCTCACAGTGGTGAGGAAGTGCTTGTGCTGTGGACAACACAGCGTTCTGGTATTTCCTGTGCTTTAACCCCGTGGGCCCTTTTATTTTGTCTTCTTACAGGGGTGTACTAGGCAGTTTCCCCCAGGCCTTCAATTTTAGGCTTTTAAACAAGCACCCCTTTGGGCTCCTTCTGGTCACTGACTTTTTATTCACTTCCTCCTTGTTATTTGCTCTCCTTTTTGGAATGAAATATCACTGCAGAGGGCTCCTTGGGGAGTCGGGCTGGAAATGGTAGATCTAAGTGTATTTTGGTCAGTTTGGGAGAGCTGTGGGTGCTGTCAGCCTGTCTGGTCTCCCTTGATGTGTCACAGCTGCTTGCTAACAGTTGGCATGGAACTGCAATTCAGAGGAGTTCTAATTTGACTTTATGCTTTCTTTAGCACACAGCACTCATCTTCCGTTGTCGTGACCTGCTCCTGCTCTTCCCGTACAGTTTTTATCCTGATCTGTCTTCTCTGGCCTGTTTTTCAATGCTCTGTTTGCCCAAGGCTGTATTTGCCCAGCACACTCTTCACCATCTCTGGCCTGGGTCATTCCATCAAGTGATCCCCACGTTCTCTCACGACATGAAAGCTCAGAGGGTCTGAGGCAAGGTGAAAATGATGCTCTAACAGTGCCGCAATTGAAAACCCGCAACACCAAGGCTGTTTTCCTTTGGTGGGGAGAGCACCTGCCCCCATCGCTCAGGAATCCTGCTCGCTCCTGTCTGCAGGAGTGGCCTCGCATTTGTTACTAGGACACGTAAGGCAACGAATCCTGCTCCCACCTCACCTCCTGAAGAGGCTGGTTGTGAACTCCCTCTACAGGACCCTCCTTTCTCATTCCTGGTACAGAAAATCAGCCTTTCCATGCAGGTGATGAGCCCAACTTGATTTGCAGAAAGCAAGCTGGTGAAATAGCCCTGTACCTCTATAGATGCTCCTGGAGCCTGTGTCCCACAGGCAGCACAGCCATGGGCTGTGCGTTGTGTTCTTCAGACAGCACAGTGAGCCAAGAGCCAGTGTGCCCATGACCTTTACTCCTCCTCATAGGAGGAGTAATAGGACCATAGGACAGAGGATCTCCAGTTGTGGTGCTCTCCTCCTTGGTGCACTCCTTCTGACAGCTGCCCCATAACTGGTGGACAGAAATTAGATAGCCCCCTCCAAGCCTCTCTGCCTGGTGCTTGCCCATGCTGGGAAAGTGCGAGGCTGACCGGAACGTGTCTCAGCGGTGGTTTTTGTGTCTCCCTCCCTGCCTCACAGGTGGACCAGGAGGGAACAGGCAGATTTCTACCGCACTGTCTCCTCCTTTGGGGTCATCTATGACCAGGAGAAGAAGATCTTTGATTGGGCCCAGTTCCGAGCCATCTCTCGATTGGAGAAGAAGACAGATGAGAGCCTAGAAAAGTACTTCTACAGCTTTGTGGCCATGTGCAAGAATGTCTGCGGTCTGCCACTGTGGAAGGAGGATGGTGAGTTGAAATGGCATGACCTGTGGCGGGGATAATGGCAGATCCATGTAGCCATGGGCCAGAAATGGCCCAGCTGCTCTGATGGAGCAGAAGAGCAAGGGAGCTGTTTCAAGGAGAGAAGGAGGCAGTAAGACGCCAGCCGGGTACACATAACAATAAGCTCTGTGCTGTGGTTCACCACTAAAACCTTACATCTCCACTTCACAGTAAGCATGCTGCAACTAGAGACCTGCCCCAAGGCCATGGCCACCTACATCTGTCTGTCCTGTCACCACTGCATCTTGCCTCCCTGGTGCAATGGGAAAGTAGGGCTGCCCTGTGGAGTCCAGTCCCTGCTCTGACAGGTCTCATGTAGTTCTTTTCATGAAATCACAACCAATTTTGTCCAAAACAACAACTTTTAGATGCGAAGGAGGAGAAGCAGAGAAGCAGGAGTTCACGTCTCCTCCGTACTGGAGCAGGGGGCTGTTTGCGCAGTCCGTATCACGGCTTCCCTTATGAGCACCTCTTTGCCGGTGCTGGACAGAGTCCGTGTGGCACCTGTGCTGTGGCCCAGCTAACTGAGAAGCTCTGCTGGAAAAAGGGAATCTGAACCCACCGCAGGAGGCTTGGGGAAGCCTGGCCAACACACCAGGCATCTGTTTTCTAGGAGTGCCCTGCAGACCTCGGTGCACTGGCCCCATGTAGGTGATGGCAGATGAAAAGCTGCTTGGGAGCTATGTCAACACAAAGTGATTTGCTTTTAGCAGCAGCAGAAAGGATCTCATCTTAAACATGCCAGGTGGTCTGGACTCAGGCACAGTTCCTTAGAGACCCATGTTAATGCCTTAGATACGGATGACTTAGGTGTTCCTCATCAAAGAGCTGCATGAGTTGAGGGACTCCCGTTCCTGAGAACCTACTGAAGGGCTGCCAGAGGCTCATATTTCAGGGAGCTGCTTGGCTGGCAGGTCCGTGCAGCTCCAGCACTTCTGTCACTAGGAGAGCAGAGCTCAGGCAGGACTCTGAAATCCTCTGCAGCCAAGCACTGTTCTTGGTCCATCTGATAAAGTCAAAAGAGTTTCCTCCTCTGTGGCCCACTGTTGGCAAATGAATGGAAGGAAAGTGGTGATCCTGGGAAGCTAAGCCTACAAGGCCTCCCCCACCTTACAAGCAGTCTGAGCGAGAGTTAAAATTCACTTATTTCTTCACTGCCTCTAAATAACTCTCACTGGTCCTGCAGTGTGGAGACCTAGGTCAAACACAGGCCTTTCAATTTGTTTTGCTGTCCCATATCAGTGACCAGCCTGCGTTGTCACGCCTAGGCAGCCAGGATGGATCTCAGGCTGACGGCTGCATCTCCGCAGATTTCTCTGATGCCTGTGAGTCTTTTCAGGTGCTGACCCTGCAGGCACACCGTGTAGCAGCTAGGCCATCACCCTGCGTTCTGCTTCTTGTATAATGGGGCTTTGGCTTTTCTCTCTCTGCTGTAGGTTCCCCAGATCCTGACATCTACGTGGAGCCCATCACCGAGGAACGTGCTGCCAGAACCCTGTACCGTATCGAGCTTCTACGGAAGGTGCGCGAGCAGGTGCTCAAGTGTCCACAGCTCCACGAGCGACTCAAGCTGTGCCGGCCAAGCCTCTATCTGCCGGTGTGGTGGGAGTGCGGCAAACATGATCGGGACTTGCTAATTGGCACCGCTAAGCATGGTCTGAATCGCACCGACTACTTCATCATGAATGACCCACAGCTGTCTTTTTTAGATGCATACAGGAACTATGCCCAGCATAAAAGAACAGGGATCCCAGGTCCAGAAACCCTGTGCTGCCTTTACCAGACTAACTCCAAACTCTACAGTTCCCCTCTGTATAGCCAGGTGGACCGGCCTTGCGAATCCCTGGAGAATGAAGCTGAGAGTCAGATCAAGCTAGAAAACATAGACAACACCATGTCCCAAGCTGGGGGCAGTCCACCGGATGCAAGCTGTGAAACATTCATGTCTAAAGTCCGGGACATCATTTCCAGTAACTACGATGAGAGCTCTCTCCCAGACTCGTTGATGTGTATGATGTACGACGAAAAGGCCTGTAACAGTGAGCAAAGCTCCCTTGCCCGAGACAGCCCAAGTTGCACAGATGTTGGAAACAGTGTTGCTAAACTCTCTGAGAGCAAACTAGAGGGGGACGAGGATCCATCCAGCTGTGATGCAGAGGTCATGAGAGAGACTTCCTTCTTAGAGAGTTTGCAGGTGGACTGTGAACGAATAGACGGTCAGAATGAAGAAGCTGAGCCTTCACCTTCTACCCCAGAAAGTGACCCCTCAAGGAGTGTCCCAGCAGAGCTCTGTGAAGCCTTGCAGCAGAAGGGAAACCTCACCAGCCGTGGGGCAGTGCTGCCTGAACACAGTAGCATGGAAGGTGTCATCAGCGTGGGGCTGTACAGTCCCAGTCTTCATAACTATGAAATAAAGGTTCCCCCAGAACAGAGGTTCATTAATTTGCTGCAGGAGAAAGGCATGGAAGCAAAATCAGGGCCGAGTCAGAGCCACAGCGAGGAAGATGAGGAGGAGGAGGAAGAGGATGATAACTCTGAGACAGCAGCAGATGTCGTGGAGGACTTGAGTGGTCCAAGGACCAGGGCCATTTGTGATCCCGGGGCTAATGAACTGAGAGGCGAGGAGCAGAGCTCTGGCCTCCCCACACCTGAGGAGGACACTTGCCCAGAAGATGCGAATGGCGAGAGAGAGTCCCTGGGGCCAGGGATACTTGAGGGGCCTGGGGAGCCTGGTCCCGGGGGCAGGGAGGACCATGATCCAGATGAGGAGAGCGCCTCGCAGCACTCACCAGGCCAGCCTCAGAGCCAGGCCTTCAGCCTGCCTGCACCTCCACTGGGGCCCCTGGAAGCAGAGCACCCCCGTGCTGGGGGGGAAGCCTGGGACCAAGGGGCTGAGGGGCAGGCAGGCTGCAGAGAGGCCCTGCACCCTGAGCCCCAGGGAGCGAAGCAAGAACAATGTGAGAACAGAGATGAGGAGGAGAAAGCCGGCAGTGGCCAGAGTCAAGGTACAGTCCTGAGAGTCCCTGCTGTTGGCTGTCACCTCTGACTGGGATGGAAACGACCTGCTGCCCTCACCATAGATCCAAAGCCTTAGGGCTACCCGCAGCCCCACTCACTCTAGCCCACATTGCCAATGATCAGCCTTGCCTCCCCTGTGCCAGAATTGGGGCCCTTCTGGCTGATGTGGCTCTAGTGATGGAGGAGCAAAGGGTTGGTGGCTGCATTTCCCAGCAGGGCCTGCTAGGTCATCACCCTGAGCCCCCACAGCCCTTTGGCCCTGGGTCCTGCCATGGGATGCAGGATGCCCTTCCCTTCCTGGCATGAGGCACTAATTAGTGAGCAGTTCCAGCTGGTAAGGCTTGTGCCTGCCTTCTCACCTGCCTGGGGTTCTGGCTTTGTCACTGATAAAGGGACAGGGGCCACCGCAGTACAAGCCCCGTGAACTGGCCCCAGCCTCAGCCCAGGGGGGCGTGCTGAGCTGGCCCTTCCAGAGCAGCCCCGCCATGACCCAGGAGTGCTGCATTTCTTGGTGGCTGATTGGGGAATAGGACTCTTGTGGGACCTGCTGAGCATCGGGGTGAGAAGATGGGAGAAGCTGCTCCCGCTCCAAGAGGTTAAGGGAGGCAGGGAGATGACAGTTTCTGTTCCCTATTGCTTTCTTAGATGGTACAGAGAAATATCTGGAGGAAGAGAGCAAGAGTTCTACATCTGTCCTGCCTGGGGAGATCGATGACCTTCAGGATGCTCGGGCACCAACCATAGCCCAGCTGCTGCAGGAGAAGACACTTTACTCCTTCTCTGAGTGGCCTAAGGTAGCTTAAAAATGAAGGCTGTTTATACTGCAAGTGTTCACCAGCCAGGCATCCCCAGCCCTGCTTCCTCATCCTCTGCACGTGGCTCCCAAAGGGTGCTCTAGCTAGCATGCTAGGGTGCTCTCCCGAAGTGCTAGTGCCCTAGACTGACCTGCCCAAGGGCATTTTCCTGCTGAACTGAGGTCACAAGGGTTGAGTTCATCTTTAATCCCGGGAGGATACACATGAAGTAAAGTCATTTGAGTCCTAGCCTGACTTTGCTATGGTCCCTCAGAATAGCCTTTGTCCCTCATTTGTCCTTGGCCTTGCAAGGTAAAAAGGCCATGTTTGTGCTAGGTTTAGGACTTCCCCCTTCCTTCCCAGCAGTCCTGGATGACCAGAAAGCAGTTTCCTGCCTGAATGGTCCTGAAGCCTCTCCTGTCACTTGCTCCCAGCTCTTCCCCTGCCTTCCAGAGCTCACAGATCCTGGGCTGTCTTTATGGAGGGGGGAACCCTGACTACTTTTCCGCTGCTGACCTTTTCCTGCCTGTGTGCAGGCAGGGATTCGGTGTCACAGTCCCATGGAGCTGCGTGGTAGGTGGGACATGTGGCTGAGAGAGTTTTTTTGGGGTCCTGGTGGTACTACCCCTCAGCAGTGCTGTGTTGCTGAAGCTGTCCATGTGGATAAGAGCCACTGCATTTCAGGACTATGCAGTATTCCGCCAAGTAGAGGCAGTCTGCTGCCAGGGTTGACTTATGTTTGTGCCACAAACATACTGTGACTTTCACACGTCACACTCCTCCTGTGTCTATATTGCAGCACAGTGGCTGGGGGAATCACTCACAGCAATTTGGAACATTCCTTGGCAACCAGGCATGGCCTTGCCTGCATTGATTTCCCTGAACTTGCTGTGCCCTGTGTCACATGACATGAATTTAGAGAAAGAGTAGGAAGTTTGTTTGGCAGAAGTCTGGCTATAGACTCCCCTGGCGCAAGACCCATAAGGGTGACACGAGCAGAAGGCACGCTCAGGAATGAGTTGCCCCCTACACGTGGCGAAGTTCACTGTTAGGATACTATGCCAAAGTTTTGCTGTGCATCTAGTACTGCCTGAGATCCTAAGTCCCTCCGGTGAGTGCCCCACTGTGCACGTGAGATCTCAGCATCGCTGCTGTAGCTACTCTGAGCTTCCCTGGTGGTGGTGTCAGCCTGCACCAGGCTGCTGGACTGTCCATTTCTGTTTGCAGGACCGTGTGATCATCAACCGCATTGACAACATCTGCCATGCCATTCTGAAGGGCAAGTGGCCTTCTTCTAGCCAGCAGTTTGAGACGCAAAGCCTGATGACCACCTCAGCAGTTGCCAGCAGTGCCGGCAGTAGGAACAGCTTTGCTGAGTCAGAAGCTCCGGATCCCAACTTTAACAATGGAGTGTTAATCTCACAGGTACAAAAGGTGAGGGGGGCCCTCGAACAGGGACACAGCTTCAGACCCCATGGGGAAGCATGGTCTGAAGTGGTCAGTAGCTTCCTAATCAGGGCCTGGGTTTTCATTGCCTCTTTGTGCCGCTTGTGGTATATCACACAGCTTTGGCTGTGTGATCCCCTCCACTGAGCGCTCCTGGTGAACTCCCCATGCTCTCTGTCTCTTGCCAGCCCTGCTCCCCTCTTGGGAGTGAAGCCATTGCTCTCTTCAGGTCCTGCAGTTGAAGATGTGCTTCCGGAATTAGTGCCGGAGCACCTGGCATGGCCAAAGAATGGTGGGAGGACATGGGGACACTCTTTTAGTGTCCCAAATGGAAGGGTGTAGGAACTGCCCAGTAAGCAGCTCTCATCTTCTCTCACTGCTGGGCACTGCACAGAGCCAGAAGCTGCTGGCCTGGAACGGCTGGTCCGCCAGCAGCTGACAGAGCACCCTGGGCTGTGGCACCATAGGGAGGTCAACCTTTGTGTGAGGGTGCCACTACACCTATTCCCACACATGGTGAGATGTGATGTGCTATGGGAAAAGGCATCCTTCCTTCAGGGCTCCTGCAGAGAAATGGAGGAGTCTGACTGGTAGCCACACAAGCCCACTGCATCTAAGTGTTGGTTTCAAGAGCTGTGGTCCCTCAGCAGTGCGTGGGCAGCTGTAAACCTCTCTGTGGCTTTGATACACACAGGACGGTTTCCTGGCCCCTGCCTTTGTGAAGGATGAACGGAAGCACAGGAGGCCGTATGAATTCGAGCTGGAGAGAGATTCCAAACAGAGGAGCTTGGAGCATTTAGCAGCAACCCATGCTCATCCACCGATTGTGCTGAATGGCTGGCGTGACTCAGCTGTGGACCTGTCCAGAGCCTCTGATGGGTCCCCAGGAAATTCCTCCCCTTTTCCCTTGAACACAAACATGCCCAAGCTGGGGACTGTGAACACCCTCCAGGGCTCCCTGGGCATGGACTTGTCTGGCATCCTTCAGGCAGGGTTGATCCATCCTGTCACTGGACAGATTGTCAATGGCAGCCTCCGAAGAGATGATGCTGCCATGAGGAGAAGACGGGGCAGAAGAAAAAATGTAGAAGGGATGGACCTCATCTTCTTGAAGGAGAGGCCTCTTCCAAGTAGGCTACAGGTAGGTTGAGGCTCCCCACTTTCACAGGGTCCCAGTGGAGTCAGCAGAGTTTGTCTCATGGTCCTGCTCTCCCCTGCTAGTGTTTTAGCTCTGCTGCCCATCACAGTGCTGGGCAGAAAGGGCTGCATTCGGGATGGCTTGGTTTATGCTGAAGCAGGCAGGAGCAGATACTACACAAGGGAGGAAGGGATGTTCTTCCTCTGGCTTGCAGCACGCTGCCTGGAGTGCTGGCGTCCTGCTGAGCATTATCAAAAGCAGGTATCCCAGCTGGGGGTTGTCTGAGGTCAGAAAACATGAAGAAAGTTCCTTGACTGCGTGTGAGCTCTGGCCAAATGCATGTTGCATCCCCTCTCCTTCTACTCTGGGATCCACCCAAGGAAGAGAGGCTCACTGGGAGCAAGGCCAGTCCCTCTAGACCATTTTTAGGACGGATCTGGGGGATGTAGTAGTTCCTATCTCCCAGGGCAGGGTCAAGCAGGTCCTGCAGAGCCCCTTGGGATGGCTTTGTCCAGTATGGTGTTTTCCAGCAGGCCAGGAAGGAGTTGTTGGCTGGGGACCGCCCTCTGCAAAGTGGTGCACAGCCCTTTCTTCAGGAAGATGGGAGAGGAGGCCTCTCTCTCCAGAGACCGGGGCCTGGGCTTTTCTCCCTGAGCAAATTGTTCTTCCTGGCAATTAGAGCGTTTTCCAGGTGAGGTGCAGAAGCATCTCGCAGCGCTCTGCCCTCCATGCCAGCAGCATTAGGGGGCTGAATGGAAGCATAATGCATTGATGGGTGGTGATTTAAGGAACAGTCATGAGGAATATGTGGATTAAGAAGGCAACCTGTGTGATGCAAGGCACATGACCTGCTTTGGGGCTGTTTATGTGGGTGCAAATGCTTCCCTCCATGCTGCTGATGAGCCCTCCCTCTTCCTCCCCCCATGCCAGGATGTTCAGGAGGACCAGACTCAGCCTCCCCAGAACAGTCCCCTCCCAGATGGGCCGGTTGCTGCTACCTCAACTCCACAGCCAGTCCCAGCTGCGGTCAGCCAAGCAGAGAAGGCTGTCCCGAATAAGAGTCTCCTAGACTGGCTCCGTCAGCAATCCGACTACACACTCGACGTTCCCAGCTTTGGCACAGTAAGAGTGGCCTTTAGCAGGATGCGTGTATGTTTTGTGCACGTGTGTGTGTGTGCTTTGTGTGTTGTCCTTTATGTTAGTTTTTCTCCGGTTGCTCTTGAGTTCAGGGTTTCCATGAAGTGGAATAGGCATTGTCTTTCACTGCACCGTAGCTTGCGGCATTCATCAGGGCTGTCACACTTTTGTGAGGTGAGCGCAGTTCACTGGACAGCAGTGAAAGACACTTGCTGAGCCGCGTGCTCCTACCCAAAGGAGATGCCAAGCAGCCATAGGTCTGTTCTCCAGCTCGAGCCCTGGAGATCCCAGCTGCCCAGATATGCACAATTAGTTCGGTGTGTACCTGAAGGGCCAGAGATGGAAAGAAGAAGGAAGAAGTGAGCTGGGATGCTCAAAGCCTGTGCATGTTGCTTCCTTCCAGTCAGGGTCACTGAGGTGGTGCTGTTGTATAAAATGAGGTCCTCCATAGCAGGATAGAGGCCCTGCAAGCCCCTGGCAAGCTTAGCCCTGCTCAGCCAGGCCACGTATCCAGTGCCTCCAGAGCAGAGCTGGCCTACCCCAAAACAATGGATCTGCTGGAGGGGACTATTCCTTACCTTAAAAACTGAACTGAAGCTACTGTGTTGCAAGCTGCTCTGACTCCAGTCTCATGGTCCTGGGCAGTGTCAGAAAGCAGAGCGACAGTGAGTGGAGTGCAGAGTCTGGCCAGTTCTTCCTGCAGTCTCATAAACACCCAGCTCTTGGTTTCCCAGGTTGATTTGCTCCTGAGCTTTCATCTTGTCTAGCCTATTAGGTAATTTGATAAGCAGAACGCAGTGGGGAGAACTGAAATAAAAGATAAACAAAGCATGGATGAGCTGGAGAGAAACAGGTAGTTACGATAGACTGGTGGCACACGCAGATCTCTCCCCTCTTTCGTAAATCATAGTTAGCACCCCCATTTACAGATGCATGTATATGAATTTGGAGCAGATTACAGTCTCAGGGTTGGAGGGCCACTAGAAAGAGGTGGAGCAGTCAGTCTAAGCATAAAACCACGTTTATACCTGTGGAAATCAATTGTGCTCATTTGGAAACTGGCTCTGGGACAGAGGCCAGCTTGTGCTCTGCTCTGACTGCTCCTTCCCAGGTCTGCAGGGGACCCCTCTGTCACTTGGAAGATCATCTGTGCCATTCTCCTGCAGGGCTTCTAGCCATCCAGTCTCATTAAGCCATCCTGTCTCATTAACATTATCTTGTTTGCACTCCAGAATTTTTCAGACAAGCCCAAACAGAGGAGGCAACGCTGCAAGGACCCCAGCAAATTGGACGTTAACTCACTCACAGGAGAGGAGCGTGTGCCTGTGGTACATAAGGGTACCGGACGGAGGGTAAGCAAAGACATATTCTCTGTTCTGTCCGTGGTGTCTTGAAACGTTTAACAGATCCTGAGCTGGCCTGGGGCGAGGTTTTAATCCAGAGAAGCACGTGGATGTTCAAGACATATGCATCGATCTACACGATTCCACGAAACGCGTGTGCTAGAGACAGAGACCTACCAACATAAGTGACTTTCTTTGTGAAGTAAGGAAAGACTGAATGTTTGCAGTTGTCAATGTACGCAGGTCTCACAGCAGCAAAGCAGTTCAGCCTTTGGCTTTAAAGGCGTCATCAGCATAGCCCTGACTGTTGTTTCCTGTTCTAGATTTGACTGTTCCCTTTGAATTCACTGCAATATTCCACAAACTGTAATATTTCGATGTGTGGCAAACGTCTTTGTTTTGTTCCTCCTTACAAGGTATGGGAACAGTATACTGATAACTCTTCAGAGCGCAGTACACGCAGGACACGGATGGGTTTAAAATGCTTTCTCTTGCTTACTGAAATATCTGTCCTAAACAGCTAAAAACATTAATTGTGAGCGTGGATTGACCTCTCTGCAGTGTATCCTCCAGTGCATTGGTATTAACCTTTTACAACGAGCAGGGACATTTAGGGAAACTTTTCACCCAAATTCCATTCTAAAATACACCTAGGACTGCACAAGGCTAGAAGGTGAAGTTAGAAGTAATCACCTCTAAAAACAAAGCTAAACAGTTAAATAGAAAGAGACTGGTTCAGCCACATCTGTTTCCCCGTGCTACATCTATGATGGCTTTTGGAGACCTGTGGGAATTTGGTAGGTTCGTCCAGTTCTGAGTATATCTTTTATAAAAGCCCTGTCCCCATCACTTGGTCCACTTGTTTGCAGGGAAATCAGGTATGGGAGAGGGGACAGGCCACAGAAACTCCCTTTTCTCCCTGTACTGCATGACTGGAAGTAGCAGTTGTGTATGGAGTCCTGCAAAGATGAATAGCAAAGGAAGAGTCTCTGCCCCAGGCAACTTGCAGCCCAAACTGACAAGCTAGGGGAAGTGCTGTCACCCTGTTCACAGCATGGGGAGAGTGGTCCACAGCCACTAGCAGAGAAACCCTGGACTCAGCTCCCAGCTGAGTTTTAAGTCAGCGTCTTGGCCTCAGGACTGTCCTTCCTCTCTGACTGAACAGAAACAGGATGGGCTCTCTGTCTCTTTGGCCACTGCCTGAGATCTGTGTGCAAGACTTGGCTTGCTGAGGTGCATAGCAGCAATCCCCTTCTGCAGGGTGGCAGCTGCTCCTAAACTATGTGTATGCCTAGATGTGTAATCATATTTCTTGTGTTATTTTGCATAACTCTTTCTGCAATAGAGGTCATCCTTCTGCTGTGTTTTATAGTTAGGGGGAGCCATGGCACCAGCATTGAAGGAATTGCCAAGGTGGCTTGATGCAAACTTGGAGTATGCTGTTGCAGCTGACTGGGCTGACATTGTTAAGCTTTCAGTAAGTTAGAGCTTTTGGAGAAATCTGTATCATGTCATCTTTTCTTTCTTCTCCCCATCCCCACAAACTTTCTCCAGTGAGTGTTCTTGAGTTGGAAGGCAGGACTTCAGCTGCGCAGGTGGGAGGGAATATCAGCAGGTCTGACCGCACTTGATGCGGTCGAGCGGCAGATAGGAAGGTTTGGAGCGTGCTGCAAGTCAGCAGAGCAGACAGGGGAAGGAGAGGTGTTCAGTGTCCTGCGAATGGGATACAGCAGTTAAGGGTGAATGTCCAGAAAGCCTTCCTTAGCAGTAGGACCTGGAAGTCTTGGGCTATTTAGAAATAGATGGGCAACAGAAAAGTACTAAAGGCAGTAAATCCAACTCAGGCCCTGGATGGAAGCCAGGGCAACGAGTGGACAAAACGTGTTTCCATGGGTCAAATTTTCAAAATACCCTCGGCCTCGCCTTTTAATCGGCTCCTGCAAACTCTGTGGGTACAACCCTGAGCCTGCTCACAGACACGTAGGTCACAAGACCCGAAGACTCAAACATAGCTGGGAAAAGAGGCAGAAGACAGCAAGGCTTACTTCAGACTTGCCCCGCTGCGTTTGGTTTCCCTGTTTGTTGTGCGAGTCCCTGTCTTGGTGAGTGGAAGAATCCACGGAGGAGAGCTTTTCCCTCCAGCACTCTGGGACTGCCATTTCCAGGCTTGTCCTTTTGGCCCCTCTCTCCTGCTCCTTGTTTTTTGTGGCTGCGGTACTTTGTGTGACGCCTGGAGGAGGAAACAATTGGCTTAGAAGTTTGTACTGCTCTCAAATTGGCTTTTAATTAGTGCTGGAAATCGGCTTCGGCTTGGCCTGTCCCTCTCCCTCAGGAAACAGAGCTCTACATCCAGGCTGGCATCAGCCCCCCGTCTAGGCAGCCGGCACCCAGTGCAAGCTGGCTGGTGTTCATTATCCTCATTTTCCGTGGGCAGTCTCAGCGTGGGCCCACACTTTGCTCATTGCAATACCTGCGTGCCTGGCCACTGGTACCTTCATCCACTCCCATTTACTAGTCCAGCAGCTGCATGTCTGTTAGCATTTGCACCCTCGAGCCCCATCAGTACTTTGCTTTTTGCAAATGCGCATCGATCATTCTAACACGTGCGTGCAGAAAGATGTCTCACTGTTAAGGGGGCTTGGGAAGCGTGAGCATGGGCTAGTTTGCACCTGCAGAGCCTAGGCATATTCATAGTCCCATGCAGTTTTTCACGTGTACCAGTGGAGACAGAGTAGAAAATTCTGGCTCTTTGGACAGTAGTTGTGCTGTGCAAACTTGCAGAATCATTTGATGCAACTTTCTGCACTCCGGGTGTCAATGTGGAATACTTTTCATATACAGATCTGTTATTTGGAAGTGGCTGTTATTCAAACCTATTATTTGAAACTGTTAAAAGACTGGCTGTCTTTGAACTTCAAGGAAGGCATAAAAGGAACATTTAAACGTTTGTGATGAGAACACTGAAAAACGGAGTTTTAAACTGCACTGTGGATCTCCCCACATTGTTTTCTCTAACAAGACAGTCTCACTAAGTTGTGTCCATTTGGTTTTAGTCCCGTATTTGAGTGTTCAGAAAAACCTTAGTGGCAAATCAGTGGAGCTCTTACTTTGACCTCCACAAAATGGCATGCACACTGTTTGCATGTCATTTCATGCAGTTTTGCTGTTCTGCAGGGCATTGAAAATTTGGCCCTTAGCATTTCAAGATACATGTTTTTTCACTGTTACTGAAGCCAAAATTGATGCTAGGATGGGAATGAATTCGGAGTCTCTGACGCAATGTTTCTCATATTATGTAAGATGTCAGTCTTCAGCAACAGCTGATGCTGAGGGCTCAGGAAGAAGCTGAAAGGCTGCTGTCTGCACTGGGTAAAAAAGTGCTTCCGCATTTCTTCTGTATGCGCTTTGACACTGCAGCATCATACCGGGGCGCAGTGGGCGTTTTGCATTTGGCAGCATCTTGTGGGGGAAGGTTGTGTATACCTCACAAATTCCATATCGAGAATCATGTAGGCAAATATTTTTGTGCTGACACCATCTGGGATGCAGACGTAAGAACAGAAAAGCCAGATTTCACTTGATGCAGTAATAACTGTTAGGCATTTTCTCTTGTGTGTGTTTCATTTTCAGGGATACTTACCAGAAAATAAATTCAATCGTATCCTCACTGAGCCTGTGCTCCGAGATGCAGGGCCCCGTCGGAGGGGGAGAAGGCCCAGAAGTGAACTCATTAAAGCCCCTGGTGTTATAGCAGATTCTTCTTCTGGTATGGGACCATTATTCATGAATGGACTGATTGCTGGAATGGATCTAGTAGGACTTCAGAACATGAGAAACATGCAAGGTATCCCTCTAACGGGGCTGGTTGGGTTTCCTGCTGGATTTGCAGCAGTGCCTGCTGGTGAGGATGTGAAAAGCACCCTAAGTATGTTGCCTATGATGCTGCCAGGCATGGCTACCGTACCACAGATGTTTGGTGTTGGAGGACTTCTCAACCCACCAATGACAACTACTTGTACTGCAACTGCTCCAACTTCATTAACAAGCACAACTAAAAGTGGTACATCAAATACAGAAAAAGCTACTGAGGATAAACAGAGTAGCCAGGATGTGAAAAAAGAAACTCTCTCTGAAGACAAGCCTGGTCCTAGTTCGTTTTCTAATCAGACAGAATCTGCAATAACTACCAGTAGTCCTGTAGCTTTTAACCCGTTTCTTATCCCAGGAATGTCACCTGGACTGATCTATCCATCAATGTTTCTTTCCCCTGGCATTGGCATGGCATTGCCAGGCATACAGCAAACCAGACATTGTGAGGCAGCAAACCTAGAAAGCCAGAAGCGTAAGAGAAAGAAAGCTAAAGGGGAATCAGCAAATCCGGAACCAGAAACTGTCTTGCTGTCTGAAAAGGAAGCTGCAAGCAGTCAAAACTGTACAGAGCAAACACCACCTTTGTCAACAGAGAAACAGCAGGATGTACCAGCAGAGGAGGAGTTAAAAGAAGTTAATGATACCAATTAGAACTTTTGTTTCATTGAACAGATTGTGGCTTGTAAGGTTCTTATCCCATAACTATTTGTTACTTACCCTCCCGCCCCCACTTCACCTTCATAAACCTGTGTTTCCATGAGTAATATTATCTACCTAATTCCCTGTAAGAAAACTATGGTGACATATTATATGTTAATAGTTGCAGGGTCTTGCCACTTTATTAGATAAACAGTGTTGTCTAGCTAGTATGGGAGGCACAGAATTTGCGTTCTGTTATCCGGTTGTTCATCCCAGCCAGCAATAGCAAATCCAGTACTTGGTCACCCCCAAAACTGCTCACTTATGTGAGAAGAAAAAGAAGCAAAAACAGGGCAAAAGAAAAGTCTTTACCTCTTGATCTAAATGCAGACAAGGGTATTTCTTTCTACAGTGACACTGAATGAAAAAGCCTGTACTTGGGGGTAAAAAGCACAGCTATAGTAAGTGCTAATGTGTATTTTTGATTTAAAGTATTTCCCTATTTTATCATGGTTACTAGAATAGTAGTATAGACAGAAGTATATAATTAATGATTGAAAATGCATATATTCATTTCTTTGAAACAAAAAGACATAACTGGTAGTGATATAATTTCTTTACCACCCCCACCTCAAACTTTTGGAGACAAACTACAGTGAGTGAAAATATTACGTAGCCATTATTTTGTATTTTTTAAAACCAAAGTTTGGTTTTATGTTAAGTGGAGTTTTAGTTGCCCTTTCCTTGGTAGTTACAAGAACTTTTCAGCTTGAGCTGAAAATGTTTTGCACATCTTGCATGACTTTTATTGGGATTACTGTACCTAGAGCTACCAGTTTCTTCATCATTCTGCTAGTATTCAGTTCTCATCTATGGCGTTAGTTCTCATCTATGGCATTAGAAGTGCTGTAAAGTTATTTTTTCCAGACATGAACAGGCCACACTGATTTTAATGCTCTTATATGAACACTGAGGCTTTTTGAGTTTTTATACTTTACAATCCCTACCCCGGAAGCAATGTCTTTTCAGAAGACAAGGAAAAAAGCTGTAGGCCAGCTTTACTATTTTGAGAGTCCTTTAAGAAGGACTGTTGAGATTTTCAAAGCTTGAGTTTATTCTTCTTTTCTAGTGTTAGACTGTGAAGAGATCACCTTGGCTTCTTCTTTCCATTCCTCTCTGGTCTATTTGCTGTTGAGCAGTATTTTCAAGCACCCCCATTGGCAAATCGTTTTGATGTATGCGTTTTAAATGGACAGGTCTTTAATGCAAACGGTCCCCGTGCCCCCCACCCCAAAACTCTGTGTATTGAGACACCTCCACAGGCAACTCTCTTATTTCTTCTTCCCCTCGCTTGTCGTTTAATTTTTCTTTCACTTGGGCTTGTTCTTATTTGCAGCTCATGGTTTGAGACTTGAAGTAAACACACGTGGTGCAGCGGCGAAACGGCAGTCTGTTGAGGGAGTCGGAAGTGTGCTAGTAATCAGTTTCACATTTGGTTGTCACAATTTACTGTATTTTTTACTTATTTTCTGTTACAGTTTTGCTAATTTATCAGATGGTCCAAATGTTTTGACATAACTATTTCAGTTTGCATTATTTATTTATGATGCTTTTTGTCATTGTCTTTTATACATCTGGGATTATAAATTATGTACATGTTAAAATTAGCATCTCAAAGAAGTCTGTTACCCATGATCTAAAAAGCATTTGAGTTTATATTTTCATGGAATTTATTCCCAGTTTACTGGATTGGATTTTTTTTTTTTTTTAAAGTATGTAACCAATCATAACGCACCCCCCCCGGTAATTAAATGTGTTCTATTTAATAACATTCTTGTAGCATAGATACTGTATCACTGTCGACAGATTTCTTAGAAATGCTGCTATCTCTATTTAACTAACATTTTATTCAGTTTTGCCTCCAGTGGAAGCAGAAAGGGTTTTTTCAGCTGTTAAATCCAAAATCAATATAATTTATTTATGTAAAAAAAAAAAAAATCACATGATTGATATATTTTTGAACCTTTTAAGTACTAACTTTCTTTTTATTCAGTAGAAGAACATGTACTTGCCCTAAATCCTTAAAATACAAATGCTATAAAACTTCATATATCTTCCAAGCCTTACTGTGAATGGATATAGAAATCTCTGTCCAGAGTCCATTTCTTGTATGGGATGGTTTTTCCAGGGTTACACTCATAAGGAACAGGGTTTAAAGTGAAATTTATTTAATTAGCCAGCATGCTCTATACCTTGTTCTTACTTGTCAGACATGTATGTTAAGTCTCTGGGTGTTTAGGCTTCTCTTTGACTGCTATTTTGTGACCCTTTTGCAATCTGATATACTCTGTGGATTATTTAGACTGTAAGGCATAAGTGGCTTCTTATTATTTTCCATCATATCCAAAACAAATGCCAAATTTTCACCCGTTTTCATGGATTCTCACACAAACATACATACTTCACCAAATGTGCTAACAAAATAAACTGTCTGTGCTCTTGAACATGGATAAAAAGAAAAGGATTTAAAAGTCAGATTTTTATTTTTTTAATTTAGTGACTAGGTGATGCTTATCTTTCAAACTTGGCAGAGCCTTGCTGCAGATGTATATAATTTTTTTCAGCAAATATATGTGAATGTTTAATTCACCTGACTCAGTGAGAAACATTACTTGCCTTTTTCCTCAGCATGAATACTACCAAAAAGCTGTTGCATACAGCATACTCTTCCTTCTTTAGGGTTGCTCATCACACACCAAGAGCTGCGTGTTATTTATGCTGGGGGATGACTAACCACAGCTGATTCACTAGCTTTTCCTGCACCTGAAGGAGGTTACCAGGCTAAAACTAAGCAAAACCAGCTGTATCCATCAGCTCTTGCTGCCTTTCATATCATGTAACGTAGGTTAACTTGCTGTACTGCTTGAATTAACTAGTGCACTGGAGTGGCCCAAGCTCCATGGCCACTTCAAGCGCAGGGCAGTGCCCAGGGGCTGTCTGTGACCCTCTTCACACAGACCATCGGGGGAAGTCTAGAAACTAGTTGTGAAACCCCCCGGTACCAACAATGCTCCTTCGCACTTCTGCAGCACCTCTCAGCAGAAGGGGGGCAGGGTGTTTGGTTTCTCTTACTGAGATATTAAGTGTCTCCATTTAAGCCTTGTAAAATGCTAATAGGTACCAAATAAATGCTTGTAATAAATCTCAATCTAAGGATCTCATGCTTTAGAAAAGTAGGTATTAATTCAGTTTTTTAGATGAATAAATAGATGCACAGAAAAAGCTAAATTATTTCTTTATGCTCAAAGAAAACTTAGAAAGCATGGAGCAAACCAAAACTCTTTGCTTGCTCCCTCTGCCCTTGCGTAAACACCTTCTCCTTACATTGTGTTGCTCTCTTTACTGCTGGGAAAGCACTGGGCATAAGTAGCACCAAAATGTTAAAAGCATTAGGTGTTGCTTGAACAGAGGCAGAGGAGAAAAAATGATGGTGTGAAATCAGAATTTCCTATTCCCACATCTCCCTTGCACACTGTAACTCCCTTACACGGCTCTGCACACTGTAACCTTCCATTATCTTCATCTTTTATGCAGAATACTTGCTTGAAGCATCTACAGAAATCAGGTAGTCCCTTGTTATATGAAGAATCATGCGTGCTGGAATTTAGACTCTCCATGATTCCCCCCTCTCCTGTAAAGCCGGTGGCAGCTGTAATGTGCTCTGTCTCATCAGATAAGCTTGTTACTTACTTTCTGGTAAGATGTTAATATATGCAGTTCTGCAAGACTGGGTGTTGACATGCACAGCTCTCTCTTTGGATTCGTTTTACAAGATACAGGTACTGCTTTTTGAAATGGTGCAGATTCCAGAGCATGAGGGGAGTAAAATGCCCGGCAGATGCTCCTCTTTGCTCTTTCATCCCTCGATGATTTTTTTATCTGATAGGACACAGAATAGAAAAGTATCATCTCACATTCGTGCAGTATATTTCATTCTGTTTACAGCCCCAAGAAAAGATTTCCCTCAGCATTGAACTAAAACTAGGCAAATATTACCGACTTTGAGGGCGGGCACTGCAGCTCTGATATCTTGAAAAAAGACACAAACAAAAAATTTTGGGTCCCGCTCAGGCTGCAGTGAACAGAGTGCAGTTCCTGAAATCAATTTTAGTTTGTGTCAGAAAGGAAACTTGGATTTTTCAGTGTGCATATATTTTCCACTTCATCAGGAACTTCTTCTATAGATGTGGTCAACTCCAATGCTGGGTAACGTGGGCTGAATCAAGAAAGATCCCATTAACGATCATCTTACATTTGTTGTTTACAGCTTTAAAACACTATTTCGTGCTTTCCACAACAAGGAAAACTAACGTAATCCCTGGCTGCTTTGCACCTTGCGTGTCGGTGCGCAATGAACACACAGCCACAGTCTGGTAGGGATGACAGGAATGAGTACGGGGCAGGGAAGCCAGGGCCACCAGTGCTGCAAGGGAAGGACTGCTCCTCTCATCCTCGTGACGTGGACAGAAGCAGACGGAGCAGCGGCTTTGAGAAGGGGATAGCAACTCTGGAGAATTAGTGGTAAGAGAAATCCACTCTGTCACCTCTTTCCCTTCCTGTGCTGTCCACATAGTGCCCTTTTCAGACTGCGTAGCTGGCCCAGAAGCCAGTGGGGCACCATCCTCCACTTCCCGCTATGTGAATTTTGGGAACTGGCAATTTCACTGCACACCCAAGGGTAGCTCAAGACCATCAGTGTGGTGCTAAGCAGCCGTTAATAACTGGAGAATCCAGCTCCTCTCAGCCCAAAAGGCATAAAGTAACCCAAGAACTCCAGTCCAGTAGAAAATCAGTTGCATTTCCCTGTCTCACACCGTTTGCAATCTAATTTGAATTTAACAAAAGGGGACTGGAATGGCTCAGTTTGGCACAATTAAGTGGCCTCTATTTGTCAGTGCTCTGGATAAGCACGATACGTTAGTGATTTAGCTTGGCATTCCAAGTTCCAATAACTAGTCTAGGTGAAGGTATCGGCTCATACAAGAATAGCACCATCCTTTGGGGAATTCTCAAGGAATAGCCCCAGTCTGTGTTGCAAGAGCATCTGAGAAGAGTGGGAGTCTGCAGCACATGCTCTGCAAAGTGTTTTGTCATCTGTCTTGGCTCCTGCAAAGCATTTGACCAATATGTTTTTCATCTGACAGGTATCTTGGATATGTTGTAGCAAAAAGAGGCGTTTTACAGGAATAGCCTCTACCATTTAGAAAGACAAATTTTAAAAGCAAAAGCCCCCACAGTGACTAACTTCATTTTTTGAGAAAAAGAACCCAGATTTCTAATATCCGAGCAGATGTATATATCAAACAAAAGAAAAACTCAGGTCCCCTCATAGAAGGCCTTTCCTTCTGCTTCTTTGTACCCGGAGGAATAAATACGACTGTGGGATTCTGATTAGTAAACTGCTTTATCAGAGTAAATGCTCTTCTCATATATTTTCATGGCATTCAGTTTTTCTTTCTCTGAGAGCAAATCTTTTTCAAACATATGTAGGTGCTTGGATTAAAGCTAGTATTTAGGTTAAGCAACAGTTTCAAAAGCCTCCAAGTTGAACCGATTTTCAGTGAGAAACAGGCTCTACTATAGCGTGGCTCCTTTTTTACCCAAAGTACTGACAGCTTTAGGTAACTAAAGACTATTAACTCTTGCGTGGGAACAATCTATGTGGCAACTGCAAACAAAGTTGTTGCGTTGCCATTTGTGTGTAATTCCTGCTGCAGAGCTAGAGCGACTTCTCATAAAACGGTGCCTAGGCCTCTGCACTCTGCAGACGAACGTTTCAATAAAAACTAAAGTCAGCACCTGTTTGCTTTAAATTGTCCCATCATAAATTAGGGCAGGTCAGAAGCTGCTGTGTGAGCTTCCTCGCAGGGGGTCATTGAGGCTGGTACTGCTGAAGCTGCTCATGAACAGCAGTTTCACGAGTTAGTGAGGAAGAGCGTGGGAGGCACTCTTAACATGATGTGGAAGCGCGTCTGCTGGACCTGACTTAATCAGGCTGGTAACCTGCTCTAGGGGTGCTGGGGCTCCAGAGGTGCCCTATTCCAGCGCATGAAGATGTATTTTATGCACCGGACCATTTACTGTTAAAAACACAAGTAGTCTTGAAGCAAGGGGCTTGAAAGACAGGTCTCCTCCTTCCATCTCAAATGGGTATTTTAGCTCCCAGCTAAAGAAGTCATGCTCACTCCACGCTGTCTCCAATAATTTTTTTGTCACCTTATAAAAGGCCGAATACCTGTAACTGGAACCTTTGGCTCGGAGGGTTATAAATGTACTTTTACATGCCTAATGGCCTGCAAAACCCTTACATGGGGTACAGGTGTGCTGCGCAGCATCACCCAGTATGGGGACTGCTGCTGCCCACCGCAAGGCAGCTGGGAGCCAGCACAGCACTTGAAAGCCTGTATGGGGATAATATATTCCCAGCAAATATTTGGAGTGCTCTGAAGTACCTCAGCCATTAGTGCTATTTTAATGCTAACAGTCTGTGACTAATTAAGCCAAATTGGCAATTTTGTTCTGCCTCTGAATTTCCACTTGAACTAAATTAAAGGGAATTGATCCTATGACTGAAATTTGATTAGAACGCTGAGCTTCAACATCTTAAATTTAACATGCACTCAGATCCACTGATCCAGCGAAGTATTTAAGTACATGCTTAACTCTAAAGCTATGAATAATCCCACAAATGGGAATAACTTTCAAAAACATGTTTATAGGCACCGCAGAACAGGGGCTGAACGCTTTACAAAGTAGGTAACTTGTGCTCAGTTGAACGATGGGAAACTGGAGTTACCTGAGCAGTTTTCCAGTTTATATCTCTACTGAGGGGCCAAATGCCCTCATTCTACTTGTAAAAGCGACTGAACTTAATTGGATGTACCATAAATGTTTGTGCTGCAGTACTTTGAATTGTCAGCACTGATGCGGCCAGATACTGAACATCCCTCAGATTCATTTCTCTGATCGTGGTTTCACTTCCTTCCTTGCCTGTGACCATCCCTCCCTCACTGTCCTCAGCAGCTCTTCCCTCTCTTTCCTGTAAGCCCCAAATTCAGCTGCAAACAGCCCCAGCCCTCCTAGCCCCCCTCCTCGGCACGCGCAGCCCTCGGGGCAGCCTGCGGAGCTCACCCCGCGCCCACCTCGTCCCCCTTCGCCCGCCGGTTTCTCCTGGTGCAGCACCAGCACGGCTGCTGGGAAGAGCGGCTGCAGCTACTGTGGCTTAAAATCGGCCTCATGAGTTTAAGTCACTTTTAAGGAAGCTTTCAAACAGGACAAGCTGTCCAAACCCTGAGACGTTTCTAACTTTCTTTTCTAGTCTTCTTTCTTTTTGCTCCCTAAAAGCCGCCCGCCCCTCTCATTGGAAAGTTAGTGCATCCTCCCCTGCCTCAGACTCCGGCCCTGGTTGCAAGCATGGCAAGCAGGGCCCCCGTGAAATGACAGTGTTTTCCTGCTTTCCTGAACAGCGGCTTGGACACAAAGTCTGTGGTTTTCTCAGTGGGCAGAGAGTCAACAGTAATATAGTGGCTCACCTGTCCCTGTGTGGTTGCCTGTCCCTACCGGCTAACTTCTTAGGTTCACTCAACGATAAGGCGTAAATATGCTTGTTATTTTAGTTCTTTCAAAATTATTAATCGTTCCCCACAGCGGTAATAGTACCAGTTTAAACCCAAGGTGGGGTATACAAACAAGGATGCGGCTCAGGTCTCTCAAACGGTTCATTTCGTATCACAGCGAAGGTGACGGCATGAAATACCCCTGGAGTTTCGGCAGGTAAAGAGGAGAAGACAAAGGTCAGTGGGATCACAGGTGCCCCAGGATCTTTGCCATTTGAGAGCAAAGGGTGTTAGAGAGAGCGACTGCAGCCAGCCGGAAAGCCCGGCACGGAGGCGTCTCCGCACAGCAGCGTTACACCGAGACCGGTGATGATGAAGAAGGAAGAAACGGTCTTGCTGTTTGGCGCAAACTTGCCCGCGCGTTGTGCTTCCGCTTCCACGGAGAAAGCCTCAGCGCAACCCCGGAGCGAAGCGCAGCGCAGCGCGAGAGGACACCTGCGTTCCACCTTCGGCAACGAGCGCCAAGCTGCTCTGATCTCCACAGAGCGCGCCTGCCAGCCCGGCGCTGCGGTGGCGCGGCAGGCCCGTCCCGGGCGGCGTCGGTGGCCGGCCGGGCCCCCGCCGCCCCCCGTCCCCCTACGTGTAACCCCACGTTCGCAGGACGGGGGCGGGTCCTGCGTTTACTTCTGCCAGCTGTTTCGCTGCACATTTGCTAGAAAATCCCTCCAGTTTGAGGCGGATTGCCTGGCGCCCGTTCATATCTTGATGTTGGGAATATTTTTTAAAGTCATCAACTGTTTCTTGCTGGTCTTTGTAGTCAGCCCGTTTAAAAATAGCACAAACAGCTATCGATGAATGCAGCCACATCAATGCTGAAAAATAAAGCGATCTAGCCAGCTTTCCACAGCAGCGTCGTTACCAGCATTGCCTGCTGTCACGAGGCCCCAGAGAGCAGGAACCGCCGTCCTGCCCTGGGGACACTCTGCGGTTCCTGGCCGAGGAGGCTGAGCGCGGCATCTGCCAGACGCTACCTGCTGCCCTCCCGGCCCACGGGCCGGAGATGCTGCAGGTGGCCAAGCAGTCGCGTCCCCCCGGCAACTCCCCAGCCCAGCCCCTCTCCTCCCCTCCGATCTGCTGACAGCTGACTGCAGCAGCTGAAAGCGCCTTTCTCGTCCGTCACATCCCATTTTTCTCCCTGGGGTCACAGCTTCCCAGCAGCTTAAGCCAATTAAAAATCCTTCCGCGCCCCACCACCCGCTCCCCGCCTCGGCGCTGGCAGTCGAGCAGAGCATGGCCGGCCGCTTTGGGGGCTGTATTCAGGCAGAGATGAGCCCAACCAAAAAAAAAAAAAATTGTAACAAGATCACGTCCCAGAACCAGCTTGCCGCAAGACCCTGTGAATGTGGGACCTGCCAAAAAATAAATGAATGAAAGGAGAACGAGAGAGAGGGCAGAACGTTTCGTTTTGATTTTAATAATACCGGTAATCGGGAACCGGTAGTCCTCATTACCTCGATAACAAACAGCACGTTAACACTGTTTTGCCTTAAGCTGCCACGAAACGACATCCTCGTTTTGCGAGCAGGTAATGCAGCGGCGGGCACAGAGCGGCGGCCCCGCGCCGGGACGGGCTGCGAGCGCCCCAGCAACCGCCCGCCTCGCCGCCGGGCCCGGCCGCCGCCCCGCCGCCCGTTCCCGCCAAAAGAGGGCGGGGCGCGGCGGAAGGGGCCGGTCCCTTCCGGGTGAGGGGGAGTTGGCGCGCGGGGCCTGCGGGAGCGGAGCCGCCGGGCCGGGCCGGGCCGGGCCCCGCCATGTCCCGCGCGGAGCCGCCGCCCGCCGAGCCCGGCGCCGCCGTCGAGCGCCTCTGCCAGGAGCTGAACCTGGACGCGGCCAGCGCCGCCGAGGCGCTGCGCGACTTCACGGCGCTGCGCGGCACCTACAGCCTGGAGGTGAGGGCGGCGGGGCCGGGCCGGGCCGGGCCGCGCCGCCTGTCAGCGGGTGCCGCGGGGGCGGCCGGCCCCGCCGGGGCGCGGCGCTTCGCGCGCTCGTCGCTGCCCGCGGGCCGGGCGCGCCCGGGGGCACCGGGACGCGGTGGGTCGGGGCGGGGCGGCGGCGGCGCGGCCCGGCCCGGGGCCGCTGTCATCCTGCCGCCGCCCCGGGCTGCCGCGGTTGGGCCGGAAGGAGCAGTTCGGGGGTTCCTGTGGCTCCGACTCGCCGTCGCTTGTGAGCGCTAGAGCGCAGAGGCCAGTGTGAGCTCGTCAAATAACAAATGAAACAGATTTGCACGCCCAGAAAAAGCCGCTGCTGGTAGGAGCTGATTCGGCTGTGGCTGGGTGCTGAAACCGCCCTTTAAATTTAGGTGGCAAATATGCAGCCAATACACTATTCGTTTATCTCCTAATCCCTCTTCAATGGGAAAGCGTATTGCAAAAACCTGGTCTTAAGAACTCATTAGTTCTACTTGAAATTCGTTTCTCTTCAGCCACATGGGCATGTGCTTACTGTAATCCTCAGTTAGAAAATATATCCGGAGGAGTCTGAAAGATGTCAGCTGTTGCATTAGCCTCGGTGGCCAAATTACACTGTGTACTTTTTGTTTTTTCTTTCAAAAAATACATCCTCTGCCCTCTCTATTATTGCAAGTTGAATGGAAAAACAGAACAGTAACCTCCTTGTGTATGTGTATGCGCATAGATATATGTTTTTGTATAAGTTCCGCAAAACGTGCGGAGAAGAAAGCCCTCCAGCTCCCCACATGCTGGTTCTCGTTATTGTCACCAGAGGTTTTTGGAGGCTCTGTAAAGCTGAGGTGTAAGCTGAGCGCAGCCTTTCCTGGCTCAGCAGTCTGGTGCCTTGCTGTGGTTTGGCAGGGAGAAGTTGTCCATTGGCTGGCATGCGCTCTGTACGTCGCCTGCCGCAAGAGCGTCATTCCGACCGTTGGAAGCGGCCTTATGGAAGGAAACTGCGTCTCGCTGACCAGGATACTACGTTCGGCCAAATTAAGGTTAATTTTTTCACGTTGTTACTTATTGTGGAAGTCCCAGAATCTGACTCTTCCAGTATGTAAGGTAGTAATTTATTGTTCCATTAGCGTATGCTTAGTAATTTAGGCACCCAGGCTTTTATTTTTGTCAAGACTCCAAGCACTGCAAAACTTGCATGTCCCGAGGTAACGTTGTAAAAGCAATAAATCCTCTTTCGTTACAAATGGAAATAAGATGCAAATACTTTTTTTTTTTTTTTCCCTCCGAGTTCAACTTCAATCCTTTGAAAAACCACCCACATCAGACTAACAGTTGTTCCACCCACAGAGTTGGGTTTTTTCTTTTTGTAGTTAATTGAAACACAATTGAGACTTCTGAATGTTTCATTAGTAATCCAGATAAAACCTGTATTTGACTCGGGATTTAGGCCAAATTGCCAGATTCGGTCTTGACTGCTATGTCGTTTGGCGTTTTTGGGGACGCAGAACTGCGCGATTGCATAAATACTTATGTGCTTCAAGGTTTTTCCAGTAGATAGCTCTGCTTACATAGATGCTGCCACTATAATTGTAACCAATGATATAACTGAAATGAATGAATTTCATGTTCCATTTAAAGAACCATTTTCAGCTGGACTGCCAAAGGGATTTTTGCCGCTGTAATTACACCTGCATTTAATGTTTTTTTGTCTAGGTAGCTTTGATAGGCATGGACTCATGTTTTTGTTGCCTCCCCTCCCTCCCCCTTAACAGTCGCGTAGCTATGTACGCTCTTTCCGTCTGTAGCCCTCCCTTAACCAGCGTTGCTGTGCTGGCAGCCTTTGAATGCGAGTAAGGTTTTTCCATGTCTGTGGCTTCAAGAGAGTCAAGAGGAATAAATACAGAAGCTAAAAGCTTCCAACGTGTACAGTTTGGCAGTGCATCAAAATAAAGGCATTTTGCCTTGGTCAGAAATTCACAGAATAAATACACTTAGTTAAAGCTCAAAATAAAACAGATTTTTCTTTTTTCTTTGAAGTTTAATTCAGTTTTTTAGCAAAATGAAAAAGTGGATGGACATGTCAAATCTACCACAGGAGTTCCGAGAGCGAGTAGAGAGGCTGGAGAGAAATTTTGAAGTGTCAACTGTGATTTTCAAAAAGTTTGAACCAATATTTTTGGATGTATTTCAAAACCCTTACGAAGAAACTTCTAAACCACAACGAAGCAGGAAACAGAGGTATTTGTGAGGCTTAATGTGACTTTTCCCTGGAAAGGGCTACCTATGGTACAGCTTTACAAAAATTAAGATCATGTTTTGTGCTTTAAAAAGTCCGGGAAGGTTCTGAAGTGGTAGGGTCACTTTGCTTTGTGGCCTTGACTCTGAAATGCAATGAATAAAGAAGGACCCCTCCATCTTGCTGGGATAGTGCTGATATGAGCAGAGCTTTTCCTCTGTATGTTGTTTCTGCAATTCACTGTAGGATTCGGATATTGGCTTGTAATGAGAATGTCTCTGTATGATGGGAAGAGCTACAGTGAGATAGATTAACTCCCGCAAAGAGCAGTACTGATGATGTTTAGCCAAAATAACTGAAGTAATACAGGGGTATTTTGTCTTGGCAAAGTACCTCCTCAGGTAGTTGATGTCCTGAAATAATCCGTCTGTACAGTCTTAGCTGCCTGTGCTGAATGGGAAAGCATTTCCAGTTCCGTGGCTTTGGATGATCTCTACGCCAAACTCAATGCAGGAGAAGAAGCTGTAATACAAGTAATAGTTGCATGTGTTGAAGGGATGACTGATGCTTTGGTAAAATATTTAGGAAAAAATCTGTTGTTGTAATTTATATACCGCTTGGCATCGGTATATAAGAACTCCAGGTGAATTTTTTTACGGTTGTGACACCAGAAAAATAGTATGTCCAAGAGTCACAGACCAAAGGCAGCTGCTTGCTCAAAGAAAGAGTGAAAAGGTTCAGTGATGATGGGCTGAATGCTCTGTGGACCTAGATAGGAGGAGAATTAATTACTGAAAATTGAAATAAGCACGTATGGCTTGCATTGCGCCTTAGCGTGAAATAAAGTTAGACGATGGCTCTGACTACTATTTTGAGCAAGGAAACAATATGAAAGTCTTACTATTAAAAAAAAAACAAGTTTCAGCTTCTTGGAAGTGAAGACTGACTTTTTTTTTCCTCCCCCTCCTTGACAGACGGGTACCGTGCAGCGTTAAAGATCTCTTCAACTTCTGCTGGACTCTCTTTGTATATACTAAGGGTAGGCTTGCTTTGTTATTTATCTGCCTGTTTTGTATATGTTTTGAGTTATTAACTCTTTTATGTTGTTTGATGTGGTACGCTATCTCTTGAAGGTAATTTCCGTATGATTGGAGATGATTTAGTAAATTCCTATCATTTACTTCTGTGCTGCTTGGACCTGATTTTTGCAAATGCCCTTTTGTGTCCAAATAGAAGAGATTTGCTAAATCCATCGTTTAAAGGTATGATGAGACAGATTATTTTAAATCAAATATGCTTTGTTCTTTTGTTTCATTTTACATGAAGTATAAGGTCAGCTGTTTTTGCCTCCCCCCTCCCCCGATCTTCCTCCTCCTTGTTTTCAGGCTTACCTGTGGACTTCCATGCAACAGAGATCAAAGCCTCAGAAGAGCCTCCTTGCATCATTGCCACCCTATGTGAGCTACATGATGGGCTTTTAGTAGAAGCAAAAGGAATAAAGGAACACTACTTTAAACCATACATTTCAAAACTATTTGAAAGGAAGGTACATCTTACTAGTTTTAAGAATGTGTGGTAGTCCTCAGATAAATGATCTTGTCTTGAAGCCATTTAAATCCTGCAAGTTCTGGAGGAAAGTGTGCTAACAGGCAAATGAATTTGGAAGCGATGGGTTCAGGTTTTCTTTGAACGTGTTTTAGCAGCAGCAGATTTGGCTCTCTCTTTCCATGATGTGTACTGTAAAGTACTCTCTGATTTGGCTTGTTATGTCATTGGGGATCTTCTCCCTTCCTCTCTTGGCAGTGTGAAAACTGAATCATGTACAATAGTATTTTTTTTCTCTAAAGACAATGTTATCTCTTTATAAATTAATGTTATGGAATAACTGTAGTGATAGAGTGGGTCCTTGTTCTTGTCTTAGAGTTAAGCAAAACGTTTTAGAATGAAGAGGTTGAGGTTGCAGTTGCACAAACTGTTCTATCTGGTTTTGATCCTGGAAAGTTGTTTCCAAGCTCTGTGGAAATTTCTGTGTAGTCATTCATCACATCACTCCCTAACCTGCTGGTGGAACAGGTTTCGATAGCAGTACTGTTCCTCTGAAGGGTGACCTTTTCTAGAGCCAGGGTAGAATTAGACTTTATCCCTGATATGTTGCTGAGGACGTTGTAAGCAACAAAATGTCCAATTACTTTCCTGACTCTCATTCACTTTTTGGCTAAACTGTCGTGCAGAATTTGAACGATTTTAATTTTTAACATATAAAATATTTCTGCTTTTTAGATCTTAAAAGGAGAATGTCTACTGGATCTATGCAATTTTGCAGAAAATAAGTAAGTTATGGCTTGTGTTCTTAGTCATAGATTTGGGTTTCATTTCTGAAATACACGTCTGGATACTGTATCTCAAGTTTTTCTGTTCCTTCCTCTTAACATAACTAACTAGTTTTAATTATCTGACCACTAAATCTATTACTGTTTAGCTGAAATGCTTTCTGGATCTGAGAGGTGTCAAATACCTTAGGGTTTTGGGTCAGCTGCAGTGGTTCTTCCTTAACTCCTTAACCTCAAGTTTTATGCTGTTTGCCTTTTTTTCCCTCCCCCCCCCGCCCCCCGGCCAGCAGCTGTAGCCTTTGGGTAGCCTGATATGCAAGTCAAAATCTTGACTCTGAAGTTCATGGATTTGTTTCTGTACGTACCTCAGATACTATTCCTGGGTATGGAAGCCTTCAGTTTCCTGTTAAGTGCATAAATCTGTGAAAGCAACAGAAAAACTCAAAAAGGAAAAAAAGTGACAATTGCAAAACCACAAAAAAGGGGTAGAGCGTTTCTGTGTGAGGCTAGTAGTTGTTTTGACAAATTTTTTAAAAATTCATTTCTTGAAGCTAATTTAGATACAGAAATTAACAGCTTTGTTCTGGATACCCTTCAGGATTTTTTTTTTTTTTTTTTTGCTTTTTCCAAAAATAGCTAGTAACTTGTTTTTGCAAGATCAGTTTTTATCTCTTCAAGTTTTCTTTCTGAGAATTAAGACCAAAGACTTGGATTGTTTTGCAAATGCAGGTGACACTCTGAAATAGATATCTAACAATGTTGATATAACCCATATAAAGCAGTGAAGCAATTATAATCACTGATTTTTAGTATTTCTACTTAAAGAATAATAGTATTACTGTAATAATACTGTCATATATGATAATGCAGTAGTCCTTATTCTCTTGTAAGTAACTGAAAATCTAAAGGAAATAAGGAAGCCTTTCTGCTTCTTTGTCCAAACTGGTTTATAGAAATTTACTTTTTCTAAAAGACCATGAGAAGATAAACCTATAAAATAGTTGCAAGTTTGCTGTGGGATCACAGAGTCACTTGTGTTGCAAATATATTGTTATATTATATTAACGTATATACTGGTAGATAAAGAACATCTTAAATCTCACTGACAAAGATATTCCATATGTTCACATATTATGTAAATGTGCAGACAGGATTCAATGATGCTAGCTGTTTCTGATTTTTATCACAAAGTTGAATTCTGTTTCCCAAGTATCAGTTTAAAGCTTTGCAACCATCATGAAGTTAATTATTCCTGTTTTCCTTTATTCCAGTTTACCTATTTAAAAACTAAGGGTTTGTTTGGTCTCATATCTCAGTGAAGGTTTTTAGGAATAAAATCCAGGGGACTGGCTCTGAAATTTTCCCTGCCTCTATGCCATTATGAAAAATACTGACCGCCCAGCGGCAAAAGTAGAAATCAGACTTCCTAACTAGTTTAATACAACTATGATTAATTTGTCCTGTATTTACAAAAGGTTAACTTCAGATCAGTTGAGTACTTAAAAACTAATTTCATTTATAACTGCAAAGGAAGCTAAGTTTTTTTTCTTCCTGTACTTACTGAGAAGCAGATGATGGTGGTAACGTAGGACTAGGGCCTGCGATGGATCCTGTAGGGAATAGGGGAGGTTTTAAGTTAAGAGAAAGGCAAGATTTACCACAAGCAAGTTGCCTGTTGTAGGAAAGTTTCGCTAACAAGTAGTACTACTATTTAAAGTGTTACCTGCTTTGAACGTGTGTTGGTTTCAGTTTTGTACCGTAACTTTGATGGCACCTCTTTTGTTTCTTCAGCAGTTTAACCTTTGATTATAACACTTTGTTGTTTCTGTTTCAGCAAAGCATTGAATAAAGAATATGAAGAATATGTTCTAACAGTGGGTGACTTTGATGAGAGGGTTTTCCTAGGAGCAGACGCTGAAGAAGAAATTGGCACTCCTCGGAAGTTTCCTGCTGATATGCCAGTAGGGAAACCAGCAGCAAGAGCTCATGTAGAGTGTCATCTTCAGCAGCATTTTGAAAAGGTGATTCATGTAACATCATTTTCACTTAATACTCTCATCAAGTTTCTTCTTCATTGTATGTTGTTTGAATCACTGTGGTGACTTTGAAAAATTGAATTTCTTCAACTTTTTACTAAGAATAAGAAGCTGAATGCCATATGCATGCTTCAGTGGACCCGCTTGCTATGGAGAAATGGTGATGTCTTCTCTTTTATTTGCTTTAGTAAGTGACTAACGTGCTCACACACTTTCATATGTGAGGTAATATGTTTTTGTCTAAAGAAACCGATAAATAGTTACGACCTAAATAAAGATATATTAGATATAAATGAACAAAATCCTATTAAGAATGCCATGAACCTTTTATATTGGATTAACTTACATGTTTTCAGGTATTTCTCTCTCAATGCAGGAAATGTTAACTTCTTTGCTATTCCATGGGAAATAACATTTAAAACATAAAACCCACAAAAGCCTTATGCTTCTAATTTCCTTACAAAAAGTAGACTGTAAACAGTTAATATTTCACTGTATTAAAAATATAACATGTACTTAATGAAGCTGGTATATGGAAAAATGTGCTGGATTACTTCTTAAAATAGCTAGCAGAAAAAGGGGCGCTGCCTGTGTGAAAAGATCCTGTGCTGTTTCAAAGTTACTATTACGTGCCAGTTTGAAAAAAAAGTAATACTTATTACAAGGTACTAGTGGTGATGTAAATGAATCACACAGTTTGGGTTTTTGTTCCAAATGTGCTACATACACTGCAATACATATTTAGGCAAATTAAACATAAAATCATTTGGAATGAATTTATAAATTTGAACTTCAGTTTCTGTAGTATAATAATGACCTTTTTGCTATCCATGTACACTGAACGTGGGCATAACTCTTGATCGTTATTTGCCTAGTATCTTCAAAGTGTAGTCAGTTCTAATAATTGAAAACTGAATGCCTTATTGCATCACTTCCAGAAAGCAGAATATGAATAGATGAGTGCAATCCAAATTGTGCTTAGTCTGCTTCGTGCTACTTCATAGTCTGCTTTGTGCTACGTCATACCTTCAGCATAGGGGGCTCTAGAGTCGCCAGAACAGCATTTCCCAAGGAGCTTTCTACTGTGACCCTCTCCGAGGCAGCTCTACAACTTACTCTTTATGTCACCCAATTTACGTACATTTTGTGAATGGAAGCATATACTTTCTTGCCGTGTATTTCTTACTATTTAAGTGAGCTTAGATGTTTACATGTTTTAAGATTTGAAGTCTCACTTTCCTGGATTTAATTAAAAAAACCTTCTAAATTGACTTTAGTCTGTATTTATGGATCACAGCCTGGAAAGAGCTTTAACTAATTTCTACTGAGGTTTGAGGTCACAGATTTGGTGGCAGGCTACAGGTGGCATATTCCCTGTGACTAGTGGTGCCATTTTAATCTTTTGAGTGATTTTTGAAGGCGGTCCTTGTTCAAAATGTTTTTGAAACGGTTCTGTTGACTCATTTATTCTCTGTCTGGCAGAAAAGGTCATTTGCACCTTCAACTCCACTGACTGGAAGAAGATACCTGAGAGAAAAGGAAGCTGTCATCACTCCTGTTGCTTCAGCAACACAAAGTGTGAGCCGGTTGCAGAATATTGTGGCTGGATTGAAAAATGCACCAAGTGAACAACTTACAGCTATTTTTGAGTAAGTACCTCTACTGAAACGACTCGCATGCAAACAGAAACTCACCTTTGCTCCAAAGGTCAGGCCTTGCTTTGTGTTTGTGGTGTAAGGTCTAGGGATCGTTTGCAATTAGTCAAAATGGACATTTAGCACTGAAATATTTGAAATGCTGAAGTAATATTTCTATAGCAAGCTTCACAAATAGGTTAAACTAGAACTTCTAGTTCTCGTCTTTTGGAATTAGGCATATTTTGAAGGTTTTCCTACCGCTTATTCTTAAAAGTTTGCATTACAAGTGCTTAGCAGCATGCATTTCTATTTTGAATATTTTTTTGATTTTTAGGGACTGTTTGATATTATTTCCATTACCCAATTAAAATGTTAGCTTATCTGCAATCTCTGAATGAACATAGACATTTTTCATTAAGTAATAACTTAATATTTACCTCTCTCTCTGAAAGACCAAAACATGGACAAGTTTGATTAAAAAAAAAAAAAATCAGGCGTACTATCCGCATCGAACTTGCAAGTCCTGCACAGCCAAAAGGCTGTGGAAAAAAATGAGAAATACTCATTCAAGAGTAGCGTGAAGGTGGTGTTCATTACCTACTGAATTGTTCTTCTCTGTATAACACTGCTAGTTGGAAAGGGTAGGTGGTACTTAAAAAGGGACAAGTGAAAACCAGATTCTCCTTTCCTGATGAAAATTTTTCCTCACTTAAATAGAGAACATAAGGATTGCCTGCTGCGCTCATCTAGTCCTGTATTGTGTCTGTGAAGATGGCTGGCAGCGGACAGTTGCAGAATATAAGACCAGGGCTGGATTTGAATTGTCTTTTTTCTGATACGTTTGCTCAACTTTTAGCCCTTTGCAGTTCATGAACTTCTGAAGTCAGAGTTCGTAGCTCTGTTGCTGTATTTAATAGCTGCTAATGGACTTTTCTTCCGTGAATTTATATTTATTATTTTTAATCCATTTATTCTTTTGAATTTCAAAACATCCTGGGTTTTCTCTAAGATCTCTCCCTCATGCTGGCGTCAGCGAAGTTAGAGGTCTGGATTGTTACGTATCATTACTATGTATTTCTCTTTATTCAAGTGCATTACTTTGTGTGTAAATGATGTCGAAATTCTGTCACTTTATCAAACAAGTGTTTAACATGGTGAAGTACTTTCCTGTGTCTTTGCAGTTGGTTTGGTGTGTGTGTGTGTTTTGTTCTGTTTTTAACTGCCCAGAATAATGTTGTGTCCTCGGCAATAGTGTCATTTCACTATTCATCCCACTTTCCAGACCACTTTATAGGTGTGTTTAACTGTATTATCCCTAGGGGAATCTTTCAAGCGGAAAGCTAAAGGCACTTAGGTTAGTAGTGGATTGATAGGTACGAATAAGGAGCCCAGTCCTTATCGTCTCTTGACACCTGAATTGTCCAAGAAACCTGGAAAATGTTTTGAAAGCCTGTTACTTCGTATCAACACATTATCTTTCTCTGCATGTCTAATATAAGATTTGGCTCTTCTTCCTTTCCTTTTCTTTTTTTCCTTCTTTAAAAAAAAAAAAAATTTCCTCTTCTGTTATGTTTAGCCTTGTTTCTACTAGCTGTTTATGTCTCCTAACAATTTTCAGAGGATGGAGACTAATTTCCTGTAACTGCTGAGATCTCCTCAGAGCCCTTTAAAAAAACTGATATTCATTTTGCTGCTTTCGTTTTTGTCGCTGAAGCTCACTGTAGCACTAGGTTACGCAGCACTGTTGCTAATTCACTGATTTTGTGTTTGTGTTACATTAGAGGTCTTAGGTGAGATCTGTCTAGTCATAGTTGTCCCTGTGGTTCACTTTACTGATGGATTCAGACTGCTTTTTAAAGACCGTTCATTAGTCTCCTAAGGTAGACTAATTTCTTCCGTAAAGAAGAGTACACTTGCAGTTTATGTTCCCCTGCAACAAACTTTTGCAGAATGTACAGAATTGATTTCTGTTCTCTTATTGTCTTGCCTTACTTGAGTATACCTTCATCTGTTGGCTCTGTAGGCTTCCTACTTCTATTGTGTTTTGAGGTTTTCGTGTTTATACTTTCAGTAAATAAATATGATCTGAATAAATAAATATTAATACATTATTATGATTGTATTTAAGCTACTAGTTTGTGGTTTCAAAGATATTGACCCTGAGAACTCTCCTTTGCTGTCTCAAACTGTGCCTGTTTGTGCAGTTGCAGGGATGCATTTGGTTTTATTTGGTTACCTGTTGGAGCATGTTTCTTACTGCCTCCCTCCCGACAGATGCGTCTGTCTTAGTGTGCTCTTATAGCTCTTGATTTCTTCTGCACTTGTTCTAAAATTTCCTGTAGACCTTCTCTATCAATGTTAGGAAAAGAAAAAAAAAAGAAACAATCTCTTTGTATCTTTTCAGTATTCCTGAGTTCTCCTCTACTGTTTATAGTAATGCATGTTATTGCCTGATGAGAAAAGCTGAGAAAAACTAGCTTCTCTTCTTATTTGAGTGGGGGCTGGGGGGAGCAGAATATTTATTTGTACAAATAAGACTTTTTCTTTGTGTTCTACTCTAGATCTTGTGCACGGAGCCCTATGGAAAGCATCATGAACAGAGTGAAAGAAATAGGTGAAACTTTCTGTCGGAGCTACACTCAGTCAACAGATGAACAACCAGGATCTCATATAGGTATGAATGTGAAATACATGGGATGTTTCAAAATATGAAACCAGGCAAATGAAATGCATACATATGCTATCCTGTAAGTACTTAATGCAGTACCCAGAACCTGTGCGGAAAGGAAACTGTTGCTGTCAAAGAGAACACTGTAAGAAGCATTACAGAACGGAACGAGGTTACAGTTCAAAATGGGATAACCAATAAAGCGTTGAAACTTTAGCAGCTATTGACTAAAATTTGGTGTTGGTTTTAAATTTCAGATTTTGCTGTAAACAGATTAAAACTGGCAGAGATCTTGTACTTTAAAATCTTGGAGACTATAATGGTACAAGAAACACGAAGACTGCATGGGAAGGACATGACTGTAAGTACAGAAATAGCAAAAAAAGAGAAGGCTTTTCATAATCACCCTCTAAGGAGTTATCTTTAGACTACTCCAGAACAGATCAGTCTGCAGGGGAGCAGCCTGTGTATATTGTTAGTATTAAATAAAAGAGAATTATGTGGGAGGTGCCTAAATGTAGGGGGGTTTTTTACTATTAAAAATGGTATAAATTTGGCATTACTAATTACAGTAAATTGTGTTAGCTTTTAGAATAATAAATTTATGGGCAGATAATTCTTATTTGCTTCTTTATTCCATTAACGATATCAGTACTTCATGTTAGATGGCAACACGTTTATTATGCTTCGTGATTCACAATAGGGACACCATTTCGTTTGGCCGTAGTATGAAACCGGTGTGATGGTTTTGGCACTGTTAATCTACTTTACCATTCTAGATTTCCCTGTAGAAATAGGAGATTGTGGAAGGTGGAAGAAAAAACAGTAACTGTTCCTTCAGGCAATAAGCTGTATATTTTTGCTAGAAAAAGGAAACTTCAAATGACACAGTACTTAAATAGCTTAGTGACTCCTACGTATGCTGCTGGGGGTTTACCTGTTCTTCCCTTCTTGTAGTCACTTTCTGGTTTGACTGTGAAGAGCAAAACATACGTTATGCATCTGGGTTTTGAAATCTTTTTCAGGGTCTTTCTATGTTTTCTCCTAAGTATGATAACATTTTAAGTGTTTTTTTGAGATTTTAAAAATGCAGTCAACCTAGTTTTGCTAAGAAACCTATCTTTCCTATGCTCCCCAACAAAAATGCTTCTTTTTTTTTTTTTAAAAAAGTGTTAAAAAGTGTGAAAGTGTTTGCAGCTAACGTGAGGTTTCTTACAGAAATAGCGAGAAAGCTGTAATTCTGCCTGACTTGAACACCTCTTTTCATATAAAAAAAGAAAAGGAAATCTTCTTCCATCTCCCTAATCTCAGATCATTGACAATTTCCATAATCTCATCAGGCTCTCTTGGAACAAGATGTCTTTCACCGTTCCCTGATGGCATGCTGCCTGGAGATTGTGCTTTTTGCCTATAGCTCACCTCGGACCTTTCCCTGGATCATTGAAGTTCTTGACCTCAGGCCTTTCTATTTTTATAAGGTAAGCAGATACTGTCTTGTAACTAGATCTGTATGAAAATGGCATTTGTTACTGTGTTAACAGTCTTAGAGGATGATGCTTATCCTTCATAGGTAATGGTGTAGGAGAAGGGTATTAGTGGCACTATGTAACATACCTATTATTCTGTATCCTTAGATATTTTACCTGGAACGTGTAATGCTTTTAATTTGTAGTATATATAGCTCTGAGTAGACTAAAGCATTCAAGCATATATTTTACTAACATGCAAATTTATTGACAGCAAGCTATAGGACTGATTGTGTCCTAGTTCTACTTGTTATGGATAAAATAGCAATAATATTCTTTGTCTTGGCTACTACTTATCGCAGGCTTGCTCTGTTAAATTTTCCTTTTCTTCTCTTTTTTTGTTTTACGTAACAGAGCATAAAATGTCTTTTCCTGGGTGTTCTCTTTTTTTTGCTCATAGTTTGGTGAAATGTTTTTTGTTCTTTTTTATTTTTTTTAACCTCCTCCCCATCCTCCAAATATTTCTTCTGTTTCCCAACTTGTTTAATTTTTCTATCACCTATTTATATGCTTCCTATGTGTAGGTCCTGGAGACTTTTACTAGGTGCCTCATAGCTTACTGTGGTTAGTCCTGAATACATTAGAAATAGAGAATTCTGTTTAGAGGTTAATACTCGAAAATAATTCAGTCCTTTGGGAGATCTATATTTTATATCCTATTCTCCCTTCTTCCTCTTTTAAGTTTCAGATATAAGGCAGTAGTGAGACTGAAACAAATCTGTTAATGTTGCAGATATTGATAGCCTAGATGGGTAGCAGAGGCACTGGTGTTTTCTCTGCAGACATAAGTTTGTGGAACAGATTTGTATCTGATTTTTATTTTCTCTTCTATTCTGTGTATGTTTCTATGGTGCTTTTTACTTCAAAAAGTTGCCATGTTGAAGACCTCACATGAGAGAGCCAATATTTATCATTTTTTTTATTTGGACACTTAGAACTTAGGTAAATGCTTCAGTAGGTCACCCTGGGAGTTCGTAGCATTTCCATCACTGGACGTTTATAAAAACAGACTGAACATTCATCTGTCAGAAATGACATAGATAAAGTGGACTTTGCATTGGAGTGTAGGAATTAATATTATGACATTTCAGGGGCCCTTTCAGCTGTTAACGATACTGATCTGTATATCTGACTTAACCTTTTCTGAAATGAACCTTTAAAACGGTGATTTTTCAACCTTTTTGGCTTATGGGCCACTTCTTTCAAAGGATGGAAAGCTTAAATGCTGTTCTCTCATGTACACAACTTAAGCGAATATATCTGCTTATATCTTTCTGGATAGGTGTGTATATGCAAACGGGCACTGCATGTGGTTAGTGCATTGATTCTGTTTGTGCTGAGTGATGGTGAGAGGGGGCCTTAAAAAACCCTGGGAGTGGGTTGTTCTGAACTGGTAGGATGTTCACTGTCCGTTTGCAGCTCCTGGACTGCCTTTGCAAAAGGGGTTTAAAAAAAACCCTGTAGCTGTGTTTTAGGTATTTTGAGTTGCGTGCATGTATAGGCACACGTATATAGTTTTAGTTTTACTGAAATGGAAAAGGAAGACTTGGAACAAAGGAGTAAAGGCCTTCCGCTGAGATCTGACATTAGATGAAAAATCAGTAGTGCAAACTGATAAGGAAAGTGATGTTCAAGGCAGAGCCTTTGAAGAATGTGCTTTTGTATTCGCGGCATCTAGTTCGGTTGGTACATCGAGGTGTGAGCTGGATTGCTTAGAGGGATCAGAAAAGGGTTGGAAAGATTAAGATGTGAGGAGGAGGTTAGAGCATTCTGTACTGAAGAGAAGTTTTGAACAGGATCCTGAAATGAGTAAGGATTTGATGGTGAGTGACTTTGTTTTTTGTATGTGTGCCTTATTACCATTAGGTAATTGAAGTACTGATTCGGTCTGAGGAAGGTCTTTCCAGAGACATGGTGAAACATCTCAACAGCATTGAGGAACAAATTCTTGAGAGTCTAGCCTGGACTCGAGAGTCAGCGCTCTGGAATGCTCTCCAGGCTTCAGAAAACAAGGTCCCAACCTGTGAAGAAGTATGTTAGCTGTTTTTCTTTTATTGCAAATTCATGTTCTTTTTTTTATTACTGTCATTTTATACAGCAAATCATTCAAATAGGACAATTTCTGCAGAGACCCTTTTATTAATAGATTGAGACAAAGAAAGGAAAGCTATTTGTTGTCTTACGCTGGCATTTCTTATTTCTCAGGTAATATTTCCCAGTAATTTTGAAGTAAGCAATGGAGGAAGTGGGCTTGGGCATTTGCCTATGATGCCAATATCTCCTATAGTTCATCCTCGAGTAAAAGAGGTTCGGACGGATCTTGGTGGGAGTTTAAGACGGGGTATGTTCAAGGTTCCTAATATACTTTAAATGTGTGGTTTTATTTATTTATTTTTTAAGATTGCTTTAGAGTTACGAAGGGCAGTCCTGCATCTGAATAAAGCACTGCTAAATGGAAAGGCTTTCAGTCTAGATACGTCCTGTGAAACCATTCCTGTGTTTTATTAGCAGCAGACATTGGTAATAACGCTTCACTTCTGCGCTGGGGGCAGGATTTTCCTTTGTTTTGATACAAGGGGTGCCTTACTCTTGGGGTGGGTTGTCATCTCTGATAGCTAGTGTTGTGTCTGATGCTATTTATATTTTTCCAACTTGTTCTGTTTTTAGTGAGTTTGGCTGGATTTTAGATGACAGGGTTTTTGGTTTTTTTTTGGTCCTCTTTGTGGTTTCCACTTTTTTTTTTTTTTTTTTTTTTTTTTGAGAGGTCTCACTACCATTGGAGTCTCATTACTGTTACCCTTCAGAGCCAAGTGTCTCAGTCTCAGCTTTTTTCTCCCCCCAAGTCCGGTCATATTTGCTGCTGTCACGTCTTGCTTTGCTTCCTGGCATGACGGAGGTGTATCTCTTCCTACAGAACTCTTTTTGCAGGAGGGGAGGAAGACAACAGAGGGTAATTGGGCAGGCAGTACCGTTTTCCTCCAAGGAATGGCTTTGCTCTTTCCAGATTCCCTGGTGTCGCACAGACTGTCTCATAAGGACAAGGGTGAAGAGGCAGTGGCAGCACTGCTTTTGCTTTTCCCTACTACATGTACAATGCAAAGGAAGCGCTACTCTTGTTGTTTCACAGACTATAGTCTGCAGGTTCTTACTGGTGCACTGTAGACTGACTGATGCTATGATGCTGACTCCTCTTGTGTTTGTCTGACAAATTGTATTACAGGACTGTTTTTAAAAAATACATCCTTTTCCTAATGCACTAAACATAAGCAGTTGCTGTAGATGTTGTGAGTTGTTTGATAGAAGGCAAAGCAACCTGGAGACAGTATCTTATGTATCGGTAGAGGGGAGTGAGACCTTATCTCGCATGTGAGAGTCTGGAATCGAACGCTCCGCTTATCGGAAAGAACGGTTTGTGTATGTGGAAATGTGAAATGTTAGTTTTAATTAGTTTTCCTTTCTTTTTATGTTGGTGGAAAGTATAGTTAGTCTCTTAGACTGTGCAATGTGCTACTAACATGCAGAGACAGCTCCTAACTTTAAATGTAGAATGGTGGTAGTGGTGGGGGTTGGAAGTCTTTATTTGCCCTTGGTACTACGCAAACTATCCTGGCAGAGTGAAAGTCGGGTCTCCAGTCAGTTTCACCTTGCCAGTTATCCAGAAGCCTTCTGCTTTGTGGGAAATAGGAAGCTGCTGTCACTGGTATTACCCACAAGTAGCTAATGGACTTTGGACTTGTAGGGATAGCAAAAATGCAAAAAAAAAAAAAAAAAAAAAAGGGGGGGGGCAGTGGAACAGAAGCTCAGAAATTAGTATTGCCTGCTTTAGTTCTACTGATGGAGTAACGTTTGAAAGCAACAGCAAAGTTTGAGGGGGACCAGAGAGGTATGAAGGCAGGGTTCTGGTCAGGTTTAGTTTAGAGAGAGAATTTAGAAACTAAAATGTACTGAAGACAATATATCCAGGGAATGTGGTCAGTGTTCTTTTACAGGAACGTATTCAAGGCAAGTACTGCAAATTAGCTTGGTTATTCTTGTCTTTCATGTTGATAACCTGAGCTGTCTGAGAAGACTAGAGAATAAAAGGAGACAGTTAAAGGGCTATAGGTCTTTGTTCATATTGTCTGGGAACAGTGAACTGTGAGATTACTTTTTAATCAAAACAGGCTTTTTATACTCAGTTTTTATAGTTTGACAGGGTAGCCTTTTCTCCTCATGCGGAGAAGTATTCCTGTTAAACTGCTGCACTTAAATTTTTTTCTCCTTTGCACATTAGACATGCAACCATTGTCACCCATCTCTGTTCATGAGCGCTATAGTTCTCCTACAGCTGGAAGTGCTAAGAGAAGGCTCTTTGGAGATGACAACCCAAAAGAAATGCAGATGGAGAAGATTTTGACTGAAGGAACTAAGCTCACAATCGCTCCAGCTTCAAGCATTGTTGCTGAAAATGTCTCAGTTTCTCCTGGGCAAACAGTACTGACCATGACAACAGCTACAATAGCAGGGAAAACGGGACAGAAAGTTACCATCCCACTGCATGGTAAGAATCCCTTCTGATTTCCTTCTGTACTAGATCTTTTGCTTGTGCTTAAGATCTGGTTAGAGTAAACTTTCTTTTTAAAAATGTATCATTTAAAAAAAGGGGGGGGGAGAGGTGGGTGGTGGGGGGGGTGCAAGAGAGAGCAGGTATATACTGACATCTCATTCTATAGTTTGATCTGATGCCTGACAAGCATCCTGAGGCTTCGTCCTTGCAAACAAAGTTGTAGAGCTTCTTTCAGTTAAGCTTTGTTACAGATTAAGCTTGCCTTTAGTTCTCAGCTTCAACAGTGATTCACCACTATTTGTCTTAGTTTTTGTTATAATGTTAAAAGGTTCTGAAACTTCTGGATAAGGGCTATAGATAAATATATGTATATATAGGGAAAATGTGACTTTTTTAGTTTTGTTAAAGCTGAAAGATGTTTGAGTATTTCTGATGGTGATACACAAATCAATTTTATAGCCTTTTTTAATTTAAATTTTTTTTATAAAAGAAAAGTACTTCTACTGTCATGTTGAAGGAGATTTTCAGCAGGAGGGTTTGACTACTAAGGAAATTAATCACGTGGACTGTCTGTAAAACACTGTCACGCTGTCAAGTTTGCAAAGTAATCCTAAAAAGAACAGAAACACACCCATCATCTCCCAAAAGAGTGGAACACTGTTAGAGAAATTTTCTGTGAATTTCTTGTGAGCGTTGTGCTTTCAGATAGTTTTAGAACATGAATGTGAATAATCATTTCTTCTTTTGAGTTATCAGGAATGCGCTTTTTGATCATTTCTGAATACTCTGAAGGACAAAGTCTCTAGCATCCAGTGCAGAAAGATAGCGTGTCTTCAGTGTGGAACGTTTGTGAATGAATTTAGGATTTGCAGTCTAACTATGCATATGGTGACAGCAAACCATTTATTTCTGGTTGTGTGTATTATCTCCAGGTATTGCAAATGAGATGGGTGGGATCACATTGATACCCATTTCAATGAATTTAGGTCAGCCGTCTAAAATGGAGGCTCAGGCTCCCAGCCAGCCTCAGGTGAATCAAGTGCAAGAAGTACATCTGTCATCAGGAAGCAAACCAAAGAAAACAGGATCCTTGGCACTGTTTTACAGAAAGGTAAGTATCTGTGTTAGGAAGCGTGGTTTTTCTCGTGGCTATATTGCAACTTATCCCTCTGAACAGTTTTCATTACCTTTCAGTCTTCAGATACCTTCCCTTTGGCATATACAGCTCTCACATAATTGGGAGGACAAGGGAAAGGATGTCGGTTTCTAAAGTCTCGCAAAGAATCCGATTCCCCCCTCCACAAACGAACCCCATAAGAGATAAGTGGTTCATCTTTTTCAATTAGCAACAGTGTTTGTAAATAACTACCTAGAAAACACTTGGTAGTTTTTAATTCTCCTATCTGTTTTTATTGCCTCCCACGTTTGCAAGGGTTAGACGTATCAAAAATGAGATTATCCTCCTGTGTCGTGCTCATTCAGAACCACGCTGTTTGGGATCCCATATCTGAAGATTCTCTTGCTAATGACTTTCTGAGGCCTCCCCGGTAGGTGCTGATCTTGCTGGTATGGGGCCTCAGAAATCAGTGAAGAATAATACAGCTATCTTCAAATTACTAGAAAGAAAGAACTTAATTCTTGAAGTAGCGAAGGGCTTTGCGGGGTAGGGTAAGAAAAGTGCTTCAGAGAAACTTCAAATTCCTTGCTTGCCTTCCATTATGGAGTGTCTGAGGGATCTTTTAGGGGAGGAGGGAGGAACTCGCCTAATGCCTCTGAGGAATATATGCCTAAATCAGTCTCACAAAAGCATAGGAAGCTTTCTTTTTTTGCTATTTATTTCCTATCCGAGAAAAGTTTATTTTTAGAGGTTTTTGCCGCTGTAGATCTCTGTAGGCTTAAAATACAGATACTGTACTGAACAAGCTGTAAACCTAAATACAGAAACTAATTCCTGGAAAAACTTGTAAGGCATATCCTATGTCTGAACTTTTGGTTCTTTAATTTTGACAGTGACAATTTGTCTGTCTATCTCTCTCTTATTTGTCTATTTTTAATTGATAAGCAAGCAGCCAGGTGTGAATTTGGATTGCTTATTAAACTCTTTACTCAGTTGGGAAACGATATTTCGGTTGTGTCAAATATATTTGACAAACTAAGGGGTAGGCAGCACCGCTCTTGGTTATGAAGGAGAACTCTTATCTTTATTTAAATCTATCTGTAAGACTGTTTTGACTTTCCATTTACAATGGTGATAGTATTCAAAACGATAGTTTTTCCCTTCTTTGCTGTCCTGTTCCTGTTCCTGGACTGTGTAACTGAAAATGAACTCCGCCTGCTTTCTAGAATAAAGACTTTGTATGCCTAACTTTCACTGATGAAGTAAGAATGTTGCACTTGTCATGGTTATTTCAGGTTTCAGGACAAATTTTTGTAAACAAAAAGGAAAAGGAGACTGACAGATTGCTGATTTAAGACTTTTTTTTGATCATAATTGAAATATCTTCCAACTTTCTGCCATTATAAGTGATATGGTGCAGGAGCGATAGGCATGTTTTTAGTCAGATATCCTGTAAGTGTTAGAAATCCAACATTTGAACAGAATTGACAACTTAGTACTTGAAGAACCGTCTTGGGAAGAGAGGGGAAATTTTGCTGAAGTATGCAAGTTCAACAGAGTTCAGCAGCTCTACTCAGGTGAAGATTTTTGTAGACTAGGATAAGCTCATTTCCTTAACTCTTTACTGTGTATCTTTTCCGTCCAGGTGTATCATTTGGCAAGCGTGCGCTTACGTGATCTGTGCTTAAAACTGGATGTTTCCAATGACTTGCGCAGGAAGATATGGACTTGTTTTGAATTCACACTGGTTCATTGCGCTGATCTAATGAAGGACAGACACTTGGATCAGCTTCTTCTCTGTGCTTTTTACATCATGGCAAAGGTAATGCGTAGGCTTAAGAAACATAGGGAATTTTACTTCAGTTGAAAATATAAACTGTGTTTACAGTTTACTATCTGATTGCTTTATTCATGTCATATTACTGGGAGGGAAAAGTCCCTCCCAGTAGTGCATCTTTCCTTGTTTTGCGTAATCTCAAAAGTTCCCATCAACCAGCCGCTGGGTAAGAGTGAATTTCTCTTCTTTTTCTGAGCCCATTCACGCTGTGAGCACTGGACAGCATAGACAAAGCAGTGTGGGGGTCTTACTGCATCACACTTGTGTTTTCTACTATCCTGAACTGAAAAAACTGCACAATAAAAGAATTATGCAAATGCTAAACAAAAATCTGCAAGATCTTGCATCCTTATGCATGAATGGAAATGGTTTTTTTTCCACAGAATCTCTTTGCATTTGAATATGTAGTATGTATGTTGAAGCACTGAGCCAGTTGTCTGTTACTCATCTCTCTGTTTTTTAGTAAGTTTACTGGTATTGATTTTAAGGTGTTATTAAGTTGGAGTATGAAACCAGAATTTTGGCCTGACTTAATCTTCAGAACCGATGGTTAAAATGACCATCGAGTCTGATTCAGATGCGGATTCAGGAAAATGATGTGCAGACAAGGCTATACTATAATAATGGGAGAAGGACTTACTTTTTCTCTTTGAGGAAGACAAAGTGAAGAGGAGTGTTATCTATAGAGGGGAACTGATGTTCAAATTGTGACTGCTTGTGCTCTTAATAAAAGCTAAGCTTTAACGTGTGCTTACGTTGTTTGACCTTGCTTACTGATAGCTGTAGAAGAACAAAACTGTTGAGTAGTCAGCGCTCCCATATATTATCATGTAGTTTGCCAAATTTTTTTAAAATACTGTCTCCAGAGTGCTGTTTTCAGTGCAGCGTGACACCTGACAATTTAGCCAGAGACCTTGATAAGTTCTTTCTGACTCCTACTGCAAAAATTATTGCTCATCTGTTGTTAAAACTGGAGATGTGTGGTTGAAAAACAAAGTCCTGTAACAAATGAGCTTTTCTGAAACATGAAAAAAAGTTGAAACTGCGTGTATATGTACACCTGCATAACAATTTGTTCGGGGTATCCTATTTGTCTAGTTAGAAAAGTTAAGGGGCCTACTTCTCCAATTCACAAATTTCTTCTGACTTTGTAGTATTTCCCTTCTTTAACTCTCTCTTCTTGTCTGTGGAAGAAAAATTGGAAAAGGAATGATTCCTGAAAATCATAAGCAAGAAAGGTCTTTACTAGCTCAGACAGGAAACCAGGAATTCTTCAGCAAGAAAAATTCTTGTTCGTATTCTCATCGCCAGAACTAAGTTTTAAAATAATGTATTCATATTAATGCTCATGAAAGAACAATATGAGGGAAGCTAATTGAATAGAGTGGACTTGAGCAGCCTGATTTAGTTGGGCCTGCTTTGAGGAGAAGTTTGGACAAAATGACTTCCAGCAGTCTCTTCCAACCGAAGACGTGATTTTGTGCGTACCCTTAAAATATTAGGACATCACAGCAAACCTACACAAGCTGAATTGTGGAATTACAAAGCAGTTAAACATTCATGCTCTGCTCCTTTCCTACTACAGTTGGATGGAAGTTAGCATGAGCTGTGCTCCCATGCTCCTCCTTGTATGGAAGGAGGAAAAAGCAGTAGAGTCCCAGGTTGACTGGCTTCTATTCCCCATATGGTAAAGCTCTGTGCAGGCCGTGGTCTTTCAACATACTATGCATTTAGATGTAAACAGTGTTGCAGTTTGAGGAAAAAGCCTCCTTTGCGATTTAAAGCTAAGGTAATCTTCTCCAATTTCAGTATTTGGTCTACTTTTCTTGTGAGAAAAGCTTAATAAATAAAGGGTGCTAGAGGCTATACTGTCTCTTAAGTCACATGCAGGTTCTTTATTATTTAAAAAAAAAAAAAAACAAGAAACCAAAAAAACTGCAGTTTGCAGTTGGTCTTGAATAGCTTTTTCTTTTCTAGGTAACTAAAGAGGAAAGAACTTTTCAGGACATAATGAAAAGTTACAGAAATCAGCCACAAGCAAACAGCCACGTGAGTAAATATTGCCTTTCCTTTATATAAATATTAGATACAGGTGGCTTTACAGGTGGCTCTTCAAAAGTTTATGCTAATAGTAGAAAATCAAATCATTTTAATGTTGAAATTATTTAGATGGACTTCATCTAATCTTACTTTCCTGTTTTCCTGGGCAATGGTGTTTTTCCCTCCATGTCCTGTAGGTTTATAGGAGTGTCTTATTGAGAAATATTTCTGCAGATGTCCCATCGGACAAAAATGCAGACCAAGATGTAGAGATGACAGTTGGTGAGTAGAGCAAAGTAATCTCCTGTTTTTAAAATGTACTTGCATGCTTTAAAAGAACTGAATGGTCAAGTAGTAAGGAATGCTCTTGTGAGGAGAAGGGAGGCATGTTTTATGATTTTAAATGTATTGCAAAACAACATTGTTGAAAAACAAACCGTCTTGTCAGCAGCTCTCCTCTGTGTTTGGACGTGAAGAGTATACTTCCCACTTGGATTGAACGTTTAATTTTTTTTTCTTAGCTTTGATAACTTGAGGTTGAAGTGTTTTCTGAATGCGCGCCCAAGTGTGGCAGTGATATTGTAGTTGTTCTTGGACAGCTGTACTGGTTAATAAGGAAGGATGAATAGTACCCAAAATATTCTTACAGAATCTTTTCCTAATGTGGTTTTATGGTATCACTTATTCTGAAGGATTAAGTAGAGAGAACTTGCTTTACAAAATCATCAGTCAGCCTTAGTCATTTCATTTTTTTTCTTTTTGCTTGTGTTAAGGATGCATAAATGCCTGAGCAGTTACCTTCTTTCTGGTGAGCATTAGGCTATTGGATATGCTCTTTTTGGACCACTGTTTTCATATATTCAGCTTTCTTTTAAATAGTTTTGATGTTTTATCTTTACTGTGGGTTAAAGAAGAAAGGGATATGAGAGGGATTTGAACAAAGCATAAAAATTGTGGCATACCTGTTGTGACTTGTCTTCACCTTGGAAAAGGTCAGGAAAGTGAGCGATCCCAAGCTCATGTACGACCCCACAAGCACAACAGATCAGGACACATGCAGAAAGTTAGAAGGCTCTTTCTTATGGAAGATTGCCACGGTGCATGGAATTCAACTGCTTGAACCAAGTGTTAGTGCCATATTTAAATACCCTAGAATATTTCACCTGGGTCTGGGAAGCTGCTGCTATCTTGTAGGTTCAGCATCCTGTTCAGCAGCTCCATGATTCTGGGATGTCTTAAGGCATCTGAAGTGGCACTGGGCTCCCACATTTTGCCAAGACAATTTGCTTGGTTACAAAATTCTTCAGTTCCTTCTCCTGCCAGACTTTTTCTTAGGTTAAGAGTTCTGTCTCCTTTATCTAGGGTCAATCGTCAATCTGTGTTCTTCTGACATCAGCTTACAGGACTATTTGTGCTATGATAAAAGACAGGCATATTAAGGAATTGCACTCGTGTATCCACTGAAGTTTTTGATATTTGTCTTATGTTGCCCCGATCATAAAAGGCATTATTCGATGTTCCCTTGGAAGATACTTGTTTTGCTTGGTAGTAAACAATACAGAGGATGAAACATAGAAGGTCGCATGCAGTAGCGATATTCAGCAAATGAGAGAGTACCTAGCAACAGTAATACACTTGTTGTGTAACTGTAGCTTTTTCCACTGAACAATCATTTTAGCTATATAACATATAGTTACAGTGACATATATGCCTGAACAAGTGGTGTCATGGCTTCCTTGCAGTAGTTGAGTATGAGTTGAGTATGAAGCTGTTCTCTGCCAGCTGATCGCTAGAAACTTTGCCTGGAAAAACTGGAAGTTGTCAGACTGCTTAAGACTTTGTTTGCTGTGAATTTGCATAGCACGTGCAGAGTGTTAGAGAAGTTGAGATCTACGGTCTGGCAGTTCTGGCCGCCTTAAAACTGTTCTAGATCCTGGCTAGTTTGATTATTGCCATACTTGTATTGTTGTCTAAACAACGTAAGTGAGCAAAATATGACTTTGTACAACTTCCAGCCCCACAAAACATGGAAAAAGGGTACAATAGTGCTATGTTTGGGGGGCAGTGTTGTTTTTGGGGGAGGGTGCTATAGTTCCATTTTACTATTAAAAATAAAGATTTATGTTAGCCTTTTAGTCATAATGCGTTAACCTCCTATACCAGCAGCGCACCCTGATCTTGTCTGAAGCACACTTTTTAAATTCATCTTATTAATTAGTCAGTTTATGAATGAGTTCTTGTCAGCTGGATATTATAAGACTGAATCTGAAGAACTCAGTTTGCTGATACTATATTCTTGAAATCTGAAGTTCTCTCTTTACTGTTAGACTCATCTATGAAAACTTATTCCTCAGCAAGATCTGCAACAGAGAACTCCAGTGAGTCAGGAGCAGAGGAGAGAGGTGACCTTATCAAATTTTACAATGCAGTCTATGTAGGAAGAGTAAAGTCTTTTGCACTGAAGTACGATATCACAAACCAGGATCATGTAGTAAGTAAAATATTTTAGAATATTGCTCTATCTAATAAAGATCATAGAGACAAAGTAATTTCACTGCCATTTAAAAATATGTTGTTAATTTTGTTTTGTTTTTCCCGTGGCTTGGTTACAGATGTCAAATAGTTACAGGTAACGGTATGAGGACTTGCTTTAATAGCCTTTAAAGAGGACAAACTATGAGATGCAGTGAGTTTATAGCTCCATTTTGAGCCTCTCATATTGATGCAATACGCCTTTGCTCAAATGCCTGTGGAACGTCTGTGTAAAGTATCTGGGAAATAAATTTGTTCTGTAACTTGGCAGGCGCTTACTCAGTTCATTCACTGCCGTAGGATAAAATATTCAGCAGAAAACCTGGAAGTGCATCTGTCTTACCTTTCTGTGACGTTACTGTTCTTTAAATATTTTCCGATTTAGCTTCTATGCAAACTTGGCCTCTTTCAGATGGAAGCCCCTCCCTTGTCTCCATTCCCGAACATTAAGCAACAACCGGTATCTCCTCGGCGGATATCTCAACAGCACTCTGTTTATGTTTCGCCTCACAAGAATGGTGCCTGCTTGACACCTCGAACTGCTCTACTGTATAAATTTAATGGGAGCCCTTCTAAGGTAGAAAACAAAAAGGTTGAAAGGGGTGTAAATTAGGGAGAGGGACAAGCTGTAATCTCATGATGAGAAACTGCTCTAATGCAGTGAATGTTCTTTGAACTGGTTGCTCTGTTTGTGCTGAAGGGTAGAATCCTTTACTTAGGATTCCTCACCTGATCAGCAAAGAGGTTCAAAACAGTAGCTTTTTGGGTTTCAGATAACTGAAAATCAAAAAATTTTGAAATGGAGTAATACCTCATCCTCATAATACCTTATTGATTTTTAAATTTTTTCTTAATCGCAGAGTTTGAAGGACATCAACAATATGATAAAACAAGGTGAACAAAGAAGTAAGAAACGAGCAATAACAATTGATAGTGACACTGAATCCCCTACAAAACGACTCTGCCAGGAAAATGATGACGTTCTACTTAAGCGTCTCCAGGATGTTGTCAGTGAAAGAGCAAATCATTAAGACTGCCAGTTTTCTGTGGGATCTAAAAGCTATGGAGTTCAATACAACTCTCATGCTGTTTATTTCTTGCTTTTCAGCCATGTTGTATGCAGACAGCTGCCAAATTTTTTTTAAACATTGAACTGTTGCCTGACTTGCACAGGATGCAAAAAGAAAAGGTGAAGCAGTAACTGGCAGAGAATAAGTATGATCTTTATTTTTGTTCCCAAAGAACATACTGTGTTAGAAGTTACTCTGTTTGAGCTGTTTTAGCAAAAGACTGATCTGTAGAAAGCTGTGTTCGATGTTCTCTAGCCTAATTTAGAGCATCTGAGTTCTGAGTGTGACTCAGCTTCTAATAAACAGTGGTTTTATTTTTGGAATAAGGATGTTCAGGAAATAAGCGAAATCAGTTAATTTTCTCAAGCTTTTGGGATTTGTTTGGGGAAGAAACTTTAAAAGTGCCTTATTTTAAAAGAGCGTGAAATTCTATGCATTATTTTAATGTGAAGTAAATGGAGTGGAGAACAAACTGATCATTTAACCTCAGTAGGGGGTTTAAACAGCTTTGAACTGTATGACTTCATGTGCTGAGCTCCATCTCCTCTCAGAACTTCAGCAAAAGTGAACGTTATGGCGTGGATCAGACAGCTTTTACGTTAAGGCAGAAACCGCAAAGTATGAACAGCAGCGGTGTAAATGGGACACTGATAAAGCCCTGAGATATGTTTCAGTTAGTCCGAATTATCTTTCTTCAGAGACAGTGGATGCTGCCATGGGAGCTGCTGCTTTCCGGTTGGAAACTTGATTGCAGTTCTGCTGTATAAGCTGTTCATACATATTTTGTCTTAACTGTGGAAAAAGTACTGGGCGGTTACAGTTCAAAGCAATTTGGGCTTTGGCCAGCTTACAGCAGTTTTAATGTGCAAATTCATTTAACAAACTGTATCTCTTAATTTTATTTTCTCCTGAAGACTCTAGTCTCTTGTTGTGTAGTATCTACACTGAATGTAAGCCCAATCAGATAAGGCATGTTTGTATATATGATTTCTATGGGTATTAAAGGTGTGGATTCATTGGAAATGTACAAATTCCAACATCTAATTCCAAGTTGTTATTGCTAAGGTATTTGATAGGGTTTATTTTACCAAAATGGAGAAAAGTCAAGGTTTGTTCATTACTGTATATCAGTAGTTTGATCTTATATCATAACTGCATTTATGATTAGAGCCATACAGAAACTTCTCAGCACTGTATTTTTCAATTCTATATGTGTGTATTAAAAAAAAAAAAAAATTTTAACAATTACATAGGACTTGTGTAAAGAGCTCTATTCACTTTATTGTTTGGTTTGTTTAATACATGCCACAAGATCTGCTGTGCCTCAGTTCATGAGAAGATACTTTTATGATCTCAGATAATCTCAGCTAATGAATCTGGCCAGCAACGATGTAGGAAAAATGTATTTAAAAGTGTACGTGTGCAAGGACTCTAAAACTTAGCAGTGAATAGGAAGTTTACAAATGCTATAATTCATTTTTGAATTATTAATTATTTACTCTTTCATTTTGGTAGATTTGGAAAAAGGTGCTTATCTCTTTGATCACCAGGAGCTGCAGTATGAGGCAGTGGCTATGCAATACCCTAGGTTTAATGCAGGTTATTCTGTTGAGTTCCTTTATTCATTTTGAACATTTGGCTCCAGATCTTGAGATAAAAAGCACAAGGGAAGCAACCTTTTCATCCTCATTTGTTCACCACTGCTGTTATACATTGAATGGTTATAGTCATAATTCAGTCCTGAAAAACCTCCTGTGGGGAGGAAACGGGGAGTCTTGATTTCGCCTTATGCATTCTGTTTTATTTGCGTGGAGGGCTGCATGCTTTCTGGATGATGTGGTTAACATCAGCCTTAACATAAGCATAAGTCTCTCAGCAGTATTGTATCATGAGAACTTAGTCGATTTGGTTTTATTTTAACATCGTGTGCAGATCTTTTTTCTTCCTGCTCACCACACTGTTCTAGTATTCCCTGAAATTGTGGAAAAATGATGGTAAAATTCTTATTAGTTGTCATTAGGCATATTGTTTTTTCATTAGAAAAATTAATGTACAACAACTGAGTGCAGTTCAGGTTTTTTCATAATAGATTTGGCCCTTTTTAGGTGCTAATAGAAAGAAGCATTTTTTGGACTTGTTAAACAACTGAAATAACTATAAGCTTATGTGACAATTTTATAACGGTTTAAAAGTGCCTTCACATGTAAATATGTATTTTATAATAAACAATTTTTTAAAATGTTTTAACCTGTGTTGCTCAGTTTCCTTTGGTAATTAATTAAATGATGCTTTCTGTCTGCATTTTCAGTACTGTCAGAGACTCTTGTTCCTTTTCTGTCTTCCTCAAATTTCTTTGGGATTTTTTTTTTTTGTTTTAAATTCAAAATGAAAGAAAATGAATTCTCATTTGATCTGTCCTGGATTTCCTTCTGTGATTTCTGCACTGTTTGTACTTCAGTCATGCAGTTTCTGGGAGGAAGAGGTGAGTAATACATTCACTGAAGTAATCAAAAACACTGAAAAGGCAAAAATCCTACAGTGATAGATGACCCTGCCCATTTGAGGGAGGCATGACTTCAGCAGGGTGAACCATTACAATTATTGTGAACTCAGTTTTTAACCTTGCTGGGCTGCAGATGTGTCATACAGAATACTGGTTATGATTACCCTGATTCTAACAGTTTAAATTTATTTAAAACCCATTCTGGACATGTTCAGATTTGTACCAGAGGCCTTATGCTGGTTTTGTGTCTATAAATGTGCATAAAGCTGGCATGGATTCAGTGCTCAGTTTTGCTCAGAACTTTTTATCAATTTTTGTTGTGCACATGCTCTAGAAGAAGAAGTTCTTGAGAAGGCTGATCTGATTGTGCAGAGATTCATTTTAATGACTTTGCAGGACAGCTTTAGTGTCAAGGTTTAGTTTTAAAAGACTCTATGTTAAGCATAGTTTCCAACCCAAACTGGTGTTGAGATGTATAGCCGTGAAAATGTGGCTGGCTTTTCTCATCGTGAACTGTCGTCTTTTTTTTTTTTTTTTTTTTTTTTTTTAAACTTTTGCAGATAAGACTGCCAGCGAGGGGTGGGGGGTGGGGGGGGGGAAAGCATTGCGATTGGGCAAAGTAAAGTGAGAAGTAAGACTGTTTTACCTGAGTCTTGGAAACCATGTCTTATTTACTAGGACAATGATTTCCCCCCCCCTCCCCCCCAGCCAAACATTTTCACTCATTCTCCAACTAAGATGATCGCCTTAACACTGCTTAAAGTGATTTCAGCACTTCCATTTTATTACAGGTCAGTGTTCCAGAGAGTCAGAAGAAGAAAGGTTATTAATAGTAGCAGGAAGAATACAACAAATCTACTAGCACTTCATGTGTAAGCAGTATGTTAATATTAGGTTGCCCCATTCCAAGTGTTGAGTACTAAGATGTGACCTCAAGAAAATTTGTGGTCAGTGCAATTAAGCACTAGGGAATTGAAACAGATTTTTTTTTTTTATTTAGTTTCCGATTAGGAAATAGTCATCTTTTGTGACTCATGGTGGGGATTTTGGAGGGGTTTTTTGGTTTGTTTTTTTTTTCTGACAGTTGTGGAAAGTTGGGTTTGGCCCTGTAATTTTTATATTCTGTCTCTTAAGAACTGTAACTTGGGACACAAAAAGAGATGCTGTGAAGGAACTGCCATAGTTCAAGAAGTTCTAGGATCTCAGCTGAAAGATGCTGAATGTGTCTCATCAACCAAGTAGCTGTTCTTGAAAAACAGGTATCAGATAGCATGATTAGTCAAAGCATCATTTTCATATTTAAGCCCATAAAACTTTTCAACTTCCTTGAGTGATAACGGAGTTTCAGAACACTGGTGAGTCACAGAAATGGATTAAGTGTATTGTTCCCAACCTTTCTGTAGCCAAGACCCACAGCTGCCACTTCAGCCATGCTGGATCTAAGTGCATGGCAGAGTTAATGGGCACAACAGGGATCCCCTCTCTGCCTCATGCTGAGAGTTAATACACCTCAGTAATAGGGAACCTTTTGGTTTAAGTGAGCCCAATTTTCTCTGTGCATCGCTCTACAAGAGCATTCCCCAAGTTGGGTGCAGCCTTTTGGCTGAGATGCAGTAAACTTAAGCTACAGAAGCTTTGCTGCAGGCATCCTCTGTGCCTCTGCCTTCTCTTGTGTCTTCCGTCATGGCTCCCAGTAATAGAAAAAGAGCTTTTGCAAGAACTTGGTCAGAAGAATTCCAGCTTGGTAACATGTAAATATAGGGCTCAAGCAGATGAGAACGTGGAATTAACAGCTCCAACAGACATAGATGACTTTACTATGAACTCCTCAGTTCCTAGCAGTACCAAAGCTGTCGCTCCAATGGATAGGTTCAAGTGTTTATAGCGCTGCTTAATTAAGTCCAGCAAAACCAGGGAAACCTAGTAGAAACATGTCAAGTGGAGGAAAAAAAAAAAAAAAAAAAAAAAAACCTACACACGAGTAATCCCTCTTTGTCCTCACTTCTAATGTGCACCTTTGTTTCTGTCTTTTCCCTGCAAGGGATTCCTCATGGATTCATTTTAGGATTCTTGTCATCTTAGAACTGTCTGACTTCAACGTGCTGTACACGTAGAGCTAAACGGAAGTTTGCTGCGTGTTTGGTGTGCCTGTGCATGGTGTGGTGGGAGGGAATGAGGGTGTTTATTCTGTCTCCATTGCACTTACACAGGTGCAATCTATATGAAAACAGTTTCTTCCCTTTTCTTCCCCTTTTTCATGTACTTAATTTGGTTACTAGGGGTTTCGTGCTGCTCAGGACAAACACCCTGCCTATCCCTACCCCACCCTCCTGCTAGCGAGGGTGGAAGTGGCAGCCCTTGAATCCCAATACTACACTGCATTAAGGTTGAGTGTAATATTAACAATTTCTGCTTGATTCAGGAAGGATGTCCTGCCATCTTAAAGATGCCTCTCCCTTCCTGTTTTTAGGCTACAGATGCAACGAGATCCCTCTTGGATGTCTTTGGATGAGTGTCCTAGAATTACTGGGGCTACGGATAGGATGCATGTTCCCCAGCAAACTCTCTAGGTATCATCTGTCTATTAAGATATTTAGAATAGTGCAATTCTCGATACTCATAAAGGTAACAGGGCAGCTGAAGAACTTTTATTTAAAAGGCCAAGCGCCAATGAAATTTGGGTGTCACTTCAGTGTGGGCAATGGGAACTTGAAACTGTATGAGATAGTCTCACACCTTTTCCTTCATTAATGGATCTAGCCTGTTCTTGTCTGCTAAGGTTCCTTCCAGGAAGGGGAGTATTTTCTCTAAACAGGTGGGACTAGCTCTTAGACCAGTTGCTTCATTTCAGCTAGTGGATGCAAAGTGCTGGTGAAACTCTGAAAACCCTAGAGTGGATGGAGAGAGATGTTTAGCCTCAAAGAGGCAGTGAGCATTAAGTGCACTTTTCTGACAACAGCTGAGAATTGAAGGAAAAAAAAAAAAGAGAATTACTTATGAAAACAAATCACTGTAGCTTGGTAGTAGAAAAGGTAAGCTTTGCTCCAGCCAAGAAAGGGTTTTTGTTATTAAGATGACTTTTTTTTTTTTTTTTAATAGCTGTGAACTGTGACGGGAAATTTGTGGCAAGAATACAGCAGCGGCAGGAAGCGTGTGTAGCTGCAGGGGAAGACTCCTCAGATGTTTAACTTTCACCCTAAAAAGCCCATTCAGCATCATAGTACACTTGGCTTTTGCAAAGAGAACGTTTTAATGATGTCCTCTTGAATGGAGCAGATATTGCCCTTCTGTGCATGCCCTGCAGTCATCCATTCGAGCCTGATATTGTAGAATTACAGAAATGGGATGGAGCACAGAGATGGCTAATGCACAAGGGTGTGACCTTTTCTGGGACGCCTCTGCTGGTGTCGCTGATGACAGTAGCAGAGTGGAGGGTTGTCCGTGAGAAGATGCCCAGTACGCCGGTGCTCTGTGGCATCACTGGGAGCAGGGTCAGGGTCACTGGGAGCAGCGAGCTGGTGAGTGGGCTCCATCTGGAAGCTCGGAAAGCAGTGGTGAAACAAACATCTGGTAAACCAGAGATGCTATTGCATGAGATTTATCCATGACTGGCACATCTCTGAGAAGGCTGTTCGGGATGGACCTAGGCAGCTGTGACTTTGTGAGCCACACACTGTGGTGTCAGTATTTGGGAACCCATGTCTTAGGACGCTTTTGGGGACTTAGTAGAACTTAGAGGCCTTTTGCAGTAGAGTTGGTTTTGTGGATGCTGGGACACTTGCTGTGGAGACAAGAACTGAAAAACCAGCAGATGCACCTGTATCTGTGAAGGCCTTGGTTTCGTGTTGTCACTGCTATGAGTGACAGATGCTGGGGTCTGGAGAGCATCTGTTTTCACTGCTGTTGATGCCTTTGGGAATGAGGGATTGAAAAAGTCCATTTGGGTGTCTTTGGGAGTCTTGTTTGTAGGCGCAATGACTTGGGGGCAGCAGTGCTGTGACATCATATGTTTTGGGTACATCTTTGTGGAGGCTGATTTCTATAACTGAGCTGAGATTTGGGACTTTCAGTCAGGCTTGCCAGTGTCTGTGGAGGTGCCAGTTTCCAGGCATTTATGTAGGAATCCTTCACAGTAACTTGCCATTGTGGTGGATACCGCTCATCTCACTCCAACAGCCCTGTCTTCTACAGCTATGTTGGCACGTCCAAAGCTTTCCTGTAAAAAATGATTCGTTTCAGAAAGCAGGCTTGTAAGATGTATGCTAGAAATGGCCTTAATAGCAGGTAGCTGTGCACACTTTTAGTTTTCCTGCAGTGATACTGTGTGGGTGCTCTACATTTAATTGAGCACCAGTGAAGAGGCTGCTGGATGTATCAGCATAGTAATGCCCAAGGATGCCAAGGAACAGATACTGGGAATGTTGGAGCGATGGGGTTGCCAGGATCGTTAGTTTCAGCATCTGACAGGTGTTGGTGAAAGTATGTCTGAGTGGCAGTTTCCGTGAAGGGTGTGCGGTGAGGTTTGGTGTGCTGTCCCCTCAGGGTGTGGTCAGGAGGGCGCTGGTGTCAAAGACCTACGTGTCTTGGGGACTTACGCCTCTAGTTGGCTTTCCCAATTGTTCTGAGTCACCTGCCTGCTGGCCTCCCCTTAGCCTTTTCCTACAGCTGGGTAAGCCTCCTGAGCGCAGGTAGACTGAGTTGAAGCATCACAGCCACCTTCTGCGTCCGACTAGGTGCTTGTCTGGTGCCTTTCCCCCAGGGCTGAATCCAGGCTTGAGTAGGGAAGAAGCAGCATGGCAGCCCTAGCAGCAGCTGGGTGACTTTCTGTGGCCCCAGCAACTGCAAGGACTCATCCTTGCTTGTCCCGGCCAGGGCTCAGCCCGCGGCAGGCCCGGGGTGGGGAGCAGTGCCCCTGCCTGCCTCACCAGTGCCTCTCGCCGCGCTCCCTCCTGCTTCTCCCTGTCCCCGGGGGCAGCAAGGAGGGATGGGTGCCTCGAGGCGGCAGTCCTCCTCCCCTCCAGCCCCCTCTGGCCGTGCTGGGGCTGCCGGCGGCTCTGGGGGCTGCGCGGGGCTGCGCGGGCCGTTGCCAGGCCGGGGCGGGGCGGGGCGGGGCGGGGGGGGGCGCTGGGCGGCAGCTGCCGGGGGCCGCGGGGCAGCGCTCGGGGCGTGACGTCACTGCAGCGCCGGTGGCCCGCGGGGCCGGCGCCGCTGCGCCTGCGCGCGGCGGTGGCGGGATGGGGAGCCCGGCGGCGGCATGGGGCGCGTCTCCCCTCAAGCGGGCGCGGCGCGAGGGTTTCGCCGAGGAGCCCCGCACCCCCGAGAGGCGCGCAGCCCCCGCCCCGCGGGGCGACCGGCCCGACCCGCGGCTCTGGGACACCGACTGGCTCTGCGACTACCTCTCGCGCAACGGCGTCGGCGAGCCTAGCCTGCTGCGCCGCTTCCGAGGTAACGGCGGGCGGGCGGGCGGCCATGCGCGCGGCCCGGGGCGCGGCGAGGCGCTGGCGGCGGGGCCCGGGCGCCGCTGCCCCCCGGCGGCGCCGCCGCCCCCCGGCGGCTCCGCCCGCGCGTCCTCCGCGCTCACAGTGCGTGCTTGCCCCCCCCAGAGAGCGGAGTCACCGGGATCATGCTGCTCGACCTGCCGGCCTGCGCCCTCGAAATCACCCGCGTCTGGTAAGAGCCGCCGGGCCGGGCCTCTCTGGGGGCCACCGAGGCGGGGCCCGGCCGCGCGCCCGGTGCTGCCCTGTCACGGTGCCCCGGGCGCGTTCCCTCGCCTCCTGACCGCCCAGAGCAGGCGTTTCTGCCCAGGCTGACCGGGCAGCGCTGGCCCCGAGCCGAGCTAGTGGTGCGGGCTGAAGCACGCCCAGCACCTGCAGAAAGTCCTTGGCCTCTGAGCTGCCTGCAGAAAACGTGGCAGAAGGGAAAGGTGCCACTGCATCCCTAAAAGGGATGCAGAAGATTTTTTTAAGGAAAGGCAGTAAAAAGCATCTCCCAGCACTGGTTTCCTGAAGCCTCAGCCTTGGCATGTAACTGGCTTTTTACTCCAGCTTATCAGAATGAGGTCCTGGCCCCTTTGATATTAAGCTCTGCAGGTCCCAGCACTGCTGCTTGCTTATGTGACCCCACGCACTTTACGTGATCTAAATCAGCCCTAGGGAGGAGTGGTACCCTTTTAAAAGGGGAGCAGGAAGTTTAGCAAGGAATTACACATAGGCAAGGTACCTCTTAAAAAAAAAATCACAGTGTGTGTAAGTCACGTGACTTACTGCAACCACAGTCTTTCCTCCCTCCCCCTAATGCCCTGACAATAATAGCAAACTCCAGGAGAAAATATTTTCTGTCCTAACTGGATGGCTTTGTCAGGTTTCTGCTCTAAACGCCCAAGAAACAGAATGTAAAGATAGTCAGAATGCATACATGTGATTAAAGGGTTCTGTGTTACTAGTGTAGAGTCATCTCAGATTCTCCAGAACGTTTTGCAAGGTGTTCCCTGCTGATCCCAGCACAGCCAGTGCTATTCAGAATGTAGAAGCTAGTTGTCCTGCAGGCAAAAGAGGTAAAAAAAAAAAAAAAAATCCATTCTGAAACGTTTAATGAAAATGCCACTGGCAGCAAAATAATTTTTTAAATGTGAATAGATATGCTAGTGTAAACTCCAGGGGTTTTGATGAGGCTTTTCTTCTCAACAAAAAGTTAATGCCAGTCTGATTCTAGTAGCCACAGTAACAAAAACTTCTAAAACAACAAAATAGGGGATGCTTTGTGGAGATGCAGTTTCATCCAGCTCTCTCAAGACAACTACTGGGCATTTGAAAGTTATTCTTACAAAATTTGCTAGGACTTTAATCTTTGTTGTTTCTGTTACAGTAGACTGGGCAAATATGAAAAAAGGATTTTGGTGTGTGCACTGACAGAATACAGGACTGTGGGCAAGTGGCCGAGTTGAACAGATCTGTATTACTTAGATGTAGGCATTGGTACGCGTTGAAGCGCCGCTGGGGTAACAGAGATGGCCAAAAAAGCCTCTCATTTTGATCTGGCAGGAGTTAATACGTTAATTAACAATCGTTTGCTAAGAGCACAGGAATGCTGATTTAAAGAAATTTAAAGAATTGTTCTCGCCAGCAATATAAGTAGTTGAAAGCCTTGTAATTTTTCAGGTGGTAATTATACTTTTTTGCTCTTCTGAAATAGAAGAGAGTATAAATATATCCCATCATGCTAAATGTCTGAAACCACCTGCGGGCCCTTCTCTGCCCTACTGGGGCCTGCTTTGCCCACCTCTCCTGGGGTATAAGCCAGCAAAGCCACTACATACCTCCAGGCACTTTTGAAATCTTTCAATGCCTTTTCTTTACTCCTTTGTTAACCTCATTCTACTCTCTTTCCTCCAAATTTCTCTCAAACCCCCTCTGCTCCGTACAATTTATTTGCTAATATTGTGGTTAGAAGACCTTAGGTTCTTTGAAGGGTGGTTACTTGGCAGACTTACAGAAGTGTGGAGTTGTACTTGTGTGTGCAGGATTTTGAGTCCTTCTGTATACTGACTGGCTGCTTGATTGTGAGTTTCTCAGAGCCACGACCATGCTGAGTGTGAAAGGCCCCATCTTTCTTATATCTAGACACCGCAGCTGGGGACAAATGCTATGAATTTGAGAAAGGATTGAATTCCAAGAGTGTGCTTCTGGGTGTGCGGCCATCAGTAGAGAAAAGGGAACAGATGTGATAAAAAGGTGACAAGGCAAGAAGGGTCACACTGTAGAGAAGGGAAGATGTTGCCAGATGTCAATATTAAGACATTTGTTGTTTTTAAGAAGAGATTTAACCACACTGGCAGATAGAAACAATGTGGAATCATGAGGAAGGTAACTGAAGGGTTTATTAGTTTTTAATGTCATAAGGAATTCGTGTAATAGAAATAACAAGAGAGGATGTGTGTGTTTTTCTTGATAGATTACCAGAAGGGTGGTAGCTTTTAGTACCTTAGTGGGTGGATGAGTATCCAGTGCCCGCATTGGACAATTGGATTTTTTTGAAACTTGTCAGAAACTTGTAAAGTCAAGTTCTGAGAGTGACGAATGTATCCGGGCGTGCTAGTGTAGTGAAATAAGTTATTCTAAGCACAGTTAAATAACTGTAAGAGCTCTCAATCGGTATGTAAATTGGATGATGCTGGGGGTATGGAATGATGTGCTTGTAGGTTTTATTTTGCAAGGTGTTTCCTTCGGTGAGATTTGACGTCTTTGGGCCCAGAGCACGCCCCCCCCCCCCCCCCCCCAAGAGTTTGGTTGGCTAAGTTCGAGTTTAGCTGGCTAAGTCCAAGGTCAGCTTCCTCACTGATAAGAGCTATTATGAAGAAAGCTAGACGCGAGGGACTACCCCTCCTTTCCCTTGAGAACTGCTTTTAAGCTGAAGCTCTCCGGCCCTGCCTGTGCTACGTTGTAACTGTGCAGCGGCTACCTCTATTTCTGGCCTGGTACCTCCCTGCTCCTGAACCTGACCCCGACCTGCTGGCTCGGCTTCCTGGCCTGACCTCCGACCTGCCTCATCACTACGGACTTGCTGGCTGGGCTGTGTCTTGCCCTGAACCTGCCATAGACTTGCCACTCTTCATCTTGGCTCCTTGTTGGTGAGGTCACTGCTTGCACCTGCCTTATTATTGTGCTCTGCTTCCAGCTCACCTTCCTTTGTGGAGCAGCCAGCCTCGCTACTCCCTTACAGTCTTGTTTCTGCTAAGCTGAAAGTGTGAGCTGGATGAGAAGTTGCTGCAGCTTTTTGCTTTTCAAAACATCTGCTTGACTTTGCGGTAAAGAATAATCCATTTGCCAGCTTTTTTTTTTTTTTTTTCTCGTGCACAGCATGATTTACAGTAGCTGTAATCGTTCCTCTGTGACAGAGGTGATGAATGTATATACTTAGTTCCTTGTGCTTGTAAGACTTTCGTAAAGAAGAGCTTGGGGCGACTGGCCTGGAGGCAGTGCTATTGATTTTTCACACGTTCTCATGTTGCTAGAAGCTGATGTTGTGTACAGCATGTGGCATTGTGCATGTAAAATACAGAAGATGAATAGGACTAGCTGGTTGAACTCTCTGGAATAGTCAAGTTCTTAATCATTGCAGGAAGGGTACTAGTTATGCCAGTAGATCAATGCATCAGATGAGGGAGGGGAGCTGAAAGATGGTATAGGCTGATGCAGATATTTCTGCAAAGACAGCCCCAACTGAGATGGATATACCTCTGCAGAAGCTAACTACTGGCAGCTGCAGGTACGTCCTTCCCCTTCTGCTTTGTCCTTTGTTGTTCTTGTTGCATGGAGCTGTTTCAGCAGGCCATCCCAGCAAAAGGCTGTTCACCGCAGTCTAAGTATAGTTTCATAAGCTATGGGCGGCATCTGTATGTACCTTGTTGTCACTGAAACGGGGAGTTCCTGCTGCCCACCTTTCCCAGCTGTACCACAGCTCAGTTTGTACCAGCTGGCCTTACTGGAGTGGAAGTAAACAAGACTGACTGGGGAAAAAAAAAAAAAATTCTGATCATCCTAGTCTGTGACACATGGGGGGCTCTCAGTGAAGCAAGAAAGAGTAGAGGGGAATGGGTTTAAAAGTTTCACCTTTTAAAAGGTAACCCATTGTTTTACTGATTCAGCTGTGTGAGGAACTACATTTGCAGGGCCCTGGGAAAATGAAGTAATAAAATATGATTTGTGTGTCATCTTTTGGTTGAGGCGTTCTTACCTTGTGACTTATAGGGATTTTTCTTCTTTTTTTCTCTAAAGAAGGATTAAGTGTACTTTGCAATTTGACATTCAGGAGGTCAATCTCACCATAACTGTATTGACATTATGTTTTGTCATCTAGAGGCCAAATTCAAAACAGAGGTTAGTCTTCCTTGAAGCAGGGCAAGAGAAGATGTGAAGGTCACTGAAGTGTTAGGAAAGCCAATGCCTTCCTAGCCTCTCTAGTTGGGTCTATTCCTTTTGCTGGAGTAATGCTGTCTGAGGACTCTCACTTCTAATACCTGTAGGTACCACTTATCCAACCAAAGGGATGTCTCCTGGCACAAACAGCAGATGTATCTATCATACAGTCCAAAGAGCTAGGTTAGCACTGTTTAATTCAGCTGTGCTAGAGATGATTTTTCTGGAGCAAAAGCACATTGGCCAATGTTCTTTGTGGACAAAGTTTGCATGTCTAGGTAGTTGTATAATAAACATTTATAAGTAGCTTGGAGCAGACGGAGAGCTACTTCATTGTGATCCACAAATATCTTCAGATGTTAGATTCTTCCATTTATTAAAAAGTAGTGGTTTTACTTGACTGAAAATGAAGTTGCTTGTGTCATTCTGTCTCCTGCCCATGCCTCATTCAGTGCAAGTTGTCTTGTCAGCATGGGCCTTTGGAGAGATGGTGCCAGAGCTTGAAGGCTTCCTAGCATTTGGCAAAAATAATTGATTAATGAGTAGGATTAAGAAGTTGATCAATTGGCCAGGAAGCCCTTAACACTTTGTGTTGGAGCATCTTTGTATCAAGGGTGTAGCTTGAGCCCTGTAACAAAGTACCATTTTGAAAGGGCCTGTGCCAGTGTTCTCCTATGCTTGCAAAAGTGTAATGATTTCCGTGGTAGCTGCTGGAAGTGCTCAAGCTCCGCAGGAACATGTGAGTGACCTAATTTTCACTTTCTGGGGCAGAGAACTGGAACTGCTCTACTGAAGTGTTTGGGTAGGTGTTGTAGAAGCAGTTATTCTCCTTGTGTGTTTTTAAAAAAAAAAAAAAAAAAAAAAAAGCAGGTGAAATCAAAGTTGTTTTGTTATTTTAAGCCATATCTTTACTTTCTGTTCAGTGCACATCATCCATCTTTTAGCACATGAAGCAGATATATGTTCTTTTGGTGAAATACAATGTTTATGGAAAGTTAATTTTGGGGACTGTGCTCCATATAAAACATGATTTTGGAAACTTCTGTTCAGGATGCATCCTGGCAGCCTCCTCCTAGTGCTGTGTGGGATATTAAGGACTGTAGTCTTGAGTGCTTGCTGGCCTCATACTTGTGGAGCTCGAGTTGTGACATACAGATTTTAAGTGAGCTGGAGAGTTCAACGTATGGGTGCAGAGTATGCTTATTTACTCCTGGGGACTTGAGAGTACTGCAGCCTGTCTGTGAGGGTGTAGCTGCTGACTGACTTAGATTCTGTAGTTCCCATTCTACACAGCTGTTCTTTCTTTGCTGTTCCCATAGATGCGGTGGTTTGTCATTTCTCCCAGAAAGTAGGTGCCCGCGTGCATTGTCTTTATGTACGTGGCCTTTTTCCAGTTATTTTTCTCCTCCTCTTGAATTTTTTGGCATTTAAAAGTAAATTTAGATGCTTCAAACTGACAGGTTGTGTCCCTGTACTCAGCATTGGGAGGAGCAGTACTGTTGTTTGCTTGGCTCTGGACACTGTTTCACATTGCCTCACCTCCTCGTAAATGTCATTACAGAAGTCCTATCTCATGTAGTTTGCGTGACCTAGAATTTCCTTTTGAGCAATTGTTATCTAAGTTCTATTGCCTCTATAGTGGTGTCATTACAGCTCTTTCAGAAATGTGGTTGTGATGTTTAATGTCTATTGTAAGCGTGCTTTTAAGTGATACTCACTGAAGACTTCTGATATAATTAATAAAGTGTAGGTCATCTTATTACATTGAGTTTGGATGTTCTTTTTTTAATCTTCTAGAAGCTTTCTCTCCGCTCTAATCCAAACATGGTTTTACATGTTAGATTAGTATCTTGAGAGAAAAGTTTTTCTATAGAAATAAAAAGAATGTAGATGGCTGAAAGAAGATCACTTTTGACATTGCTGTCCCCAAATTGTTTTTGTGGGTGGTGACGGAATAGCTGGTTACCACAGCAAGCGTTACTTCCACCTGAGTTAGCCATGTCTCAAGATTGGAAAGGTTACACCTTTCTTTCAGGGAGTAGCCAAAATATATCTGGTCCCATTTTTCAGATGAAACTCAGAAAGCAGTTGCCTTTCCTGGGAGCATGAAGATAGATGTGTAGAAGCTCCTGAGTTTTACTGGTTGCAGAAGGAGTCCAAAGTAACAAACTTTGCTATCTTTGTTGCTGTCTTTGAGCAACACCTCTAATGATTCTGATCTTGTTTGCTTACGGAGGCAGCTGAAGATTATAAGTGACTGTCCACGAGCAGCAGAGATGGCAACCCAGGAGCCACTCATGTTGGGGACAGGGATACTAATTTTTAAAGACAAAAACCGATCTCCAGCAGCTCGGACATTATATGGATTTAATATTTTATGGATTGTAAATTATTAAATTGTTTAGGCAAAATATGTAGTGTATTATTATTATTTTGCTAGCAGTTGATGTTTTATAGTATTAATTTCTGTTAAAGTTTAAATTCAGAGACTGATGCAAAACTGATCTCAGAGGCTGGGTAGTTGGTGTAAATAGTGTAAAAGTTAGCAAATCATTACCCCAAATGTGACTTTTCTTAAAAGAAATCAATACAAAAAATTGTATGTTTCTTGATGTTTCTGCTTCTAACTTGCGTAAAAGTGGGACAGTCACTTACAGTGCTTACAGACAACTTCTATAGATGTGTTCTCTTCCTTTTCTACTTACCTTGAAGAGAATAAATACTTTTGATTTTTTTCTGAAAAAAAACCCCATAGAAATATATATTTCCACCAAAAGTCAGCGAAGACCGGAGTAATAGGAACTTGCACAAGTGATTCCCTATATACTGCAAACTGTAAAGGAGAATGCATAAGAAATTTTACTCTTTTTTTTTTTCTAGCCTCCCAGGTGAGAGATTGAAAGTGCTTGCCTGCCTGAATAAACTGAGACAGCAGCACATGGACATAATGAAGGTAACCCTGGTGCTCTGCAGGGAGGCCGGCAAAGCCAGAACGCTCCCCCCCACCCTGTTCTCTCTGAGCTCTGTGATGTCAGCCTGCGCTGCCGTGGTGCTTCTGTTCTGTAGAGCAGGGAACTCCAGGCTCTTTCTCCTTGATAGCTGGGGGTCTTTGAAAACCACAGTAACCAGTGAAGTTGTTAAGATCATCAGCTAAGGGCTTGATAGGGGCACCTGACAGTCGTGAGAAATTGAAGTAGGGAGTGAGCTGCTGTTTTGAAATGTGGTGCAAAGCTTCCCTTTCACATTTTTTTTCTGGTACAGTCTTCCCTTTTTGTTCTTTATTAGTTTAGCCCCACGTTTGGGTTGGCTGACTACTTTTCTCTTCCACTGTTTGCAGTGTTCAACAGTTTCTCACAGTGATATGTGTTAGTTTAATTCAGGCAAGGGCTGGCCTCTGCATGCATCCCTCAGCAGCCTGCACATTTGTTAGAGCCCTATTAGTTTAGGGACAGTGAGGAGAGAGACTGCCACAAAGAATCTTATTTTCTGCAGTATTTTACCGAGATATACATATCATGAAACGACTTTATCTTCTGTTTTGATGCAAGGATTAAATGTGTTTGTTTATTTTCCCTAACAAGTCACTGTAGTTACTAAGATGTTTTTTAAAATGCATGCTTGGAGGTGGCCCAGGAGTACTTCTTTCAAATTGCGGTTATCTTGGGTTTTGACTTTTATTTTACAGAAAAGCTTGGAAGCATAATTTCCACTCTGCTAAATTTGGCTTGATTTAAAAAAAAAAAAAAAAAAAAAATGCAAACACTGGCAAGCCAAACACTTCGTGTTGGCTATCTCAGAAATGTATTGGTGTATCCTTCTTTAATTGGAATGCTGATTGTTGCCATTAATAAAGACAGCAGTTTTCTCAAGTGTTAAGTGTCAGAATTAAACAGATACAGATAACGTTTTTAGAGATTTTTTGACTTGGATTCCTTTGCCCTCTGAAATGCATAGCTTTATCTTTTTGGATGTCACACATAAGTAGTTCTCCAAGATGAAGCATGATCTAGGATAGACAGCATATGGCTATTTTAAAGGAGAAAAGAAAACAACAGCCCTCTTCCCCCAAATAGCTGACCCTTATACACGTCCTTTATCTTTGTGCCTGTTTCTTTTAAAAGTCAATTTTTAAATGTTGATTTCATTATTGTTTGACTCTCATAGGTTTTTAATGATCCAATTCATGGGCACATTGAAATACATCCTCTTCTTGTTCGCATCATTGACACTCCTCAGTTTCAGCGCCTTCGATACATTAAGCAGCTGGGTGGCACTTACTTTGTTTTTCCAGGAGCCTCTCACAATCGCTTTGAACACTCTTTAGGGTAAGGTGATGTTCTCTTATATGCATGTCTCTTGCATTTTAATTTCCCTGAGATTGTTTCCACCAATGTGGAGTGCCAGCCAAAGGGCATTCCTGCCTTTGAACATCTTTGAAGACAGCTGTGTGGCATTTTCTGTCCTGTGGCTGTTCCTGTGTATCCTATATAATTGTGGGTGTTAGCTGTTTTCTTAGACTTTTTTTGATAGAACTAAACGAAGAAATCTGCAAGATGGATCATTGTTGGATTTTTCTTTTCTTTCCCCCTCTTCTTTCTCCTCTTGAGAAGAAGAATGTTAATTGGAAACTGAATACTTTATGTTCTTCCTGGTCTATACTGAGTTGGGAGGGATACTGAGGTTGCCATAAATGACTTGTCAGACAGTTGTATTACCTTTATATTACCCAGCTTAAGTGTGCTATATGCAATAGATGACAACTAGTCAGACTGTTAATGGTAATATTACCATTATAAGTTGAATGGAAACAGATTGTGGACATTGGGATTTCCAGGGGTTTGCTTTAAAAAGGTATCATTACTGAGATCGTTCACAATCTGCAGAGAAGCTGAGTAATCACCAGTTTAAGCTTTTTTTAAAGGCATATCCCCAGGTGCAGAGAAATTAAACTAGTCGATGTTTTTTTTCAGGTGATCTGGCCAGCCTAAAGTTGCTTTTGTAGTATGGAAATATTTTGGAGTAAGTCTGGCTACTGTCCCCTAGAATGCTAACAAGATGCAAATGACTGTTGCAAAGGGTCAAACCAGTGAGGCAAGCTTAAATTAACAGCATCTAATAAACCTGGAAACATAAAAACCTGAGGGATATAAATAAAGCTATCAGTACAGGAGTCTGAAAACTCCACTGGTATCAGCAAATTTTTCTTTCAAACAATTCAATTAATCTATATAGTTAAACTTAAAACAGTTGTTCTTAACTTGTATATCATTTCAAAGATTTCTTCATGTTTGAAGTAGAAGTGGGCTTTATGTGTTTATTGTCTAGTTAAAAAAAAACAAAATAAAACCAAAAAAACCAGAACAATTTGATCTAATAAAAGATGCTTCCTCCTCCTATAGAACCTGAGAGGGTTTAAATTGGAAGTTAAAGAGAGCTCTGGTAGCAACGTATTTGATTTACGGAAGAGAAGGAAGTACAGAATGTGTCCTCTTAGAGCTATTGTTGTCGGAATACCATGTTTAGGATGCAGTTGTTAATGTATCCATGTTTTGGGCATGAAACCTGTTAAGTTTTCATTTTCAAATATGTTACTAAGACTCTACTACAGGAAGTAATTTGTTTCCATGATTCTTGTGTAAGTCAAGGTTTGAATATTTGTTGTGTGTTACCTTTCAGCTGTGACTTGATGTGGCAAAATAGAATTGGTGAACTGCTCTCTTTCTATTCAACCTGGAATGCTATTATCTTCACTTTCTGTTTTTTGCTGCAACCACAGGGTAGGCTACCTAGCGGGATGTCTGGTTCGTGCGCTGAAGGAAAGACAACCAGAACTGGACATAACCCAACGAGACATCCTCTGTGTTGAGATTGCTGGGCTTTGTCATGATTTGGGTAAGCAATGCTTTGGGAGGGCTTGTTTCTCTTTGAAAATACGGCTATGAAGTGAGAGCATAAGAGCTGTTCCTGGCTGCTCAATGCATGGCCATATTCTGCAACAGGGTATACCTATTCCTGTTTAGTCCGGAGTAACTGTCTATTTAGGCAGGTCCACCTGGTAAACTTTCAGACAGATAGCCACTCTTTAATATCCTTTCAATACGGTTCTTTGAATTGTTCCCTCTGTGGCTCAGATAGGTATCCTCTTCTTTCTGTGGTATCTTCAATTCTCTTAAAACCTCCAGTAACATCTCAGATGGAAAGTTAGTGGCCCTTTCAACATTTTTCATGACTATTTTGTAATACTGCATATCTTTTTCAGAGCTATCCCAGAGTAATTAATGTAGCTAGTGTTACTGGACTTCTTGCTTGTGGTGTAGGTAATGGAACTGGGTATGTTGAGTGAAGTAGTAGTGAGGATGTTACATTAGTGAATGTACTTGCCATAGCTGAATCTTGCTAAAAGGCGATGCAAAATTGAAGCCAATTACATGATAATGCAGGTGCTTAGCTTGCTCCAAATAGTTTTACTGATGAGTATGTCTCAGATTAAACCTATATAATCTTTATTTTTAAGGTCATGGGCCATTTTCACACATGTTTGATGGAAGATTTATTCCACTTGTTCGTCCAGATTTGAGGTGGAAGGTAGGCATTTCACTATTAAAATAAAAAGAGAAAACTCAAATTTTTAAAGGGAGGATGCTTCACTTTCACATGACCAGGCACATGTGCTATGCCAGGCAATGTTACTCTGTTGGGAGAAAGCTGTGATGCTTCAGAAAAGATGCTTAAACTATGTAAAGCAACATTTACATATTTTTTCACAGCATGAAACTGCTTCTGTTAAAATGTTTGAACACCTGATCACTTCCAATAAACTAGAAAAAGTCATGGAATCGTACGGTCTTGTCGTGGAAGAAGATATGAACTTTATCAAGGAACAAATAGGAGGGCCTATAGATGAAGCTACTTGTGAGAAATCGGTGAGTCAGTATACTGCTTCTGTGGATATTCCTATAAATGTCTTAAATCTTACTGAAAGGCAAAATGATTTTTGCTTCTGTTATATTTTCTCTTTTTTGTGGATCTCCAGGCAATCTTGAGAATCCTGGCAGGAAAGACACTAGAGAAGTGTAGTGTTATTTCTTAGAGTGCTGGCCTTAGGCGGTAGCTTCTCTATGTTATGCGCTCTCATCGTCCTGTGAAGCTCTTGCCTCAGAGTCTTAAGAGCAGTCGTTAAAAAACGTTATTTGTATGTAGTAAACTTAAGTTACTGTAACTAGATTGATGGAAATGAATTTTTAATAGGTGTCTTAAATGACCAGATGAGGATAAATCCATCCTGTTTATTGGAGGCCCTAAAGGTAAGGCTGACAGGAGGTCATGTTATTAAGTGGCCACATGAAGAAAACATGGAGGTAGTTTAGAGTAACAAGCTGATAATGAGTAACAAGACTGAGAACTGGCAGAAATGAGGCAGGGAGCAATGCAAAGCATGGCCCGAGGGCATGAGCGGGGCCAGAGCCACATTGGCTTTGAAGACGGTAACAGAACGTTTGGATTTATTGCAGTAGCACAGAGGAAGGATAAGAGTTGAAGAAATGTGTTGCCTCAAGAGGCGATGAAGAAGAGATCATAATTCTTTCATAGAGGATTAACAATTAAGTCCTCTCTTCTGACTTTACACTTTACAGCTGTTGCCATCTCTTTAAGAACAGCCATTCAGTTCCTACCAGATTAAAGAACTCATCAGTGGGAGACCTGTCATGACAATCTGGTCCTAATCAGAACTTGCATGTTGTCCCAAACAAATCACCGGCAAGTGTTAGCACTTACCCATTATTTTCTGCTGTAGTAATGTGTAGTGCTCCTGTGTGTCCTGGAGGTCTCTGATGACAGAACATAGGGAATTTAGCATAATAATATTCGGTTTGAAATCTTATGGAAGAGGATATTTATTTACAAAGTCTAAGTTGATTTTACTGTCTTACACTCCTCTGCTCTCAGATTTCATTCACTCACAACCATCACGCTCAACTACTGACAAACACCAAGACACATGCATCCAAGTAGCCTGGGTACTGGCTGTTGCGTCTTCCTTGTCTCTGGGGTGGTTCTTGACTGGTGACAACAAACTAGCTTTTGGACAGATTTTTTTATACCCTTTGAGTCATCATGTATTATGCGGTGGTCTTTTGCCTCAGAAAGTTGCTGCTTCCATAGATCTTAGACCAGATTGTTACTCATTGTCTTTTTTTCCTTGTTTGAACTATATGCCTGTTTTCTGGTGGGATAATAGGAAAAGGAATGGTATACATGGTATGTGGCAACCTTCTTGCCATCCCCTTGGTGTTAGGATGCAGGGTCTTTTGCTGACAATCCTTTGTGCTGTGGTCTTTTCAGAGTACAGGCTTTACTGCCGCTGAGTTGTCAATGCTGTGATGTTATCAGGTTGCAGGCCTTTTGGTCTTGATGTAAGGAACTCATTCTTCAATTTTATTACTCGGAATGGTGGCATTGTGCAGTAATAGAGTCCTGTATTATTGGTGCAGGCTATTCTTTAGAAGAGAAATTTCCAGAATTTCAAAGCTACTTTGTGGCAAAGTTTGTATAATTAAAGAGTGCTTATGTTTGCAAGAGGGTAATGGCTATGTGCACCTTATGTTTTACAACAATTTTAGCATTGATTTCCTGTTTGGCTCATGACTGAATTGCTCTTCAGCTGTGGGTTAGGAGTTTTAAGTAGTTGGCTGTTTAAGCAATCTTTATTTAAAATAGTTTTAAAATAATTATTTATATATGTTCTAGAAAGTTCTACAGTTGATTGCAGAATACTGCAAGACAGTGACATGTTTGGAGGTTTAAATAATTCCCTGAGATATTTAAAAAAAAAAAAAAAAAAGTCAAAACTTTCCCCTTCTTAATTGCTACCCATTGGCTTCTCCCTTTTAAAATCTACCTCACTTTAGTAGAATGGGAAATGAAATACTTGTTCTTTTTTTTTTTCTGAAATTCTAGGAAGTCAGCTGCTTAAGCCCTAGTTCTGGATTTCTAACACCCAACTTAGCTTCAAAAGCTCTTTTATTATCTTTATGTTCTTTGATAACTCAGTGTTGGATGTTTATCACGGGCAAAATCAAAATGTATTCCTACTATCTATAAAAAAAAAATTGTTCTGATGTTGTTTACACGTTTTAATTCATTATTATTTCTGATTTTTTTTCTTGGCTCCCCTGTTGTTAGTGGCCCTACATTGGTCGACAAAAAGAGAAGAGTTTCCTTTATGAGATAGTAGCTAACAAAAAAAATGGCATTGATGTTGACAAATGGGATTATTTTGCAAGGTACAAATTTTGTGGTTTCTATTTTTATTAAATTCCTACTGAAACAATGCTACTACATTTACAAGTAAGTATGATCTCATTGTTAAACACTCTCTGTGGAATATTTTTAGGGATTGCCATCACCTAGGAATCCAGAATAATTTTGATTATAAGCGATTACTTAAATTCACTCGGGTCTGTGAAGTAAAAAACCAGAAACATATCTGCACTCGTGACAAGGTAAGCAGCATGTGTGTGTTGAGGAAACACTCAGCAATAAAAGGCGTACCAGGCGTAGCAGCATACTGAAAAAAGTGATGCATGAAGCCTGTCTCGTGTAGTGCGGTATAGCTGTGGATTGCATGGGGGAATGAAGGGAGTTGCCTGCTAGACACTTTGTAGTAAGGGAGAGAGAGAAGTTGCTGCTGCTCTGTGAGCTGGTGTTGAAAGTAACTGGCTTAAGGAAAGGAGGAACAGAACAAGCTTGAGTTTGCAGGGCTTGTGGCGAGTGCTTCCAAGGAAGAGACTACAAAATTGTCAGGTATGTGTTATCCCGCTCAAGATCTTCTGAACGCTAGGTGAATGTGGCTTTGGAGAGGTGCTGTTACAGGAGCACGAGATATTGTTCTCTCCTCATCTTGTATGCCCAGACTGTTTGGATTCCCTGGCAGGTGTCTGCCCTCCCATAATTTGAATTTATTTCAAAATTGGTCAATTGTTTAAAAGAAACAAACAAACAAAAAAAAACACAGAAAAAAACCCCAAACTGTTCTCCTAAATGCTGCAAATGGAAGGAGTCAGTTCATTTGATTCCTTGATTGTTTTAGTTTTCCAACTGAAACATATCAAAAGTAAAAGATAATTGTTTTTTTTTTTTTTGATTCAGGAAGTTGGAAATTTGTATGATATGTTCCACACACGGAACTGCCTGCACCGTCGAGCGTACCAGCATAAGGTTGGCAACATCATAGAAATAATGCAAGTATTACGCTTTCTTTTTATTGCAAACCATTTATTTTAAATTATTGAAACTGTGTATACATTTGGAGTATTCAACTAATCAATAAGCTATGATGTGTAATAAAAGCCACTGGGCTATTCAGCCTGATTTTTATTATGACAGCATTCAATGCTAGAGTATTATGGAGTCTTTGAATAATAAAAGAGAAGGGGGCAACAACGTCCTTCCACATGACGATCGGTTAGAGGCAAGTTACTAAAACCCTGAAGAAACGTTTCACGAGGATGTGCTTAGGCTGTTATAATTGCTGACAACAAAAGTTTAACTTGCAGATAAAGATTATCAGCTCAAACTGACTATTTAGTAGAGCAAGATTGCCAGTAAACTAAAGCAATGAGTGAACTTACTGTAGCTCAGCTGAGACCTGTGTTCTTGTGTCTATGTAATGCCACAACAGAAACTGGTCAGGACCAGCTCAGTTGACTGCCCGCATTTGCACCTCTCTTGTGGATGTCTGTAAATATATAGAGGTTTCCCTATAGCATTATTCCCTTTACTTTTCTTCAAAAGCAGAAATGCTAATATTCCCGAATAATTTTTCATGAAGATCTTGGCTGCTGAGTAACCATCTATTAAGTTTTGAAAAAAGGAATGCAGAAGATCACACAGTACAGGAATCATTCATGACTGCTTTCATTTTGTAGTCTTTGGTTCATGGTTTGGTGATCTGTAAAAGCAGTCAGTTAGACTCAGGCTAAAAATCCGAAGGTTTAGTAGGAGCTAAGGGTGAGGAGTGAAACATCACAGAAATTTTGTTCTTGGCTTACCATGATTATAGCAGTCTATCCAAATGAGAATACAAACTGAAAATGACAGCAGGAGGCACAGGGGACTTTGGAACTTTTGCTTATCTTTAAAAATCAGTTTTTAGTCAGTTTTTAAGAACTTCTTTGCATCTGAAGAAATACTTCACATTCATGATGCTTTACCTTTACCAGCTTTATGTTCATTCAGTTAACTCCTGGAGCAACTAGACTGTTCAAGGATATGGTCATCTGTGGTATAGTCTCATTGCAGTTGACTGACCATGTCGCTGTCTTGTAGGGTTCTGCAATGAGCTAAGCAATATTAAGATTACAGTTTGAAGCAGGACCAAGTGTACTTCCTGATTCATTGAAATAAAGTTAAGGCTTGATCCAAATTTACTTTAAGTAAATGGAAAGACTCTTTGTTGAAATACGCAGTGACAGCATGGAAATAGGAAATATTGCAGTGTGTTTGGGTTTTGCTGTGTGCTTGAAGTACAGTTTAATTTATTATCTTGTATTTATAATGTACTGAATAATTTCTCTTCTGACTCTTAAACAATAAGGTGTTTCAAAATGAAGCTTTCTTTAAGTCTTAATTTTGTCTCAATATAGGATTACAGAAGCCTTTCAAGAAGCAGACCAGTTTTTTAAAATAGAAGGCTCTGAAGGAACACTCTACAGTATTTCTACCGCCATGGAGGATATGGAAGCCTACACTAAGCTAACTGGTATGACCTCTCAGTAATTTTTTTTGTTTTAAATAAAAGAACATGAGTACCCATTAGAATGGGGAATATTTTTTCTTGTTTGTACTGCTGTTGGTGTGTGATTCCTCGTCTATGACTAGGACTCTGAAGTACTGCTGTTAAAAACAGATGGAGAATCATATCTGGACCATCAGATCTCTGTGCTCTGATATCTTGCTAGGACACTAAAACCTTCCAGTTTAAATGGTTTTTATTTGTACATCTAGAGAAGGAGAGAGAAGCAGCAGTTTAGGATGTTCTGCATGCATTCAAATCCAGATTATTGCGAGCAATGCTATCTGGAGGTCATACTTGTGCCCTAAGTTTGTTGCACTTGTCACAGGTGGGATGTAAGTCAGCTCTGAGCGATACTGTGCCTAGCTACTTCAGATGGAGGAGTACGGTATGCTTGTAATGTGAAACTAGCTCTTGAATAGGTTTCTAAGGGCTCTGATAGAGTCTGACTTGATTGGTGTTTCAAGGCACTGCTATCCTGCTAGCAAATGCAACAGAAGGAAAACAGACTTTACTAACAGCTTAGTTCACTGCGTAAAATTTCTGCTTGCTCTGCCAAGAGCTCATCAGAATTGTTCTTGCAGGGTAAGTTTGCCGAGCAGTAACCTATTTAAAGGCATGCAGGAAGCTTCAACATAATTCCAGAGTGAAGCAAACAAGAGCTGATAATCGTGATGGCTTCCTGGAAGAATACTCTCACTCTGCTGGCACCCACATCTTGAGGTCTGGGTCAGCCTTGTGAGCAGGAAACACTTACATTACTGAATTCATGATAACCGACATGAGTTGTGTTGTCTCCCCTGTTGGGCAGTTCAGCTGCTTCTCACTACAAGGCATTTTGGTTTTGCCTCCCCCTCCTGCTCTTCGCTGTGGAGCACATCAGCATGCCTCTATTCAGTGCTGTGGCATCCCCTCACCATCTTCATGCACCATGGGGGATGGAGGCCAGTGTGGGCATGGCAAGCCCTGCTATGCTGAAGGGTTTTTGGTGGGGGTGACTGCAGGGCAGATGATGGTGCAGACCCTGCTGAAGGGTGCCCTCAAGGGCTGGCAGCTTGGGAATCCTTGTAGCTGTAGCTCACGAGGCATCTTTCATGAGTAGCAAGACAACTTTCCTGAGTTTCCATCATCAAGCCTTAGCTGGGAACGGAGACACTCGTGAAGTTTTATCTTTGGCCTATGGACAAGGTAACAGAGGCCGAGGGCATGTTGCAGGAGGGCTCTGCGTGCCTTAATCTATGTCATACTAAGGGCTTTCCATCTGCAATCCTTTCTCATCTGCAACAGCCACATGCAGCCTGACCACAGATCTGCTGTGTCGAGTTGGTGAAGAGGCTGCACAGAGTGCTGAGATGTGGAACCCTTCGCTAATGCAGCCTGCTTCTGGGGAAGAGAAGTGTCTGGCTTTGAGTGGGAATAGCTTTTGAGGAGCATCAACTGTAGCGTTGGGCCGTGGGAATGCGGGCAGAAAGGCAAGAGCTAAGGCCAAGTTCTTTGTGAGCTGTGATCTAGTTCTCTTTGGGCTGTTTGCTTTCTGCTCTGCAAAAGCAGCTGTGCTGGGCAAGTTAATGCCAGGGCCCTGCTGTAACTGCCCGCTGGCCTCCAGTGGCTGGCTGGGAACACTGCTCAGGACAAAGAGACCAGGGCTGTCGCCTGCCACATGCCTCTTGCGGTCTGCAACAGTTAAACTGAATGTTGAGAGGAGTATCCCAACTTCAGATATAACCGTGGACCATGAGGGATGAATATGTTCTCCTGTTCTTAAACAGATATTTCCTTCCCTGCTGCCAGTAACTGCAACCTGAGGACTTCTGAGAGGACAGCAGACTTGTGTTTAATGGTCCATGGTGAATGATCTTTCTGTGAAACAGCCCAACTGCCTTTTGGACCTGTGTAAACAATAAACTTCTGTGAGGTTCCTCAGCAGTGATTTCCCCAGCTTTCCTCCGTGTTGGATGAAAAACTACCTCTAGTTTTAGAATCTGCAGTCCCTTGATTCAACAGTTTTAGTAATAGATAAGACATTGTTATTGCCTTTGCACAATGTGTCAGTTCATAGGCTTCTTATTTTCCCTGGGTTCTCTCTTTCAGTCTGAAGATTCCTAGTTTTTTGTTTCTTGTGAAGTAATTCCATACTTTGATCAGCCTTGTTGTCCATGGAAGTAATCCTCAGTAAAGGTGTTTTGGTAAACCTGGATCACAGGAGTGCTTATGCAGTGCGTTGGCAGCTTCTTAAGCCAACTTTGCTATCCCAGGCTGCATGCTGTAGAACTATGCTCGCTGTGCCTGGCAAAGTTGCACAGATCATTCTGGCTAGAAGAATGTAAATATACACAAAGAGCGCACCTGTGTTGGTTGTGTGACATGTGAACAAAATCCTGACAGCAGCGGTTTCTTTAGGACAGCCAAAAATAACTTTGTGCACTGAAGCCACATCAAAAGAAATCTGTCTCTTGCTGCTCATGTTGTTGCAGGAACCACACTGCCTGTCACTGTCGTGTGGGAACAGAATGGGGGACTTTGATTCCAGCATCCAAAGCTTGAGAAATTCTTGAAGTTTAACAGAAGTATTTTATTTGTTTGTAAAACGTTGCACCCTTGTCCCTGAGCCTATTAGTGCTGGGGAAGTTCTGCTGAACAGGGATTGGCTAAATGAGAGCAGAAAGTAACCTTCGGTGAAATAATTAAACTTGTGAGAACTGAGTTAGTTTTTCAATCAAAAACTGTTATAAATCCTTGACAACCAAGAGTATATTGTAAGTGACTTCTCAGTTGTCAGACTAGCATGTTGGGTCATTCTCTGAAAGTGGCTAATCTTCCTGAACCAGCTGTTTTTCTTGTTTATTTAACCTTTGTCCCTCTACATGCATTTTTGCTTTGTTTGCTGTGATGCTGGAATTTGTCATGTTTAACGCAAATCAATGCAACTTTGGCAGATAACATCTACTTGGAGATTCTGCACTCAAGTTGTCCAGAACTGGCTAAGGCACGAGAAATTTTGCGTAAAATAGAGCGACGTGAATTATACAAGTTTTTAGGAGAGACTCAGCCTGAGAAAGTGAAGGAAATTGCAAAGGTAATCTCCATGGCTGGAAGACTGAGAGTTTTATTCCTTTAAGAATATTCTCTCTTTCTGTCTCTCTGTCTCTCTTTCTCTCTCTTTTTTTTTTTTTTTTTAAACTTAACTGCTACTCCAAAAATTGTCAAAAGCGCTCTCACTGTCTTTAGGTAGACAAGCCATTGAATATGTTTAAGAAAACCGGAAAGAATTTTTTATGCAAACAGGCAGAAGAATGGCAAGAGATGGAAATTCAGAAATAAGATTGCTGCAGACATATTTCCAGAAAAATTCTGTTTTCTCAAAAAAACCAAAAAAGTACAAATAAAATGTTGTTATAGTCCAGTAATTGAGAAGACTATTACTGTCTTATGTTCATTACATTTTCAACAGAACAAGGAACATTTGACATTTTTGTTTCAAATCATAAATAATAATTTCTGAATTTCTTGGTGTTAAATTCTGTAGTTGACGTGAACATGCATATATATCTTTTTTTCAATGTTTATCTTTCAAAGTACTCATCCGAAATCGGTTTAACTGCTGTTGTTGTCTTTCTAATGTCTTATTTCAGAATGTTATATTAGAGCTGATGTTACTTTTGATGGTTCAGCTTGCCTTGCAGTGTGCTATATTGTGTTACGAAATCAAAATTAACAGCCTGTAAACTTCAGCTGTGATGCTGAAATTTTCCATGCAGAATTTCCACAAGTGGCTGAACATATCTGGAAGGTTTTAATAAAAATAATTCAGCTTAAAAAAAATAAGGCTAGAAAAGGACTATTAGATACTTTTATTTCTCTGTTCATCTTAGCTTTTGAAGAGAGGGTTGGCTTGCCTTTGTCTTAGCCAAAGGAGTGTTAAGAGATAATATAACTTTTCCTGTATTAAAAAGGGAGTAAATATTGAGGAAGAAGGAAAAAAATCTTCAGACAAATGTCAGCATAACATGAAATGGCTAAACATTGATTGCAAAGTTTCTGTCCTTCTGAGGACAGTCTGCCAAATTAGGAAATGGGCAGGAATATAAACTGCCCAAGTCCCACCTTTACCTTCAAGTGGTTTCTTTTAGAAGCTTAATTAATGAAAAGGAAAACTTTCACTTGAAAAATCCAGCCTAAGAAGCTGAATATTTGGGTATCCAGTGTGTTGTCTTGAAAGGAGATTGGATCACTGCTGGTGCTGTAGTAATTATATCCATCCAATGTTTTGCAGCTTCTGATGGTCAGGTGAGGAGGGGAGGGAAGGAGATTCTTTCTCCTCTGAGTGCCTGAGTTGTCTGTTGTAGGAGTGGTGGAGGCTTGACTTCCTCTGAAGCTCTAGAGATGGGCAATGACTAGACAGGATATAGCTGTGTCTGTTCTGCTGTTTAAGAGACTGCAAAGTCCTTATGTTTAGTGATCCCCAAACTGACCAGAGCTTACAGTGAGCATCCCAAATAGCTAGAAAGTTTTTAAGCTCGAATCAAAGTTTCTAGGCAACGTGAACTAGAATAGGTAACTTAAGCAAACAAACAATAAAATGGAGAGCGTTCATAATATAGAATACAATAAAAGAGCTTATAAATAGGCTGCCTCCTACGAATGGTGTCCTGGCAGCTGCCTCCTGGCAATTCTTTCCTCTAGGTTTGCTCTGAGTCTAAAATTTTCCTTGGCTTCTTGAGTTAGGACAAACTGCACATACACCTCAGCCTTGCGATGTGTGAGATTCCCTGCTCTTTTCAGCAGTCTCCCTGTCTGTGCTATGGACATATTTGCTGCTTGTTGAATGCTCTCCCTTCTGGATCACTCTTCTGGCTGCTCTGTGCTGCGCTCAAACCTTTTTTCCTTTGAGTCTTAGTTGCTCCCAGGAAATCTTCCTTGAGCAAATTTCATCTTACCTAGAATGTAGCAGCCCTGGACAAAGGTAAATAGACAATCTTCTCTCTCCTACCCAGCCATAGCCTTTTAAAGACACCTTATATATTATCATAAGCAACTACTTTGCATCACACTTTGTTCCTATGTGTTGGATTAGCCTAGCCGTAAGGAGGGAATATTCTCTTAGGTCCAGAAACAAATGAACTCCCTGTGGGTTTCCAATTTCTTCTCCTGAGGTGGGACAAAGCTTGTCTAGGAGTTAGATTTTTTTCTCTTTTTTTATTGTATGATATTACTCATCTTATTTGTCTCATTTGCTCTTTTATGTTTCAATGTTTAGGTTTGTTTACTCTATGTTTTGTTATAGGATGAAACTCTGCAGCCCTTAGTTTAAAAAAAAAAAAAAAGTTCAATAAAAATATTTAGTATTAAGCTGTGGGGAACTTGGTTGCAAAACATGTTTGTGTTAGTAAATGTTGTTTGAAGGCACTTTTCTCTGCTTTTTGTAGACATCCACATCCTGGACAGTAAGGCAGACTTCCTCTCACTCCTTTCTTCCTATCATCAGGCATAGAACTCTTTCTCCAAAGGCTAACAGTATTAGGATTTTTTCAATGATATGACCTTGTTTTGTTTAGTTTTTAAAAACTGGGAGAAAACTTATGGCCATCTAAAGTATAAAAGGATTAAAACAGTCAAATTACTTAAAGAAAAGTCTGCTGAGCTATGAAGAAATGAAAACTTTGGCTGAGAGCCGTGTTTTGTTGCCTAGGTCCGGACCTGATGGTGCATAAATATAATTTGAGTTGTTGTCTCTTTTCAGAATGAGTACAGTGATCTGTCAGAAGAAATTGCTAGTTCCAAGCCTGAAAAGAATCCTCCATCGGTGGAGCCAAAGGCTGAAGATTTCATAGTTGATGTAAACATCTCTCCTTTCAGGGCGAGCTTAGAGTAAAAATTACTCAGTCCTTGTATGCCACACTGAAAATCTGAACTGTTTCATTTTCAAAGCTTTTAAAAAAAAAAAAAAAAAAAGTTGCCTTGTAACTTGAACAGTTGTAGCAGCGTTTATGTTAAAAAGTTCAAAGTTCAAGGCTTTGAGAGCAATGAGCTTCCCTTCCCCTTTGGAGTGTTTTGCTGTTACGGGCAAATACAGAGGCCTGGTGACGTGGCTCTTGCTAGGGTATACATTGCCCTGCACTGGTCAAAGGCTTCAGACAGCTTCGTAAGAGATTGTCCTTGGACGATCTATGCTCCCAGTGACTGTGCAGAATGTGTTCTCCTATGACTGTCCTCACCCTGAAAAGGAAGGGGAAAACCTTTGTTTTTTAGCATACAGATGTTAAAGGCCACAATCTAGGAACCACTGCTGTGAGCATGTTTCTGAAGGCCAGTAAACTGTGGGCCTGAGTGGTAAGAAAATGGGCACAGTGACTTCCAGACTTCTGGTGTTTATACCTGATGCACAAACCTATTGGCAGTTATTCCCAAGTGTTTGTCTTGTGCTTAAAGCATCTTTGTGCCACAGCTCAGTATCTCCCCAGCAGTGGTGGGAAGGAGCCCGTAACAGAGGAGAGGGTTTGAGCATTGTGCAGGTATCTAATAGCTTAACCCCTTTTCTGAATTAATTCTAGGAAGAGTTAATGAATGGCTTTCTATAGAGTACCTCACACATCACTTCTAAAGCGCTCTTATATCAAAGATTCACTTCAGGCTGGGTGAAATTATAGCAGTTCACATAGCTTTAAAGTAGGTAGCTGGGCTTTCCGTGTCTCACGTAAACTGAAGCCATGGGGAAGTGGGCTCCTCTCCCTGCTGACCGCAAAACTGCTGGTTACCAAGTGGGTGTCAGTTATGTTGTCTTACCACCTCGTGTTTAAAGTTTTAAGCGCTACTGCTGCCTCAATATATAGTGGGGTTCAGAAAGACTTAAGCTGGCCAGGGAACAGCATGTTCCCATGGTTTGAAATCAGTGTGTTTCAGACTGCAACTGGGAGCTAGTTAGTGCAAACGCACATGTCCATTTGGCAGTTTCAGGAAGAAATGTGGTGGGAGAAAAAGATTTAAAAATACAAATATCAGATTATTTTACTGAGGAGACATTTGTTAATTACAATTTTACTTGGTTACTGTCATTTACAGAAATAGAATGCATATCCTTGTATATTTATTGTAACAAAACTAAGGACAAACGTCAACAAACGCCATTTTATTTGTTTTGCATGCAAGGTTATCAATATGGACTATGGAATGAAAGAACAGAACCCTATTGATAATGTTCTCTTCTATTGCAAAGCTGATCCTACCAAGGCGGTCAAGATCAGTAAAGAACAGGTAGTCTTTATTTTCCTCAGTTGGCTTCTGAAGGGCAGCGTCTTTACAGTTTGCGATGGAAGCGATTACCTTTCTTTGTGGTAGTTCTTGTGGTAGTACTGCAGCCATTTGGAGATGTGATGGGTGTTACATATGAACAGTGTTTAACTTGTATGGATTGAAGTCTTATAAAAACATAATTCGTTTGGGTAAAGCTCATGCCTTAGAGCGGGATATTTCTTAGTGCTTTCAATTTATGAAGCACTGAAGTTGATGAAGAAGTTGAAGTTCAGTGGACTCTATTCCAAGAAAAGACTAAAGCGTTTTTTTTTTTTTTTTTTTTATTGCACAGGTTTCGAAGCTTTTACCTGAGACTTTTGCGGAGCAGGTTATTCGGGTTTATTGCAAAAATCAGGATCCAGATACTGTTTCAGCTGCAAAACAGTATTTTATTCAGTGGTGTATAAGAAAGGATTTCACTAAACCACAGGTAACAAATTCATGTTGTTTTCTTGTTCTTAGAGCTTTTCGCCTTGGTCCATAAACTTGTTATTCCATTAAAAGGGTTGGGATTCAGGCCTTGTCTTCATGGCAGAGCTGCTTCTGAATAACATATCTTCTGGTTTTATTGTGGCTCGCATCTAGGCGTGCTTTGATTTCAGTGGAACAGTGATTTGATTTGTATTGATTTAACTTAAATGATTTGGAAAGTCATGTTTTATAACAGCATTAGCGTCCACATAGACACTCACTAGTTCATTGATGCAAGTTTCTTCATGCAAAGGGTTAAAATACCACAGAGATTAAAACACCTAAGGAAGAGGTCAGATGAGTTCTTCCTGTTGCTTTACTTCTTTTCCTTCCATGTTCACCAGCTGTCAAATTCCCTGTTCCCCCAAGAGATGCATTGGCAGCCTATTGGGCCCGCGTTAAGAGTGCAGAATCTCTGGAAAAAAAGATGGCAAGCCTCTGTTCTCTGGGCAACTAATCAGTAAAACCAGAGCGTTTGGGAAGGCCTTGTCTGTTCTCTTTGTTTCCCCTTCCAGTCAAATCTCAGAACATACAAGTTACTAGCTGTGAGGAGGACGGCATGATATGAAATTTTTTGTTTTGCACAGTGTGAGAGCTAGCTTGGCAGCAAAACTGAAAGCTTACAGTCCATACATCTTGCTTTGCATTTCTCCTGCCAAAAGTAGTGAAGAAGCCTGTGTAACAATCATGGTTGTTAACTGTTGATGTGTGATACCACATCCCCATCTTGGCCCCCTTGCAGAAAGCTGGGAGCCTTCATGTAATAAGAAAAAAAGTTTGTATTTAAGTCTTCAAGTTGCTTGACAAATGCCATGTGAACAGTTTGTTCTGTGAACCATGTATGTTTCCTTTCCACTCAGTACCTTAATGTCCCTGACTTTGCATCTTATTTTCCAGAGATGCCTGCAAGTCTCATTCAGAGAAAGAGCTCCACCCTCTGAAGTGAAAATCCAGTCAGTAGATTAGTGTTCTCATTTGCTGGGCCTATGACTGTAGGTGTGAGCCTACAGCCTGTTTTAAGGCTTCTTCTTACATAATAATTGTTCTAGTGACTGTCTTTTGAGAGCAGTTAATTCCAGAAGGGCTTTTTACAAATAGATCAAGTAATAGGCTTTCTCTGCTTGTAGCATCCATATGTCATAGTGGTTCTGTTCTACAACCACAGTCTACTAGTTCAGGGATAGATGTCCCACAGTCTGCAAGATACATGCAGCCTGCCAGGGCAGTCCCATCAGCTTGTTTCTACTTGGCCTCTTTTCCAAGTTTGCCGTGTCTGAACGCTAGATTAACCTATGTATCTGAGAATGATGAGCACCACTGACTAGACCATACCACTTACTCTACCAATGTTATATACCTTAAAACTGTGAAAGGCACGTCTGAGCACCTACCTCTAGCAGACTGCATCAGACTTGAATGAGACACTATGGAAATTTCAGAACAAAAGCTTATGTTAATGTTTCCAGCTTGTGTGCCTATGCCCAATATACAAGCCTACGGTTTTTCTTGTATTTGCTGGTAATAATTTAGGAAAAAGTGAACTGTGGTGAAAGCTTCTCAGATATGGGATGGAAAGTTTTCCTCACCAGATATTACCACTGACTGCAGCAGTTCCCCTTTCTGGGAAGCACGACCTTCAATAATCATTGATATAGAATGCTTCTAGGACCTTGGATTTATTGTTTCTCTTAAGTCTGACATTGAGCCTCTTTCCCCTTGCTTAGGATAGAAAGCAAAAGAGGATGTACTACTGTTAATGTTTTCTGACTTTTAATGCTAGGATGGTGATGTGGTTGCCCCTCATCTAACTCCAATGAAAAAAAGCTGGAATAATATGAGAGAGGATGAATGCAGAGCAGCTTCAGAATCCAGCTGCAAGCAAAGGCTTTCTTTTGATAAGTAATTCATTTCCTTTTGCACTATTCAGTCTCGTTCTTCAGAAGATGTGTAGCCCTGAGTATCAACGTACTTAAAAGCCAGTTTAATGGACTGTAGAAATTTACAGAACAATGCAGCAATGCATTTTACAATACAGCATATGTACAGTTTGTTTTAATGTAAACACTTAGACTAAGTGCATATTCAAAATGGACTTTTCAAAAAGTAACAAATAGCCTGTAACAAGTGGCCTGAAAAAATTTAATCATCATTTATTTTGAATGTATTGACGCTTTGTAGCAAGAGAAACTTTAAAAATTGAAATTCACTGTAATTACAAAAAGTACTGAAGACACATTACTGCTTTTCCTGATACTGATCCTTTCTTAAGGAAATAGTAATGCTGCATGAACTAGTAGAAAAACTGCAGCTCAATTCTTTGCAGTACCTGAGGAAGAGAGGAGTAAGTATGCTTTTTGAAATACAGTGAGATAATAGCACTTTGAAATAGCTATAGATGGCAACTTCAAGAACAATAAAACATTTAACAAAAAAATTTGGAGGCAAGGAAATGAGAGTTCTTTTTAATAACCAAAGATTACTTTTCTGGAATTCAAAAAGTTGACGAAGATGCAGTTCTCTTGCTATAAAAGTGACCATGCAATTTTCATTGCAGTAACAATGAATTTCAGTGACACACAGCCTTTTATTGTTTTTTATAGTGTATTTTTGATACATTGAATGTTATGTTTTTACTGCTACATTGAACTACAAAAACTACCCAAAACTTCCATTCTTTGAGCACTTGCAAGAAAGCAGAGCTGGTACCTGAATGTGAGTCAAAACACGTGGACAATTCTTAGCATGGCTAATTAGTCCCAGAAGGATGCTGCACGTGGCTCTGCTCCTTCTTGCAACCAAGTGCACCTTGTATCTGCATTACACTGTACTAGGAAGACCCCTTCAGGAATTCCTCCATTGTTGCATCCTTTCCCTGTTTGTGGCTTTGTGATGGCTGTTCCTGTGTTTTTTGTTGTGTTGTTTTGTTTTTTTCTCCTGTGTAGAATTATAAGGGTTCCTACAGTTTCCCTTATTGGTGATACTAACGTGAGTGTTGCTAAATGACTGTCCAGTTGAAAAAGTAAATGGGGAAGATTTTTTTTCCTCTCAGCTTTTACTCAGGTCTCAAATATTCTTTTTGAAGGCTGCTTTCATTAAATAAAATGCAAACGCTTGAAAAAGCTCACCGTCAAAACTAAAAATAGCAAGCAAAAGATTCTGTAATGCTGAGAAATTGGACAGAGTTTTAGATTTTTATAACATATGAAAAAAAAAAAAAGAAAGAATAGTTCAGCAATTGATTTTTGGCAGTCAAGCTTTGGTATCTAGGTTGCTTTCTGAAACTGACACAGTGGGAAGTCATTATAAGAGAGAACTTCATACCTCTTTTCATATCTGATTACACTTTCTTTGCCCTCTTTATTGTGGCAACTGAGAGCTATTAGGCAGAAGTAAAGAGAATGAGTATAAACTACTTATTCAGATTTAATTTGATAAAGTAACCAGAAATTGTTTTGTATTCTAGTGCTTTCTTATGAACTTGTGCTTATGTGTTTAACGGGGATGCTGTGCAGCCTCTGCTGTTCATGTCTTTAATGGTGTTTCATATCTACAGGTGTACCATGTAACTGCTATTGGAAGGTATTGTGACCTCTTTGAAAGAAATTTTTATTATGCTTCAATAACTAACATCATAGAGTGAAGGCATATATCTCCCTTATCTACATGAAATCAAGTATTTACTTGTTCAGAATAATGTCGTTTTCTTATTGTTGCTTGGGTTTGTTTTGAAGCTGTTCTAAAAGGTGCACTTTATGTTTGGGAAAAGTTTTTTGCTTATGTTAACCATGTGTTTCAGAAATTTGTACATAAGTCCATCAGATGTTAACTTCTGAGACAGAGCATTTCTTTTTCTCAAACATGTTAATCTGAGCCTCTCTGGACTAAAAATAAATTTATAAACAATGACTTTAATATTCTTTTAACGAATTGCAATGTGTGGACTTTATTATTAAAAACAGTAGTCTTTTTGCATAGTTATGAATGTCTAACAACTAAATGTGCTCCTAAAGGACAAATGCAAGTCTGTGGAGATGTTTGTCTGGGTCTCTACCAAATCTTTCAAGCTCTTGGAGATGGTTTCTTAATTTTCATTCAGTTAAATACAGTGCTAATGGTAATTGAAGGGGAGCCAGTTCAGCTGTCGGTAACACAGAGTGTGGGTGGGTGGAGGTTAGAGTCTAATATTCTCTGACCAGGTTCTTTTAAACATTCCACACATGGAGGGTATATAATTTAATATCAAAGATTACTTCTTTGAAGACATTTGAAGTTGAACAGGATTTTTGATTTAGCAGAATGGTACAGCAATATACTGAAATCATAATACAAGTGTAAGTTACACTTAGCAAAATATAGCAGTTATACAGTTCAATCACAATACAAGCGTGATCCCTGTTGCCGGTCTCTGTAGTATGCCCACCATCATGATGCTGGGCGTCCCCAGTCACTGCGAAGGAGTACGTGGGTTGAAACCAGCTCAAGCCCATTGCTCTCTTCAAAATTCTTTTGTTAGTGGTTCAGTTTTTATACTCCATGTTGGGCCAAGCTATGTATGCGCTCCCTCCCATGCTGGTCTGCTAACTCAGGAAGACAGTCACACTTTTTTGATGAACTGAGGGAGAAACATTTACAGCACCAGTGTATCCACTCACCTGGCATAGCTGTTTATTTAAAACAAGGGCCGCTATCCCGTCTCCTTTGTGTTGAGATAAAGTCAGCTTTCTGTGAAACAGCTGTGGTCAGTCACAACCTGCAGTATTATCCATTATAGTGGTCAGGTTGTCCAACTATCATGAAGGGGAAAAGAGGAAGAGTGTAAGTGAAGAGACTGTAACCAGAATAACTATAACCATTCTATGCCAGCATTACTGGTAGAAATATAAAATCAACCTGAAGATGTGCTGGAAACCTTGGTGGCGTAGGGGGAGGTTGTGAGGCAGTGCTGTAAAGAGGCATGGCCCATTGTGGCTTCCCAAGTATTAGAGCTTTATTATTTATTAGAGCCTTTCTTGAGTGTGTTTCGTGATGGCCTTTTTCCTTTTCACCAGCTCACGCACTCTTGCTAGCTTTGTGCTGTGCTAGCTTTATTCAGCAGTTAGTTTGGTTGTTTAGCTGCAGCAATGCTGTTTGCAGTAGGGAGAGATGAGGGTCTGACTTTCACTTGAGAAAGAAATCTGTATTTGCATCTTGAAAGCTGCCTGGCTACCCTGATGGCATTATTCTCTTGGTAAAGATCCTGTTACAATCCAATTTGTTCTCCACTTTAGTGGCTTTGACAGACATTGTAGCTTGCACCACTACAGTGTGCATCCTGGCCCAACTTGTCAATGCAGGCAGTGATGGTGAAGAGAGAAATTACCATGAAACCATGAGAGTACCATGAAACGTGAAGTTAGCAAAGCAGGAGCCAGTCTCTCAGCAACACACGTAGACATAGCCTAAGGACTTGCAGTATGTCTGATCAGGTATTTGTGGTAGTGTCGTGCCATGGGATCTTTGGTGGTCTCCTGTGAAGTAGTTTACATTTGCTCCCGTATTTGGGAGTAGTCTGAAATGAGGACTTCTGATGACCTTTGAGCACGACCTTGCTGCTCAAGGGAAATCACAGCATTGTCACTCAGCTGCTAAAGTGACATGACATTTGCAGCACCTCCCTTGGAGCCTATTCTTACCACAAGCCAAATGAAAGTGGTTTTAGAAGCAGTTTTTTGGTTTAGTGTGCTCAGAACTTTGTACAGTGAAGGATAGAGCCATTTCTCCCCATGCCTCAATAATCATCTGTTTCCCCATTGTATTTTAGTACCACAGTGCATAACATCCTCTTGATGGTTTCCAGATAGCAGATATGGGCATTGATGTCATAAGGTTCTGCAGTAGCAGCACTGGGATTGCTCGGGCCAACGGGTGCACGTTTTCCTCATGAACAGCAGTGGACTGCCAGAGGTGCAATCAGCATGTTGGCACGGTTACTGTAGGGCCAATTCTGCCCAAAGACCTTGGCAATTTTAAATGGTCCTGGGCTCATCGTGTTTCAGTGGATGAGAGTTCTGCATTCTTTCACTTTCTGCTTCAATAAATCCTTCTGTGATTCCTCAGTGCCATACATAAGCAAGCATTGAGGGTTGTGCATTAGCTGCAGTTTTCTATGGAGGTGGTGGTCTGGCAGGGTCCTGCTGCTGTTCATGATGCTTTTCCTCAAGACAGCAGCAGACCTTGGCCTTGCTCCTGCACTCCCTGGGGATCTACCCACAACTATCTGCATGGTTGTGAAAAGAAGAGCTGAACAGGGCTGATCTGTCTTTGTATCAGGAACCCATGCTGCGTACCAGGAGAAAAGCATTTGTGGGTTCTCATTAAGTGATGCCTCTGAGCTGGCTCTGCTGTGTGCTTCCAGCTAATCTTGTGGAGTATTTTAATAGCAGTGGGAATCACACTTGAACAAGAGGACTCTGTGAAGAGGATGGACGGGCACTGTGGGATGTCTGTCTGCTCCCTGAGGGAGGTGATGCTGTGTTCTAGACTGGTTTCGGTGGGTGTTAGATACCAAAAGCGCACGGTAGGCTGGTCGCCACTGAATGGCTGAGTGTGGGCTCCTGGCACGTGCTGCTGCGAGTGTCCAGGAGCCCTGTGTGAGAAAATGCCCATCATCTGCTTCCACGGCCCTGCTGCCTAGTGGTGCTATTGCTGGATGCCATGTGCAAGGCTATTTGAGTGTGGCTTGGAAATCAAGGCAGATCGAGTGGTTTGAGCATGAGAGAGAGCATCTTTTTGTTGGAGTGAGCAAGGAGGGAAGGGGTCAGCTCCTGCAATGGAGGGTAGTCACTAGCACAGCCTGGCTGGAGCTGTTCATCTATTAATAAATGGCTTTGGAAAAGGGGCGAGTAGTGAAGCATTGTGAGGAAAGAGAGGAGCAATTATGGAGCATCTCAGAAGAGGTATGGAAGACTGAGTGGGCAGTGAAATGGCTGGTGAAATTCAGTGCAGAAATATGTAAAGTAATGCAGTCTGGGCGAAGGGTGGGATGGAAGTTTCACCTACAAAATGATTCAGTTAGGATCACAGTTGACCACATGTGAGATTGTGGAGCAGTAACAGCTGCTTCAGCTCAGTGCCCAGTCACACTTACAAACAAAGCAAGTTGCATGTCAGGAATTACAAGGAAAGTGTGAGGAGCCAAACCAGGAACGCCGTTGTCCTGCTGTGGAAACCCCTGGGTCACCCTGCCTTGAATTCCACATGTGGGGCTGCTCCTTCTGGTCGGAAAAGAGACAGCAGAGCTGAGGAAGTTCAGAGGAGGACAATGAGGAAGCTGGCATGGCTTCCAGAAAGGAACGGCTGGAGATCTCCAACCTGGGAAAGAGCCAGCAAGCCATGGAGCTATAGAGACACTGGTGGGAAGGAACCTGTGGAGAGCTCTAGTCCAGCCCCCTACATAGAACAGGGCTGTCTCTAGCACTGGGTCAATTTGGGATGTCTAGCAAAGCCTTGATATTTCCCACCTCTGAAGGTGACTTGAGGGATACAAAGAGCCTGTGAATCCTACGTACAGGGAGAGGAAGGAGAGTGAACGCTAATTCATTCTTTGGCTCGAGCAGCAAGCTTTGGTCTCCTCATGCCGGAGCCAGGCCCTGAACTTGGTCGTTTTCAGTGTGGCAAGCTGTTTGGAATTTATATTTTCTTTCACTTGGTTTAGCCAATAGCTGTTTTGCTCACTGGTTTTCAATTTAATATAGAGTTTTCACTCCTTTTTTCCAGCCTACCAGGAGCAGCGCACATTGTGCCGGGGCTCCCTCGAGGCTGGCCCCACAGAGCTTCCTGCAGCCGCCTTGCCGTACTGCCAGCCTGCAGAGAGGTAGGATGTGGCATGGCCAGCGTGGTCACAGCTTGGCCAGGCAGTCTCTTGGTGACCAGCACAGCCTGCCCGGTGCTGGTTCAGGGTAGTGGAGAGGGAACAGCGTTGCACAGTGGTCTCCTCCCGCTTCTTTGATCCCATCTGTAGCAGGGGGAGTGACTGGGACAGCTCCTGGGGCCATGGCTGGGGAGCCAAAGCATGTACCACCTTGGCATCCTTGCTGTGATTGTGGAGGCCTGTGAACTGCAGGCACAAAACGAGCAAGTCCTGCACCAGGCAGCAGTGATGCCATGGGACTGCAACAGCAGAAATGAAACAGAGTCCAATGTCTGCAGGGACAGCAGGGCAGAGTGCCAGGCTGGAGGGCTGGAGTCGTCTGGGGGTGCTGAGCATCCCCACAGGAGATAGTGATGTCTGATGTCGGGGAGATGGCCGGCTTTATCACCTGGCATTGGAGCTGAATCGGGACAGCTCCTGCTCGGCAGAGGGGCCAGCAGGACTCAACAGAAGGAGGGTTCTGAGACTGGGAAGGGTTTGCACCTGCTCTGCAAGAGCATGGACCCATAGGTGGGACCCCACACAGGGAGCTAGAGTTAGGTGCTCTTCCTTTGCTCCTGATGCAAAGGGGGCTGTGACACAAGAAGCAGTGCTGAGATACTAGCCCTCGTTCTTTTGCGCTCTTTGGCACTGGGATTGGTGCTGGGTTTGGATTCAGGCCCCTCTAGTTGGTAAATGGGATGCCTTGACTCCCTGCCTGCTTGGGGCTGCTTTCTTTTCGCAGCTTCTCAGGGCTATTGTTCACACGGCAGAGACGAGCCTGGGAGAGCAGTCTGCCTAGCTCTTGCTGTTTATTGATGGGCCTTATTGATGGGCCTTAGCACCTTTCAGCCATGCAGGCACCTTCCCCTGGGCAGCAGCTGGTTTGCTGGAGGCTCTCTCAGCATGTGGTTCTTGTCACTGTCCTGCCAAGGGCACGCTGCTGTTGAATTTCCCTGCTGTTAACTTCAAATGCTGCCATCCAGGAAGCCCAGAGGTACCACAGTGGTTGGGCCTGCCTGGTCCTGCAACACGTGCCCTCCCCCTGGACACAGAAGAGGCTCTGCGTCTTTCCTGCCAGGCAGAGTGGTCTGACGTCGTTGGGCACCACAGCTGGTGCTGTGGTGGTTGTGGTGGAGGCTGGTCCTGCAGGCACCCAAGGGAGCCCTGGCATGCAAGCAGCAGCACTGCAGGGGCCAAGGTCCCACTGGAGCCTGTCCCCGTTGTGCTGCCCCCAGCCACTGTGCGGCTGTCAGCAAGAGAGGGGAACAAACACCGGCTTGTTGGGACAGGGTGGAGGGAGGTAGAGGTAAGGCAGTTCAGCTGGTGCTGACCTTCCCCTGAGCACTGCCCTGGCAGGCTCCGAGGGTGCTGGGGTGGGAGCCATGTGGGCTCAAAAGTATCCCCTTATATCTTTGTCCCAGACATGGGCAGCCAGGGTCAGGCCAGGCCCCAAACTTCCAAGGCCTGAATGCAGAATTCCTCCTGCGGAGAGAGGGGCTCGTTGTTGAAGGTCTCGCAGGGATGGCTCCCCCCGTGATACAGATCTCCGTCCAGCCACAGCCCAAATTTCCCGCTGGAAAGATGCAAACAGCACAGTAAGCTGAGGGCTCCTCTCTCACCTCCCACAGCTCCACATGCATCAGGGCTGCCGGACAGGGAGCTAACAGGTGCTCCAGCCCCACCGCCCTGGAGCTTGGCTGCAAGGAGCCCTGGCAGAGCTAAGCCTGGGGCTGGTTTGGCACCTCCAGAACTACCTCCCCACTCTACGTCCCTGCCCTGGGATACCCTCCTGCTCTGCAGCCTGAGCATGCAGCAGCCAAGGATTGCAGGTACGAGGGCCGGGGCGGAGGTAAGCGCCTTAGTGCAGGGGTGATGAGAGGGGAAAAGCAGCCATCCCTGCCGTAGGCACCCCTCCAGCATGGCCGCTCCGTCAGTGGGCAGGGAGAGGGCAGTCCTGCCAGCAGTGGGGGCAGAGAGATGAAACAGTCGGTGCTGCTCAACTAGATGAGTTCTTGGGCTGTTCTCAGCTTTGAAAGACCGGTGGGAGCCCTGGCCCTGCTCAGCAAGGCAGCTTGGATTAGCCCCCATTGCCCTGGCCAGATTGTGGCACTGGTGTGTGCCCAAACCCAGATGTTCCCCAGTTCTGAGGTCTGCAGTTGGTGCTGAGCCCTGTGCTACGAAAGAGGGGCAGCTGTGCAGGCAGCGGGCAGGCACTGACTGTGCCTGAACCATGGCCCTGGCTGCTCCTCACGAGCCGGATGGAGCAGTTCAGGGCTGGGGGAGCCTGTAGCCAGGCGAAGCCTCCAGCATGGCCCTGGGCCTGTGCTCCTACCTGCCGCCACCGATCATCAGCAGGTCCATGTCTCCTTTCATGAAGAAGCTGTTCCTGCCCGTCCACGTGAACACCTGCGGGGGAGGCAGCAGTCAGCCTGGGACCTGTGAGCCAGGAAGCAGGCGCCCCGAGCAGATGGGGCAGCAGGAGCGCACCCAGGTTGGTGCAGCGAAGGCAGCCCAGAATCAGGGCCAGAGCTTGGGCCTGCCTAAGGAGAGCTGCCAGCACACAGGGCTGTGGTGGGGCTTGTGCCCTTTGATTTCAGCTTTAAAGCTTAAGCGCCTGGAGTTGTGTAAGTACATTGAAACAAGCCCATGGCTGCAGAGCAAAGTTTGGCAGTGCCTGTCCCAGCTGGTGCTGAGCTAAGCCCAGGTGAGAAGAATAAGAGTCGACCCTGACACCCATAGCTTCAAAACATCATTCACGAGCCGATTCCTGCCCTGATTAATTCAGAGTGAATCACAAGGCCTGGAGGGCGGTGGTGGGCACTGCGCACAGGCGGCATGGTTCCTCCCTGCTCAGAGCTGCCCCAGGTGCACAGCCCCACGCAAGCGATCCAGCCACAGCCACTTTGCCGCGAGCGCTTCCCCCTATCCTGGGCACCAAGCAGTTTTGCTCCGCACTGCCATGCTCCCGGGGCTGGGCACGTGCGCCTAGCCGCTCTGGCTCCCTGATGAGCCCTGGCCAGGGCTGCTGCAGGCACTCAGGGTGATAATGCAGCCTGCAGAGGGGAACAGGAGCCTGAGGCTCCCCGAGCTCGTCTGCCTGCGCGTCGGGCCCCGCTGCCGTGAGCTGGGATTGCCCTCTTGCGCACCGTGCCGTACTGCAGTGGCAACGTGGCCCACGGAGCTGGGCCTGCTCCCCGCTGGGCCCCGGCTGCCCCCCACATGTGGCCAGGGGGCATCTGGGGCAGCACGAGGGAGCTGCAGTGGCTCCCCGAGGGCCTCCTGCTACCAGGCAGCCTCCCCCTTGCAGGGGGTCAGTGACTCCCACCTTGAGCTCCGGGGAGAAGGAGAAGAGAAATGTTTCCCCTGTGCCATAAAAGCAGTTGCTCATGCGAATGGTGGAGGTGCAGAAGGCACCGAAAGCCTGGAAGGGAAGCAGAGGGGAGATGGTTACAGTGGCACACGTTGGCGTGCCTTAGCAGGAGTCTCGGCAAACATGGCAAATCCCCCACTGATCCAGCTCTCGGAGGTGTAGTCGTGAGGATCCTGGCTTGCTCCATTGAGGGAATGGTGTGAAAAAAAAAAAAAAAAGAGGAGCACATCAAATCTAGGAATGGTCCTGAACTGGGGGGGACACACCAGAGGGCAGAGCTGCCACGCGGGGGGACCTCAGCTGGCTGACCAGAGGAGTAGGCCAACAGGAACCTCAGGGAGCAAAATGCACAGCCCTGCCCTGCGAGGGAATAACGCCCCACGTGGCAGGGCTGGCGCAGGGATCTTTCCTCTGCTCAGCACCGGACGGACCCCTCCCTCTGCGTACTGGGGCCTGGGTACTTGGGCTCCCCAGTACGAGGCAGACACCAACATGCTGGAGCAAATCCAGCGGAGGCTACGGAGCCAGCTGGGGCTGGAGCACGGGACACGCGAGGAGAGGCAGGGAGGGCTGAGTCTGTTCAGCCTGGTGAGGAGGAGGCTGAGGGGGATTTCACTGCCTCAGCCTGCTGCCCCCTCCACCTCCTGGTGTTTTGGTGCTTGCTACGATGCAGGGAGGCCTGGCCTGCAGGCTCGCGTGCAGTTCATTTCGGACTGAGGGTAGGAGGGCCTGGCCATACCTGCGCCTCAGTGTCTCTGATGAGCAGCAGCACAGGTGAGCTGAGATGGTTCATGCGCCGGTACATGGTCTTCAGGCTGAACCCGTCCCTCGTGGTGCAGTACAGTAGGCTCCAGGGCTGCTGGGTCAGCCGGAGGGGCAGGTGGGGCACCAGCTAGGGCAGAGAATGGTCAGTGAGGGCTGGTCAGGCTGCTTCCCACCCCCACCGGCCTGCCCAGCAGCACCCATCCCACAGCAGCCCCAGGCCTCTTCCTAGCTCTTTTCCTCCTGAGCTGAACCCCTAGCTGCTTGCAGGGAGCCTGGGGCTTGAGGCCTTGCCCTCTACTCAGCCCTGGGCTCTGCTCTCCAGGCTGGGGCAGCACAAAGGCAGACCAGGGCAGTGCTGCAGTGGGAGCTCCTGGCCCCCCAGCAGCCTCCGTGGAGGCTGCCCCAAGGATCCCCCCCCCCCCCCCCCCGCCTTGAGCATCCTCATCCCCTGAGCACCTTCTAGGGAGGCTCCTCTGAGCATCCAGGCCCCTTCCAGCATCCTCCCAGGAGGCCACAGGGCCTGCAGGCAGGCAGAAGCAGTTCCCAAGTACTTCTCTAGGCAGCCCTGTGCCTGGGGGCCCAGAGATGCTCCAAAACAGCAGAGGGCATCTTCCCTCAGAGAGGGAAGGGGCCAATTGCTCTTAGTGTTGCAGGACAGGAAGAGCGAGTGATACAGCGCTGCTCCTGGAGCGGGTTAGCACATGGTAGGCAGCCCAGGGCGAGGGGCTCCGTTTTTCTGCACTCCGGCAGGATGTGGGGCCTGATACCTCCAGGGCTGGCACCTGAATGTTCCCATTACAGGATCCTTGGGGAGCCCCAGCCTGGCCATGGCAGATCAGTCTGTCCTGATCCCCCCTCCCCCCAGGGCCCACGCAAGTGAGCTGGTAACGGGGACACTGTGCTGGGAAGCCATGCCCCAGGCCAGGCTCCTCTTCTCCAGCAGTGCTGGGCCATACTCACTGCCCCTTCCTGAGGAGCATGGGGCGCTGGCTGGGCCTGGGCCTTGCACCCGGGGGCAGGCTGGGCAACACTAGTCCAGCCTCGCACTGGACAGATTCCTGGCGTGACATAGGCCGTGCCTCCACAGTGCCGGGGAGCCAAGTGCGATGGTGGGGCAGCCAGAGCTGAGGCCCCTGTGCTGGCAGGATGGTCCCTCACCTCCTGGATCTCCTTGGCCTGCAAGATGCTGCTGGGCTCACTCAGCTGCAGCTTGCAGGGCTCCTCCGGGGGCAAAGGCGCCACAGGCACATCTTCCCCACCTGGCTGCCCCTCGTCATCCGGCTCAGCACATCCCGGGGGCAGGTCCTCGTCTAGGTCCACCTGGGGGCAGATGGGAGGTGAGTACCCCTCCCTCCCCTGAGTCCAGCATCCTTGCCTCCAAGGGAGAAGGGGTACTTGGATGGCAGCATCCCTCAACCTGGCCCCATGCTTGGTCTCCCTGACCTTGCACAGGGGACAGAGGCCGGATGGAGGGGCTCGAAAGCCTCCCCAGCCCACGGGGGCTCCTTGGCACAGCCTCCAGCCTAGCTTCCTGCTGTGCTGTGCTCCTGGCCCGTTGTTGCATGTGAAGTTCAAGACTGCTGAGCCAGCAAGGGAGGAGGGAGCTTCCACAATCTCAGCACTACAATCCTCATCTGAAGGATTTGGCAGCCTCGAATAGCTGCCGAGCACTTCCCTGTGGGGAGAGAAGGGCTGGCCTGTCCCCTTGCCCGAGAGCACAGGCAGGGACAGGGATGGCTCAGGATGGGTGGCAGCAGCTCATGGCACCGGTTTCACCTGGCCATGGCCCACATTTGCGGGGGATATCGGCGCACAGCCCAGGTCCTCAACCCAAAGGCAAAGGAGGGGATTGTGAACCTGAAGATCCTTTCTCTCTCTAAAGAAGATCTTTCTCTCCCCCCCACTCCTAAAGATTATATTTGAATGTCCTTTCTGAGACATTGCAGCCACCAGTCTAAAAAAAGAAGTGCAGCCGTGGGTGCGTGATGGGAAGGGACCTGCTTGGCTGTGCCGCGCAGCTCTGGGCAGCCGCAGCGGGATGCAGAGGGCAGGCAGCGGGTGGTCATGGGGGCTGCTGTCCCCGTGCCCTGGACGGGGCTGCTGCCTGGTCCCAGCGGCATGAGGCCTCGCAAAGCTGCCCTGGGCCACGCGGGTTCCCAGGGTGATGCTGCCCCTGGGGGTTTTGGCGGGTCTGGTCTGGGGTTCATGGTAGCTGTGGAGCCGGGGGGGCCAGCTCAGCTCAGAAGGTGTCTGGCACCTCATGCCCGAGGGAGGGAGGGCAGCAAGGCCCAGCCTGCTGCGGTGCTGGGGGGGGCGTCAGGGTCCCGGAGGATGGTGTGGGACCAGGCTCCGCAGGCCAGCTCTCTCCCAGGCACAGCACGGCCACCTGTCCCCGCAAGGCTCGTCCACCCTTCCCTGCCTGCTGGAACAAGCAGAAAGTACCGTACGGACCCGGAGAGGAAAAGAAGGACCAAGCACTGCCTGCTCCAGAAGGGCAGGTGACCTGCAGGCCCTGGGGTGGTTAAATCCCTCTGGCAGCTGGGCAGCTCCCAGAGCGTGCCTCATCCCCCCTCGCTCGCCCACAGCCAGCCTGGCTGGCTGCCTGGCGCGGCCGCTTCCTCTCCCTCCCTCCCCACCGGCAGTCCCAGCGGCTCTCGGCCGCCGCCGGGCCCCCACCGCAGCGCAGCTCGCCACCGCCGGCTGGGAGCTGCCCTGCCAGCCCCGCCGGGCGTTTGCGCCCTCCAGCTCTGCTTGGGGCTGTCCCGGCAGCCCGGAGGCCTGGGCTGGGCCAGGCCCTGACGCCCTCGGCGCCTCCCCGAGGCAACCCTTGCCCCAGCGCCAGGAGATCCTGGCTGCTCCCATGCAAGGGCTCGCTCTGAAGGCAAAGCGCTGCTGTTGGGTGCAGGGGCCGCCGCCACGCGGGACCTACCAGGAGGTGGTAGCGGGCACGGAGCCCCTTCATGGCAGGCGGGTGGGTGTTTCTGGCAGTGCCTAGAGCAGGGCTGCCTGGGACAGGTGAGCGGGGCTGGTGCTGGCTGCAAACCTCAGTTACGCCCTGGTGTTAAAGTTTATCTGCAGCCCCTCCCCAGCTACCCAGCGCCTCGGCCTTCTCCACGCACACCCCTGTGACGCAGAGCGGTGTGGCTGCCTTCCTGGCTGTCACCTGGGTGGCACAGGGCCTCACCAGCTTCCCCCTGCTCTGGTAGTGAGGGCAAGTGGAGGCGGGGCTGCCCCAAGGATGGGCTGCCCCGAGGATGAGCTGCCCCGAGGAGGGGCTGCCCCGAGGATGAGCTGCCCCGAGGATGGGCTGCCCCGAGGATGAGCTGCCCCGAGGAGGGGCTGCCCCGAGGATGAGCTGCCCCGAGGATGAGCTGCCCCGAGGATGGGCTGTCCCGAGGAGGGGCTGCCCCGAGGATGGGCTGCCCCAAGGATGAGCTGCCCCGAGGATGAGCTGTCCCGAGGACGGGCTGCCCCGAGGACGGGCTGCCCCGAGGACGAGCTGTCCCAAGGATGGGCTGCCCCGAGGATGAGCTGCCCCGAGGATGAGCTGCCCCGAGGATGGGCTGCCCCGAGGATGAGCTGCCCCAAGGATGAGCTGTCCCAAGGATGGGCTGCCCCGAGGATGAGCTGCCCCGAGGATGGGCTGCCCCAAGGATGGGCTGCCCCGAGGATGAGCTGTCCCAAGGATGGGCTGCCCCGAGGATGAGCTGTCCCAAGGATGGGCTGCCCCGAGGATGAGCTGCCCCGAGGATGGGCTGCCCCGAGGATGAGCTGCCCCAAGGATGAGCTGCCCCGAGGATGGGCTGTCCCGAGGATGGGCTGTCCCGAGGATGGGCTGCCCCAAGGACGGGCTGCCCCGAGGACGGGCTGCCCCGAGGACGAGCTGTCCCAAGGATGGGCTGCCCCGAGGATGAGCTGCCCCGAGGATGAGCTGCCCCGAGGATGGGCTGCCCCGAGGATGAGCTGCCCCGAGGATGAGCTGTCCCAAGGATGGGCTGCCCCGAGGATGGGCTGCCCCGAGGATGGGCTGCCCCAAGGATGGGTTACCCTGAGGCCAGGCTGCTGCAAGGACGGGCTGCCCCGAGGAGGGGCTGCCCCGAGGATGGGCCGCCCTGAGGACTGGTGCTCACAGCTGGGCAGCTTGTTCTGGGGGCAAGAGGCAGGGGGCCATGTGCAGGCTGAGCTGTGGGTGTTTGCTGAGGTGAGATGTGGCAGTCTGCAAATTGGGAGGGGGGATGTGTGTGTGTGCAGATTTGTGGAGGGCTTGGAAAGCCTGTGTGTGTGCTCTGCGGCGGCTATGGGGCAGCACAGAGAGCACCCGGCCCCACCGCCCGGTGCCTCCCGGGCCCTCTCGTGCCATGTTGCCCTGGCACACACTGGGGACCATCGCTGTGTCTCATGTCCCCTCTAGCATCTGTTCACTACTCAGGAAAAATCATGCTGCAGTCCAGCAGAGCCTCCGGTGACCACCAGACCACAGGGCCTTGAGCTCAGCCCCTCTATGGCCGCTTCTTTTGGAGTCCTGTGACAGCACCAGTCCCTGCATTGCCGCCACCTCCTACGCCAAGACAGGGCCAAGACAGCCCTTTGTGGGCTCCTGCGCTCCCCTGGCTGCGCTTGTGAGCTGGCGACAGGGACGTGGGTATTTATTCCCTGCTGAGGGGACCCTTGCAGCTTCTGTGGGAGCTGTTACCTGACTGGAGCTCTCCTCTCTCTAGGGCTGCCCCCTGCCCCGCTCCCTGCAGCCCCACGGCAGCTCCCTCAAAGGGACTCAGGGAAAGCCTGGGGCAGCCCCTACCCAGGCACCGCGGCCCGCACTGCCCCCGTCCTCGCAGCCCCAGCCCGTGGCGGGACTGGCACGACACCGTGCCCGGGCACTTACATGGTCCCTCGCAGAGGCGGGCTGGCCGGGTCCCACACGGTACTGAGTGCGGGCCCCCGCCGCAGTGGGTCGGCTGGGAGCAGATGGGCAGGTGCCTCTTGGCTGTGGGAGCATCACGAGTGGCTCTGGCAAGTCACTGTGCAGCTGGTGGCTGTCACCTCCTCCGTGCTCCCTGGCTGGCACATGGCTCCGGCGGGGCTGTGGAGCCACCGAGCCCATTGCTAGGCAGGGAACATCACTGGCATCCCACCCCCCCCTCCCCCCCGCCCAGGATTATTGTTTTGGGATCAACAGATGGGGCATACTCTGTATTGCTATTTGCAACATGACTGTTGCAATGATTGTATCAGCTGTCAACATCTTGCCCCAGAAAGGCAGCAGCTGGCTGGCCCCAAGGTGGGGGGGGAAGGGCCGCTGCAGGGCACAGGGTGATGCCTTTGCTCGGTTGAATGGGGCAGCTCCGGGGTCGAGGCATGGGGGATGGCACTGACCTCACCTTCCCCTTGCCCCAGGAGGCTCTGGACCACATGTGCATTGGTGTGGACATGTCCATGTGTGTGTCCATGGACCTGCTCACCACACACCTGATGTATATATATAATCCTGTTTGTTTCTGCTGTGGACCCCACATCCAGCAACTCTGTGGGGCTGAAGAATGGGAGGGTGCAGTGCCTTGTGCCGGGTCAGTGCCTGAGGGAGCGGTGGAGTGGTGCTGAGCCCCTGTCCCATGCCTCCTGCTGCTGGCTGGCCCTCAGGAGAGGACTGTGCTTTCCAGAGCTGGTTGTTCTTGCTACAGGACTGACACTTTTGTTTGTTCAGTGCTTTCCAGAGTTGTAGCTAGAAGAAGCAAAGTCCTGGAGATGGATCAAGGTATGGGTGAGCTGGTGGGTGAACCTGCTGGGCCCCTGGGAGAGCCTTGGCTCGATGGGGAAATCACAGGCTGCACAAGATAGAAGGGGAAACTCTGGGGTTGGGGCATCCCTCTGCTGTAGGCGCAGCCAGAGGAGCTGCACCGAAGCAGTCTGAGGCTTGCTCCTGCCAGCCACCATGAGCACTGCCATGGCTGGGCTCAAGAGGGTCCCACCTACCCCTAAAGGAGCGCTGTTGCTGTTGCAAAATCGATGCCCCACAACAGGAAGCACCAGAGATGAGCTTGGCAGCCCAGGTGTAATGACTGCCCGTTTATGCAAATACATCACACACTAGGTAATTACAGGCGCATGCAGTGCTGTAGAGTGAAAGGCAGTGCCCTGCCTGGCTGCATGACCTTCACGGGGAGCTAGCTGATGGCTTATTCCTGCCTCACCGTTCAGCGCTGGGCCCCAGGCCTTATCTACTGTTCAAGTGCTCTGGAAGGGATCAGCGGTTTGCTGTGAGGCTTTTTCGTGCTGCAGCCTGCCACCTTGCCCAGGCGCTCATTGCAGAGGCATGTGCCTTGGGCTCTGGCTGCCCCTGCTCTGCAGCTCGACAGCTCGCTGCCCCTTCTGGGTTTTGAAGTCCGCCTCGGCAGTTCTAGGCTGGCTATGGTCCTGAGGCTGGGTCCAGTGATGGGAGGGCCAGGTGAGCTTCCCTGCACATGGCACAGCTGGCAGTTGGCATCTGTCAGGTCCGGGTGCACCAAGAGTGCTGGTCCAGGTGACCAGCCTCATCTGACCCCCCCCCCCCCAACACACACACACTGCCCACGGCCCAGGAGGCCCATTTAGGCTCAGCCCTTCGCCCTTTGCTGTAGGTGCGCCTGCCTCCGCATCTGCATCTGGCTCTGCCTCCTGGACGGAGCCCTCGGACCCATGTTGTAGCCTCATCTCCAGCCCTGTCTCTGCTCCTGTCTCCTGCTGCTTCTGCCTGGACTCCCTGAATGGACTGTGGATCCGCTTTGTCACTGGCTATGTACAGGACTGTTGATGGCCCTGCCAGCAGCCCTGGCTCTGCCCACCGCATGCAGCTCCTGCAGGATGGCGCTTTGGTGAGGGCACTGCCAGCGCTGGGGTTGCTCCCAGCTTGTCTCCCCTTGTGGGGCAGCCTCTCTCTTGCTCCTCCCTGACAGTGGGTACTCGTGGCTGCCTCTGGGTGTCCGACGATCATCAATCCTTGGGCATTCTGCAACTCACCAATCTGAGGGAGATTTTTTTTTCACATGCTCCCTCTCAACATACACTGTTCCCCTCTTTGGCCAGCAGTTTCTCCATCCACATGCACAAGCACCCAGAAAGCCCCTTCACACACGCTCGTGGCAAAGGGATCGTTGGGACACACTGACCTCCCTGGAGAGGGCTGGGGCACACTGAAAACTTGTCTGGCCCTTGAAATTCAACATAACGGGGGGGGGGGGGAATTGCTGAACAGGGTCCTACACACCCTGCAGCACAAGTGGCCAAAGAGCAGGAGGCACTTGCATGAATGCAGAGAGTTTAACTGAGAGCATTTTGTAGGGATGCATGGGAAAGGCTGGCAGGGAAGAGATGACTTTGGGCACAGTCCCATCCTTCTGCATGGTGGTGTCACTTGGGATGTCCTGGTCCTCTGGGCACAGCCTGCTCTTACTGTATGGCTGGAAACACCACCTGTGACCATCATGATGGCCCAGATCAGTTCTGCCTTGCATGTTGTGGAGCTGTACCATGTGTGGGATCTCACCCAGACAGCATGTGAGCAGGAGAAACGGCTCTCCTAGAGGCCAAACGCATCACATTACAAGCACAAAAATTATCCTGTTCATGAGCTAGTCCAAGATGGTTAATAACAGCAAATGGAAATTGCATATATATACATATCATATTTATATATACATAAATAACAGTCACTTATACATACAGCCATAGGCTTACTGGAAACAGGTTAACAACTTCATATTGGCAGTAAGTTCTGCAGTCTTCACTTCTCAGTGCGTAGGCCTCATAAATACGTCGATTGTAGTTGTGTGCCACTTCCCTCCAAGTAGACCTTTTGGTAGTTCAATTGCGGAATTATGTACTGCCCCCGTCCAGGGGATGACTCATCATATGATTACACCAAAATACAAGTGCAGCAGTTGGAAAGATGAGTGTCAGAATACTGTCTGCAATTGTTCTGGTGGCGACAGTCAAGACATTCTCTTTATTCAGACGGTGGAAAGTCACCAGCCTCCAGCGTTCCTTCTCGTCCCATTTCCGCATAAAAAACATTATCAAACATTAGGTACAGGCTTTGCAAGGAATAACGTGTCCCCTCCACAGGCTTAACAAGGGTCTTTGCATACCTCATAAAAGAACATTGACCCTGTAAAATTTGTAGAGCTTTAGAATATTAGAGGTTAAAAATACCCCACAACTGCAATTAAAGCATCATTGTAGCTTGTGTTCCATAAAGATTTAGATAAAGCTACCTACCATCCTGTGTGCTGGGGGGGCATTAGGGTGTCATCTACGTAATGCACTGCCTCAGCCATGGGTGGCTGAGCAGCTGCATGAGGCTGAAACGGCCTGGTGGCCAACAGAAGGTGCGTTAGCAGATCCCTGAGATACGCGGGTAAAACAGCATTGGTCCCTGCATGCAAAAGCAAATTTATGCCAACAGTCTTGCTGAGCCCAAAGATAGGTCAAGCACTAAAAGCCACCCAGTGCCAACCAAGGCCAAAGTGTCTGATCATTACTTCTCTCTTACCCCTTAACTGACCAGAAGAAAACCGCAGTGGGCAGCATTTATCCCATATGTGCCTCAGAGCCATAGGTCATGCTTGGCTTGTCGCGCCGATGATAAGCTGTTGTGGCCGCAGGCACAGCCCCAGAGCACAGGGGATGTGACAGGGAGGGACTCCAAGGGCTGTGTTCAGCGCCCTGAGCTCCTGCCTGCGGATGAGGCTGTGGGCTCAGACTGGGGCAGGCAGTGGTGGGTCCAGAGGGGGTTTCGCCATGATGTGGGGCAGTGCTGCTGGTGCCCAGATGAAGCCCTGGCAATGGAAGACCCTGGCATGCACAGAAAGACCTAGGTAGATGGATCTCAGTGAAGTTTGCCCCCTCCCAGCCCCACAGGACACCTGACTGAGTTTCTCCAGCAGGGAGCAGGCTGTGGAGCTTGGGGGTTAGAGCCGGGGGGGGGGGGAGACAGGGAGAGCTGAGCTCTGCTGGTGGTGCAAAGGCCGTGGGGCCACCTGCCTAGAGCTGGGCTCCCCACGATGGGTGTGGGGTCTGGAGCCCCTCTGCCTCCCCACGGTGAGCCTGGCATGAGCGAAGGCAGGGAGGGGAGCAGGGCAGCAAGGCAGAGGACGGGGAAGGACCAGTGGGCGAGCAGAGAGGTCTTATCGCTCCCTGTCCTACTCCAGCCCCAGATGTCTCCCGGGTTTTCGTCTGGGGAGGGGACGGTGAAGGAGACTCCTCCGCAAAGCCCTTCGCCTGCTCTGCCTCCTTCTGTGTTGGGGGGAGGTGCGTCTTATAAGGGACGGGGAGCTGCCTGGAAAGGACCGCCTCGTCTCGGCGGTGAGTTTGTTCAGCCCTCAGCTGCCGGGCTAGCAAGGCAGACGTTTGGCTGCTGTTGGTGCAGGGGATGGTGCCTGGCGGGGAGAGGGAAAGCGGGGGCTAGGGCCGCTTCCTGTGGAGCCAGCACAAAGCGCTCTGTCTGGGGGCTGCGATTCCCTGCAAACTTGGCAACGTTGGTAAATGAAATGCTGGTGCAGTGTCTTCCAGGCAATCATTTCAGTCCAGCCGGCCGGGGAGGAAAACGGTCCCTGAGCTGGGTCTATACAGCAGTGTTTTTCCCAAACTGGTCTCTGTTTGCTCAGAGAAAGGACTTACAATACAGCTGTGCTGCAGGTGGGTTTGGGCTGGAGGGCTCCTATTTGCTTCTCTCTTCCTCCGGCAATGGGGAAAGGGACTGAAGCGGTGGCATTGCAAGTCTGGTGAGGCAGTGGGCATGGAGCAAGGGGTCGGGGCTGAGCCCTGTGCCCGGCCTGGCTCATCCCTTGGTCCTGGCCGCCGCGGGCTGCAGAGGAGCCTCCTGAGTTGGGAGCGGGGTCACTGCCTGTGCCAGGAGCTGCGGCTCCCTGGCAGGCCGGAGCGGAGCATTTTCATCTCTCCCTGAGCCTTCCTGTGTCCCAGGGCGGCCGGGGTGGGCTGGGCTGATCTGAGTGGCCAGCACTCACCAGCCAGGTTTGGCTCCAACCCTCCGTGCAGCCACGTGAAGCCTCCCCACACTGAGAGCGGGGAGCTCCCCCAGCTCTGCCTTTGCTCTTGCCCGTGCAGCTCCCGCAGCATGGGGGAGCTTTGCCATGGATATTCTGTGCTTTTTGATGCCGCTGGGAGTGTTTTTCGCTGGCCCGGCCCCAGCTGAAGCACCCGGTCTGGCCATTCAGGTGTGAATTGTGCTGTGCTGGGTTACCCGCAGGCTCAGCAACCATGATGCTGTGACCATGGGGAAGGGAAGCCGTGGGCTCGGCCGGGGCTGGGGTTTGGAGCTGCTGGAGTGTGTGTGTGTTGGGGGGGGGGGGCACAGACCCCATATGCAGAGCCACACGCCTGCACCTGCTTAGGGGAAATGGTGGGGAGGGGGTTTTGAGCCTGAGGATTGATAGGGGGAAAACGCCTAGAATTTTCAGTCCTACCGTTTCTCTATTAAAACACACATTTTCTCTTCCTAAGTGCTTGTTGCTGAAAATAACCGCTATTTCACCTCTCGCCCACCCCTCTGCCAGCTGGAGATACAAAGAGTGAGGGAACTTGGTTGCCCTCCAAAGGAGCAGGACCTGGATTTTGCCTTGAAGAGCAGTCACAGAAAGAAGGGGGCCTGGGCTCGCTGGCTTGCTCTGCTCCCCGCAACCCTCACCAGGGTGCTGTGCTGCAGGAAGAGCCAAGCAGGAATGAGACAGTAGCACTGTGCTGGGCTGTTCTTGCTCTTAGAAATAAAACCCGGAGCAAGCCACTGCTGAGACAAGGTGACGTTCAGTTTATTCAATGCAGTTTGCTTAACCCCTGTTAATAGCTTTCAGAAGGAGGCATCATCCCTTCCCACCCCCAGGCTGTCCTGCAGCTCCTGTGCTGGGAAAAGCTCACTGCTGAACCACTGGAGCTGGAAAGGGGCAGCCAATGGCTATAGCTGTCTTGTTATTTCCTTGCACTAGGAAAAAGCTCGTGCCAGAAGGGGCTGTTTCTTCTCCTTGAGAGATGCTCCCTTAATCCCAGCACGAGCTTTCCCTATTTTAGTATGGCTCTTGCAAGCACAGCTCCAGCTGAGCTAGCTCCAGTCCCTCTTTCAGTCCTCTCACTAAATGTTTGCATTCAAGGCAGGGGAGAAAGTATTTTGGTGGAGAAGGCCAGAAGGAAGCAGGGAAGATGGGAACAGCCCCAGTCACAGCTCAAGTGAGCTCTGGGGGGGGGTACAAAAAAGCCCCCCAGGGTTCCTGCCACCACCCAAGGCACTTTTAGGCTCTCGGCCTTTTTGCTCTTACAAGTGCCTTGGGTGCTGGAGCTGAGCTTATGAGAAGACTCTGGTCCCTGAAAGGGAATCGCTTGCCATTTTTGGGGTAGTCGGAGTTGGTGCAGACACAGGCTGTGCAACTCCCGGGCTGCTCTGTTTGGGGAAATGGGAGCCTGCCCCAGTTCCTCAAGGAGAAACGTTGTGTCCTTCTTGCGATGCAACCAATGCAGTTGAGGTCAAACCACATCTTTTCCTCCTGCCCCATCCAGTGGTTCAGGCTGAAACAGCACTTTGCTGTTTGGAATAACTCAAACAACGAAATACAGCAACATCATGGACCTCAAAACCTGAAGCCCTCCAAAAGGGGCAGCTGCTGCTTTACCTCCCTTTACTGGGGCAGGGACGTGGTGATGGCTGGGAACTGCCAGCCAGGCAGGGCCAGAGAAGCTCCTCGCAAGGGCAGCGGCCCGGGAGAGGAGGCTGCTCTACCCCTCGGCTATATGATCAGAGTGATGCTGGGGGCAGGCACAAGTTCTGGGCTGTCTCGCTGACTTTCTGCTAACGCTTCCGCAGTGCAGGATATGTTAGAGCTAAAACCAAACACAGTTCTGTTTCCCCCATCTTGCAACCCTTCTTTGGCAGGCAGTCCTGCGCCCAGCCCTCGCTTCGGACTGCTCTCAGGCTGAAGCAAGGAGCGCATCCCCTCTGCCCACAGCCTGGACACTGTGCTGCAGGCAGCACTGCCAGGGTTGGACACCTCAGGTCTCCAAAGAAGAAAGGCATTAGCCAGCAATTTGCTTCTGCCGAACACTGCCTCACTTGGCCACAGCTCTGCCAGGAGAATGAGTTTTTAGGGGCACCAATTGCACCCAGCAAACTTCCCTGCTAGTAACTGCAGGGAAACTAAAGCAAGACAAAAAAAAAACCTGAGCAGCAGAAGGTGTCAGGTTTAGAGAGTTTGGGTTTTTCTTTGCTTACCAGCTTCTCTGTCCTCCAGTGCCAGGGTCTGCATGGAAAGCAGGATCTAGCCAGGTGCTCCTGCCGCTGCTGAGCATCCTCCCTGGGCCGGGCTGGGCTCCGGGGGGTCGCAGCAGGGAGGGCTAGATCCAAGGGAGCCGCTCTGCACTGCTGCTACCCGCCTGGTGATCTCATCTGGGACCCCCCCGCCCCCGAGCAGCCTGAAAAGGAAGGTGGAGGGCTGAGATGGGCCAGGACCCATTCTCTCTCCTTTTCCTCCCTCGGGCACGGGGCTGTGCGGTACCTGCAGAGTATTTCAGTTGAGCCCGCAGAAGGCCTTAGGGCTCAACTCTACCTCCTTGGGAGGTGCTGGCAGTGGCTGGAGCCCCCTGGCAGCTCTCCCCATGGCATTAGTGCCTGGGGGGCCCAGGGCACTGAGCAGGGGCTGGGTGGCCCAAGGGGAGCCTAAGCTCCTCCCGGGGGGGGACATTTCCTGCAAGGGCAGCAAACCAGCGATGTCCTGGCATCAGAGGGTCAGCACAGGGCTGCCCCGCACCCCACCAGCCTCCCTGACCCCCTGCCTTCTCCCCCAGCCCTTCTCCTTGGATTGCCCTCTGCACCCCAGCCCTTTCCCTTGCTGCTCCGTGGGGTCACTCCTGCCTGCCTCCCCCTGCGCAGTGGGCCTCTCCCAGACCCCAATGGTCGCTGTCCAGGGCTGCCCTCTTCCCAGCCCTGTCGCAGCCAGGGCCCTTCACCTGCCTTCTGTCTGTTCCTTGGGACCTCCACTCCTGGAGGGAAGCCCAGGACTGCAGCTGTGCATGGGGCTTTAGCCTGACTTGCAAACAGGACTTCTGCTATTTCCTTTCTACCCTGAGAAAGAAGATTGGGCTTAGCTCTCTACTTCATAGCTTTTCTATTTTCTTCTTTTTCAGTCTTGAGGGCAGGTCATGAGCTTTGTATCTCTTTTGTAGGACACAATGTCATCAGAGGAGGACTTTCCAGAGGACAGCATCTTTTCTCCTGGAGCCACTCACACTGGGCAATGCTGCCCAATGTCTCTGGAGACCTGATGTGACCTATCTACCTCAATACATTTGACAATGTCCTAAATAGCCTTTTGCTTGCATGGGTTTTGTTTTGGCTGGATTTGGAAATGGTCAGCAACCAAAGCCAAGCACCTACTCTGCAAGTGGCCTTTTGAGTTCATCATTCACCAGGTGCAAGGGGAAGCCTTCTAGCCTTCTCTGATGGAATGACTGGCTGGGGAGATGAGGGCAGAGCAGTGGATGTTGTCTCCCTGGACTTCAGCAAGGCTTCTGACACTGTCTCCCATCACATCCTCCTAGGTAAACTCAGGAAGCGTGGGTTGGATGAGTGGACGGTGAGGTGGATTGAGAACCGGCTGGATGGCAGAGCTCAGAGGGTTGTGGTCAGTGGCACAGAGTCAAGTTGGAGGCCTGTGGCTAGTGGTGTCCCCCAGGGGTCTGTCCTGGGTCCAGTCTTGTTCAATATATTCATCAATGACCTGGAGGAAGGGACAGAGTGCACCCTCAGCAAGTTTGCTGATGATACTAAACTGGGGGGAGAGGCTAACACACCAGAAGACTGTGCTGCCCATTCAGAGGGACCTGGACAGGCTGGAGAGCTGGGCGGAGAGGAACCTCCTGAAGTTCAACAAAGGCAAGGGCAGGGTCCTGCACCTGGGGAGGAATCACCCCAGGCACCGGTACAGGCTGGGGGTTGACCTGTTGGAAAGTAGCTCTGCAGAGGAGGACCTGGGAGTGCTGGTGGACAACAAGTTAAGCATGAGCCAGCAGTGTGCCCTTGTGGCCAAGAAGGCCAATGGTATCCTGGGGTGCATTAGGCAGAGTGTTGCCAGCAGGTCGAGGGAGGTGATCCTGCCCCTCTCCTCAGCCCTGGGGAGGCCTCCCCACGAATACTGTGTCCAGTTCTGGGCTCCCCAGGACAAGAGAGACATGGCACCACTACTGGAGAGAGTCCAGCGGAGGGCTACAAAGATGATGAGGGGACTGGAGCATGTCTCCTCTGAAGAAAGACTGAGAGAGCTGGGCCTGTTCAGCCTGGAGAAGAGAAGACTGAGAGGTGATCTCATCAATGTGTACAAGTATGTGAAGGGGGAGTGTCAAGAGGATGAGGCCAATCTCTTCTCCGTGGTGCCCAGCAACAGGACAAGAGGCAATGGGCAGAAACTGAACCACAGGAAGTTCAGTCTGAGCATGAGGAAAAACTTCTTTCCTGTGAGGGAATGGGGAGAGGCACAGGGGTTACCCTCCTCTTTGGCAGGAAAGACATTTTCTCCACTTTGCTGGGTGTGATGGACAGGGTGGGGACAAGGTGGGTGCCCAGTCACATGAGGGGAGACTACCTGGCTGGGAGTCGTATTGCCAGTGACGCCGATATCGTGCCCTGCAGCTGTCTCCATGCAGCTGTCTTGGGAGCATGGCTCCTCGGAGGAGAGGGAAAGCAGATGCTGAGGCCTTCTACGTGGGGCTAGCACAGCACAAACTGCGTGTGTTCCTGGCCCTGAGGGCCCTGGGAATCTCATGCTAGTGGTGGTGGGAGGCCCCATGATCCCCACAGCATCTCTCCATCCCTGGGCACCAAGGTGGGGCCATTACAGATAGAGGTGCTCAGGGGTGAGCAGGGGCAGGACAACACTTGCCATGCCCACAACTAGGCCTGTGCTGTTGGGGTTTGGTGGATGCCAGTGCAGGCACAACGCCATGTCAGTCCATGCGTGCATATCTGCCTCTCTGCAGTCCATGTTCCCTCCCACTCCTGGCCAGACTTGCGGATGGGGAGAGCAGCAGGCACAGTAGTAGGCACAGCCGTGGTTGCTGGTGGGCGAGCAAATGCTAACCCAGGCAGGCTGGGAAAGGCCGTTTGTCAAAAGGGCAAGCCTCCCCTCCCTGCCTGTGGGCTCCACATCGCGCACAAGGGACCATAGGTCGCCATGCCCAAACACCACTACATTTGCACATACAGATAGCAGTACATCGAAGCCTGGAGCCTCTGCACGGCCACGACACAGATTGAGGCTGCACTCCACGCATTATTTGCCCAAAGATTTGCCCGAAGATTTGCACTTTTCAGGTAAGGGTTTGACATTTGGTGATTTCTCTTCTTCAATTAGCCCTCTTTTCCACAGCTACACTTTGTGGGGTTTTTCATCAGGGAAAACAAAGGCCAGGCCTGATCAGCCAGAATTCAACTGAGAGCCTCGAAACAGCCATGCTTAAGGGTAAATCCCCATAGTCCAAAGTGGGAGGCACCAGTCCCTCTGGCCACTTGCACAGCCAGTGGTGCTCAGTAATTCAGTGCTGCGTAGCAATCACTTTGCTATACCCCAGTCATATGGCCTGCTCAGGGACACAGAGCTGACGGTTCAATCCAGGAACCCCAGCAGCCACCCCACAACACTGTCCACCACCAAAAGCAGCCCAGGGAAGAGACAGGAAGAGCCTGCACTGATGAAGATGGCATCTCTCCAGGGAACAGGGAAGCTGCCCCAGCTCCAAGAGTTACTTAAACTTACTGCCAGAGACAGAAAGGACGGACTAGCAGGGTCACTCACCGCGCTGAAGTTGCAGCAGGAGTTCAGAAAAGTGCACTGACTGATATGGAAAACGGAGTGGGCCAGCGAGGCACTAGAGATGAGAAGGTACAGTGTTATCAGATCAATTTATAGAGGAGAAAAAGGAAATATAGTAAGACTTGCTTACAGTTAAATACAAAAAGAAACCCCAAGACTCAGGATCATGCAGAAGAGACTCACAGCCATCCATGCAGGCTGCTAGTCTGCTGCTTCAGATCACAAAATTGTTCCCAAAATAGAAGGAAAAGAATGCCCCCTCACACCTGGTTCTTCCCACAGAACAAGGAAGCATCCCCGGCACTCAGCAGCTCAGCTCAGCTGCTCTCCCCAGGCTCTTCTCCTCAACAGGGGGCAAGAGCCTCCCTACAGAGCAGCCCCAGGCACTATCACAAGAACAAATTCAGCTGCTGGAGACAGACCAAGGGACTGCTGCCTCTGGCCCCTCAGCCGCAGTCATTTTACCTCTCTTCAACAGCTTTTTTTAGGGGGTAAAACGGATGTGGTATGAAAGATATAAATCTGCAATTAAAAAAAACTGTGTCACTCCCTTCCATATCCACAAGCACTGAAGATACCTGAGCAACTCCAGTTTGATGCTGGTAGCCCTCCACCTCCCTCAAGTCTCCCTGTGGTTGTGTTTTAGGGTGTAAGTTCCTTCACTTGGTAGTGGCTGGTTCAAGAGCTGGGCTGTGTCTTTTCCTAGATAAACCTGTGAGTGATGTTAATCCAGTCATTACATTTCCTTTTAAGCTGCTGCCCAGGTTGAACTGCACAGCTGTCAGAACAGGACACTAAGACGAAGCGTTCATCCAAACACCTGAAAGCTCACAAAGAATAAATGGAATAGTTTAAAACACTTAAAACCAAAATGCATTTCAATGTGCCCTGGAGACATAACGCTGTTGAAGAGGGCTGGAAGCTGGTGACCTCTCGTAGAAGGAGAAAGGCTCTTGCTCCTCCTCAAGACTTACCCTTGAAGAACAAGTTTAGCGCCCTGCAAGCTGAGGAGGAGCTGGGCATGGCTCCAAGGGAGGCAACTGGCCTGGCAGACCCTGTGCCGTGCAGGAACCCCTGGAAGAAACGGCGAGTGATTGTTGTGGGTGACTCCCTGCTGCAGGGAGCAGAGGCACCTATCTGCCGACCTGATCTCTTGTCCAGAGAGGTTTGCTGCCTGCCAGGGGCTCGAATAAGAGATGTCGTGGAAAGACTGCCAAGGCTTGTCCACGTGTCAGACTACTACCCTCTGCTGATCTTCCATGTGGGTGCTAACGACACGAAAGGCAAACTGGAAACCATCAAACGGGACTTCAGAGCTCTGGGAATGGTGGTGAAGGGCCTGGGAGCCCAGGTGGTTTTCTCCTCAATCTTGCCTGTGAGGGGAAAGGACAGGAGGAGGAGTAGACGAATTTTCCAAGTTAACAACTGGCTGCGCCGCTGGTGTTGGCAACAGGGCTTTGGTTTCTATGACCATGGGACCCTGTTTGAAGATCAACAGCTTATGGGGAGCGATGGGATCCACCTTACCAAGCGGGGCACGCGTGTCTTTGCCAACAGATTGGCCAGCCTGGTACGGAGGGCTTTAAACTAGGAAAGATGGGGGAAGGGGAGTGGTATAGTGGCAGGAGAGTCAGTAAAACACCGCTCAAGTCAGGATGCCTCCAGCGGGTGCATACAACCAGGGGAGACAGCATGGGACATGGCTATGGAGGATCCTCTTGCACCTCTTCTGGGAAGCCTGCGTGCTTGACTGGCTCTCTGAAATGCCTGTATACCAATGCACGCAGCATGGGGAATAAGCAGGAAGAGTTAGAGATCTGTGTGCGGTCGCAGGGCCATGACCTCATTGCAGTGACAGAGACATGGTGGGATAGTTCACATGACTGGGATGCTGTCATGGATGGCTACGTGCTTGTTAGGAAAGACAGGCCAGGAAGGCGAGGTGGTGGAGTTGCTCTTTATGTGAGGGAGCAACTAGAATGTATGGAGCTCTGCCTCGGGGTGGATGAAGAGCAAGTTGAGAGCCTATGGGTAAGGATTAAAGGGCAGGCTAACATGGGTGACACTGTTGTGGGGGTCTACTACAGGCCACCTGATCAGGAAGAGGAAGTCGTCGATGAGGCCTTCTACAGACAGCTGGAAGTAGCCTCACGATCACAGGCCCTGGTTCTCATGGGAGACTTCAACCACCCTGACATCTGTTGGGAAGGCAGCACAGCTAGGCACAAACAGTCAAAGAGGTTCCTGCAGAGGATTGATGATAATTTCTTGACTCAGGTGGTGGAGACGCCAACGAGGAGAGGTGCACTGCTAGACCTTGTACTAACGAACAAAGAAGGTCTAGTTGGAGATGTGAAGGTTGGGGGCAGCCTTGGCTGCAGTGACCATGAGATGGTGGAGTTCAGGATCCTACGAGGAGGGAGCAGGGCAATGAGTAGGATTGCAACGCTGGAATTGAGGAGAGCTGACTTTGGCCTCTTCAGGGACCTACTTAGGGGACTCTCCTGGGGTAGGGCCCTAGAAGGAAGAGGGGTCCAAGAAAGCTGGTTAATATTCAAGCATCACCTCCTCCAGGCTCAGGATCAGTGCATCCCTCTGAGGAAGAAGTCCAGCAAAGCGGGCAGGAGACCTGCATGGATGAGCTGGCAAAACTCCAGCAGAAGAAGGAAGTACACAGAATGTGGAAAAGGGGACAGGCCACTTGGGAGGAATACAGGGACGTTGTCAGAGCGTGCAGGGATGCGACAAGGAAGGCTAAGGCCCAGTTGGAATTAAATCTGGCAAGGGATGTCAAGGACAACAAGAAGGCCTTCTTCAAATACATCAATAGCAAAAGGAAGACTAGGGAAAATGTGGGCCCGCTGCTGAACAGGGTGGGTGCCCTGGTAAAAAAGGATACAGAGAAGGCAGAGTTATTGAATGCCTTCTTTGCTTCAGTCTTCACTGCTAAGGCCAGTCCTCAGGAATTCCAGACCTTGGAGGCAAGAGAGGAAGGCTGGAGAAAGGAAGACTCTCCCTTGGTGGAGGAGGAATCGGGTTAGAGATCTTTTGTCCAAACTTGACATCCATAAATCCATGGGCCCCGATGGGATGCACCCACGAGTGCTGAGGGAGCTGGCGGATGTTATCGCTAGGCCACTCTCCGTCCTCTTGGAAAGGTCCTGGAGATCAGGAGAGGTGCCTGAGGCCTGGAAGAAAGCCAATGTCACGCCAGTCTTCAAAAAGGGCAAGAAGGAGGAACCAGGAAACTACAGGCCTGTCAGCCTCCCCTCCATCCCTGGAAAGGTGATGGAGCAGCTCATCCTGGAGGTCATCACTAAGCATGTGGAGGACAAGAAGGTGATCAGGAGTAGTCAGCATGGATTCACCAAAGGGAAATCATGCTTGACCAATCTGATAGCCTTCTATGACGGAATGCCTGGCTGGGGAGATGAGGGCAGAGCAGTGGATGTTGTCTTTCTGGACTTCAGCAAGGCTTTTGACACTGTCTCCCATCACATCCTCCTAGGTAAGCTCAGGAAGTGTGGGCTAGATGAGTGGACGGTGAGGTGGATTAAGAACTGGCTGGATGGCCGAGCTCAGAGGGTTGTGGTCAGTGGCACAGAGTCAAGTTGGAGGCCTGTGGCTAGTGGTGTCCCCCAGGGGTCTGTCCTGGGTCCAGTCTTGTTCAATATATTCATCAATGACCTGGAGGAAGGGACAGAGTGCACCCTCAGCAAGTTTGCTGATGATACTAAACTGGGGGGAGAGGCTAACACACCAGAAGACTGTGCTGCCCATTCAGAGGGACCTGGACAGGCTGGAGAGCTGGGCGGAGAGGAACCTCCTGAAGTTCAACAAAGGCAAGGGCAGGGTCCTGCACCTGGGGAGGAATCACCCCAGGCACCGGTACAGGCTGGGGGTTGACCTGTTGGAAAGTAGCTCTGCAGAGGAGGACCTGGGAGTGCTGGTGGACAACAAGTTAAGCATGAGCCAGCAGTGTGCCCTTGTGGCCAAGAAGGCCAATGGTATCCTGGGGTGCATTAGGCAGAGTGTTGCCAGCAGGTCGAGGGAGGTGATCCTGCCCCTCTCCTCAGCCCTGGGGAGGCCTCCCCACGAATACTGTGTCCAGTTCTGGGCTCCCCAGGACAAGAGAGACATGGCACCACTACTGGAGAGAGTCCAGCGGAGGGCTACCAAGATGATTAGAGGGCTGGAGCATGTCTCCTCTGAAGAAAGACTGAGAGAGCTGGGCCTGTTCAGCCTGGAGAAGAGAAGACTGAGAGGCAATCTCGTAAACGTGTACAAGTATCTGAAGGGGGAGTGTCAAGAGGATGAGGCCAATCTCTTCTCCATGGTGCCCAGCAACAGGACAAGAGGCAATGGGCAGAAACTGAACCACAGGAAGTTCCATCTGAACCTGAGAAAAAACTTCTTCACTGTGAGCGTGACAGAGCATTGGAACAGGTTGCCCAGAGAGGTGGTGGAGTCTCCTTCCCTGGAGATATTCAAAAGCCGTCTGTTTGCTCTCTAGTCCCCTCAGGACCCCTCTGTGCACTCTTCTGCGCCCTCCAGAGCACTCTGTGTGCCTTTCAGTATCCCTCGGGGCCCCCATTTGCCCTCTGGTTCCCTTAGGACCCCTTAGTTTGCCTTTCGGTGTACCTCAAGAGCCCCCTGGTCTCCTCCAGCCAAAACCAGCATTTCCCAGACTCCTTAATCCTGGGAATACTTATTCTCCTTAGATACAAGTGAAAAACTCTTCAGGTCTTGCAGCAGTTAAAAAAATCCTGTTCTTTCCTCCCCCTTTACAACAACAAATTAACAGAAAAACCTGAGATTCTTCCACAGCTTAAGTCGTGCTCTGCAACCCACAGAAATGAATTCTGCTCCTCATCCCATCCTTGTTAAACACAGAGCACACAAGAGGCATTTAAAACTTGCAGTTTATTGTGCTCTTTGACATGCCACAGGCACATGGCAGCCGAGAGCAGCCCTGGCTCCAAGTGCCGCCCACCTCGGACCAAGGTGCAGAGCTGCTGTGTGGCCTTCCCAGGCAGGAGCAGCTGAGTGCAGGATGGGCAGAGCTGGGCTCAGAGTAAACCCACTCATCGGACAAAGCGCTAATAGCAGTGCAATAAGGCAAAAGTTATTATTGTCCAGAAAGAAAGAAAAGACGAAAATCGAGCTGTTTATACAACTGCCAGGGCAGGGCCTGGCATATTGGTGTCTCAACTGCTCAATCAGTGGGGCAAGCTGGCTGCTTCCTGCCCAGACACCAGCGAAAAAGTTTCCAACACTGTGTTTAAGCTAATGCTTCTCAGTGCCAACATGCAACCAGCAGAGAAAGAATCCAGCCTGGGTTCCCCTAAGTCAGTCACATTCATGGGGTCAGCAGCAAAAGCTCTTAAGTGAGCAGATCTGAACGTATACAAAGGGAAGAAACGGGGGAAACCAAGGGATGCTGTTTTTTTGTGCAGTCCTCTATGCACAGCCACAAGATACCATCACTGTATTTGCAAGAGGATGACACTGGGGAGGGAATATCCTGTATTGTTAAGCTGCTGTGGAACACCTGGAGCTCAACAACTCCACAGAAGTGGCATCTGAGGCTCCTTCTGAATTTGGTCTCTGCTCTTAAAAGAGGAGATTTTGACACCTCCTGGTTCGCACTGCCAAGCTATGTAATGTACAGATATAAGAAACAGTGGGAGTCTATCTCCACAGTAGTGTTCCTTCTTCTGAGACCCCGTAATGCTTCTGTGCAACTCCTAACATGAAACTGTCTGTGTTGCTTCAATGCAATACACCAGCTACCCATACCTGTGCTGCGCCTGCTTTCACCCCAGTGCCAGCTCTCACTAGAAGTTCGAGCTCCAAGATGGTGATTTTACCATGAGCTATTATCTGTAATCTATGACAGCAGCCTAAGCTGTCCTCCTTCCAGCGGGTCACCCATTTGTTTCACAAGTTCTCACTGTGCCTGAGCAGATGTGTTTTTTCCAGATCCAACAACAGGATGAGAACTGAGAAAGGGCATCTGAGTTGACTGCAGCCAAGGCTTAGGCGGATTGCCACGTGCCAAACAGGACTACTACTGGTCAAAGCAGTGAAGGGGGAATTTCCAGGAGAAACAAACATTTCCAAGAAGCAAGGACAATAGAGTAAACAGATTACGTTCTCAGCTCTTTCTGGGCCAGAGATTCAGCCCTGTTTTTAGCCCAGGCACTTCCTCCAGTTCCTGCTGGACTGCTCAGAGCTGATGGCTGAGGTTGCAGTAAAAAGCATGGCTGAGGAAAGAAGGGAGATGCTCCAACGGAGGCATTGTGGCTCCTGCTTGCAGCTCTTAACAGTCTCTGCACCGAGTTCACTGTTGTAGCTCAAGAGGGTATTCCCAGAACATCCTCAGCTCTGTCAGTAGGTATCATCCTCAAAGTCCGACCTCATCCAAAGTCCGAACCTTCCCCACCCGCCCCATGTACCCCAAGCTTTGCATGTTCCTTAGCGTAGTCCATTTCCCAAGGAATGGTGAACATGATTCTTACTTCAAAACAAGCATGGCCTCTGTTCCATCTTGCCTTGTCAAATAGAGTCCATGAGTGAGGTAGTACTCTCGTCGGAGGAAGGCATAGAAATAATCCGAGACGAGCAGGATCTACAGAAGTGAAATGTTCAGACATATCAGTAATGCTTCAGAACAAAGCATAAAGGAGACGTGTTTGTGACAGACATGGGAAGGATTTAAGTTCTTATGCTGTTCATCATGCTTTGTGGGAGAAGACACTGTAACCGTGTGAACATTCCTTGACTTTTGTCTTGCAGTACAAAACCAAGGGAGATTTAAACTGATCTGGTTTGCTGCCAGTGCGTTCCCATAGACACCTCAGCTGAGGAGACAGTAAGTCCATAAACGGGCCAAACTGTATGGCACTGGCAGGTCCAACAGCCACAGCTTTATAGACCATCTCTAAGCCTCGTGCTTGAACAACTTCTTCCATACAAGTGCTGTCAGGCAAACCAACCCAAATGCTGAAAGTCTCTTACTGATGACTGCTATTGAGCGCTTTTCAATTGTTATTGTTTTTCAGTTGCCATTTACACTCAGAAAGAGTAAGAGACTTGCACGCAGAAGAATCACCACAGCCTCATAGGTCTACCTTAGCAAACAGAAGTTTTTAGTAGTTTAACAAAAGTAATATGTACTAGGCTAAGAGGTGAAGGAAAGAACAGAAGGACCAAAGCTGTGGCTTCACAGCACGCTATCCAAGAGCAATATCAGATTAAAGCACTCCTTCCATCCCCACTGCTTTCCCATCTCCTTCCTGCCCCTGTGCTGTAGCACCCGCTCTGTGGGGTGGACAGCCCTGTGTTTAAGCTTGCACTCTGGCTCCTTTAAATGGGGAACAGTGATGGCTACCTCCCAAAATTACTTTTTTTCCTCCAATCCAGTTCAGAATATGCTTCTACACAAATCAATGTGCTGCTGGCTAGCGAGGCGGACATACCTCAGGCTGGAACTGCCTCCAGCCACTTTGTAATGTGAAATCACAGCCGAAGTACCTTGCTCAAGAACTGCATAGAACATGGAAGCCTGACATTAATCAGTAGGTCACTCCTCTCCCCAACCCACACTTCTGTTGTACTGAGGTGTCATGGTGCTGGCTTCTCCCTAGCCTAAAAGCACCGTCATGGGTGAGATCTCAGGGTCAGTTGTGCTGGAGTAGTGTTTATAAATGACATTTTCTCTACAGCAGTCACCTTGGGCAAGCTGTCTTTGCAGAAGCAGGCTGGGTTTCTGTAAGCTCAGGCAGTGACCTGCTGTCTCAGTAATGCCATTTGTCATTTAGCCTCTTGCAGTGTGGCCCTCCCCCGTGAACACTGACGTCCTCCATCAGGAAATAGCATCGCATAACTGTAGCGGAAAACTTTTCCAGTACCAGACCAAGTTAGCAGTTTCTGCCATAATGTCCATATGCCACTCAGTGCATCAGTTTGGAAAAATGCATTCATCCAGCTGCTTGGGAAAGCCACTCCTGGGAGAACCTTACCTGAAGTACGCCGCAGTGCTAAGGGGACGGAAAAGGTCAGGCGGTCAGACAGAGCCTGCTTTTATTACTGTCAAATATAGCTACTGTTGAGAAGCTGCAGTGGCAGGAAGGGAGGATATGGAGGACTGGGTGGAGGCTGAGGGAAAGGGAAATAGGGCTGCAGACTGCTCAGGTAAGTGGAGAATGAGGGGAAGAGAACAGGTAGAGAAGGGCAGAGGTGCCCATGGAAGAGAGAAATCAGGAGCACTTATTCTGTGTGCTTGTTTAGCTGAACACCATGGCTGACTACAGACACGCTCTATCAATACCTTTGATTTTGTTTTTTTAATTGAACTTATCTGCAGATGTCTTTTTATAGGAAAAGAAAGAACGGGGCCTGACGGGGGTGAAGGTTAGCTTTTTCTCACAAGAAAACCAGAGAGGAGATTTTTGCTCTATCTGCATTCATACAGAGCACAAAGCCTTGCAGGATCTGCTACGACTTTATCAAGTAGGAAGTAAAATCCTCTTAGAATATCAACGACAGGCATCTATAACTGCAGCTTGACTGTTCCTTTCATTCCATAGCAACTCATGTAGTTAGAGAGCTAACAAACCACTCCCAATTGCCTGTAAGACCCTCCAAGTAGTATCTCTGTTCTCAGTCTCCTCCCACTCCCTGCACCTACTCTCTTTTTGCTTTTCCAAAACAGGTGTTTGCCCCCATTTATCAAGGGGTGGGGGTCACATAAGCAGGTGATTTTCAGCCCCCAGCAGAACTGCACCTCTAGTTTTAGGAGAGGCAGACAAACTTAAATGGCTGAGGAGCATTCAAAATTATGCCAGCTTTAACATGAAATGAACAATCAGCTCTCACGCATGTGAAAATATCCTAGGATTCAGTAAAGATCTACAGCCTGTAAAATGAGCACAGAGAAGAGAAGGGGCTTAGAAAAGGTTGTAGCAACTGTGTTTATTAAACCTCATCCTCCAGGGGTGCTAAGCTGTTTTCCCTGATGCCAGGGAGAGTCACGTATCTAGAATGGCACAGTCCTGAGAGAAGCAGGGAAAGTCCGGGCATGACAGGGACCATGAGCATTCTCTCTGTCCTACATTTCAGTGAGTTGTAATGCTTTGCTTCAGAAAAAATTGGTACTATGTCCCAATTTATGAGCAGCTCTTGTCTGCCTGTTGTTTGACCTCACTGCACAGCCCCATGGTCTTTTCCATTTCCTCTCTGAGCTGACCTTCTCCATTCACATTGGCTGTTAGTCCTGCCATACTGAGACACTTTTCCTCTGCTACCAAGCAGCAGGCTATGTAACTTGCAGCATAACCTAGCTGTATTGTTAAGCGAGAATTCAAATTCTACAACAGTTCTGTTTCTCACCAGTGGGCCAGAAGGTGAGGACGAGGTAGATTTCAGCTGGATCAAACAGAGTCAGGAAGCTGCTATGCAGGATTACACAGGATGCAAAGAGCCAGACACATACTGCAGAATTTGCTGTTGCTGACAGGACACCCATTCCATTGCACTCCCCAAAGCACTGCCTCATTTGCTTCGCTTTACTAACCTGCCCTATGTTGAAAGTCAACGTGATGGCATAATAAAAATTGGAGTTGGCACTTCCTGCGTAAATCCAGAGATGCCAGAGAACGGGGAACAGGAGGGAGCAGACAATGAGCACACAAGACAGAATGAAGATGTTCCGGAGGACTGCAAAAGAAAAACAAGCTGTTACAATGATGCATTAAATGACAAGCCGTGCTCACACAACCTAGCAATGGTGTTTAGGATAAATGCAGTGATAGAGAGGCACTTGCCAACACTGCTCTCCAACAAACAGTCTTTCACAGTTTAATAATTCGCTTGTTAGATTCCATGTGAAATCCACTATGATTTTCCTTTAAAATATACACTTCTGCCTTTGCTTGAGCATGAATCTCTCATTTGTAGCTCCTTCTTTCTAGGTCCTGCTTCCAAACAGATATTCTTCTGCTGAGGACTCTGGTTTTTTAGCTTCACGAGTGCAGCTAAGGCAGAGTGCCTGTTAAAGACTCTTTCATTTCCCCTTCTAAAGATCACAAAAGCCCTGTCTCTCCAGCTCCTGAAGATAAGGCTCCTTCCAAAACGTAGGATAAATATAGCTGAAAGGCTGAGACTCAGGTTGAAGATCAAAGACAGCTACTTTGGGCAGCTGTGCTTCAGAGGCATTGAAAGGTCCTCCCTCTACAGGGACTTCTGAAGCACACGGACAGACATTATTACTCCAAGTGTGCACCCACTTCAGTAAATAGCAGTTCTCAGAAGGGCCTTTCCACCAGCACTATGATTGAGAGAGCAGAACATGCCATTCCCTAACCTTGCCAAGTTGACTACCTAGAGCGCAAAATGAACCTAAGGGCCATAGAAAGAAAAGATACTTTTCTCAGGAGGTGCTAAGAAAATGAAAGCACCATAAAGGAGGAAACTCACACAGGCCAAATGTGTTGACAAATATGTGCCCTTGGGAGGTGCAAGGGTGGCCAGAACCCATTAGTCTGCATGAGGATGTTAGACAAAAAACAAGAACAGCTCTGTCTAGAAGAGCTAGGAACTACAAGGCCAGAAGAGATTTTGTTTTCTGTGAACTATTTATGCCTGACCGCTGGCAGCAGTATTATAGTACGTCCCAGCACTGCTGTTGCTGTGCTTGGCTACAGTTCAAGAAATACCCCTGAAGTTTACTGACGGACTGCTGATCATTCTGCAACTGAAGGGAGCTATCCAGCATTTAATGGGTGTTGTCACATCCAAACCTGTTCACGTTTTACCTTTTTAAACTTCCTGCTCAATACAATTCAGTTCAGTCACTGCGGAATGGGAGGGTCTGACAGAAGACTGACCCTCTCACTAGTCATATTCCTTTGCTTTGCGTGCTTGGTACATGCAGCTCACCAAAGCTGAATCAGGATTTCTCAGATGTCACCTGGTATGGCTGCAACATGCTCAGGGCTAGCCTGGGGGCTTTCCACCGTATTCTATCACAGTTGCTTTGGCTTCAGCTATCGTTAGGGTGAAACTAATGCAGCAGATGGTCTCAAAGTCAAACAGTGCCCCATTTACTCCCCACCACTGAGGTTGCAGATAACCAGCATTTAAATAAAGCCAAATATATCCAAACTACTCTGGGCTCCTGACTCCTGATTACGTCTCCTGATATAAGACAGGCTAGCTGCCCATAAACACACTTGACCTGGGTGAGAAAAGACTGTAGTTAAAGCCCAGGGCAGCCTGGCAGGATTGGTCAAAGCAGCTGCTTTGTGGTGACTTCAGCAGGCAGCACTGGGAAAAACGCAGCTCTTTAGAAGTATTACACTGGCAGGCTTGCAAAACCTCCCCTGTGTAGCGAGTCCTAGAGTCAGAGCTTGAAAATCATCAGGGAGCGCTCCGGTGATTTAAAGAACTAAAGAGGCTTGTCAAGAAGCATGTAAGACAAACTGGAGCATGACTTGGATTAAACCAGTTACTTTCACTCTGAGCAAACAAGCAGGCGCAAAACAAAGAATCACTGCAAGGGGACAGGATTTTAAGGCTGGGAGATTCATCAATTGCAGGAGCAGCACTCAAATTACACAGCCTTAAATGGGAGTGAAACCTTCCACGGCTGCATTCAAAGGACTGAGGTACTTTGCATAAGCCACATCCTTTGTGCAAGACTGGCAAGTTCAGAACAATTTGGAAAGAAAGGCAAGATAATGTAAAAGTGAGAATTCCCTCTGTGATCTCTTTCAATTCCAGTCCTAAAAATACTTTAGAGATTGCATCACCAGAAATCAAGCTTGCTTCCAGATTGCCCAGAGAGGCCACAAGAGCCTGCAGACATGGGCCTCATTTGGTTCAGTGGTGACAATTATTGGACAGACCCCTTCCCATTCCAGATAAGAAACAATGAAACACAAAGAACTTACATCTGTAAAGGTGGCTCCAGACTGGAAGGAAGGCCATGTACAGTGCAATGTCTCCCACAGTGGGATAGGACTTGAAGATAGAAATGATTGCGATCTGGACAAACATGAAGAACACAGGGTGTTCCCTAGAAGGGAAAAGACACAAAGGGTAAGAGGATGCAGTAGGGTCTCTGGAAACGAGTAATTAAGATCAGCATGGGCACAAACGTACTGTGGGACAGGCTTTAAGAGGCTCTTGTACCCCTGTGCATTCCCCAAGCAAGCCTCTGAGCGCTGGGTGGGACAGACTGAGCTGCTTTGCAGAGAAGCAGTACAAGAGAATGCACGTCTGCTCACCGCCCTCACACAGAAACTGCGTGCCCGAATTCAACACACATTTACACAGTTGGTCATCTTGTCTGCTCCTTCCCAGCTAATTTACAGGAAAGCAATTAGCAACTCCGTTCTGAAGGTTATTTGGGGAAGCCCACAGTTATCCCTCTGGTATGGAATGATGGTGGTACTGATTCCAAGTCACCAGGATAAGCCCATTGTGAATCCAGGCAATTAGTGAAAGTTTTTTTTATCAGAAAGAAGGGTAAACTCGTTGTCAGGGGTCCACTAGGAGTGTCCCGGAGTTAACCACTTTGCTGTGGCAATAAAGAACTTTAAGTTCCAGCTACGAGTTTTTGCTTTCTGATCCCACTGGCTCATGCAGGGAGCAGGCATCTCTGTAGCCTAATCTGCTCCCTCTTTTGATGCCTGTTACATAGCCGGAGCTGTTGCACATCTTCTACATTTTTCATAGTGACTATGAGTAAGAGGAAATAACAAATTCTTGTCCTGATCCATTAGAATCTGAGAGTTGGACTCTGCCATGCAACAGGTGAGTCACAACACCACAGCAAGTGATAAATTAAGTTCCTCAAATACTTTCTCAACACTAAAATGATAAGGTGTGTCACTGTCAGAGGCTTGTTGGTCCAGATAGTCTCCTCAGGGTCGGGGCACATAGCCTATGAAGCTTTCTGCCTGTTAAATGCATGCAGTGGAGGCATTAAGGATGCAAGCAACATCAGTTAGATGTGCCCCTTACAAAGAGATGAGATAGTGATGCCTAGAATTGCTACTGTAGGGTCTAAAGTGCAGCTTTGTTTTTAGAATGAGTGAATAAGCTTTGCAGTACTACAGAGAAATGCAAATGGAGGGTGACGGTGAACACAATGGTCTGGGCAGAAAGGCCTTTAGAGTCAACTTTTAAATATTAGCATGAAACAAACTTTGTTCTTCAAGTATAAGGAGAGATGGATTTTTCCCTATCGCTAGCGTTGTTTATATAACACTTAAAAGTAAGGATGAAACTGGACTGACTTTGTCCTAAAGAGAGAATACCCTCCAAACACAGGAGCCGCTTAATTTCTTCTCAGCTGTCAATAAATATGATGCCACAGCAGCTTTTTGGGACACTGACAGAAAGGGAAACACGATGAAGGAAAATATCCTGAAAAATATCTCCTCTGCAGAAGCCTGTTGGCAAATGCAGGCCTCCAAGAGCCCTACAGCACTCCTAATGCCAGGAGATATGGAGGCATTTTCTTTCTCTGAATTCACAGGGCGCATGAGTGATGTCACATAAGTGATGGTCACAGCCTGTGACTACAGGCTACTCCTTAGCCTTCCAAACATACAGACACAGAGCAGGGCCTAGTTCCAGCAGAGGTAGGATTGAGCAGGTATCTGCTGCCTCCTCAGAAACCTGATCATGGTTTAAGGGTACTTTGCAGGAAAACAATCTTTCCAGTTCCAAACATTAGCACAGGTTATGATGGCAAAAAAGGACTTCCAAGAGCGTACAAGGGTACAGCACTAGGAGGTTCCTCAGCCACAGCCCAGTGAGAAAGAGGACTTCAAGAGGTCTTTAGTACAATCTTCTCCTCAAAGCAGGGTCTACACTGAGCTCATATCAGATTGCTCAAGGTTTTGTCTAGTCAGATCTGGAAAACCTCCAAGGACAAGACATAGGCCCCTCTTCCAATGCTTGACTGTCCTCATGGTGAATTTTTTTTTTCTTATATCCAGTTAAAATCTTCCCTCTTTCAGTTTATGGCACTGTCTCTCATTCTCCTGCTGTACACTTCAGCAAAAGGCCTGGCTCTATCTTCTCAATGATCTTCTTTCAGATATTGAAAGACTGCTATCAGGCACCTCTGAAAACTCTTCTTCTCTAGGCTAAAGAAGCCCAGTTCCCTCAGCTCCTCTCCCTGGTCTCCAGCCCACTGACCATCTTGGTGGTCCTCCACTGGACTTGTTGAAGTTTCTCAACATGGTTCTCGTATGGAGAGGCCAAAAATTGAATGCAGTATTCTAGATGTGCTTTAAAAAGTACCACCTCCCTTCATCTACTAGCTACTTTCCTGTTGATGTAAGCCCATGGCTTGTAAGTGATATGAGATATTTGCTCATTTCAATCCAGCACAAGCATAGTATTTTACTCTACTTAAAAGACTGAAGCTTTGGGAAATGAGAGGGATAGCCCTATATAAAACCTATCTTTTCCAAGCTCTCGGATCCAGACTTCTGGTGCCAGCCTCATGAGCTTCCACTGGACAATCATGGCTTAGTGAACTTCAAGAGTTTAAACAATTTTTCGTATAGCAAGTATGTCAGTGAAGAAAAATACATTTCATGAAAGGCTTTTTTCCTCCCCACGAGCGGAGACTGAACAGCATAAAATATAGAAGCTGTCAACTCAGATAGACTCAAAAAACTAGCACAGGAACGTACTTACTTTAGCTTTACTGCCAAAGGAATGGTGTAGAAGAACACGTTGATTTGAAACACGCATACAAAGAAAAGACTGAAGTGCTCAAACATCTCTGCAAAGAAGTACCAGAAAAGGCCAATATTGGGTGTCAGATCTGGAACGGAAAGGCTGAAATTTAAAAAGAAAAGTCAAGGCAACATTTTTAAAAGGTTCTTTTTCACTGCTTCTGTTACATTAACAAATCAATGTGTGCTAATGAATGGAGGACCTAAATGTTAAATATGTGAAAGAGAAATCAAAGAGGTGAAAGCCTGGAGAAAAAAAGGGATTAATCCTTCCTTATGCCCTTGGCAGGATCTAAACCACTCCTGAGCAGACACTTGTCTAACCTGCTTAAAATCTACAGAGAAGAAAATTTTGCAGCCACAGCAGCTCAACGATCTAAGCCATTTTCAATCAACTCACTGAAAAACAAGTAACTTCTCTCACCTATTCCTCACATCTCCTGTTTTCTCTAATTCTTGCTGTTACTTAACTAACAAAATTTGGCTAACACTAGCTTTCCTCCACACACATTTTTTCTTTTCCTGCATTGCCAGTAGATTCAGAGATTGCACATGTTTCAGGACAGCGAGTGAGGCTCCTGTATGTGACGCACAAGAAAAAACACAAGCGAGAGCTTGGACTGAAAAACAGTAAGAATTCTTACACTTACATAAACCCATAAACAGATGGGATAAAATCCCAGGAGTTGAGGAGGAAGAAGGAGAGGCAGATGATCACCACCAGGCTGCACAGGTACAGCGCTGCATACTGCATAGTGTAGAGCCAGAAGCTTTTACTTTTCAGTTTCACTGGTATGAATTGACGCTGAAAACAAAACACAAACAGGCACACACCACCCATCATTTGGAAAGACACAAGCACACCTGAGTGTTTAGAACATCTTTTTAAACTGATGAAAGAAAGCATCAAACACTGGCACTGTTGCACTGGCAGGAGCAGATTTCAAGCACAAGCTGCTTGAGGTTCTTCATCCAGACTAATTAAGTCACACATGTTACCCATATTTCTAGAATTGAGCCATTTAATTAAATTAAAGAATGCAGAAAATTCATTTACAAATTTGGATAAAAGAGTACAAATTCGAGCACTCCCCTTTAAAGTCAGTTGCAAATTACGCATTAATTTACCAAAGGAGTTATCACTGCTTTCAAACACAATGCTTCTCTCTTTCTACTGCCATAGAGATATACAGCTGAAATGAAAGTTCTAAGAAAATAACTGGGACCGACATATAGTATACTAAATGCTCCTAAAAATTAGCAAATTGAAAAGCAACACTGACTCTGCAGAAGTTCTTGTCTTGCAAAGAGTAAGAATAATAAAATTCCTGGAAAAAGAAAGAGACATTTATGTCAGATAACAAGGGAAGGAGAAGGGGCTAGAACTGACTCTTCCTTTTCTTCTGAAACTGAAGGATTTGAGAATAGACTGTAATGAATCTGTAGTTAAGATCAGCTATAAAAATCATAAGGAAGACAGGACAGAAGCAACTAAGAAAGTCAGGCATGGCTTCAGAACGGCCAAAATGATAAAAATGATCCCCAACGATCTGTGAATGTGGGATAAGAGTCCTCTGCTAATGGTCACAGCCTCTCCTTGCTCCCATATCAGGATGAAAATACCAAACGATCGGTTTTCACCAGGTGCATTATGATTTGGACTCTCAAGTAAGTTACTGTTTAGAGTATCAGCACACAAGCTAAGAGAGAGACCAAGGGGAAGCATGCAGGTAAAATGATCAGATGAATCAGGCAATTCCATTTTCCTTCTGGCTGGCCATCCCTATCCAATTCTCCCTATTTCACAGCCCAAGGAGTCCAACGTTCTTTACACAAGCTGTCTTCTGCTCAGTAGCAAAGAGTGGCCTCAGCTTTAAACCTACCCCTTTCTGCAGATGCGCCTACTCAGCCTACTGATGGGCTAGTTTTACCTGGAGCAGTGCACGTCTGCTAAGGTCAGCGCTGACGGAATTCAACAACCACCCTGCTAACGGGGAGGGAGAGAGGCTGCTTTGAAAAGCATATGCCTTTTGGCCTGAAACTTCAAAACAGTATTTCTGGGTTTGAGAGATTCAAACATAAGGCTCCTCATTCAACCACAGCTCAATGACCATATCAGTGCAAAGGAAACTTCTGGTCTAAAATCCTCCTCGTTAATCACAAGACACAAAGACTAGAACATATTTCAGGCAAGCTAGACACTAACCAGTTCTAAAGATAACTGTCTGCTTCCTTCGCTCTATGTGCAGGCATTCCCATTAAGGCTTTAAACTTTCCACAGCCTGAGGAGAGAGGCACTTTTTCTGAAACTCAGTACCTGCCCCTGACTCCCCTCTCTCAGTAGCTGAGAAGAACTGCCCCTGCACAGTTATGACCAGCCAACGGAGATACATTTAGAAATCATTTACCTGTAGAAGGTAAAGGAGTGCCGGAGCAAACAATGTGAGAGGGTACAGTGACTGGTAGGTTGCTAAGGCCAGGAATACAGCACTGAGGAAGGCACTACCTGCAAAGAGAAAAGTAAAGTTCATTCATAAGGAAAATTTAATATTAACAGCCTTAGAGACAAGAAGTCCAAATGGAAAGAACCGCACAACCCCATGCAAGGGCTTTACAAATACCAGAATGCCACTTATTGAGTAACAGAATGTGTCCTGGAGAGTGCCCTTTTGTTAACTACACTTTTGAAAGGAGAATGACTCATACCCAAATGATTCTCCTACAAGAAAAGACCACTGACTGGTTTATATTCCCTATAATTTAAATACAGAAAGAGATTCATATAACCCAGCCTATATATAGTAGCCAGTCATGCTGACTCCTGTTTATGAGGGGGAATGCATTCACTTAAGTCATTTCTGCATAAAACAGCTGTTACTGCTGGGCATAGCAGATGCCACTGTCACTAGAATGTGTCAGGGCACTCAGCAAAGCTCTGTGAGCAAATGTCTGCAGCTGAAAGAAAGAAGTGGCAATAGCCCTATTTACCGATATAAAAACTGAGGTATAGGAAGGATTGGCCCAGTTTTTCCAGGCGGTCTTTAAATATGAATGTCTCTGTTGAGGAGGCCTTATTTGAGGCATTTCTGGTTAAGCTAACTGCTGAGTACTCACACTGTCCAATCACCTTATCTACAGCTGGGGGGCTGCCTCCCACTAAAGATCAAGTCCAAAAGGTCTCAGGTTATACATGAAAAAAACAGAAGCACCCAGTGCAGTAGCCTGGTTAGAGCTTTTGTCTCATGTCACTTGATCAAAGTTATTAGTAAAAATACAGCTTAGCAAGAATCCTGACTCAGTACACTGGGCTAATTATCAGCCATATCCAGTCACTGACATCAAATACTTGGTAAGCTTCTCTGCTTCCATCTTTTAAAAAGAGAAAGAACAGCCTGGTGACAAGTCTTCTCTTAAAGTCTCCTAGGCAGTAGGCTTCCTATCCTCTATTTTACAGAGCATTAAATACTGCATAGCTCTAAAGAACTGGTACCCAGAAATCATTGTCCTGATCTGACATTCTCTCTTTGCCCACTTTCAAAACTAGAGGCTACCACACACCAAATCAGGCAGAGAACACACAGGATAGCAAATACAGTTTTGCCTGTTACAAAACTGTCTTATGGTGTCAGTGAACAGCTAAAAATCAGTTTAAGCCAAACAGACCCTGCTCATTTACTTTTGCAAATGCTTTTAAATTAAAATCCCTCCTACCTCAATTGGCCAATAATTGGAGGAAAACTTTCTTTTGGAAATACTAATAAAAAAACAACTACACCAGCTTTCTTTGCAAGGTCTGGTTCTGGCCACTTCTAGAGACAAGATAATATTTCGGACTGACTTTTCCTCTTATCCAGCAGAGGCCTTCCTAAAAAGTATGACTAGTATAAATCCTGTGCTCAAATGCTTTAGCAGTGGGGGTTCATGGAAGAGACAGAAACCTGGTTTTCTCTATAAAACGAACAAAATAACCATTCTGTCATAGTGTATTCAACTAGGCTAGTGTGGATCTTTGTTCGTCGTTTCTTATTCCTCACAGCTCCATTAGCCAACTTTGAACCAAGGTTACAATTCCGAGTGAAAGTCAAATAATAGTTGCAGGCAATGTTACTTTAAGGATTTCCTCATGTAGACAAGAAAAAGCAGCAGAACATGATGTCCTCCTAGACTACAATGCACAGACACAGGTTTCTTTGTAAACAGAAAGTGATCGAGGAAAAGAAGGTAGTTTTTAAGAGATGAAACTCCTAGGCACACTGGGATAAGAGAAAGTTTTGCCCCTCTCATCATTAAAGTCTCTTGGGCTCTTGTGATTTCAAGTAGAACTTAGATATTGCTCCATTTCACTTTCCGATGTGTCCCACTGAAATCTTTGTAGTAATCACACTTGTAAAGATCTACATTGATTTAATTTCCATTACTTTTATAATCTTTACAGAAAGGCATGAAGAATCATTTTTTCCCCGGTGTATTACCTTTTATTGTAGCTAAAATGAAGAATGCAATGACAGTATTGTTGATAGTGCAGGTAGACTTTGCCACACAAGACATCACAGTGTAAGGGTTTAAGAGATAGCTGAAAAAGAGCAAAACCTCAAGTCATATTCATGCCATTCAAAGGAGGTAACATCTAAATAAAGAGAAGTTCAAAGGAAAATGAGATGCAATTCGCCATTTCGTTTGTTTACATCTTATGGGTTCCTCTCATCAGCAAATTGACTCAGCTGAACTGGTGTTTTGTCTAAAGCAAAACTCAGATCTTTGGATTGCAGCCTGGGACACAATGGCCATTGGGAGCACACTGCAGAAAAGGAGATGGTTGGGAAGATATCTAAATGCAAGTTCTGTCCTAGAAAATGACTATCAAAAATGTTCCTTGCTTCTCAGAAGCTATGTGCTTTGTATTCAGTCCTACAGCAAATTCAGACCTATAGATGCCAGGCCCAAAGCAAGTTCTTTCCATTTCTCACATCTGCTGGCCCTGAAGAAGTAACAAAAGTAAGACAGAAAGACAGAACCAATTCTCTTTCTGGTACATTAGCAACCCAATACCACCTGTGCACTGCTACTATGGTAGTGCAATTCCTTAGATTCACCACAGCATGATCTGAGCACAAGAGTCACTCCTACATGAATCAACTGATTCTCAGCTCCCAAGGTGGCAGTTTAAAATATGTCAACTTTTTATATGCAAATACCACAGCAAACCCAGAACAAACTTACTTTCCAGAATACAACTACATTTTAATTAGTAAGGTTGCTGGCTTCTTTTGGAAATGAGAATTACGTTGATCTCATTTAACTAGGTACAAAGTGCAAAAAATGCTGTGAAGGATTATCAACAAGCAAGATATGGATCAATCAACTCTGGTATAACTAAATCAACCGTTAGACTAAGGAGAGGGGTCTGCTGATTTCCTCATTATCTCCTTACATAAACATTTTTCCTACTTCTCTGGGTCCCAGTCTTGCTTTTTCCTGTGTTTCCAGATAGAGACAGCCTAATGCCAACTTTCCTTTGATGCCGTGCACTAATGTTAAATAAAAATATAAAACAGTCTGCAATTTAAATAGATTCGAAAGAGACAAAGATCCATCTTTCTCACCCCGGGGAATTTACCATTTTACTAAATTCATAAGGCAGTAAGAAAAAATAATAATCAAATGAAAAACTCTTTTCAGAGCCAGAATAATTTCATATAATAATTTTTTCAGGTCAAAACCTCAATGAAAAAATTAATTCTTTAATTTTAAATACCTTACTTGTACATTATCTCATATTTTAACTGAAGTTTTCCGAAATTAAAAAAATGTAAAACAGACAGAGGAACACCAAGACATGACACTATTAATACCAACAACCTAAAAATATCTTTGAACTATTAGAAAAAAATCTGAGATTTTCATATTTTGATATTCAGAAAAGATTTTGTCTGATTACTCCAAACTCTCCCCCCAACCAAAAGACAGTTTTCAGGACTGAAAAGACACCCGAAACATATGGGAGGTATAAAATTAGTTTTGATGACATTAGCATACAGGCAAAATAAATGGGAATGCGATCTACAGAGAAACAACATTCTTGCTACCAAACCAATGACCTTATGCTGTTTAGCCCTTCTTAGAGGGCCTGAGCAAATTTACTTTTTGGCAATATACCTTTGGAAGAACTTTTGCTTTTCACTTTCAAACTGAGTATTCAGGGCTGAGGAAACATGTATGTGCAACAGGAGATTCACGCTTTATGGGAAAAAAAAAAATGTCAACAAATGCTGAAACGCCAAATCAAACAAACAAAAGCCAGGAGGAGATAAGGAATCAGCTGCTGCAGACTACAAGAAGCCTACAAGAAGCAATACTTACAATAGTGCTACCTTGAGAGGGATGTAATGCATTTCCATGGGCGTCCGGATGAGTTCAGCCACGTCTGGTGCATATTTATCCAGTTCTATTAGAAGCTTTTGCTTTTTAAACTGAACAAGAGAGAATGACCAAAGACCGTCAGAGAAAGAAAGTCCCTGTTTCTTATTAATTACGATTTTCCTTATTTTAGAACCTTCCATGAGTCCCATGTTTGAGCTAAAATTCTACTATGTGAGGTGTTGTACAAACAGAAGAAACAAAACCTCTCCTTTCCTAAATACTCAGCAATTGAAACTGAAGACAAGAGTGAGCAGATAATCTCTATTTCTTCAAACTACCTTAACTGTCCGTGTCTACCTCTTGAAGCAGTTGACAGTGAGAAGCAGTTGACGGTGAATTCACCACATCAGAGTTTAATACTCTCTATCTTCCTAAAGTGCATTTGATTCTCCCATGAAAAATTGACTTTACAAATTCATTGTTCAACATACATGCCTCACAGAAATCAAGCCACAGCTAAGCAGCCTTTGTTATTTTGAAGATGTCTAGTTCTATGTCAAACCTCCTTTAGGGATGCAAAATACATCTCCTTCATCAATCTTATTCTATGATGCTCTCTGTAGAGATAAAGGAAAAATCTGAATTATGAACTTACTGAACCATGTCACGGGGAGACAGAAGGAGAGAGATGCTGACTACAAAGCAAAGTAACTCACAAATAGGATGTTTACATGGCTGCAGTTTTATCATGACTTTATCAAGACTTTTTTCAAGTCTTGCCAACTTCAAAATCTAATAATTAAATTCCATACACTTCAAACTTCCACAAGAATCAATACATGTTCCAAAATCTCACATCTCCTCATGTGTATTGTGACCCTAGAGCTGTCTGCATTTCATTAACTGTTGTGCTCAAGAATTTTTTAAATTCTTTAAACTCCCTTCAGACTAAAGGATCATCTATACCTCTGAGGTCATCCTTCAAGTGCAGTGTACTAGCTGTGGACACTAATTTGCTTCACATCGTAATAGCGCCACAACAGAACTGAAAAGCATCCTAACTAGCTTACTGCATTCAGTCTCCATATTTGCTAATCATCCAAAGATGATTCGATTTACTTGCTACTGCTAAGCAACAAGCAATATTTAATATCAGATTATCTGGCACATTTTTCTTTGGCACAAGATATTTATACTTCTAGTCAGCACGGATTCACCAAAGGGAAATCATGCTTGACCTATCTGATAGTCTTCTCTGATGGAATGACTGGCTGGGGAGATGAGGGCAGAGCAGTGGGTGTTGTCTCCCTGGACTTCAGCAAGGCTTCTGACACTGTCTCCCATCACATCCTCCTAGGTAAACTCAGGAAGCGTGGGTTGGATGAGTGGACGGTGAGGTGGATTGAGAACCGGCTGGATGGCCGAGCTCAGAGGGTTGTGGTCAGTGGCACAGAGTCTAGTTGGAGGCCTGTAGCTAACGGTGTCCCCCAGGGGTCAGTCCTGGGTCCAGTCTTGTTCAGCGTATTCACTGATGACCCGGATGAAGGCACAGAGTGCACCCTCAGCAAGTTTGCTGCTGATACTAAACTGGGGGGAGTGGCTGACACACCAGGAGGCTGTGCTGCCATTCAGAGGGACCTGGACAGGCTGGAGAGCTGGGCGGAGAGGAACCTCCTGAAGTTCAACAAAGGCAAGGGCAGGGTCCTGCACCTGGGGAGGAATCACCCCAGGCACCGGTACAGGCTGGGGGTTGACCTGCTGGCAAGCAGCTCTGCAGAGGAGGACCTGGGAGTGCTGGTGGACAACAAGTTAAGCATGAGGCAGCAGTGTGCCCTTGTGGCCAAGAAGGCCAAAGGTGGCCTGGGGGTGCATTAGGCAGAGTGTTGTCAGCCGGTCGAGGGAGGTGATCCTGCCCCTCTCCTCAGCCCTGGGGAGGCCTCCCCACGAGTACTGTGTCCAATTCTGGCCTCCCCAGGACAAGAGAGACATGGCACCACTACTGGAGAGAGTCCAGCGGAGGGCTACAAAGATGATGAGGGGACTGGAGCATGTCTCCTCTGAAGAAAGACTGAGAGAGCTGGGCCTGTTGAGCCTGGAGAAGAGAAGACTGAGAGGTGATCTCATCAATGTGTACAAGTATGTGAAGGGGGAGTGTCAAGAGGATGAGGCCAGCCTCTTCTCCGTGGTGCCCAGCAACAGGACAAGAGGCAATGGGCAGAAACTGAACCACAGGAAGTTCAGTCTGAGCATGAGGAAAAACTTCTTTCCTGTGAGGGTGCCTGATCACTGGTACAGGTTGCCCAGAGAGGTAGTGGAGTCTCCTTCCCTGGAGATATTCAAAACCTGCCTGGATGCGATCCTGGAAAATATGCTTTGGGTGACCCTGCTTGAGCAGGGAGGTTGGACTAGATGATCTCCAGAGGTCCCTTCCAACCTTGGCCATTCTGTGATTCTGTGAGAAAAGAGGACCTGCAACACTGGCAATTCAGCTTACCACAACTTTGTTGAAGTCCTGGATGGCCAAGTAAAGGGCAACAGCAGTTAGCACATCAGTTATCTAAGACAGGAAAGCAGAGAAAGACTGACTAAGTAAAACAAACAAAGGGAAAAAAAGATATTGGGCACTATTGCAATCTTAGGTAAGGACTCTGAGCTTACTTCAGCTCCTGAGAAGAAAAAAAAAAAAAGCTTTTAAACCACCAACTAGACTGCTGATTTGTACAATGGGATTCACATATCACCCCTGATCCCTGAAGCCACGTGCTATACAAAAGATACCAATATTTACACAACAAGAGAACAGGGAATTAAGGGAAAGCAATTGTTAATGGAAAGAAGTACAAGGATAATAGAAAGAATCACTGGTCTAATCAGAGCAGAGACAACACTGAGGCAGCACCCAGGTGGCTAAATCTGTCTGCTAATCCAGCATGACAGTGCCTTGAGTGGTCTCAAACTTACAGCAGCAGTACAGTCCTCTGAACAATTAGCATAAGCAGATGGCTGGTAGAGCCACATGGGACCTGCTGAGATGGTATCTGAGGAGGTAAGCTCTGCTACGTGGCTGACACAATCGGCTACATGATTTTTGTCCTTCTGAATTATGCAGGACTCACAGAATAGTTTACAACAAAACACCTTTGGAGCTCTGGCCCACTCATGCTCTAACTGCACCCCTGGAGTTTAGCAGCGGATTGTAGAGAGAAATAATGCAGTGCAGGGACACAGAACAGTAATCTGGGGGGGAAACATATGTTATTATTTTGACTGTTTACAGACTGCTTGTTTTTTGTGGGACATAAAATCCTCAGCACTTGAAAGAGGTAAGCTTTGAAATTTGAAACCAAGTATCAACTTCCTGTCCCTCTCTAGAGCATACTTATCCAACCAAGAACTGAAGAAAAAAAGAAACAATTTGTAGAGCAAGGGACAAACCTCAACTTGGGCTTGTATAGGCACAGCTGCCTCTCTAAACAAACCACGAGTTCAGGAGGAAACTGAACAACACAGAGACTGAGGGTCCCCCGGTTCTTGCAGGAGTGAAAGGAAAGTCATGCAGCGTTTCACAGAATAGGGCCTTTGAAGAGGAACTTTTCAGGGGCACTTACCATGAACACCAGCTCAGCATATTCAATCAAGAAGTGAAAGAGGTATATTATCAGCGGGGTCTAAGAAAAAGCAGAAGGGAAACATGTCAAATATCGCCCATTTGCCTCAGATGAAACAACTGATAATTTGAAAGGAAAAATGTAATAAGATTCTGAGAGACCGGAAAAGGTAGTTTTCCTTAGACTCTTCCACAATGCTTTACAGTAAAGCGATTCATCAGACCACACTGACTGACCTCTTTCCTTAAAGTTCTCAATACCTTCTTTGGAAGATGCTATCAACTTTGAAAATTATATTCTATTCAAAATTTTCAATCCACTAGCACAAAGGTAGAGTTACAACAGAAAGCATAAAAACAACAGGTTTAGAAAAACTTTTTTTTCCTAAAGAAAATGGTTTTTGCATTGTAGTTTTGAAAGTATTTCCTATACAGCTGGTTTCACTGTTTAGCCCGTTGTTTAGATGGATCTTTTATAAACCAGAAGGAAGACAGCATGTTAACAACACAAAGCAGTGGGACTACAGTACTGTTAACCTCATACTCCCGCAGCTCTTCCTTTTTAGGGCAAGAGGAAGAGCAGGTTTAGGAATTACTCCTTTGACAGAAGAGACTAATTTGGAGGTATTATACTTATATGGTGTAAACTGAGTCTTTCCTGTGAGAAAATGTATTTCTTTTAAATTAATTTAAAAATAATATGATGCTATAAATAAGCATTGAAAAATACTTCACAGACTGGGAGAAAGGTATGTTTAAACAAGAGGAATTTGTTGACAAGAAAAAGTTTTCAGAGATATACAGAGTATCTGGCACACATATGTGATACTAAGTATAAGTGTACTTTGATATCAGTAAGACTGTTCAAGTGCACAAAACCCCACAGGTGCTTATGTGGTTGAAGGAATGAGGTGCTTTCCAAGATAAGAAATTATCATACTGCACGCTTGTGCTGATATTAATATTTCTGCAAATGCAGTAGCAGACTGGAGAGCCCTATCCACCATTTCTCACATCGGCATGGCTTTCTGATAGCCTGGCAAAACACATATAATTACTGTTAATCCACCCATAGTCATGTAACAGTGCAGTATGTTTGGGAAACTCAAGTTGCTGCTCTCCACTAAAACTCTGTTCAAACTGCCAGTGACACTGCATCTCCCTTTTCCTGCCTCAGAAACATCTGGATGTGAACAAAGCATTCTTCTTCTCACAGATTTCCCCACTTTCAGACTGCTCATATATAGCAACAGTCACACATCATAATGTCTATCATTTGCACAGCAACTAGTTATTACGTAATAAGCTACAGTTCCCAGTTGTACTAGTCATGGCACGGAGCTATCACATAGACAACTATATGACTCTTAAGTTCTTTGAAGTCTTTGAGATAAGATTCTCCAACCTTCACCAGCCCATGAACAGTAAGACTAAGAAACGTTCCACAGTAATATCATGTTTAAAATGAAACATGCATACCAACCTCATGGAAAATAGCTCCAGAATATGGAGAGACCCCTAAGTCCAGCAGAGCTAATCCTTCGACCACTGAAACACACAAAATGCCTGCATTAGAATCCTGCAATGTGGGAAGAGGAAAATCTCATGATAGTAAAAATATAGTTTTAAAAATACTTACACTGGTAAGCATCTTACATGGAGTCACTATCTGAATGACTGACACAGAATTGCAAAACAAGCAACTAGAATTGAATGTTTTCTTTCTTACTTCTACCACACAAATCTCTTCAGTGACTGAATTCTGAGTTATTTGTTTCAGGCAACTAAAAATGTTATAGCTATAGTTATAAAATCACATGTAGGATATTTACTGATTTTAAAGTCTTCTGTTATATGATATATATAGTACACACACTGGAGAAACATTTTACTCTCAAAGGACCATCGTGACATTCCCTTTTAAAATGCACCTGTGCATTTTGAAGGGAAACTGTATAATTTGAACCATTTTGTATAATTAGATGTAGAAGGACCCCAAATGCTCCAAACGTGACATACACAAACAAAGAGCAGAAATTAATACACAGTATCAGGCAATGCTGAAAGCTTCACCTGTTGTTGAAACTGGCTGATATTTTGCAGCCTTAATTTTGACCTTTTGCAGTCATGTAATTAAAGCTTGTACTGCAACACTTGCACACGTTTTTCCACAAGGTCTTCAACTTGCTGAGCCCAAAGGTTTTCTGGGAATTAGCAGAGTATACAGTGAAAGAAAGCATGGAGTACAAGTCCATATGTTCCAGAAGTCAGAGGGTAATGAAGCAGGAGATTACAGGAGATAAGTAACAAGAGATTCTCAGTTCAGTGATACGCTGGAGATGTAGATTCTATCTCTGCCACAGAGTTTCCATTAGATGGTAGATGTTTAACCTAGACTTTTCAAGGTGATCCTAATTGTGCTCCTTATTGTCTTAGACGCCTAACTTGGTGCTACAAGATAGGAGTTAAAAGGAATCCATTGTTGCAAGGAGATTCTGGAGAGCTCTATTTTGAAATTATGAAACGTTATCCAGTGTGAAGTAGAGGCCTTATGCCTTCAAATATACTCATGCTTTTGATCTTTCTTGTTCTGTGCCACTTTCTTCCACCTGGAGACTGCAGATAATATTAGGTGCATACTAACTTTTCAAAGGAACATCTTTAAAATAAATTACGGTTCATAGGGAGCTTGGATGCCACAGAACGTTACGGGAAAGCCTTGATTAAACTGAAGTTCAGCCTTCAGAATAGAATTTGGATCACATGTAGGAAACACTGTGTGAGGCCACACATTGAACAAGGAAAATAAAATAAAACAGTGAATAGCTATGCATAAACTGGGAACCATCCAGTCCTGTTCGCTACATGAAGCAGTGCCCATGCAATTACTGTATAACGAAAGGGATTTGATCAAGGCTGCAGAGACAACCTGTTCAGTGCTAGATTTTGCTATTTTCCCATTGTACGTACATCTGAAACACTATCAGTTTGCATCACTGCAACCAAGCCAGCTGCACACACTGAAAAACTCCCACGGTCTTGCATCGGGTCTTAAGTTCTTCCTGCCAGAGCCCTGTCCCGACAGCCAGCGGCCTGAGGCTACAGGACGTCGGGGCAGGACGGGGCCACGGGCCACGGGCCCAGACCTCTGCCCGCCTGCAGCCGCCGGGCGCCGGACACCCGAGCCGCCGCCTCCCGCCGCCCTGCCCCGCCACCTCAGCCCGGGCCGCGGGCCTCAGCCTACTGCCCCCCACCAGGCAGCGCGGACTCTGCGGGGCTCCGGTCGCGGGGCCCCACCTCGCTTCCAGGCGTTCAAAGGTGAGGCTACTTCCACCCGCTCGGAGATGAAGGCGGCCAGGCTGGAGCGGTACAGCACGGCCCGCACCGTCACAGCCACCAGGATCACCAGCACCAAGGGAGCCGCCATCTTAGCCGGGTGACAGCGGCCTGGCCACCAGCTGTAGTTCGCGGGCGGCGCTGCAGAACGGGGCGCCAATGCGCCAAGCTGTCCAGGAAGACTACACTTCCCAGGAGCGCGCGGCACACCCTCCCGCCACTTCCCGGCACCACTTGAGAGCTACGGCGCGAGCGGCGGGGCAAATCTAGCGGGTGCGCGAAGGCTTTGGGCCTGTGGCTCCTCCCGGCCGCCGTGTGGGCGGAGGCGGGAGGAGCCGAGCCCGCCGGGGCGGCTGCGGGCGGCCGGGCCCGGTGAGGGTGCCGCGGCGGCGCCTTTCCCCGGAGCCGCCCCCTTTCAAGTCAGTTTTGCCGTCGTTAGCCTTTGCCGCCGTGCCCGGGGCGGCGGCGCCCCTCTCCCGCTGCCCGGGCGCCTGGGGCGCCGCGCTGCTGGGCCTGGCGAGGCAAGGTGGCCAGCCTGCCTTCTGCCCCTCCGTGTCCACCAGTGGTTTTGTTTGGAGGCAGCCGGTGTGATTGTTGTGCAGGAACCCCATGGAGGGGCCGGGGGATTCACCCCGGCTCAGAGCAAGAGGCCGGTTAGGGAAAGGGTCCACTCTGTCCCTCTGGCGGCACTAACGTCTTCCCATAAAGACACAGCCTTGGCTGAACGGAGCAGCCTCCCCACCTTAATTCCCCATTTTGCCTTTGGGCCTGGCGTTTGGGGACTGAGGTGGGGTGCCTGAGGCTGCAGGAGATCAGCCTGCGAAGCCCAGAGATAGATCCCACCAAGCCTAAGCAGCCGTGCCTCAGGAGCTTCCCACGTAGAAAGATTTTGGTTTTATTTGTAAATAGATGCCCTGAGTGGGACTCCGCAAATCTAGTTACAGTCCTTGTACTGGTATTGCCCTACTTGCTAACTTAGATTGGCAAGAGTTGCTCATATTCCTGGCTAGTGATCAGAAGCGGGTAACTAAAGCTCGACAAGAAATTGGGCGAGTGAATGTATCCTTCTGATATATGGGGGTTTTCCACACAAAAAATGGATGTATATGTAAAAAAAAATTCAAATCTCCACTTCTGGTTTATTTGCCTGTAGGATAAGCCTTGTCCGGAAACTCTTAAGTTTATTGTCGTGTCTTCCAGACAGGTGGCTCTCAGACCTTTCCAGGCTTGAGAGAAGTTAGTGCAAAGGGATACACCTATAAAGAGTCTTTCAGAACCTAAGCACATGCTTCCAAGGCCCAGCTGTGAACCAGGATCACAACTGGGTGCTTTCGCTGAAAATTAATAAGTAAGACTTGTTACTCAGAAAACTAAGTAGAAAACATTATTCTTCTGAGGTTTATGCTCTTACCTTTCTTAGGAAAGCTCTTGCCTTATTCTTCTTGTACTTCATCCCAAACAGGGAGCTAGCTCACCATTTTGTAGTAAATTCAGTTTTCCCTAACAGAGGATCTAGTCAGTGGGAGACACAGATCACAACCAATATTTATTAGAATACTTTTTGTTAATTAAGCTGTTTTTATTAATGGAATTGAGCTGTTGTTTCTAAAAGCAGACATCTATTCATTGGCTAAATCAGGTTGGAAGTGACCTCAGGTTGTTTCTAATCCAGCCTCCAGCTCAAAGCAGGGACCATCTATGAGGTCAGATCACATTGTTCAGGGTTTTGTCCAGTCTGGCACTGAAAACCTCCAAGGATGGAGACTGCACAATGTCTTTGGGCAACCTGTTCCAATGCCTAACCATCCTCATGGAGAAAAAGTTTCTTCTTATATATAATCTGAACCCCTCTTGTTTAAATTTATGCCTGATGTCTCATCCTCCCACCATGCACCTCTGTGGAGAGCCTAGCTTCATCTCCTCAGTTACCCACTTTGTAGGTACTGGCAGGTGGCTGTTAGCCCCCAACAAAGCTTTCTCTTCTCCTGGACTGAACAAGCTCTGTTCCCTCAGCCTCTCCTTGTAGGGCAAGTGCTCCAGAGCATCTTAGTGACTCCGTGCCGAACTCACTCCAGTATTGTAACAAGGGATTCTTCTTGCTCAAGTACAGGACATTGCATTTGTCCTTGCTGAATTTCGTAAGAGTCCTGTTGACTCATACATCCAGCCTGTTTAGGTACCTCTGGATGACAGCCCTTCCCTCAACATAAACTCTTCACATGTTACATTCACTTACTTGCTTACACACTCACTATCAGCCACTCAGTTGGAGCAGCAGTTGGGAGGCTGATCCCAGCTGTATACTCAGAAGGGGAGGATCAGTGGCTTCTAGGCAGGTGTCTGGAAAGTCCCTCAGACTGCCCTTTGTTTCATCAGGTGAATATATACTCCTGTAGCCTTTATCTGCACATAGCTGCCACCATGTTCTTGGATTTCGTCCAAGTTAGAAAGCCTGTTGTTGACAGCAGTGCATGCTGGTGGCCTTGTAGACGTTTGGCAGGCTCTTGGTGTCCTGAGGTTCTCAGTTCTTGTGGCTTCAACAGGACCATCAGTCTCCAGAGCTTATGAGTTCTTGGGAGACTTTCACACACTACTTCTCAGCACATGCGTTTCCTTTCTTCAGCTTGCTTTTTTTCTAATAATTATCTCCATCTACATCCATAGGTACCTATACAGCCCATTCACACCAACTCACAGAAAAAGGATCTTTATGACAGATAGGCTGGAGGAGAGAAGAATGGAAGGAAGATCTGGTAGTCTCTTAAAAAACTGAGGGACAGAATGAGAGCACACACTCCTCATATTATTATTATATTATGTTATATATAAAGACAACACTTATTTTCACGTAGAAAGCCCATAGAATTTACTGACAATATGGGGGTTGCCATTTAAAAGAGCTGGATATTGTCAAAGTCACAATGTTTATCTTGGAGCTATGCAACTTCAGAGCTGGAGTGTGGACTTGCGTCCACCTGAGGGAATGGAGAGTATCTTCTGTTGAAAGGCTGAATGTGTCTGGGACATGGTCCATAAAGGCCCAAATGCCACAGCAGATACTCTCCTCACGATTAGTTTGCAAGGGCTGGTGGATTTAGATGGTAGATCATATGCATTTGCTGGACAAAGGTCATTGCTTTGTGTTTTCCTAGTACCTAGAACAGCATTAATCCCTTCATGCTATAAAACAAACATGCAAGGTGCAAGGAGTGTCTCTTACTGCACTCTTACTGCCTTGGGGTGAGGCAGCACATCTGTTCCAGCTGCTGCCTTCTCCGGGTTCCCTCAAATTTGGTCCTATCCACTGCCACAGAACAACAAATCTGGTCCTTGAACAATAACAGGAACTTCAGTGTTCAGTCAGTCATGTGGGAACTCTTCCATTCTTGGGTCAGCTGGCATGAAGGCACTGAGTGCAGTTGCCTATTAGCATGGGCGCTAGCTGGCCATGGGACTTCATGGCTCCAGGACTGAATGAGCTTGGCATATCCTCTGATAAATTGGAGTGAATTTTTTCAAGTTGACTTATTTATGCAGGCATCTGCAAATAGGAAGCCAGAAATGCTAATTCTTCCTCTTCACATCTGTTAACAATGCTCCCTTGAGTTTTCTGATCAGAAATGCTGGGGTTTTTTTTTTAAGCATCGATTGCTCTCCAAGTGGCAGTTCTGATCCACTGTAATAGACAGCAGTTGCCTGAGAGTCCTGCTTTGCTGATTAATTAGGATACAGCTGCATGTCTAAAGCCATACTTCTCTGAAGTTGCTTATTTGACTAGTCTCATCTGTGCCATATGTTTTCCAGCACCAGCTGACTCGGCACAGGGAGATGGAAGCCCTGGGGAAATTCAGATAACCTCAGAGGGTACTGTGAATCAGATGTAAAATCATGCTACTACAGTAGTTTTGTGCCTAATTGGAGTGAAAAAGCCAACTAAAAAGAAAGGTCAAAAGAGTAATTCGTGACAAATGCAGCAATTATTTCTGGAGCGTAGGTTTACTCAAATGTTTCTCCAATACGAGATCCGGGGGCTAGCAAAGGAGCAAAGTTCATAACCTAACTTCACATGTTGAGACCCCTCAAACCATCAAATAGCTTTGAGACAATTCAGTGATAGAGCCTTCGTATCTGTCTACAGACTGGCACTAATTTGCATGTTTGACCAGTTCCCTTAACGAGATGTAAGCACACACAAAGTCACTATGTAGCTGTACTCACTAGGTAGCTGCCTTTTGTCTTGCTGCTCCTGTCCTTCCCCAGTAACTTTTGAACCCACTTTCAGCTGAACGGGACAGGGGAGTAGACCTCTAAAAATCTCAAGGTTCCTACCAGCTTTATGAAAATCAGAAAGCTGGAAGAGATTTCAGAGACCCAAATCAGTGTGCCCGCTGAGGGAATATTTGAGATCATCTGGCAGTATGGGCTGGCCTGCCAACAAGCGATGGGTAGCTCAAAGGCAGTGCAGCATTCATTGCCTCTTTCCCAGGCAGCAGGGAAGAGGCAGGGAGGGAGGGACAGTGGGACAGTGGAGGCAACAAGGAAGAGATCTCAGGGGGTATCAGAGGGAAGAGCTGAAACTTGCAGCCAAGAGCTGTAAGGATGCAAGACAGAAAACTCTGAGAAGCCCATTCTCCTCTGTCCTTGTGTTTACCCCAAACTGATGGTATTTTTACAGCATCTGGGTTTTTGCCACAATATCCTTTGCTGTATTTTTGTTGTGGAAACAGTTCGACCCTAGGTTTCCGAGGAGCAGAATCTCACGCACGTATAGCAGCAAAATTAATTATTTATTTAAATGATGGTACAACAAAGTAACAGCTCGAGGTGAATGCCTCCAAGGAGGGACCCTGAACAAAGAAATTCTAGGGTAATTATACCCTTTACAGTCTTATTTTCCTTCACCGCCTGTTGGTGGTGGTCTTCTCCAGTCTTTTTTACTGAGTTGGTGGTCTCTCTCTTTCTGATTGGTGTCTCTCTCCTTCTGACAGGTCCTGGCCTACATCCCAGGCTGGTTGCTATGTCCTTGTCTTTCATAGTCCCTTATCTCCTCGAAGGTCAGCCACAACCCAGGTGCATCCCATTTGTCTCCTACATCCTGTTCTGTATCCTCAGTAGCTGGTTTCATATCCTTGTTAGCTGGTTTTGCGGTTACATCACCAGCAATGCTTCTCAAGTTCATTGACATTTTGGCTTTGAGGCCTGCAGGCTTCATCTACTTCAGGTGCTTATGCTAAGCAAGAGTCAGACTTATGCTAAGCTGAAGCTAAATCAGTTACAATTCCCTTCTTTAACAATTTTTCTTTTATTCTCACCCGATCGTTTCCAGGATGTGTTGCTAGTAACAGGAGCAGCATATTTTCCACTATCAGGGCCTGTGCCATGGCAGCTAGTTAACGTTTTTAAATGTCATGGTAACCTCCTGGAGCACAAAGGCTCCCACTGCCGTGGGGAGTCAGAGGTAGGGTGTTTGCAATTGTAAGTGACATTTGAATTAATTCTTCACAGGTCTGTGTCTGTTCAGCTTTGGGAACAGTCCTGTAAGAAGGAACTCGTTAAATGTTGAGAAAGAGAATGCAAGTATTTACAATTTGGCTGGTTGCCTGTAACATTGACAGATGAGGCTGGTGGCTCTTGCCACTGACACTGGAGCTCTGCCTTCCTGTAGAAATGTGTTTTCATTGAAGTCTTCTTAAGAAGTGGGTACATCAGCCATGACCTGCCACAGAGGCGGGGAGAACATGTAAGCTGTGATGGAGGCAATAAGTCAGAGTCCAGAGCAGCTGCCTCGGTGCTCCCAGGCTGCGTGTCTGGAGCAATGGCACATTGTGCAGAGCCATCCAAGGACCTTAACCAACAGGCAGATACACTGGATGGCATTGATCTAGTTAATCCATATGAGTGCTGCTCCAGAGCTCATGTGGATATCAAGTAGATGCACCATAAACAATTACATTTGCACAGAAATTCCAGGAATTAAAGATTTTCTTTTAAACAACCAGCATAGAAGTGCTGAGCCCACAAACCTCACCTCTGTTATCTCCCTAGCTAATACAGATCACTGGATTTGCTGTGTAGGGGCCCATTTTACATAGCATCTCTCAAATCCTTAGTGTAACCTCTGCCTCAATCATGAAAGCCAGAGGAAGGTAGCAGGGACAGACCAGGGCTTCTAAAACAAGGGAGATCCTGACTAGCAGTTTCTCGAGATCCAGAGGAAAAAATGGATCATTCTCTAGTGGGGAATTTCTGTGGGTCAAGGTATCACATTACCAAGACATTCACACTATCCAGGCTGGGGGAGTACGATTAGCAGTGAGAAACCCATCTGTGAAATAGAATTATTTCTATCTCCCCTTCATTGCATGGAAACACTGATTAAGAAGTCAGTAAAGAAGGTAAGAAGCTTTCCAGCAAAACTGCCTCAACTCAAAACTGCCTTTTCTCAACTGCCATCCAGTTACTGATGTAAGTCTGGATCATCTACTTACTGGTCAACAGATCAGAACCATACAACCAACTGTAGTGATTACTCCTTCAGAGATTTGGTGCTGACAGAAGCTAAACTGAAGAGGCTCAGCCTCTTCAAACTCACAGACTGTAGCCAGAAATACAACCAACGTAGATCTAGCGATCAAGTCTTGACAAAGCTGTATCTGGAATGAGGCCTGGCTAATGTATCATTGCCAAATAGCAGCCTGGAGCTGAGACTGACCAAAGCACTCAGTATGGAGGGAAGAGTCCAGACACAACCACCACAGGTTGTTAGGAACCCCAAATTCTAAGAGAATCTAGCCAAGGTCAGTTCAAAACCTTTCTTCTGATATTTAAGACAAATCCTCCCTCCTGGCCAAAACTGCCCATTCAGAGAGGAATGAGGAGCTGAGTATCTGCCTGAAGTAAGAGCTGAGTATCTGCCATTTGTTGTAGTTAAAAAAAAAGAAAAGATAAAAGATTTAAAAGGAAATAAAAGGAACCATAGATGTAGATGACTCTGGAAACTAGCAGTGACGCTGCTGGAAAAGCTTGTTTATGAAGCGAGGGGGTCAAGGTAACCCCCAATTCTTCACCATCAGCAGAGGTCCCTCGCTCTTGCAGCCAGAAGTGCTGCAGCAACTGAGCCAATCTTGAATAGGATATGACCTTTGAAAGAGCTCTCTGGGGTTCACAGATTCCTTGATTAACTGTTAATTCAATCTTTTTTTTTTTTAACGTTGCTGCTCTAATTGTTGTTGTTGATAAGGCCTCAAGCTATTAATGCTTTTCCAGTGGAATCACACATCTGGACATGTCATTGGTTTCCTTCCGGTGGCAGATTAACCTGGCTAATGAAACAATAATGAAATGTGTTGCTATCGATTCGCTCCCATCTCCCTCCTGAGGATAATCGTTTTGTCTTTGCTCTGCTAAGTGCATTCAGCACTTTGACTTTTGCTTATCTCTGCAGCTTTAATATATCAGAAAGCCTAACAGCAATTCTAGTATGGCAGCCAATTTACAGCCAGATCTGCAGCTGTACTATCTGAGTATTCTAGATAGTATTTTTACAAATGAACATATTTGTGGATCATCTAGATTCACTCATTTCACTCTAGAGCCACTCATTTGTATTTTGTTCATTGCCTTTCACATCTGTTATACGAAAAATTTGAGTCAGATCCAGAATCCCTAGGACACAGGCTGTGCAATCACAGTCAGCAGCCCCATTTCCTTCTTCCTTTTCAGGCAAAAAACCTAGGCAGGTCTATAACAGCTGGAGTAAACAAGAAGAGACAGGAAATGCAAGGTAGGCTATGAAAAATAGCACTGTATATCATGCTGTTTTAATGTCCATGTTTTGCCCTGCTAGGAGGCCATCAGGGCAACACATGATCCACAGTCTCTAAGGAAAACGGGTGCTTGTGTTCGGGCTCCAGCAGGTATGGTCTGCCTCCCCTGCCTTTGCAAAGGGCAGTAATGGGTGACATTAACCAGCTCAGCACCATCAGGTGGAGCCTCTGGGCCCATCTTAAAAGCTTGACCCTATCACATGTAGAGTGAGTCACCAGCCTGATCGCACTGTGTAATCCCCACACTTGGAAGCTTGGGTCTCTTACACACATGGGTCACCCTGCTGCTGTCTCTGCAACAGCCCCATGCGTCCTCAGTCAGTTATCTGTTCATTTACCTTTCAGACCACTTTTCATCCCATTCCACAAACAGTACCTAGGTGACTGTTGCCCAGGATAACTGCTGCTTGGTGAGAAACTGAGAGTAAGGTACAAGGAAGCTGGAGAAAAACCAAATTTTGCCTGCACACGCTTCCTCCGGCAGGCTCCTCCCCGCCTGCCCAGGAACTGCTGGTCACCCACTCCTATGGGAAGCAGAACCATGTTTGTGTGGAGTTGCTGCTCACAGGGAAGAGCTTCCATGGATCCCATCTGAGCTGGCATCCAGGAGGCCACTGGTGTGGCATGCCCCCCGGAGCATCTCCAGCTCCCCTCTCCTGCCCTTGAGCAATTCTTACCTACAGACAGCTACTGAGGTAGCACAGACCATTCTTTTGGCATGCCCACCTTGTTTCTTTTGCTTTGGCCTCCATGATAAGCTATTTGGTTTGTATGTAGGATGCTCCATCTCCTTTCATGGCTGCATGGGACAGTTAGTGTGCTTTAAGAAAACAAAACCTTTTTTTTTTTGGCTCACAGCTGCTGAACTGTGTTCCTATGCCTCTGTGTGCTGTCAAGATTGCTAGAGCAGGGCATGCTTTTCTTAGTCATTCCCTTAGATTTACTTGTGATCAAGGAAAGTGTGTGTTTTCAGGCAAAACAAATACAGAGATGCCTTATGAACAGCTATTTTGACCTATGCAATCAGAGCCTAGACACATTTCCATTTCATCCCTGAGAAACAAATCTCTACCACATACCTCCTTCACCACTTATGCAGTTTTCCTGGAGTAAAATTCCTCCAAGCCGAGAAAGCCAGCTTGCACCTCCCAAAGCTTCCAGCTGGAGGGGAGAAAATCTGATGTGCGACCTCCAGCTAAGTGGGGCCTCAGCCTCAGGGGGATTTTGTGCAGAGGGATGTGTATTTGCTCTGCTGAGCATCTGGGATGTGGGAAAGGGATGTGCAGGCCCATACTGTTGTATAATACTATACACTGTAAATCACACGCAGATTTCATTTTACAGAAGCAGTGGTGAAGTGGTGGTAAGGCCATGGGAAATGGAGTGGCAGAGAATAGCATGTGGGCTGCTAAACAATTTGGCCAGCTCATGACCTATGGGGCCTTCATAAAAGGCCAGTAGGGAACGAGCGCCCAGCTGTAGGAATTGTCCTTGTGGGCTGGAGCTCTCAGGCCACAAACTGCCTGCCCTGATCTGTGCTAGGGGAATGGTGCATGTAAGAGAAGACTGGCAAACGTCTTTTTCCCAGCTACTCCACTTGTCTAAACAAAAAGCAGGTCAGACAGCTTGAGTATCTAACACAGTTTTACAGATAAGAAGTCTTTCCTTCCATCTCCTTTACCACCCCTTGCTCCCCCACCCTGGCCTTACACCGAGGCTGGACAGGGCCCAGGACAATTCATCACTCGGGTCCCTTAGGTGAGAGCTGAGGCTTGGGAGGTCCCTTTGGGGATTTCTGCTGAAGGGAGTAGAAAAACAATAGCAGGAGAGAGAAAGATGAGGGCAGGGGCACAACAAGGGAGTTAACAGAGACGCAAACAGACTCCCAGGGTGCAAAGGAGAGCATGGGGTGACCGGCGCCAGGGCAGCAGCACCCCGAGGTCTGGCAGTGCAGGACGCCCCCGCCACCCCACTGCATGACAGGTGTCAGGAGCTGAGCCACTCACCTGCCCATGCTGCGGGCCACAGCTTGGCTCGGCTCACCTCGGCACGGCTCACCTCGGCATGGCTCAAATCAACTTGGCACGGCATGGCATAGCTTGGCTTGGCTTGGCATGGCTCGGGTCAGGTTGGCTTGGCATAGCTTGACTCGGCTCAGCACGGCATGGCTCAGCTCAGCTCAGCATGGCTCGGCACAGCTCGGCTTGACTCAGCTTGGCATGGCTCAGCTCAAGATGGCACAGCATGGCTCAGCTCGGCTCTGCTCCGCTTGGCTCAGCTTGACTTGGCATAGCTCGATGTGCAGACACCAGCCCCGCTCCTCCCACCCCACTCTGCTGGCCAATAGCATAAAGTCACCAGGGAGGGGCCTGACTGTGTGCAGCTCAGGGCCCAGCGTGGGGGAGAGGCAGAGGCAGGCCAGGCCCTTGCTGCCAGCATCCATCACTTGCCTGGGAGGAGACAGAGAGCAGGCTAGGGCAACTGCTGCTGGCAGTGCAGAAAGTCTTGCTCAGACATTACCCTGCAAGGCTGCTGTTTGCTTGTCTTTCACTTGATAGGCATGCACTTAGCATTTATTTACAACCTGTGTGATTTTCTAATTGATTTTTTGGTACGAGTTGTTACCATCTGGTTGCATGGGAGGAAGTATCTTTGAAAACAGTTCATTTGCCATATCCTTATAAAAAGATTAAATGTCACTGAGCTTAGGTCAGAGAGGCTCTTGCAAGGTGAGGTCAAGGAAAGGGACAGGAGAAGAGGAAAGGCCTGAAATAAATCACTCTATTCTTCACAAAATATACAGAAGAGAAAAGAAGTCTGTTTCTAATTTTGTCTGGGAAAAGTGCTGCACGGTATGATCTTGTGCCAATGAAAGTATTTGGGTTTGGCACAACCTGTTGACCCATTTGGATGAGATGGAAAGCCAGTTATTCTTGGCCAAGCTATCTAATTTTAACAAGACCTGCAGAGAAGTGGTTGCTTTCCATGAGCCTTTCCCGACCAAGGTAGCTGGATGCTCTTGCCAAGCAGATGAAGTCCACTGCAGGAGAGTTACCTTTGCAGCCTTAACTCAGCTCTAGTTTGCTGCACCAGGTCCCAGTGCTAGAACGGGGCACTCATGCACAAAGGAGGAAAGCTACTGGGGTTTACCCACCGTGTTGTGCAAAGCAGCTGAGGAATGGATTAAATGACGTGGGATCCTGCTAATGCCTGGTGAGTCTATCAGTGGTAGCAAAGGGGAGGAGGATTTAAAGAAAGCTATCCTGTGTGATAAGCCTCAGTCTGCTATTCCATGCATGGATTTGAATACAGGCTCAGATGGGAGAGCTACCATCTGCACCCTGGGCTGGCCTCTTGCAAGGTCACAGATGGCCTTGTCCCATTTCACTATGGCCATGGGAGGTCCCAGACTCCCGGGAAGGCAGGAAGTTCCTCTTGAAAACCGATGGATCTGTGTCCCAAGCACCTGCAAGCATGTGATCTGTCTAGGCAGTAGCACAATGCTTTCTCTTGCCTATTAAGTCACCTGTGTAATCCCACAGCTAGTGTGTTTCAGTCCTCTCTTCTTTTGAACAGCCACTCATTGCATGTTAGAGGGTTACCTTGGTCAGTCAGAGTTAGAAAGTGGAGTCCTATCCTGAAGTTGGCCTGTAGTGGATAACTGATGACAGCCAGTGGCAGACAGGCAAGCAAATGTACAGATTTTTCCCTCTGCAAATGACCTAAACCTTGTCACTGAGCCAATGCTTTGCATTCATTTTCATTGCAAAATACCTACACTGTACGAAACCAATCGTTAGTAGTTGATTCAGTGTACTTATGATGGAGTCTCAAGCTGGATAGCTATAACTCTGGGCATATTGTATGTTGCTACTGTAATTCTGTTAAGGTGTAACTATATATCCTGTGATGGCTTTTCGGGGGGAGGGCTGGGAGTTACTGGGCTTGGCGGTAGTGTGCAATACTATCAAATCTTGCCAATCTTTTTGCATTGTATAAGCTCAATGTTGTCTTAAAACACTGGAAAACAAATTTAGATTCTGTGTTTCTTGGAAATAAAGGCAGTAGGAATACAGATTCCACCCTGTTGTAGTTACAGTGGTTTTAGTTTCAGTGAAAATATTTCTTGGTTTAAAGTTATGGAACTACAAATTAATCCTGTTAAAAGATTTCTCTCCATTCCTGCTGTATAAAGGAAGGCAGCTTAGTGCACAGAACAGCCTTCACTTGGGAATTGTTGGGGGGGGGGGGTGATGGCAGCCCAACAGAGGTGAAACTGCTGCAGCTCCACACCCCCAGGTCCAACTAGTACTGAGGCTGAGCATGTTTTCTGAGTAGGCACACACAACAATACACATACACTGTGCGTATATGCATATAAACACATATGCACATGGCTGAGCACACAGAACAACACAGAAGGAAACATTCAGCACTCACACAAACACCAGCAGCGCCAATGGCCTCATCCTGTTCCCCTCTCTGGCTGATCAGGATGAAGGTCCATTAGTGGGAAATATATATATACATATGTGCAATCTGGAGCCGTCCAGTAACTAGGCGTATACCCACCACTCATCCAGGAGCTGGTCTTGGATCCTTGCTTTCCCCAGGTGCCTCGCACACAGACACGCACACACATACACACGCACAAAGACACACAAACACACACACAGACGCACACATAAATGGCTCTCCCAATTGACTCCCAGACCCTCCAGCAGTCCCTCCGGCAGTTGGCCAGGACCCTCGCTCCCTCTGTAGGCAGTTCCCCTCTGGTCTCACCCTCAGACACACATGCACGCTTGGCTCCCAAGCCACTTCACCTACTAGTCAGCTAGTCCAGCTTGATGCATGCGAGTGATCACACCTTCTTCCCTTACACACCCTCTCTCTCTGGCACCCCGACACCTGGGCCCTGGACCTGCAGTCCCCCTCCAGCTGCTGGCACTCATACCTCTACATACATGTGCACACAGAGCAGGGAGCCCCTCACCCAGGAAAAGAGTTAGAAAGGAATTTAAGACAAGACTGACTGTGCTGATCAGGCACAGGGCATGGCTGGACAAGGGTACTGACTAGCCCTCTTTACCAGCCCTTTTTATCCACTCTATTTTCCCATGTTTATTCCTCCCCGGATCACCTGGATCCCTCCCTTTCCCCGCCTTTGGTTCCTCCCCTAAGCATCCCATAATAAGTGCGGTGCAATCCCCAAATGCTCTTCCCTGCATCCCGCAATGTGTCCCATATCCCGAGGCAGTAACCACCCTCAGCCAGAAAGGTGCTTGGGAGAGCTGCTCCCCTTGATGGGCGTCCCATGCGGTGATGCTCTCCTGGGAGAGCCTGGAGGGGGGCTGAGGCCAGGGTGGGTTTCTCTGACTGGGTTGTGGAGGGTCCCCCTTGCCCTTGTGCTCCTTCATGTGTTAACCTGAAACCAGTTAAAAGTCTGGATCAGCATTTTTCCAACCAATCCTTGGAAAGGAGGATGGAACAACTTAAATGGTAACATGAAAAATTTGAAAAAATGCAACAGAGTTGTAACCTCCTTCACAAAACACCAAGCAAATTTTCAGTCCAAACACAGCTCAGTTCTGGTTAAAACCCAAACCAGCACCAGCCCCAGGAAGTGCAGGCTTGTGATTTTCGTCATTTGGTAACCCTGGGTGATACCCCAAAGAACCCCTCTTCCCACTCTGTTCATTCTGTGGATATTCATTTATACTGAAAAAACATTGGGTTAGTTCCAGTGAGTTCTTCACAGAAAGTCAGTTTGAGGGTTGGCCAAAGAGTGTCATGTAGCCATCTGGAGTTTCAGTGGCAACTGAAGGTATTAAGCCCAGCACAGAACAAATGGGGCAATGTGGAAAACCAGACTGAAAAAGATAAAAGCCATGCCATACCCTCCGCAGTCATGTTTGCAGGTCTCCAGCGGGTGGAATTGTTGGAGGGACTACCATGATATGGGAGAGAGAGCAGCCTGCCGTGTGCGACAGAGCATTTGAGACTGGTCAATTGTGATCTGGAGGCAAGAAGGGCTGACGCGAGTACCGGCGGGACAGGAAGGGTCCCCGTGCGGCAGTGTCATTCTCACCTGCACTGCTCAGGGGAGTCAGGGCTGGAAAATCCCAGGGCCCTCAGCTCCTCTCTGAACCCAAGAGTAGAGAGGGCATTTCATGCATGCTGAAAGAAGCCTGCAGCAAAAGGACTTACCTTGCTGCAAAAAGGATTTCATTGTATCTCAGGAAGGAGCCATGGAGGATGGACATGTGCATCCTAGCCAAATCTTATGTTTGTATTTAGAGGAAAAGTTCTAGTAATGTTATTCCTTCTAAGTACACACTACAAAGTCTGATCCAGCATTTTGTACAATTTTTGTTACGTTATGATTATGGACATTATTAGTGCTATGTCATCCAGAGCATAGCTGTGTTAGGGGTTGCACAGACCAGACACTTGCTGTTGAAACAGGCAAGAGAACGGAAGGGGCTGTTTCTCTTTCCCAAATGGGAAATTAAAACAGGAAGAGCTGAAGCATCTTGCCCCAAATGGCCCTATTCTGCAGGTGGGAATGAAATCTTCAGACTGTGAGTCCAGCTCCACTCCACTATCCTAATTCCCTCTCTTTAGGAGGCGGGATGTGAACTGTGAGAATCTGTGTTTTTGCACGCAGTAAGGCGGGAGCACATGCGTGTGTTGATGTGTCCTGTGCAATGAGACAGACACCAGAGCTAGTAGGGGTAGCTAAAACCAAGTGTCATTTTCTGTAATGCTGCAGAGACAAGGGGAAAATTTCCAGGAAAGGCCACCAAGCTAAAATAGTATGACTGAGTCATGCCTGTTACTAAAAGATGATAGCCTTTAACATTGCCACCACCTGGGGGTGTGCTCTAAGGAACAAGCCGGCGCAGAGCAACCTCCACTTTGGATGGGATCAGCTTTCCAAGCACTGTCCTGGCAATGAGAGGCAGGCCATGCTAGCACCTGCAGCCTCTTATTATGTATGAAGAAAGAAATAAAAATGCATGGGCTACAGGGACAGCAAATGTTCTCCCAGGCCAGTGTCATCCCCTCCTCATCTCTCGGAGCTTGGCTGTCAGGGCTCCTGCGCAGCACGATGCTCCCTCCAGGTGTGGGCAGGTGGACGTGCTCAGAGCGAAGGGAGGAGGCAGCTCTGGGCAGTGACCAGGATGTGCCACTGCCCAACGCTGTGACAGTGCAAGGGGACAGGAAAGGACCCAAGAGGTCAGTGGGAGTCCCTCCTTCCTGCCAGACTTCTTTCTGCTGCTGGCTTGCACAGTAGTGCGGGTGGGCCAGGAGGAAGCTGCCCACGTGATGTCCATGACGGGAGGCTGTTGAGCAAGAAAACCCACTATTAACCCACTACATTAACCCACTATTAACCCACTAACAACCCATTAGATAAAGAAGAAAACACTTGTATAGGTAGGTCCAAACTCAGAGGCAGCCGGTGGGAGCTGGGAGGCAGGATATTCTTCGACTGCCCATTACAGGGAGGCAGCACCAGCTGCGGTTCGTGTCCAAGGACAAATAACAGGAAAGGCATCCGTCCCATTAAGCTGCAAAGCCCAGCTGACTGGGATGGGACACCATGTAGCACTGTATGTGACAGTGCCCTTAGTGGGCAGGCGAGGGCAGTCTGCCCTCCAGAGAGAAATTCAGACATTATAACAGGGGTTACACAAGCTCCTGAGCTGCAGAAAGGGATGCATGGCACTTAAAAGAACATATACAACTAAAAAGAAAATACCCAACCCAAACCAACCCAACACCACTCTCTAGAGTAGTGGGGCTAGATGCTGCAGGGTAACGACAGCCCACTTGGGCACTTTCTTTTTAGTTGTGTATGTTCTTCTAAACAAGCCATAGAAAAGTTGCTGAAGTTATTCCAGAAAAAGTTGTGCATTTGCACAGCAAAACTGTGCTGTTTTCCACCTTCTTCCTCATGTGAAATGAGATTTATAAGAAAAACAAGTTCTCAGTGATTCTCAATCCTGGCAGAGATTGCTCTGGCCTAGAAGAAATAAGATCAAGGACAGCCGTCAGATTTCTTAGAAAAAGTTTCATATGTGCCTAACCATCACACACTTTGTTCCCAGCATTAAACCTTTTGATTTTCGTATTTATTTAGCTAAAGATTTGTGCTTCTTTTTCAGACCTGAAGTCAGTATGTCCAAAGCCTGCTTTTTCCGCTTACTCTAAGAAAGATATTACCTCTCTCCACAAACTGCCTCCCCTATTTTCATATGCATTTGTAGAAATTCCCACTAGTTATATGCCTGCCACAGCACTTACTATCTCTTACTTTATGGGCTAACATGATCTTTACATTTCACCTACGTTATAATACCAGCAGACATGAGAGATTATCAACTGTTCACTTTCCAAGTATCTCAGAACACGAGCTATTTCACCAGTGCTTTGCAAGGACAGTTGATGCAAAAATTTCCTAATTCTTTTCTTGCATTTTAAACCTAGGATATAAACGGACTGCGAGATTAATTCTTCCTCTTAACTGCTGTCTTCACAGGAACCAGGGCTCTTTCTTATATTGAAGTAAACCACTATATACATATTCATTCTGAAGTCCAAATACGGCCTACATCTCACTAACAAACATTTTACGTCAGACCTTTTAAAGCACAAATTTGTTCCTATTGGCATCCCTATTATTGCAGAAAGCCACACTGTCAAGAACAAACGGCACGGCCACTTAACAGATGTGAGGAGGAGGTAGCGTGGGATTTGGGAGCCCAAGTCTGTTTGGGTATGGACTCAACAGTGTCTGTAACTGCTGGGGTTTCGGGGGACAAAAGTCAGGCTAAAATACTGATTTCTTCTCGCTTGATAGTTAGCTGAAGTGTAATAGACTGAAACAGTAATCAAGAAAGAGTAAAAATTTACCGCAAAAATATCTGAAAGAAAAAAATATGGTGGTTGTAATTTTTCTCATTTTTAACATAAATGCAAAACCTGAAAATTGCAGATAATCCTGGGCTTTCAAATAATGAGCTACTTTCTGACTGGGTTTTGCGCTGAAATGAGAGTGCATTGGTTTTGAAAGAAATGTACGTTTTGCTTGGAAATCTTTGTTAAGAAAAGCATTGCCACTCTCCTTCATGTGATTCCTTTATGGCCGTCAGAAATGTTGCGATGGATATGTTGGAGTGGGAACGCAGCAGCACCATTTCCTCCAGATGCTCCAGATCCTGAGCCCGACTCTTGCAGTAACACGAGCGTTGGCTCTACCAGGAGCTCTGAGGCTCAACTGAGGGAAAGATGCCTGCCAAGGTCTACTAAATAAATACAAAGACTCAGTTGATAGTTTTTGGGGACGAGCAGTGAAAATCAAGCAAACTGGCTTATTTCTCAGGCCTGTCCCCCAGACACTGAGCAGAGCAGTTTTCAGCATTAAAACACTTTTCTCCCCCTCAAGTATAAGATATTGAAATTGCCAATGACTCTCACATCTCCACTTCCCATCAGAGAGCTGGGGCTTCAAAACCACGTGGTGATAACCTAGCCAACACTTACTTTAAAATCTAAGGTTGAATAAATATATGTGCACACACGTGTGCATACATGCACTCACAGACTTTTCCCATCTCTTTTTTTTCCTTTTCATTCCCTGCAGCCGTAAAGACTCACTGTTTTGCTCTGCTCTTGGGCAGTACGAGTGCTGAGGCTGGCTCCATCAGGCGCCCAATAAAATTGCTCTTGTTTATTTTTCCAGTATGTGCTTCAGGGTTTAGGAACATTTTAATGGTAAAAATAAAAGAGCAAAATGACGTCCACATAATGAATAAATAAACTAACAACTGAGGGAGTGGTTAGGAGAAAGGACTTCAGCTTGGGTTTCTCTGCTCTGGCTTTGGCAATATGCTTTGGAGTAAGTGCCTGACTCGCTCATTGTGTCCTGACACTGATCCAAATCCAATCCGTTATTGTTCAGGATATTTTGTTAAACTGTCTTTGACAACACCTGCATGTCCAAAGAAAGCACTGGCAAATTGCAGGCAAAAATGGCTCTGTTACTTCCAGGAACGGGTCTAGTGAGAAATATAGCTGGGTTATGCTGCGCTACACCAGGGTGTCACGCTTTCTGCATGGACATGCTTCCTCCAGAGGATGTCTCCAAGGGGAAGTGGGACATGGAGGCACGTGCCTCCTGGAGGACTGGGTCTGAAGCTCACTCTCTCCCTTGTTGCAACTTGGGCAGGGAGGGACCCGGAGCTAACTCATCAGCACGCTGCTTACCCTTGGGCCGTTTTGCGGTGCTTGCTCCCTGCCTTAGCCTGGCTGCAGCATTTCCTGGCCACCGTCCCTGCGTCCCTGCTGGCTGGCCTCCTCTCATGGGGACTCGGAACCATATCAGAAGAAATCATAGTCAGCTCTTCTAAAGAGCTGGCTGGGGCTTACCATCACCGCTAGCAACGATTATGCCATTATTAAATCCTCTCCGTGGTGACCTTCCAGGATGTTAATCTGAAAGCCTATATTAAATTTGAATTAATTTCTCTTCATGCTAAAACTCAGATTTGCTCAGGGAGTTTAGGTCAGGGCTTGAGAGCTACCTCTGTAGTTAGGAGTACAGCAGGCCTGATCCTGAGTGCAGGCACTCTGCTGTGACCCTAAGGAAGGTGAAGGATTTTACCGGTGCTGCCACAGCCACCTGAGATGGTTGGGAACCTCCTTCCTTCGCTGACTCTGCTGCCATGCTCCCTTTCCCCTCTAATCAGCTCCCCTGTTTCCCAAGCAGGTGGGAGCACAGCAGTCCCTTCCATGGGGGTAGTCTTGCAGGAGGCACCTGAACCTGAGGCAGCCCCTTCCTTGCTCCCCAGCGGGGCTGGCTGGGAGCTCCCCATGTCAGGGGGGCTGCCCACCAGTGAGGTGTAACTGCTGCCAAGAGAGGGGCACAGGAGAGAGCCCCTATGGTACGATTGCTGGCAAACTCAGACTTGAACCTTAACATGACATGCTAAGAAGTTTGTAGGAAAGCATCATTTCCTAGTGAGTGCTGTGCAGATGCCAACACTTCAGGAGACAGAATATTGTGGCTGAGATATTGCCTCCCTCTGCATATGACAACCTGACAAGCCTGTCAGACTCTCCCTGTGGTCCTAGCTCCTCCAGGTGATGCATGATCCCGAGGACTTTGGGACTGAGGTCTATGCAATGCTCCTAAACTACAGCACCGTAAGGAGCTCCATTCCCAGTCAATTTGGTTACGCCAGTCAGGCTCCCCTGCAGATAACAGCACAACGTGGCTTCAGTGTAGCTAACATCCACTCAGTGCAACCCGGTGACAAATCCCACTGAGCTGCATGGACAGGGCCACAGCCATGGGCTAATGTTTTATTCCCCTGGCAGCAGATCCTGTTTTGAACGTTACTGCCTTCCCCTCAAGGGTTCATGTTCTGGCTGCCCCCTGTCACCAGCCAGATGTTCCCAGGCTTTTAGGGTAAAAAGGGTTTCTGCCCTCCTCCAACCCTGGTGTGAGGTGGTCCTCACACACAGCCCAGCTCAGGGAACTGTCTGTGTTTGTAGTGCCCACCATTACAAACCCAAACTGATGGGGCTGTGACGCTGGCTGAGCTACCTTGCTTGGCTGAAGCACATAGGCAAGGGCTGCTGGCATGAACTGTGTCTCACCCCAGCGCTCTCCATGGCTGTGCTTTCACTGACAAAACCCTGGTGGGCTTTGGATGGGGAGGCAGGGCCCGGGGAGCCAGCCTGGCCCCTGTGGGCACTGGGTGATTTGGGTCCTCTGAGCAGAAGAGTTCCAGCTCCCTCTCCTGGTGCCAGGCTAGCAGTGACAGGGAGTGATCCTTGGCAGGATTGCGGGGGGATCCTGCTGGACCCCAGCTGCTTCACCTGAAGAGCCTGTCCCACCTGGGCACAGCTTTCTCTACTGCCCCAATCCTGAGCGCTCATGAGGGAATTCCTGCATGCTTCTGGCCATCAGCCCGGAGTGATCCTCCTGTCACAGAGGAGGGAGTCTGGAAGAAAAGGAGGGGGAATCCCATTGCCAGGGAAAGGGCAGAAGTTTGGTCACAGTACGAACTATGCCTACAGGAAGCCTAGGATATGATCTTGGGAGCCAGAATGGAGGGGAGATGAATGGCTGGTGCTCAAGAGCATCATATTAGTCCTTGGCTCTGCCAGTGACTCAGCTGATGACCTCTGGTCCTTCTGTCTCCCCAGAACTGAACCTGGGGCCATTCACGGTCATGCACTTAGCGTTCATGATGCATGATTTGCCTGGCCATGATTTTGTCGCCATTCTGGATGCTTAGCATCCCTTCTGGATGCTGATCCTTGTGATCTGCTCTCTCAGAGGAGTCACACACCTCACGGCTGTTTTTTCCTGTGGGACATGGCTCTTTGAAGTGCATGCTGAGTCCACCCTTTGGTGTATGACTCAGCTGCAGACTGCCTTGGCCTCCGATGAAACCCTTCACTCGTGCCCATCAGTCATTGCCTCAGGTGCCCACCACAGACCTGTGCTCTCCTCCAGGCCTCAGCAGCACAATGTGATGGTGCAGAGGTTGGCTAGGCTGGTGGCAGTGGGTGCCAGGGCCCGAGGTGCTCAGTAAGGGAGAAGGGTTTGCTGCTGCCTCTCTAGGAGAGGTTTACTATGCTGAGAGCAAGACTCTGCCCTTGACATAAGTATTGGATAAAGGGAGGCGCAGACCTGAGCTGCGCAGACCTGAGCTGCCCTATCCCTTCCTGCCTCCTCCCACATCCAGTAATTTGCTGCTGGGCTATGCCCGGGGCATACTAGGATGGTGCGTAGGCTTGTGTCTGCCTCCGCTGTGCCACCAGTGTCGGGCGTGGATGCAGCCCTTCCCTCCAGCCCTGCAGCGCAGCAGCTAACGCAGGAGCAGCTGGGCCCCGTCACTGCTGGCCTTGGCCCCTGCCTCACGAGGTGTCTCCACTTCTGAGTTGTCAGCTCTGGCGAAGCAAGTGGGCATTTCTAGCTAGCACCTGGGAGTGCCATCTCATGAATTACACAGCTGCTGTCTTCATGCCCTTTCAGCTCTTTACTCCAGTGTCTTGTCTGCATCATTTCTCCCTTTTTCCTTTCAGAAAAAGACGCCCTCTGCTCCCCTTCTAACTGTGTCCGTTTGCACTAATACCCAGTGGTGAGGATAAATAGCAACAAGCCAAATAAACAATGTGGCTCCACTTTATACGATATAGTTCCTTCCCTTCATCACGTAGGAGTATGTATTGCACTAGAGAGCTACAGTCCTCCCAGCCGTGTTCTGTAGATCCCCTCCTTCCTGCCCTGGCCAAATCTCACCCACCTGTTTTCACATCAAGCAAAGGACAAGAGTCCAGGGTGTACCAAGCCCCTCTGGTGCACAGACCAGAACAAGACAGCACATACACCACGAGTGCGGTTTGCAAAAGCGCTCAGGATGGTACAAATGATGTTTGCAAATGCTCTGCGGGACACGTACCATCTCTGCCTGTCAGACAGACCCTCCGCTGCACACTGCCTCAGAACACACTGTGCTTGGTCTCTTGTCTTTGGGCTTGGTCTCTTGTCTTTGGGCTGAATCTCGAAAGCTTTTAATTTTTGAGAAAAACCTACTAGAAAGTTTGCCAACAGTCAGCTTTTCTGGTGAAGAGATTCCTTCTTTCTCTTCCTAGCAGCTTCAGTGGCTGGGCAGCACAGCTCAAAACCAGCTCTGCTCCTGCTCTGCCTCTCACCAGTGCCAGGGTCAGAGTTTAGTCAAGAGCAATGGCCAGGAACAGCAAACACCAAGTGTACCACTGTCAAAACAATACAGCACCCACTCTGTCCTCGCAACACCATAAAACCCTTTCTGCACTGTCCTGAGGACACCTCTCCTGCCGAGAGCCCCTCTTCCTCATGGGAACAGCACCATTGCTGCTTGGCAGACCTGCAGTGTCAGAGGTGGTGGGCTCCTGCACTGCTGTGTGGCAGCCGTGCTTGGGGATGTGGGCCTGGTGGAGTTCAAAGGCAGAGCCTGCTGGGGTCTCCCTGGAGGCCATCCCAAGGAGACCCCACCGTCACCCACCAAGCACCTGGTGAGGTTTGTGGCCCACTCTACTTTCTTCTGTATATGTGCACACGTGTCTCTATGCAGTTTGCCTATTCAGCTCCACGCATTATTGTATTCCTGTCCTCACTGGGGCAGTGACTCATGCCTACCTTGTGCAGGAGAGCAATGGGCCAATGGAGGATCAGCCCCATACAGGACCTGGGTTAACAAGCCTCACCAGGGTGGTGGTATTGTTTCAGACACAGCACTGTGCCAATGCTGCTACAGTACATCTCATCTGGGTACACCAGGAGCTGCCAAGTGGGGTATGGGGGTTCCTGCCTGTATGTCAGGCCACACTGTGACTGTGTCCTCTTCGATGTGCTCCAGTGCTGCGCTCCACCAATTGCTAAGGTTTCCGCCATGGTAACCACTGGAATCTGTTGGAGCATGTCAGTGGGTTTTAAGCTTATGAAATTGTTTCTGTGCCGAGCAGAGGCTGAAGAGCCCGCTCTGATCTGCTCAGTGAATGTCCATAATCAGGCCCCACAACACTCTATTCTTCTGTTTTCTTGTAAGACCAGTTTGGTAGATGTCCTCAGTGTGGGACAGCATTTTCTGAGGGCTAAGAAAAGGTCAGTACAAGTTCAGCATTGCCCATTACCAACGTGAGGCCGTGTGCTTGGCTTTTGTGCATCTGTAGCGTAGGAAAGGTCGTGCTAGGAACACAAACCAATTCTTGTTACATGCATCTCCCAGCGGGAAGTGGCTGGCCTAGACCGTGCAGGCACTCTCCAATGTGAGGGGAGGACAAACAGACCCTGTGGGTCCTCTGCTGTACTCCTGCATCTTTCTGCACCACTTGTTTTGCTTCTTCTCTCCAGGGCAGCCTCAGTGCATTGGTGGGGCTTGATGGCAGGAGTCAGCATGGACTCAGTGTGTGGGTGATATCATCATGGAGGGATCAGCCCTGGCTGAGCATGTTGTTTGTGAAGAAGGTCTGAGTAGGAGCCATCCCTCTCCCAAACCTGTCTCTCCTGCTCCTCACCACCTGCTGGCTTTACTTGCCCTTCTGGCTCGCTGAGTCCTTCTCTCAAGTGTGCATGGCTCAGCTCCATGCACTCACAACAGCAGGAGGAAACAAAAAAACTTGCTGGACATGGACTTCTGTGGTGTCCTCGCTGCTATGGGGCCACCAGGCACATCCAGTGCTAGCAGGCCCCACAGTACATCAGCCCCCATGACACTGCTGGAGTAGATGTGTGTGGAGAGGATCCTGGGCTGCCGGACCAGGACTCTGGGCTTGGCTCAGACACTGACCTGCTTTCTCACCTTTGACAAGCTCTTAGACTTCAGGAAAACAGGGACAGGGTGTGCATTTCCCGCCTAGGGAGTGTTAGTCAAATTAATTTATCTTTAATCAGATTCAGCTTTATTCCCTATCCCTGACAGAAAGAAGCTATAATGAAAATACCACCTTTAGCTTCCTGACCTGGAGTATAGGATGGCACATGAGCACACGGAGTCCTGTTGATTTTAGAAATAAGTTTCTAAAGATAAGCATGTATGTATTTGCTATCCTGTATAAAGGCAACTTCTTGAATCAGAGCCACTGATAATAGCCCCAAAAGGGAAGATGCTAATGTTAGAGTTACAGTATTATGGTCTGATCCCAATGCAGTATTTGGGATGCTGAGACAGGCACATCTGGAAGCTTTCTTGCAATCAAAAGCATGGTTTCTATCCTCCCCAATGCTTTTCTATATCCTTTCCCTAGCACGGGGGAAGCAAGGTCTGGAAAGTGTCTCTATTCCTAGCTTTACTTTCACACCGTTTCAGAAAATATCCCCAACACTGGCCTTGCCTGCCTGGGGCAGGAGAGCTGAGCTGGCATGAGTGGTGTGTGCCTCCCACACCTGCAACCAGAGCCAGGTCTTGCATCATCTGGACAGCGGCCCTCAGTTGCAGAAGAGCAGGAAGTAAAAAGTATTTTTTTTAGCAACCTAACTTATACACACACAAATTATCAGATGGGGGCAGAATGGGTTTTGCAGGAGAATCAGCTCTGCAGAAGCCCATTATTTAAGTGTGTTTTGGTTTAGAGGTGAAGAAGTTTGTAGTTATAAATGCACTAGCTGTCCTAAAAGGTGTTCTTTTTGTTGCTCCCCTGGTGCCACTGCTTTAATTCAGATGAAACCAGGGAAAGATCTTATTGAAATAAAGGTCCTGTCTAAGGTCAACCTTGTTGCAGGGACTTGAGGTTGCTGCAGCAGGGACAGGAGCTGGGGATGGGGTTAAGGATGTGGGTGTGATTTTTCCCACTGGACCCCCATGCTTTGGCAAGCCTCCCCATGTCCCTCCTTCTTTAATGAATCAACCCCTAAGAACCTCACTGTTTTGGTACTTGCTCAAGGAAACCTTTTACCTAACATTAACGTCACCTTGGACACCTGAGCCTGATCCCACCTTAGCTGTGCTGTCTGGACACCAGTGAAGAGTGCAGGAGTGAAGCAGCATCATGGTGGAGTTGTTTCCAATACTGCCAGTACTCTGGCTTCAGCCCAGCCCACCATGAAACACCAGTAAATCTAACACTGTGCATGCACTTTTCTAGCTTCAGGCCAACGTGCTCTCTGTAAGGCAGAATTGAGGCCCAGATTGGCCCCCCAAACTTTCAAAAGTGGATGGCTCAACGAAGTGGGAAGCAGAGCTCCTGATTTTCTTACTCAGCAGCTGGGTGCATGTGTACAGCAAGGTCCCTCCACCTCCCCAGGGCAGGACAAGTCACACCACAAGCAGAGCTCACAAACAGGATGGGAAGAGCCTTCTGTGCCTCTGGTGAAGCACTACCAGACCTACCACTGACTTGGTGCTGTTTCTCTTCGTTCCATCTCCAATTGTGCTGAACAATAGCAGGCATCCTAGTCCCTGAGACCCATCTCAAAAGAGGAACAGAAAAGGCCTCCCTAGGCCCAGAAGACACAAGCTCATTTAGCCTTTTGCCCTCCCCATCCAGGAAACCTGTGGGAGGACATGTGTTTGAAGGAGAGACAGTGAGCTTTGTGAAAGGGGCAGCTCTGCAAGACCTGCTGCCCCTGCTCCATGCTGTTCCCTCCTCCATCAGCAAGCTCTCCCTGCCATCTCCTGGTGAAGCCCTCTGGTACTTTTGCGGTGAGGTGACATGCCCAGGAGCATTGGGCCAGTGATTGCACAGTCATTTGCCCTTGCTTAATTGGTCACGTGACTGTAACATTTCTCCTCCCAGTTCCTCCTCTGGGTTGTGTGTTAGCTGTCTACCAGTGACCTCCTGCAAGCCAGCAAGTCACCTGTGGCAGCACATGAACAAACCTGCTGGATGACTCCTTCAGCCTGACCTCTCTCAAGTCCCTTCCTGGACTTAATTATAATTACAGGGTGTCATGATCCCATCAAGGACAGCAAGAACAGGAGTGTTTGTTGGAGCTAATCTCTATGATACCATGACACGATTTTTATGAAAGAAGTAATTAAACATGCGAGCCAAGCCCTGATGTCTAGGAGATCAGGAAAAGGGCTGGTCACAGACCTTAGAGGTCTGTTTGAGTTTCTAATTTCGTAAAATGAACTTCCTTGGTGACTGAATCTGTGCTGCTGTGCTTGAAATCAATAAGAACTGTGAACTGAGAACAGAAATGCAAGGTAAGCATATCAGCGCTTGAGGGAAATACCAATGGGAAATGGTGCCTTCTTTACATTTCCCATATGCTGAGCAGACACGCTTGGCAACAGAAGTGAGTATTTATTTAAAATCTGGGAGTGAAGTGCATCTATAAGCATTAGCTGATTAAATCAGCCTCATGTTCTAGGTGTGACTCGTTCACAAAATAGATCCAATTGCAACAGATGAAGTTGTTTCTTGGCTGCTTTCATCCAATGCTGCACGCAAACAAGCAGCACTCCCATGCCCAGAGAGTGTTCCTCCAGCAGGGGCACATGGCATATGCTACCCACTGCCTTGGACATCAGGAGCCCAAACCAGACAAGACCGTGCCTGTGTCCCAAAGGAATGATTTACCTGGGAGAGTAAAAGCTGGTGATGTGTAGCCACAGCCAGCAGCAACAGACAAAGGTGCTGAGCTTGCTAAGGCTCTCTCTGGCTACAGTTAAGGAACCTTGGGGACTTCAGAGGATCTTGGATCTGTTTCAGGGACACCTTCCTAGCTCATTTCAAAGCCTCTGTGTCAAGACCTGGCCCTGTCAGAGACTGTTTTCTGAGCTTCCCTCTGTCATTGCCTTAGTGCTCATCCTCAGGGTGAGTTCCCAGGAGCTAGTAACCAAAAATCACAGGATTTTCTTTGGAGCCCACATGGGGCCCCAGAGATGTACTCCTAGGTGAGCAGTCCTCTGGCATCTGAGGACTGCCTCCATGGGCAAAATTCCCTTCCTCCCTCCCTATCCCAATACCCATACCCATAGGGTTGTGTGGTAGGAGCAAGGAACAGACCTCCTCTCCTCTACCTGCCATTGTTCACCCCTGTTCTCCAAGGCTGCACATATCCTGCTTCAGCCCACTATGTGGCTTGCCTCCTGTATGGCCAGGTCACTGCTGTGCCTGAATGGGCCAGGAGAAGGGCAAATAGTATGCCTGTCAGGCAGAAATGCCAACCAGGGGGTATAATTAGGCTGGCAGGCCTCAGGAGGAAAAAGCACCCCAAGGTCTGGCTTTAAAGCACCAAACTGGGCAAGCAATTTTTCTGGGTGGCCAGGCACCAAAGCCTGGTTCTTCTACCTGATCAGGACTGCAAGGTAACAGGCCAGGCCTGAGATGCTCATGTAGCTGGAGTCAAGTTAGGTGCCCTTCAGCCAGAGGGAAATACCTGTTGGTGCTCTCCTGCCAGCCTTGCAGTGAGATGAGAAGGGCATAGCCTTTCAGCATTACAGTTCGATGAAATGTTCATCTGGTGCCAGAAGCTGCCCTCACCCATCTCAACTAGCAGCATCCAAGAGCTGGGCCTGTTGAGCCTGGAGAAGAGAAGACTGAGAGGCGATCTGATCAATGTGTATAAGTATCTGAAGGGGGAGTGTCAAGAGGATGAGGCCAGACTCTTCTCCGTGGTGCCCAGCAACAGGACAAGAGGCAATGGGCAGAAACTGAACCACAGGAAGTTCCATCTGAACCTGAGAAAAAAACTTCTTGACTGTGAGGGTGACTGAGCATTGGAACAGGTTGCCCAGAGAGGTAGTAGAGTCTCCTTCCCTGGAGATTTTCAAAACCCATCTGGATGTGATCCTGGGAAATATGCTTTGGGTGACCCTGCTTGAGCAGGGAGGTTGGACTAGATGATCTCCGGAGGTCCCTTCCAACCTAAACGATTCTGTGATTCTGTAATTCTGTGATCCTTCTGCTCCTCCTGGAAACACATAACCACTAACCCAAGCCCCGGGGGAGAGCTTGACTTCAAAATGTCAAGGACAGCAACCCCTCTCAGACTGAAGGAGCCCCCTGCACGCAGGACTGCTGGGAACAGCCCTCCTTGAGCGTTTCAAAGCTTTTGCATTGGGCCATCATTTTATACCATGCATGGCAGAGGGCAGGGTGCATTTCCTGCCTCCAAGTTGTCACAGCCAGAGAATGCTTTTATCACCTGTAAAGCATGGAAAGTTTCCTGCTTCATGTTGTAAATGGAGTTGAATGACCTGTCTCAGATTAAAGGAGCCCCTGCCTGCAACTTCCTCCTATGTTAAACTGTCAGTAAAGCCGTTTCTGAAGTTCACACTGATTCGGGAAATAGAGTTGGGGCAAGGAGACATGATTCTTGTGCAAAATGCTGTGACATTGCAACAGCAGAGACATGACAAGCAGCAGCAGAGTCCAGCTGATATAGCTTGGGGGGATCAGGAGTATTCCTTCCCAGCAGTATCACCAAGTGCTTAGTGTGGTGGATGAAGACCGAGGAGGGTGTGCCTGATCTTGAGAAATCGCTTCAACCTCAGATGCCCTAGTTATAAAACAAAGATATTGCTATTCTTTTGAAAAGCAAGCGCAGATCTGCTATTGAAAAGCTCTCTCTCTAAGGGAGGTGTTCCCATGCCATAGCCATGCTTCTTCTTTGACCTTAGAAAAGGCACATGAAAAGGCTTTAAGGAGCAGCATCTCCTATGGGCGCTGAGAGGACATGCTTTAGGCTGGGTTTCCAGAGTGCTCAGCAGGCCTGATACCAAGGAAAGTTAAGGGGTGAGAGAGCACTCTGGGAACCCCCAAAATCAAAAGATCTCAAGTCCTCTTGCCCATCACTACAAACAGACCCCTCAGCTCATTATCTCAGGTGAGATGTTCATGCTCTGTGTGCTCTGGTATCTTTAAGTGGCCACAGTGTTAGTTGGCCAACTTTTTGAACGCTTTGAGACCTGTTGCACATAAAGCCTATGTGAAGCTTTATCAGACTAGTATTCCTTGCCAAGTCATGAGCAGGAAGATTTAGCATATTCCAGCCCAGTGGGCCAGTGGGTAGATCGACCAAGCCCCTTCAGGTCTTAACCCTGCCATTGCCTCAACATCCTCCACCCAGACTCTGCTTTCAGAATCAGCGCTAAAAAGTTTTGTGCCAGGATACCTTCTTCTTTGATCCCTGTGAAATTCAGCCCACTGGATTGCACTTGCTTTTGACCTGCCAGTCAGGCTCCAGTGGCAGGAAGATGGCTCCAAGAGGGACAGCGCTCCTTCCCGTAGATGTGATGCCCACAGCAGCCTGCTTCTGCCTGGGGCTTTCGCAGGGAGATGCTGGTGACAGAAGCAAGGACTACATCCTTCGCATTTGTGGTTTATCACCCAAGCGTCTGCCTGACCCTTTGCCTGTCATAGATATGAGTCTGTTCCTGTGTTGATGAGCACATTAGCTGGCCTTTAAAAAGTGTATCTGTCTGCAAATGACACTTAGCTATGTGAGAAAGCTGGAGGCAAGGCTCACCAGCACTGCAGCTGCAGGCCTAAACTTTTTCGTCTATATTTAGTGCATTTTTCAGATAACCCTCTTGTTCTATTTTTGGACCATGCACTGGCTTATGGCCCCATTTTGCTCTTGTGTTCAGCTGTATTGCAGGTTCAAAGCCTTTTAGTTTTCAGTATTCTCATGCAAGCATTTGAAAGGGATTTGGAAAGAAGGCAGGCAAATGGACTTTTTGACTTCCTTATTAGTATCCAGAAAAGGCCAGAAAAGAATTTTTAAAACACTCTTTTTTTCCTCTTTGGATTTTCCATCAGAAATTCAAGCCTGGTTGGCCCTGGTCTTCCCAGGAGTGTCTATCAGGGTTACCAGAATGATAGCGTCAGACATACATCGGCAGTGAAGCCCCATTCAATAAACAGAAGTGTTACCTTAACTCAAGTTGTTTAAAATAGTTTGTCTTCCTATGCTTATCCTATTCAATGCTTTACAAGTGAGGGAAAGCAATTCTCATTGCTAAAGGTGAAGCAAAATCACATCTGCAAAATGGCCATGAAAGGTCTCTACCAGTTCATGTTCTTCCAAAGACACTTTCAGCAAGAATAATGAAAATCTAAGGTTCAACATGTGAGAGAAAGGGAGAGGGGGAGGGAGTTATTTTCTGACTTAGGTGGGTTTTCGAACAAAATTTTTCATCTCCATGTGCACCATGAAGAGAGGGAAAGGGCCTCATTCCGGTTTCACTGTTATCCTTGCGGGCCAGCCTTATAAGGCTGCTATGAATGGGATTGGTAAGAAAAATCCTCCTGGTGGGAGTGCTTGGCAGAGCTGGGGCCAGGATGTCTGCCAAGATGGAATGGAAAAGCCTGAGAGCAGAAACCTTCAAACCAGAAAATGTTTTGCTCTTTTTAAGGTCAGCTCCTTGGAAAGATCAGCACTTGGGAAGGCCACTGTCTGAGGTGCAAACTGACAGGCACAAATGCCCACAGCAGCCTCTTGCCTGTGTGAAGGGCCACAGTGGGTGGGAGCTGCTAGCTTGCTCCTCAGATGGACTAAAGTAGTGGGAGGGAGTTGTCCCTTGACCTTTGTGTCAATGGAGTTTCACCCTCTCTGGGACCATTAAGGCTGGTTGTGCTTTCCCTATTACACCAAATTTCTTTCATATTTCCAAAGCCATTTACGCCAGCCAAGGTCATGGGGAGCAGAAAGCTGGGGGAGTTAGGCATCGTCAGCACAGCACTCCTGCAATTCCAAACAAACCAATCCGCCTGTCCTGCCAGCCACCGCTTCTCACCTGACACTGGCACATGTCAACTCCCAGGGCTAAAACAAGCAGAAAGGACGTGTGACTACCTCCCAAACGCAAGCATCATGAGTTCAACTCAGCAGGGTGCTCTTGGGCTGTGAACCCAGAAAGATCTAGGGAGAGCTAAAGCTGCACACAGGCATACATTGCAGCACTGAAGCCGTATCTTCCACCAAGTCCTGCGTTTGACCTATAACCGGGATCCAGACTGTGCGTATCAGTGACCCAAAGGCATGCTGTGATCAAGGGTTATAGATATTTGTTTAAAAATCTCTATGTATATCAAAGGTCTTGGGATGGTGCCCAATGAGCCAAGAAAATACTGTCCCCCTGTTCTCTTCTATCCTTGAATTTGGAGCCCCCATCTCTGGTGTTGCTGTGCTCCTACCTCCTCTGCTGGGTGTCTGCAACAGTGACGCAGCCCTGCAAGGAGGTGCCAGGGTACACATGACGGGACTCTGGCTTGCAGGTTACCGCTTACGTCAATCATCTGGGGGAGGATTTTCAAAATGCCTTGGAGTCCTTGAAGGCTTTCAGTCCTCTGTCAGTGAGCTCTGCGGTGTTTATTACCATCCCAGTTTGTATGTGGTGAAAAAGGTTTCACACAGCTGAGGCCAGCTCAGGACTCACAGAAGGGCAGAACTGCTTTATCTCATCTGTGTTGCACAGTAGTGGCTTAGGTCCCAACCTGGGAGCACCCTGGAAAGGCCAGTGGTGGCACAGCCTCGCTCACTCCACCACCTAAACATGGTGGGCCCTCCTGGAAGTTCTGCAGCCCCAGAACTGAGCCAGTGGGGGATCCCCACAAGCAAGACCAGATGCTTGGCAGCATCTGGAGCAAACATGGCCATTACATTGCCCTTTTGTGATTGCAGGCAAGTGAAAGTGGCCTGTCCTCAGTCTTTGAAAAGTCTGCTGATGATAATAAAGCATAGCCCTGTGTAGAGGGACTTGCGGGAGAAGGACACTAGGCTCCCAGCTACGCACAAAGCAGCCCGGCTGCAACATGGTGGCAGTGCCTGGGTGCAGCCCTTTCTTGGGAAAGGCGCAGCAAGAAGAGAACTGCAATTCAGAGCCAGGATGAGGATGAAGGAGGAGACCAGGACCCAGTGGATGGGAGTGTTTTTCATTTGTTCCAGTCTGTCTGGGACCTATCGGCCCCACAGCACTATGACTATCAACTCATTTTGCATAAGACACTAAACGCACAGTGGTGTTGGTAGGAAGTTTCTCCATTATGGCCCTTACGTGGGTGTGAACCATAATGCTGTCTCGCCCCTGTTGGCCTGTGTGTGCACACGGCCATAGTTTAGTCAAAAGGATTGCCCAGAAATTCTGAATGGCTCCAGGAGTGCCAGAAAATGGAGCAGACTGGCAGTGCCAGGCATGGCTGCACTCCTCAGCAGTGCAGAACATATTCAGATAGGCTCCCAGCCTGCCTGGCTCTGGGCAATTGGTTCTGTGACTTGCCAATGAGGCAATTGGGTCTGCAGTCCATCTCTCCCAGGTGCAAGTCCCATGCTCAAATATCTGGAGACATGGTCCCAAGCTTCATATCCGAGCACCTGCAGGAGCTGTGCTCACTCTATGGGATGGGGCTGCAGCCACAGTTCACCCAGGCATGCTATTTTTATTGCTGCCAAGTAATGTCTCTGGCCTGGCTGAAAATAGCCCTAAGTTAATTTTAACGTCTATAGTGTTACATTTTTCAAGTCAATGAGGTGGGTGGTTCGGAGCACAGGGCAGGGACATGCTAGGGGCATGGTGCCTGCAGGGATGTGCACACAGACTCAGGGGAGGCATCCTGGGTCTTATAATAGGGAATCTGTTTCTATCATCTCTGCACAAAAACAGACTCTGGATTAAGAGAAGACTTTAGTGTTCCCTTCTTCCCCTCAATATAGAGAAACCTGCTCAGGACAGGACATTTATAGCTGCCCTACCTTATTGGGAGCTCTCTTGGGTTTCATTCTGGGTGTCACCTGGGTATGTAGGTCTCTCTTGCTGGCTGTAGACAGCTGGTAAGAGGATGCAGTAGTCTTCCTGCCCTGCACATGCTGCACAGACCTGAGATTTGCAGCGACAGTGGTGGGCAGGCTCCATGGCACTGCTGTGGTTTGGAGCAGTCTTCGCGCTAAACGGTGGCATAGTTGTGGTGCTGGGCATCTGCAGCTTCCATTTTGTACCCCTCTGACCTCTGAGCCACCCCGTCTCTTTACTTCTACAGCCTCTCTGCTCCAGCGGTGCAGAAGGAGTGGGAGATGGGTCACCTCCCCTTCGTCCCCTATGGTCACAGACTCTGCACCCTCGCCCCTTCATGGAGTGATGACTGTCTTGAGAGGGGTATGAGTGAAATCAAGGGCTGGAGGATCCAATGCATGAGCTACTGCCGTTACCATGAGGGACCTCCCTTTCAGAGTGGGATCACTGGGCCACAGAGAGCAGAAGGCCAAGGGGATCCCTTGTCCAAAAAAGCGTCCTGGTATCATGATTCTTATGTTGGTATCTGTGCTATGAGACTCTACGGACACTGATCAGAGTGACCAGAGACTTCACTGCAGCCACAGTAGCTCAACAGGAAAGAAAGTCCCTCCTCTGGAGAAGTGCCACGTGCAAAGAGGTGAACTTGCTCCAGGCTCTCCATCAGCTCCCCAGGTCCCTCTTCCATTTTTCAGACCTGGCTTATCAATCTTGACCAAGAAGGACCTAACAACACTGCTAAACAGAGTCCTGCAACTAAAATGCTCTACATGGGGAGACTCTTGGCTCAAAGAGCCTAAAATGGACAGAGGGATCCTAAAGGGGGACAAAAAGCCAAGAGGTACCAGAACTCTCCCAGAACCACTGGACAGCACATGGGAACACTGGGAAATAACGACAGGTATCCAGTCCCGTGTCTGCACCCCCCTTTACAGCCTCCATCTCTCAATGCCCTTGCTTCTCCTTTATATGTTACTCCACAGCCAGATGCTGTGAGACCAGGGATCTGCTGTGAGTGGCACATTACTGGATGGGAAGCAGCTGGCCCAGCGCCAGGCCATGGAGAAAGGCAGACCAGGAGTCATTACTGCTGCAACACAGTTCCTTCTCAGCCCAGGGTTCCTGCAGTTACAGAAAGCCCCGCTTGGCTACCCTCTTATCACCCAGGCAACGAGGAGTCAAGGCTGGTTTGAGACACTATGATGGGATCAGCCCTTTCTCCAGGCTGGCACTTTGCAGTTTGAAGACAATATAAAAAGAGTCAAGATGAACTCTGCACAAGGACAGACATCAACACAATGCTGAGAAGGGGCCTGGAACCTGCCTGGAACAAATGTTCCAAGATTATTATTTAAGGCTCAGGGTCAAACTCGGTGCTGGATAAACCTCTGCTTGTGCCAAGGGATCCTACTCCGGCAGGCAACTGTTAAGATTGCAAATAACTCACAAATGGGAAAAGAGAAAGTAGGGTTGACTTAATGCCGGTGACATGGCTAGACCAGCTAAGTGCAACAAAGCCTTCCCAGAGCCGGACCCATCCCTCCTGTGGCTGCTCCCTGACAGCCGGTTCCAGCACAAGGTACCTGGCCCCTTCCCAGAAGCGTGCAAAGAATCCTTTCTCTCCGCATCAGAACAAAATCAAACTTCAGGACAGAAAACTCCTTCAGCAAGGTGGGGGGAGGCTCACTTTTCCCAGCCGTACTTTGACTCCGCAGAATGAGGATGCCCGTGATTAAGCTTTGATCACTCAGTTTGGATGGCAGAGCTCCCAGGGAGTATGGGATCCTGAGGAAAGCCACAGTCTTTGGAATCACAGGAGAGCAGCTTTGTCTCAAGCTAGAATCAGACTGACGTCCCTGGAGGGGCAAGCAGTAGTGTCCACTGCTGACACTAGCTGCTGGTGAAAGCATGCTGTGACTCTCTATTGTGGGTTACTAGGGAACAAAAGGGAAGAGGCACTAGCAAAATGCAGGTCACCTGGTCCAGCTGGGATATACTAGTCTGACTAGGCCCACCACTCCAAAAAAACCTTAACAGAGCTACCAAGGCTGGACACAATCCATCACACACAGAAGAGTGAAATAATTTTCTCACCTATAATTTTGTCACTCTCTGAAATAGAAGACACAAGCTTGATTTTATTTGTTCTAATCAAAGTCAGTTAAAGTCCCAGAGCTCCAGACCAAACAGGCAAGTAATAAGCAGATCCTTACTGAAATTCCTGTGGAGCAGCCTGGCTGGATGACTGAAGGGTTGCTCTCGCCTTCAGCTGTAGGCTCCCCATAGTCCAGCATAATTTTTCTCTCCTGCTGCGGGAAGGATGAGTTTCCCCTTGCCTGGCTGGATCTCCTTGGGCTCAGTGCCCAAGCTCACTTCTCCGGCTTGACCGAAATCCAAGACCTGATCCTGCACAAGATAAATATGTAGCGGGAGTCAAAAAAGCCAGAAATCCTCTCCTGTGAGAGCTGACAGCTTGCAGGTTGATAGATTCTCCCACGCAGCCTGGAAATACAAAGGGCCAGCCCCAGCGAGATCCCCGCATGACCTGCCCTAATTCAGTAGCTATAGCACCAAGCATCTGGTGAGCAAGGCATGGCCAGGCTTGAACTTGCACTGACCCAGCATCAGCTTAAGTAGGGTTTAACCCTGACTCTGAGGACGTCCTGAATGATGGTTCAAATGCTCAGACTCCATCTGGGCACATGGCTGAGCTTGGAGACTTGCAGGGGAAGTCAGGAGCTCTCTTTGTGATTGACCTGACCCCAGATCCCAGCCAGGGCCGTGGGTGCCCCTGGCCAGGATCTGTTGGGCTGCAGCTGGAACACATCTGGGAGTGAGACTGCCTTCGCTCCCATGCATGTGGGAGGGAGGCTGGGAAGTTTAAGCGGAGAGTAGCCTTGCAATGCTCTGAGCAAGCCTCTGCTCTGGTAGACAGGAGGACTGTGGTGTGCAGAAGCACCCTTGAGTAAAACACTGGAGGGCAGAGCCCTGGTCACTTCAAGACACCTAATACATGGTGTTACTTCTAACCCAGGAGCAGGCAGAAGAGCCAAAGAGATCAGGACACCTGAGAGATTAAAGGCACAGGAATCAACCCCTGAAAAAACAAACTGCCCTGATTTATACAAGGCTGCAAGTGTATAAGACAACTCCCAGCAGAGGGGCAGACTGGGAGAGTGGAGGGGCAAGGCTGGTTGCCTGCTCTGTCCACTTGCTCCCCTCTTGCTGCAGACACCCAGCACCCCCGAGTTCGCCTTGAGTGCCCCCTTGGTCAGGAGAGAGCTCCCTCCAGATGCGTACCCATGGCTTCACTAACGGAGGGGCAGAGTCTCTGCTGCGGGAGAGCACGCAGCAGAGCACCTGGGAGTCGGCCCCCTCTGCAGAGTCCCCCCTTCTGCAAAATCCTGGAAAGCTCCTCCCTGCTGGCTCCCAGGTGGCACATGTCATTGCTTAAGCTGCTCGGGGGTATCGCAGAGGCAGGGGACCCTCTTTAGTCCTGAGGCACCCATGGCACATGAGGGTTCTTGTCCCGACAGGTTCAGGTAAGCATAACCGGGGGCAGTGTACCCCGTAGGGCCACAGCGACTAGTCCCAAGCAGAGGCTCCTTCCTCCCAGCCACCCTCTCAGGCCAGATCCTCCCAGACAGGGCAGAAATTAGGTATCTGAAGTGCAGAATTCAGGCCAATGATAGTCTGTGCAGAGGCTATTTGTTTAAACACCACCCTGCGCTCGGCAGCAGAGACAAGGGATGCTACCGTATGCTGTTATTGCTGTCAGCACACAGAAACCAGCCTGATGCCCCCATGGCTCTCTCTGGAAACAAGGGCCAAGTGGGAGGCAGTTGAGGGAGCATTTCCCTGCGATGGCTGATGCGGAGCAGGCTGCTGGAAAAAGCGGCCCGCTCAACTCGCCCATGTTCCTGCGCTTCCTGCCTGCTAATGCCTAAGGGAGATCTTCCCCGCTTAGGTGTAATTCTGCTGCTGGGCTCACAGTTACTTGTCTTGCCTGAATTTTTGCAAAAGCTGCAGATTTGAGTTAAATGAAAAGTTAAGGAATTTTATAGAAGGAGGTCAGCGAGGCCCTCCCTGGAGCTGGCTCGTGATAGATGATTTTCTGGCTTGTTCGTACCCAAACCTGTTCTACAACGAGGGAGCTTTGACCCCCTCCCCAAGCAAAGCTCCACTTCTCTACTGAGAGCGAGAACTGCCCAATGGTCTTAGGAAATGATTTCAGTTATATAAAAATAATAAACAGAAGTCATTCTGTCCAAAAAAATTTTTGCTTTAGTTCTTTCACAGCAAAATATGTCACAATTCCACTCAGAGTGTGAGCTGCTTGAGAGTCTCCTTGCTTTTTCATTTTTAAAACCAAACAAAAAACATTAAAAGGTCAAGGCAAAGTATTTCCTTTTGGGTTGAACAAAAAATTTTCTTCAGTGTAAGCCCCTTCCCCTCGTTTGCTTTCAGTTCTCAAAGAAATGGCAGAAAACATTCTGTTCTTTCTCCCAATGTCCTAGATATCTCCCCTCTGCCCATGTTTCAAGCCTCTAGACAAGATAGCTGGATATTTATTTAGATAACTAGCATTACAGCTACAGCTTCAGCTAACTTTACCACTATTAATCATTGGATGAGGCTTGAGAAGCAGCTACACTGCACTGCAGCCCTCCGGACCCCGGCCAGCAAAGATGGCCTGGTTTCAAAGCTACGGCTCAGGCTCGGGCTGTGAGGATGCGCATGCTTGGTGCTGGCATCGCTGTCCCTACCTGGACTGACACCACGCCAGCCAAAGCAGAAACAGGCAGGAGAGCGCCACGGCTGAAGGGACACGGGGCCATCCTGAAACTACTCCCAATGCTGAATGCAGGTTCAGCGTTTCCCCTGGACTAAGGTGCTTCTCTCTGGCACACCAAATTTTGGGTGAGGCCAGGTACTTCTTGAATGTGTTACCTCCCAGGCTGCAGCTTGAGGAGCTCCTCTCCACCGCCCACTCTGTGCTGCCCAGGGGTGCAGGCTGAGGACTGGGCATAGCAACTAGGGGGCAAAGACCGGGGCTTTTGGCAGTTTGTCCCAGCTGCCTGGACCCCAGTTTTGCGACCTGCAGGAGCAGTACCCCTCGCCAGCAGGAAGGAGAGAGCCATGACCTGCCCTGGGCACAGCCAGGGCTTGGCTCCCTGGCGCCATGGGGCATGCCAGTGGGTTGGCTGGGATGGGGGACTCCTGCCGCTGAGTTAGGCAGGTCCTTTCCTGAGGGCTCCCCACCTTCTCCAGGTACTTCTGGAGACAGGAATGGCTACCTCCTGCACCTGGGGGGCAGGTAGGGTGCCGGGAATCAGGGACACAGCTGGATTTCCAGGAGGGAGTCTGGTGGGAGAGCAGCTCATGGTTTCAGTGTCATGTTTCAGACACAGAAATGTCAGGACTGCGCAGCTCTTGTTCCCGTAAGGTCAGCTCTGGCCTTTGCTCCTCCAAGGCAGCTTGGAAACTTTAAGTGCCCTGAGCTGTTTCCACAGGAGATCTGAAAATGCAAGGGCAGCGCATTGGAGTAAGTGCCGTGTCCTCAGGCCGAGCTTGCCCTCGAAGGCCCTGTGGGGCTGCACACATGAAGCCACCTCGGCAGCAGGGCTGGCCGCATTTCAGCTGGAAGCACTTCCAGCAGTGACAGCGGGGGCTGCTATGCTGACACAAGGCACGAGGCCTCTGCCATCATAGCCTTTCCCTCATCCTTATCCTCCTGTTTTCCTTCCAGCTACCATGGTGCACAGCAGAGAAAGGCAGGTGGTGGAAGTGTCTGAGCAAGGTTCATAGGGGGCAAAGCTACTCAGCTGCTACTTGCCGCCCAAACTGGTTTTATTGAGGCTAGAGAGAACAGCTTCCTCACTCCTCTTCTGGGCTGCTGCTGTTACAAAACCATTCTGTTCACCCACCTTCCTCGAACAAGTTTTAGTGCAGCAAATAAAACCCATTAGTGTTGCCAGGAGAGGTCCAAAAGATGCAAAAGCTGTTTTTGCGGGAGTGAGGCCAGGGTGGGGAGCCTGGGAGGTAAATACTCATGTATGAAACGACTCAGTGCCACATGGGCAAAGGAGAGAGTGAGGAGGATGCAAAGACTCGAATAACCCGCAAGGAGGAAGAGGCAGGCAGTTCACTTCGAGGAGGCGGAGGGGAGCCAGGCAACAGGGTGGGAAGACTGCTTTCTCCCGGACCTTAGTGAAGAAGGAAGTCATATATCAGCCACGTTGGAGAGGATCTGTCACTGGGAGATACCACTGAGGACAAGATTTTCCTACCAAAACACGTCCTGTGGCCTGTGGCTGTTGCCGCAGCAGGAGCTGGGTGCCCTCCTCCTTTTTCTGCAGTGCAGGCATGGCCAGGGCAAAATCTTGCCTGCTTTCCTTGTTTGGGAAAGGTGCCTGTGCCCACCTGCCTCTGCCCCAAGCTCTGGCAGAGAAGGGAGAGCTGGGGCTGCTGGGGTGCTGGCAATGGCAGCTGGTGACAGGGTGCCTGTCCCACCCTGCTAGGGCTGGCCGCCAGGAGCTGCTCTCTGCTGTGTGCCAAGCCGGACAGAGGGCGGTGGGGAAGGTGCTGTGTTCAGTCCTTAGGCCAGCCCATCGCTGCATGGGAGATGATTCCTGGCTGACTGCCCTGAGGACGGCAAGGTTACTCCATGCTGAGACACACACCCCAAAACTGTCCTGGGTAAAATTACTGGGCTCATCATAACATCTCCTATTTCCTTCTGTCCTAAAGCCAAACAAGAGGCTTGTAAAAAACAAGAACGTGTCAGTCAAACCATCCACTGAGTCAGAGAGCTTCTGGGCTTCAGTCATGTGGGGCTGCTCATCAGGACATCCTGGCAGAGGCCGTGAATGGGCTTTCTACAGCAGTCCCAGCTAGGAGAGAAACCTCCACTGCAACAGTGTATGATTGCAGAAGCCGGCCAAAATTTCCCCGATGGATTCCCCAAATTATCTGCCTTCCTGGGCAGCCTTCCCAAAGGCACACTGCTGACCTGCTAAAACCCATTTTGCAGCCCCTGTTTCAAAAGACATTTTGGTGCTGACTGGCAGAAAGTTGATGGCTTCTTACACAAATGGATTTAGGGGCAACTGACCCAAATTTCAAATACAGAGCAATATCTTTTTGTAATGACTGGAAAATATACATACCACGTTCATCTTTACAGAAATATGTCTTTTTTCAGAGAAGCGTAAATGTAACACCCAGATTTATTTCAAGTGAGATCATCTCCTGACTGTGGGCATTTTCTGAGTGTTCTCACAGTTATTTGCTTTAGGTAAACTCCTCTCACTATTTCATTGCTGGAAAGCCATGCTCAGTGCCTCCAGCAATGCCTCCAGGGCTGCAGCACTGAATACGCTGGGCATAGCACCCATCAGGTGATGGGCAGCTCCTTCCCAAGTGCAAGCATGGTGTGCTGGCTGCAGCTCACACTCCCTGAGCAGAACAGTCTGGGGAGGGCTGGCGTGCCAGGTCACCCAACTCTCCCTGGCAACCTTGGGCAGTGCACAGGCTCCTGGTGTCTCCTGCCTGTTGGAGACACAGGGAGCTTTTCTCAGGCCGCAGGGCTGCGGAAGCCTCATAGCCATGATAGCCAGGAAGCAGCATCCTTGCCCTCCTCAGCTCTTCCTTTGCTCAGGCTGGCGTTTCACATCCAGCCTCAGGAGCAGAAGCACATAGAGCAGGTCCTGCCCATCGCAATGCAGATCAGCTGTTGGAGTCCCACTGGCAAACATATGAGGTGGCCCCAAACGAGGATCTGCTCCCGGCCTTGAAATAGTCACTGGTTGCCTCCTGCCAGGCTCCTCACAGAGCCAGGGGGAGCTTCAGAGCACTTCTCCAGCATGGGCTGAGCGGGGAGGGTGGGAGTCAGCACCCATCAAGCATTGGCTGAGAGCCAACACCAGCAGCAGAGGAAGAGCGGGAGGAGGCTGGGAAGCCCAGTGCCGGGAGCGGGAGGGCCCTCAGTCCCTAGGAACAAGTGACTGAAGCTCGTAACAATTCCAATTTAATTAGCACCTGGGGCCACACTGTATCCCCATAGTCCTGGCTCCCTCAAGGACTGAATCTAACCCCTCATCTATGTTTGTCAATCTGGCCTGACACAGTCGATTTTCCCTTTCAGTGTCCCTTTGACACCAGAGAAGAAGGGAAGCAGGGAGGTGAAACTGTTCTGCTTTCAGTACTTTGAAGCCCAGTAGACCCGGGATGGAGCATACCTGGGACAAAGGGGGTCTTGGGCAACAAGGGGGGAGGAGGGTGGTAGGAGAGAAATATGCTGGGCCTGTTATCCAGAGGCTGATGGACCATCCTCTGGCCACTAACCCCCAGCAAGACTCCACTGAGATTTCTCAGGGGCTGGTAATTTTCCCCAGTTTAAGTGAATTTTGACAAGAGTGACTAGAGGCAGAGCTCAAACCTAAGGTGATCCCCTTGCACGTTTCCTCTCCTGGTGCCAGGGAACAAGGGGCCTGAGCTTCTCACAAATTTAGATTTTTAATGTTGTAAAGCAATATATTTTCCCCTAGTCTTGATCTAGGAAACAGATTAATAACTTCAGCTAAGATCTTCCAGGAAATTTCATCCCAAGAGACATCCAGCATGAAAATATTAGCTTGAAGAATTAAAGCATGGCAGACACATAGATGACTGAAATGAGGTTTATCATTGGAATCTCCTCGACCACTGTAGTGGGGGACAGGGAATGAATCAGTGATTAAAGAGTAAAGTCACAAGGCACAAAATCTGGGGTTACTCTCCAGCTCAGGAAGGTAGAGCACCTCTGTGAGACCAGGCAAGTAATTTCATCCCTATTCTCAGTTTCCTTCATCTTTAAAGACTCAGCTAATAATCCCCTCCTGAGCTCTTCTGTAGGTTAAACTTTAATCTGCTACTCCATTCCTACACTGTTTTGGCTGCATGTTCCCCTGCTGGGTTGTGGCTAGAGTGCAAGCTCCTGAACAGGGCTCCTTGCTGTGGTGCAGTGGGGTGCTTGGCCCCGGTGCTCTGCTCCCGTGCCATGCTCTGTGCACTCCCATTGCACTGGGGCTGCTGAGGCAATTGGGGCTTTCCAAGCTGAGAGGAGACCAGGCAGTGAGACAGGTACAGACCTGAGAAATCAGTTCAGGCAGGAAAAAAAAGGAGCAGTTAGGTCTTCCTTCAACAGGTTCCCAAGTTGCAGAAGGGTTGGAAGAGTTTCAGGCTTTCTGGGCACTTCACAGGCCAGTAGAGTCAGTGCTCATGAGGTCTGCAGGAGAACTGGAGTAACCTGCAAGTACAGTGTACCTCCTTTTAGAAAAGCAGAAAGAGTAACTTCTGCTCATTTTGTTTTCCTTGTTCTCTACACAGAGCACATGTTTAAGCACTATCCCTGTACATCACACACACTTCTTCATTAACTACTATTCCCTCTTCATTAACTACTGTTCCCAGCCCCAAACTGATGAGCATGCCACTCCCAGAATGGGAGCAAGCCACATGGCTCAGATTGATTGTGATCTGCAGGCGCCTCAGACCTGTGAGGATTTTGGCTTGCTTCTGACCTGTATGCCCAGGATATAGAGACATGGTTATGAAATTCTTCTTCATGGTGCTCAGCAGTTACTTGCATGACCCTGTCATCAACCAGAGAAATAACTGGGGCACTGCTCACCAGGCTTAGGGAAACCCCATGCCTCTGATGCCACGACCATTATCTGCTCAATATGCAGTGACATGGCTACCCTGGAGCACTGCAGGAAAGCCAAAACAGACAAGCCAGGCTTAGGCTTGGCCTGGATGGGGGAATCTGGGACATTTTTGTCCGTCCTCCTGATCACTGGGGTCATTTTCTTGGAGGATTTTGCAAAGATCCAATTATACTGTTCTTTCCTAATTTTTTATTTCTTCAGAAGTTTTGGGTAGCTGGACCCAGGACAGGAAAATAATATAGAGCGCCCTGATTGATTTGCATGTCATTTGTTGGGTTGCCGGTGCTGAAAGGAAGCACATGCTTTACATTCTGGCCCTGGACCTTGCCCGGAGCTGTCCATGCTTTTTCTCAAAACCGCTTCAGTGAAATAGAAGCCAACCTGATCAGCCTATTTTAACAAGAGTCACCCAAATACACAGAGTAACACTGGTTATACATCTTTGAGAAGCAGAATGTTATGCATCTGCTGGCTAGGAAGTCTGTAGTTTTATGGCATGACATACCAAGGCTGCTGCTACTCTCCATTACCTGCAGGCAGTTAATTTGCAGAATCACCTGCTTGCTTGCTCTCTCCAGGTAGAACGCTATAGAGTCTTGCAGGTCTACTCATTTTGTGTATCATGGCTTTCAGCACCCTAATGTCCCTGGCCAACTTGGAGCTGAAGTTAGGTTATCCCATTTGGTAGGGTAAGTGTCCCTGCCTCCCACCCCCAGGACACCAAAGACAAGTCGTCACTGTCTGGGCTTCTTTCCCTTATTCGGAGTATTCCAGATGCTGCTATCGCAGAAAGCTGAGCACGTGGTCCTCAAAGCAAGGGCCACTAACACATGCAGACTCTCCCTGCTAGCCCAGTAGCGCAGCCACAAAGGCAGAATGATGTGGACATGAGTGTCGCAGCTCAGCCACCGCAGGCTTATAGACACAGGGAGGCTGTGCAACCACAGCTTCCTGACTGCTCTTCTCTGCACTGGTGAGATTAAAGTCTGCCTTTTCTGCTGCCACATAGGCATGACTTCAAAATTAGTTTCAGCCCAGCAGCCCCTGGCACCCGGACCCCAGCCCAGCAGCTACCAGCAACCTCTATTTGAATGCTCCAGGCTATCTGCCGGTGCAAAGTTCTCTCTTCTGCTTTATTGTATTGGCACTACTGGAGAGAGTCCAGCGGAGGGCTACAAAGATGATGAGGGGACCGGAGCATCTCTCCTCTGAAGAAAGACTGAGAGAGCTGGGCCTGTTGAGCCTGGAGAAGAGAAGACTGAGAGGCCATCTCATCAACGTGTATAAGTATCTGAAGGGGGAGTGTCAAGAGGATGAGGCCAATCTCTTCTCCGTGGTGCCCAGCAACAGGACAAGAGGCAACGGGCACAAACTGAAACAGAGGAAGTTCCATCTGAACCTGAGGAAAAACTTCTTGACTGTGAGGGTGACAGAGCATTGGAACAGGTTGCCCAGAGAGGTAGTGGAGTCTCCTTCGCTGGAGATATTCAAAACCCATCTGGATGTGATCCTGGGCAATATGCTCTAGAGGACCCTGCTTGAGCAGGGAGGTTGGACTAGATGATCTCCGGAGGTCCCTTCCAACCTAAACGATTCTGTGATTCTGTATTTGTCGCAGCTTCCCTCCAGCACTAAATTGCTGTAGCTAATAACTGCCCCTGGGAGTGGAACTGCCTCCTTTTATGCACAAAAAGACCAGGGCAGGATGCAGCAGAGACAGAAGCATTTCCCATCCCAACAGGGAGAGGTAAGGTCCTCCAGTCATCCTGTTGAATCAAGTCTTTTAGGGGACCTGCTAGCTTGAGTGCAACAATTTACCCGGAGATAAGTTTAACCCTAGCAAGATTTGTTCCAGTGTTTATATCCACTCCTGTCCAGCAACAGAATTAAAGGGCAAATTAAAGGGTAATTTCTACCACTCCTGCTATAGTCAATTAGAACCATATTGTAATCTTTCCATGTGAAACAAGTAAGCAGCCAAATGAAACCTCATAAGCAGTATGACCCCATGATTCAAGCAGGGATCAGATCAGGGTCAAGACCCCTGCATTCCAGTCCCTGCTCTCCCACTCCCATGTGGAGCCATTCCTTGAGCATTGCCATGATTTCTGGGCGTCTCCTGTGCACATCTCCACTCCTACGTTCAGTGGCGCTGAGCACCTCCAGCTCTTTTTGGCATCAGTGCAACCTACCATTGCCAGCCCCGCCTTTACTGTGTTGAAAATGCCCTACTTGGGGCATCCCCAATGAGTAGATTTTCACCTTAGAAATATTTCAGTCTTCACATCCCACCTGCTTCTGCTCACCTCCTGGCAAAGTGAGGTAAGAGCTATGCCGGGTGGCAACTGTCCTTCAGAAAGGGCTTGCATGCTTCTGCAAGATTCTGCAATTATTATTTAATTTATGACTGCAGGTTGAATAAGACTCAATTAAATTCTGTCTCTTGTGAATTCATGACAGGGAATTCTCACCTGTGATGCCAGATGAGTCCTAACTGTACCATGCATGACTCAGACACTCAAACTGCTTTATTAATGACTGTTTCAATAAATGTTCTGTCTTTATATGGACAAACAAATTCCTTTCTTCCTCCTGCCATGTGACAAGCTTGGGATGATGCCAAAGTCTTGGTCCATGGTCAGACCAGGCTGAGGATGAAGGCAAACCTGGTGCCACCGAGCATCTTTGGGGCTGCAACACTCATGGGATATACCTGGTTGCTATGAGCCACCATACCTCTCGAAGCAACTCACTTATTCTGAAGCCAGAGGGCCAGGCTGCATGCCACCCCAGGGGACTTTCAGCCCATCCTTCCTGTCCAACCCTCTCATTTGTGTCTGATCAAAGTGTGAATGAGGAGGCCTCATCAGCATGATGGGGAGAAGGGAAAATGAGTGACCAGCTGATCCCAGAGGCTGCTTAATTTCAAAAAGCCTTGTGCTTCTGTCCCTCATACCCCCTCGTGCCTAATACCCCTTGCAGTCATTTACTCCAGCATTTGGTCTGGGAGGCCAGGCACATGTTATCACCCCCACCGCTTCCTGCCTCCCCCTGCTTCCCCAGGCTGCTGCGTTCCCAGACACAGGCCTGGTTGCAGTGGGATGGGCTTTATTTCTTCAGCTGTTCTTTTCTTAATGCATTTCCTCCCTCTCTCCACTCCCTTTGTTTCCTGACGCAGGAGGTCTCCTTTCCTCAAATAGACCCAATGTTCTTCCTGCTCTTAACTCCCTCCTTTTTCAACAGCAGCTGTTCCAGAGCTGCTTCATCCCTTTCCCATGGGGTTTGCTGTTGAATTCCTAGAGCTTCCAAGCAAACAGCCTGAGCTACACATGTATGTAACCCATCTGATTCTAATTCAGGCGCTCTGGCAGCACCCAAACTCGGAGCCAAGACCAGGCACCCAAAGGCCAAGCCTGCGACATCAGCCTTGTGCCACCCTGCTCCGGCACACTGGTGCCCCCATCCCTCCTCCGCTGCTCCAGAGCTGAGCCCCCCAACGAGGCAGCTCCGCTCCACCAGCCGGGAGAGAGCTTTGGGCTGGGCTCCCCCCCCTCGCTAGCCGAGCCCCCGAGCCAGGAGATCCGTCGTGCTTCGGCGGGCAGCGGGTGAGGGCAGCGGCTGCCGCACCCCGGCAGCACGGGAAGGCGGCATGGGAAGCAGGAGAACCCAGTGCCAGCCGGGGCTGCCCCATGGGGCAGGGCCTGGGCACAGGGACGTGGAGAAGGAGGACAAAGAAAAACCATGGACCGCCCTCGGCCCAGTGCCCAGCAGGCCCCGCGCGACCGCGGCAGCTGGCGGTCACGGCGCCGTCGCGGGTGCCGGGGCAGCCCGGGCCGCACCCCCCCGCCGCGGGCCTCGCGCTCACGTGGGGCGGGGCCGGCTCCGCCCCGCCCCGCCCGGCGCCGCTCCCCATTGGCTGCTCCGCGGCGGCTGCTCCTCCGGCGGCGGGCGGGCTCCTTTGTGACGTCACAATCAGCTGTTTGAACGTTCTAATTTCTGCTCCGGGATCAGCTGGGTGAGGAGCGGCACCAGAGGGTACGGCGGTGGCGGCCCGGGCGCGCCCGTCGCTCGGCCCTTCTTGCCGTTGCTTCGGGGGGTGTTTTTGGTTCATGTTTTTTTTTTCTTGTTGTTTTCAATTAAAACTACCTCAACAGACTCTTATCTGAAGCTGGTGCTTTACTATGTTTAAAATCTCGTAGGCTTTCTCGTGGTGTTCTTGTTTACAAAGCAGCCGATGACATTAAAGGCGAGGTAAGTGTCGCTCTCCGCTGAGCCGCGGCCGTGCGGGGGGCCGCGGGCGGGCGCTTCGGCTTTCTGCGGTTTTGTTCGTTGCTCGGTTGGCGCTTTAGGGTGTGCGGAGATGGGGCCAACTCTCCGCCCGGTGCGCGGGGCCGCCCCCGGCCGGCCCTCTCCGCGTCCCTCGCGCAGGCCGGCGGGGGGCTGCTGGCGGGGCACGGCAGGAGGAAGCCCGGGGGGCTGCTGGACGATAGGGAAGGGCGGCTGGGCTTTTGGTGTTTGCAAACTGAGTTCCCAGCTCGGGTGACCGGAGGGAAAGGAGCATTGCACGTGTGGGGAGAGGCTCCGGCTGACCTCGGGGGCCCCCTCCCGCTCAGTTCGCCGGCAGCGGCGGGGGGAATGAGTTCTGTCAAGGCAGGGTTGAGGGCAAATCGCTTAGTTAACCCCTAAGACCCTTGATTACAAAGGGCGGCGGTTTTGCTTGGCTTTAAACAAAAGGCTCACTTGGTGGCCAGAAATAAGGTACGGTGGTCGTGTCCCTTCCTGCCTCGGCAGCGAGCAGGGACCTTTTGTCCGCTTTCTCCGAGGGCGACGCGGCGGTGTCCAGGCGAGGGGTGAGCGGGGACCGGGGACGCTGGAGGCGAACGAGAAGCGCCTGTCGGACGTAGCCGCTGGGGAGGGCAGGGAGGCGCAGGGCTGCCCGGGGGCCGGGCGAGGGAGGGGGGCCGGGGCGCCGCCGGGCAGCGCCAGGGGTGCTCCCCCCCCCCCCCCCCCGCGCCTGTTGTTTGTTTCTTCATCCCCGGATTAAGATTCGAGGTTACTCTCTGCTCCCATTGGCTCAGCGGCGTTGGAAGGCTATAGTGACGCGTGCGTGATTTGCATATGACATTGAGACGTCACAATCTAGCGCACCCCCCTCCCCGGCGCGGCGCTGTCCCGCCGTGACCCCGCGGCGCGGCCCTGCCGGGGCCCGGCCCGTTGCCGCTCGCGGGGTGCCCTGCGGGCGCGGCCGGCTAGCGGGCGCCGCGTGCTCCCTTCCCGGCCGACGGGGAACGGGGCGCAGGGAAGGCCAGGAGAGGCTGGAAAATGTCTGATGGCAAAGGGTGTTTAATATATAACCAGTCAGACTGCCCCGAGATTGGATTGCACCAGTAGTGGCATGCTGCACAAATAGAAAATTATTTTAATAGCTTTCCGGTGTCTGTGCAGCTGTCTCATAGAACCACTTTACCAATGTCTCTTTGCAAATCTAATCTAAAAATTCTGGTGTGCGTTTCTTTTTTTTCCCCCCTCCCCTCAGCAAGTTTCACGCGTACGTGTGTCTTCCACTTGAGCTCAGAGTTGACTGTTTTTATTAGAGATTGTTTTGGTCAAAAATGCTGCTTTTTGAAAATGGAATGTAAATATAGCTATTTCTACCTACATATCTACACTTTGTATTTAACTAAGTGCTTTCCAGCAAATAGTTGAAACTTTTGAATGCCTAGGTCTTTACGTCTTGAGTCAGTAGAAGTACTTATACTTGTTCTTAAATCCTATTAATTTTAATGAGATTTTTAGCATATGCATAAAAGTTCAGTTAAGTTTAAGGAACAACGAACCATGAGTCTATGTATTTCTCAGGCTAGGTGAGGAAGGATGTAGGCCCTGGCAAGCTGAGATGAGTGCTGTGGCCTCCCCAGTGCTACAGAGGATTACTGCAACCACAGCAGCCACGTACCTCTTTGCAGTGCAGCTGTGTTTCGGAATGGTGAGCCCAAGATGTAGTGGATACTATTCTTATTACTTCTCTGAATACACCTGCTCTGGGGTACACCAAAAATGCCAGAAGGCTGACTTTTTTCATGGGTTTTTTTTTGTGCCTTTTGGCTGGGTACCTAAATGGGATGGCCAGAACTAGAAGCCCCTGGGACTAGGTGATGTGAGGTGTATGTTTAAACCTGCTCCTGTCTGTGGGATCTCCTCAACTGAAAAATTGACTGCTGGACTCTATGGAGTGGAACTTTATATGTATGAAACATGTTAAAATGGGCATTATTTCTCACAATTTTTTATTCATACATGCACACACATTTCTTTTATATACAGGCAAGCTACAGTCCTGTTTAAAGAGCCTAACCAAAGGCACAGGTACCTTGGCTTGAAAGTTGTTCTTGGGACCAGAAATATCCCTTGCTGACAATGGACACCAGCAAGGGCTGAGCTGAGCAGGTGCCAAATGCTGTCTGTTCCGAATTTGGCCAAGGTATTGCTGTGATAGGAAAACATCAGGCTTAGTCTCCAAAGTGACAAGAACAGATTTCTTCTGTGCTTTTTTTCTTCCTTCAAATAGAAGGGAGAGATTTCTGCTCTAAAAATTGTCACCATTAGTAATACCTGGGCTTGCATCAGATTAGTGATTAGTGCAGGAATACAAAGGTGTGGGGGGGGAATAGTAGAAGTTTTTCCTTCAAGAATAATCTTAAACTAGTATCACCTGCTCATACCCAGACTGGATAAACCTGAGGCATTAACTCTTATCTAAGAGCTTTTTAGTGCTAGTTGTACAGCATATCCTGCACAGGCATGTCTTGCACTGACACACATGTGGCCTCAAGCAGGCTTAGAATGGACCTTATGGTGAAATTGGGGCTTCTGCATTACAAAAGTCCAACTTTCCAATTAGTATTCAGCCTTCTGTGATTTACATAGGGTGAAACTTCTGGGCTGTTCATCTCAATATCTATACGTGCTCCTAGCAATATTTTACATGGTGCATCCCAGAGAGGAAAAATCTGGACTTCCAAAAAGTCATATGACAACCCCTGGCAAATCTAAAATTCCTGCTTGTTGAAATACTGCTGGCCACCAATGTCTTCCCCCCCCCCCCCCCCCCAACGCTCTGTATAGATGTATGCAAGGGCTTCCAATAGCAGTAGATCAAATTTGCCCTTGGGGCAATGACCTATCCTGCAGCGTGTTAGACAAGGGACTGAATATGTATTGCACTGTAAGTGAATGCCCAGGCATTTACACCAGCTCCAGGAGGAACACTCCCCCTCTCTGCTACCTCAAGCCCCTCTCCTTCAGGTGTGATTTGGCTGAGCCTGTAGGGAATGCTGACAACACTAAACTCCTGGGCAGGGCAGAGGAAGGAGCTCTCTTGTGTTGCTGCCAGCCTCACAGGCCCTTTCTGTAGAGATTACCTTGGCACCTGGGTGCTTTCTGTGCTGTGTGGGAGGTTTGTTTGTCTCTGGAGTTTTACTTGGTTTGGGCAGTGGGTTGGGTCAGTGTGATCAAAGCCAAACGGATTGGCACCTATTCATGCAATAAAAACTTTTCTTCCTCTGATATTTTCTATTACCTGTATTCTCCTCCCATTTTTCTGTACGAGGCAGTAGAAGAGGCTCTGATCCTGAATCAGCCTCTGGTTTGGAGTCTATCTGCACACGGCAGTAGCAGGCTTGGGGTCCAGCTCTGCCCTTCCTGCTGGTGTGGCCAGAGATCACCCAGGGGAAACTCCTCAACTCAGGCTGCTGGGAGGCAAACAGGTAAACGCTGGAGCTGTGATGCAAATGTCTCCAACCAGACTGGCGTTAATCCAACCCTGCAAAGCTCTCCTAAAGGTGTACAAGCCCACAAACAGTTTGGTTCCCTTCCCTTGGCTGGTGAGGGACAGAGGACAGTGCTAGGAAGCTTTACTGGCCCTTTTTGGGGTGGTGAGCAGAGGGCATCCTCTGAGCCGCATATCTGAGTGCTGCTGGGCTGGGACAGGGTCCTGACATGTCCACGCTGTGTCCTGGGTGCAGTGCACAGAGAGCTGCTCCTCCCCCACAAGGTTTGGGGCTACCTGCCACAGTGTTTGCAGGCCCATGTTCGAGCACTGTTGTTGCCTGTTGGCCACTGGCAATTATGCTCATGCATCTCAGACATGTTTTTTAGGATCCTGTGGAGTTAACTCCCTTTGCAAACATCTCATCCTAGCTGATTTGGGGGAGGTGAATGGGATTGATCAAGGAGTTTCCTTCTCTTCATCTTTCAGTGCCAATTTTAGGGTTTTGATTAACACTGCAGGGAGAGAGAGAGAGCAGCCTGTGATGCACATGTCTTAATTTGGTAAAATGAGTTGAAAATAGCCTTTCCAAGTGTGTTGGAGGAATGCACCTGATTTATACCTCCAGAGCCTGCTGTGATGACTGCACAGGGTATTCTTAGCTCTGCTGAGGAAGGACCATTTCTGCTGTTTGTCATCAGTAACCCTCCTGCTGTACAGTATTTATGGAAAGTTTCAGGGAGCCCAATGCCATTTCCAAGCAGAGTTATTGTTGTTACTGCAGCCTGTGACTTGAGATCTGCCATTCCTGATAACTGCAAAGCTGAGACTCCCACTCCAGTGGGATCCTTGCACATCAAAGGGCTTTGTTGTGATTCCTTTTGCCTATTCTTAGCTCCCAGGGTTATTTGCAGTGACAGTGACTCAGAAAAACTAACTATTGTGTACAGGTCTTGGGGGGGGGGGGGAACCTTCAGTGCATTATGGTTACTTTACTCCTACTTTAACTCTTATATTTAATATCCTCCAGCAAGTTTTAAAAATCTATGACAGTTGGACTTTCTGGAAGAGTTCTGATAAACTTAGCTCTTTAAGAAACTCATCTGTCCTCAGGTGAGTGTCATTTATAGGCTATCTCCTTTAGCTGGCCTGGAATGGGGTTGCCATGCCAAGTAAGGGGCGTGGCCTGATTGTAGAAGCTCAATAAGGTTGGCAGTTGAGCCATGGAGGTGACCCAGCCCTGTGGCTGGGAGCCAGGCAGGGTGGAGGGACAGCCATGGCAATGCAGACAGGTTTGGAAATCCCCGCACTTGGGTTGTGGCAGAGGAGCTCGGAAGTGATAGCAGCCTCCCTTGGCTCATGCTGCTGAGGGTAAGGAAGAGTTAAGACAGGCCAGTTCACCTCTCGGGTCAGGACTTCATTCCTCAGCAGAGGCCAGCCTCAGATAGAGGCTGTAGCTGTGCCCTTGCTTGGGAGGAGGGGTGCTTGGAGGCCTTGGGTCTCGGACCTTTTTTCCAGACCCCTTACTTCATGCTAAACAGCTTGGTGGCGCTAGCCACCCCTATGTCAGTGCTGGAGATGATGATGGGGGAAATAAAGCTTTTGTCTATCAGCCCAGTGCAGCACAGTCCCTAGCTCTCAGGCCAGCAGCAGCTGGGGCATCTGGGGACTGAGCTGGCCTAGCCAGAGCCAGCTCTCCCTGTGGGCAGGGTTAAGTGTACCACTCTGATTTCTCTTCTATCTTGGGGCAATTCAGCCCTAACTGTAAGGATTTGGTATGTGTGCAGTATCTGTGGCTGGACTCTGCTGACCTTGCCAAGGCAAGCTGAGTAGCTGAGCAAACCTGGGTGGTCTGTGGTTCCCCTACTGCTGAATGCTTCCCAGATCTTCCCTTGCATGGGGTGCAAAGATCCTGTTGTTCTAGTGCACAGGTTGGGTGGACTCAATGTGGAAGGGAGGTGGTTGAACTCTTTACTGAGTTGTAGTGCTCCCACGGGGTCCTGCTCCCCAGTGAAGTCCAGGTTCCACACAGGACCCCATCTCCTGGGGAGCACCATGTGGGCCTGGTGACAAGGCAGAGCATATAGGCTCACCCAAGCCTGCAGGGTTCTTACTACCCGAGTGCTGCTGAGCCTTGTTTTGCCCTAGAGCTGGCTGTATTTCCTCAGAAGATGTCTTGCAGACGCTGCATGAAGAACCTATCCGAATTCTGACCAGCCCTGGCCACAGGAGGGGCAGAGAAGTCACCTCCCAGCCAAAATTGGTTCTGTAGGCACCTTTTTTTGCCTAATTACAGGGTACTGCTTAGACAGCAGGATAGTCATAACTTAAATCCAGTTCTAGAGACAAATCTGGGTCCCTTCCATGAGGCTGCCTGCCCTAGTTCCCCTGGTGTAAATGAGGCAAACATCTGCTGCAACAAAAGCAGAGGCTTTCTGAAAACCTGACCTAAGAGCTTTATCTGCTGATGTCTCGGTTGCATCTCAGCCAAAGAAGAGCTCATTGAAAGACTGTGCAGGGACTGTGATGCATTGGGGCCATCTTGCTGTCCAGGTGCTTTGCTGGCCAAATAGTCTTTTGCCATGTTAAGGGGTGAGAGAGCCACCCCCACCCTTCAGTGACAGCGATGCTGGATATTTGGTATATTCTGTGGCCTGTGGGAATGGTCTGGAGTTAATTAAGGACGATAATGCACTAATCACACTGTCCAGGAGCTGTTTCCAGTTACTGTGGAAGGGCAATAAAGAGCCTGCTTCTGTCTTTTTAATGTAGCGTTGCTGAGAATTTCAGAGTGAATGGAATAAAGTGAGCATTGGGCTTAAAGATTATTTTGGTGCTTGTTAGTCTGCTAGGGTCTAGGTACTGCTTTCACCCCTCAGGTTTTATTCCAAAGGCTTTCCCAGCTGTGCATACAGAAATATCACTCTCAGCTCCCCAAATGCAGCTGCTTCTCAGATGTAGAGTGGAGCAATGGCCAGCCCTGGCAGAGGTGCAAGGGCACACATGAAGCCTTTGCGCTCCTCCCATGGAGGCCTGTCTGATTGCACTCTGTCCATCTGCCCAGTGCTCGTGCTCTGGCTAGGACAGGCAGCCAAGGCAGAGTCTGGACAAGCAACCTAGGGCAACCCTTTCTCAGGAAACCGCAAAACACTGCGCACAAGAGAACACCCTGTCTTTGAAGGCTTTCCCCAAAAGCTTGCACCCTACAGAGAGCTTCTTGTCAGTCTTTCAAGCTTAACAAGATGAACCAACCCAGCCAAGGTCCTGTTTGGAATCTCAGGGTCCCCAGGCATTTCAAACCTGTTCTGCAGTGAACTGAGCTGTCCCTGAGGCATCTTGTGTTACTTTGGGTTACGTTATAAAAACCCAAAAGGCTTTGTGGGATGTTCACTGCCTCCCACTTGAATGCTAATAAGGAAGAAGAGATCAGGCTTTAAAATGATAGTATTGCCCAAAAGGACTTGCTAAGCTATTAGTTGTGGATATGCCTCCATTGCAGTGCTAGCCTGAGAGTTTCTAGGGTGAGAGAGCTCCCTTGCTTTATCTGAGAGGCTGATTCCGCAGGCTTTGCCCTGTGGGTGTAATTTGTCCTTGCCGTGTGTGTGCCAGGGTGCAGTGATCAGAAGCAAGCACGTGGTTTGCCTCCAAAGAAGAGCTGCTGCCTGGCCGCCTGCATAAGATGCTCCTCTTGTCCTGTGGGGAGCCACAAAGGCAGGAGCTGGCACCCCCAAGTTCCCTTTGGAGGCCTCAGGCCATGTTCAGTTATGAGCTTGCTGCAAATTGGCATAAAGAAGCTGTTGAAACCAAGAGGAAACAGCAGAAATGCAGCCCTGAGGTGAAGGGGTGCCAGTGGGGAGGCAGAATGTTAGGAAGGGCAACTGTGACACTCGTGTGTTTAAGCTTCTGGCTTTTCCATTGATATGCCATATGATTTTTGGGACTAGTCTCTAAACATCATGGTGCCTTGGGAAATGAAAATTCTTCACTAAGAGGAAGAAAGATTGAGCATCAGCCAATGTCTGAAGTACTTTGCTATTGTCCATTGACAGTGGCTGTTTTTTAAGGAGGCTTTCCATTCTCTATTTTGACTGCCTAGTTTATCATTTGACTTTGAAAACTCACTAGAGAAGGAACTTCTTGTCTGGGGTCCCTCCAAGCAAAATTTGTAGGGTGTAAAGGAGAGACCCAAGGGATAGCACTCTTCTGCTCCATGATGGCCTGTCAGATATGCTTCAAGCCCCAGTGGGATGTCCTGGGAGAAGGCAGCACTAACTGCTGACTTGATTTTGGCAGAGCTATGGCTTGCAGAGGCAGCCAGTAGCCCGGCAACAAGCTTCTAGACTGGCTTTCTGAAATAAAAGGGAACATCTTTCTGACTCGGACCTTGGCCTTCAGTAGCTACTTGGGTGTTGTGCTTGCAGCTGGACTGGGACTACCAGCTTCCTACTGTGCCTAAGATATGCCGTCTCTTTTGTCTCCATAGACTCCAAGAACTGTTAGCTGGCCAAAGACTGCAGAGGAAGCAGAGCATTGAGCTGTCTTTACTGTACTTTGACACAAACCTGAAAAAAATAACCTATCTAGAATTTTTATGAAGTCCAGGAATGACTTTTTGGTGTCCTTCAAGGCACCTTTGATGCTGGTTTGGGCTCTGGTATCCTTAGATCTTCCAAGCCCACTTCAGCCCTGTTGTATCACTCCGAGAAGCTGCACAGTTATGCTGAGGTCATTTTAGGCCCAATACTCTTGCTTGCCTGGAAATGCCACAGGGGGCACAGTCACAGAATGGTTGAGGTTGGAAGGGACCTCTAGAGATCATCTAGTCCAACCTCCCTGCTCAAGCAGGGTCCTCTAGAGCATATTGCCCAGGATCGTGTCCAGATGGATTTTGAATATCTCCAGCGAAGGAGACTCCACTACCTCTCTGGGCAACCTGTTCCAGTGATCAGGCACCCTCACAGTGAAGAAGTTTTTTCTCAGGTTCAGACGGAACTTCCTGTGGTTCAGTTTGTGCCCATTGCCTCTTGTTGCTGGGCACCACGGAGAAGAATCTGGTCCCATCTTCTTAACACACTCCCTTCACGTACTTGTACACAGTGATCAGATCGCCTCTCAGTCTTCTCTTCTCCAGGCTCAACAGGCCCAGCTCCCTCAGCCTTTCTTCAGAGGAGAGATGCTCCAGTCCCCTCATCTTTGGAGCCCTCCGCTGGACTCTCTCCAGTAGTGGTGCCATGTCTCTCTTGTCCTGGGGAGCCCAAAATTGGACACAGCACTCCAGGGGAGGCCTCCCCAGGGCTGAGGAGAGGGGCAGGATCACCTCCCTCGACCTGCTGGCAACACTCTGCCTCATGCACCCCAGGATAGCTTTGGCTGCAAGAGCCCATTGCTGGCTCATGCTTAACTTGTTGTCCACCAGCACTCCCAGGTCCCTCTCTGCAGAGCTGCTTGCCAGCAGGTCAACCCCCAGCCTGTACTGGTGCCTGGGGTTCTTGCTCCCCCAGGTGCAGGACCCTGCCCTTGCCTGTGTTGAACTTCAGGAGGTTCCTCTCAGCCCAGCTCTCCAGCCTTTCCAGGTCCCTCTGAATGGCAGCAGAGCCTTCTGGTGTGTCAGCCACTCCCCCCAGTTTAGTATCATCAGCAAACTTGCTGAGGGTGCACTCTGTGCCTTCATCCAGGTCATCAGTGAATATGCTGAACAAGACTGGACCCAGGACAGACCCCTGGGGGACACTGCTAGCTACAGGCCTCCAACTGGACTCTGTGCCACTGACCACAACCCTCTGAGCTCTGTCATCCAGCCAGTTCTCAATCCAGCCATCCAGCAGTTCTGCTCTAGGTAACTCTGCTTGAGTAAGGGACCGGATGATCTCCAGAGGTCCCTGCCAACCTCAACTATTGTGTGATTCTGTGAGGCTGGCTGTGTGCCTTCTCGCCCAGCCAAGAGGTCTCACAGCTGGGTCCCATCTCTGCTGGACCTGGGCTTTGTGTGAGTTCCCCCTCCCATGGAAGTACCCCCAGGCCAGGCTGAGCTTTGGGGGGACAGCTTTGTCCCTGCCTCTAAGCAAAGCTGTGCCTCTCCTGATGCTGCAGCATCAAAGAGCCACCATACTCCAGCCATTTCAAGTTATTGAGCAGTGGGAGGAAGATGTTAACTAGATGAGCAGGTTGCAAATCCATTATGGCCCTTAGTGAGAGCAGACTAGGCTTGGAGTAAAACCACCAGGAGTTAGGGTCTGAGCAGGAATTAGGGAGCTCTCATGAGAGATGTCTTGCCCCTTTCCTCCCAGTTGCATTAGCATGGATTGAAAGGGTATTGTAGTATCAGCTGCAGTGTTTTCCTTTTAAGCCAACAGTAAAGCTCTGTTGCTCTCTGATTCCTGAGCCCTGGAGAGATACCTGGGACAGAAAGGCATGTGTCACAGGCGGAGTACAGTGTTGCTGCTTATCCCAGAGGTGTCTAGTTGTAGAACCTCCCTTCCTAGCACAGTTTAGCTCTGAGTGGCCCCTTAGCCCTACTTTATAGATGCCTGAGCCAAAACTTGAGCTGTTGGAAGACCTGGGACTTATGTGGACCCTCAGTAAGGCTTCCTGAAGCCAATTTGCTCCCCAGAGTTGCCCAGTGGGTTCCTGGGGCCTCTCTGTCATCCCTTGCTCTCCTGGTAGCTCTCTAGTGCCTGGAAGCTGTGGAGTTGCCTGCCCCAGGCACAGGCATTTTGTACCCCTCTGCACCCTTCCCATCCCAAGTTACTCAAAGAAGCAGGTCTGGACTTCTCCAGCAGGACTGGTGGGGTCCATTTGCTGCTGCGTAGGCTGATGAAGAGTCCTGTACCCCATCCAAGTCCCAAAAGCCCTGCAACATTCAGCTGATCTTATGGTCAGAGGTCTCTGCTTTCCCAGTGCAAGTAGTGAAGCGCTATTCCCTTTTGCTACTCTTTGTTCCCAAGCCTTGTCAGAGGGTGAAGAGGTGCCTTTATTCATAATACAGATCTCCTATTTTGCAGCCAGGGAGCTGAAAAGTCCCTTTAGCTCGGGGGTTAGGCTCACTTTGTCAATGAGGAAACCCTGAGCCAGGCTTAAGCACAAGCACTCTCATGAAACGAAAAGGTTGCCAAGACCCAGCTCCGCGCTGTGCTGTGGAACAGCAGTAGGCTGAAGTGAACAGTACAGCTTGAGAGGGCCTGGGCTGCAGGGTACCCACACTGCAGTGAAATAAGAGACCTGGCAAGTGCTATGTGTTCAGAGGGTCCCAGTGCTCAGGGCATGTAAGGGCCCTGTCCCAGAGCTGTGGCTCTAGTTTCAGGACTGCAGAATGTCTCTTTGGGATCTCAGCTCTCTGTTTCTAGCTGTAATGGTTGTGAGGAAAACCTCCAAAGGCCTTATGAAAACCTGTAACGACAGCTCTGAGATCCAGCTGCCCAATTCATCTTAATGGGCTCGCTGTCTCTTTTTTTTTTTTTTAATAGAAAAGACATTTAAACACCAAACTGAAGAAATGGGATTCTTGCACTGAAATGAATTTTGAGCCCTGCCAGCAGAGCCTGTGGCCTGGCTCTGTTATTTCTTCCTCTTTCTGTGAAGAGCTATGGGGTTTCCAGGTAGCCGCACCAGAGCGTGGCAGCACTTTGACGCTACTGTGACGCCAGGCTCCTGCCTGTCTCCACAGGCCACCGGCACTGCCAGCGGGACCTGGTCTGGGGGCTGGATCAAAGACCTGCTTCAAGAGCCAGAGCCTCTCTTCCTGCTGAGGAATTCAGACAAGCCTCTGAGCAGCCTTCTCCCAGCCTTCCCCTTCTTCTAGAGGGAACATAGGGAAAATTCCCAGCCTGGCTCCATCATGGGCTCATCTGGGGGTTCCTCAGACCTAGACTTCAGGGAGGACCTATAGGGCTGCTTGCAGGCTCCAAGGCACCTTCCTTCAGAGGCTGACAGAGCCGTAAACCAGGGATTGCCCTCTAAATACGCTAATGGATATGTGCCAAGCAGGGCAATGCACACAGCTGTCCCAGTGAGGTGCTTTGCCTTTCCCTCTGTCTAGCTCTTGATGACATTTAAATGCCCTTTTATGTCTCTCAACCAAATACATTTTCTCCATGCTAATGATACTCTGCACCTTGTGTCTGCCATCTGTCTGTAGCTCTCCAAGAGCTTTAGAGACATCAGTGAAATTGGAGTTCTAACCTCCGCCTGAGCTGTAAGGACTTTATTTCCCCAGCAATGAAACTGTAGCAGTAATGAAGCATAAATAGCTAAGAGACTTGCCCAGGGCTGGCAAGCCAGACCCAGACAACAAGGCTGCGAGAATGCAGTCCTCATCCTGCTTGGTGCTCTGCTGCTGCTGCTGGAAGGGGGTCAGCCCCTGACTGCTGCTGCCTGCTCCCTCCTGCATGCTAATGCCTGTGTGGCCAGGGAACAGGACCATGACCCGTGGCTCTAAGGCTGCCGCTATCTGCTCTGAAGGGTTTCCATGTTCATGGGGCACGCAGAGCATGTGTGGCAAGGGAGCAGCAGCTCAGAGCAGTGTCTGCACTGGAAACTCCTGCCCCATTGTCACTGTGTGTTCCCTGTCCCTAAGCCTGGTGAGACCAGCATGGGGGACCAGCACAGTGAGACTGCCTCTGCCCCTTTGAGCTTGGCTATGTTTCTGCCCTGTAGCGCTGGGTGGTGAGGTTTGGAGACCATTCTGACGTAAGAGCATGGTCTAGTTTTGGGGTGTCATTGTAAAATAGCAGCGTGGGGAGTGGGGCACACATGTGGCAGTGTCATCTGCCTCAAATGGAGGGTGGCAATGAAACATGCAACTGCATTAAAAGAGCACCTCTGCAAATACACACAAAAATAAACGAATGACAGTAATAACTTTTAGAATTGAATCAGCCTGAAGAAGATAACAGCACAGACAAATTTCAAGCAAAATGGCAGCAAAGTCTTTTAATAAGGAACAGAGCACTCCCTCTGTGTTTGGTGTCCCAAACCTCCCCACAGCCATGCAGGGTGGTTCTACTGGTCTGCATTGGAACGGCTCCTTCCTCTGAGGCTGTTGCAATGTGTTCCCCAGTTGCCAAGTTGATACCCAGGATAGCGAGGAGCCCTGCTCGCTGCAAACTGGGATAGGCCTCATCCCAGCACTGGAGGACGGCGGGAGGTGGGCACAGCCTTGTTGACAGCTTTGTTAGCTTTACAATTGAGAACTGTCTTTTATCTACACTGAGCTCTCCTGTGCCTTGCTGTAGGGATAGGAGACACAAGAACCTGTAGTTCCTGCAGTTCCCCAGTACTGGAGAAGGGCTAATGGTCACTGTACAAACTGTTGAGATAAGTTAGGCTGTAACTGTCACTTCCTCCTGCTACTAGGCTGCAGAGCAGAGCCTGGACATGCAGACCAGCTTGAGCAGTGCTGCCAGTGAAGGCTGTGGCTCCTGGTGGATGTCACTCACTTCTTCCCACCCTTCCCTTGTGCTAGTACTGGACACTGAGCTGAAATCTGTCCTCCCCCCACCACCACCACCACCTCCGAAATGAACTGGCCTGGTCTCTGCTGGGACAGTTCCCCACTCTGACTCAGCATGGAGCACTAGTGCCAGCCCAAAGGAAGGTGTGGAAGGCTTGGAGCCCATTCCCAGACAGCTTTTATTACTAAAAAAAAAAAAAATTAAAAACAACCAAACAAAAAAAACCCCACCAAATGAAAAGTGTCCTTTGCAACTTCCCACTCTCCAAATGCAGAGTTTTGGTCTTTAGCTCATCCTTGCTAGTTTTTTTGGAAACCAAGGAGAAGGAAGCCTTGCTGGACCGTCTGTCAGTCTGGCAATCCAAGTGCCTATGTTTTCTCCTTAGTCAGCTGCTGCCCACATGGGGAGGTGTATATTTGTGAAATCACAGAATGGTTGAGGTTAGAAGGGACTTCTGGAGATCATCTAGTTCCAACCCCCTGCTCATGCAGGGTCACCTAGAGCAGGTTGCACATGATTGTGTCCAGATGGCTTTTGAATGTCTCTAAGGATGGAGACTCCACAGCCTCTCTGGGCAGCCTGTTCCAGTGCTCAGTCAGTCTCACAGCAATGAAGTTTTTCCTTACGTTCAGACATAACTTCCTGTGTTTCAGTTTGTGCCCACTGCCTCTTGTCTTGTCACTAGGCACCACTGAGAAGAGTCTGGCCCCATCCCCTTCACACACTCCTTTCAGTTAATTCATAAGAACCCTCTTCATTTGTTTTCTTCTCCAGGCTGAATGGTCCCAGCTCTGTCAGCCTTTCTTCACAGGAGAGATGCTTCAGTCCCTTAACCATCTTCCTGGCCCTTCACTGGACTCATCCCAGTAACTCCATGTCTCTCTTGTACTGGGGAGCCCAGACCCGGGCACAGTACTCCAGATGAGGCCTCACCAGGGCTGAGGAGAGGGGCAGGATCACCTCCCTCGACCTGCTGGCTATGCTCTTCCTAACGCAGCCCAGGATACCACTGGCCTTCTTGGCCACGTGGGCACATTGCTGGCTCATGCTTAACTTGTTGTCCACCAGCACTCCCAGGTCTCTCTCTGCAGAGCTGCTTGCCAGCAGGTCAACCCCCAGCCTGTACTGGTGCCTGGGGTTCTTGCTCCCCCAGGTGCAGGACCCTGCCCTTGCCTGTGTTGAACTTCAGGAGGTTCCTCTCAGCCCAGCTCTCCAGCCTTTCCAGGTCCCTCTGAATGGCAGCAGAGCCTTCTGGTGTATCAGCCCCTCCTCCCAGTTTTCTATCATCAGCAAACTTGCTGAGGGTGCACTCTTTCCCTTCGTCTAGGTCATTAATAAATAACTTGAATGGTATCGGACCCAGTATTGACCCCTGGGGTGCCCCGCTAGTTACTGGCCTCCAACTAGACTTTGTGCCACTGATCGCAAGCCTCTGAGCTCTCCTATTCAGTCAGTTTTCAATCCACTTCACTGTCCACTCATCGAGCCTGTACTTCAGCTTGCCTATTAGGTGGTTATAGGAGACAGCGTCAAAAGCCTTGCTGAAGTCAAGGCAGACAACATCTACTGCTCTGCCCTCATCTACCCAGCCGGTCATTCCATCATAGAAGACTCTCAGGTTGGTTAAGCACGATTTCCCCTTTGTGAATCTGTGCTGACTACTCCTGATCACATTCTTATCCTTCACATGCTTGGAGATGGCATCCAGGATGAGCTGCTCCATCACCTTTTCAGGGATGGAGGTGAGGCTGGCTGGCCTGTAGTTCTCTGGGTTCCCCTTCTTGCCCTTTTTGAAGACTAGGGTGACGTTTACTTTCTTCCAGTCCTCAGGCACCTCTCCTGATTGCCTCCACCTTTCAAAGATGATGGAGAGTGGCCTAGAAATGACATCAGCCAGCTCCCTCAGCACTGATGGTGTATCCTATCAGGGCCCATGGACTTTAGCAGGTCCAGTTTGCATAAGTGATCCCTAACATGATCTTTCTCCGCCAAGGGGAACATTTCCAGGGCCTGGAATTCCTGAAGGCCAACCTGTTCAATGAACTGCCTTGCTATCTTGCTAGGCATGAATTTTATGGACCAGCCCCTCTTGCACCGCAGCAATCACACTGACCCCAGAAAGCTCACACCATGTAAATTCACATCAATCCTCAGATGCAACAGCATCATCACACTCTTTTCCCTATCCTTTCATCAAAGTTTCATACCACAAGCCATGTTCAGTGCCAGTGCAGCTCTAAAGGAACTGACACCAGACAGGTCAAGATTTATATGAAGGGAAACAGATCCAAGTCTGACTTGGGTACTCTGTTTGGCTCTGTTTCCCTTGGTCCCACTGCTGCTTATCAACTTCCCCCAGGAGAAGTTGCTCGCAAGGGAAGGGGACAGCCTGCATAATTTGAGGAGTGATCGATCAACCCCATCACACAGCTGTGAAGCATATCATTTCCAAAGTGCAGAGAACTTCTCTTGGAGGAAAGAGGAAAGGTGGGGATTACAGCCTTTTGGGCAGAGGGAGATGATCTGCCATGACAAAGAAGCCAAGAAAGTCTTTTCTTAGAAAGTTTCCCCAGAAAGTCAGCTGTGACTGATTCTATCCAGGTCCGGGCACACCGGGGTCCTGGCCAGTCCTCTGCCCTTCCTCAACACTAGCTCTTCAAAGGACAGCAGTAGCAAAGATAACGTTTGACAGAGGAGCATGTTTACCAAATGTCAGTGAGTGTCCCTTTTGCTGTTTGCCAGGGCAGGATGAGAAGACCAGTGGCTTTTCCAAGGTCAGTCAGAAAAGCCAGAGCAGGACTGGGACCAAAACCTGCCCTTCTCCATCACATGTGCTCTTCTCACATGCCCCACATGTGTTGCCTGGTACAAGTTCATAGAATGAATTCTGCTCAGCACAGAAATGGTGTTTGTTTTCTTGTCTAACATTGCTGAGGAGCAGCTGAGGCTGAGGAAAGAGGCACTCTCAGGGCACAGTGTGGAACTGGTGCAGGAAAAGGGACCCAGCACCGAGCCTGTCACAACTGTGTTTTCAGACACAACATGTCATGCCCTCTGAAGAGTGCATGGCTGGAGCTACCGATGGCAGAGATCAGTGCTGGAGTCACCTCTCTATTCTCCCCTCCAGCCCCTCTGAGTCCCATGGGGTGCAGGGAGGCCAGCCTTTCCAATGAGTCTGAATGAATTTCTCCTTTTTCTTACAGGCCTTTGCACTGAAGCCAAGTGAAGAACCTCATAATTGCACTATACGTCATTTAACTCAGCTAAGATTTTGTTAGCTGTGAAGCATCTCTTGCCATTGGGAAGGACTCCTCCACCAAGACAGAGACCCTAAGCTCCGTTGTCCTTCCCTGCCCCTGCCTGTGACGCCTGTCTCCACGCTTTGAGGCCAGCACTCAACAGTAGCTTTATTCTTCTTTCTTCTCATCAGACCATTCCCCAGCCATGTTCCAGCGTTTCACCAGCCTCTTCTTCAGTGACAGCAACACACCAGAGGGCCTGGAGGAGCCCAAACCCTTTGTCTCTGAGGAGGAGGAGGAGGATGGATGGCTCATAATTGATCTTACAGGTGAGAAAAGCAAGGGGGATTGGTTTCATACAACCTATGATGTATCTTGCTTCTTCTGGCCAAATCTCTTCAGAGGATGTCAGATCTTGCCAGCAACCTCCAGCTGAGCTTTCACGACGTGTTTAGCTCTGCCCTTCATCCCTCCTTCCCTGCTTCCCCCTCACCTTGGCCTGTACTCGCAGCTCCCAGCATGGGCCAGGCATAGAGATCTCTCTTGTCTTTGCAAAAGACCCCAAGCTGACCCTTCTTCCTTTCTTTGCTCTCCTAGTGGCGATTCCCAACTCTCAGCCAGCTTGGGAGAAAACGAGTAACAGCAGCTGCTTTCTGGGTCATGGGTACTGGCTGTGTGCCTGGTAGCTTTCAGGTGCTGCCACCCAGCTCCCCTGGGGACAGGAGTATCCCTCCTCACTCTGGTTTTATCTCTAGGCAGGCCCAGGGGAAAAGGTGCTCATAAAAAGGCCACTAAACTTCAGACAAACAGGATGTATCCCACTGGCCCAGCTCTTAACAGGACACCCTGGACAGAACAGTGAGGGAGAAGGTCTAATGAGACCCAGCAGGAGGGGACAAGCCTGATTTTGCACCTTTGGAGGCAGTGGCCAAGCTGTGCTTGGCACCAGCAGGGGACCTTCACCCAGCAGCACTGGCTCTTGCCTTTGCAGGAGTCAGGGAAACCCTTTCACTAGCAGTTTTCAAATAGCTGAGAAAAGCATTCCTCTCAGGACATGCCCAATAGCTGGGATAAAATGCCCAATAGCTCTTTTCATGTGACTGTAATCAAAGACAATCTAGCTCCAACCAGGCACAAATTCTTTAGCACTTAGAGGAGCCTGTTTGTGGATTATGGACCAGATCCAAGGATCTGTCCCAAAGCACAGTTTGCAGCTCCCAGAGCTTACTCCTGTCCATTTAACAAGCAAGAACCAGAGATCAGGAAGATCACCCATGATTTTCCGGTGCGTTTCTACCAGCTGGGGGCTTGTTGGATTGGAGGGATGCCAGCCCACATGGGCTGTTTGCCTGTGTGCTGGGTCAGCATGGCATGGCCTTGGCTAAGCAAGGCTATGGTGTGGGCAGTGGGAGCTGCCGGCACACCTCTGGGGAGGAGCCAGCTGCCTGGCTAAAGGCCAACCTCCATCGGCAGCTGCAGGTTGGTGAGGCACCCGGCGCAGTTGACTGCTTCGCTCGGTCATGTGCCCCTGCCCTCCCTGAAGCTGAACTCTCCAGTTGTGTGACTGCAAGGAGGATTTAGGACAGCCTTTTTTGCAATTTGCAAAAGATGCTTGTAGGGACAAATCGTGCCCTGGTAACTATCTCCAGAGCATTTTGATTGCAGCTTGCCCTGCGGTGGTGTCCCCTGGCAGTCCTGCTTGAGGGGCAGCACTTTGCCAGGCTCAGCCCCAGAGGATCTGGGCTCAACCTCTTTCCTAGCCAGCCTAGCAAGGCAGAAGGAAGGCTGGGCATTCACCTTATGGCCTGCCGAAATACAAACAAACCTGGAGTCCATTCACCTGGGGGAAACCCTACTCCCTGGGCCCTGACAGTGAGCCAGGGAGGCTCACACAAGGGAGGGCAGCAGCAGGCAATGCTGCAGTGGGCGGAGGCCCAGAGGGCTGTGTGCAGGACCCACGTTTGTGTAGCTGCAATGCGTTGTGTCAGCTATGGCCTCCTGGCTGTCGTGGCTGAGGCTGTGCCGCTCCAGGGCCACCCTGATCTATAGCAATCCAGCAAGCTCTGCTCCAAATTTGGGTTATGTGGGGCCATCCAGGAGAGCAAATCTAGATTCTGAAAGCTCTTTTGATAGGCTTCATCTTCACAAATCATTCCCAGTGCCCTTGCCAAGAGCTCTCAGACAAAGTTTGTTTGGAGCAATGTAGCCCTATCTAGAGAAAACCTTGCCCTCTGGGGCTACCTGTTCTCGGGAACATCAGAGGCCATCCAAAGCTCCATTTGACACTAGACAGAGAGGTCAAATTCCTTGTGTGGAAAGGGCTTCTTAATCGCCATTAAGAGAGTTTGTGCCTTTGCCTATTGTAAGGTTGATGACTCAACCATATGTAATGATAATTTTATGACCTTTTGCTTGCAAATTAAGCAGTGAACTTACGCAAACAAGACGGTGTGCACTGCAGCCCCAGCCCATGGATTTCTGCTTCTCAGCATCCAACATTGTTTTTTACAGACTCTCATTAGTTGCAGTGCCCCAACCCAGGAGACTGCTAACAGGTTTAGGAGGAGGGTTTAGTCCTCCCTGTTGCAGGGAGGAAGCTGTGCTGTTCTCTGCCAGCCTTCTGAGCAGATTCTCACTGCCTGTCCCACACGTGCTGAGCAGAGCACATCAGCCTCAGGACGTGAGTGGCTCACTAAATTTTTTCCCCATGCACTGTGCTGGACAGGGCAATAGAGCACAGACAAGCCTGGGATGCAGGGCAGGGACAGGGAAGCCCCCATGTCTACCTGAAACACGATGGAGCCCAGATAAAGGCAGAAGGGTGGCTTGAGCAGCAGGTGGCTGTGGAGGATTCCCTGTCCTCTGGGCTCTGGTGACTGTCCCTCTCAGGTGGAGGGCGGTCAAAGCAGTGCCATGAGAGAGACATGGTTGCAAGGATGTCCCTGAAGCAACGTGCATGCAGCTGCTAAGTGTCAAGGCCAGCTAGCCTCTGATCCTGCTGCTGGCAACATCTGCAGCATGTCCAAAGCATGCTAAAAGGAGCCATAAGTTTTTCCAAACACAGAAATGCTTGGCCAGACCCTGAATCCGCTGGGTCAGAGACATGTAGCCGGCTCTGTGGGGATCTTGGGCTGACTTTGGTACTAAAAACTTCAATTTTTCTCAGTGGCTTTTTTTTTAATCAGCTAGCCTGGCCCTTGGTGCAGAGCCAGCTTTCAGCAGTGTGGCTGCATGGGGCCTGGCATCCCCACTACTAATCCCCACCGGCACCACTACTGCATTTTCCTTTAGCATTCCCCCGCCAATGAGTGATCCATTTATTTCAGTCCTCTTTCTGAGCCTGGAGTTATGCAAAGCACTTCAAAAGCTAAGCCTGTTGGCTCCAGCTCCCATCCTTCAAGCCACAATGGCAGGCAAGCATGGCCCAGACGGGCTCATTCCCAGCCTTGAAGCAGCCTAGCAAGCCTCCAGATAAGTTCAACATCAGCCAGATCTTTGACCCACATGTTGCAAAGCGCACCTGAATCAACCAGATCTCTTGGGAGCATTTCAAATGACCCCTCTTGCTCCATCGCTGCCCGACTGGCTCCACTCAGTACCCAGGAACCCCTTGGAAGAGGTGGGCCACAATGAGGTGAAGCTAGTCCAGTTTGTCCAGGACAAAGGGAAGAAGAGTGTAAGTCTCAGGCTGGGAAAATACAGTTTGGCATGGCCAGGCAGGACCAGCATCATTACTCCTGGGGCCAGCAAGAGGCATTTTTCTGTGCTTAGAGATAAGGCTCCCTGCTGCAAGTCACCCAAGAATCTGGGAATCCTGAAACAGTCCTTGTGACATTAAAAAGTGCCTTTGCGAGGGATCTGGCCAGATAGACATGCATGGCTGGGGCAGGGGCTCAGCCAAGCTAGGTCCCCAGCCCTCCTTCTCCCCACATCCACAGACCCATGTGTTGTGGGAGCACTGCTGGAACCTAAGGAACAGGGGAAAACACTCAAACACAGACCCCTATCTGTCTGTCTCCAAGCTAACACATAACTCTCCAGCCTGGCATGTCAACAACTATTAATAGCCTAGTATCCACTGACCTGAAGAAAGATATTCTCCTGTTCTCAAGGCTAATTGTGGCCTGTACTAAGCCCCAGGCTGGGGCATCGTCTGCAGGATGAGCTGGTGACATCCGTGTCATGACAAACGCCTGCCCCTTGCTTCATGCGTCCGTATTTCCTCCTGCATGTTTGGGCACTGCAAGAACCATTGATCTCTGATTTCTTTTGCACCCTTACCCACCAGGAGGGTCACACCTGTCCATAGAAACACTCCACCAAATCCACCCCAACAAGAATGGGTCCCTCTAATGCCCTGTGCTGAGAAGCCTGAAACACACTGCTGAACCCAGGAACGCATCTCAGTTCCCTAATGCATTCAACACTAAGAGCAGGCTCCCTTCCCATAGCACAGCCAGCAACTCCTGACACGGGAGTCCCAGAAAAGCACCAGTCCAACTAACTTGCCAAGCAGAGGCGAGGAGGGAAAGGAAAATAAAGGCTGGAGCTTCAAAGTGATGCATGCAGTTAGTATGAACAGCTCACCAGTTGAAAATCTGCCTCCTACAGACTGAAGTCAAAGGCATGGTGAAAACTTCTGGTGAATGATTTATTCACTGAGAAAAAGATTTCTTCCAGGAAAAAAAGCATGAACTTTTTTTTGGTCTCAGTGATGGGTGTGAACAATTGCAGGAATTAAGTATTTGTATTTTCAAGCAAAGATTCACTTAGTAATTCAGCTATTGTTCTTTTGAAAGGCAGGGTTCAAATCAAATAAGTTTACAGAAAAAAGCAATGTTTCTTTCTAGCTGAATGCCTTCCTTCATTTCATGAAGAAAAAAAAAAATTGCTTCAGTAAGCCCTGGTGATTTCCCTGGTGATTTCAATTTTTGGTGAAACCACTTAACCAGAAATATTTGCATGCTTCTCTTGCTTGCTGTTTCAGCAAAACAGGGGATTTCTGCTATTTCTGCCCATTCGAGTCCCCCTCAGCCCCATAGCATCACTGGAGCCAATGTCTGGTGAGAAACTGGTCTAGCAACCTTCAGTGCGAAGGGTCCCAGCCAATCTTGGAGGCCAGCTGACCTCCCATGCCAGCCAAAGGGGCACTGTCTGTGTGAGCAAGTGCTACGTTTGGCCTCTTGCCTGGGATGGCGGCAGCACTTTGGGGGAGCTTGGAGCAGCCACCCCTCCAGCCGTGGGTGCCGTTTGCACCGTCGCTGCTGGTGACCAGGGAAGAAAGGCGCTACTGGAGCATGGGCACCTCCAGCTTCCCTGTGCAGATGCTGCCATGGTCCTTGGAGGTCCTCCACCAGCCCAAGCTCAACTGACCCTTGCTGTGGCCTTGCTGTGCTGCGGTGGTGGTTTTATTTTGCGTGGTGGTTTATCCTTCAGTGAGAGTTCCTGTATGTTATACTATATACATATATAATAGTATTGATGCTGTTGGGGTGTCTTTTGTACTAATAATGCCCCCTTTTTCTCCCCCCTCCCCCTCTCCCTCCCCACTGTATATCGTATGTGTGTGTGTCTTTGCTCCATGCTCCTCCCTGCCCTTCTTTGCATGGCTTCCAACTCTTGTGCCGCTCTCGGCTGTCCCACCTGCCGGGCGGCGGCTCTTGTCTCTCATTAGGTAGTTATGCCTCAACCTCTGGTGAAGAGCAGAGGGTAGGTGAGAGAGCTCCCGTATGCACGCCCCGGGGGTGCCCGGGGTCCCCCCCGCCTACCACTTCTTCGTCCCACTCACTCCGTGACTGTGTCGGCAGGCCCGTGCCCTCCCAGCCCGACCCCTGCTTGATGGACGAGAGTTGGTTTGTCACCCCTCCCCCCTGTTTTACTGCAGAAGGCCCCGGCCTCGACAGCATGGAGAGCAACCCCATGGAGGATCTCCTTATTGAGCACCCTAGCATGTCCGTCTATGTCACCAGCAACAGCCTCGTGGTGGACAGGGAGAGTCCCGAGGAGATCAGTGAAGGGTGAGTGAAGGGTGAGAGTGGCACTGGCATCCTCCAGGAGCTCGCAGGGATGGCACAAGGTGGGGTGTCCTCGGCTGGGCTTTGCTAACCAGCCAGGCTGGGGCTGCTGGTAGCCCTCACAGAACAGCTGAGGGCAGGGATGTGAGGGACCAAGGCACTCAAGCCGTCAACGCCTGCCTGTCACCGTGGCCTCCCAAATCACTGCTGTCCCTCTCCTGCCCAGGAGTGTTAGACCCCGCTGCCCTGCAGCCTGTGGGACAGACCAGAGCTGCCGTCAAACCTGGGCTCAGGCCTCCTCTCCTAGCAGGTCCAGGCACCCACACTGGGAGGCTGGCCCCCGTGCACCTCTGCACAAAAGCTGGCATGCCGCAAGTTTCAAAATATGTCACTGAAACAACCTCAGTGTGTACCTGGTCTTTCGGGACTATGTCAAGAAGACCTTGCATATGGGCCAGGCCTGCTGAAATCCTCTCTCTGTGCTTCTTGCCAAGTTGCACTGAGAGAACCTGGAGTAGCAGGGCCCACAGCCCCCCTGCCATGGCACTGAGAGACCAGCCTCGTTTCCTGCCTAAAATAGTAACTCCTGGCAAGCACCCATCAGCTGAAGGTGCTGGCCATCGCATCCCACTGGTGGGCCCTGAGGAAGATGTGGGTTTGCCAGCCTGCCAGGTGGGGTTTAAGCACAGGGCTTCACATGGGCAGGGCACAAGGAAAGAAAACTAAATACTCAACAGCAGCAAGATGACCCTTGGGCATGCTGGGCACCTTCCGCACTCCCCGGTTACAGGGGTGCTGCAGGCATTGCTGCCCTCCCCACTTCTCCCTCCCTGCACTTTGCTGGGCAGCTACAGGGGAGTCCCACTCTTGGAAAGGTCAGTCTCACAGTCCCTGGGTAACTGAATGTTGTTCTCTTGCCTTTACCTACCAAGTGAGACTTGCCCACTCCCACTCCCTTCCTCAGGAGCTTGGAGGGATGGAGACCCTCCATCCTCCTTCCCCAAGACCACAAACTCTTTGCAGCCCAGAGGGGGCTCCTCTCCTGGTTGGTGCCCTCAGCTACTAATGCCCCATGCCACCCAGGAAAGCTCTGACAGTGCCCACCTCCCCGCTCTGCGTGCATCGCTCAGCCTTACCTCTGCAACTGAATCCCTTGTACCACCCTGACATGCTCCAGCACCCTGCTAGCCCACTGGTCCCCAGCCCTCCAGCCACCTCCCCGTATGAGCCCTTCATCAGGATGGACAAAGCACCTCCACCATATTGCAGCTTGGTTACTTACTCAGCCCCACTCAGGACAGAATGTGGGAGCAAATCTGCTTCAAGCTAAGGGACACTGGCTAGTGCTGTCTCCACTCTGATTTTCCATTTGCTAAGTCTTCTCAAGGGCCACAATTTGATCTCAAGAGCATAAGAGGAACCTCAGTGCCGGAAGGCAAAGAAAGGGACCTAAAGGGAGTTAGAAACAGGCAAGCAAACAAAATCCATTATAAGCAGGATGGAAATGAGAAACCTGTGAACTCTGCTTGGCTTCCCTCCGCTGATCTCAAGGAAGTTGGTGGCAGCACAGCCACCACAGGTCTATGGGGATAGTCCCATTTCTTTTTAGCGACTGGATTTACTGCAGGTCTCCATAGAGCCATGCTGTGCTGGGTGCCTTCCCCCCACCACCATAGAGCTTGCTACAGGGTGAGAGCTGAAGCGGCTGAAAGTGCTTTGGAAACAGTGCTCTGAATCTGGGGACTGTGTGCAAGCAAAAGATGTAAATGATACTCTCATAAGTGGATGTGATCTGACTACGGAAGAGAGGAAGGCAGTAGCTTAGCATCTTTCTAGGTTTGGCCTTGCATGTATGCTCAACAGACAAGTGCTGTTTGCTAAAGGTATGTCAGCTTGGCTATTGTCACCATTTTAAAGAATTAAGCTGACAGGATGGTCTTGGCATTGGCAAGTTTTCCCATGGGCCTTCATGAGGTCAGGGCATGGTGCGACATGTAAGCACCTCAGCCAAGCCGGGTGTCACAGGGTGGATGGGAGTATGGCCCCACTGCCTACGTTCAGCAGTCCCTGGAGACACTGGTCCCCTTCTTGCCAGGGGCTGGGGGTGTGACCAGTGCCACTGTGCAGCGCCTGCGGCCAGGCAACAGTGGCCTCTAATGGGCCTGTCTCTTGTTATCTCTCCCCAGGGAGGTGCCGGAGCCCCAGCTGGAGCGCCATGTGCCACACCACAGCACGTCTCTCACAGTGAAGGCAGCCATCCTCGAGAAGGTCAGCCAGGCCCGGCGGGTGCAGCGGGCCAAGCAGCTGGCAGAGAAGCACCGGCTCAGCCAGAAGGCCCTGCAGCGGCAGAACCGTGCTCGCGAGCGCCCCTCGCGCAGGATCAAGCAGCAAGGCGGGAGCTTCATCCACCAACCATGCCAGCGCCATTGCAACTACTAATCTCTGTCAGGAAGCCTGCTCCACTGGGGCATTATCCGTTCAGCTTCACCTCCTCTCTCATAACACTTCCTCCAGTGAAGGGAGGCTTCAGCCTTCCACTGACATAAACCTCTCACCAGGGAAAGCGTCTCTGCTCTCCCCACTAGAAACACTAGTTACGCCAGCCAACCCTCGCCAGGCTGCAGTTTCACTCCACCCCCTCTTACGCCCATATACTTGACCCCTCACTCATTACCCCCCTCCCCTCCCTCATCTGCTGCTCCTTCCTCCCTTCTCTCCCAAAATGCAGACTGAACTGGACCCGTGAAGAAGTCCCCCAGCACAGTGTGGCCTCATGAGGCTGCACGTCTGCTTTCAAGTATCAGGAGTTCCTCAAGCCCAGTTAAATTTCATGAAGTAACATGGGGGTAAACAGTTATTCCCCAAGGAAACGCAGTTTCCAAGGTCACGTTACCCCTTAGAGCACCCTTCTCTCCCTTTTGCCCCTCAACTTGCATGCGTTCTTCCATCTACCCTTACAGTGATGCCAGTATTTAAATGGGAAATTGGTATTCCCAGTGAAATCGCCTGTTTCCAAAACGCAACACGAAGGCTATTCCAAGTTTAAGGAAAAGCCTGTCTTTTGTGTACTAAAGAGCCTGTGACATCAGTGCCTTTCTTTATGACATCATGCTCTTCTCCACATAAACAGACTGTGATGTCACAAACAGAGATACCAAGCTGAAGTGAAAAGAGGAACAAAACAAGGTTTAGTATTCTTAGGAAAAATATAATCAGTGACATTAAATAAGAATATTTTTTCCCCTCCCCACCTCCCCTTCTCTCGCCATCCCTCTTGATGTCTCTCTCTGAAGCAAAGAGGAAACCTGACCCTTTCTGAGGGAGAGGCTCTGTGTGGTAGCTGGGCTTGGGTGTCACCCCCAAGCTGATGACACTGCTGCTCCACGCAGAGGCACTCTGCTCACCAGGAGTGAGCCGCAGCAGCTGGACACTGCTCTAACCTACATTTCAGGCCCAGTGTCAAGATGAGCCAGTTCAGGCTGTGGCAGCTGCAGGTCGCTGCAGCCTTGCAGGAGATCCAGCCCACATGATGCTACATCGCCTCTAACCCCTCTCAGCCTTTAAAAAAAAAAAAAAAAAAAAAGTACCATGTCCAGGCTGTTCTTTGGGAGTTTCTGGGTTGCTACAGGGAGTCTCACTGTGCTTGCTCTGCCCGCTCCAAACTAGTCAAGGCTCTTAGGCAGCTCATTGCCAATGGGAAGGCAACCAGGACCTCCCAGAAGGGTCTGAATAAACCAGCATTGCTCATGGCAGAAATAGTCAGTGGTTCAGACAAAAATAAACGCAGCAACCCGCCCCTTCCCCTTTCCCTCCCAAATTTCTTTCTTACTTACAGTTTTACCTTGATAATACAAGTTTTACCTTGATAATACAGTTTTACCTTGATAATACAAAACCACCACTATCCTTCCCAAAAGAGCTTGTCCCAGGCAGAAGGCTGATGGAAATATTTGTGGGAGGGTCATCCAAGTGACTGAAAATACCCCAGAGGATCGTCAGAGCCAAGGTTTTGCTACTGATCAAGAAAGCACACAGAAGAACCATTCGGCACCTCTCCATTGGCTGCTGCAATCCCAAGAAAGGCTTTGCCCACGTGGGTCGGGTGCCCTCCAGAAGCCAGTGCCCTGCAGAAATCCAGGCAGGTGTTGGTGTTTTGTATTTTTAAAGACAACCTTAAAAGAAAAAAAAAAAAAAATCTCAGGAAACAAAACACTGACCCAGCTCCAAGAACATGCTAGCACTTTGCAGGAGCGGTTCAACCAGCCATTCCTTGCTGCAAAGACAGAGGAGTGAGCCCAAGGGGGAAGGGAAGCCATTCTATCTGAGAGGCCAATGCCTGGTGCAGAGACTTCAGTAGGACAGCAACAACTCCAGATGAGCAGTGATCCCACTGAGCTGCTGGTTGTACTTGTTTGAGTGAGCCTTGTCTTTTTAATGCTCCCCGCTCCTGGAGCAAGTCACCTGCCCAAGCCATATATATGTGTGTGTGTGTGTGTACATATATATATATATATGTGTGTGTGTGTGTGTGTGTGTGTGTGTGTGTGTGTGTGTGTGTATATATTCACACACACACACACACACACACACACACACACACACACACACACATATATGTATGTATATAAACATATACTTGAAAGAAGCACCGTTTAAGCCGAGGAACATTGGTCCACCAACATTCAGGGTTTGCTGTCCATAGCAAGGCCTTCTGTGGTGAACAGCAATGCCCCTCTCCACGGATGGGAGTGCTGGTTCCTTGACACCTTCATGGTCCCAGGAGATTCTCCCTCTTGCTGCTATCGCTGCCGGATGGCTGCCCTGCATTAATCCCTGAGAGGGAAGTGGAGAAGAGGACTTGTGCAGCTTCTCTGAGGTGATTAAGTATGTTGACCCTGCTGGTGAAATGATGTGAGACAAGAGAGGAAGTGAGGGAGATGGGATGTGAAAGAGAGGCCAGAGGAAAGAGGACAAACTAATGGAAAATATAGGAATGGGAGCAGCTGAGAAGTGCTAGTCCCAGGGGAAGAGCTGTAGACCATATTCTTGCTTCTCTGGGAGGACAAGACCAGGTCGCCCTACAGCCGTGGCAGCCCTGCTGCCTGTCCAGTGCAACTGGGTTCAGGCAAGAGGTCCAGTGTGTGGTGAGAATGTCAATAGGAAACCCAAGGATTTGGCACTGTTGTTGGACTGGAGCCATAAAGTGAACTCCGAATGACTATAGGAAACTCAAGGGTTTGGCACTGTTGTCAGACTGGAACCATAAAGTGAATGCTCTTTCTATCCCACTAAAAATGGCATCCTTTGACATGAAGGGCCAAATTCAGTCCTGGGGTAATGCTGAATTTTAATACAAATCCCTCCTCTCCCTCAACGGACTTGTCCTTGACTCATTCTACCTTTAAAAGGACACTGTCAAGACTGACAAGAAAACCCTGCTCCAGCAACAGCCAAGATAATAAACGGCAGAAATTTGCTAAAATCCCTTGGCTCTAATCCTGTGCTTTACTAGTTTTGCACCCCATGCCTGGAGTAAGGATCCCAATCTGTTCATCGCATCCTGCTCATGGTCAGCTTTACAGGTAGCTGCACAATGCTGCTGAGTTTGGATTTCTACCGCCTGAGACAATAAATATCCAACCCCCCCTCCAAAACTGTGATTTCACTGACGTTTCTTCCATTCAACGTTGTTAAATCCCTTAGTGTCGCTTTGTGAACTGTTTTTAAGTGACTGTGTTAAGTCCAACCTCAGACTGCTGAAAGTCTTTTTTAATGACAGAAAAAGTAAATCACTTATCATCCTCCAGCAATCTGAGACTGAGAAGCCTGGCTAGCATGGGAAATGGTTGATACTGTTTGTCTGCAGAGTCTTTCTGTAGCTCTGATGACACAGTATTTCTGAAAGCACAGAGAGTGAAAACAATTTCAAATATCTATTTTAAGCTATGCTTTGGAGCCTTTCAGTTTCAATTCTTCCAGGCCAGTTTCTTTTTAAAAAGTCCTGCAGGGATCTGCGCAGAGACCTGGAGCCCTCATAATACAAGTGGCCTGAAAGTTCTCATGTGATGTGGAAATGCATCCTGCACTGCCCTGCTATATAGCAGCAGTGCATGACAGAGAGCAAAACACAGTGCTGGCTGCTGTGCTAATGGAAAGAATGTGTTGGTAGCTATGGCTGCTGGCAAGCCCAAGAACTAGGCACAGGCCCCAATTCATATTTTGCATCTGGCACATGCTCACATACCTGCAAAGAAGTCCCAGTTCAGGTCTACCCTCCATAGCTTGATCCCATTTCTATTAGAAACCGGATTTCAAAATCTGCTTTCTATTGTCAATAAAATGCATAGTTAAATCTTCACAGGCAGGAAATGAGCTGTTTGTTCCTCTGCTTTTTCATCCTTTCCAGTAAATACAGAGGTACTAGAGCTTATTTTCACAGAGGATGGTTTATCAGCAGAGGGAGAAAGAGAGAAACCTTGCGAAGCCCTCGATGATCTCCCACCTCTCATTTGGCATCATCACTTGTTGTCTTCAGGAGCTGGAGTGGAGAGTGGATGAGTGAAATCATGTTTCCTCGCTGCTGAAAATAACACCAAATTGGAGACAAAGACCTGCTGTTTCATATGCAGCTTATTCTCTACTAGACATTGATGATTCCTTAACTTGAGGGGAAAGTTTACATCCTTTTACATCCTTGGCTTCACATTTAATGCCTTTTTTTTTTTTTTTTTCTAAAGTCATCCCTGGTATAAACTGGGAATGTTGCATTTTTATGAACATTGACATAAGTGCTTGTGAAGCCAGGACCGGGATAGTCTGGAGCACACAAGTGTTTCATAGAAGAGGTTCAAGCAGCAAAGTAGGGTTGGGGCTAATGTCTGGCTGCCATGTTCCTCGGTCATCGCTCTTTCCCACCACCTCTGGTTAATGAGCTCTGCAGCCAACAGGTTGCTTCCTGCTCAGGCAACAGCTTTAGAGGAATATTTTTTTCTTACAGCCCAGATGTACGTCAAGAATTGGACAACCCTGGCAATTTTCTGCCTTCCAGCCCATCTTTCACCTGTTGCTGTTGTAAACTGTGGCATCTGAGGCTGGGGGGGGGGGGGGGAAGGGAAGGGAGGGGGTCACAAGTTCCTTGATGACGCCTTTCACATGAGCTCCCAAAACAATACTTTGTGTCCCCTCCCTGCAGCTCTGAGGTGAAAATGAGCTGGGGGGGGGGGGGGGGGGGCAGCAAGGCTTCCTGAGAATGTCAAGCTCCTGGGTGAAAATCGTTCATAACCTGTGCTTCCCATGTCTGCTTATCTGCTTGCGAACACCACCCCAGCAAGAAACCCCTCTTCAAAACCATCCTCTGCTTTCCTTCTTATCCCTCTTGAACCAGGTGGATTTGAAATTCTTGGCAAACCTCCTGAAGAGCTCGATGGTGCTGGGTGAGTCCCCTGAGCACTGCTGGAGCAGTGGCTCTGCTTGGGATGGCTGCCGACCGCCAAGATGCCTGCGTCTATCATCCATTTCCAATGGCTAATGCTGTTATTATGTCCTATTTTTAGAAAGCGAATACAAAGTATTTTGTTTTCCTTTCTTCTTTCCATGCCAGTCTGAGACATCCTTCACCACACTACTCCCAGCCAACACAGGAAACAAAGCAGAACTATTATCACACTTTATATCAAGAATATGTTTATAAAGGGTTAATAAATTATTAATAATGTTTTAATTAGGAGGTTAATCCTGAGCTGTCGAATCCCACAGGTTGTTGGAGTGCTCTTACCCTGGTATATAGGCTCCTATGGTACCCCCTCTTTATTGTTTGGAAACGTGCTCATGTATTAACATCTATTAATCACTTATTAATCCTGTACAAAGTGAATATTAATGCACCTATTATAAAGTGTGACCAACACTTCTTATGCTGTTGCAGAGATGTGTTTGAGCTGTGCTTTGCGGAAGATTTGCAATGCTGCTGTCCTATAGAATAATGATCACTAGAAGAACTGGTCTGATACCAAATCTCTTGCCCTAGTGTTGTAAGATCAAGAAAAACCCTTTATGCTAAGGTTATATGCGTCTCCTTGTATCTTAAAACTAATGAAAGGTGCTTAAAACTGAGAACTTATTTGTGTGTGCACATATGTGCATGTGTAAATATTTTAAAACCCAGAGTGGATGTTCAGTGGATTGTTCTGAGGTGTTGGGTTTTTGTTTTTTAGTATTTTGCATTCGGTATTTTCAATTTGTTATTAGCTGTGTGATACTCCCAGTGGGAATTTTAAGCAAACACAGCAGTGGCTGGCAGGGAGGGTCTTGTGCTGATGTCCTGCTTAAATGACTAGGTTGAGTTTTTAATGTTTTTTTTTTTTTTAATTGTGTAGAGGGAAACTACAGCATGGACTCAGGGACAAACAAATATTCTGGGGTCTTTAAAAGTGCATATTTCCCAATTCCTCCATTCGGATGTAGGGTTTGTTTGTGTCTGTGAGGCTGTTTGTTTGGTTACTAATCTGCATGGTCCTGAAGCACTCTGTTAGGATATTTCTGATATCTTTGTTAGGAAGCCTTTCTCAGCTTGCATTGGGTGACAGGCTCTGCTGGCTGCTGCTTGTTGGAAGAGAAATAGGCTTTGACTGGCACTAGCATCTCCGCCCAGAGTGAAAGCGAGCCATGGCCGTTTCCTTGTGGTGAAACCATCTAGGAGTGGCATCCCCACCTGGCTTATGTATGGCCTGAAAATTCACATTACAACTGCTAGAATGTAGCTGGTCCCTCCTTAGGCCTGTTTTGTTGTAAATAACTAGGTACAGATTTTAAGCAATATGTCTGAAAAGGCATAAGAGGCTGGGAGGCTGGAGGGAGGAAATCCAAGCAGAGCTGTGTTTTCTCCGTAAGCCACAGCTGGCCTGGCTCCCACCAGGTCCCTAGGATCAGAGGGCAGCCAGGCTGGGGGAAGCGGTTGGAGCAATCACAGAGAGAATTTCTAATGCGGGAGATAGATAGGCCAATTTGGGGCGGGGGGAGGGGGTTTCCCCACTTTGGAGGGAATTTTTGTATTTCATGCAGGGAAAGCATTAAAAAAAAAAAAAAAACATTCCCTGGTGGAGAGATCTGGTTAAACCTTTGTTCAGAAAAATGTCAGCTTTGCCTCTGCAGCTTGATTGTGCTGCAGATATGGTTGGCAGTGGCTCTAAGCTGGAGCTGCTTTGCTGAGAGGCCTTCTGTTCCCACTGGGATTTGGGAGCTGGCACTCACCCGGACATCAGCTTCCCAGCCCCACCCTGATAAGCTGGAGAGTATTTGGGGGAAGACTCTGTGAAGCGAGTGGGCAGAGCAGGGTGGGCGTGGGAGCAGGCAGCCGGGGGATGAGCCCCCATGGGACTTCCTGGGGACAGACACCTCTGTGCGGTGCACAGGGCCCCGGGCCAGGCTGGGGGCGGCGGTTGGGGCACTGCACCCAACCCTCCTGAGCTGACCCATATCATGGGGCAATACTTTCCACCCCCTCAGAGTCTTGTGGTTTAGGGAATCTTCAAAGCAATGCACAGGAGATTTGCATCTCAGTTGCCTTCTTTCACTATGGGGCAGGGCAACCTGGTACAATACCAGCACTATGCATCACTGCTTCTAAACTAGCTATTGGACCTGTTGAAGTGGATAGCAAGGCTCCCATTGACATCAAAAGGCGCACAGGAGAGGCAGCCCTCCTGGAGAAGTGCCACCTTTTGATATTAAAACCAGATTGCACCAGGACACATCTAAACCCACGTGTTCTAGTGCAATGCACCTCCTAGGGCAACTCCTTGGGATGGCTCTGCTTCGCACACTGTGCAAATGCAGGGTATCAGCCGCTGCAATCATAGCCCTTTAATACATAGGACACCTCACCAGCATTGCATAGGAGCCATCAAAAGTCCTTTTACTGAATTTTGGCTTTCACTTACAGTTAAAGATCATGAGGGTGGGCTGACGGGAGGTGGGAGCAGAAGGCAGGGGCGCTCCACCAGAATGGACCTGCTCATTTAATACTCGGAAACTAGCACCCATGAATATATTTTCCAAAAGCATCTGCTCTGTTGTAAAAAGCTCAATCTGAAGGAAAACAATTCTTTCCATCCAGTTTTTCTTTCTTTTTTATAATGGAAAATGTAAATACGTAGCTCATCCCAAAGATCACCTCCATGGAAATCTTCACTGTTTCTCTAGGCATATTTCTAATGAATAGATAAGCTTTGCATTTACATCTTAGCAATATTTTTTTCTCTTCCATTCAGCCTCACTGGGGAGAAAAAGTCACTAGATATTCACTTATACCAGTCAGAATAAAGAAATGAAGTAAAAGTGCTCCGTTGAGATTTTATAATTTGATTCGACATTTTTTTGAAATTGCTCCCAGGTAGGATAAATAGCAATGCCAGTTCACTGCATATAATGGAAATTAAATTGCATTGAGTCTTGTCTTCCTATGAATGTGAAGATCAATCAATGTGGACAAGGGAAAGCTTTCCATCTACGTCCATTTCTCTCTGCTCTGTTCAGTGCAATGTCAAAGTTAGGAATAATTTCCCAGTGTCCTCAAGGGCGCAGTCCTTATCGCATTGACACGAACAGAGCATCTCTTAATGGGAATAGGGTCACAGAAGTTGGATAAAATGGTAGGAGAGGCCCTACATGTTTGGCAAGTCTCTTTTTTGGTGAGAGGCTTACAAATCATCAAAACCATAGGAGAGGCTGTCTTCTGGCCAGGAGGCCAGGGAGGGAGCACTCATCATCTGCTTGCTCCTTCTCCCCCACATGCTGACATGGCTCTTGACAATCAGAAAAACTGGGCCAGCTTTTACATGAGGCCTTATGTTTCATGCAGTTAATCAGTGTATGAGCAACTAGGCTTTCTTTCATTAATTAACCTTCTTTCCTTAAGAAGATGAGGATGAAAAAGATGAGCAGCTCCATTTAATATCAAATATGTCTCTTAATGTGTATTTCTGCATTTTTTTTTAACAAGGAGATTACATACAGAGTGTACACCCATCTAAACTCACTTACTCAGAGCTAATACCTACTAGACTACATCAGCAGATGTTGCTTTTCCAACCCTGTATCCCCAGCTAGCAAAGTGTTCTGTTAGCGGGAATCTGCTGCACACCTTGTGCTAGCCATGATCATGCAATCTTGTAACATGAAAATACACTGAAGTGAAGTTTTGGCTCTGTTAACAGCGAGCAACAAAACTCTCGCTAGCTTCAGTTGTGTTAACATTTCATCATCTATGCAGAGGAGTGGAAGATTTTTATTCCTTGCAGCGGAGGGGGGAACAAATACAGTAAATTCTAGGGTGTAACTTAAAAATGGGTTGCACAACATAGGGGAGACCAAAGTTTCTCTGCTCTTCTACATTCACCTTGCTTCCAGTTGCCTGAGAAGCTGCTAACAACTATGCCCAGTCTCATTGAAGGTTTTATCTTCAGCTCTGTCTCATCACAGTTGCTTCTGGAACTCTCGGGATGAAGGAACAGCTTAAGGTGTACCCATAAATAGTAATAGTCTTTTCTATTTTACCATAAATATAACCGTACTGTAGCAATTTAATGTTGCAATATTTTATTTGTATATATCAACCCTACAACTAGGTAGTCTGCTTGTAAAACTCATCTATATGCAGTATACATCTCCATGCCATATTGACTGTATATGTGCCTTTCACCCTTTCTCACGGCTTGTTGTCTTTTTTTATAATGACTGCAGAACTTGAATAAATCAGTGAACTATAGTTAAAAGTCCTATGCAAGAGATGAGTGGGAATTAAATCTTCAACACTTCTGCATTTTTATGTCGTTTTAAAAGTAGTTGCTGGGATTTTTGGAGAACTCAATAGAATTAATTCCCTAAAAAGCCGAACACTTTGGTTGCTAAATCTCTTAAACAGCTTTGAAAAGCTCAGCCTAAAACCTGATTCCTCACCAGTTTGTGCATGAAGACAAGAGTATTAGTGACATAACTACCACCAGCACTTCGCCAAAACAGACTGTGTTCAATATCTATTTTGTTTTTTTTTTTCTTTCAAAGGCTTGTCTAAAGAGAAAGTGCTATTTGGGCTGAAAGGGTTGCCTTAAACCTTCCTTAAAACGCATTTGAGAACATTATTTTCTATTTTTACCAGCTCTGTCCCCTACCCTCACCCCACTATTGCGCTGAAGAAGAGCAAATACTGAGAGCGTATGCAGCTGACCTGTTTAGAGTATGTACATCGTAGAGGAACCAGGCGCACAAACGATCAAGCGGATTAACACATAGTAATTCTCCATCAGCTGTGTTCTGCCCAAGGGTGATTAGACTCTATTGTATGCCTTACAATAGTGGGACAACTTTGAAAACAAGATTTTGAGAAGACAAAAAAGCCTCACATTTTCTACATCACCAATGCTGTAGAACTGAAACCTAGGTCGAAACTTAACAAAATACATCCTTTCTGTGTGCTACGTGTTAAAGCAACGTAAGGAAGGTTAGTGGAGAAAGGATGCCTACTTCTCATAGGACATCGATTAAACACGTGCCATGTGTCAAGAGGCTGAAGGATATGACTGCCAGGAATATATGTAGTGTGGCTGTGTGTATGTAACATGATTTTGGTTGTTAGATTGCAATGCTGTCTTTTGACTGAAAAAAAATTTAATATAAAGGAAAAACACAAGAAATAAAAAAAAATATATTTAAAGCCTATTTTATGCGTATTTCTCTGAAATCTGCAAGTAACTGTTTCCAGAGTGCAAAAAGCTTTGTTTTTTTAAATTAAGCTTATGGAAGTCAATGCCATGACTTTCAGAGACAAGTTAGTAAAATTGCCTTTGGAGAAAAGCATGTACAGAAGAGGAAGGTTATACAAGCTGAATCATTTCAGAAGATTTTCCCCCACTAACAAGCCCTAAAATTGGCAGAAGACTGAAAGGGCTAAAGCAGATTCTGGTTCCCAGGAAAAACTAAGTCCCACTTCAGCTGGTTATGCAGGGCTCTAACTTCCAATTTAAGCACCCAACTTGCTCTACAGCATCAGCTGTAACTCCAGACAAACACACAAAGTACTGATACATTTATAATGTCATCCTTAAAACTGAGAGGCACAGAGACGGCTCTAAGATAATCATCTTAGAGGGCTTGGGATCATCTTAGAAGGGCTTGGAGCAGCTGACAGAAGAGCGAGCTAGGATTGTTCAGCCTGGAAAAGGGCAGGCTCAGGGGGATCTCATGCATGTGCATAAATCCCTGATGGGAGGGGGGGAAGTAAAGAAGATGGAGCCAGACTCTTGTCAGCCTGATGACAGGATGAAAGGCAATAGACACAAACTGAAATGCAAGAAATGCCAGATAAACATAGGAAAAAGCTTTTTTCTGTGAGGGTGGGCGAACATGAGAGCAGGTTGCCCACAGAGGTCATGGAGTCTCCATCCCTGGAGATATTCAAAACCTTGACTGGACATGGCCTTGGGCAATCTACTCTAGGTGCCCCTGTGTGAGTATGGGGTTGGATGAGAAGCCTCCAACGGTGCCACCCAGCCTCAGTGATTCTGTGACTCTGTGCCAACTACTCCAGCAGAATGAAGCAAACGGATGCTTTAGGGATGCCCACTGACATGGCGTCTAAGATTCCCCAGCTGTTGTGAGGGGCTCTTCAAGGGACTGTTAGATTAGATGTCAAGAATGAAAAAACAGATAAAAGAGAACTTTGACAAACCTTCTCATGGGAAAATCAGACAGCAGACAATTGGCACTGGGAGACAAATCACAGAATAATTCAGGTTGGAAGGGACTTCAGGAGGTCTTTAGTCCAACTTCCTGCTCAAAACAGGGTGAACAACAAATTCTAGGTGTGCAGGGCTTTGTCAATTTAAGTCCTGATAGTCGCTAAAGAAAGAGATCCCACAACCTCTACTCCAATACCCAACTATTTCTAGTTTTTTTTTTTTTTAATATCCAGTCAGAACCTCCCCTCTTTCAATTTATGCTGGTTATCTCTCATCCTTCCTCCATGCACTTCTGTAAAGAGCCAAGCTCTGTCTTCTCTGTGGTTGCCTTTTAGGTACTGGAAGGCTGCTAGTAAGGTCTCCTAAAGCCTTTTCTTCTCCAGGCTGACCAAGCCCCATTCCCAAAACCTTTCCTCTTCAGCTGAATGTTCCCAGCCTTGGCCATCTTGGGGGCTCTCCACTGAGCCCAGTCTGGACTCCAGACTATTAACATTTCTTGCATGGGGCAGGGGCACAAATCAGGCCACAATATTCCAGATGTGGTCTTAACAGGTGCCAAAAAAAGGGGAATGATCACTTCCCTTGATGCACTGGCTAACTTTCGTTAACCCAGCACCCTAGTCTTCCTAGCTGCTAAGGCACACCATTAATTTTGGTTTAGGCTGCTCTCTACCCCAACCCCAGGGCCTTTGCCACAGAGCTGCTCCCCAGCCAGTCATTGTCAAGTGTGTACCAGGGGTCCAGGTCCCTCTGTACAAGGGGTTCTTCCTTTCCAGGTGCAGGACTTCGCATTTGTCCTTGTTTAATTTCATGAGGTTCCTGCTAGCCCATCCTTTAACCTGTCTATGCCCCTATAAAGTGACCCTGCCCTGGAGCACATTGACTGCTCCCCCCCCAGTTTGGTGTCTTCCACAAGACACCTGATAAGAGCACATCTCATCTCTTCCTTTAGGTCATTGATACAAATTCCAAAGTCATTAAAAGAAATCTTTTCATCTTAAGGCCAGAACTGGCCAGACAGGACTACAGTATGAAGCAGCTACTCTAAAGCAAGATGTAACTTTCTCTTTAGGTAGCATGAATGCAAAAAACTTAGATTTCGTATATTCATTTCCCTAGCCATTGAACACCTGTGAACATAAGCCTTCACTTTGTGAACTTTGTCCAGTTCCTCGTTTATAAAAACTTCACGACTGGCTTGACTGGAAATACCTGCAGCGAGGCCAAGCACAGGGCAACATGGAGCCAGGTTACGCTTGAACCTCATACCTTAAATTTCAGGCAGATCCAGTGGATAGGACAAGGAAGAGCAGCACTGCGACACAGCCTCTCAACACCAATGAACTCAGCTAGAGTTCTGCTACACTTAGCATAACCTTGTCCTGTCAATTCAGCACAGCTTAACACATTAAAAAAAAAAAAAAAAAAAAAAGCAATTTTGTAAAACTGGCTCACTAAAGATGGAGATGGGGAGGCGTGTTTAAGAAAGGCAGTGGGGAGGCTGGCAGTAGTAAAAACGGCCCTTTTCAGAAATGCAGACCGTTTCCTAACTAACTGTATTTATGCGTGCATCTGTCTATGCATGCATGCATACCTGTATCTCCACACTATAGGAGAAGGCACTTTTTGTGGAAACCAACTTCATGCTAACTCCCACGAAGTATGAGAACTGTGACTATCTAGGGGAGGATAGGGGTTGCTGGGTTCAGGGCTAGGAAGAAAGTAGCACCCAAACTGGATGCTGGAACTGGAGAAGTTAGCCTCCCTCAATATCTGCATAAGCAGATAATTTCTGTCCTTGTAAGAGGTATCGCCTGACAATTTATACTCAGCTAGCCTTCATACATACATACATATGTAAATATATATATATGCGTATGCAAAATATATATTTGTTTATTCTTTTAAAAAAGTGTATATATTTGTACACAAAGCAAAAAGCAATCTAGGAAGATTTACTTCTCAATTTCTTACCCTAAGAGCTTCCTGGAACTAGAAGGTTGACCTACTTTCTGCAGCAGTACATACAAACAAGTCACCACTGATGGCAGTATAGTTATTCAAATAAATACACTTCAGGCTACCACATCTCAGAAAGTCTTCAAGTCATTTAATACAGCATTTTTCTGTGCCATGTTCTCCTGCTAAGAGCAGGGTTCCAGTTTATAGGGGCACAGACAGGCATTTTTCTATTTTATTTGCTGTGAGAGCTGTGTTCTAGGTATCCTCAATACATATTCATGGCACATATTCAGGGGCCACCCTCCAGCCTTCAGGGTATTTTTCTTGCTTTACAAGAACAGCTGCATTAGTCAATTCATTTGTGGTTAAACAAATTCCTTTCCTAAAGCTCCATATAAGGAGCTTGTAGGCCTACAGCTCTAAATAATCCATTCAATCTTCCGGTTGGGAATGATGCTAGTGTTGCTGCTGCTGCTAATAATAATAATAATAATGCAACCCAAATTATAGGACAATAACATTTATTTAGAGCATTAGGGATTCCACATTATACAAACCCTTAAATTTATTTTTGTTTCACTGGTCCATTTCTACAACAAATACATCCAATCTACTATATAATAAAATTATTTACATTTCCAAACAAGATTGGGTTTGTTTATAACCCTCTTACTGCTATTCACATACAGTACTTAAACAACAGCACAATACATTAATACCTAAAAATGACAACCCTGTATTCTAATTTGTTTATGAAAAGTGGAAACAAATTTACAATTGTCTTCCCCTTCCCTTCCATTTCTTGAAAACACATTAACCTAATGTGCTAACACTGGACTTCACTTCGTAAATCCAGAGGGTTTTTAAAGAACCCAGTTTTTATATCTATCTTTTTTTTTTTTTTTTTTTTTTAGAAAAAAATCATTTATTGGGAACAGTATAATATTAAAATGACTTACTGTACAGAATTTTATTTAAAAAAGAAAAATCACAGCTCAAAATTGCTATTGGTAAATTCACACTCATTTACAAGTTTCATGTTTCCATGCAGTAATTTACTTGGATTTTCTTCTTTTTGACTGCATTGCACTGGCACTCGTTTCTGAAATTAAGAGAAGAAAAAAAAGCATGGATACTAAGTTGGTAAGCCATTCATGAGAGGTGCACAGACTGCCCTTTTATTTTTCTAAAATCACACCAGAGTGAAAACTTAAGACCATGAGTTCCACAGAACAGGGATTGACTTTGCACAACACTTAACAAAAATGGACCCTTCATCCTGATTACAGCCATTAGCAGCAGTACAACAATGCAAAAAATCCCACTAACTTCTGTTACAAACACATGGACAGAATTTCAGTGTCATGAGGTTAACATTTATGAAGTCCTAATATCATGGCCTTGGAAACAGAAGTCATGCATCTTCACCACACTTTAACTTTACTTCCCCATATGCCACACCTCGCTCAGCTGTAACGCAAAAATAAGCCTCCATGAAACATTAAGTACAGCTTTGGACACAAACTACATACATTAGATCCAAGCACAGTACTTGGAGATGTTATAGGAAATCTTAGAAAGGTATTTTGGAGCCTGCCACACAAGTTAAGAGTCTATTTGTTTGAGTCCTTGGAAAGTCAGGTCATTGGAAAACAAGTCTCCTAAGTGTACATTACGATTAACAGAAAAACAGCTTATGCAGGAAGATACATAATATTGTAGCACTTCAGCAGAACAACCAGAAGTACTTACAGAAGCTACAGTGAAACCAGATGACATTTTCAGTGCACTTACCAAGGCACTAAGTTTCCATTTTAGAACAAAAAGAAAGAGAATTGAATAAGGACTAAGCATATTTGCATCTTTAGATTTTTAAAAAACATAATTTTAAATGTTGGCAATGCATCTTTGGCTCTTTACAATATTTTCTGAAAGCTATCAGTTATGTGTATTTTAGAATCAAAAGGGAACAATTTTGCAAGAAAGACTTTTAAAACTAGAAAAACAATGGTATACAACTCTATGCCTGTTAAATGTTATATTAAAAATGTTTCAAAACTTAACAAATCCAAAGCTACAGTAAGTGCTGGAACAGCCCTTGCTGGAAAGGTACTCAAAGAAGTGAAAATACCAATACAGTACCAGTTTTCAGAAGTAAGACAACTTAACAGGTATGACTTAACAGTCAGAGGAGCTCACCTTTCAAGCAATAATGCTACTTTTAAATACTTTGGTCACCAGCAATACTAGCTGCAGTATTACCTGCTGCTGCTAAAATCTTTGCTTGATAGAATAAATGGGCAGATATTCAGCATCATTCAGTAGCTGTTCCAGTCACTCAATTCTGAAGCCACCACTACCTTGTGAACACTACCAGCATTCTCACATCCGCTTCTACCCCAAACCTGCAAACTGAAGGGTTCGATGTGTGTAATGATTAGGGCTGACTTTCCTTTCATCCTCTTCCTTGTAATTATCCTTCTGCTTTTTCCTTCCTGATACTTAGGAAGGGCAATATACACACTAACTGGTCAAAATGTACCATTTTCTCTCCCTGCTCTATTTAAGTTCTTCAGAAGTGCCAGTTCTTATATGGACCTTAGTCAGTCTATATTTCAGAAAGTATTTTCTCCCAACCCTCTACTCCCTTTAACATCGACTAGTAAGTTTCTAAAGACATAGATAATGTATCTGTATATGCAACCATAGATATCTAGGTGAAGGCCAGGAGCATACAAAACAAATATGCTTTCTTAGCTATCATAACTAATAAAAAAGTAGAACAGAGTAGGCACAAGTGGCAAACCTCTTCACCCTTCATCAGCTATGTAACTAGTCATTCAAACTGTGCTCTTGCACAAGAGAGTCTTGTTTTGCTCATTTTGTCTATGACTGAAGTAGACAGTTGTTAACACGGAGATAAGATAATCAAAACCTAGGGTACTACATGGTATGCTGGACCTACGTTTTCAAACAAGACTCTTGGATACTGTGGCAATTTCAGACACATGTTTTAAAAACAATGATTTTTACTTACAGATCTAAATGAATAATACAGTCAGTACAAAAAAATATCTAAATTAGTTCTGGTATTATTTAATGTATTTTAATGTTCCCACATTTTCAGGTTTTGACATGCCACTGGTTGTCATCTTTAGGTTTACTCATTACAATACGTGGGGCCAGTCACACTTTTCAGACCCGTTGTTTCAGGTTGCCTCAAAGAATATCAAGCTATTACTGAATCAAGTTTACATTTCATTCAAATTTTCAAACTTTTCTTCACAATCATGAAAGATAATTTGTTTTTACAATACAGCCTTAGAGTCTTTTGCACAATCCTGCCACAAGAAGCAAATTTAATTAAATTCAGCAGCCACTAAACTGCAGAACACATAGGTCCCTTCGTGTAATCTTTGAGAGTTATTACACAATTCTGTGAGGCTGCAAATCTTCTCTGAAGCTCTTAAAATGCAAATATTCTTACCACCAAACTTTAGCATCTTCAGTATTGAAAATGGTTGCTGAATTCAACTCAACTTCCTTTTATAATAATTTTAAATTAATACCTTTGTTCTGTATGTTATCTTTAAAATATTGGTTGAATGTTTCCTCTTGATGATCTCTCTACCCTCTCGCACAATTTTCGTCCATCAGAACTTTTCTGATCCTTAAACATAAGGAGCTGACACAGTTAGCTTCAGAAATGCAAAACGGCACTGTAGACCATGCATTCTGGTAATGAACGTGTATATCACACAAATGCTGCATACTTTGTTAAAGGTTGAAACCCGTATAGAAATAAGGCACGTCAGCAACTGCTAATGACATGGGTTAATAACTGTAACTTTAGGATTCCATATGTTCGTGGAAAGAACAGTTGAGGATCTGTGCATTAGCACATAGCACTCCTCTATGCTCCCAGATTGTCAACCAGACAGCATGCTAGGCATGCCAGGACAGAGGCAATAAATTGGCTTTGCAAAAGCTGACCATGCACTAGGGAAGACTTAAGCATTTGTCTCATGTCTTTCAGATTTCAGGAAAAAAAAAAAAGTCACTTTTTGCTTGAGTACAGACCTTTTAATGTCAACACATTTACGCCAAGAGAATTCTACTTCAGCTAGGTAAGATTTCTGAATGCTAAGTTGATTAGTACTGCAGAAAAATTCCACAAATTTAACAATGGAAAAATTCATACAACAAAATTTACTGCCAATACAGATTTATGCAAATGTTTTAACACCAACCTGTGTCTAAATCATTGAAACTAGAGTTAAAAGCACACAATATTTACAAGCTGTAAACCATAGTTACGACCCAGTTATTGAAAGGGTTATTATTTTGGGAAGTACTTCACTTTCTGCCCTCTCCACAGTAATGACGGCTGTGCATTTTACCTTTTGCAGTGCTGGATGCAGAAGCTGGTCTGGAGGACCTCTTGCGCTGTCCATTCTCTACAGTTTCTTGTGAAGCAGCAGAATCCTCTGTTCTTGAATTTCTTCTACTTGGAGTTTTAGACTTTTCACAATTCTCTTTTGTCTCATTACTAATAAAGTGGGACAAAATATTTCTGATGAAGTGTAAGAAGAATTATGTTTTTCTATGCAACTCAGATAAGCTGGAGGATGGACCGACACAGGTACCAGTTCCGGACTACTAGCACTGAAGATATGAAATGCTAGAGATACTGGAAGTTTTATCAGATGAAGAATGACCTGAGTAAGCCAGAGTATAGTCCATTTCTATTAAAAATTATCAGAGGATACAGAATTGAGAAGTCCTCAAAGAGAATATTTTCAACATTAGAAGACCAAGAAATTAGATGCATTATAAATTGTCAGCTCTGTTTTCCACAGGTGCCACCATTACTGAAGTCTAGGAAAAGCAAACAAGTTACATTAGAAACTGCTATGATATGGGAATACAGAGTTGAAATTGCAGATGAATATAAGGAAGAATTATGAACTCTTAAGTGAGTATGCCATCTCTGTTTTTACTGAAAAGACTTCATTGAGCCGAGTGATTTCTTTGCGTATTAAAAAGCTTAAGATTTGTTTAAAATTGTCTTTAAAGTATACTTCTATTATAAAAAAATAATTTTAGGTAGTGTAGAAATCCATGCTTTTTATCATTGAGACAATAAATTAAGTGCTACATTTATAATAAATTCTTCTTTTATTTTATTACTATCAACGCTGTAAACTCACCCTGAGATTTGGGGGTTTTCCCCCTTAACGCATTAACACCATACGATTTCTGATGACTAAACAGTTTCTGAAGATTAAGCTAACCTTATCTCCCGTGAGTTCAAAGGTAACTAATTAACCAAATAAATAATTCTGCTGATAATGTAAAAAGGAGAAAGAAAACTCATCTCATGCCCTTTGTGTGACACTTGAAATCTTGTGTTGCAAGATTTCAAGAAAGACCGTCTTAATCAGAGAATCAATTGAAAACACAAAACAGACCGGTGCACTACAGAGGTTCTATTACAAGGTCAAGTTTTCAGAAGAAATCCTACTTTAAGAGCAAAGAAACTACTATAAATGCTTGTAGTTTTAAATAATAGCTATCTGAAATAAAACAGTTTGTCAATATAAGGACAGACAGTCAAACACTCTCAAGCAAGGAAGCGCAGAGAAAACGAACATACGGAAGCACTTGGATTGTGTCAGACACAAAATAAAAACTGAAATCAATCTCCCCGCAAGTCCGTATTATAGGCAATCCACAAACTGAATCCCTCAAACTGGTTACAAATTGTTTTTCCAGTAAATAACCTGAGAAACAGAAACAATAGCCACCTACTTCAGAGGAAGCCTAGAGACCTATGTAAGAAAATGAATATTATCAGCTGAAGTTCATTTATAAAAGTACTTTTAAAAGAGTCTAAATGATTAATCCATAAGTTTGGATTGTTTCACAGGAACCAATACAACAATTCTTTTGTAGAAGCAATTCAAGCTGGCTTAAGTAAAAACAGTACTTTGCACATGGCAATGTACCTCTAAGGTTTGTACTGTATGTACATTTAACTCTGGAAGCTCAAAGCTTTCTTAAATATCAGACATCACTAGATTTATAATTTGCCTGAAAACTTTCCTTCTTTTCCTGTGTTGCTCAGAAAGACATCAGTCCAGACAAATCAAAACTAAACACACTTGGGATAACTGGATCTGCTGAATGAGTTTGGAAAACAGTTATGCAAGGTAACTTAATTTGGAGACTCTTCTTATCTGCCAAGTGGCTCACCTTAAGCTTTTTAGAAAAAATATCTACCCTAAAAAAAAAAAAAAAGTAATGTGAAAGTTCAGCTTATCTTTGATAAAATTAATAGAGAAAAAAAGTTCATGTCAAACTCCGTCAAACAGATACAACTGCATGAAGATCCCAGTCGACAGAGAGCTAAATATATCTAAATATTCAATTCAGAGTCATTCCTGATCTGAGAAAGTAAACTGCATTAATTCCTTTAAAAAAGAAAATGCTTATTTCCTGATGATGTAATTTGCTCAATCGCTTCATTTGTCCTGGCTCATGGAATTATTCTACTCTGATTAGGACAGCACCAAAAACACAGCCAGTTGTGTTAGCACAACCATCAAAGACCTTAAATAGGTCTGCCATTATAGTTGCCTAGAGTAAGTTTAAGAGCTTGACTGTTTTAGGATATAACAGAAATAGATTTTGCAAGTTGTATTTTCTCCTGGACAGAACACAGCCACTTGATATTTGATCTTTACATTACTGAATGCCTTAATCAGGACAAGATGAAGTTTCTAGAAGGCTTTCCTATCAGGTTTTAGAACAGAGTAAACAAGCAAACTTTCTCCAAACAAGTCCGGAGAAAACAGCAAAGTAAGCCAGGTAACACTGCAAGAACAACCATCTTTCGGGAGATCAACTTTCAGAAAGCAAAAATTCACAAGATGGCTAATCTGTAGGATTTGGGGGGTGGGGGGGGTATTCTTTGGTTTGATTTCAAAAAATACCAAATGCTGGTACCATCAAGACTCTTCCAGGATGCGTAACACTCGGGCCTAAAGGGATACGAGGAAATACTGGCCAAAGTGTGAAGACAGATTAAGGAAAAAAGTTACCTTAAACTCTGTATTTCAGCAATGTTTTGAAACATTCAAGTAACCCAACTCCTTGACAGGAAAGAAAGAAAACAAAAAGAAGGAGTAAAAGGATTTTTTTGCAAATTGCGCAAATGATATAAAGCAAAAAGGACTTCCTCCCATGAAAGCTATATCTGTTCTGAATCTATATAAACTATCTCCTTACCTTTGACCAGCAACTACTGGAGCATTTGTTTCAAGTTCTACAAGAGAAAAAGATAATTTATAAGTCTGCTGTAGAAGTACATATCTGCTTACAAGGCATGGCTATCTCACATAATTCTCGTTATACATTAGGTCTGAAGAATAAACTTTCCATCTATTATTACTCTCAAGGCAAGTCAACCTAACTTATCAAAGGACGTATCACATTCAACCTAGTGTTCTTGCTGATTATGGCCTGCACCAGCTGAGACAGAAAAGTGTTAAAAGAAACCCTACAGAAGAGAAAACTGTAGAGGAATTTGCTGATAAGGGCTATTGCCCTCTCGCTTTCTTAATCTCTATTTCAGTCAGTTTATTCCTTCCAAAATTCCAGGTTTTATTAGTTTTTAAAACTTAAAAATACTAGTCTGGATATACTGCCTCACGTAAAATTTTGTTTAGATGTTTAATCCAACTATCTCCCAGAGCAATACCTTCTAATGAATTTTGAATGAAGGTGGGGAGATGAGGCCACTTGTTTGAAGCCCAGTTATACTTTGGCTGAATTGAAAAATTTCTCAAGAGATTATATGAAACGAGATATGCAATCTACCGTCTTTCTTTCTCTTTCACTCCCTCCCTCTCCTCCAGCCTCATTTTTGCATATACATATCAGGTTTCTTTTTGAATCTTTGCCATAGTAAACAACTTTCTTTTCTATCATATCGGATTTCTAATCTGTATTACTATCAGTTTTTCAGTTCTCACCATATCTACTAGATCCTCTGTGAGATGGAGCACCTACATGTAAACACAGTATCTCCTTTGAAAAACTGCCACTGATTTAGGGATTATTGTGATATCTGTCGGCTTGTAAAATCTTCTGTACTGTAATCTATCTCACTCTTAAATATCCTACAATATTTGGACAGCGATGCAAAAAACTGTGGCTTTGTCTTTAACAGCAGTTTAGTCTCTACAATTTTTCTATAATGTGCACCATGAACAAAGTTGTAAAAAGAGTAAGAAGTCCCCTTACGGACTAGTCCCCTTATTGTAGCCAATTCCTTAGATTTGTGTTCTTGGAACATTAGACTCTTCAGTGCAAGTATATGTATTGTTGTCTGGACGAAACAGGCCTCACTTGCAGTAACAAAAGAAAAAAGACTAAGTAAGCTAAAGTAAGAGTTACTCTTCTTCCTCCCCAAAATTTGAACAACAGGGAGAATATCCAACGGCCAAAAAAAAAAAAAAAAAAAAAAAAAATCCATCCTCCTCCCACCCACCCTCCCTGCAACTTCCTAATTGTGCACTGGCACAGTGAGATGTAGGCAACTTTGACAGGATGCATGAATGTCTTTGTTTAAATGGACATTTTACAAAAGTAATCTAATAATTTTTCTTTATTAAAGCTCTGCTTCTAATCACACTACAGGCAAATGGATGCAAGTGAGTCTTTTTACGTGCATCTCCACGTCTATCCACTTTCCTTGCTGATCTCGGAAATTGTTTTTTTAAAACATTTGATTGCTTAAATGATAACAGGCAGCAGTAACAAAAAGTCATCTGCTACAGTTCCGCTCTGAACAGGAAAAAAAAAAATTGGACTGGATTCTAAAAAACTTATGTTCCCAGAATGACTTTTGAAAATCTTTTCAGAACTGTTTCATGTAAAAGAAAAACTCTTATTTGCTGCAAACAAAACCTCCAAACTCAAACACACCATATCAAAAAAAGGTGGCCAATTTCCTTTATGAACTCAGTCCTTCAAGCTTGTGACTGAATATCCAAAAAACTGCCTTGGTGACTTTTTCATTTATATTACTTGTTCCTATACTGAATCTCCCACAAGGCTTAGGAAACTTTAAGCACAATGTTCCTAACAACAACAATAATATACCCTCCCCCCGCCCAAAAGATTAAAAAAAAAAACAACCCACAAACTACCAAGCATTTTAATGATCATTAAAAGCATTTGATTTTCTTTAAGCAATGCACTGTCGAGTAAAAAAATGACGACTTTATTTTCACCTATGTTCTGCTTTTCCAAAGTAAAATTTACCTGTTCTTTGAACAGTACTTTCTGATGTTGTAACTGAACTTTTTTTCTGGGCTAAGTGTTGAGAGGATGCTAGAACAGAAGTGGAGGAAAAAGCATTATTTTCAAAGGAAGTCACAAAAATTTTTTGTTGAGTGACGGAGCTGCTTTTACAAAATGGTGTATCTTACTACATTTTTACATTTACATTTTTAACCCACCCTCTACTCTCCCCCTGCTAACCTCCCCAAGCAAGTTTTAAAAAACCCTTTGGCATCTCCACCCCAAGCATGTTTTCCCAATCAGGAATAAATGATGAAATTTTAAATACCATAAAACAGATTTTTTTTAAAGGTAACAACTTATCATTAGACCTAGAAATCAAAGACCTAGAAACTAAGGAGTTTAGCCTCTCTTTCAGCTTAACGCTCATTTCAACAGAAGCTTTGAGGAAAAATAGCATCTTTGTTAATGAATCAATACTCTCACTCTTTCAATTAAACTGAAAGAGAGCAAAATATGTTCCAGAGGCTTCCGTGAAGTCCTTTGGCAATAAGATGACAAGACTTAACATTTCTTAGATTGTGAAGTTAAAAATAAGATGGAAAAAACAGCTCTCGTTAGGCACGTGTCTTCCAGTCTTCCTTTACGTGTGGTAACGAACTTACGAAGAACACAAACAACGAAGATGAGAAGTTGTATGCTCTTACGTAGATAAAGAATATCCACTTTTAAAAGCATGGCTACATTTCAAATGCTTACTTTATTCCTTCACTAGCTGATTGCATCTCCAGAACCCAGAAAGAAAGCACAACAAACTGTTAGCTTGCAATCAGAATTTTCCAACATGGAAACGCAGCTTGCTTCAGACTTGAGAATAAACGATTCCATACTCTTGATGCTGAAGCTAGATACCTAACCTCAGCTAACACATTCAGGAGTCATACTTGTCGACATAACTCACTTGACAATGCTGTACTCCATGCATATTAAAAAGAAAAAAAGAAGAAAAAGGTTTTTGTAATGCATATCGTTCCTATTTTCTAACTTTTTCTTACACACTAAGTCTAGCAGCAGCAAGAGCTCTTGCAAAGTATTATCACTGCTTGCTGTTAAAGTCTTACAGTCTTACGTCAGACTGCTTCTGTCAACAGCTTTTTCTTCCAACAAAATAGAATTCCTTCTGTGAAGCTCAGGTAAACATTTCCATTTTCTAATGCCATACTGTTAAGATATACGTCTAACAGCCACAGCGAAATTCACATTCAAGCTGAAATTCAATTCTGCTGACTTCTGTGGACTATGATTTTATTTTGTATGTCTAAATTCATGATATAAAGCACAATGGATATTCAGATAAATTACTTCAAGATTCATCGTTTATTTCCATACCGTTTTCAAGAGGTTACAAACAGCATAAAGAAGTGCCAGAGATGTCATAAATAAAGTCTGTCCAGATTTTTCAATTAAAACAGTAAAGGAGAAAAGAAGTTATTTTATGTAATTGGATGCAATTTACTCATAGTTGAATTTATAGGTGTTTCTTTGAAATGAGCATTTTAATTTTTCCCTAGACATAAGGTTTTTGGTTTTTTCTCATGCTGCATACTGGCGATACTTCATCTGTTTCCCTAGAGGGTTAACGTTATTGGAAGAGGGAACTAGTGTTATAACTAACTCACAACATCATAATTAAGTCAATATATTGAAATAAGTTACAAAAAATAATAAAAACACCCACATTCACTGGCAAGAACAAAGTATAAACAGCCATCTGCCAGTTTAAAAGAAGCCTTAAGTATTACTTTCATCATTGTTGATATATCCAATTTTCCTCCCTAACAGTTCTGTGAAAGTCACTTCTATGTTATTGCATCATATGTTCACACCAAATATTGCAAATGTAAGCAGTAAATGAAAACCGAGATAAAACAGAAATGTGAATTTTAGTGAAATACAAGCCCTTATAGTACTCAGATATTAGAAACAAAAAAGTAGATGTTAGTCTCGGCTAAACTGTCTATACTCTATTACGCTCATGGAAAAACGCACATCAAAAGTTTAAGAAAGCAATCTCATTTCTTCCATATAAGAAGGGTAGCAGTGAACATACCTGTATTTTGGAGCAGTTCCTGATGTGCTCCTGTTTTTTCCTCCACCAAACCAATCCCCATTTGTTCAGCTGGTAAACTGCCATGGTTACTACCATTAGTACTTGGTGTTGCAGGCGCAAGTTCTGGGATTCCTGGAGTGGTTACAACCGACAGTACGTTTGTAGGGGGAGTGTTTGTTGGTAAGCTTGGAGATACAGAAGCAGAAACAGCAGCAGCGCTAACACTCAGATTGCCAGGCCCAGAAGTGCTCTGTTTTATAAGACTGGGTGCTGGAGGTGTCACAGTCTTATTGTCCAATTCTGCTGGTGATTGCTCTGTTCCCAAATTATTTGGGACTGACATTTCTAGTCCCTGACCTTCTGCTTCTCCATCCAAAGCATATTGTTCTTCTCCTTTCTCAAGGGAGCCAGTGACTTTCTTGCATGCTTTAGTCAGCAAAAGTTGGCCAATCTTGTCTACTTTTCCCTTTCCCTTACTTGATGAAACAGGACTTCGTCTATTCCCAGATCCTGGACTACTTGTAAGGAGAGGTGAAACACCAGGTCCAGACGGCGTTGCAGTAACAGAACACTGGTCAGTTGTCCCACCGCTTTGAGAAGAAGCCTCATCTGGGCCAAAGTCTTTGACTTGTTGAGCAGGAAGATGTGGAGGAACATTTGAAGAAGTTGTAGCAGGAGAAGGCAGCTGAATAGGAGGCACCATTGGATTAAGAACCAGAGGCCTGCTTGCTGGAACATTAGAAACAGGGCTGCTAGATGATGTGCTAGGAGGAGCAGGCCCAGATGAGAATTTTATGTTCTGTGGTATATGCAAAGGACCAACAACTGCCACCGACTGAGGCATTAGACTAGAGTTAGAAGTTATTGGGGCTGCTGGAATCGTACTTGGTTGAGAGCCTTTCATAACCTGAATTATTGATGATGAGTTTATAAAAACGGGTGTAATAAACTGTGGCCGGGCATTAGACTGAACTGCTGACTGCCCCTCAGAAACCATAACTTTGTTCCCTACATTAGGCATTGTGACAACAGTAGATACTAATGTAGGTTGCAAGTGAGATGGCAGTTGTGCTGATGTATTAGCAGAAGAAGTAATGGGGTTTGAAGTTACAAAAACTGTTATCTGGTTGGGTGGTAAAGGAGCTGAAATTGAAGAAGAGCTGACAGGCCTTGGTATTACTGGAGGAACATTCTGTGTAACACTTGAGTTTATTTCTCCCAGTTCCTGGTGTCCTGGATTTGAACAGGACTCGTTATTTTGAGGCAAACTAAGTGAATTAGAAGGCTCTTTGTTAGAGGATGAATCTTGTAGCGGAGGAATGACAGCTATCTTCTTTAGTTCCTCCCCAGCAGGGACTATTGATGCCATTTCAAGACTAGTCAGCCCAGGCGGCTTAATGGTTACATTAGGAGCTCCAGAATTATCAAGAAGTTGACTTAAAGAAGTTGGTGCCTCCCTCATAGCTGGAGATACCATGGGTTTGCTTTCCTCCAAGCCAGGAAGCTTACTAGTGTCTAAGGACTGTCCATCTTTTTTCAACTGTTCTTCTGGAACCAACATTTTTACTTCTGGGGTAGGGACGCCTTTCAGTTCAATATTGGGCGGGTCTTTGTTACCTGGGACCCCTTGTGCATTTTGACACTCATTATCTTGAGGAACACTAAGGCTCTCTTTACCATCCTCAGGAATGCCAGTCATAACAGGTACAGAAATTGCAGGATTCTGATTTAGCATGCTATTATTTTGAAAACTTGTAGTCACAGGTGTTGGCAAAGAAGAGGGGCCAACCATCATATTTCTTTGTAATTCCATGCTCTGTAAGAGAGGTGGATTCTGCTGAGTTGTCAATGCTAACTTCGCTGCTTTTGAATTTTGTCTGCCAGGGCTTGGTGTGGTTTTCCTACTGGATCCAGGACTGGACCTTCGACTATTGCTCGGACTTGCTCTCTTTGTTCCTCCAGTATTGGTTTGCTTTCCTGAATTAATAACCACACCTTCCAATTTGTGTGGCTGTGGAGCAGCAAAACTAGACTGATTGTTAACTGTGAGATTTGACGGGGCTTGTCCAATGGCTTTCAGAGTAGTCGGATTAAGACCTTGCTGATCAAATCCTCTATTGAGATTAGGCCTGGGAGGTAAAGGAATATTAATTTGTGGAGGAAAAAGACCAGCTATAGAAGCATTGAGCCTTTCTGGAGACAAGCTTATTTCTGAAGGCTCTGTGCTAGGTGGACGGTTATTAGGAGTCTGAGGATAGTACGGCCTTGGGCTTGCTCTGTTTGGGGTTTTAGGCCTTGAAGTTTGCGATGGGGTGGCAACATTTGGAAAATGGTGTGCAAGAGCGCCAGGCAGAGAATTAGATTGCTGCTGAGGACTTGCACCTTGGGCTGTTGAAAGCGGGGATGGTCCAGGTTTGGGTCCAGTCATCATTAACTGGTTTTGTGAAACTACTAAATGAGACGTCAAATTATTCTGAGCTCCTGATGCTGGTGGGCCTTCAGCTCCACCTCCTTCGGGAAGGGAGGATACTGATGAAACCTCTCCTAGAGGTGAGCTGGAAGGATTCTGTACATTATCTTGATAAACCATTTTTCTTGCATTACTTCCCAGAGAAGGATTGCCTGGCAAGGAAATCCTCTGTTTATCAGGAGACGGAGGCACTGATCCAGGCCCTTGTAAGTTAACCATTACTGACATGTTACCGCTCTGCTGCATTGGCATTCGTTGAGCATCTGCATTCAGAGGCCCTCTCGGTGGATGAACTCCCTGTGGTACGGGAAGCCTGACTGATTTGGGATCCTGCTGCATCATAAGCATCATCATCATTTGCTGCTGCTGCGTCTGTGGTGGCGCCTGTGCCTGCTGTGGTGGTGGCTGTGGTTGCTGCTGCTGCTGTGGCTGAGGCTGCTGTGTATGTGGCATAAGTTGAGGTGGCATCTGCTGAAGTTGTCTTTGTTCCATCGGCTGAGATGGATAGCCTAAAAAGACAAGAGGATGCATTCAATAAATAAACAAATAAATAAACGGATCAGAAAAAGCAGAATTTCTGTGAGGAACTGCATCAGACAGACAGTATAGCCAGGAACCTGTTTATCTAATGCAAGAGCCACTTCAGTGAAACAGGTTTTACAAGCAAGAACAATGATTTTACTTAATTCTTAATAATATTTTCACTTAATGTATGAATGATTTGCAAGACATTTAACTGGGGACCTCTAATTTATCATATCAGCTACTGGCTATTACTCCGGTTTCATGCCACCCGAAGAAAGGCTCTGCAACTGTTTCTGCACATTTGGTTTTTTACTCGTAAATACAGAGTTAACTTTCAGTAATTAATTATCCCTCAAACAAACATAAAATTTTGACAGCCACTGAGAGACGTGCAGTAACAAGCCTGTTACAGATCTGACAGTTTCTAGCGTACAAAGTAGAATCTCCCACACATCACTTAACCAAAAAGTGCAATGAGTATGGTGGTAGGAACCACCCATGTGGCTTAAAACATGAAATATCTTTCCAGACTTTGGATGTAATCCTCCCTACATATGAAGAATAATTAGTAACTTCCATTTCTTGTTTCTAAACAATAAGCTATTGTTTAACACTCATAATTTTTAATGCACCAGGCCATGCTACAGCTAGAAATACAGGAATTTTTGTCAGTTATGTTATCCCTAAATACTTCTACCATATTCAACATGATATCAGTAGGATTATACAAGAGAACGTGGCCACACAAACTCATTTTGAGTTAATCCAAAGAAAACACTTAAAAAATGACACCAACTATTTAACTAGGAGAAAAAAAAAAAGCTTTAGTTTCGAAAGCATAAGAACACACACACAAAGTATTCTTGAAGATCGGTAAAAGCTCTATCATTATTACATTCAAATAATTCACATAAAAACCTTACTACCTGGTGGCCTACTTGCAAAATCTGAAAGTTTAGGGCCCGTATTATCTAAATTCATTCCCTGCTCTCCAGGCATTGATGACTGATCATTCTCTTCCAGGCCAGCTGGTCGTGGTTCTGAAGAACTGGAAGAAAAATAATTGCAATTAAGATACAACACCAACATCAGGGTTTCAATTCTGCTTCCATAATTCAGTACTCAAGCAACTCATTTTTAACACTTTTCACAGACCTCCAAGTAACTCAATGAAAATGCATCACTATCACCGGTATAACATGATAAACATGAACACCTAGCTCAGGTCTGCTGATGGTCACTCCTGTGCTTTAAACACTACTCAAAAGGAAACAAGTTGTCTGTTGACCTATTCATCCTAAACATATATGTTTTTCTTTGCTTCTACCTTGAACCCGAGTTTTATAACTACAATGCATATTCTAAAGACTATGTGTAAGACATAATTTTAAAAAATAAATAGGCATCCCTCTAATACCAATGTGACATCTATGAAGATAATATGATTTGGAGATGCATAGCATTTTATTTTAATGGTAGTCCCATGTCTTCGAGCAGAGTACCCAGAGGTAACCAACTCAAGAGTATATCAGTTCTCTATTAATGTCACAGCAAGGAATGCGTTGAGACATCAGATACTGAAGGTTATCTGCCAGAACACACAGCTTAGTAGGCTACTGAGGCTCTGTAACTGATGCTTTAGGAAATTCTGTAGGACAACTTAAGATCGCTCAGATTCAATGGCCAGTCCTTCCACTGCATCAGGACTTCTCCAGGCTTCAAAAAACCACATTCTATAGCTGTCAACATATTTGGCCAGAGGATATAGGATAAGGAGGGATGAAGAGTGAAAGACCTCATCAGCTGCATGAATCTATCAATGCTGTAGGGAGATGTAAGTAATAAAAGCTCCAAGTTAAAATTAAAGATATCCAAACAGGTATACTGCCAGAGGGGGAGAGGGGGAGGGGGGGAGAGGGGGTTATCCAGAAATGCCAAAGACAAAAGAAATTCCAGCAAAGCAAGAATTCTGAGTATATAAAGCTGGAGAGATCTTTCTTATTTAATTGTACTTGAGAGTAATAGCCAGCTTCTGGCATCTGTACAGCTGACAGGGAGAAACCCAGGCCTACTCTAGTGTCCTGTTAGCTACCTAAACAACGTTCAAAAAGTGCGTAGCTTGAAAGTATCTGAACTTCTGCTGGTCAAAAAAAAGGCGGGGAAAACAAATGAAGACAGAGGAAAAAAAAGCTAAGAAACAGGGCAAGCACAGAATGATTCTAAGCATTAGTAGCGAGCGGGAAAGTCTTGCCAAGAAAAGTATCTGGTGCTAAACCTTTTGTCTAATCCAGCCCATTGCCGTTTCTATGATGCAGTTTATGATGCCTCCCAGACAAATGGGGAAAAAAATTATGATGCAATTTATGATGCCTCCTAAACAAACGTGATGAAAAATTGGCAAAACCTGGGCTCTTACTTTAATAAGGTCACTCTCCAAGCACAAAACCTAAGTTTCTGGCCTCTGGCAAGCAATGGTTTGTAATAACATGCATGTCCAGTGGCGTGCTCCTCTGTTAATGCAGCCTAGCACTGAGGATACACCACCAATAAAAGCAGCCAAGCATACAGATACCCCAGGATCAATGTATTAGCAGCCAGAAGTGAAAGAAGAAAAAAATTCTGTCAACAGCATCTCCCAGAAGGGCTGTGGCCATTGACATAGGGCACACAGTGACTGCAACATGAACTGGAACAACAACCCAAAATTGTGAATACAATCTAAAATTGGTAATTTTGCCATTTATGATTTTTTTATCATAAGGGGGGAACAAATAAAAACACCACAGTTAAACATTAGATAAAAAGCTGATATAGAGCGTTACTGCACAAGTAGTTTTAACCTAGAAAACAGTATCTCGGTGCAAAACTAATTCTTAGAAAAACCTCTTGCTACACAGGTCTAACAGGGAAAAGTACAAAACCTTGCAAAACAGACCCAAGATTTTTGTTTTATAGCAAATAAAAATAGAAGTTATTGTAGGAACAACTGCTATTGTAATAGCTGGAAAATTTAAAGATACCTTAAATTTTGAATATAGCTGAAATTCACTGAGCTTATTTAACAACCAACAATCTTAAAAAAAATTCTGGATATGAGTAACAACCATAATGAGAAGTTTGTGTATGAGAGGGAGAAACAGCCCATATTTGTCATCTTCTCACATTGTTCTGATTTGAAAAAGAAATCAGCTGCAGATTAGTTACAGTATGGATTATCAGAGTTTCATATGTGAACCCTTTTGTCTAGCAGTTGGTTTCTGAAGCACTACTTCCAGATGTAAAATTCCTTTTCATTTCTTCTAAATGAAGAAATAAGACATGTAAAAATAAAGTTATAGTAAAGATGCAAGCAGACCCAGTCCTACTGACATGGTATAGTGCTCTGTGACAATTTTTGCTTTTGTACAAAGGCACTCATTCTCTCATGGCAAATTAGTTTCATTTGCCATAAGAGCTAGCAGGGGACTGTAATCTCCAGACCTACAGGTAAAAGCTTTCTCAATCTAGTTGACAAGACTAACCTCTAATGCTTCTTTGTCCTGTAATGCTGGCCACTGCCTGCAGATCATCTCTGCATAACATGCTTCACACTGGATGCTGCAAATCTGAACGTCAGCAATAGCAGTGGCTTTACAGAACGCAGTATTATTCCTAGTCTACCAGTATTTGCGACTTCAATGTTTCCCTGTGTGCAGACTATGAAACAAACGTTTGCTTGAGCATGTATTTTGTAGAACTAGCTGATGCATATTTTATGTACAATCATTTCATCTAACACCTCCTTTTTCCCTGTTCTACATCTCATTTCCTACAGTTTTCACAAGTTCGGAAAATAGACACGATGACTTTTAAATAACCTATGTATTAAAAAATTGAATGCTCAGTTGCGCAATAAAGCAAACCCTTATAACTATTTTTAAACTCTGCTGAACAAGCTTTTTCAGTAGTATACTTACCAAATTTACATTCCAATATGGGTTCAGTCTACAAACAATATTACTAATGGTACTTTTGCTGCTACATTATTACAATTCAACAGCAATTTCTAACAAAAAAACAGAAACATTTTTAATGTGCTTATGAAACAATTGCTTTTCCCATCAAGGTTTGCTGTTCTGAATTCTAAAAATCCTGAGCAAGAATTACAGAGAAAGTGCTGAGACTAAAAGCTTTTCATTTACTTCTGATGCAAAAGTAATTGATCCAAATCAATTTTAAAAGAATGAGCAATTTCAGGATTGGGAAGATGCAACACTCGCCTAACACCACCAAGAAAGGAGGCACGCAAGCGAGACAGGAAGATACCATAACTAGATTTACTTTGTCTGCACTACAGTTTCTCTCCTGCTAGAGAACAATCTCAACTTTCCTTGTGAAAAATACTCTAGGAAGATGCCACCCTTTTTAATCCTTCCACAAAGGTACTAGAGTGATTACCATAAAGTTGATTAAGAAACAAAATACTAATCTAGACCAGGTGACAAAATAACATTCTGCAAATCACAATGGTAAGAGAAAGTTCACTGAAAATGGTATAGTAAGTCCCAAACAGTACTTCCTTTGTTAAGTACAAAGGAAATCAGATTAAAAGCATTATTTAAGGGCTAGGCATTCTTTCTAACTGTCATAGCTCAACAGATGGGCTCTAATTTAGATTTGTTTTATTGTGAAAACTCTATAATAAGCAAATAGTCTTCTGAGGTTTTGTAAGCCCAGAGGAGAGCTTTATATATCCATTTGTTGACATTCCTAGGCTACACAGAAGCTGGGAGATCATCAGTAAGACGAAAGAAAACAAAATCCTAATAAGGCTTTTCTTTAATGATTAACAGATTTTCTTCTCAGAAGCGTGCCAACTCTTCCGCTCCCTCTGTATAATTTTGTTGTTCCTGTGGGAAGATAGCTACTTACAGCAGCAGTTGCTATTATTTTATTAGGATCTATTTAGAATTGAAGCGTCTTATTTTTACACATAGCACCCAAAAATATCTTTCTCTGACATAACTGTATTAAAACACCTTTTACTCAGTTTTACTCCTAGAAATACAATATCATTTTTCTTAGATTTCAGGCAAAAAGAACAGACTTTCCACGAAAAGTGCAGATGACTAATACTGACACAAGGATTGCATATTCTACTTTGCTGCAAGTTATCAGTAGCGCCTACCTGTTGCTGTTCGGCAGTGGCTATGCAACATGAACTTTTTTGATACAAAGAAAAATAAAGCATTGCTATAGTTTGAAAGACATCTAGAAAGCTTTGAATATGGTGTGCCACAAATGGGAAAACAGCTGCTTTGACACTCTCTGAAGAATTGTACTTATATATTGAAAGCAGAAAGATACATGCTGCCATACACCACAATAATCATGGCGCTACTGGAGAGAGTCCAGCGGAGGGCTACAAAGATGATGAGGGGACCGGAGCATCTCTCCTCTGAAGAAAGACTGCGAGAGCTGGGCCTGTTCAGCCTGGACAAGGCAAGACTGAGAGGCGATCTGATCAACCGTGTACAAGTATCTGAAGGGGGAGTGTCAAGAGGATGAGGCCAGCCTCTTCTCCGTGGTGCCCAGCAACAGGACAAGAGGCAACGGGCACAAACTGAACCACAGGAAGTTCCATCTGAACCTGAGGAAAAACTTCTTCACTGTGAGGGTGACAGAGCATTGGAACAGGTTGCCCAGAGAGGTAGTGGAGTCTCCTTCCCTGGAGATTTTCAAAACCCGTCTGGATGTGATCCTGGGCAATATGCTCTAGAGGTCCCTGCTTGAGCAGGGAGGTTGGACTAGGTGATCTCCAGAGGTCCCTTCCAACCTAAACCATTCTGTGATTCATTCTGTGTGTAATACTAGTTGTACTCTTTAAAACCGGACTGCAACCACGCTATATTACCTTGTGCAAAGTACTATGCCACAAGCGACTCTTGCCAAGTTATTGTTAATTGCCGATTCTCAGAGATCGGTACTATGGAGACCACAAACTAGTGGTGGGACTGTACAAATACTATTGCACACTTCACAGACCCCAAAGTTAAAAGTAAACTTTGGCTGCAAAGGCCAGGCACCTGAAGTTTTTGGAATGCCAAAATGAAGACACCTACACATGCTCATATACCGCCCTTTCATGTAACCAAAGACTAGAAAGACAGACACATCAACAAGTACTACCTTCCCAGCAGAATCCCTGCCCTGCTCCTTGCACACATGGCCCTGTTACAGGAACCAATCGTGGCTGTGTGCTATAGGAAACCCGGGTATGAAGGAGCACTGTCCTAGGCATTTCAGAAGTTGATGACCCAGAATGAGTAAGGTACTGCAAGAAGAGAAGAGATGGTGTCTCAGTTAAGGTTCCCAAGTCATTCCAAAGTTGCAGTCTACCCATGTTTTGGCCACTGAGCTCCTATATGGTTTCAGTCAAATTACGTTAACTTGTTTTTCACAGCTGGTCATTAACTGTGCACTCAACTTCTGAAGATATAGTCTGAAACCACAAGCCCGTTTTGCTGCATCTTTGGGCTGAAAGGCCACACTGTGACCTATACATACAGTTATATAGCAGGTATTTGAAAACCTTTGTTCAAGGCCTCTTAAAAATTAGCATGTTTTCCTGTACTTTCATTATGCTGGCTTTCTTCACCTTTAAGATGCAAGTAACAAAGTTCTCATTTTATACTAGCAGCACGAAGTCAAGCCAATTAAGGATTATTTAAAACTCTAAAGGATCCCTTGCTATAGATGATGCAAGTTCTTTTAGTCCAGAACTTAGAAGTCCATGAGAAAATTAGTTCCATCTTCACAAAGGAATCTCCATATTGTGCAGAAAATGCAGTATTGCTTAGTATTTGAGCACCACCACTCTTTGCACTGAATCAGATATCTGTCTCTGGAAATGGTAGCATACAGTTAAAATTAAAGATTTATAATGATTATTCAAAGGAGTGAAACTGGAGCCACATCAGCAACTTAATCTGCCTCTCCCCCATCCCTTTGTTTAATTATCTAACCTTGAAATTTGGATAATCCTGGGTTATAGTTTTCTGTGCAAAAATGCTCAGGTCTTTTCTAAAGTAAACTGTAACCTTGTCCTCCCCTCCCCCCTGCCCCGAAAATCCATTATGTGAATTCCAATCAACGTCCCTATGGTTCATCAGCAGGGTAAGAATAATTAGATACAGTAAATCTGCCTTTACCATTTTAGCTGGATAAAGGTATAGCAGTAGTAGTCTACGATTCCTATGCTGGTATTAGTAAATTATCAGTAGCAAACAGGTGCACGACAACTGGCCAAGAGAGTGTACGCTGATCAAAGAGGAATAAAGAGATTCAGCAATCTCGTATTTGCATCGAGCAGATGCTTCTGTTCATTTTCTCTCGATATTAACCCATTCGCCTCTTCCCTTGCAGGGATTTTTTTTTTCCCCCTCTAACCTCTCCCAGTTTCACTCTCCCTGGCCAGGTAGGCAGGCCGTGAGCTTGTTATCCCCATGACCAGGGAATACCAGATTTTTCCCTCCCTTCAACTCCTATTTGCAATTTCAACTTTAAAAAAAAAAAAAAAAAAAAATCAATTCCAGGCAGAAACAATTCAGGATACACATATACCACAGAAAACACTGCTCCAGCTTCCAAATCTGTACTGCATATATTTTATAGAGGCTTATAATTCTTCCGACAGTATTTCCCAACCTTTGGTTGCGGCTGTCAGGCTGCTTAGGAATGGCTACCCTCTTCCAAGCGCTGCAGAGCCATGCTTCCACTGACTTTTGAAACAATTTCTACGCCTCCTTTACCCAGCAAACGTGGCGAACATTCCGACATTGCTGTTTTAAACGTAATTATATAACAGACCTGGAACGTTCACAAGTTTTTCTTCATCCTGACTGAACTTTTCAATGGCAGATTTGCCACCGTGTTATCATTTAACTCTCAAAAAAATTCTGCTAGAATATGAAATATTACAGGTTCCTTCTCCCCACACACTTGCTGAAGAAACATTGATAGATTGCTTGCGGGCTTCCCCCCACCCCTTATGAAAACAATATAGTATTAAACCTACTTTGTTTGTTCTAGCTGTTGATTATTTTTTTTCTTCCTTGGAGGCTTCTTCTTCTTCGGCTTATTGGCATTCTGATTATTCTGTTTGTTGTTCACGCCAAAGTGTCCGGCAGATATATCGCTTTGTAGAAGGTTAACCAAGAGTGGGCTTGTGAGAGTGACATCTTTATTGACAGGAAAACCAGGATTCTGTCCGCAGGAAATTTGATTCCCATTTGGTGTTCCACTAAATGGGGTATTGAAAGGCAGCCCATGTCCAGAGAAATGACTCCCCGAAGCATTGCTGTTTCCTTGGATTGCTTGCATATGGGAAGGTACCATATTTGGTTGCTGCACAGGAACATCAGGTAACATCTGTGTCAAGTTCACATCATTACTTGCTGTAGTAGTAGTATCCCCAAGCTGCTGAGATATGTGGGGGCCAGGTCCAGTAGGTCTTAAAACTTGCCCTTGAATTCCCATAACCTGAGAAGGATTACCATTCACAGGGCCTTGCTGTGCCATCATCTGCCCACTGAATTGCACCATGTTTCCTTGCATGTTTGGGGTTGGTCCTCTCATCAATTGAGCTGGCCCCGTCATAACATTGGACTGGTTTTGGGTACTAAAAGGCTGTTTATTTCCTTGCATCTGAGTGGTCATCATCTGTTCCATCATTGAGTTTTGCTGTAACAAGACCTGGCCTTGAGGTCCCATCATCTGATTGTGTGTAGACATCATCTGTTGTCCCTGCTGGGGAATCATCTGTTTTGGTGGGGTCATCCTTTGAGGCGAAGGACCAAGATTTTGGTTTTGTGGTGTTACCATCATTTGGCCTTGCGGCATCAGTTGAGTTCGAGAAAGTATCATCTGGTTTTGAGGGTTCAGTGATCCCTGAGCCTGAATGTTCACCATCTGCCCTTGAGAGGATACAATTTGCTGATGCATTCCCATAAGTTGAGACTGTGGTCCTTGCTGAGGCTGTCCCTGCATATTGCCCATGTTAACTTGTGGCACCCCACTAGCACCAGTCTGCTGGTTATTCATATTTCCATGAAGTCCCATTAGATTGGTCTGCATCATATTTGGTGGGCCGTGTGGTGCTTGCATCTGATTTTGAGGAGGTCCAGACCCCTGGCCACCTTAAAAAGATTGCAAAATACAAATTAACTGGAGCAGTATAAAAGCTTAAAAAATGCTTGATGTTCAGTAAGAACCCCAAATTCATTTTCTTTCCTTTTCCAATGAACTGGGACATCTGACACATTCGCCCCTGTGTGCTGTATGTTTTATGCTACAGGCAAAAATGTTCGCGGTCGAAATGGATGATCAGAATGGCACTTCTGAAAAGAAATATTTTGACCAGCACTCACATGTGCATCCCACTGCAGAAGACATCACAGAAGTCAGTCATAACCTATGAGTTTAAAAATATGCCAGAATATCATCTAACTCAAGAGCATATTTTAGTTCCCAAGTAAAATAAGCTTCAAATATTGAGGATATTTTATAATGGGTTATAAAATAAATCAAAATATATATACACATGCAATATTGATGACATGACATTATCAGGAGGAAGAGCTAATGATAGGATTGTTAAATCGAAACATTTGTGAACTCAAGACTACATTTTTACAAGACTGCTTGGAAGCAGATTTTAAGGCTTAAAGGTACTAAAACAATCTTTTCAAATTAGAGCACAATTATTTTGTCTTTCTACCTCTGACATAAACACTTTTGTTTTCTCTGGGCAAGAAGTTCTTTTTCCATTACACCTATGTTACTCCTAACAATTTCTAAGCAGATACTTCTGGATCCCAGTATCACTGTGCTAAGCAATAAAAGCTGGGTTCTCTGAAAAAACACGATCAGTCTCCTGCTTTTCTTTTCCTCGTTTAGTGACAAACGGACTGTACCTCTGCAGCACTCCCACCCCCAAGTAGCTACAACTGCCTCTTACTGGCAAGAATTTGATGTTTTGGTGTCTGTGTTACACAAAGAGCCATAACCTTCTACAACAAACAAAGAACTGAGGAATAATACATTCAAAACAGACCTGCATGCTGCACATTTTGGCTGGCCTGTAGTTGCGAAGCTCCACTGTTCACTGGTGTTCCTGGCGCTGTGGAAGGCACCTGACTTTGCATAAAGTTCTGATTAGCCTGGCCTGCAGAGAACCCAGGTGGAAGGCGCTTGGGCATTCCTTAACACAAGAATTTGTTTATTAGTAGTGGGGAAAAAGGTGGGGGGGGGGGGGAAGGAAAACATGTAATAGCATTATAAGAGGAAGAACGCCTTTAAGCCCGTACTGTCACATTAGCAAGGCAGGTTTTAGGTAGAAAAGTGTTTTTTCCCCCCAATACATGAAAACCAGTGAAGACAGAATTTATAGTTCCTGTCTATGCAAAAAGTCTGTATAACAAGTTACTATGACCCAGTTTAAACCATAATTCTGTTTCATAGCCTGAATACAAAACTAATCCCACACAAAAGGAGAGAAGCCTGTGCTTGATTTTTTAGAAACTGGACATTAAAATAAGCTTGCTATTTTCTTGCTTTCTATTGCATCTCTCATGTAATCAGACCCTTAACCTACTCCATGTATCCATATGCAAAAATCTTGCATTTTTGTCACGATGGTGGACTCTTCTCAACAAGGACCCTCAGCATAATGCACTGCATACATGCTTTTTAGTGCTTCGTTGCACTACTACTGCATACACACACAAAAACCTCCTAAACCACAGTGAAATGCAACGTTACTGCTTTCCTTTATCTCTACTCATTCACACAAACAGAAGTGCATTTAACTATACTGCTAATTGTTAAGTTTTCTCTACCCGTGGAATGAACGTAATGATTTGTCTCATTAATTTTTCAGCATGAAAAAATATCACCCAATATACAAACTTAGAAGAGATTTATTCTCAGGGAACCAACTCAACTTGATCATGTGTATTCTTTCAACTGTGGGAATTAGTGAGTTTATTATTCAGAGTTAGATTATGACTACATAATCTCCCAGGTTATGAGAGCACAGTGCTTTGCTACTAATAGAGAGTCCAGAATGGTTGTTGCACATCACAGGTTTGTTCAAGTAACCCTGCTAATCTTATTCCAAGAGCAAGTAATTCTATCAGGCCCGTATAAGGCACAACATCCACACTTTGACATATCAAAACGCCACTGCTGCACTGGGACAAAGAGCCGAAGTTTCACTGTGCTTCTGCCTATCCATGTGAGAAGCAGCATAAACTGCTTTAACAGAACACACTCCTTTTTTTGACCCACCATCAAGCTACATAGGTAGTGCCACAGACCTAGAAGAAACCTTGCCTTCCCTTACTTTTCCGATCCATTATGAAGTGTCACAAGTTGACCTTAGTACTCTCCAGAGTTACAGCTTTCTTGCATGCTTAACTGTATTGCGTCTGTTAATTAAAGCAGTTTTAGGTCTATAATTAAATATTTAAAGACAATCAAATTCATAGGTCAAACATAAGATTCATCTGCAAATATGGAACAAATACTTTTTCAAACATCACATCACAGGACTATAGATTTGCTTCTGCTAAGCTTTTAGGAAAGTTCTGAACATAGGAATACTTGAACTGAGAAAAGAGAAGTATTAATTTGACCTATTCTAAATTTAATACAAATTTCCTTTTGCTAAATTACTAGGTGAAATGGAAACTGAACGTATTCATTTCTACCAAACCTTTGAAACGCAGGATGGCTTAAAATGGAAAGATCTCAAATTACAACTTAATTAGGGTATCAATTGCAGCAAAAAGTGAGCAAGGACAAATACCAGACAAAAACCCCAGCAAGTGAAAGTCAACATGGCTTTCCTGAAATCAACAGAATCCTGCCTTTTTAAAACAGTCGAGGATATAGCTCACAGCAGGGTTACAGATTTTCCCAGTAAGGTCTACCAAATGACATATTTGGTAGTTTATTGGGAGGGCTATTTTTAACTAAAAAAAAGTAGTAACTTTAGAAGTAACTTGAAGAAAAAGTAGTATTTTGTTTGTAGTAGGTTTACATCAAAAAAGGAGAATACAGAGCAAGTGAAAGTCATGTTTATGATATCTAGAGAAAATGATTCCTGAGCAGGGTCATGAGGCTGGTGAGGCAAAACTGTAAGGAAGTGCAACATCTCAAATAATAAATCACTGTTTGCAGATGGAGACAAGAGAAGATATACCAAGTACAAGGTGCAGGCAGAACCTAAGAACAGGCTGGAAGAAGAGAACCCTGAAACTGAAAGAATTCATCTGAACGAGGGAAATGAGATGCAAGGTACAAACAGTGAAGACAAGACACTCGTCTAGATCAGTAAATCAGGAAAAGGGCATTCCTCGCTGCTTTTAAGACAGATTCCAGATATACAATGTGAGAAAACAGGAAACTAAAATACATAGTACTGTATGCATAGGTGGACAAAAAGTATGGCTCATATTTTATAAGGAGATAAAGGAAATATTTTGAAAATAAAGACTTCAAAGCATTAGCAACATGGGACTCAGAGCAGCCGTTCAAGAGAAAGATAAAGAAATGAATGTTTAGAGAGAGAAGCGCTAAGAATCTGGCACAGAACTATAAAAGCCTCGAGGAAAGAAGACAAGGACACAAAAGAGACCTTGGGATTGACAAATGAAATTCTTCCATTGTTAGAGAAGCCTTCTGGGAGTAGTGAGGCAAAGATGTGAATACAGAAGTCCAAAGAGAAGACAGCCAATGGGGTAAATTAAAACATCCCTTGACCTCTTCATTTTAGAGCAGAGAGTACAATAGTATGGCAGTAATAGCTCTTTCCTCCTTTATATTGGAAGAAACCGATGACAAATGAAGGGATGGTCAGGAGGAGCAACATCCACAGCATAGGAAGGAAGATGCAAAATAATGCCTCCCTTCTGTAGCAGATATGTAATGAATATAAGCAGTGACAGAGGAAGTTGGAGAGAAGGAAAATATTCATTTGCTCTTACTTCTCTCTAACAAAAAGGAAAAAAAGAAAAAAGAAAAAAATCCACCCATCCCAGAACATCCTGAACAACGGAAAAATAGTCAAGAGGATGACTACGACTCAATCAGGAACTGCATACTGCAATTTCTGCAGTGGCCAAGAGTTTACTTATGAGTTATAGCTGTAACTCTGCACAATAGATCTAGGCAGTAGAACTGAAGCAACACTGATGTTAATTCACCCATACCCACTTCATATACAGACTTCATATTTATTCTCTTTTTAAAGGATCTTTTCAAAAGCAACAGTAAAATGAGTTCTAGCTTTTTCTTTTTTTCCTTCTCTAAATAACAGAAGATCTCGGTACTTCTTACCTCCTAAGCCAGGGTGTAAACCTTGTGGACCCTGGTTTTGTTGCTGCATCACCATGAAGTTGGGGGGTACATTCCCTTGTTGCACCATAGGATTACGGCTAGGAGAACTGACAGGCTGTTGAAATCCCTGGGGAAGTGTGCTACTCTGGGGAGGCCTTGGTCCCATCTGCTGCTGTGTTTGGTTAACTGTTGGAGATGATGCAGGAGATCCCTGCTGGAAGGAGGAGGGAGAGGAAGCAGGAGACTTGCTGGTCAGGTGGGGTTGCTGTAGTGGTGTAGGAACCCGTGAGGGCCCTCCCTGAAGTGTTTTCATTTGAGGAGCAGTAAATTGGCCAGAACTGCTCATTTGGGGAAAGTTTGAGTGAGCCTGGGAAGCTTGCTGGCTTCCAAAAGGATATGGAGGTGGAGGGTGGGTAGGAGTTTGTACTGTTGCTAAAGATGGTCTTGCTTGAAGTTGCTGCTGCATTTGTCCAGGCAATGGGGCCTTTTTCCATCCCTGGTTTACTGTCAATGTACCCAATGCTCCCTGGGTTGGAGGAGGCTGAAGTGCTCCAGAAGGAAGCTGATTCCAGCCAGGGGGAACTGGAACCTGTGCTGGTGAAGTAAATGAAGGTCGAATACCCTGCTGTGGCTGCTGATGTGGCTGGGGAGGACGTGTCTGCAACTGTGGCTGTTGCTGTAGTTGCTGAAAGTTGGCCGAGTTCATTTGCCTGTTTACAGGAACTGATTGCATTGAATGGAGCTGCGGAGCTAAAGATCCAGATGGATGATTTTGCTGCTGGATATTTAGCCCAGATAAGAGTGGGTCCATTGCATCTATTAAAATAGCAAAAAGAGTAAAAAAAAATAAGTAACCTACTGCAGACAAAAACCACCAAAAACCAAGAAAGGGTAAATTGCTTGCTTGCATTTGCTCTCTCTGCTGACACCGAGGTCAAACAAAAATACACACTCCAGTGTTCCGATTTCTCCAAGATATAGAACAGGTAATGCTCTAAAAAAGTTTTCAGAATTTCTGGGAACCCTAGGAAGCTAGGTTACATGAGTTTATAACCTCCACAATAGAACACGATAGCTCCAAAGCACTTGTTCCTACAGACAAATGCACGTCCTCTATGCACTCATTAGGGCCAATATTCCTACCCGCTAAAAGAGTGGTATAATGAGGAATTAAGACAGTATCATAAACTAGCATTCCAAAAAGAAAATGCTGCAAGTGTTCTTTTCATCTACAAATTCTGCAGAGAGTTCAAAAAGTTGGTAAGTGTTACCATTGTCTTATGAAGGGACAAGTCATAACCCATCACTTCTTCAGCAGTCCCAGATACAAATAGCTTGTACTGGTAGAATCGGGAACCTCTGAACATAACCTCCCTCACCCCCCCAACCTCAAACTTCTAGTTTATTTACTCCTCTGGAAAAGCTCAATCTGGTGCATTTCTTTCTGACTGAACACACCTGCCTCATTCAACCAATCCTTTTCTTAACTTCATCTAAACGTAAAGCTCAGTCATTGTGTAAGTTCACTGCAGTAGAATAAGCTCCTCAAAGGCACTGTATTATACTATGAAGTACCAATGACAATACCGGCAAATCACAACACTTCTACTGCAAAAAGGTACTGCCACTGCTCAATGCCTCTGAAAAAAACCCCAAACAAATAACCTGGTGACTTCTTTAGACACCTAAGCTATTCAGATAGCAGCAACATCCTAGCGTGGAATCACAGAAAGCAGGTCCAGAAATCCTAGCGTGGAATCACAGAAAGTAGGTCCAGAAGGGACCTAAAAAAGGTGACTGCCTAAAAACAGGATCAAACACACCTACACCTTTCCTGGCAGACATCTGCATGTGCTTGTCTTCCTTCAGCCAAGTCCCTCTTCTGAAAGATATGTAGTACAATAGACCAAAGCAGACACACCTGTACAATCAAAAATTCATCCTTTTGATAATCTCAGAAATGAGACTGTGAATGAACAGCAAATAAAGGCGTTATTCCAGCACCTGAGGTGCAGATAAGCTCTTGGTCATTAAAACAAAAAAACAAAACAAAAAAAGGCAAGCTTTTCTTAACAATTACAAAGCTTTTCAAAAGAAGAAATTACCAGATTATGATTTTTTTGTTCGTTTTTGTTTTTTTCCCCCCCACATAAGGGGCAACTACCAGAAAAGGCATTCACTTATGAGTCCACTCTCAAGCCTGTCAGCTGGGGGGGAAAAAAAAAAAAAAAAAAAAGGAAGGAAAAAAAAAAAGAAGAAAAATTCAAGAACATCTTCAGATAAAGGTCAGCGCTACAACTAAATTTTACTACCTGGCTGTGAGGAAGGTCGAGGTGTTCTTGGCTGCAGCTCAGTACTAGCACCACTTGCCACCATAGAGGACTGTACATTTCCACTCTGGGACATCATGACGGCTGCAGCATTGCTCATTCTTATTAAACCTTAAAAAAAAAAGAAAAAAAAGAAAAAATAAGTTATTGTTAATTCTTGCCAATGTTACATAGACAGGAGATAAAAATTTTATTTGTTAAAAAAATCATCTCTTTAGACTTTAAGAACTGTTCCTCCAAAACATGGATCTCTGCCTAGAGCTTAGATTCTCTGGTACAGAATAAACAAGTTACGGTTAAACTGAAGCTTTTCCTAAAGGCACTAGTAGGATCCCTCTCCTCTCCTCAGTTATCTATTCTCACAAAATTCACAAAGTAGTTTTTCTTTTAGGACCTCCTTTCATGAGGCAGTAGTTAAAGTGGTTAACAAGTACTAGAGTTATTTGTGAAGCTGGGAAAGGAAGACAAAAAAAACCCAGCACAGTCATGCAAATCCAGGTTTAAAAAAAGTCCTAAGTTACAATGGGCACTCATAACACCACTGATGACATGATTTAATGGTAATATGAGAAAGCTTTATACTGGAGACTGATACCAGAGTGATGAACATTTATGTACAAAGTAGATTAAATAAGAGTGCTCAAAGGTGAAAACTCGACAAATTTTAAAAACTAATTCACAGATAACTATCTTACTGAAACTTTCATTCAGCGATCACATAGTTTCTTATCTGTGACTTTTGTACTTTTACCAAGTAGTTCTGTCATAAAGCTAGAACAGAAATAAAATTGTGACTTCAACTCCTTAATTCAATACTGAAGAAAAAAAGATAACCCTTTCATACTTTTAGAGTAGGTGAATAATTAATATATTCTCCTCTTATTTTTTGTATTCATATATGTTTTGCTAAATTGCTGATGAGAGGTAGAAGGTAAAAGGACATGATAATCAAGTTGCAAGCCAGCGGCAAAACATAGCCAATATGTGGGATCTGAGTTCTGCAAAATTCCATCTTAATTTTTGCAGCCGATATACCTTTCCTGTATGGCAAAATTTCTTAAATTTAACACGTTAGCTTGACATGTTTCCCTTCGCAAGGCATCAAATTCAATCTTTCTGCAGGATGAAGCTGAAGTAAAGTAGCTCCAAAGAACCATCAGTGACAAGCAGAGACTGGAGGCTGTCCTGTTTTCCAAAACCCACCACATCCACGGAGGAATTAGGAGTGGGAAATCAAATCCATTGTTCTTAAAAAAGAGACAGAATCCCTACAGTAGGAGAACCTTTAAAAAGGCTATAGAAGGAAACACTACCTACACATTAATTCTTTGAGGCTTTAGTCCCATGTCTGACTTGTCTCTAAAGTCTTCAAGTGACAAGTTTGTATCGAAGTTACACATGTACTAAGGCTTTGCAAAATCTGACACTAGGGAGTAATTGAGGTGTTGTGTAAGAGAAAAAATTCATCACTTCGTTTATACAGGCTGCTATTTTGTAGAATGTTAACCTGTTGGAAAGTGGGCAGGAAATGATCACCACACAGAAGAGCAGAGCAGCCATTTTCAAAGAAAAAGTTTCTTTAAATGTTTTACATTCTTGGTTGATTTAACTACTGTTTAATCATATTTCTCTTCTAAAGAGGTAAAACATCCTTTTCATTTATTCCTATAAACAGCCACACACGTATCTTAAATTATTCTGTCAAAAAAGGCTCCTAGTTTTCCAATTGCATCAAATCCTATATACTGAGATACTAAATAGTTTGCTTTGCCTTACGATTCAGCTATGAAAATGAATTACAAAGTAGTTTTCTTTTAGCTCTTTATAAGTCTAAGGACTTCTGTAATTAAAAAATTACTTATCATGAACATAAGCACACTGTTCTCAATGTTCAAAAAGTGTATGATGATTGAATAAGATCAGACCTCAAAAGCTTACTAAAAAATAAAAATAGAGACTAATAGTAATGACAGTGTCCTGTCCTTCCCCTAATTATAAGGGATTTCAAGTAAAGTAGATTATTATTGTACAGTGAATGCTTATGTTCTTTTTCATAAAGATGGCCAAACACAAAACTGCTGTGATAATCTGTGAATGTTTCAAAATGAACTCACTTTAGTAGGCTCACATGATTTTTACAGCCTTTGTGTAAGAAAAAACATATATACACACACACACACGTATATAAACAAACATCTCTCTCTCTCTCTATATATATATATATGTATATTCATATGTATGTATCAGATGTTTGCAGAAAGATATGCAGCCAACCATTTACCTTATGTGATATGGAACATTGTTTGACAGTACAGAAACAAGAGCAGACACAAATTAAAATGACAATTATGCCACTGCTAACAATAGTTATTATAAGCAGTAAGATTCTACGATCAGCTTAGTTACAGATTCCAAAGTGTATAAAGCTGAACAATTAAAAAATGGAACTTACCTTGGCCCCCTTGCATGGGAAATCCTGTTTCCATCCGTACAGAACTGTTTGCTCCCAGGGGCCCATTGATTCGGACATCTTGGCTTCTATTTTGAGCTAAAGCTAAATTGATAGCACCTTCCCCTAAAGGTAATAAACAATTGGGGAACTGAATAATATTCAGGATAGGAGAATAGAGACATTTTCAAAGTGACATTTAAAAAGATGTCAAAATAGAAAGGCCAAATTTTACCAAAAAAAATATAGACTTTAGAAGAGAAACACAGTTATGCATCACATTACTCTTCCTTCTGGATTACAGTTTTAAGAAGAACAATCATCACGACAAGCATTAAATGACCTCAGTTTCATTCTGAACTTGAAAAAGTATCCAGGGTGGGATTTTAATTGTGAAATCCACTGAAAACGTGCTTTTAAGAAAATTTCATATCAAAAAATTGGGAAAAAAGCTTAGGGTTCATTTTCCTAATGACACTCAAAAAAGATGCAGGAGGTTTCTTCACGATCAGAGCATTTCCAGCTATCATTTCTATCACTACACATATTCTTGAGAGAATAAAACCATTGCTTTGACCTACCTTTTCACTAAAGTCATTTTCCAAAGGACTAAGTTAGGTAGGAATTTTGCGACATTAACCAAATACACAAAATCTTGTATTGTCTATATTTAAATTTTAGTATATCCAGAGCTTAGTATCTTTAGAAACAAGTAAGATGTGAAATACCTTCAATCTGAACTGAGAGAATTCCCAGATCACGAAGCTGTTGGTTATTATTCTGAGCCAAAATTCGCAGCCGCTCTGCAGCTTCACGGGGTATATTAAACGTAACACGTACGCTGTTCCAAGGTTCTATCTTCTGCAGTTTTAACTTGCTGGATTCTTAAAAGGAAAACAGTCAGAATCAGGGTCACTGCAAAGTCAGTTTTCAAAAAAGTACGATGAGACAACTTGGTTTAAAAAAAAAAAAAAAAAAAAAAGCACAAATGAAAAGACCAAGACAATTATTTGTCTTTGAAAACATCAATGGTTAATCTCAGAGACAGGAGAGTTCTCCAGCACCGATGTACAGCCAATCACTTCAGTTATTTCTCAGAAATTAGCAACATAAGAACTTCCCAACAGATATCCAATATTCCACAGCCAACACAATCACTTGATAAGATTACTCAGAAATTGAAATATTCTGAGTAGTGGATAAACTACTTTGAAAAGACATGTGAAAACCTAATAAAGCAGATTTTGTAAATTTGTTAGTATACCAGATAGATATGTGGGAAAAAAATGAATACAAGAATGAAATCCTCCTTCTTGAAATATCTCTGCAAGAAGAAACTTGTGAAACCATCTTTTTGTAGAAGGCCAGTAAAATAGAGTCATGATGGTACTTCATTAACTCCTACCATATTATTTAGATTTTTTTTTTTTGATAGGTATATTCAACCCACTGTAAAATATTTTGCATGACTTTTTAATATGCTTTTAGTTGAAGGCATTGTGAAAACTTATGCTACATATGAGCGTCTCTTAGTAGACCAGTTGTTTTCGAGGTAAAAGGTAGGAGTAAGCAAAAAGGTAAGCCAGTTGTGCTGGACATATTTTGGTTAGGTATCAATTCAGATAAATATTGCTATGAAACGCATTTAAGAATGATTTCAAAAACCATTCCTAATACAGGTTTAAAAACTTCCAGTTTTCAGCTTTTTGAAAAGAAAGTCTTTTTGAAAACAGTAAATTTTGGCCCAAATTTTAACCATCCAATTCTTCCACAGTAACACCAGACACTTTGTTTACTATTTGCTTCTGAATAGTGTATCATTTAAGAATGGCAATAACTCATCCCGGTCTAGGAAAATCTTGTCCTTATCCAACGCAAGGAGTCCCTCTTGCTGTCTATAAATACTTTTTTGGTTGGAAGGGCGACAGGGCTAGTTTAAAGTCTTCTCACATCCAGACACAAAGAACTGAGTCTTCATATCTTTCAGCAGTCCTATATTTAATCTTATTAATGGCTCAATTTTTTAGATCTAAGAACTGTACTGTCAGTTTCAGTATTTCTAGATCCGAGCTTCTCTTCTTGTTTTTCAAACATTGTCTTGGGTAAGTCTAAAAACAATGTACGTTATAAACCCTACGTTCTGCACATCCCATTTTGCTCTGAATCAGTCTAAGTAAATTGTCACGTTGATCATTTTCAGACTAACTTGGCATTGATTTAGAATTCTGTTTTCTGTTTCTCAACTGAGGTTCGAAATGATGTTCATTAACCCTACCATTAATATTTGTAACAAACAGTATGAAGATGCCTCCATTTAACAAAGGCAACTCCACAGAGATACAGATTGAATTTGCTTCCATACAAGTACCATGCAAGTCAACTATGGTGTCAACGCATATCTTTTTACATCAGTAAGTATCTGTTAGTTTTATGTCTTTGGGCAAGTATTTATAACATACAACTCAAACCAGCTAGATTTTTTTGGAGTATTTTTGTCTTATTCCAGCTTTATCTCCCCTGAGAGATAATGGCAAGGACCCCAATAAACAAAGCCAGATACAACTAAATTTGCACAAGGTGGAAAGAAAAGAACAAAGTGATATAGAAATTTGACTTGCTTAGGGAGGAGTCATAGATAATTTTTCTGAAATTAAAAGGTTCTTTTCATTATTGAACAACAAACAATGCAACAAACATTTTAAAATCTAAATCTAAAAAATTAGTTTCCCTTCAACACAAAAATTGCCTTTCTGAAAAGTGGATCCTTCACTGTACTGTGTGATTTCATAGTAAGAACAAGAAACAGAAGAGCAATTTGTTGGAATGGCAGCCTACAGTTATCAGTAAAGGCCTGGTTCGCAAACAGCAGAGAGTATCAGCAATTACATGGCTTTTTAGACTCCAATTACACAACATATTAAGCCAAGCCAGATCGGTGCTGCTGTGGTTCCACTATCCATTCCACTTCTGGTTATATGTTCTTATTACCTCACTTGAGGCAACACTCCTGGCTTTACTTGTTTCTGTAACAAACTATACTAAGGACAAGAAATTAAGCAGTTACCTTCCAGTTCATTAATATAAATCTGTCTTACAAGTGAACAGAGTGAGTGGCATTGCCATGGATACTGGCAGTGGGGAGGGAGCATATCATTGACCTAAGCACACTGACCCAAACCATCACAAGATTGTACCTTTACCAAACCAGGGTTGTCTATTAAAAAAAGGTTGTACTCGTGCAAGCAAGACTATGAATCCAAACTGCAACAATTAATCATTATAAGCCCTTTTTACAAGGATGCTGAGAGAGTTGACGGATACCCTTTTCCACATCTAGATGCACTTGTAAAAGACGTTACTTTCCCCAAAACTTGTCATCGCTGACTAGCTACAGATACCTGTCCCTAGACTTCGGCAGGCATGCGAGACAGTGGGAGAACAGTTCATAACCCCTCTTCAGACAAAAATCAGAGAGGTTAGGTGAATGCAGCAGCAAAGGGGCAGTAACATGCTGAACTAGCACAGTTATTTGAAAGTGAACGCATTCACAGATGAACTGCAGTGGTTTCAGCAGGATGGATTAGGTAGTAAAAAAACATCTCCTGTTTGGACAAGCCTAGTTTTACTTTTGTACAACAGAGCAGTATATAATAGAGGGAAATGAAAAGAGAAAAAACAAGTAAAACATGGGAACCAAACAGGAATAAATTAATTCAGTAATGAAATCATAGTCTCAAATGATAATATAACTACTGAAATTTGTACTCTGTGCCTCCCTAGAACAGCTCCCAAATTCAGTAAGAATAACCCAAACAAATCCGTTATAACCTAAGTAACTTCAGAATAATGTAAACTGTTTCTCTGTACAAACATCCTGATTACATAATTAGATATTTTGAGGACAGTTGAAAAGTGACAAGAAAGTACATTACCCATGTGTAAAAGGCCAGGTACATTCTCCAATATGATACTTAGTTTCTGTTCAAAGTCTCTATCATCTATATTTCCTTTAAAAGCTACAAAGATTGTGGAATCTTCAGGAGCAGTCTCCTGTTTCAGTTCATCTTCTTCCAGTCCTGAATCAAAATCCACCTCCAAGTCTTCCATAGTTGAGGAGTACAAGTAGGCACATGTATCTTTTAAGTTAGGTAGATCCTCCAAAACCATTGTTTCCAACAATGCAAGCCAGTCAGATGTTAAGAACATGCTTTGAAGGCAAAAAAAAAAAAAAAAAAAAACAGTAAGTACAGTGTACAAGTACATTAACAACTACATTTAAAGGCAAGCCAAAATTATCGTCAAAAAACCTACCAGACGACCCAATACCAGCATCTTTGAGACAAACAGTACGATGTTGAAAACTGTAGCCATTGCAATATCCAAGCTGTTGGTCCACTAGAACAAAAAGTTGTTTCCTGACAGAATACTCCTACACTCAATTTGAAGAAGTTTCCAGTTGACCTAAAAGATAGCTGGTTATAAGGGGGAGAGGGGAAGAGAAAAATCAGTTACACTCACCTCCATATCATACGCAGGACAAGCAAGCACCCAGTATCGATTCTACAATGCCCAATTGCCAAGAAATTGTAAACTTCACAGCAATACTTTAACTATAGAAAAGATAGGAGAATAGAAAGATAGGAGGAACCCCCCCCAAATTTAATTTTAGGGGCTACAGATGTAATGGGCACTTCTTTATCCAGAAAAGCTGTAGGAAAGCCACAGCACATTCTTACTAGGACAAATTTAGCATTTGACAAGTACTTTACTCACATTCAAGGAACTCTTAAGTATTCTTCTTTGTTTTCTATGACTTCTTTGCATACTGCTTTTGTAAAAATTTAAGTGTTTTCAGCTGCTTAAACATATTACAACCTGAAATTCGTTCCCTCTATGCTCACAAGCACCCACTCTATACACGCCTACAGAGTTTAGATATGAATGAATTCAGTAAATCGAGTCACGCACTTGAATTTTACTTTATGAAGTTTCTAGATCTTGCAATAATTTTAGTTAACATCATTATAATTATCTAGGCTGTTATCTGTACAGAAGGACTCCCATACCTACAGTGAACAATATCGATGTTTGGTCAAGGTACACATTTTTCACTTCAACACAAGCTGGAACAACACTACCGGACAAATTTCTCTATGTTAGACAGAGAGCCTTCCATCTAGAGTCTCACATACAATGCTTTCTAAATATTAGTGAAAGAATTAAAACCATCTACACCAAGAGTTAAAGCTGATATCAAAATGAAAAAAGGGACCCATTCCTGACCAACACTGTCAAAACCAAATGAGTTTAATGGCCAAGTTTATCAGGTTCTCATAATTCTAAAGCTACCAGGGTATTCAGAATGATCCACCAAAAATCTTAGTTCAGAATGAATTGCAGACAGTAGCAAGAAAAAAGTCTTTTTTTATTTTTAATGATAACTACATTAGAAAAGCTTAGATTCAGCTCTATGCCATTTTCATACTCGCTTAACATTGCTGAAGGGACAATATTACAAACGAATAAACGAGCACTTGGAAGTCAAAGAATTTCCCCAGTTTTAGGTCATCTCTCTACGCACACACTTACTACAGAGTAATTTTACAAAATTAGATTTTTTTTTTCTTCCTTGCAACCCTACGTCATAGGAAATATAGTTGCTTACTCATTGATGCCATCTAATCTATTTTACATATAGGTGCCCTCCGCATACTGTGCGACACCCAGTCTTCTTTCTTGAACACTATTCAAATCTCAGATTTTAAACAAAGTTAACTTTGTACCACAAGCTTTTCTACAGGCATGCAAGAGAAAGCAAGTAAAAACGTTTCAAAGAGTCACCGATTTATTTTCCCAGTGCTTTCATAAGTTACCTATTATTATCCTAGACATTTTAAAGAGGAGTAACTGAGACAATAAACAGATATAGAGACAATACCAGGCGAATACCAAGACAATTAAAACTTGTTTTTCCTTCCAGACTACTTGGTAGTACCAAGGGCTTAGCATCCCCATTAAGTCAAAGAACACAGTTTCAAGCCAGGTGCCCAGAAAGTGAGAAAGACAAATTATTAATTATCTGTGAAAAGTCGATTGAATTGATTTTCACACAGAAGTTGCTGGGCAGCGGGTGGCCTGGTTATCCTAATCATGAGATAATTCTTTCTCTTTTTGCATACCCTATCTCATTCATTACACATACAGTAACATCAGGAAGAAATGAACTTGGGAGTCCTACACAAATAATTTCTTTAGAGCACAGAGCACAGCCATCCTATGCACTGAATAACGTCAGTGTCCTGTGAAATACTATAAACTATTTTGAAAAAGGTTAAATAAAAAAGTACTTCTCTAAAAATCTTGAGTAAATTTTCCAGGGAAAGAAGTCTTTGTTCAATATACTGACTCTTAAGGGTTGAAAAAGCACAATTATCTGAAGGGGAGCAGGGTGTTCTGTTTCCAGCAGGAAACATGGAGTATTTCTGACAATTTCTAACAGACGCAAAAAAAAGTCTCTCTCTCTCTCTCTCTCTCTCTCGCAAAAACACAAACCTTTCAAACCTTCTTTGAACTAGCAAACATAAAAATAAAACTTAAGTTCTCCTCTTTGCGTGTCATGGTCAATAAAATAAGAAAACAGGAATGTCTCCAGGGTAATTGAAAAGAAACAGGCACACAGGAAGCTTGATGGACTTGGATTCACTTTTTACACCATTCATTCATGATAACTGTTAAAATCAAGTTTTCCTTCAATTGAACAGATGAGTCCAAAAGAGTCATTTTCTCCATGATAGAGCAGAGGATCCACAGGCTACTTAAACTGCAGATTTAAAATCTTCATGAAAATGCTGCAACTTAGACTGGAATCCACCATTCTCATCGCAACGTGCTCAAATCTGACAAGATTTGTTAAAAATTATAGTAGCATCATAGACAAACCACCTCATGCATGTTATTAAAATAGAGGTTGCTAAGTCCCAGTTATCACAGGGCTTGTTTCATTTGATCCAGAAAATCATATAGCTGCAAGGAAAGCTTCAGTTAAGGAAAAAAAAAAAAAAACCACATACTGGATGGCGTTTTAAATTTTACTTTCTGGATAAGGGCAATAAGTTTAGGCTTGTAGTTGAAGCGCCCTTCTCCCCGAGCCATTACACGCCTCAAGGATGTTTTTTATACCCTTCTTTCTTCTCTCCCTCTTAAATACAGGGAGTTCAGCCCATTCCTATATTCAGGTACAATTTATCTTGACTATGACAACAGGAAGTAATCATTTGCAAAGTCATCTCCTATAGACAGGACACTGCATGTCTTCCATTTCAGAACCAAATGAATCCCAGCTGCCTTCTCTGTACTAACAAATTTTATAATCTCCTGCTTACAAGGTTGACTTCCATAAATCAAACGTCAGCACGTGACCATAATTAACATGTACTTCATGCAACACTCTTCTATATAAACACAGAAACCTTTATGCATAAAGACATACATGTAAAACTGTGGTCATTCAATAATTTCTATGAACTAGATTATTTTTTTCAGTGGGCTAAGACAGTATTGTCAATGAGTAAAAATCATACCTGAATTAATCTACATAATTCTGTCTTTTCTGTTCAAAGAATAAATATGGCCTCCTTCCTGCCATTCCATGCTTTGTTTCAGAGTTTCCAATTTAGTATTTCCCATTACAAAATTGTTTCTGGAGACGGACAGTAAGCCCAGTGCTATTATATGGCAATCATTTACACAGAAACACAGTCTGGGACAGGCTACAGTAACATGAAAAATGCCTTATGCTTATTTATTATAAAGCTGGCTTCATTTAGTGAAGTCTAATTATTAAAACCGCACAATTGAAGTAAGAGAGCTTGAGATAAGTAGCTAGATAACAGACTAATAACCAAAACGTTGGTAATTATCAAAGGACTAAAAACGGTCTACACACCCACAGTATACTATAGGGGTAGAGGGTGGCAGGGGGAAAGAACACAAGGACTGAAGCATCCAAGCCTTAAAATAGAGAGTCCACACTGGGCTACTAGTAACTGCTGCTTGTGTGTATGCTTAGCATACGGATAAAATGGTTAACCAATTAAAACGTGCAAGACTGAGACCATCCAAAGGTAGAACACACGATACGATACAGACAAGCCACAGTCTAGATTTGGGCTGATGGACAGCTGGGTCCTGCTGCACACCACTGGGGCCCCAGAACGCAGTGTTATGTTTGTTCCCCTTGCAAAAAGCCCTGAAAAGGGAAGCCTTCATGATAAGTCCAGTGTCACATGACTGGACAAAACTGAGTAAATCCAGTTGGTTCTCTGGAAGAGATGGGATTAGAATATAATCTGAAACAGCCAGTGGTAGTTAAACGGTGAGCAGCTGAACATTGCAAAGCCAGAAGGCTTTGGACTGCCAGCACTGCAGATGGGATTAGTGATTTCTGGAAAAATCAATCAACCAACCAACCCACCCACCCACTCAGTATCTTGGTATTCTCATCCCAAGATCAGCTCATCTGATCCAAACTCAAGGTCATGCCATTTGGGTCACAGCAACTTGTTTGTTAAGAAGAACTTGGATCCTGTCTTGCATTGCTTTCTTCCCATTATTGCACTACAGGAAGCAAGTAAATTAAAATTAGGCTTAGTCCAATGCTCTTCCGAGGTTTTCTGACACAGTCTATTGATTCACAAGCTTTTTATATATTCCTGTCAACTCAGAATAAACATTTTCACAACTGATGTCACAACAGGACATACACCCCCTCAGAGCAAATATGCCGGGAGCCCAAATAGATAAAAGTACTAGAATCGTGCTCCACCCCTGAAGTAAGTACTCTTCCAAACTACACAATGGGTTGGAAAGCATAAAAGTTGTCTCTTCACAAACAGTGAAATAATCAAAAGGAACGATGAGCTCCTGTCCTTCATTAGCAAATGCTAGAAGCTAACACTGAGTGGAGATCCTCATCCTTACACTGGCAATTATCTAAAGCAGCTTAAACAGGGAACAGAATAGAAAAATCAGTTCAGAAATGAGACTACAGTCAAGCCCCTTGGAGAACCCAGAATTAAGAGTGAGGAGAAAGTATCTGATAGCAGCAAACAGTGACATTTTCTCAAAGAGGCAGAGCACTCCTTGCTTCTTCATTGAATAATGTTTTTTAAAGCAGTTTAACAGGAATAAATTGGGAAAAAGCATGTCATGCATAAGACAACTGAAAATGTGCTTATTTCCTTTGTTTTCAGTGCCAATGAGAGAATAGTTAAAGGTATTTGTAAGCTTTTTAGGATGGGGATGGATGAGGTTTATCATTGCCATAATTCTGTTGAAGATGGCTTGCTTTTAATACATAATACATACATGCACAGAAGCATACTTTTAAAGTGTACTAGCTATAAAACTTAAGTATACTCAGACCGTAACACTTTCTCTACTGCAAATTTGTTAACAATATATCACCCTCTGCCTACTCTTTCAAGGTTTCTTCATATCTAGCATAGTGGTCTCAGAGCTTGTTAAATATGAGCAGTTAATAAATTATATATATATATATATATATACACACACAACCAACTTATGATAGAGAGATTAAAATTACATCATTGTTTTGGGCACAAATACCATAAAAAGACTAAAGACTTTTAAACAAACTGCAGATAAGTGCCTCACTGTTACATGCATAGATTAAATGGGGTTAAGAATCAATGATTTAATGTAAAAGAATACCTAAAAATAAACCTAAGCATGTAGCAAAATTACCTTCGAAAAAAACTTACCTAGCAGTACTTCCAGTAATTTAGAACTTACTGAATTTCAAACTCTGGCATTAAAGATCGATAACATCATGAAAGCAGCCCAACTCACCCCTTTGGATGGAAGGTCTGAGAACAGCTACAAGCGTTACGTCGATCACTAGTTACTCTGCATGGCAGACTGAAAAGTCAGCTCTAGAGACAGCACAGCCCTGCCCTGCCCTTCAAACAAACAAACAAAAATTAAAGGCAAGAACCTGTTAGTTGGGCAGTTCAGATGGGAATATATAAGAACAAGAGATATCCAAATGCATCACATATTTCTTTTACCTACCCAAATTAATTCCACAACTTCAGTCTTACGTCATGCAACAGCTCTTCAATTAATTCCAGATTGGCAAACATTGTTAAACAGTAACTCCCAGAAATTTAATCCTGAAAGAAAAACATCATGTTTCATCAGACAAACCAGGTCTACAACGATTCAAAATAACAAAAATATTGAATAAAATACAGTGAATATACTGATTTTTTAATACAGTTTTGCAGCAAAATCCACCATCCAGTGTTTTTTTTTTTTTTTTAGTCTTAACACTTCTGAATGCAATTAATCTTTTCTAATAATTTCTCTAAAAGAGAAATTGGCACAACTAGGATGCAATTCACCTCAGTTTAAACTAGCAGCCTAAAACGGCTCAGGTTAATTTCGCTCTGGAAACACTCATTTCTCTCCAGTCACTATGAGTCTACATAGCTACCTCAGACATGGTCACTGGAGATACTGAACATAAGGAGTGGGGAATCCATCCCCAGAATCTGCTCCTGTTCATAGGCTCAATAAGTTGCAGGCAAACCTTTCAGGGTAATGAAAACACAGCAGTAAAACTAATGGCTTCAGCAGAAACAAAACACCTCCTCCTCAATAAATTTTTATATTAACATCACAACGCTGTTTTTCAAGGAAATTTGCTGCCTACATGCAAAACTGCTCATCAGCTACAAAGTGGGGGAGGTGACCCCGAAAAACAAACTGCAGAAGCAGAAGAGGGGACAACATTCAAACACAAAAGCTGAAATTTGTTATCTTCTATCTAGATGACAAGGTGAAAACCCTGTAAAAGGCTCAGTATTGTGCCACGGTCTTTGCACTTCTGCCAGCCCAACAACTAGAAGGGAATTAACAGGATTCCCATTAAACCACTCCAAGGTAGGCTACTGGACTGTAGCACTTCTTTCATACATGATCCATAGCACTCCAAAAGTCATTTAACATTTTTCTGCCTCTGCATATTTAGAAATACAAGAAGTTACCATTGCAATTCAAGAAGTGTAGTGCAAAGTGTTAGTTCTGAGTGGCAAAAATGTAAGTAATACCTCCACAGTTTCTAGTTACATTGAAAAATATGCAAACCTTTCTAGGTCTGATGTCCAGACGACTGGACACCAAGCTGATGAGCAAAAAAAAAAAAACAGCAAAAAAAAAAAAGCTTTCAGCTGAAATAGGAAATTTTAATAACCTTTATTAATTTAGACCAAAACTAAAAACGTTTTCCACATTCTACAGTAGATAATAAGAGTTGTAATTTTTCAAACTTTTTATAAAATGATATTTTATTGACTATTTAAGACTGCCTGAAATTGAGTCATTTAACAAACCAGAAGCCATGCTAAGAGTTAACGCGGAAGGAGAGTCTTTACTAACATAGTAAGCGAAAATTTTAAGAAGGCCTCAGAAACAACAGAGATCAGCATGCATTCAAGCTTTAAGTGCCCTAGAAAGGCAGGGATAAGAGTCAATATTTGGCAGAAGAGCGGTGAACTGGAGGAGAAAAATCATCTGAACTCCTTAGTGCAAGGAAATGAGATGCTTTTCGTTCCTCCAGTTCTCCCTTTTGAGAGGATAAATGATTCTCCCTCATCTCCGGTTCAGAGAAAGAAGATGGTTTACAGACACCAAATTGCTCCAGAGAAAGAAAGAACTGGGACAGATGGGCTGTCCTACAGGACAGTTTGCTCAAGCTATGGGAGGAACGATTAACTGTTGCTGTTATCATTCCCCTTGAATACATAAGCCAGTATCAAATCTGGTTAAGGCAGCTAACTGATCAAAGTTGGTTTATTAAAACAAGCTACGTGATGGAGACCGTGGAAATGCCTAGAGTGAATGTATACTGTAGCAGATACCCAAGAATCCATAAAAGCAGTCCTTTGAAGTGTTCCATCTACAGAAAAAGTTTCAGTCAGATCTCATACTTCCTTACATGTCCCATTAACCAAGGAAAATAAGTCTACAGGAAACCAGGCCTCATGCATTCTGATACAGAATTACTTCTGTTCATATTATTCTGCTCGTTTCCCACAGCCATGAAGCATAAAATGTCTAAAAAACAATGGTTTCTGAGAATTAGGAAGTGACAGCTTGTTACAATGCATATGGCCTTTTGCATATGATAACTGGATGCATTTTGATAGCATATTGTTTAATGGAGTATTAGTCTGTTAAAGTTTCATAAACTTCGCTAAAACTCCACAACTCATGCTAAGTCACACTGGTGGACGCAACTCTATCCGAGCCACTAACTTTATTTGAATGAAAGCTGACTGACTTGACCAGCGTTACTTAAAAAATAAAGAGGCGAGATTTCAACTCCAGAACAAGTTGTAACTGCAGTAAGTTAGCTCTGTAAAAAAATACTCACACTTTCAGGAGTTCAGATGCTAATAAAAAAAAAAAAAGGCTCCCAGTCTTCTCCCTAAGTCACATGTTAACTCATTATCACCATTATTCTTGGAAGCTGTACTCTACACAATGTAATACCTGATCAATGAATTATCATTAGCTGAATTATTAAATTCACATAGAAGGATATTTCTATTTGGAAAAAATATATGATAGCTTGTAACAGATGAAAATTAATACTACAACAGAGCTTTGCAGTACATAATTTTTCATTCAGATCCATCAGTGCAATCAGTGAACAAGTAAAATGAGAAGGTACTTAAGATTAGATGCATCTTGACAAGAAACTGTTTTATCTTGGTTTTCCAAAGGCCATAAAAAAATCATTTTCAAGTAGCAATCTATTCATTGTGTGTGTTGTGACAAGTTTTTTACCTGAAGTTGAATTTAACCACAACTGAACCAGTCTGGGCTGTCATACTGCACCGGTACTCCTCTACCAGTAAAGCCTCACTGAAGTTCATAAATGCAAATGTAACAAGATCAGGTATTCTTTTGATTACAAGTTCTCAAGTTTCAGTTTGACTGAAAACTCTACCTCTTGTTTATTGCATTTTCTTTCTTAGGCATGTCACAAAAGACTATGAAATTTCACTAAGGTCTATGAAATTCTAAATGTTTTAAAGTACGAAGAAAAATTTTAAGTGACCTCAAACAGCTTAAAAGTAATTCCTTTGAGAGTAGTGTACCTAATGTCAAGGAGAAAATTTCCCCAGTCAAAAAACAAATAAACAAATAAACACACTTCTTAAATGAATACTAAGATGCATGTATTGCTTCTGTTAAAATCAAGATTGTTCTGAGGTCCTCCTGACTGTATAAGAAACCTGCAGTATATTTTCTGTCTGTCCACGCTCTTGGCAGGATGAAATTACAAAAGTCTTTTTTATTGTCACTACTGCTATAAAGAACCACATAGTCAACCTGGTACTTTCGGGTAAACCTATTACGCACAGAGCTACATAGGAATTCATTCATGTGGGAATGGGAAGGGCATCCCAAAAAAACCCTTAGAAGGGACACACCCCCATGCAGCAACCAAAACATGAGATGTTATTTTTGTTCAGTATTTCTCTTAAATGGTCCTTATCCAAGAAGACCGGTAATGCTTTTGCCTCAGGAGGTTCAACACGTACTGCCGTAGTCCCGAGAATACAATTGCTGACTCCTTACTTTCTCTGAAAAAGTCAACAGAGACCCATCAGAATTACCATTTTGGGTCCTGTATCTCATCTCCCATGTGCTCTCTGCTCACTGGCTGGAAACCACTGTATTATACAACCTAAAATTTTCAATGTATCAGGAAGTTACAAGGCAGAATTAATTCTTCGCTTTTTCCTTGCATCACTCATCAAGATGGGAAGCTTGGGAGAATGTGCCTGCGCACACCTATGCAGAACACAGAAGCCTACATTTAATCCAATCTCTGCAAGTACTACCCAGCCACCATTATGAGCAATGGAATCTCATACCAGTTCAGCAGTCTTGGCATGTCATTTATTTAGTTAGTTTTTGAAAGAGTACCTTTAAAATTGTATTAACAAGAGAGAACTTACATAGCAGGCATCTGTCAGTGGAAGTAGTCTAGATCATTCCCTTTCAGACACTTTCCAAGACTACAAACTTAAAATTCAGACCCCCCCACACGCAAATCAATACAGGCAACTTTCTGTCCCAAACTATCAGTTTACTTAAAGACAAATGCATTTAGACAAGGCATCATTCTTCTATCTTTTCAATTTTTGTACAAATTCAACCCAAACCCCTATATAGGGCTATGCTTTGAGACTACTCATTCAAGCTTGTGAAGACGACAAAAGTCCTCTCAGTTCCAAAAAGGTGACAGTTCTTAAATGTTGTAGAGTCCACTAAGCACCTTCTTTCTTACCAGAGTTCTCAGACCAGTTACACTTTTTCCCTCCTATTAATTAGTCAGGAGACTAGACAATTAAGAGTTTCATGAGCTTGACACACCATCTAGAACCAAACCTTAGCATTCAGCTATCGATTTGTACAAACTAAGGAACATATCATGTGGCTCAAATGTTCAATTATTTAAAATATGTAGTTTCTTGCAAAAGAACACTAGTGATCTATTCTGGTGGTGACAGAAGAGTAGGTAACACTGGTAGAGTTAAACATCAAATAAAAGACAAGGTGACCATTCTCTTCGTAAAGCAAAGTTGGTAATCTAGCCAACAGATGGAAAATATCACACCTGGATTTGGTGATGCATCCTCTCTGCCTCAAGTTTGTGTTTGTCTAGAATTATTTTTTCTTTCCATTTCCTCCCCTTAACTTTTCCCATTCTCCATATTGTTTACCCCAATTTCCTCTCTAGCCCAACAAAAACGAGTTTATGCTTGAACACAATTTGTGCAATGCAAGACATTTTCAAGGTTAAGTGATGTTGTTCAGCGGTCTACGTATTAACAGACCTGTACTGTTTACCAGTACCATTTACTATACACTACAGGGTTTGTATTTCTCAATAGGGACCACATGATTTTGAAACAGACACCAACATCACGCCTTCTGCCTTTCAGAGGTATGCTAACGATATATACAACTTCATTATTCCCAATGCAATCAAACTGTTACAGCCATTTTAACTCCTTTATATCTTCAGTAGCAAATCTTTTGCCATTGTAAATCTTATAAATTCAGTGTGTCTATGTAACTTAACTGTGACTACAATTATCATCTAAAAGCAATCAACATAGTATTAGAAAATAATAAAATATACTGTAAAGCTGTTTAACAATTCAGTTATCAGTTTAAAGTATTCAACATCTGCAAGGGTATGCAATATCTGACGGTATTGTACTTAAGAAGACCAAAGAGCAATATTAAGATTGCTTATCAGAATTTAGTTCTATACCCCAATATTTTCAAGTATTCAAGCAACTGAAAAATTAAGACACGAATACTTAGTTTATGAATGTCTGGTTTTCCCAGGTTTCCCACACTAAAAAAAAAAAAAAAAAAAAAAAAGGATGCAGCCTTTTCTCTGCTAGAAGAGTGTAAAATAACAGCATCAGTTGGAAGCCTTTTGTAAACAACTCCTCCCTGCAAGTTCTACAGAAGAATAAGTCTTGATGGCCTTTTTTGAAAGATACAAAATTTACGTTCTTTGTGGTTGCTTTCTCATATGTGAAATACTGAAAGATACTTTTGTTTTATATCTGTAAAGAACTAGCCAGAAAGGCTGCAATGAAAAGTAATTGTGAAATAAGTATCAATATAAGAGGTACTGTCTTTCCTATAACTACAATTCAGATTAGCTTATTCACAGTTCAGTAAAGGTAGTAAGCCCAAACGTGCATGCATCTGGAAGGTGAGGGGTTATGAAGTGTTAAAGACAAAGCTCATAAACTAGAATTTGCAGCCAGCTTTCAAAACCAGAACAAGCAGAGTGACAGGAGAGCTGCCACTTCCCGTTTCCCCTGTTCCCTGAAGACATCAGAAGAAATCGGAACCCTCCGTTTTCTGAGATGTTCCAAAAAGCAAGTGAAATTCAGAAAAATGCAGAAGTCAAACCACGGGAATAAGATAAAAATACCTTTTTTATTACTATTTTAAAGAGATAAGGAAGAATGCAAACAAAAGTTTGCAATCAAAGAAACGTCAGTGCATCTTCACTGACATCCCCAAATGATGTCAGTGCCTGCATGAGCTCAGGGCACGGAAGTTAAAATAAAAGACCATGTCCTCAGTTAAAAAAATAAAGTTCCTGATAGCACTCTGACTGCTTTCTAGTATTAGCAAGAAAGACTTTCCTCCTCCAAGAAATAAAAGACTCTGGCACAGCACAGCAGAATCAGCCAGTTACCTCCTTTACCTTGGAGGGATCAGTCAGTCACAGGCCACAGCCAAAGGCAGACTATTACTTTTAGGTTTACACAGGTTACAGCAGCACAACAGCTGCAGGAAGAAGCCTTTGAGATCTAAGTGCAGGGAGAAACACGGCTACTTTTAAGGAATCCCACCTCCAGGAGCCACCTCCTGACGTGTGGCCGGTCCACCTAAGAGGCTGGAGGCCACGGACGCCGGCAGCGGGCTGACACGGCGGTCCGGACGTGACCGCGGGCCCGGCGCACAGCCTGCTCCGGCGAGGGCTCCCCGCCAGCACCGGGGAAGCAAGGCAGCTCCGCGCACCCGCACGCCACGGAGGCGGGCAGGGCCCCGGGCCGCGCTCCCCGCGCGGACGCTGCTCTCCAGACGAGCCGGCTGGGCAGCCCCGCTGGGGCACCCCGGAGCCTCCCGAGGCCGGGGCCTGCGCGTCCCCCCAGGCGCCCGGCACGGCCGCAGGCTGGGCTCGCCCGCACGCCACGGGGCGCCCCGGGCGCAGACCCCGCCGCGCGGGGGAGGCCGCCGCCGCCGCCGCCGCCGGGCCCGGCCCAGGCGCCGCGCCGCACCGCCGGCCCGCGCCCTCCCCGCGACGGGCTCGGCCTGCTCCCCGGGCCGCCGCCACTACCGGCCCTCTGACATTGCCGGGGCGCCGCTTCCGCTCCGCCGGCCTCTGTCAGCCCCGCGGCCGCGGCCTCGCGCTCCCGCCCGGCCCCGCCGGGGGCTGAGGGAGCCCCCCCCCGCGCCGCGCCGCGCCGCGCCGCGCCGCGCCGCGCCGGCCTCACCTGCCGCTGGTGCCGCTGGTGGCGGCCGCGGGGCCGCCGCCGTGCCCGCTCCGCGAGCGCGCGCGGGAGGGCGGGGGCCGCCTCGGCGAGCGGGGGCGCGCGGCCCCGCGACGGCAGCGGGCGAGGAACGGCCCGGGGGGGGGGGGGGGGCGGCCGAGCGAGGGGAGGGGGCGGGAGGTCGCCGTCGGCCCTGCCGAGCGCCCGGGACACCCACCCCGCAGGCCGGCCGCGGCTCCGCCTCCGCCACCGCCTCCGCGCGGGAACACGTGACCGGCCCCGCCCCGCGCCGCCAGCGCGCGCGTGCGTTGGAGCGGGCCGTGCGCGCGCCCGCGCCGCGGCGGGAGTGGGCGGGGCGCTCCGCGAGGCAGGCGCGCGTCGTCCGCCTGCCGAGGGCCTGCGGGCCGAGGGGGCGCGCACCCCTCCGCCCCGAGAGCCTGGGGGACGTGCCGGGCCCCCGCGAGGGGGATGCTGGTTTCCTCACCCGCAAGAGCCTGGGGGACGTGGTGGGCTCTTGCGAAGGGGGACGCTCGTCCTCTCACACTCGAGAGCCTGTGGGATATGCTGGGCCCCCTGCTAGGGGGACACTCTTCCCCTCACCGCTTGGGAGCTGGCGGGATATGCTCGACCCCCTGCAAAGGGGACACTCATCCTCTCCTCTCTGAGGCCTGGGGGGACATGCTGGGCCCTCACAAAAGGGACGCTCATCCTCTCCCCCTCCAGAGCCTTGGGGACATGCCAGGCCCCTGTGAGGGGGATGCTGGTCCCCTCACCCCCAAGAACCTGGGAGATGTGTTGCTCCCCCCCCCCCCATGCAGGGGTCGCTCTTCCCCTCACCCCTTGAGAGCCTGGGGGACATGCTGGGCCCCCTGCAAAGGGGACACTCATCCTCTCACCCCTCTGAGAGGCTGTGGAGCCCCCATAGTGGGGCCCCCACAGAGGGGGAGGGCAGCCTTTACCTAGCACCTTATTGTGTGTACCCTCCCTCACTTGCCTGCCAGCCCCATGTCCCCAGCACAGACATGCAAAGGGGAGAGTGTTCCACATTTAGAGATGGGGACACTCCCGCTCCATGCACGTGTTCATCTCCACACTGCTGCTCAGGGTGGGGTGGGTTTGTGCCCTTCCTTTCTCTATACACAGGGAGTTTCCTCTCTCACTGTCCTGTATTGTATACACGCCCTTCCAAAGGGAAAGCCTGATTCCCCATGGAGAAATTGTGGACACTTTTCCCTCTACTGAATGTGAAGGGCTGTACGCCTTGTTGAAAAGAGAGACAACTGAATGTCCTCAGGAGTCCGTCCCTGATCTCCCTTAGGGAGACCTTGATTCCTACCCCTTGGAGAGAGCATCTTGGAAAAAGACCATCCTCTCCTTCTCTGAGGACGCCTCATCTTTAAAAGATCCCCGGAGAAAAGCCCAATTCCCACACTCCACTGAGACACTGGGGAATGACCTACCAAGCATAAACATCCTAGGGACACCCTCTCACACATTAGCACACTGAGCGGGATGCTCTCACACAGAGTCCCTTTCTGGGAGACCCTTGCCTCCTCATGCCTTTACGGACTGGTGAGTCACAGAATCACAGAATCACAGAACGGTTGAGGTTGGAAGAGACCTCTGGAGATCATCTAGTCCAACCTCCCTGCTCAAGCAGGGCCATCTAGAGCATATTGCCCAGGATCGTGTCCAGGCGGGTTTTGAATATCTCCAGGGAAGGAGACTCCACTACCTCTCTGGGCAACCTGGGCCAGTGCTCTGTCACCCTCCCAGTCAAGAAGTTTCTCCTCATGTTTAGATGCAACTGCCTGTGCATGCAGATGTTCTTGGGGAAGACCGAGCCTCTTCCACTTAGGGGTCAAGACAATCCCCTCCTAACATGGACCCAGCCTAGACCCTACTCTGCTGAAGCTCTAGGGATTCCTCCTTGTTTGGACAGCTGTGGGGAAGAACATTCCTTTCTGCAGACTGGGAAGGGGTCAGAGATATCCCTCCCCAACATGTATGAAGACAAAAATCCCCCCTACAGGTAAGGTGGCAAGGAGAGTCTCAGCAGAGATCACGGCAGAGAAGTGGGCAAAAAGTTATTTCCCTTTCTCTTTGAAGAGAGTCTATCTCTTCCTCTGGCCACACATGCAGAGCTTCTTCTCTAGGTGTTCCCAAGGGGAGAAACTTTCTGAGCTTGGAGCATGGGAAGCCTCCTCCCTAACTACTGAAAGAAACATCCAACAGTTCTGCATTGCAGCACATGAACGTAGATCGCTGGCGTATCAGGTTAAGCCATGAAACCTAAATTAAAAGCCATTTTTCTCACTAGCGAGAGAAACTGGTGGACAGCATGACTCCTGTTAGATAGCCCTAAATACTGTAGCTCTTAGCCCAGTGCAACTTTTTGCAAGTGAAAGCGATGCGTCCTTCACAAGGTGAAAGGGCAGTGGGAACATGTATGCAGATGTGTTTGACGATGCGGGCTTTCAATAAAGCCTTTCCACATTTGGAGAGATCCCTTGCATCACCATTCAGATGACTGATACTTCACTTGTGATAACTTTGGAGGCTGTGGGCTTTGTATCCAATTCTGTAAATTAAGAGAGACATGGCGCTACTGGAGAGAGTCCAGCGGAGGGCTACAAAGATGATGAGGGGACCGGAGCATCTCTCCTCTGAAGAAAGACTGCGAGAGCTGGGCCTGTTCAGCCTGGACAAGGCAAGACTGAGAGGCGATCTCATCAACCGTGTACAAGTATCTGAAGGGGGAGTGTCAAGAGGATGAGGCCAGCCTCTTCTCCGTGGTGCCCAGCAACAGGACAAGAGGCAGCGGGCACAAACTGAAACAGAGGAAGTTCCATCTGAACCTGAGGAAAAACTTCTTGACTGTGAGGGTGACTGAGCATTGGAACAGGTTGCCCAGAGAGGTAGTGGAGTCTCCTTCCCTGGAGATATTCAAAACTCGCCTGGACACGATCCTGGGCAATATGCTCTAGAGGTCCCTGCTTGAGCAGGGAGGTTGGACTAGGTGATCTCCAGAGGTCCCTTCCAACCTAAACCATTCTGTGATTCTGTGATTCTGTGAAATTAGTAAAAGGTATTTCCTGGATGAAGCTATAAAGAAAAATCAATACCTTTCCTAAAAATTAGCAGGAAACAAAGTTTGAATACAGATAGTACCTTTCATATGAAGATTTCAGACTTTATAAATATCAAGAACTTATATCTTAGTCTACTACTGGGGAGATGGGGAAGAAAGCAGAGAGAGAACTGAAAGATTCAAATACAGCAAAGGCCACTACAGTGAATTTTTTTAAAAGTCCATTTATCTGATTAATGAACAGGACCACAGTCTTGCAGTCCTCTTGCATGTGGGCAGATGTTTACTTCCTAAAAAGACACAATAACACAGAAGGGCTTTACAACAGAGATTTACTCACACCGAACAGCTTGCAAGACATGGAACCGTCCCAGGAATTTGCTCTTTATCCTACAAACCTTTATTAATATGAAAAATGCTAAAATAATATCGAAAGACAGTGATACTGCAGAAATGTCTGGTTTTCTTCCTGCCAGTCACTGCTTTAATCAGAAAGGTATGAGCCAGTGGTGGTAAAGCAAAGAAAGACATGGCAACTATTATTTAAGGCTGATAAAATAATCAAAGGTCTAAAGAGAATATTTTGGGGAAAAAGTAAAGACCTTGATCCTGCAAAAATATGTATGATTAACATTAGTAACTTGAGCACTGACTTCAAAAGGGGATAGTGTTGTCCTGGGAATCTGACTTACTCTGCTCATATCTTTTGAGACAGGTTGAAAACATGAGGAAGCTGATAAAACTGCAAGCTGAAAGACTTCTTTAGTATCTGAGAATTACCTTTCTTCCACGCTTCTCTTCATACCTGCAAGGGGTGCTTCTCAACCCGGATGCATTTAACTTCCTCCTTGTAAACAGCCTAATCTTCCTGAAAAGGCTAATACATTTCACCAACTCTTGCACAGAGTTAGATCACTTAAAAAATCTCATGCTTCCCATAAAACACTGCTATCTTTGTTGTAATTACAAACTTAACGCAAAGTTTTCCTTCAACTTTTTTTTATTTGCTTGTTTCTGTATATATTATCTACATTGATGCAGGGCACATCTTGTACACTGTAGCAAACAATAAAAAGTAGAACAATTATTTTTCAGACTGAGTTTTCAGTCTGAAAACTGAAAGTTTCTGAGGCACAATATTAATATATTTCACTAAGTTCTGCTCTAGTGATCTAGATGCTATAGCTTTCTGATCTGGACTTAAGAAGCTCTATGTAGATAACCTTCCTGTGTCTAATCACACATGGAGGTTGTGAAAAAGCTCTTCCTTCATTTGCAGCTTGGTGTCTCATATATCCATTTTGGACTTTGTAATATGCTTCTCCTGATTGCTTTTTCTTATGCTTCTGCTTGCTGTTGTAAATGGCCAAATAGACACAAACTCGGCATGATTATAATTAATCCCCATTCTATCAAAGAGGTGTAAATCAGCTTTGCCAAGAGTGTAAGAAACTAAGGGAAGGATAGAGCATATATTCAGCTGACTCAGACCTGAAGGGACATCAAGGTGAAAGGACAGGTCTGAGTGAGAAAATCCTGATGAGAGAGTACTGTGGTGAGGCATCTCTGTCCGACGCTGGTGGCTAGAGGAACCAAAAGAGGGTTTTACCCTCCAGTATATTGCAGCTAGTGAAAGACCTTTATCTCATTGGCTGCTAATGCATGGAGCAGGAGACCAAAAGGCAGATGCCTGCTGGTGGCAAGAAGGGAATAATGTGATGTAGAGGACTGTGGTGGGAGGAAAGGGGACTTTCTCCCATTGAACTTGGCAGTCTGAGGAAGCTGTGGGAGGAGCTATACAGGATACTTCAAACCCCACTGCCTTGGCTTCCTGATGCCTTGTATGCACAAGTGGACTCACCTCTGCAGTGATGTGAGCTGTAGGCAGATCTCCAGAAAACATCACAGCTGAGCTGAGTTTATTATACAGTTGGATCCACACTGTGTAGCTTAAATATGTTCAGATCCAGCCTGGCCTCTGTGTACCACAACTGGGACAGGAAATATTTCAGGACAGATGTGGCCAGAACAGAACAGAGAAATGCAGAACAGAACAGAGGAATGTATTTGATATCAAGGCAATCAAGGTTATACTTGCTATACTTGAGTATAGCAATTCAGGTTATACTTCCAATGGATTTTTAAATGACAGTATTTTCAAAGAAAAGATACTGTGCAGAAAAAAGTGACATTTTCATAAGTAGACTCATGACCAGTTTTAGATTTTCCAAAGTTAAATACTGCATAATCAGTTGAACAAAATAATATCTCCTCTAATATTAGTGATTTAATTACTTTTGTTGCCAGTCTGTAACTATCGCTCTGGGATTTTGTTAACCTGAGTGCAGCAAGGAAGAGAAAGATGAGCAGTTGGCTACAAACCTGACAGATATGGTGGTGGATGCACAGGAATTATTATCTCCCTCTCCACTTCTGGGAGATGGAGTTCTGAGAGCCCCAGGGTGGGAAGTCTGTGCTATCCTGGTGGGCTGACTGCTTCAAATTAGCGTAAAGGATTACAGATGTCAAGTAGCTATTGTCATATACAGTATTTTCTCCCTCAAGGTAGGCTCATGTCAATGAGGACAATCTGCACCTAAAAATGTTCTGACCACTGGAGGCCCTTCATTGGCAGTGTTTCAAGTTTTGAGTTCTCCTACTGTATGATCTCTTCTGACCTTCATACAAACATGGTTCATTTTTATATACTACCCTACCGCATCTGAAAACTGGCTCTGCCTCTCGGAGCTCTTCTTTCTCTGGCCTGCATTCAGAGGTCCACCACTGAAGTATGAAAGATCTTTTCAGAACCGCTGCAAGGAAAATTTCTATGCACTACCGTAGCTCTTCCCACTCTGCCAGATTTTTTTTAAAACCTTACAAAATCCTCAGCATTTCTGATGCATAGTATAGCTTTGCAGTTCATGTAAGAGATGTAGGTGTCACCGCACTCAGAGGGCCATTAGCAGACCTGCAGCAAAGCAGCTGCTACGTGGGCACCCGTGCAGATCGCAGGAGCCCACTCACGCTTGAAGGAGGGGGACCCGCGTCTTCTGCCCCAGCTGTGGCCACAGCGCTGCCCCGGCCCCTTGCTGCCCTCGGCAGCCCCAACACCTCCCTGGCTCCCATGGGGCGCTGCGGCTGGCGTGGCGCGCAGCGCTGGGGTGAGCAGCGGCAGGGTGTGGGGGCGGCGTGGCAGAGGAGGGCACAAGCTGCCAGAGCCGCTCACTGGCTGGCAGCCAGGGTGCTGGCGGCTGTGCAGGAACACGGAGGAGGTCTCGGGCCTTTCCTAGGCTGGTCTTACAGGAGAACGGTGTGGATTTGCTGCACGAGTGATGAGGGTGAGAGGGGGCGGCGGGGGCTGTCTCCCCTTCCTTCTTTAGCCGGCACAGGGAGCTGTCCTGTCCCCATCCCAGCCGCAGCACGGCTGTGGCCCCCAGCGTGGCTGTAACCGCCTCCATAGACCCACCGATCTCCTGATGTCCGCCTTGGCTCACACTGGTGGGACTGGGGCAGGCTCCAGGCAGTTGCCGTGTCCAGGCCCTGAACTGCAGGGTGAGGGGAAGAAACTGCCTCCCAGTGTAGCGGAGGGGCCGAAGGTGATTGATGCCAGTCCTCACCTTTGCCTAGTCCTTCCTTCAGGCTTTTATTCACAGCAATGTGCACTTGGCACACACAGGTGAACAACCGTATGTAAAGCTGCATGGAGCCTCTGTGAGAAAACACTGATTATTTGAGCTAACTACTAACAGCCAGATCCTATCTTCAGTTAATCCTGGTATAAAAAAGCATAGTATGCACCGATACAGAGCAATGCAAATATGGACAGAAATGGGCTGATTACTTTCAAGATCATAATAGTCACATCTGGCAAAGGCATTTCTTTATTTTTTTGTAGTGCTGTGTTAAATATTCAAGATCCCTCTTGGCCACCTTACCTAGTATTTTGCATTCAGAGCTCCTCACTGACACTATGGTAAGCTTTGGTGTCAGAGTCTTCGGACAAATTCTGCTTCAGAGCAGTTAGAAGTCTGCAATAGCTGGGTTGAAATCAACACAGTTACTCTGCACTCGTGTCTCTAGAATATGGCCCTTTATTTCACAATGTCTCTCTCACCTGTACATAGGGAAACATCAGGTGTTTTTCAGTATCACAAATTAAGTTCATCAGATATCATCACAACAGATTGACTTAAAGGATTGGAGACAGTGGGCCAATCAGACATTAGTTGATAAAGGTTTCAGTATCAAATACATCTTGCTACACTGATGACATTTTTAAACAGAACAAATGGGAAATAATTCAAAGTATTTTTGCTTCTCTTAGCCATGATATAAGGGCATAAGAACCATATTCCATTTATTTTAAATTTTCTCTTTTTCCGCAATGTAGGCTGTGATCCAGCAGAGCACTTAGGAGCGTGCTTAATATTAAGATTCTGAATTCAAGACTCTGAAGTCTTGAATCAAGAGCAGAGTGAATACTCATTTCCCAGTATCAGGTGTGAATTGCTGAAAAGAATTCAATTAATAAGTAGAAGTTTTAGCTTTCAAAGTGTTTTGTAATATTCCATGCAAAGTACTGTAATAACAATTACTTGACCACTTATTTTGCAGTTATGCTCAGTAAACCTCCGTGTCTGAGGGACAGATCAATGCTGTCACTGTACCAGAAAATCCCAAATTTCCACCGGTGAGATTCACTGCACAGAAATGCATCAGTCCTTTCCTGTTAAACCTTAAGATAGCTGTGAAAAAAGATGTACAATTTTATGAAAATTCCAACTTTGGACAGTGTCCAATGCTAGCTGCTATGACAGAAAAATAAATAAATAGATTCTACATCTCTACAGTGAAGAAATCCTGTCCTTGACATAATGACATTTTGGTGACACAGAATATAATCTTCTCAAAGATAAAGTGTGCTGTTATACTTCTGCTGTCTCTTGGCTACACTCTGCTGAGTCTATTGACTTATTTGTAACATAAAATATTGGAGATGTTCATGTTTGCTAAATAGCTGCCTCACTTGCCTCATGGGTGGCTGCATCTTAGTGGAGCGTAGCAGTATCTCTTTCCTTCCTCAGCACCGCGTGCAAGACTTTACATGAGATGCTTGGAGATCCTCAGCTGACAGATGTCAGGAATGATTAGTCTGATTATCTGTGGTAGTTCTGTGACCACCTCAAAACAGCCCTGCTCATTCCCCTTATCAAATTGAAACTAAAGTAAGGAGGTGTGTTACAAACAAATCAGTATTTACAAGGGTCCAGAACCCTTTTCCCTCAGAAGAAAGGCCTGGAATAACTTGCATAATCATCAAATGAAAGACCAAGACAACCATAAGCAGACATACATATGTAATACGTACAGTGGCCATAGACACATTTGCACCTTGAAGGAAATCATTACAATTTAGACTGCAGGAAACAAATGATCAAATTCCCAAACTTTGTAGTGCTAGGTGTCTCTACCTAACTTACTAGTAAAAATAGAAGGAAATTTCAAACGTGGATTGAATGAGACGGTGCAGCAAACATGATTTTTTTCATTCTATTTGGTGCAAGAAATGCAGAATCATTCTTATACTCTGCATTACATGTTGGGGAAAGAAAAATATCTGAGTAGTTTTTGTTTTGTTGTGCATCTTTTCTCTCACTCTCTTCAGCTTTTCTAATGTAACCACCAGCATTAAAGTACTGAGCTGAAGTACAGGCTTGAATTTAGTAAGTAGAAAATCCCAAGCCTCTCTGTAGGGATTATGCAATTCCTACTTTCAAAGCAGGCTGAGATAAAGCAGTGTAAAGAAAGCCCTGAATCTGCCTAAATTCTCTCCATCTGGTTTTCAGTCTGGATTCTTGCAAGTTTGTGGAGTACTTCTAAGATATCTCCAAAAAGTATCCAAGAAAAATAAGCCCATTACCAGTAAGCTTAAATTCACTACGGAGGAGCCAGAACCTCTGTAAGAAAACTATTTTGGGGGGGGGAGGGCACAAATTTTAGAAGTCAAAAACCATTGCTGTGCATTACAAAATGTATGGTGATACAGCTGTTCTAGGAACAAGAGCAGTGAATTACTGGTCCAAGTTTGCCGTTAAAGAGGCAAAACAATTCTGAATCAGACCTTCAGTGAGTCTGCAGGGACTTGACAAATTCAAGGTATGTAGTGATGTGTGAAAATAAGCTAGCATAGGAGGCTACAAACTTCTACAAGTCAGTTGGCCTATACGGAGTATATGAGACTCCCTCATATGCCATCTACAGGCACCTGCAAACACTACATTAGGCTGGTTGTATTAATTATTGACTTACGCAAGAGACAAAGAATAAACTCGGGGAAGAAATAGAGATGAAGATTACAGTAGCATCAGCAGCTGTTTGTTCCTGTCATTGTTTCCTGTGCTAATGTTCCTGCTCACTAAAATTAGGATGTTGGCTAAAATTGGGCTTTTGAAATGACTGAAATTATTAACAGGACTCTGCCAAAAGTGTGTGCCCTGCGTTTATATAACAATGACCGAGCTGCTTGCAATTCCATTATTAAAAAAGAAAAATCAGAGGGCAGTATGTTGGCTTTCCTAACTGCTCTTCTGTTGTCCAATGTAGGGAATGCCAAGGGTCTACTCAGTAGCGTGTATACAGCGGTCCCAACTTGGGGGCCATTTCAGAACATGCAGATCACTTCTGTTGATTTGTCTAAAGCCTTGTTCAGTGAACACACCATCTGGTAGTTGCTACAGTATTGTGGCTCCTGCAGCATCCACACTCCTGGGGTCCTTCAGGCCGATGATGAAGCTGTTGGTTCTCCTGGCCCCATGAACGAGGGAGACCACTTTGACTTTATCCACTTGATGGCCCCTGGCCACAAGAAATTCAATATCTTCTTGAGAAAATTCACCTGTAGGGATTTTAAAAGAGGAGTTTGTAACCAAAATCACCATTGTCTGGGATACAAAGTTCTCTCTTAACCCCTTTGAGATCTCCAATGTGAAGGAAACTGCCTGCAGATGTTTCAGAAGGTGTCCCAGACAGGGTGAGCCAAATGGCTGAAGAGAATTAGCAATGACTAGCTCTGATGAGAGTACATGCAGGTTTCAACAGCAAAGAAAGTAATCATAACTGTGTTCAGAGGTGAGCAGTAGGGGTAATAAGGGGATCCAGATGATCACTTAAAGATGTGGAAGATCCTCCTCTTTGGAAAAGGGGGAAAATATGTTGTTGGCATCTATTTTCGTTTTTCTGTTTACAGAACTGAAGGCAGTCCCTGCTCTAAAGAGCTTAGTTACAAAAAAATAGTATTAATAATCATTAATCAAAGGAAGGCGCAAGGCAGCTCAAAAGAAATGATAAAGTTGCCAAACAATAAACTTTGTGAATTAAAATGCGATATGCCTCCCAACTTCCCCTTCATCTAATTCTCATTCTTCCAGCCATCTACCTTAGATTTCCTGCTAAATACCCTAGATTTCCTTAGGATTTTCCTACCAAGAAAATCCTGCTACTTTTCTAAACATGCTAGATTTGTAGGCTACCCCCCCACACACACCCAATTTCCATACTCACTGTTTTTTTTTAATTTGGTGTTTTATAATTTCCATATGAATAGAATTCTGAGGGTACGAAACCAGGGGATGCCCCTGAACAAACCATTCAGACTCACAAAAATTCCCATAGTAATTTAAGCTATACATTTTGTAGATATATCTTAACATATGTCCTATTGATGCCAAATGTCCAAACACACAAATTAGGACCTACAAATGCTTTTGAAGCTTTGAATTTGTTTTAATTACTATTTAATTAAACTAATTAATTAGTTTTAATTTAATTCTAATTCAGACGCCTGTGGGTCACACTCCACATACGTTTTTAGGTTTTCCTCTGAAATGGCAAGGCCTAGAAATTTGGCTATTTTATCTGAAATGATAACCAAATTTCAGTTCTGGTTGCACTCTGCTAAAATATGGTGCTTCGTGAAAAACACCAAATAGCCCAAGACTTCTAACAACAAGGACAAGAGCTGGCAGTTCACTCTCCAGAGTGTCGGCATTGATGTGGATTTCCAGCAAGGCCAAGTGAAAAGCCACGTCATAAGCCTTGCCTTCAACGGCTGGGTGGCATTAGAGACGGGGGATGGAAAGTGAAAGGAAAAGCATGTACAGCAATGGTAGTACCTGGATCTCACGCTTGCCTGCTTGCTGTATATAAAGATCTGCCTGCTTTCAGGACCTGTCTGGGTAAAGACGTCGGCATGATCTTGTTTATTTGGATATTCTCAGTGAACATAGTGTCAAATCACCAAAAGGTTTTAAGGACAAAACAGCTACCAAGAGGTGGGCTGGTTCAGCAGGGTGGTTGGGGAGAAGCAGTTTTTTGTCTGCCCCAAAACCCTCTGCACCCACTGGGGACTCTAGAAGATGATGAGCTGTGTGCTGGGCTATACCACACTTAGACAGCCGTGTGCTAAGAAAAATCCTGCTACTTTTCTAAACATGCCAGATTTGTAGGCTAACCCATGCCCAATTTCCATACTCACTGTCAACTTGCAAGGTGTTGGATTGAAGCTGGGGATGAAGTCGACCAAGTGACAAACTTTCGCTCAGATTCTTGTTAAATGTTAAAACATTTACTAAAACCTGCAAGAGAATAAAAGATGCCCAATAATAACAAAGTGATGAGTATGAGACACAAAATTCCTGAGCATCTCCTAATTGGTGGCTCCAACATCTGCAGATGCAACAGGCAAAGAAAAATCGAATGGTTTACCAAACTGCATGAACTAAACGCAGGGCTTCACACACACAAAGAGACCCTTGAAATACTGCCTTTATATTGTTCTTGGAAAAAATGGTACCTTTTCAGGACTGTATGGGCTTTTTGTTACATAGTTCCTGCTGAATGGAGAGAGTTGTATGTCTGGAACTTGACGTCATCTCTAAAGAAGTATTTGTTACAGCCAAAAAGAACAGCATGTGATCTCTCCAAACAGAGCATTGGGAGGCAATGGTTGGCTCTAATTTTGCTCTGACATGCCTTCCAAGAGGTAAAGGAGAATGGGAGCCAGCTTCAGTTTTGCCTTTCTTTTTAATAATCCAGTGCTGTTGTGCATACAATCAAGCTATTGGCAAGTACTTCACTTCATTACAAATCATAAATTCGGAGGAGCAATTTAGAAAGAGTTCTGAGTAGGGAGGAATCCAGTCAGGAGTGTGCTAAAAGGAACTTTTCATAGGGAAAAGGGCTACAGGGCTGCCAGGCTCCTGCAATTCTCTGAATACGAAGAGCTCCTTTTCTCTTATTGATCCTTAAGATGAACTTTGAACAGGTATTGCAATGACACAAAATCATCATGGAATTTGCCAGGGTCCTTTTCCTCTACAATAATGAGCAGTACCATCAGGAAAGGTGCAAACTCTATCTTAGCAAAAGAAGTAAACCAGTAGTTCTTAGAGATCTGAATAACCAGATATATGGGATTGGTGGCACCAACTGATAATCCTGTGGCCATCGGTTTCAACCAACACCTGGCATTTTGGGAATGGAAAGCGCACGTTGCAGGAGGGGACCCTATTCAGCACTGAGAGGCGCACCCTCAACAGGAACTGTGGGAGGGCTGGTGCCTGGACACAGCTCCACACTGACCTGAACAATGCCGCTCAAGGCTTTGTCCCCATTGTTAGCTCCCAGACAAAGGTACGTTCCACACATCCCCTCTGATGGTCTCACAATGGTGGGCAACAAAAAAGACAGGGGCCGTTTCCGAGGCTGAATAAGATTTTGCTGCAGTTGAAGAAAAGACACCCAAAAACAATTCAGTCAAACTGACCAAAGTTTTCCTATTGCTCAGGTTACTGATGTTACCTTGTTTCTTTTTCCACTTGAGCCAACCGGATTCTAACCCTGTTGTTTTTTACAAGGCAACCGTTCTCACTGCTATGAAAATGTGTACTGATGTTAACAGAAACAGGCAGTTTTCACGCCATGGCTCCCAAAGCCCTGTTACGGGGGGTATACAGAGAGCCATTCACCATTTCTAAAGTGCCATCCTTCCAAGGCAAAATGGCATGGTTTTTCAATGCATGGCAAGAAAGGGCAACAAGGCATCCCTGCAAGCCACTAGCAGCGGTCTGTAATTGTTACTTTCCAAGACATAAAGTTTTTTCTTCCACTGTCAATTATTTTTAAGCATGTAGAGCAATAAAACATAAACAGTCTTCTTAATTCAAGTCCACAGAGAAGGATGGTTACTTTGAAGTGCTGCTGGACTGCAGGAAGAATATAAACCTGAGAAGTGCAGCTGTATTATGCTGTTTGATTACACTGCGTTACGGTGATAACTGATACACATGAAGTCTTCTCTTTCATCTATTTTGGTGGCTCATATAATGAAAAAGCAGGAGCTTTTCTATAAGCAGTCCTCTCTAAGTTATTAATAAGGCATTAAATAGTCTCACTGTTGTGGAGATGAAAATAAAATTAATAAAAATAGTACAGACAATTCAAATAAAGAGTTTGTCATATTACTCATTACCAGCCTGGGAATTGAGTGGTTCATTGTTTTATTTTGCCAGGAGAAGTCCAACATCTGACTGTTCAGAAGGATTCCAGAGGGTGTTATTATTCCACTGCCAAACGGACGATTCAAGGAACTGAAAAGAAACATAAGGGAATTTCATCAAAATCCTCCCAGTGATTCACTGTACACCTCAAGGCTTTCAACGCTCTAATTTTCTGTCCCATATTGGCTTGACAGAGAATTTTCAGCAGGTTTTTAGGGTTGGTCTCCATGCATTTAGGAGCAGGAACCATAGGGGCCATAGCGGCACAGTCCTTGCCTCTGCTTAAGGATTCCCCTTTAGGTGATGAATTATGTTGGTCTCCATGTCCCAGTTAGTCCTCAAATTCAGCTATCACCTCTTCTCTCTGGAGCAGAGTCAGGCCACTCCAGAGATGTTTGCACTGTGCAAGGGCTGTGGGCAGAGCTGGTAAGATTGCATAGGCAGAGCAGCACCACAAGGCCTTTGCAGCTCACAAACCTCCACCCCATCTTCCCTATTCTTCCTGTTTCAGAACTCGCTCAGACATGGTAGGCCCAGCTGCCTTTGCATTCCTGCCCCATGGGGAGCAGCTGGGGAATGTGGGAGTGCTGCTGATGTAGCCCAGTGATTTTAAACCATTTTTACTTTAAAGATCAATACTAAATTTCCTCTGGAAGTGCAAATCTTGTCTAGAAAACACAACCTCTCACAATAATAAGCTTGTTTCTCTTACTTTTTGAGGCTCCTTGAGAAGCAAACCATGGATTGATCCTACAGGCTGAAAGCCACAGCCCTAGGCTAAGTTAATGCTGAGGGGGAAACCCCACACCTCACATCATTGAGCTCCAGATCTGGTCCCATGCTTTCATGCTGAATGTATGTTCTTTTCCCTGCTCCCTCCCTCTGAACCTGTTAATGGAGAGAAGTAGTAAATCCTTTACCTTACAGCTGCAACAATGAAATCATCAGGTCCCATGACAAGGACCTGGCTAGCAGATGGTCCGCTCTCCACAGAGAAGTGAGGCATGCGGAGATCAGAAGAGAAGGACTGCGAGTCGTTAATCAGCTGACGCAGGGAATTAGCTTCTGATTTACTTCAGTGATGAGGGAGGGAAAGAGGAAAGAAAGCAATGAGCTTAGAAAGCTGAACATTTCTTGGTCTCTTGACTGGGGTACATCTACACAGCTACTGTAGCTCCCTGAGAGAGCTCATACTCCCTGAGGAGAGGGAGCTCCTCCGGATTATCAAATAGAAGGAAATGAGATGTCTCAGTCAGCACAAAGAGGGAATGCCATAGACCTCCCAGGCATTATCTGTGGTGAAGAACTCACCCCTGATAGACAAGAGGTGCTAGGACTTGGCTGAACGCTGGTCCTTCAGAGCGCAGAGGTGGGCAAGTTAAATCCAGCTCTGTGCCAGCAACCATGGCTAAAAATGGCTCTGAGGTAGAGACTGGGCTGAAATCCCAGGTCTGGCCTCTCCTATGCTGCTGGGTATATTATAAAGGCACCAAGCACCATTGCAGGTGTTGTGGAGAAAGAAAAGCAAGATACTGCAGTCACAGCCATGAACACATATTAGAGGAGTGAGAAAGTGGGACCCTCAAGATCAGGCTAGTTCCAGGAAACCTCTATGTGAGGAAATCCCCAGAGCCTCCTGAGGTCAGTTGTGATGCTTTGGAAGAGTGAGTCTTAGGAGGACCCTCAAGGACTGGTCTTTCCTCAGTAAAACAGAGGTAGAAAAAACCAAATTTTCCCTGTGCAAGGAAAAGAAGAAATCAAGGAATAATATCCAAACCACAGGTTCTTGCAACAGCGAATGTGCCTGTCAGCCTCAGACCTACCTCAGCATGCCTTCTGCTGCATGAGTGACGGACACATCATCAGATGGGTCTCCCAAGTTGCTAGCTAGACTCAGGGCTATTTTTAATGTCTAAATTGAACACAGAGAAAGAAAGAGCAACATTTAGGTGGCCCTGGAAATACCACTTTCTATTCTTCACATAGGAAAAGGTATCTGCTCTCCCAGCATGTTGGCTAAAGCCTATGAACCCCAAAATGTCTGAAAGCCTGGTTCTGGGAATACCTTAGTGAAAAGGGCTACCACGCATGGTATGGTGACACAAGGCCATCAGGTTTTGCATGGCCAACCGTGCTGGGGGTACCAAGTGCATCCAGCAGGATTTGTACATGTGCTGTCCAAGGTGAAACATACCTAACAATAATTGTCCAGCTGACTCAGCCCTGCTCAGTGGTTCAGCTGCATTGCCATCTGGGAAACAGGGTCACTAGAATCTTTTTCCATTCTCGAGTGCTCACCACAACGGCAGAAATCCCACTGAATCCCAATGGGAATGGATTTGCCATGCCTCCAGAACACAGCTCCAGTGGCATATTACCACAGCTGGGCAGAAAGACAAGATTCTCCTCACCAATCAATGTTACATCTATCTAAGCCGTAAGTCAGCCAAACCCTTTGAATAGAAAATGTTAGTCCCAGGACACTTTGGGGAAGGTACTTTAAAAAGAGGAAGGCACCTGGTTTCAGATCCTGCCGGATCCTCAGCCGGGCTGTTAAACAGTGGGAAAGAAGATGTGACATCAAGAGATACAGTTTATCCAGGCCTAGTTTTGGACTGAATAGCCAGATTTCACCAATGGCACACAGGGCATAGTGCAACATGACTGCCCAGACCGTGTGGAAATGTACATTTTGTTCCATCCCCTAATAGGTGGGATTTGACTCTGGTCGATGGGCAGCTTTGGGCCGGGACAGAGTTATGGGACATACCCAGAGGACAGCCATGAGAAGAAATGTGCTCTTCAATCAAAACAGCATGTGCGTAGTAGAAACACAGTAGACTCTTTCAGTTTTTAGTTCCTGCCATTTTCATTTAAGGTTCAAGTCAGCAAATAATCCTCCAGGTAGACAGCCAGACATGATTTCTGCTTTGATACGTGTCATGCATGAACAACCTCTCCTTAAATATCATCATTTATCTTCTGATGTGCAATTTAAGATATGATTAACTTCTGGAGAAGGTGGCCATTTCCATGAAACAGCTTCTGGCCACCATTAGTAGTGTGGGGAGGACGTACAAGAGGCTTGGTTTCTCCATGGAAACAGGCAGAGCTTGTGCACACCACACAAGCCCAAGTCATTGCTATCCCAGAGCTGAACTATTTGGTGTTGACCTTCTAGCACTAAATCTCATCCATGTGTTCAGGCTTGTGATCATGAGCAATCAAGATGAATTCTGCTTCTGAAGTGGCTGCCCCGTATCTGAAGGTTGCTATTCCTCAGCTGGGACATATTAATCAAATAGGGAAAGATCTTAGCCCAATGCAAACACAGAACACAACACATTAATTTAAGGCTTCCTGAAGAGGGTTCAACGAAAACGATTAGCAGAGTCAACTTTCTCGGCCTTTGCACAGCCCTAGGAGCAACTCTAGTTGCAACAACTCCAGTTGCCGTGTCTTTGCTGAGGGGCAGTAACTTACAGGCACCCACTGGCCCAGCTTCTACAGGGATGTGATCATATCCTTGCTTTAAATTTCTAGCTCTTAAAACCCGGCTGTGGACCCATTAATGTCTAACAACATAACTGCTTATAGAGCAGGAAACTGAGCACTTGCCTGTCTTCCTAGAAACTTGTATTGTTTTGGTAGGGCTGTTTACTGGCAGCCTTAAATAGTGCATAAACCATGATCTGGACCCCTGAGATCATGAAGTTAGCAAAAATGTAAAGATTTAAAAAATGTATAAAGTGGCGGATTAGTTTTCCTTGTCATTTCCATTTTTGGCTTTTTGGCTGCAAGCAGCACCACATTGCTGACTCTCCTGCCAGGGCCCTCACAGTGCTCTAGTTCTTCCAGGGCTGCCACGGCGTAAGAGGCAGAGGAAATAGGTAGGACTGTCCTCAGCTGCTGTGGGATCATTCTGTAGAGATGACCACATATAAGATATGGACAAAAGGCACAGCTCTTTCTTCCTGAAAGAGCTCTGCTTAAGCAAGAAAGAGACCAGCTAGGGAGGAGACTCCAGCATCTGCACATACCTGAGGCAGCAGCACAGCTCAGATTTACACCTTAGCAGTCTGTTTGCTCATTCTCCTCTGGGAATTGACTACAAACATTTTTGTACAACCAACGAATCAATAAATTCTCTAGCAGCACAACAAATTCAGCCAAATGTTTAACCTAGTCTTACCTCTGCCATCCAGTGCAAGATATTCCCCCTCGATTCTTGATTTGTGATGTTAAAGCCCTCAAGGATATTCAGAGCTGTGATTAGTGCAGGGCCTGCATGTGGAGGTGGGGGACTGAAAACAAGATGACCTGTGAAGGGAAGAAGAGGAGAGTGAAGCTGCTTTTGTCGGATGCTGTTCAATTATAATATTTGCACATAAGCTATTGTCCTTGAGGATGTGGAAACCATCCCATACTAGGGGGATAATGGAAAACAATATGATTTGAAAAGGATTTCCCAAAACCTTCATATTGCATCATTCTGTTTGTTTATGACAGATAAAGGAAGCCCAAATGGGGGCTGTTTTTTGGTATCTGAAATTCAGAACTTGTTGGTTGGCTGGTTGGTTTCTGGACTGCAGTATGGATGAATGGAGATCAAATGGATTTGTAACATTACAGGTATCAGGAGTGTGAATAAAGCAGTTTCTATACAAGAATGACATTTTTAAAACTTTCTGCATAAAGCAGGTTTTTCTCCTTTGCAGATTAGCTTTGAGAGCTGCCTGCAGATGTAGGCACTAGTCTATGGTTCAATTTATATCTAGATATTGTATCAGCATTTTTTAATGTTGCATCTTTAGAGAGTAATGTTATAGCAAAACACCATCAGTCACTGTCAAGGGCAAAAAAGGCCCATTTCAAGTGCTGAAAACCTCCCTAAGTGACTATGGTGCATCATGTCAACAGGAAATAGCAAGAAAGTCACTGGAGGGCTCTTCAGCAAACACTGTTACAGAGCTCAGCGCAACTTTTAGCTTGTTAGGTACTGCTCAGAGTGCAGCACTTCCTTGTTAGGTACTGCTACCACCTCCTGCCAGATGAAGGAAACCTGTACCTGGAGCTGCACGGCAGTGGGTCAGGCAACACTGTTTACCTCGATATACTGTGTGGACTGGATTCTCCACCATGACACTGTAATTACTGAAGTCTTCCTCCATCAAGACTCCTCCATAGTTGCGGACCTAAATAGGAGCGCAAAGCAGATCACGCTGAGAAAGCTGGATCAAGGCATTCCTCCTGCCAGCCCAGGTGAATAATTACTGTGTTATTAAACGTATACCTTTGAGATTCCTGAGTGCTGAGGACTTCCAGCATAATCAAAGTGGCCAGTTCTTTAAAAATCTGTGCTTTCGTGACTCAAAGCCTTGGAGGCCTGGCTCACTAGCACTGTCAAGAGCTGCAGATTACCTCTGAAAGCTCACCCACACCACAGGTGTCCTGAAGAAGTTTTGCCTACCCATAAGGATGGAAAATAGCACTGCCTCGCAGCCTTCTCTCCTGGTGGGTGGCAAGGATGAGTATATTAAAAGTTATGAAGCATATTGACAAGAATATTGACAAGATAAAACGTACTATGGATACAGGAGAGAAGAACCATGGATGTAGTAGGTCCCCCTATCACTGAAATCTTCAGCTCAGATTCCAACCCTATTTTTAAGGATTTCAGCTGAAGGAGGTCTAATATACCATTGGTCTTTCTGTAAGACTTTCCTAGAGGCATAATTTACTGGGCTTGATAATTTTCATGTACACAGTAAAGATGCACATCTTCTGTGGCTGAGTCCTAATGGAGATGAAGTAGGGACCATCATAACTGTGCTTTGCTGGCCTTAAAACCCCTGAAGTAGATGTCAGATGACCGCTCTGTCAGCTTACAGGTGCTACCATCCTGGTGGGCCAACTCTTTTCTTTCACCCAGGAGAAACCATACAGAGGCCAATGAGATATGGTGGGTTGAACTGCTACTGTTAGTCCTCTGGACTTCCATCCAAAAATGGGAAAGAGCAAATAACCTTTGCATGTTCTGATTTCCAAACTAACCAGCTAACTTAGCAAGAAAACACCTTCTCTGGCAGAAAATGATGAAACACACGAGCAGGAAAGCTAATGCATTAATATGGAGGGCACATCATCAGGGGGGAGTCAGGCATGGTGCCTGTGTGCTGAAGCACTTTAGAGCATCAGATTCAATGCCTGTTTCAGTGTGCCAAATAATCTCAAAACTGCAAAAGGCCCCTACTTGGGATCCCTTCTCTCTTCTGAAAGCAATCTCAGGGAAAAGTCCTGGGTGAACACTACAGCTGAAATCAGCAGGCAGGTGCCCATGTCAGAGGAACTGGCTCCCTGGAGCTGTGCCAGTGGAAAGCCTGAATGAAGCAGCTGGGAGTGGGGCAGGAGGAGTCTGAAGGTACAGAAGGGGGAGAAGCCTCTGTCAACCACACACTGCAGACACTGTCTCATATTCCCTGAACAGTACTTTTTTGCACCTGTGCCTTCCCATCTCAGGATGGAAAGAAAGAGTAAGGTGTTTGGAGATTTACATGATTTCACCACTTTAATTTTCCTCCCTTTCCTTTTCCTTTGTTCCTGCCGGAACAAAACACACTGTGAAGCTGATGTGGGAAGCCAGAGAGTAAATCCTGCTCTGCAACCATACCTATAATTGTGCACTCCACCAGCTTGCCAGCGTCCTTTTTGTTACAATACCATGCCTTTCTCCTCCATAGACAGCTTGTTCCCCCTGACATACAGCCCTCAGGTTGGGGGGACTGAGTTATAGTTAGGGATTTAGCTGTGAAGGTAGATACACTACAAGCTTGGGACTTTTCCCCAGGATGACTTTGAACTACTGCTGTGCAAACAGCAACTTTTCACATGTCTGATGGTGCTTCAGGGGTGCTTGTAAAATAAATATTATCATTGGAAGAACATAATGTTTCCAGTCCTAAGGCAGGGCTCTGTATTCAGCAGTGAAGTCTGGACATGTGACCCTTAAGAACAAAGTGGTATTTGGACGGAGCCTCTTTCCACCTTCGCTCCTGTTCCTCGTTCTCCAGTTATGTTGTGGTGCAGGTGAATTGCAGGAGCTTACATATATCTAAAACTTCAGCCAAATGAGCCCATTTGGATTACTTTTGATGCGTTAAAGATGCATCAGGTTAACCAAGGTAGTAGGGGAAAATGGTGCCACCAACCACTGCGACTGTAGCTACACAGGTATAAAAGTAGTTTTCCAGCATAACTTATATGCAATGGGACTTAGCATGCTAATAAACATTCCTGCCACAGCCACTGTGGTTTTTTTTATCAGTAGACAGTAGTTTTTTTTTTTTACTAGAACATTTTCTTTGTTGTTATTATTTTTTCCAGACCACCCCTAACAACAGGAGTTAAACCAGGGCAACACTCAGTGAGACCAAGCCAGTCTGATCCTCTGCTCACAAGGCTCACAGTGACAGATGCCCAAAATTAGACCATGCTCCAACCTCCTGATGTCAGTGGAGCATGGTGGCACATGTGAAACTAGGCGCTGTGAATGAGAGATGATTTTTGCTGCCTAGAGTGTACACGATGTGCCCGTGACAATGCAAAGAAGCTGCATTGAGGCAGACTCTCATTCCTCTTTAAGTCTCTGGCCAGAAAGTAATCTCTCTCCGTGTCAATCACTCAGGACTACAGGAGCCTCCTGAAACCTCAGGGCTGATGCAAGAGTGCCAGTGAGCACAGGCTAGTGCCGACACCGTTTTGAGGAGTGAATTACACAAAGCGTGCCAGTGATCTCTGGGGATGCTTTGGCAGCCAAACCCTGGCTGTCATGCTTTTCTTCATTAAAAAGAGGCCTCAAGGACAAGGAGGTGGTAATAAACTTTCACCTCAACGGCCCTGGATCAAAGACACCTGGCATGAAACCCACCTTTGCTTCTGGTGTACTTGGTGACTGATATATCTGTACACAAATCAATCGCATGCATGACATATTGGCAGGGAGGGAGCTGAGTAGGTGGTGGAGGGTAGATCACTGGGGATGGTCCCAATGGCCAGTGGAAAAGGCAGGTTGGCTGGAAAGGAGGGAGAAAAGACCTGCAGTGACACTGCAAACGTTAAAGCTGGTTTCGTCACCAAAGCAGGACTGTTCATGGGGGTTTCCATCACGTAAGCTCTCTCAGAAATTTGAAATAACTTCACTACTTATGGAGCTGTCCTATAAAGCGCAACAGTGATGAGGCCCACGGGCTGAAATGACTCGAAAGCCTATACCATTTAATAGAGAGGGAGCATTTATTTAATCTAGAAGGCAGTGAACTTCTTACTCCAGTTTTATTTTTAAATCATCTTCCTGGAGTATGTAACTCACACAATCCCATTAACAACAAAAAAAACTGCTTCCCACCAATTGGGTGCCTCTCCTATGAGGAAGCAAGGGCTGTCATTAATGCTACCTTGACACCGCCCAGAGGGTATTTTGAAATTGAGATTTTTTTTTTTTCCCCATCAAAAAGGTCAATCTGTCCTCCTTATACAGGAAAACACAGGTTTCCTTTCTGTAGGCTGTAGAAATGACCTGTGTATCACTCACACCACTGCAGTGACATGGACAGGAGGAAAAAAGGAGGCTACGTGTATTCGTCCCTATTGTTGAAGTGGCACCTGGCTATGGCTTGTCTCCAGTTGCCTATCCCATTTTAAGCAGGTGATAAGGCAGGTGGCACCTTCCTAGGCTGTTCTGTGCTGTGCCATAGTCAGGGGCAGAGATAAGGACAGATATGGCTCACCTCAGAGACTACCTCCTGTGTCAAATTTCCACTGTAGAAAGCTGATGCTCCTTCTGTTCCCACCAGCTCCAGAGTGGCTGCTAGGTCCAGTCGCCTCACGAACATGCCAGGCAGTAAGGGCTGGCCGTCTGGCAGGAAGGTGTCCCGAAATTTGTCAGAGTAGTTCAAGTCCTTCAGTTCACTTACAGCTTTGGCTGCAGGCAAGAAGGAGAAGAGCAGTATTTAAGGGAAGTGAGGAAAGACATCCAGACAACCCAAGGGACCGCTAACTTGCAGACTACCTGGAGTCATTGTGTGCCTGAGGGGGAGGTCTGGGAGTTGCTGCTAGCTATTACCCTGTTTCAAAACTAGAGACCCAGATCACAGGGTGGCTGGATTGTGCTCCTGTTACAGCTGGGAAGGAAACCAAACGCTCAGCTCCCTGTTCAGCTCATGTATTGAATACATTTAAAGCCTGACTGGGCAGAGAGTGCAGAAAAGTGGGAACAAAGGTCTCCTCCAGTGTCATGTAGGCTTTAGCAGACCCAGCATGCCAGCCCTCGCCTCTCGTCCCAGCTTAGTGCTAGAGCATGGGCCAGGCTGTGGCCACAACAGTAGAGTGCCATTCCCCTGGCTAGCCCTGGCTGGCTGCCTGGCTTGGTCTGCTGAGCCCTGGCCCCAACCAGCTCTTGGAAAGGGCTCCTGTTTTCTTGTCATCATGGTCTCCTCTTGCCTTGCTCAGCTCCTGACACCATCTGTTTCCAGATCCGAAGAGCCCTAATTTCCAGCAAATGGCCATCCACCTCCTGCCAGACATGTCACTAGCTCTCTTCTCCCTCTTCAGCGCAATGGGCAGTGGGCTTCTTTGTGCTGAGTAAGAACCCTTGGCTCCCCTCCATTTACTCACCCAAATCGTGTGTTACATTGAACCCACCCTGGGCGACACCAGCCACAAGGCCCAGCAGCTCAGACCACGGGAGTCTGCCAAAGGAGAAAACACAAGGAGAAATCTGTCTTCAGGGGACATGCAGCAGGGCAGCACCGGTTGTGGGAAGCAAGCACAGGGCTCGGCTCTGCTGCAAGTGGGCACTTGCAACACCAGGCTTTGGGGCCAGCAGCAGCCTGGACCACCAAAATGAGCACTGAGTTTTTTGGTGGGTTATTTCTTTTCACTAAGATCATCTCAGTGATCCACAATGTGCCCCACAGAGAAGCGTCAGTAAAATGACAGGGGAGAGGGTCGTCTCTGAAGCAAAATTTCAGTTGAGACCACAACCCTAAGCAAGGCATTAAAACTCTCCCTCTCACTTGTTAGAAAATGTTTGCAAACATTTTTGCTTTTTGGATAAAAATCAAAGCTGAAAATTATCACTTTTTAAGCAGTGATTCACTTTTCAGATATAATGAACTTCCTTTTCTTACTGAAGATGAGAAGGAAAAAAGAGAATGAGAGAGAAAGAAGGAAACCCTCTATTTTAGGTATTCTTCACTTCTCAATTCATTAGTGAAAACTTACAAAACCTGACAAAACCAAATTCTTTATTTTAAATAAAATAACAAAAAAAGAACATATTTTTCATGTCCAAGCACCCCTTAGCTAATGGTTGTAACAGATAGATGGGTCTGTGGCCCAATGGCAAGGGGTCCTGTCATCCCAGCTCCCTCGCAAGGACCATAGGGTGCAAACTGTCCAACCACTGTAGCATGATGCCAGCCCACCTGCACCAGTCAAGTTGTCTTACCTCCCATATAACTGGTGTGCCTGATGCATTCCTTGTATCATGCCTGGCACCCCCACAAGGAGACCTGGCTGTAAAAAAGCAAGGACAAAAAGGAAGAGTAAAATTTCCTTCCTGTAAGGACATGTTCCCCAATTGCAAGTCAAAGAATTGACAGAAAGGAGATGCAAGTCATGCTCACAGGGAAGATGCTTGCATGGTCTTTAGGAGAAGGGAAGAGACCGAGGTCTGTGGTAACACACTCAATTAAGGAATAAAGGTCTTTGGAAGGAAAGAGAAGTAAATTTATTCCTAATGTCAAGCCAATGAAATCAGGAGAAATAACTCAGCGGAACAGCACAAGACTTTTGCTCACTCCTAAGACTCTTACTCTTCTGTCATCTCACTGCTGCAGGGAGATGTTTTACTCACTTCCCTTGCCCCACTGGGCATGTTTACTCCCCAGAGCCCTGCAGGCTTCAGGCATTTCAGAAGTCTCGCAGGAGTATTTCCCTGGGGCTCCTCAGGGCCTAGGATCTTTCACCACAGGAGATGCCTCTTGCTACCTGTGGGAAACGTGAGGATGAGGTGTCCTCTCATCTCCTAGCGCACTACACATATCCTCCCACATTAGAGGAGATGTGGCTCAGCCTGCCTGGCTGTGAGGAGGATGGGCACAAGGCAGTCTGACCTGTGCTGACGTCTGCCCTAGGAACGGTGACTTCTGGCTCTGGGCTCCCTCAACTAATTGCTTCCCCCAGGCCTCTCCTCCCCTCAGTCTGGGAATCAAGGTGGAAGGAGGACATGGAGAGAGAGGAGACCTGGAGACACCAGCCAGCTACAGCTCCAGAGAAGAAAACCATCCAGACGCTGGTCCTCACCCTGGTGTCTAAGGCTTTCTGCAGGCCTTCCTCCTCTGGGATGCCCAGGGGAGCCACCTCACGAAAATCAATCACCTTGCTCTTGTTCTTCCGGATGTCATGGACCAGCATCACCCCGCCCCTGCAGAGAAATGGTGGGATTAGCCAACCTCCACATGAATAGCCATTGCTAATATAAAACCCAAAAGAACACAGGCCCTGCCAGCACCAGCACAAAGGGGGCCAATGTAGCAAGTCGGTCAGCTGCCTTCAGAAATCCAGGACTCACAGCGCAGTAGGAAAGAAAGGCCATGGTGCCCATCCTGGCTGCCTTCCTGCATGGCACAGGCTGTTGGGTTCAATGCCTGGTTCCTGCCTGGCATCATGGCAAGCCATAGGTGTTACCTCGGGAGAAGAGCCCTTCCTGGATGCTCTCTGCACAGGAGTGGCTCAGAGCTGCGCCAGGACATCAGCAGTGTAAGGGGGAACGTTTCTGCCCTTTTTCAGGTCCTGGGTGCTTCCAGAGTGGTGAAGGGAGCTCTTCAGGATGACCAAGTGAGGCCCAATGTCTGAAGCAGGCTGTCCATGGGGCTGAGTCAGGAAATGAGGCTGGATCAGTTCCTGCCACCCTGGCCAGCGGGGTCTGTTCTGCTTTGGGGCTGGCAGTAGGTGGGATTTTCTTTCTAATCCTAGCAATTTTGCAACAAAATGGAGGAGCTGCTTACAATAGAACAATCTCCAGGTCAGCTTGGAGATGCTATCAGGTGGCAGTGTTTTATGCAACACTCCTGAGACTTCCTGGAGGGCTGAGAGTGTGAATCTCACGTGGTTCCCAGCCCAGGAGACAAGCACTGGGAAGAAGCAGGGAGCCTAGGCTGAGGGCTCACCAGCCCCAAACTGTCCTTATCCAAGCCTTCCTATGCACGCCTCCCTCACCTTCCCCAGCTCCAGCCCAGAGCCAGGGTCAGACCTCACTCTTCTGTTGCACAAGGAGCAGAGTTTGTAGAGGAAACCATCTGATCTCTGACAACACTGGGACTGTGCCTGGGGTGTTTCAAGCTCCCTGGCACACCTGCACAGAGTTTCAGGTAGCCTGCGGTCACTTTTTCTACTCTCTCAAGTCCAAGGCTCAGATTAGCTTGTTGCTCACTAAAGCAGGCACATGATTATGCTCGCTGGGGCTAGGCTATGTGTCTCTCTCCTCTGCTGTCAGCTCTGGTTCAGCCTCTGCTGATTGGTGACTGGAGGCTTCCTCACACCATTAAGGAGGATGTGAAGGCACAAGCAGCAGCTGCACAGGGCCACCCCTGTATGGACACAGTTGTAGATGTGAGTCAGGATAGCCACAGCTGCCATGGAGACAAACCAAAGCAGGGGAGAAGGTTTCTGCTGAGCTGAGGCTCACCTGCCCTCCTTCTGTGGGGGCTGGACTTGCTGCAAACACATCCTGCAAACTGGGACTCAGACTAACAGAACTCGGCACATCTCAGCTCATAGGGAAACAGCCTGCTTGAGGACAACCGCACACAACAACATGAGGCGTCGGCGATACATGGGGGAAGCAGCTAATACCTACCCGCCGATCCCTGATGTGTGGGGGTTGACTATTCCCACGCAGAGGGCCGAGGCGATGGCTGCATCTACTGAGGAGCCCTGCTTGTTGAGCACTTCTATCCCCAGGGCCGTGCAGCGGGCAGCGTCCGTGACCACAGCACCCCGGTGGAAGATCTGCCAGAAGAGGAGAGAAGGGTGCTTACGCCTGAGGAGAAGGTGCCAGTGCCACCCAGGTGTTAGCCTGGGTCCATGGGATGATTCAGGTGCTATAGTTGATGTAGCAGTAGTTACGTGGCCAGCTGCTTGGCTCCTATTTGCCAGAGCCAAGGCTGTGCCTGGCCTGAGTTTTCAGATACTTCCACATGTGAGTGGAAGCAACATATGCCTTGGCACACATCTACACCGGGACAACTGTGGCCACTCTGTGTGTCAGCATTTGACCATAGTTATCAGCACAACTGACTTTCATAGGATGGGCAGCAGCAGGCATGCTAAGCTGATTGGCCATGTTCTGCCCCTATCCTCCACAACCCTCAGGAGTGACAGAGGGATGGCTTGACCTCCTTACAGCTGTGGCAATGCAGTCACTGGAAACAGGAATACACTTGTGCAACTGCTAAAAGCGACAGTCCCACCTCCCTACCGTAGTGCCATGACTCGTTCTTGTCCTCTGTCTTTGTGCCAGCACCAGTGTTCATGCAGTTGCGTGAAGTTAAAAGAGGTTCATTTTCAGTCAAATTGATTCTCAAGTCCGAATTGCTGACTCTTAGCATGAGCCAGGTGGCTTTGGGAAGTGCTAAAACGGAAGGGACGTGGTAGGCTGGTGGGCAGGACTGTCCCTCCCAATAGCTGCATCAAAGGGACTGCATCACACAGCCTCCATTTGTCCCTGGTATTATAACGCTGAGTACTCTCAACTGCCCCAAACAGACAGGCAAAAGGACAAGCCACTCCACTGCCAGCAGTTGCACTTGCATCCCAGTAAGAGAAGAAATAATTAAAACAGCAAAGCCCTCTCTTTCTCTCTCCGAACGGCGAGGTCTGCCCTGCTGGCTGGCATGTGGTGAAAACAACTGTGTCTACTGGATGCCCCCTTACCATTCTCAGGCTACACTACTTCACAGGAAATGTTCTGTAGCATATGTCGTCTAAGGAAAGTATGGTCCCATTACCATGCTGCCTTTGCTCTGCAACTTAGCACTGGCCCGTGGGGAGGATTAGCAGTAGGTTCTGCTCCATTTTCAGACATTCCCCTGCCTGATCCTGGGTGGAAATAGATACTTCCAGAGATGGGCTCTAACAGACAGATCCATAAAACTTCCTGCAAGTGGAGATATACAAAAGATGTCTCCTCCTTAAGTGAGAGTTGGTCTCTGGAAACCTTCACATCTGGTTCAAACCCCAGCGGGTCTCTGCGGTCCATCCTGCACCACCTCCCAACCTGCCAGGCACTGCTGCTCGCAGCCCCAGCCACGGTGCGGGAGCAGAGAGCCCAGCATGGCTCTTCTATTTTCAGAGCCAAAGCACAAAGCACACTGCAAAGCTACTGTATTGTCTTACCTGTGGATCTCCAAAATAGATCTGCATGATCAAGGCCACTGTGACCCCTGTGGCAAAGGTTAGGCAGGCAGTGATGATGACAGTTAGCCCATCCTGCCGGCAGCTACAGTCCCCGGAGAAGGGGTCTTTGCTGGTCTCGCGGAGAGGGGACACATCCTGGCTGCCCATCTCCGAGGAAGATGAGGGCAGGCGCTGGAGGCGAGCAGACTTCAGGAAGGAGTCTGGATCTTTGTGGGCAGCAGGGAAAAAACAAATGTTAGTTTATTGAGCAACACAGGGTTCTTATTGCAGTGTTTACCCAGCACTAACGTTACACTGTGCCGCTTCCAGTAAGGCTATTACCTTTCCTATTGATCTAAGCTCTCAATAGATTTTCTGGCTCAGATGCTGCTCTGGGTCATTTTACTGTTCCCTTCCTTTAGTGTTAGTTATTCCAAGATTACTTTTCCCTGGAGAAGGGGTAAGCAATTCTGAATTCTGCTCCATTTCAGTTAATTCATCAGCCCTCAGCAATGGACCCACAATTACTGCTCCTTTTGGATTGTTTCTTACACAGAATTGACTTGCTAACAGGTCTCAGAAATGGAGCAGAAATGAAGAAGAGGAGATTAAGATTAAAAAAACCCAGCAGCCTTATTTGGAGCTATGCTTGAGCTGAAGCACCTGAGCGAAACAGACTCCAAGCAGAACATGTGGCACAGGCACAGGAAACACCTTTATCGAAGCATGACAAAGTGGGGGCAGAGGAGAGCAAACTTGCAAACTGGAGAGTCTCAGGAGGTCCACCAGATCTTACAGCAGGAAAGGCTCCGTTTTAATTTTTCCCCTCCTCCAACTGACAAGACCCACTGTGAAAGGAAGCTGCTTGCTGAACTGCCAGGCAAATGCAACAGGAGGGAGTCTTGACCTCCCAATGCCTGGCATCCGCTGGACAGCAAGCAGATTCAGTGTGACTAAAAAGTCTCTGTTTTACTCAACAGATCTCAAATCTCTCTGCTTGTTTCAGCTCTTGCTTTCAAGGCAGAGAGGGTGCCTGCTTAGCATGCACTGTCCGCACAGGGGTGATGCCAAGCACATGATGTTGCTGGAGCCAGCCCTAGGGCCCAAGGCTGGGTGCAGCAGGCTGCTGGTGGGGACGTGCCCATCCCTGCTGGGCACCAAACAAGACTGAGTGACTCAGGGCAGCTGGGAGCTCCTGGCTGAACTTCTCCCGGGCTCCTGAGAGCCAGCTGGCCCTCCTCAAGGACAGGCCATTCCCATTGCCCAAGCGCTGCAGTGCTCCGTGCATCCATGGTGGGAAGAAGAGGGGCACTGAGTGGGCGGCTATTACTTTACGGGGAAAAGACAATGCAGGAAGGACTACTCCCTCATGGACACAGATTGGAAATGCTGAACGGTTTTGTGTCTACAGGCTAATCCTGCGTGCATGGTCAGGGGAGACTGTGAACTCCCTGGGATGGGCCCCTCTTGCAGTAGGGCTGGGACCCAAACCTGGACCTCCTGGGGCTTTGGCTGTAAAAGGTGAGGTCTGACCGTCCAACTGCCAGCTTCCTACCCAGCCAGCAGACACCCTGAACAGAGATGAGGAAAGGGCTGCAGCTCTCACAGCCCCAACATGCATGCTCAGGGCAGCAGGGACACCTGCTGTTTGCAGTGCCTGTCCTGGGGCTGCCCCTCTGCTAAGGAGACATTTTCTGGGTTTGGTGTAAGCGGCGACTGAGCGAGCAGAAGCGGGTGGAAAGCCCCACAGCCCCGATAACCCCCCTTGCCTCTCTCAATCTCCTCCAGCAGGCAGCATCTCCTGGGGGACTGCCAGCCATGTCCTTGTCATGACGTTAAAAACCCTGAAGTCCAGCTCAGACCCTGTGCAGTTCCCCTAGAGCCAGGCAGGGAGTTAGTTTTAATTTCGGTGATGCTGCAACTTGAAGTAAATCCCCCACAGTCGGGGAATCCCCTTAAATTGAATCCAATCTCATCCATGCTGCAGTGATTCAAGAGTGGGCCTGAGAAGAGCTCAACTTTCCCAGCCTGGACCTCTGAGCACAGCAGCGCTCAGCACACCCGGAGCCTTTCACAGTACGGTCAGGTCTGAATGAGTGAGGCCTGCAGGGTGTTTGCACAGTGCGGGGAAGCCCAGGCCCATCGGAGGTTTGTGAGCTGGGGTGTCTCCAGTGAGGGCCATGACTGCACTGGCATGGGATGCCCTCGGCCAAGGGGGTCATGCGTAGTCCCTGACACTCACTGGTGGGGGCACATTTCTCCTTCCAGTTCCACCAGCAGTAGGGAAAATAGAGTGAGAACTGGCCTGGCCTCCTTCACCAACCTCTCCAGGACAGCATCCGTCTGCTCTGCCTCAGGCTCTCATAGCACCAGGCAACAGCAGGGCAGTCCAGCGTGTCCTTGGGGTCCTGGGCTGATCTTTGACCACCCAGAGAGCAGCCATGGGAGAGGGGAAGAAAGGACAGGCCGCTGCCCCCTAAGAAGGCTGCCCACTGCCAGCAGGGAAGCCTTGCATTGCCCTTCCTTCTCTGACACAGACTTCCTGCAAGGCCTTGGGCAAGTCGCTTAGTCTCTTTGCGGCCACTCACACTATACGGGAAACAGGAGCACTGCTGTGATTCTCAGAGTGGCACTGATGGCCTAGAGCATGGAGGGCAAGGAGTAGGCTGCTACACCAACATCCGGATGCCTGTGCCAGGCACCACAATTCACCCTTCTCCCTTGAAAGAAAAGTCACCAAACGCTACTTGACTTCCGTGCGTGGCCAGGAAGGAAACCTGGTTTCATGTGGAAAGTGGCACTTTGAGGAACCAGGGTCACCTCAGCACTAGAAATGCTGTGAGGGGACGGCAGAGCGACTGGAGCTGCTTGCAGGCTCAGGAAGATGCTGCTATCTGGGACCATTCAGGAGGCTTCTCCTCAGAACCAAGAGCACTAGAATGGAGTCCTCTTTTTAGTGAAATCTTCCATGCGGCAGGAAACAGGTCCAGATTCCCACCCCTTTTGGTTTGGCAGATAATGTGGCATGAAGAAGCACGGAGAGCTTTTGCAACAGACACATAATGTCGTATTAATGTGAATTTCTAAGTGACACGTGGTATCACAGGAGAGAGGAAGCTCTTTGAACCATCCCAAATGTGGGCACGTAGGGAGATTGCATGATTGAGCACACAGACCTGAAAACCCTCATGCCCCAGCAGGATACCTGCACATCCAAAGCAGCATAGAACTCTGCTTGTGCTTCATATGAGATATGAGAGGCCTCATGCTTTTGAAAGAGCTGTTTCTGCAAAACCACGTCACGAGGGGGATTCGCTTTCCTGGCTCCGGTCATGAAGGAGTGCTGGAATGGAACAGGATGAAAATGGATGATGGAAACTTTTAGTCAGAATAGCGTGAGGTGAAGGACAAGGTGCAAGTGGGACCTGTTCAAATACAGGCTTTGGGCTTGGAGGGTCTCCTGGCCAGAGATATGCCTGGAGGCTATAAAGCAGCCGCTGGGGAGCTGCATGCTTTCGATCTCAGACTGCGGAGCCATCGGTCCGCAGAACCAAACCTTGCTCCTTTGGCAGAGAGGCTGGAGCAAAAGCAGGGCCCTGGCATCCATCACCACCGTGGAAGGAGAAATAGGCCTTTGGACAAATTAGTTCTTGTGGCAGTGAATTACAATCAACAGTCTTACACTAGTATAACTTACAGGCTGTTAAAAGTATAAGGTTCAGTTTCGCATCATGATGGGTTCCTGGGCTATTTGAACATGGGGAAAGGCTAAATTACTTGAGAAAACTCAAAGTGGAGAGGAGAAAAACATAGCTCTGAACTATTTACAAAGAAATGTTAATTAAAAACAGGCAGTTAAAAGGAACATCTGATTTTATTAAAGCTGTATATTTGACAGGAAAGATCACTAGGTCTTTGCAAAACCTCCTTGTATCTGCAGCTAGTACCCAAATTCCAGATCAGCTTCAGCGTCTGTGATTCCTGCCACATCCCAGCAAATTAAGAGGGTTTAGGCAGGGAAATAAGGATGTGGGATTCCAGCAAACTCCTGTTGAATGAATAAGGCACCAAGGCTAAGAAGATGGTACCACTCAGATCCACTGGAGCATGTGGCCAAGACAGACAGATGAGCAGCACTGCATGTTTGCAGCGAGAAAGGCTGCAATGTGGTAGTGATTTGAAAAATGAGTAACAGACTCAGCTGCGGTTTGATGAGACTCCCTAAGATTTAACAGTGAAAGGCTGAAGCTTCATGATGGATTTACCTTGGGGCAGTGAGGGGGATGAATGGGACAGTGGTGCTGCCTGGGGTCACAGGCACTGGGCAGTCAGCCTGGGCTGCACCTGGCACTGCACAGCGCCCAGGCAGTGGTGGCTGCCTTGTCCCATGCCTCGGCGTGGGCTGCGCTTGGCACTACTTGCCACTGTGTTTCCACTCCTGGAGAGAAGCACAGGAGCCCTACCTGAGCCTTCCTGGCTCACAGGCCATGGGCACTGGCATGTGGCGGAGCCGCACCTGCCCTGCAGCTCAGCTGTCCCCTCTGCAAATTCCCTGGAGACCCTGTGTCGGGACAGGGCAGGGAAGGAGGGTGGGGGTAAGTTTGGACTGGGTTTACCTGCTCCGTTGCCCCTAAAGTGCCTAAATCCTGCATGACAAAAAAAATTGAGATGTCTCCTGAGGGTTGTGCAGATGTATGAGTGAGAGACAGACCAGCCAGGAACCGCTGCTGGGATGTTCATGGAAAACCAGGATCAGGGGCTGACAATGGCGGTGAGGAAGGTGGAGGGATGCAAGGGGCAGTGCCGGAGGGCTCTGGAGCAGCTGGAGCTGGGGAGCATCGCAGCTGGGGGGGCCTAGGGAGGGCCCGGGGAGGGGAGGAGACAGGTGGGCAGACAGGGCTGCGACGAGCAGGGCCGGGGAGCTGCGAGCAGGAGCATGCAGGGGCAAAGGGGGCTCGGAGGGGGCAGGGGCGTGGAGCTGGGGACGGCGAGAGGGGTCAGGGCTGGGCGCCCCCGGGAACAGCCCGGGGAGAGGTGCAGGCTGCATGCAGGGTGAGGCTGGCCGCCTGCCCCTCTCACCCGTGTCCTGCTCGCCCAGGAATGCATCCTCCTCCTTCCGGGAACGCAGGCCGGTATCGGCCGCGCTGCCCGCCTCCTCCTCGGGCAGGCGCGGGAAGCTGGTGATGCTCATGTAGTCCACGGGCGAGTAGGCACCCAGGGTGCTCTGCTGGCTTGCCTCCTTCTCCGCCACCGCCATGCCGCTCTGCGCCCGGTGCGGATGTGAGGAGCCGGAAGTGACCGAGCGCGACGGGCCGGGCAAGGCCCGGGACCGCTTCCGCCGCGGGGCCCGAGCCCGAGGGGAGCCTGGGCGCGGCCCCGGCGCGGGGAGGCCCGCCAGGCCCTGGCGGGGTGCTCCTGACTCGCCTGGCAGATGGGGAGTCCCCTCCCGGATGAAGCTCGGCTTTGGCGCCCTCCCCCAGCAGATGGGCCCCTGCAGTGCGGCGGGCACGGGTGCCAGGGCGACCCCAGACGCTGTCACCGACAGGGAACCCGAGTGCCCCGGCGGCCCTGCCGCCCCAGCTCCTCTGAAGGAGCACGGGCGGGCGCAGCAGGGCCGGGGCAGCCCCGTGGCCCGCACCCCAGGGCCGAGCAGCATCAGGGTCGGGGCTCCCCCTCCCGCTGCATGTGACGTCCCGGAGACGCTCTGCTCTCCTCGTGGAGCTTTTCTGCTTCGCAGCACGATCTTCTCCTGCCTGGGAGAGCTTGAAGGTGTATCCCAGCTCTCAGGGCAGGGCCCAGGCCAGCAAGCACCAGTGGTCATGCTCTCTCTGGTTTCAACCCCAAATCTTCTGGTGCTGGGAAAGTTTAGCTGTAGCAGGCACACTGCCACTCTTGCTGAACAATAAGGATTTGTTTTGGCAGCTAACTTTTTTCCACAAAAGTAAATAAATGGTGCCTGAAAGGCCCTGCTATGCTGCACACCAGCTCTCGGGATCCCTCTGCCCAGAGATCCTCTGTGCCCTGACATTGCTGCCACATGGACGGACCCGAGGCCCGCCGAGTCTCCTCCGCTCTGTCCTCTCCCGTCCACCCAAGGGCTCATACATCTTGGCACCTGGAGTCAGGCTGCAGCAGAATTGCTCACTGCTGGTGCTGCTGGAGGCCCAGGGAAGGCCCAATAGTAGTTTCCACATATACCCTAGGAGAATTTGGCCTTCAGGCAAGAAACAGGGCAGGTTTGTAGCTATGGCCATGAAGACAGCGCAGCCCACCCTGCCAGCCACTGACGTAGCCATGGGCTGGATCCTCTCCTAGGCAGGTGAAAGGCTGCTTCACATCTTGGGAAAGCAAGCTGGTTTGCTCACTGCTGCTAAGAGGATTGTGCCTGGTTGCGGGTGCTCATTGCCTCATTCTGGAGCTGGAGGATTTGCTGGCCATTTTAAGGGGCAGAGACCGGGGCAATATGATTATATAGGGGGACATCTGTCCTGACCTTTGGCTGGCCTGGACCCCACTTTGGAAAAGGGTACACCATGCTGTAAGGCAACAGGTTTGCAAATGCCAAGTGGCATTTAGTGGCATTTAGTCTCTGAATTTGGGAGGGGGGAACAGAGAGCAGGACAGAGCTTAATCTGCTTTCTTTGCACACCAGCTTCCCAGGAACATGCCAAAGGGGCAAAGGGCTGCTCCCCAGGGAGCTCGGTGGACAGACAGCCCAGTGGTCCTCGCCATTGGCACTGCTCAACCTCAACTCCTGTTGGCAGGTAGCTAACCCCTCTAGAACACAGGTGCTTGCATCCACAGTGAAATCGGCTGCTTGGGCACTTGCTTCATCCTGTGATCCATAAGAAAGAAAGGTGTTATCTCAGGGCAGTGCCTGTGCTTGCAGGCAATACACTGCAGTCTTTGGTCATGAAGAGATGATATAAAGGTCCTAGGGGAACGTACACAAACAGGATGCCAAAAACACCTGGGCCCTGCATTCCTGGTCTTGTTCTCCTCTGTACCAACAGGTCTGCACTGAATACGTGCCCCCTGTCCTTCTTCCCAGCCTTTCATGGAGCCGGGTGACGCTGGCCACAGGGGAAGGGACTGACAGCAGGTTGTGGGGGCTTCCCTGCACCCTGAGCGTTGGAAGAGGGCAGCTGTGCACATGGGGTCCTGGGAAAGGAGTGGGTGAGAATGGGGGGACTGTCCACAGAGGACAGTGTCAGGCACAGCGGAGCCCAGGGGGGTGGGAAAAGGGCTGAATCTAGTTTGGGCTCCAGCAGGGTGAAGCTCTGCATGGCCAAGTCCCCTGGGCACCCCCTGCTATACATGCTGGGACCAGAGCTGGGAGGTGGGGGATGGTGAGGGAGGTCAGCCCCAGCCTCCTTCCACTTCTGCTTTCCAGGACGCAAACCTCCAGTGCAGCTGGCTCAGACATTGTTTAATCCTGTCTCCAGAAAGGCTGAAAAGAGTTTTCCCAGGAACCCACACATACACTGTACCACAACGGTGAGGTCCACACTGCTGTTTCACCAGGGACCCCTTACCATGGTGGCAAGGGGAACCAGCATCCCAGTGAGACAGTCTGTGGAGCTAAGCACTCAGGGACAGCTTGGGGACAAAGGGGGCTGGTCTCTCCATACCTAGCTCAGAGGAGTGGTCTCCTGGCTGGAGAAGGGGCCAGGAGGGTGGCAGTAACAGATCTGTCCTTCACAGCCAAAAAGGCTGGTCGTATTCGGTGGGCTTAATCTGCTTAATCTTTGGCTTCGTATTTGGTGGGCTCTCTGCTTAATCTTTGGCTTGACCCCAGCCATCCTGGTGAGGGAGCTGCACTCCCACCCATCCCACAAATCAAGACACTGTCTGTGAAACGCACCGTGGTATCGTCGCAGAACTACCTAGTGGGTTATCTCTTGGAGCAGGCTTGTCCTTCAAACATGGACCTCTCGCTCAGGGCTGCCTGGGAGATGAGAGCTGAACAGTTGTCCTTCCCACAGCAGAACAGGTCTCAGTGAGCTGTTTTCAGGGTGAAGCCAGCCAGATGCAACCCTGACACAAGCATACCTTGCTACTGTGGGCTCCACAACCATCAACACATGTGCCAGGAGAGGCTCAGGCTGGCAGGCAGAGCAGCTGCTGGCCAGCATGAAGCCTGGCAGGTGCAGACAGAGCCTGGGTAGGGGCTGCAGAACTGGGGAGGCCTGGGCCAAACCTGAGCTTCGGTTCCCATCAGCTCCAGGGCCCTGTGAGAGTCGTTTGACATTCACACTCCGAGAGCGTTCACATACCTCAAGACCAGTGCGCTATCCACTAGGCAGCACCACCCGCCTTGCATGTTGGGTTTTCAGTGAAACTAAAAGTTGCTGCGTCCAGCCTAGTGGTACAATAGGCAGATAGGGTTTTGACACAGAGTAAATGAGCTGAAACATTGTCTTTGCCTCATCACATCTGGCAAAGAGTTTTGCATATGGGGGGCGGGGAGACTGTCTAACTATTTTGCACTGACATATCTGAAATCAAAATGGCCAAAATGTTTTGACTTTCCATTTTTTTCCCCAACACTTCTTCCAAAAAATACCAGTAAAATAATTGGAAGATGCGAGAGATTGTTTCATTCTAGGCCAAATAAAGCACTTCAGGTTTGCAGAAATTACTTCCCTCTCCCCCCCATGACAAAACAGGACTACTTCTCTTTCAGCCTGGCACATGCCACTTGTTTGTTTTGCTGCTAGATATGAAAAATTCATCCTAACTATCCTGGACATCTGTTGCTTTTGGAAACAGAGCATGTTGGGTGCTGTGCTGCTTGGCTCTGAGGAAGTGGAGAGAAACATACATCCTATTTTCTCATCCTCCAATGAGCCAGCCAATGCCTCCTGCTCTTCCCAAGCCAGAACTGTGTGAGAAGTAGTGCTAATTAACTCAGTGCTCCTTAACGAAGGGAGATGTAAACCTACCTTTGCTGCGGCAACGGCAAGGTTTTGTTCATGCTCTCCAGCAGCCTGAGGGCATGATGGGCGCTGCCAGTCATTGAATGAATACTCATGGGAGGATAATTTAGCTTTTGCAAGCCAATTTCAGCCTGCTCCATCTTCACGTCTCTCCAGTCTGCCTACCCCAAGATCCAGGTAGTCCCTCCCCCACCGCAGCATCTCCCCCAATGCCAGGAGCTCTGTACATACTGCACCCTACTCCATTCATTTGACTGTATTAAAAGACATCCTTGAAATAAAAGGCCCTCAGAAGCGTGGTCAGGAACACTGCTGTCCCAGAAGGCCTCAGCAAACACCATCTCCGGTTGTTGATCTACACATGATTTAGCAGGGCTTGAAGGTATGGCTCTACTTCCCACTTCTTCATTTTCTAGACCCTGCTTGCCTCAGACCAATCCAGCTCTAGCCTCTACTGCTCTTGTGTTTTCTCAAGTACCAAAACTAATCAGCTCTGTCACCTGACTACAGACAAATCCCAGCAAGATGAGAGTACAGCCTTTGCAAGCTTGAAAATCAAGCAGGGAGAATGCAGGGATGATGACACCTCCACAGAGTGGACAGAGGATCTGAAGCCTCAGTGGTGCGCTCCCAACCTCAACAAGCACCACTTTAGGGACATCCCAAGTGCTGCTAAAGATAAGCAACACCAGCAGAATTCCCTTGCTGAATCAAAAATACTGATGATAAATTTACATCATGCTGCGTGCTCAGCCACCACAGAATTGCAGTGCTACCCCACCGCTGGCGCAGCTGTTCTAGCTGTGGTCTGAAAACTGTTGTTGCCAAGACACAAGGCGCAACTTCCTCTCACCAAGTCTTAGCGCGTATTTGCACCTACACCTCCATTTTCCCTCTAACACTTGCATTGAAGTTTTAATTTTATGCTTGAAGTCCAAAGGAGACCAGGAGACCACAAAAAGCTTCTCTGCCAATTCCATGCCAGAACACCTTTATCCCTCTTCTCATAGTGAGATTAGGCTAGGGAATGTCTTCCTTGCTCTCGCTCCTGCCAGGGATCTGCTGCTTTTGGCCAAGAGCCAAAGCAAATGTTCCTGCATGGTTACACAGCTCAGTTCCCTAGCTCTGGAAAGGCCTTGTTCTCCCTGAGTCTCTGCTCCACAGTGGCACAGGCTCCCACCACCTGTTTAGTTACCTGCCATTCAGGGAGAGAGTGCAAAGCAAGCATGTCCATCACGCCAGTAGCAAAATCACTAAGTATCGAGGTGCTGCACAAACCCCCTGCACTGCAACCCCTAAACCTGTCAGCTGCTATTCTCTTTCCTCTTAGCATTCATCTTCATGCTCTCTCCTAGATAATCCCCCCATCGATCTCTCAAGCCTCTTCAAAAAGCCCCTTGTTTCTACAGTGTTTGTCGTTGTAAGATGCTCAGCTCCGCTCTGCAGGCTGCTGCATCCCCTTGGGCTTCTTAAAATTAGTCTCAGTTCCTTGGGGACAGCTGCCATAGCTTTAACTCTCTGGGGGACCAGCACTGGAGGAACCTACTTCTAGCCATTGAGACGCTCCATAAAACAGAAACCTCAAGAGGCTAAAAGCTTGCAACTGAGCAGCTGCAGTCACCTACTTACTACCAAGAGCCTTGGAGAGATCCAGAGGCCAACGTCTCTTTCTTGCTATGTCGCTATCCTCCTCAACAGAGGAATCACTCAGCCTCTGCCTCAGCTTCCAGTCTGCAGAACTGTAAAAACCAAGAAACTCGACTGGTAGCACTGCAGGCAAGCCAGGAGTAAAGCAAAAAGGCAGGCAAGCAACTCTCACCAGGTCTGCTTTCTTTCACTCTGCACATTTTACAATGGTGCTTGAAGTCCTCCTCTGGACCAGACCCGGGCACTCTGCAATACAGCAGTGGGTCTGCCACGATTGCCAGTCACCGGTGCTGAAAGAGCAGAACAGCTTACATAGATGCCACACTTGGCATTCTTGCTTAATTACCAAAGCATAGACTTAAATGTCAGCTACTATTTCCACTAAAAATGCTTCTGGCCCCTTCTGAAAGGGTAGGGGTCACACTTGTAGCATGACAAGAGAGCTGCTTGCTAAGATAGTTACAAAAGATCAGACTCTAAAGAATCCCGCACTCCTAACGTTTTGCAAAACTTCAGAGGATTCAGAAACTGCACAGTGGTAATCCAGGTGATGTTTATTAGAGCATTTCAAGTATACAACGATTTTACTGATGGCTGGGGATAGTAAAGAGGCAAACTGATGCCAGTAACAAGGGGTGACCTACAAATAGCAGGCTGTGTAATTCTCATGGAAAATTAATGCTTTCAGCTGACAGAAGAGGAAAAAGATCAAATTTGGGGCTGGAGAGGAACAAACATAGAAGTTTCTGTTTGAGACAATTTACTTGGCAATTCACATGTAGCAGAAGCTGTCTGCTATTGCACTTTTCCATCAGCAAACTGAGGACCTAAAATAGCCAGCTGTGTTTTTTTCCATGCAGAACAGATAATCTCCCATGATAAGGATGGAGGCCTGCATGGGTGGGTGATTCTGGAGCATCAGCTCAGCACTTTGAGGGATTTAGATCCCCAGCTTTGCACACTCACATATAAGAACCAGGCTGTTAGACTTCCAGCAACAAGGAAGCAATGTAGACTTTTAGCAAGAGCATATTAAAACTATCAAATCCTCACTATAAGGCAACTTTAGATAAGCACTCTTTTGAGTGTGTGAGCAGTAGAAAAGCAAGGACTACACGGCAACTAGACTACAAGGTCCTCTGACAACAAGCAGATGGGACTGTGCGTGTTTTGCCGTAACAATTTCTGAAAGACATGTCTTTAAAAATATTTTAAAGGAGAAATCCTCTGACTGATGCCTAAAAAGGGCATCACTAGGGAAGAACTGATCTATGGACTGATCAGCTCAAAGAAAGCCTCTGGTTTTTGAGGCCTCGTACTTTATTGAGTATGTCTGATGTCCAAGTTAGTAATTCTGTGTTTAAGATGTTAGCTGCCTCAATTGTGTCTTAGTCTCCTCCATTTATCAACAAAAAGCATCCGAATCCCATTGAATTCAACATCTTTAAAAATAAAAAATTATTTTAGAATTTAAATGCTTAACCTTTAAAAGGATACCTCCAGCATGACTGTCCATTAGGACTACTGAACTCTGTGGTAAGCTCCAGCAACTGAGTTAGTAGGCAGGCTAGCAAAATGCAGTGGAGTTTCTAAGTCTCCTGAATACCGCTCACAAGTTAAACATTCATTAACCAATTAATCATAATTCTTTCCAGCAAAGTTGCTTAAAAAACTGTCTTCAGCAAAGACTATTTGAAAATTCTGGTGAGCAAGTGATTTGCAAGTAAAACAGAAAAACTATTAGAAATGGTAACAACATAGTCTGTTTAATCAAATCAGACCTGATCACTTCAAAACATGTTGAGGACAGCCACTGAACTCATATCCTGGATGCTGCAGTGCCTTCCGCCCAAGTACTTTACAGTTGCTTTTTTGAAACTGTTTGTCTGAAGGACAACAATGGAAGACAAGTCAGGATTTAATGACAGATCTCAAACAGAGGGCATACACACATTAAATTATCAGATTCAACCTTCAGCATACAGAAGTTTGACACAGTTACTGGCTACAGTCACAGGAAAAGTTCGAAAGTTGAACAGTCTTGAACCACTTTTGAAAATTTCAATGGCTTTTGTAAAAGTTCCAATGAACAACAGGTATATAAAACTGAGATGGACTGGCTTCTCCAGCAGAACAGTTGGGGTTCTTCAGGCTGATCAGACCACTGGTACAGAAGGGAGTTGATTTGGCTTCCCCCACCTTCCCACCAGTCCACTAGAGACTATGATTTATTAAAATCTTCTTGATTTACTGAAGATTGATTTAACAAGCAAGGGCTGCAGACTGTGTCAATCATAGTGGATGGCAGTATAGAAGATTATCCAAACAACCTGTGGCGAGGAAAGGAAGCTGAGGTTATTCTTATACCTCTAGAGAGGCTTCAAACACTGAAAACAAACCTCACACCTAGCTCTCAAGAGAGGACTGCAGACTGAATTCCAGCTTTGAGACTGTCTCAGAGAGATGTTAGGATCACCATGCACCACAAGCCTGTGGCACTCAGCTTGCTTGGCTTCCAGGGTGACCAACTTCTCTGCGCTAAAATTCTGTCAATTGTTTTAGAGGCATCACCAAATCAAGTCATGAGGGTATTCAGAGGCTTGGGAAAGGGAAGGTGGACAAAGTAGGAAATGTAAAGACACTCAAACATGAACACAGTTTGGGTATAAATAGCTCTGGATGAAGCTCCACTGGAGCTGACGAGCAGTGCATCTGTGACAGAGGATAGGAAGGCATAAAAGTTAAGTGGTGGATGCAGAAGCATATCTGCCTGTTCCTACTTCCTTCCTACAGGGAAACGTCAGTCATCAATACTGTATTATTTCAGAGCCAGCAGCCATCAAATTTCAGGCTTCTCTTTGCTGATCAATCCTATTTATTAGATTATGGTAACATCTCTCTCTTCTATCTATGCACTGGATCATCTGCTTTTCTTCCTAGGACTTTTACCGCAGAAAGTATACCAATCCAATTCACAAATCTACTTAAAGGGAACAAAAGGCATTACCAAAAAGAGCGCAAAAGATGTCATGAATCCTTCCTTTGTCAACTCCCATGTTCCACCATACTCCTCCTCATCTATCTGCTGGAAGCTGCTGAAGTAGAGGTACAGAACACCAGCATTGATCAGGCAGAATCTGGAAAAGAGAGATTAGAAACTGTAATTTCTGCAATAAGAGTGCAGGCATTCATTCTGCCATACAGAATCATAGCCATGAAACACTTTTTCTCCTCAGCAGAGTGGAAGCAAAAAGGAACGCTATCTCTGCAATATTCTCCAGCTTCCTCCAGGTCATCTTGATACAGCATACTAGAGGTTTGGGTGAAGTTCACCTTCCCCAACCACAGCCTACTCCTATTAACACTGGAAAGCCAGTAGGCAAAAGCTGGAAGCATCAGCAGCAGGATATCTACAATTGCAGGGTTGATGCAATATCTCGATCTTTCACATCACCTGGAAAGGGGCCCTGCAAGTTTTCATCTACTGCAGATCAGTAGCACTTGTTCTGCTCCAACACAGAATCTAAATTGCTTGTGCAAGGTACTTGATTTTGAGGCTGCTAAAAGGGAGGACCTGCTGTGCTCGGTGTTAGACCCCTGCATTAGTGTCCCATGACCAAATGCAGTGACTGAAGATGAGAGCCAGAGAAGACCTGATAGAGCCTCTCAGAGCCACAGCACTGCGGTTCAACTTGAGGCAAGTCACAATGCTCTCTAGTCTGTGCCAAAATAGAATATATGCAACTTCCTTTCTGACCTCAGGCCAGTCTGGCCTTATTCCCAACCCCAACTTAAGACTGGGACAGCCTGCAAAGAGAAGAGTATGTTTCCTAGAAAGGAGTCTGTGTAACAAGGGTGATGCTGGAAAAGACTGCCACCATAAACGTAAGGTCAGTGATTGGCAGCAAGTCACAAACAGCAATTCAAATGCATAGCATAGTCAGATAAACCAACCACATACAATTTTAGAAGCTTTTAGTTTTTCCACCTTACACCAAATCATTTTTACTTCCTATTAACATTCAGCACAGGAATTGGCTCATGTGCCTGAAGGTGCCTTGTGAATTAATGGATGACTAAGTAAGAACAATGTTTTTCTCAACTATTCCATATCTATTACTGAGAGCATTTTAGATTTAACTGTTTGCACACAGCTATTCAGTCCCTGCTAGAGGGTCATGTGTTTAGATCCCCATTTCTACAAGTTTCACACTTTATTTTTTTCTTACAGGTATTCGCTGCTACTCTCTCCGCTTTCTTGCCACAGCTAGGATTTAGGAGAAAGGAGAAGATGGCAGTTAATCTTCCTTAAGTCTGGCTGTTCACTCAACTCCCAGGCAAGCTTTGGGCCTACCACACAGCTCATGCTAAGGCCTGACGCGTGCTAGGAGTAAGGACTAAGCCCTTTTGTGACTTCTACCTAATGAGCTCATGAAGTATCATTTGATTTACACAATATCTTGTCTTGTAAACTTGAGAGACCAAGGCACAGGTGAACCGTGACACACACTTATGGGTGTCACATTTGGGATGTCTCAGATGTGTTCTGTTGGCAGGCACATGATCCTTTGCCGTGCTGACTGGGGTGACTGTTTGAGCGCAACTGTAGCATGCGCATGTGTCAGAGACAAAAACCTAAACGGTGTGTGGCGACCACTGGGAGATAAATAATAATACAAGCTACCTTGCTGAAAACCATTATTTTAGCTGAATTGGAGGGACCAGCACACATTGCCCCAGGTGCTGGGCAACCCCCTTCCGCAGAATTGAATGCCTGGACCATTATTTGTGAACCAGGACACCTCCATCTCATAGCAGAGGTAGCACTGAAATCAGTAGCTTTAGCCATTAATACACGCTTAAATAGCAACACCTCCCAAGAGATCCCCCAACACAAGCTAGCGGATTTACTGCTATACATCATAAAAGATGAAAACCAGAGCAGAACACCACTAAAGTAAATGTTGCAGAAAAGAGCCAGCTTGTCTCTATGCAAAAGGGGAAAGCAAAAGGGAGAAACCAGGGAGCACCCTCAGTCACTACAAAACATAAGACATTATGGAAGATGTGTTTAGATAAAGCGCTCTCTCCAAGTCAGTTAAATGGGCTGTCACAGAATCACATAATGGTTGAGGTTGGAAGGGACCTCTGGAGATCTAGTCCAACTGCCCTGCTCAAGCACGGCCACCTAGAGCACACTGCCCAGGACCCCTGTTCAGATGGCTTTTGAATATCTCCAAGGATGGAAACTCCACAACCTTCGCTGGGTAATTTGCTCTAGTGTTCAGTCACCCTCACAGTAAAGTTTTTCCTCATGTTCAGACAGAACTCCCCATGTTTCATTATGACCAGCACCGGAAGTAGTGAGCAGCTTGAGTAATGTTTACCCCACAAACACTGCATCCAGATTGATGACTGTAGCAGGATTAAACTGATGGTTTGCTACACACCCAATGCCAGAAGAGATACAGTCAGATAATAGATCATATTTTAAAAATAAAATAGTACAAGAATGCTGTCTTGAGCATGGAGTCAAGTGGACTTTCCACTTACCCTACTGACCTCAGAGTAATAGTGCAGTAGAAGGATGGAATGGGTTGCTTAAAAAGAACTCAAATGGCGTAATAGTGGCACCAACTGGGGAGGAAACTTATGGGAAGATGTGCGAGCCTTAAACTCCTGGCCGACACCTACCGGTAGTCTACTATACAGAAGTTTTGAACAATCCCCTCTGCTGAACCAATACCAGCAGGGTAACTTAGACACCTTAGTATGGCATCCTGGAGATCAGGTAAGGAATCAGCATCACGGCTCAGAAAACACCGGGTTACTTTGAAACGCTTTTGAGGGAAAGGAGCGTGTGAAACTCCAGGTACTATAGGAGTAGATTTAATCATTACTGAGGCTTAGATACGATCCAAGACCTAAGTTAGCTTGTTCCCTCCCCCTAGGAGCTGCTGGCCTCCTGGACAAATGAATGGAAGCTGTCGTTCAGCCTACTACAGAAAGCGTCCACATAACAAGTACACTAATTGTCACATAGGGAAGAAGTCTAGAATGAGAACTATGGTCCAGCCTTGGAAGTACTAACAACATTATCCTGTTTTGTTACTTGTTGCACCAGTAGTTTTGATTTTGCTGCGTCATCATCACAGAGTGTTAACAATACACATGTGAATCTATTAGAAGACCTTGACCAAGGTGGTGATGCCCACAGGGAACAGAGCCATCAGGATTCATTATGGAGGTTTGTGTGCCAATTAACCATTGAGCTCGTGGCTTGTGCATGGTAAGCAGCATGTAATTTGAAAATTCCCCCAAATCCATTACCACTACTGCAACACCAGTAATAGCTGCCCAAGGATTTCCCCAAAAGTCTGCAATTTTTACATCTGAAGTACATGAATTTTACACTAAGATTTGGTAGGACAGCGTTAATATTAGTAAAGTATACTCAAATTGCTTAGACAATATATGATCAGTGACATAAGTCCATCTGGAAACCCCAGACAGTTAGGGACACTTCCACTAGATTTGGAGCCGCTGGATTGGGCACAGGAGGGTTGAATTCCATGGACTTAGATATCATTAATAATAAAGTGTCTAGGCTAGGACAATTAAGCAAACAAGCTAGAATTGGTCAGACTATGGATAGTAAAGGGAACGCATACAACCACTAGAATCCTGACTATTAGCCTAAGCTCTTGGAAAAAGCTCCAAGAGATTCGACAGGGATGTATGCTGATTTTCACAATTTTGCTTCAAATACCAGCACTGCCATTGCTTGTGTTACTATACAAACCTTTGGCATAAGTGAATGTGAACAATAAGCCAATCGCACCCATAGTGGAGATCCTGCTGCGTTAGGGACCCTTATTATCATTTTGGTGTCAGAAATGTAAAACCCACTTTACCAAAATTGTATACTTGGGAGTAGGAAGCAGGAGCAGTCTGTTGAGTGGATCCATTTATTACTACACCATAAGAAAGAAGTTACCAGTATACCCCACTTCCTATTATTGTAGCTAATAGGATACAGGCTGCAGTTCAAGGAAGCAAACGGATGGATAACGAAAGGTAATCTATCTAATTGATACTCATGGATGTGAACAATGAAGAAACCAGGAGCTGCACGGCCCCAAACCCTTATTTGAGTAATCAAACCTCAGGTACCTGCTATTTAGACTCAATGTGTGATAATCACACTGTTGTACCTGAGAGAAAATTAGGTTGTACGTGTATGTTTTCTCTTTGTGACGTCCCATGGAATGACAGGAATAAAGCACATCATGGCTTGAAAGAACAATAACTTCAGCAAGCTGGCAGAGCTGCAGAAGCACTGCCAACGGTGCCACTTTGCCTGTTTGTTACTTACCCTCTTTGATATCTTGAAGAAAGCTTTTCTTTTTCAAAGAGAAGCTGGCCTCTTGTCCACTAACAGAACCCCCTCTCCAAGGAAGGCTCCTGATCCGAAGCTAGAGACTACCTCACCTTTCCCTGTTTGTGTTCTTACTTCCTAGAAGGACCCACTAGGCACCATACTCATAGACCCCATTCACACAGGCAGGAACAACCTACTTTACAAGTCAGTCAAACCTTTTATTCCCTTCTTCCACCCCTTCACCCTTTAATAAAATACGATAATAATTAAAAAAGCATTAGTCAGGTGAAGGGGGTAGAAAGAGCTTGATCTGTTCGAAGAACAGTTCATGATAAGTAACAGTCTGGAATGCAATGCTGGATTTAAGAAGCACAATAAACAGACATTGCATTTGGCCAATCCACCGTTTATAACACAACTTTAAAACAGACAAGAAAAAAATAAATGTGGGAAAATATATGAGACAGAAAAGGAAATAAACCTTACATCGCTATTCCCACGAATCCCTTCAGTGGAACTACTCCCCAGATGATTCCCAAAATAACTGCAATGATCTGCCGGAACCAGTAGATCACATCTAAAAACTCATCCTGGGGAGACAAAGCACAAAAAACATTTTGGCATTTACTGCATTTTCTTTCTTTTTTTTTTTTAAGGCATCATACAATTAACAATTGAAAATTTTACACACTGAATGCTTTTTTTTTTTTAAAAGGTTATATATAAAGTTATTGTATTTAGAGCAGACAAAAGCAGCTTATGACATCATGAACCCTCGACATTTCTGCTTTCAAATTAAATACACAGCTTTGTTCTTCAATAGGCTAACTGCAGGAGAAAATAAGTATCTATCTAGTCCCTTTGATTAATAACGATTAAATTTGTTAAAATGAATAAAAACTCATTGGAACAAAGCATAAACTATGTTCTTTAAACTTCTAAGACCGTTATCACCACCCTCGGTGCTTGTCCACCCAAAAAAGAGTGCTGCCAATAGCTAGCGCTCATGCCAACTCCAAACCTCAAATCGGTACATATGTCTTGTGCTTACTACAACTGAGTCTTCTTTCACAGCAACAGTACAGTGGTTATTCCTGTTCTCCCATAGAGCTGATGCAACTGCAAGTATTGCAGCTGGACTCATGCTTTAAATAAAATTAATTTCTGCTCCTATCCTTTCTCTAACATCCCCAAAGACAGGATTGCCCAGGTATGGCACAGCCCATCATATGCCCCCTCGCCCCCATAACTTTGAATACTTCATCCAATTCCTGCCAGATTTGTTCAAGAGCAGTAAATTCAAGTACAGGGTATTCCTGCAAGTTCTGTGAACAGCAACTTGTAGGGAAAAAAAGACACAGATTAGTGTTTGTCCCTCAAGGAAAAGCAGGGGAAAGTCAGCACTTTCTCCATTCTGAAAGGCAAAGCCAGCAAACCAGGGAGCACACATCTTGCTCCATACACATGGCCATTTGCTTAGGCCAAATAAGGGATAGAGCAGGACCTGGGGATGCCTGTGTGCTGAGGATGCCACAGGAGCTCAGAGAACCTTGTGGAGGAGCTGCTGGTGGGCAGCGGTGGGAAGAGGCACTGAAAGGGACTGTTACAGCACACAGGAAACAAGACTTCACTAGAGCTAAAAGCAATTTGTTCCATGATGATAAAAAAGCATTTACACACAGAAGAATGGGCAATGAGTATGGCACTGTTCATAAGCCCTCAAGCAACTTCTTTCCTGTACTGACAGTAGCACCTCTGCACTTTCTACACTAAAAACTCAAGCCACTAGCAATCCAGTAGAATAGGAGTCAATTCTATCACAGCAAGGTATACGAAACGTCACAACTCTTGCTGAGGAGGACCTAGCCTTCTAAGTACTGGCTTAGTTTTATAAGTTGCTAACAAATATTCAAATTTGTTCAGAGAGAAAAGAATTTGATTAGTCCTCTTAGCACCGACATACTTTGACATGCGCATTCTCCCTGGAAAGTCTATGGAAGACAAGCACTTGTTCATACTTAGAAGATTTGCTGCTACTGCAAATCTTCTTAGAAACACTGTCAAAACATATGCTAAACTTGTGCAAAAAAATATTTGATTTCTACAAAAATCCATATATACATGAGCTGGACTCACTAAGGAGACAGTAAAGCACACCTCAGATGGCTAAACAACCGCTAAGTTTTTTTTTTTTTGGTAATGTAAAGACGCCATAATATCGTAATGGACAAAGTCTCACAAGCTTGCTATTGTTGCTACCCTTTTCTTTCAGATGTGACGTGGGTCTATACAGTTTTCCTCAGCTGGCAATTTGTTATTCCTACAGTGTTCTGAAAGCCAGTTTCCTCCACCTTTTAGGCTAGTCTCTGCATCAGCACAACTGTGCCCGAACTCGTCTGTAACAGCCTGAAGCCTGGGGCCATGGGACAAGTGAGGCACCCGGGGCCAGCCAAGCACGCTGTAGTTTCTCCTGTTGTAGCACAGCTGCACTAGCCACACTCTGCTCAGGGGGCAAGAAGCTTCCCCCAGCCCCAGTACCACCAAGCCAGAGCAGCCCAGCCCACTTCCCCAGATGAGGCAAGCCAAAGAGCAGGATGAGGGGTGAAGGCAGAGAGCAGTCTCAGCTCCAGGTTAGCTCTGCTTGCCACTTGTACCCCAGTGTAGATTGCAGCGGGCACCTACCTCTTCCTCCGTAACCATTAACCCCAAGAGACCCCAGGGAGTCCTACCTGCCCCCTGGCCACACCACCTGGGAGGAAGTTGTGGGGTTCCCATCCCCCAAGTCCCACCACCCCCAGAAGGAACCATGCAGCAGCTCATGCCACCCAGGGGTCACTGTCCTCTCCCCTACACACCCCCCCAGGCACCCATTACCCTGGTCATACGATCCCAGGGTCCCCATCCTCCCTGCAGGTAACACTCTCAAGCTACCCCCACCCCCACATCACACCACACTGGGGTATCCGTTCTCCCTCTCTAGCCACCCTACACTGGGGTCCCTGTCCTCCCCTCCTCGATCATCCCATGCCCAGGTCCCCATCTGCCCCTCCCTCATCACCCCACATCGCGGCCCCTGTCCACCCCTCCCTCATCACCCCGCACCAGGTCCCCATCCGCTCTCCAGTCACGCCACAGCAGGGCCCCCATCTTCTCCTCCCCGGTCACACCATGCCAGAGTCCCTGTCCTCCCCTCACCAGGCACGCCAAGCTGGGGCCTCCATCCCCCTCCCTGACCACTTCACATCGGGTGCCCCTGTCCCCCCTCCAGGCACACCACGCCAGAGTCCCCGTCCTCCCCTCGCCGGTCACCCCACGCCGGGGCCTCCGTCCCCCTCCCTGGACGCAGCACACTGGGGGTCCCCGTCCGCCCTCCGGTCACACCACACCAGGGCCCCGTCTTCCTCTCCCCGGTCACGCCATGCCACGCCACAGCGGGGTCCCCGTCCTCCCCTCCTGGTCACGCCAGGCCACGCCGGGATCCCCTTCCTCCCCCTCTGGTCCCCTCCCGTCACCCCACGCCGGGGTCCCCACTCCCCCTCCAGCGGCAGGCCCTGCCCACAGGCGCTCGGCCCAGGGGGACGCTCGGCGCTACGCCCACACCTTGTCCTGCCAGGCCGAGTCGCTGCGCAGCGCCTTGCTCCACACGGAGCCGCGCAGCGCCGCGCCGCCGTTGGCCACCGCGTGCTGCTGCGCGTGCGGCGGCGGCTCCTCCCTGCGCCGCGCGCCGCTCATCCTCCCGCGCGCCGCCAGCCGCCCAACGCCCCGGCCCGCCGCCGCCGGCCAGGAAGCGGCCGCTCCACCGCGTCACCCGCAGGCGCCCGCGGCCCGCCAATTGCGGCGCTGCCTCCCTTCCCACGTGACAACAGCAACCTGCACCCCCACCCCGCACTACGGCTCGCGAGCGGGACCACTCTGAAACGCGCTGTTCGCTAGGGCTCGATGCGGCTTAGGCAGAATAGGCGGAGCCTGAATGCCGCGATGGCGTCTGTGGGGTGGCAGGGCTCGCACGGCCCCACCTCACACCTCTGTCTTGCCCCCTGTGGCCCCCACAGCCCCACCTCACACCTTTGTCCTGCACGGCCCCGCATGGTCCCCACGGCCCCGCCTCACACTGCTGTCTTACACCGCCCCACAGGGGAAGGTGTCCTACCTTTCTCCCCTGGCAGGCCCCAGCAGTGCCTGGCCCTATCCTGCAGCCCTGCTCCTGCCTCGCAGGAGGGGAGGCTGAGGCAGAGAGCAACCGAGGAGGCTCTCCAAGGCCTGCAGCAGGCCAAAGCCCTGCCCAGCCTGCAGTGTGGCTCCTTGGCAGGGTTCCCCCGCTGGGCCCGAGGGTCCCCCCGCAGGGAGCTGCATGCCTGGGCAGCCGCCTGCACCTGCGGGCTGGGGCCACCAGCACAGGTACCCCACAGCAGGGCAGCCGCCTGCTCCAGAGCTTTATGAAGACAGAGATGCAAGTCCAAGAGCCAATGGTGGGTATGGTGCCTTGGCTGGCAGCCCCGCCTTGATGTAAAACACACCCATGCCATTAACAGGCCGTGAAGGGCATCACTGCATGTAGATGCCGCTTCCAGCATAGACGGGGCCCAGCATTTGTCTTAGGAAATCAATGATGCCATGCAGACCACCTTGCAGAGCTGCTTCTGGGCAGTAAGGCAGGCCAGCGACTGCCCTAGGACAGCCTTCCTGTCTGTCCTTGCTCTTTACCTGCCACCCCTTAGATGCTTGCAAAGCTGAAATCTGTTTATCACATTGAGGCATGCAGATACAACAGCCGTGAGCAGATACAGATTCTTTGGAGATAGCCTCCCTCCCATGCTGTACAATTTGACTGCACATTTCCATCGTGCTATATTGTCTGCTCAAAATCCATGCCTTCAAGATTCTCAGTAGCTCCTTCTTGTATACAAGCTGAAAGACGTGAGGCATTTAAAGTGGAATAGCCTTGAAAATAAAAAGTAGTTGGGCATAGAGCTATAGTTGTATGTTTATTCAGGCAGACATATACAAGCCTTTATGGCCAGTCAAACATACTTTGTCTGCAGAAATTATGCTATTGGAAATATCTGCAAATAAAACACTAACTGGGATATGTGTGAGATCCTAAAGATTTGACCATTGTTTTTCAATATTCTTGCCTTACAAGAACAGCAGCATGAGACCTAAATCAGTTGCATTCCTCATGAGAAAATATGTTGGGAAATACTTCGTCAGCGTTCCTATCGAAAGGGTGGGCAGGGTATTATTCCTTGCTTTCTGTTCGATTATGATTGATTCCTCACCATATCATCTTCAGGATGTGCTTTATTTGGACAAGTGGGCATAAAAAGACCTGGTAGAATGGCAGATAAAGATGTGTAGCGAATTTAGACAGTGGACAGATATCTGTTTGGGCTCAGGTATTGCTCCCCATGGCTCCTGCTGGCTTGGTGACCCTCCTGTCAAGCAGCAAAAAGTTCAAGGGCAGTCCCTAATGTGCTCCAAGGATAACGGAGAGGTTACCTTCACTGGTTTTAATAAATGTTCTAGCTAATCTGGCATGATGAGGTTCACTGCTTTATTTCCCATTAACAAACCATAGGCCCATGGTCTTGCATTTCTTTCTGTTACACAAACTAGCAAATGCATAACTTGCTTAGCCTCTCAGGAGCTTAATTGCTTTCTATTTGCAGCACTAAATACTTCAGTAACAGCCACCTTGCTATCGATTTTAGCAGGAGCTGGGCATCTTCAGGGATAGATTAAACCTACCTGAGTTGTGTGTGATTAACCCAGAAGCAGATAGGCAGATAAGTCCTTGTCCCAGACCTCTGATCACTTCCAACTTTGACAACCCGCAAACAGGTTTTTCAAGGTACTTGTGGGCCTCCCCTAGAGCAGTGCCACTCCAGCTATCAGGGCCCTGAGCATATGCCCACCCTCCTAGGTATGTGTGGCATTTGCCATGGGCCCAAGAAACTGGTCCAAGTCTATGGTGCATTAGCAGGAGGCTGACACATGACGGGGCAGTCATTGCTGTATCTCACAAAGGGAGCTTTGCATCTGACATCCTCACCTGACAGCCCTTCAGTGAGAGACCAGGTCTCACATGCATACATGTATAGTTGGCTCTGGCCTCGCTCCCCTGGAGCTCCTCAGGTGCTTGAGGCACAGCAGCTCCCTTCCTGCTCTGTGCCCTCCACTCTGTGATAGACAGGGTCACCAAGCACATGGAGGAGGTGATATCTGAGGGTCACCAGAGTCGATCTCTTCCAGGTCTTTATGCAGTGTCCAAGGTGCATAAGCAATCTCACTGTCCTCAGCTCCATGGTTCTGCCCCATGCTGCTTCACAGGGGCAGAAGCATTTGCATGACTATGAGACACGCTAGATCAGAGAACTCTGGCATGTAAACTCTGATATCTAAAACTCATATGCTACTCCACATTTGTTTTACTCCATCTCCATTTCCTGATCAACTGCTGAAAGAGAAAAGCAAATGAAATCACAGCTTGAAAGATCAAGATAAGATGGAGGCAGAAGAGAGGAGATAAAGGAAGACGTGGAGGTACAAAGGGTACCCTTATCCCCCGGTAAGGGATGCATGTTGGCAGGCACGTGGAAGTAGGGGAAAAGGAGTACCCGGGGAGCCCTGGGTACAGAGAGGAGAAAGGGGAACCTAGAATGGGCTGAATGCGACTTGAGGGGAGCCGTAACCCCTGGAAGGAAGGAGAGCTTGAAGGGTTGCACAGCAAGTCCCAGCAATAGCACATTATGTGCATGCAGCTGCAGAGGCTGCAAAGCATGCAAGGAACTCCAGGTCCAATGTTGCTGCTCTTTATCAGTCATTCATGTGGGGCTTGGCATGATGCCTGCTTGAAGGTGGGGAAACAGAGGCACAGCAAGGGGCAGCGGCTCCCCAAAGACCAGGCAAGAAACGGTTCCTTACCAAGCAAAGCTCTCTCTCTCTTGCAAAGCTCTCTGAGGAAAAATTAACTGACAGAGCTGAGTTTGGGACTTTTCTCCAGCAGATGCACATAAAAACCTGATAACAGCCACGGGGTGGCAGCTCATGCTCTCTTACTACTGATACTTATTCTTTCTTTCTTTCTTTGGGAAACTTCAGGGAGAAACCTCTAGACAGAGCTCAAACATAGCAAAGGCTCTGCATGGCAAGGCATAAATGCTGGCTCCTAGGTCCCAGAGTCGCCAAGTAGGGAAGCAGCAGGCAGAGGAAACACTACATACTCCTTAGGTAACACTACATACTCCTTGCTCCAATCTTGTGCTCTCCCAAGCTTGCCCTCTTCTCTGGCGCAGGCAAGCTGCAGCAGCAGCCCATCCTTTGGAGCGGACATTGCCAATTCACCTATTGAACGGGCAGTTACTGTCTTGCCTCCAACAAAGGCTTTTCAATAGTGGCACTTCCACATTGCCGTGGCTGAATAAACTCAGCAGATTTCTCACTCCCCACAGGAGGCAATAGCCCTGACAGGTTTCTTCAAAACAGCAAAAGGTCATGGTTGTTAGGACACCACGGAGAGTCCCCTGACAGGCAGGCAGTGGGTAGAGTCGGTCATTAGCTGAGTCAGTGGGTACACAATCAGTGCCCTGGGCAGAGTCACACCAGGCTGCTGGAGGACACGGCCATTTTTTTTGTTTCAGCAATGAAACGGAGGCCAGGACATTTTAGAGCAGAGTGTTGCTCAGTGTAAGAATAAAAGTAATGACCCACAGGAGGACAGTAGCTCAGTATTAATTTATGTCACAGCTCATTTCCTCCCTTCAGTTGTGTTGCTGTAGCTCCAGCCCATGTGCCCCATACTGTCCCCTCCTCACAATCCTGCCATGTTGCAAAATGCCCAGGGTCACTACAAGATAGGATCCTGAGCCAGCAGTGTGCCCTTGTGGCCAAGAAGGCCAATGGTCTCCTGGGGTGCATTAGGCAGCAGGTCGAGGGAGGTGATCCTGCCCCTCTCCTCCGCCCTGGGGAGGCCTCCCCTGGAGTGCTGTGTCCAGTTCTGGGCTCCCCAGGACAAGAGAGACATGGCAGTACTGCTGGAGAGAGTCCAGCGGAGGGCTACAAAGATGATGAGGGGGCTGGAACACCTCTCCTCTGAAGAAAGACTGAGAGAGCTGGGCCTGTTCAGCCTGGAGAAGAGAAGATTGAGAGGTGATCTCATCAACCGTATACAAGTATCTGAAGGGGGAGTGTCAAGAGGATGAGGCCAGCCTCTTCTCCGTGGTGCCCAGCAACAGGACAAGAGGCAGCGGGCACAAACTGAACCACAGGAAGTTCCATCTGAAGCTGAGAAAAAACTTCTTGACTGTGAGGGTGACTGAGCATTGGAACAGGTTGCCCAGAGAGGTAGTGGAGTCTCCTTCCCTGGAGATATTCAAAACCCGTCTGGATGTGATCCTGGGCAATATGCTCTAGAGGACCCTGCTTGAGCAGGGAGGTTGGACTAGATGATCTCCGGAGGTCCCTTCCAACCTAAACCATTCTGTGATTCTGTGATTCTGTGATCCTCATCCTTGAGCTCTGACGTGTCCATGGGCAGTGACTGAGCCACCAGCAGTGCCCAGTTGGACCAGCTCTGCTACCAGTAGCCTGGTCCAGGGCGGGGGTCTGGTGAATCTCTCTCAGAAAGGCTCCCAGTTTGTTCCTCAGCTACTTGTCTGTTCCTCTGTGGGCTGAATTCTGGCCCCAGTGACATGGGCAGCACATGGCTGCCTCCAAACTAAAGGCAAATCTCCCTTGGGGAGGAGTGGGAGAGCATCACCCTCCAAACTGAGAGCATGCAGGACTGGTAGCCCCTGCTTATGACCCACAAGACTGAGCAGGGTGAGGGAGTGGAGCAGGGCAGCTGATGGGAAGGAAGTGTGTGCAAGACCTGCTGCAACCCTGAGAGGCATTCCTAGGACTGGTCCCTCACCCTGCTATGGGGGTGCAGGGTAGAGGAGCTCCCAGTCCCCTCACCTTGGGGCTCAAGGCCCCAACCTCATGAACAGGGCAGGTCTGGCACCCATGGCCCCAACTTTTCTCCATTCAAGGGCACTTTTTACATGATCTCCTAGGGCTGCGTAACTAGGTCCTTTGGCAGACTTGCAGCCAAGGGAGAGGTGAGGGTCAGTGCTGAGCAGAAGCCAGCAGGCAGATCTCTGTGGCCAGTGTTCCCTTTGCAGGCTGGGCCCCACTGGTTGTACCATTAATTGAGGCTTTCAGATAAGCCTCGGTTCTTCACCTCTGGATGCCCTGAAGACTTCCCCAAATGGACCACATTCCGAACCCTGGCCACAAGCAGATCAGGCAGCTCCACTCCAGCTGCCCCAGGCAGCCCAGAACTGGGCTGTTGGAAAGGTGTGGGGTGCTGCCAGGCTTTGGAAAAGGGCTAAGGAGAGTAGGAATCAGGGTGTTGGACTAGGGCTGCACGTCACGGGACAGAGATCCTTAGCTAGATCTGAACGGGACGAACTGGTGCAAACAGTGCTGGGGCTGGTCTCATGGCTGAGAGTCGTGTGGGATGAAACATTACCCACAGGACAGCTTGCTTGGGGTCCCCTGTCAGCCACAGTGCCTGTCCACCCAGCCACCCTGCCAGCCCAGCCACCTCAGGCCAGCCAGGTCTCCCTGGTGCAGCCAGGCCTTCACAGAGCCCAGCGTCCCCTCTGTCACGGGGCGGGGGGAAGCAGAGAGGCCGGGATGCCCAGACTCCCAGCATCCCAGCCTGGCGTCCAGCTGGGGTTGGGCTGAGCCGGTCCTCAGAGCTCCGGGAGCTGCCCAGAGCCCCCCTCACGCCGCGCTCGAGGGCGGCTCATCCGGCCGGCGCCCCCCGCACCCCCAGCCGACCCCTGCGGGGGGAGGGCGGCCTCGCGGGACCCCCCGCGCCGCGACCGGCCGCGCGGGGCTCCTGGGGCAGGCCCAGCCCGCCACTGTTTCGTCTATATAAGGCCGGGAGCGCGGTCCACCGCCCCGGCCCCGCGGCCCCGGCCCCGCCGCATTCTTCTGCCTTGTATGGGCCGAGGCGGGCCGGCACCGCCCCGCCTGCCCGCGCCTAGGGCCGCGCCGCCGGCCGCGCCGCCCCACAGCAGCGCCGACGGCCCCGCAGTTCGCCCGCTCCGGCCCAGGTGAGGCGCCGCCTCGGCCCTCCGCCGAGCTCCCTGCCCCGCGGCGGCCGGCGGGCAAGGCAGCGGGGCGGCCCGCATGGCCCCCGCAGCCCCAGGGGGCAGCCCCCGACGGGGCGGCGGGACGGGGCGGGAGGGACCCGGGGCCGCCCTTGAGGGGGCGTCGGGGCCGGGCGGGAGGGAGCCGTGGGCAGCCCCCGACGGGCGGGAGGGAAGCGGCCGGAGCGAGAAGGGGTGGCTGGGCGCTCCCTCGTCGCTGCCACGGCGATGGGGCCAGGCGCAGACCCGCTGCAGGGGCTCGGCCCTTGGGCCGGGGAGGTGCAGCGGCGGGGGAAGCCCCCGTGGATCTCTGCTGCCAGGTGCAGTTCTGTTCTCCCCGGCACGGATGGGGAGAGCCTTTCTCTGGGAAAGGTGAGGATGGGTCTTGAGCAAAGCTGTATGTGGCTCTCTGCAAAGACCCGAAGCCAGGACCCCTTCCCCGTGCTTCCTGGCTTCGCCAGGAGGGCAATGTTGCAAGAGCAGGTTGTGCTTACATCTGTGTCTTCACCTATGTCTTGTTTTGTGAGAGCTATTCTTATTTGGAACATCTGCTTTTTCCAAGTCTTTTTGCTGATGGCCAGAGCCATCATGCATGTGTGATGCTCCAGAGATGTCCCAAGTGACTAGTGAGCAACTCAAGGCAATAAACTGTTGTAAGGAAGAAAAGCTTTATTTAGCTCCTTTGCCTCGGACTTAAAGACAGAGGAACTTTGTGTCTTGTTTAGTCTTGGCTATGAAAACTTGGAAGTTCTTTTGGTTTCATGTGCTCAGCTGCACGCCCATCTAGTATGAAATGTTATGAATGCGATAAAACAGTTGGAAAAGCTCTTAAACATGGATGTGTAGCAGCAAAAGGAGGCAGGAGCAGCTTTCTTTGGAGTGGAACGTCCTCGCATGTCAACAACCACTGCTGCTTACCAAAGATGGTTAGTTTCTTCAGTCACTCACATTTTTTCCTCTCGTCGCTGGTAGGCTCTGTGTTGCTGATAGGAGGAGTTTATGGTCACCTCCCTCTCTGACGTATTAGGGCCAGATTCCCCCTCTGGGGTGAACCCCTTAATTCTTCTGGGAAAATATCAATACCAGTCCAGGCTCTGTTGCACTGCTGGCCAAAGGCCAGCAGACTTTTCCTCTGCATGCTCCCAAGATACCTCTCTGGGCCTCAGAAGGATGGTTGGTGGCAGGTCGTTCATTTGCTGACAGCATTTGTGTGCAGCATTTCTCCTGGGCTGTGCTGAGTCTTCTTGTGGTGGGCCCAGGAGTTCTGCTTGAGAAGGTTTTCTGTGTGCCATGTGGGCATGGAAAGGTTCTTTTCCTCTAAGCCCAGAGGGCAGGAACTGGCCCAGAATCCATATGCCCTGCTCGTTCCTTGAGCCTGCAGGCCTATCATCAGAGCCCACCCAGCCAGGCTCTGGGCCTGACTGGCTTCCTAGTATTCTAGTAGGGGAGGAAGGAGATGAGCTCTCTTGCCTGGAGGGCCCCTGACTGTGATGTGATGGGGAAGCTGGCACTATTATGCAGTACCTGATGAGTTTCTGTATGTCTGAGGATGTTGAATAGCCTAAGACATCCTGGAGCTACTCACTGGCTCTTCAAAGGTGCAGGTTTCCTGGATCAGTAACAAACCACTCCTGGTCCTTGGCCTAAGAGTTAGTTTATTGTCCACTCCATTGTACGGCTCTCAGTTCTGCCAAGTGGTGCTGGCAGCTGGGACACATTGGCTTAGCAGAATTACTCTTCATTACCTTGAAATTGTCGGAGAGCCACAGAAACCTTCTCCAGTTCCTCCTGCTCCTTAGGAGAGAACTGAGCCATTTCTAGGCTTACTGGACTGGGGAAGAGAGATGAGTATGGGGGCAGAGAGCCTCTCCCAAGCTCCAGCTACGTGCTGCAGTGCTCTTCCCCAGCTGCTGTGCAGCCCAGGAGGCCTCTGCTTCCTGTCAAGTCACTGCAGAGATGTTGTCACTGGCGTTTAAGCACTATTCTTAAAACCTGACAGTTGCTATCCGCATGTGAAACCCACTCACTGGATTTAGTTCTGCTAACTCCAGTATGGATATGGACACAGCTCAGGGCTCAGGTTCTGCTTTCCCTTAGCCCACAATCTCCCTTTTCTACATTTGTCTCTACTCTGCCATGAGGCCAAAAAGGCACAGTACAGTAGCCCATCTCTGTTCCTGCAGTGCCGAGTGGTATGGGATGTTCCTCCTGCAGCTCTAGGTGCCTCTGGCTGGTGGTGTGGCTAGCCCTGTCACTGGCTCCCCTAGACAGCTCTGCAGTGAGGATGTAGCTGAGCAATGTCCCATCCCAAGGTTAGCTGGCATCATAAGCAGGGCTATACTGGAGAAAACAGCCCTTTTAACAGCAGATTAGGCAGGGAGTAAAGGCTGCTCCCTGCTCACTCCTCCAACATTTGACAGCCAGAAGCTGCTGGGAAAACAAGATGCATCTCTTCTGCTGGCAGACAGGATATCTGTTGCAACCCTCATGGGCAGCCCTGGTTCTGGGAGAGGCGCTTCGCAGTCAGCCCAGATTTATGGGTGAAGGGAAGCCACTACCTTGTGACCTCCCATGCCAATGTGGGACACTTCAAAGCATCACCCAAGCTGGCCCTCGTGCTGCCCTGGGAAGGGGACTCGGTACTGCTGCCTGCACTAGGCTGCCCAGCTTGCGCTGCCATGATGCCTCGAGGTGTGACTGGCCCTGTGTTACAGAGGCCTAGAGCTCACCCTTCAGCAAATGCACCTGTGTTCTGGCTTGCTGATACTAGCAGCCAATTTTGGGAAGAGACTTTGGGCAATGATTTAATCACAGTCTCTCAAAGCTTATCTGACATGGCTGGCAGGGGTGTCCTCTGGGACAGTCTAGGCTGTTTGAATCAGCCTTTTCCCACCCTATGAAGCCCGACCAAAAGCATCCAGCAGATGCACATCACATGTTTGTCTGACTCCTGGGATCTCATGCTGAAGAGGTGCACTCTGCAGTGCAGAAGGGTTCTCAGGCTCTTGGGATATGCTAGAGACCATGTGTGAGACCAATGCAATGCTGAAGTCTTGTCAGCATTTCTAGAATTGACTGCTGCAGTTGCAAGCCCAGCCTTGGAGGGCTTGCATGAAGGGTCCTCTGAGTACCCTTTGGTGCTCTACTCCCGGTGACGAGTGACTTCTGAATACTGTGGTCCATATCCGGGGGCCCTGCAGAATACGTCCGACAGCGCAGCTGCCTCTCCACACCAAAGATAGTCCTGATGCCACTTTTTTTCTTCTGTGCTCCTTGCTGCCCAGGGAGGTAGTGAATGCAACCCAAGAGCATAGCTTGTGATCGCTATCATCTGACCAAATATGCAGTAGAGAGGCCCTCAAAGCTGTATCCATGCTGTCGACTTTGCCCATTTGCTGTCCTTACAGTTTTGTTTTGGATAGAGCAGGGAGGATCTCCCCAGCAGCTGAGGCGAGGTCGTTACCCATGCTGTCCAAACCTTCCCTGGGCACTGGAATGGCAGTGCACTTTCACCATCAATATGAAGCAAGACCTGGGCCACTTGCCCCAGGCTGTGTGAGGCTACTAACAACCTAGGAAACACAAGGGCAGCTTTTCCGAAAGGTCTCTTTGTACAAAAAGAGCTGTGTTTGGGTCCAGCCTCAGAGGTTTTCCTTCTTCCCGCAGTGACTGTGGGGGGACTGACTCAGGAGCAGGTCCCAGGCCCTGGGGACAGGGAGGGAGTGCAGCACGGTGCGGGAGGGGGATTTATTGGGAGTGGTGGGAGCCAAGGGCATACAGCTCTTCCCGTGTGCCTCTGCATGTGGGCTTGGGTGGAGGGGTAGGTGCAGCTTGATGGCGCATACCCACATGAAACATGACTGCCTTTGGCCTTGCATGGTCTCCAGCCAGGTCTACCACAACAGTAGCTGCCAGAGGTGGGAACTTGTTTGTCTCGGTAACATGTTAACTCTGATGTTGAGGGCTTAGCTTGCTCTCTGCAAGCATTAGCGTTATTTCCCTGTATTTCTGCAGTTCCATATCTCTGTTTCCTCTGCCCCACTTGTACTGGGTAGACAGCGTTGTGTTTGCACAGCCCGTGACACACTGTGGTCTCCAGGTTTCACAAGCAGCTGAGCTGGTGTAAAAGCCTGCTGGCACTGCAAAGGGGTGCTCTCCCTCTCCCCCTACTCTGGCCATGCACTTCTCTCCTTCATGCTAGTCAGACCTTCACAAGCCAGTTCAATTCACTGACCCAGCAGAAGCTATCTGCTGTTTTATTTTTCAGCTGGGATAGTGAGTTGAAGTGGCTCATGAGAAGATCAGGTGTAGGTAAGGGAGGAAGTGAGCAACTAGGAGGAAGGTGGAAACAGGACTGGACCTCTCTCCCCGGATAGCAGTGAGATGTCCGTTTGGTTTATCCCACCCTCCCCCAGCACAGCCATCACGAAACAGCATAGGGATGAGGTTGCTTGGTTGGTTTTTACCAATAAGGAAATATATGTTGGCTGATTCATAAGATAACTATGAGCCTTTGCTCTTACTCTTTAAAACTACAACTATATTCTTAAATAATTTATGATTTTTTAAAGCCAGCCCCATGGTTGCTTGGGTCTGACTCTGAAGTGGGGAAGCCACAAGTCTACCAGTGCAGGAGGAAGGGACACTATCTTGGTGGGAGAAGTGACAGGAGATCAAGGAAATAAGGGCAGCCCATGACAGGGCAAGTGCTGCTCCACCTGGGGAGAACCAGGTTTGATACAGAGGATGGCTTGGTTCTTCTCAGCAAAGGTCTACTGGCAAATGGCTTACATGCCAGGCTAGCTGGGATTTAACCGCCATTAACCTATTAACCTCACCTGTGACCACTGTCTGAGGAGGTCCTGGGTGGGAGCAGTCACTGGGATAGGGCTTTTAGCTAGGTTTAATAGGAGCTGGATTAATCTCCGTGGGTTTTCTTCTTGCTGATGGGAAGCCAGAGGTTTTTTGGCTGCGCCAATTTGCTCAGCCTGCCTGAGTCCATCCTAGCGTGCAGGGCATTGTGGCCGGGCATTACCTGAAACAGTCTGGCCCTCAGGTTTATTAGCAGAAAGCCCTCAGCTAGCCACAGTCCTGTGGCCAGACCCCAGAGCTGCACAGGCGGCTTTCAGCAGGGCTTGAAGACCAAAGGACAGCAGCTGCCCAGCCCTCTTGCAGAGTATGGATGACCTGTCTCACATCAGGCCTAACTGCATACCACTTGCCTCTTGAAACAGGGTGATGCCCCCTTTCCCTACACCAACCTAAAAAGAGCCCGGGTCTTGCCAGGTCCCGGTCAGCCTCAAGGGATTCTGCTGAAAGCAGAAGTAAAATGGTTAGGCCATGACCAAGCCAGGCTGGATCCTGGAACCAAGCATCTTTCCAGGGATTTTTTGAAGCAAACAGCAGAATCAAACAACAAAAGCATGTGCTGTCAAAATCTCACTTAATCCACCTAACAAGAACCATCTCTCTGGGAGAATGTGCCAAGCTACTCTTTTGCGCCCTGGTCACAGCCAAGGCAGGGTAAATATTTGGATAATATATTAGTTTAAGTGGTGAGAGCAAAACTCCTGCTTATTTCTCTTGTCTTCTGTTAATAATTCTGCTAATAATGTTGTGTATTTTGAAAGCTCAGTGCTGGCTTGATCTGCAGCCCGCTGTGATGGCAGGCAACAGAATTTTTATTGTTGGCTCTGAGCAGGCACAGCAAAGTTGGGGTGAATTGTGCTGTTCAGCCGAATTTCCCCTTGCGGACTGATGCCCACACCATTGTCTGGGCCCCTGATTATTGTTATGGGGAGGGAGCATGTGCTGGAAAGAAGCTGTCCTGTTGCAAAGAGCTTTACAGACCAGATGTGGTGGAGGAATCAGCAGGCAAGGGGCAGGCTGAGGAGGGTGCGATCGCCTGCCCCCACTAGCCATGGGCATGTCTTGGCTTTTTGGTTATGCTGTTTTCCTCAGCTGGCTGATCTCAAGCACCTCTTTCCTTGTGGGCACTGAGAAAGCACTGAGTGTTTGAGGGATGATGGGGCAATTTGGTGACTGGCCTGTATCTGTTTTGTGTACCTCACGTTAGCCGGTGGGTCCCAGCTGGGGGAGCTCAGGGTGCTGCAGGAAGGGGTGATGGTGGGAAGGGTGGGCTGAGGGCAGTGCAGTCTTCATGCCAGTGCCTGCAGCTGCTGGAGGCCTTGGGGAGTGAGGGAGGGGCAGTCTCCCATGAGATACTGAACTTGTTCCCTGCAGACAGAGAGCACAGCTTTGGCTTAGCTGGGTGCTGCCAGCTTCTCCCTGCACGGGCTGTGCGTGGAGTTCAGCAGCACTGCTCATGCCTATCAGGATGGGAGCTGGAATTGGGACACCCTTGGGCCAAATCTGAATCTCTGAGCTACAACTGTGCGGAAAGAAAGGTGCCGGAAAGCCCTGCTGACACAATAGCTATGGATTTGGTACTGTCTGCAGGCCTTGTCCAGCCCCCTGGGGATGTTCTTCCAGCACAGCCCACCTAGGGGAGCCTGGGAACCATGGCAGGGTTAGGAAGCAGACTGGTGGCCACTCAGCTCCCACCTTTGCAGCCTTATTGAAAGAGGCATAGCAGGCAGGAGGTGAAGAAATGAGGGGAGCTGGGGAAAAGATGAAAAAGAGGCAAGAAAAAAAAATAAAGGAAAGAGGTACAAATTGGGAGGGCTGATAGGAGCCATGCGGGTGCATGAGAAGAGTGCTGCAGGGAGGCAGTAAGAGGAGTGCCGATTGCTTGCTCTGCCCTAGTTCGAGCGTGGCTTTGCCAGGGCTTCGATCACAGCTGAGCGGGATGCTCTCAAAGACCCTGTAGTCCCTGTGGGTATGTCAGCATTAAAGGGCGCAGATGGAAAGCGTCTCCTGGAGCAGCACGCACAAGGTGGCCGGAGCAGCCGGGTACAGTCTCTGGCACACAGGACTCTGTGTCATTGTTGCTTTGTGCTGCTTAATGTAACATGACATGGCTCCTTGGTTGCTTTGTGTCCCCTGCCAGATAAGCTAGGAGCTCAGGAGACCTACTCATCACCAAAGCACAGGGGCACACAGCAATTATGATAATACTCTGCTCTTCCGCCCAAGGAACCCATTCAGAGTCAATTAATTTAACATAGTTTCCCCCAGCCTGCTCTCCCTTGCAGTGGGCCCATACTCCGTGCCCCAGATGGGGAAGCCGAGGCACAGGGATGCACGTGACGGAGAAATGATGGCATTTGAAATGTGAATGCTCTGAACAGTATCTCTGTCTTGGCCTTACCTAACCTCAGGCTTTCTCACTGGGCCATGGGGAGCTGGCAGCCGACATGGTCCTAGCGGAGAGCTGAGAAACTCTCCTTTTGCCAAGCCTATCTTTCCTGATGGCTTGTTCAATTACGGTTGTCAGGGTATCTTCAGAGGCTTGACTAGAAGAGAGCTGAGCACTTTCTTTCCAAGTAACATCAGCGGTAGCCATGGGTGCATAGCACCTCCTAAAGATAAGGTTTTGGCCCCCAGCACCCTCAGTACAGATTATTTTAAATATTTATCATGTCCATCAGCCATGCTTAGCGCAGGGAGGGGGAAGGACAACAAACTACTGCTCTGAGGCCTTGAAGGGGCTCAAGTACCATCCACTGGGGCTCCTCACTAGCCGTATTTGGCTCTTAGCTCCAAACTAGTTAACTTTTCCTGCGAGGGGTGGCAGAGAAGGAAGCAGCTGGGCCTACACTGGCAGCTCTTGCCCAGTGTGGTTGTCTTGGCAGGGAGCTCCTACCTGCAGGTATGGGAGGTGATCCACAGCATGGAACCAGTGCTCTGGGCTGAGCTGAGCAGTCCCTCCAGAACCGTGGCTGTGTTCCCTGGCTGTGCTGTGAACGCTGCAGCCGGCATGGGACTGGGCATGTTGTAGTAAGAGACTCCTTTCCCCCGCCGCAGCTGTGCCTTGCTTCCGCCTCTTGGTGAGGAGGAAGGCTGTTTTGAAAAATTGATTTCTGCACTACGTTGCCGGGCTGTGCATGGCTACTCTTGCTTGTGTTTAGGATGCGTGTGCAGGAAGTGGGTCCGAGCGGCCCCATGAAGTGCTCCTCTGCCCCTGTGCCCTGGACCATGGGGATCCTCGGTCCCTGTCCTTGTTGTGCTTGGACACAGCATGCCACTGCTTCGGGGAGGGCAAGATGGGAGAAACCCCACAGGAGTAAAAGGTCTCTCACCTTTTCACCAGGAAGGGCATCCCTGAAGCAGTAGTGACTGATGGGTTTACGCCTTGCCCACATGCACTCCTTGGCTGCTCTTAGTGGCATTGGGTTGTTCTCAGTGGGGCGCGCATTGCCTAGGTTGAGAGTCCATCATGTGCTGTCCTCAGGAGAAGCTGGAGCTCAGCTGTAGGCTTGCAGAACATGTTCCTGGCACTGCTAAAAGACATCCCAGTGAGAGATCTCAGTGCCTAGGGCAGGCATCAGGCTCCTAGCAGGGCAAGCGAGGACCCCAAGCCTCCTTTCTCCTTAGCAAATTCCCTCCTGGTTCCTTGCAGGTGTCCTTACACACCTTCACCTCGGGTGGTGACGGGGCTTGGCATCCATGCTGCAGCCAGCCTGCCGCAGGGTGGTAATGCCTTGAATCCCCCTGAGGCTTGAGGCCCCGTTACGCAGCACGCCGTGGCCACTGTGGCCCGACTCCCACACAGCGCTGCAATACGATGACTGAGGCTGGCCACCCGCTGGTGCTCCAGATCTGTCAGCCCATCACAGATCCACAAGCCCTTCCAGGCTGTTACCTTCTCCTGTGAGTTTAGTTATCTGTAACAAGAGCATTGATTCTCTGCACCTTGTGTTCCCTGCTTTGCTTGGCTGCTCTCCTCCACTGACCAGAGCTGAGCAGCCTCTTTCCTCCTGAAAGCTGCGTGGTTCAGGCCTTTGGGAGCTGGTGCTCCAAAAGAACCCCCAAAGCTGCAGAATTGGTATAAAAGCGCTGCCCAGTGACCTGGCCCAAGCCCAAAGAGCAGCCTGGCTATGGAGTTTTTCCAGGGGTTACCAGCCCTTCTTTCCCTCCCCCTGCCCACTTTTTTGGAGGCTCTTCCTGCGCTCTCTTCCTGCATGGAGCGCACTGATTGCAGGGCCAACACCGGCTCCGGGGATAAGATCCCAGGGGGAGAGCTTTGGCCCTGGTAGGGTGCACACTGGCTTTCCGGATGAGCCGCCATTGGTCTAACTCGCTGTGCAGGGAGCTAGAAAAGCAGTGGTGGTGGGAGGGATGGAGAGCTGGGAGCCTCCAGCTCCCTCCGGCTGCCTAAACAAAGAGGGGGAAGGGAAGGCAGTGGTATGTGAGGAATGTGCCCGGAGCAGATAACCCTCTTCCTGCTGGGTGCTGGGAAGAAGCTGCTGGTGAGTCTCCCTTTGTGTGTGCCAGCAGGGTGAGGAAAGCAGATAACTGCTGCAGGCAGGGGAGAGCTGACAGTGGAGCCTGGGCGTCTGGAGGGAGAGCCTGGGTCTTGCTTGCATGCAGCAAGATGGAGGGATGCGCATCATGAGGGGATGAAGAGGGGTTGCTTCTTGGCGCAGGGGCTGAGCCTTGTGCTGTTGCCCTCAGTCAGCGGTGCCTCCTTACCCCTCAGGGCCCATCTCCCAGAGATGATCTTCTGGAAAAGGCTTGGGCAGTTCTGCTTTCAGACACACACGCGGGCAAGTTGCACAAACTCCATGCTGTGTCAGCAGAGGTGGAATCTGGCCCCCTTGCACATGCAAAGCAGGGGTAAATTCTTGTGCCCAAAAAGCCAAGGTGGCATCTCATCCCTTCCAGGAGACTGATCCTGGTGAGGGAACCATGCGGTGCCGTGCTTGGTGTGCCTCTCTTTGCTCATGGGCTGCAAAGGGAAAGGCCAGCAAAGCAGGTATGGGGGCTGCTGGTGCACACAGGGTGCTCTCCTCACCGCCCCCTCCTCCGGCTTTTGCTGCAGTAGGAGCTGATGCTACAAGTCAGCAAAGGAAACACCAGTGCAGGTCCTGGCACTAGGTAGGGTCCTGCCACTCTCCCAGCATCTGCAGGGCACCAGCAAGAAATACCCAGTGAGAAAGCACTTTCACTAACCACGCTCAGAGCAAACAGGGCCAGCCCTGGAGCCCCGTCTGCCCAGGGCACCTTGGGACAGCCTTGGCGCCTGTCTACCATGAGGGGTCTTGCCATTGCTGGGACACTGTGCAAGTGTGAGCTGCATGTTCCTCCACAGGAGCCATGTATCAGCTGTCTCAAGGTGCCCCCTCATAGCCATAAAGAGTAGGAGGCTCTGAGAGGTGGAGCTGGGGCTTCAGAGTCCTTTGAATTTTCTTCAAAGGGAACAAATCCCATGGGAGCAGCGATGTCTTTCCAGCAGTCTTGTGGGCGTATTGAAGGAATATGTGACTTCCTAGCCTTAGCCTCACCTATCCCCATGCTTTCATTGTGACCAAATTACCTTACAATGACAAACGCCAAACTGTTTGTCAGCCAGGGAAACTGAGGCATGAGACTGGTAAGTGGCTGTTTGCACATCCAGAAAGGGAATCCAGGGGTCTTGACTCCTTGCCCTGCCTTTGTCCACCTTGTGCCCTGCTCCAGTCTCCTGGGCTCTGCCTTCCCCCGCTCCTAACCCTCCTGCCTGCTTTCCCTGCCCTGCTCATAGGTACCGCACCAGCCGCCAAGATGTCCAGCAAACGTGCCAAAGCCAAGACCACCAAGAAGCGCCCTCAGCGCGCCACCTCCAATGTCTTTGCTATGTTTGACCAGTCACAGATCCAGGAGTTCAAGGAAGCCTTCAACATGATCGACCAGAACCGCGATGGATTCATTGACAAGGAGGATCTGCATGACATGCTGGCTTCTCTAGGTGAGGAAACCTTTCCCCTGTTCCTCTGTGCATCGGTCAACCCCTCTGTATTAAAGAACTCTGTCCTTATGCCTCTTCTGCAAGGGGAGAGAGCTGCCTGGGTGCAATAGTGCCTTGCACGACAGGGAGTCACTGTCACACCCCTGCAGTGTGCCTGCATTGAAAACCTACTCTGGTAGGATTGTATTGATGCAAAGACCTCCTGCTTTGGGCCAGTTTGATGCAGGCTGTGAAGACTGGGGAACCATCTCTGCTGGCACTGGTTGACCTTCGAAAGCATATTTGTGGGGACATCTAAGGGCAGCAGCCTGGTCTGTTGGCTAAGTGGAGGGGACATCAGCTACCAGCAGCAGATACCCTGGTAGAGTGGCAGGAGGGTAGCAGGGATCAGCATCCTCGTCAGCCCCCACAGCCTGTGCCAGCCCTTAGCAAGCCATTCTGCCAGAGCCAGTCCACATAGCAACGTCCCCTCTGCAACAGCATACCTGCACAGCAGGGGTCTTACTGGTGTGCAGAGGCTTCTGCCCAGCTCTGCTGTCCCAAGTCTTTTCATCTTCATCTGTAATGGGACTTCAAGGAGGGCACAGGGTCCAACTGGGACCTGTCAGTGCTGACAGGAGCTGCAGCAGACCAGTGTTGTCAGATGGGTCCCTGTGAGAATTGGGGTAACTCTGGACACAGAGCCCACAGATCCAGGCAGAAGCTTTGGGAAAGTACACATTTCCAAATGGCATTCTTGGCTAGCTCTGCCCAGTCTTGTTCGACAGGTCACCCAGCACAGAGGCTCTCTGTGGATAGGTGAAAAGCCCGATACCTCGGCCTGTTGAGACTTGCATCTCTGGCCTTGCTCCCCACCTAGAGCCCTTTCTTCTTAGCTGCAGGCCATGGCTCACTTTTCCCTCTCTTGTTCCCCGTGCTACCTCTGTGGCTCTTTGGGAGGTCTGTCAATTATTGACCCGGCAACCAAACCTGTTCTGAAGGCCCTGTCCAGCTGGGAGGGAATCTCCTCCCCATAAACTAAAGCTCTCGGAGAAGAGAGGGCCTGGGCATTCCCATTTGCCTCCAGCACAGCACAGAGTAGTGTGATGAGGGGCCAGGGCAGCCACAGGACAGGCCATGGGGAGAGGTGGTAGGGCTGGGCCCTGGGGAAACCCTATTTCCTTGTTTCTAGGGTGGGTGAACAGGCCTCCATTAAAATTAATTTAAAATTCCTGTTGGCAGGTACTACTCTTCATTCCCACCTAACAGGGGACAGGAGGGCACTGAAACCTGGTGGCTGCAGAATTCAATGGGATTTATCTTTTGGGGAGCTGGGTTTAAGTACCTTGGGAACGTTGGCCCTGTTGCTTTTCCTGGGCTTCTGCCCAGTGCAGTGTTGAAAACAGAACTGCAGGTATTTGTGGGGAGAGGATCACTTTGCTTGTTCTCTCAGCCCAAACTAAAGTGAGATGGATAGAGGAGGAAACATTTAGGGACCATCAGGCATATCCTGAGTGTGCCCTGAGGTGGATGCGGTCAGTTTAAACACAGTTCAGGCAGGTTATATCTCAAAATGGAAGGATTCATAAGGGTCTCCCATTGCTCAATTTCTTCCTGAGAGCACAGGCATGAGGCTGGCTGCTGTCCCAATGGGTCTTGGGGCCTGGCTGGCAGGGTGGGTGCTCCCAGGGAGGGGAATGAGGGCCAAGCACCCACACCTGCTGGTTGTGTCTGGCAGGGAAGAACCCCACTGATGAGTACCTGGAGGGCATGATGAGTGAGGCGCCAGGGCCCATCAACTTCACCATGTTCCTCACCATGTTCGGGGAGAAGCTGAATGGCACCGACCCAGAAGATGTCATCCGCAACGCCTTTGCCTGCTTTGATGAGGATGCAGCAGGTACAGGCACTGCCTTCCCAGCTCTGTGCTGGGCAGTAGTGCCTACCTGGGGATCATCTTTCACATGGATGGGTGGCTGGGCCAGCCAGGACAAGAGCTGGGGGCTCAGCCAGGACAAGAGCTGGGGGCTCAGCCAGGGTGTGCCACCAGGCAAACCCTTGGGAAGAGTCCACAAGCACAGCAGCTCCCAAGCAGGTTGCTGGCTCTCTCTGCTCCCCCCTCACCTCACACATCTGTGTGATGAAGGCCCTGTGCCAGGGCAGCGTGCGCAGAGTTTAGGGGAGTGGAATAGCGGGGTAGGGGTGCAGGGAGCATGCAGGAGGGGTAAGAAGGCCCTGCCGCTCAGCCCTCTGCCCAGCCCTCCCACCACATCTGACCCAGCCACTGCTCTCCTGCACTCCCATGCCCTGCATAAACTCCACCTCCTCTGCCATCCCCGCAGGCTTCATTCATGAGGACCATCTGCGTGAGCTGCTGACCACCATGGGAGACAGGTTCACAGATGAGGAAGTGGATGAGATGTACCGGGAGGCTCCCATCGACAAGAAGGGCAGCTTCAACTACGTGGAGTTCACCCGCATCCTGAAGCATGGGGCCAAGGACAAAGATGATTAGCGCCTAGAGCTGTTTCACTGCCTCTGCGTCCTCCTGCACGCACCTCCTGCCCCCATTCCCTCCATCCCCCTTGCTGCCTAGCCCCACAGCAGGCTCACCCCTCAAGGGGGACTTGACCCTTCTCTGGGTTACACTTATGTTGGCACGTGACCCTGCACCCTTCCTGGAGGAAGTGCTCACATCACTACACCCCTGTGTGTCCATGCATCAGTCCTAGACCTCCTCTCCCATCTCCTCTCCCACCGAGAGGCTCCCACCTCCCAGCCCCCAAAGATGCTGCGCAATGCCTTGGTGCCAACACCAAGGACTTTCTAGGGATGTCTTGTCCATATCCAGACCTTGCAAAAGACACTGTCTTCCTGGCGTATCTCTCTGACAGGGCGAGAAGGTTTGCCTTTACCTTTGGCCCCTATCCAGGAAGAACGATCAGCTCATCATCCACCGTCTCCTTTGACAAATTTTGCCTGAAGATCCCACTTGGAAAATTTGTTTTCTGAGGGAATAGGGTGCTGTGCGCTCACCTGCCCCACTCTCCTAAAACCCAGCCATGTGTATGTCCTGTACACAGGCTCCCAAGGGAGCCCCACAGCTTCACAGCTTCTTCCTTGTGTTGCCTCCCAGGTGGTCCTTACCTGGAGGACTTTGCCACAGGTGCTCTTCACTGAGCACCTGTAAACTCCCCCTTTTCACATTCCCCAGCTCTGCTGCACAGCCCCACTTTGCATTTGGATGGCATCTTTCAGCAGAGATGAGCCTGGTGTACTGACTCCTTGGCATCCACAGCCCACCCTGCCATGCTGGCCCTTGTGCCAGGTCTGTGAGTGTGTGGACGGAAGGGTTTTTCCTTCCCATCTGCCCTAATCCACTGCTCTCCCACTGTTTTCTTTGACAGTGTCAGCCAGTATCTCCCTGCCATGCCTCAGCCACCTCATCCCTTGGCCTTACGGTGAATGGGGCCCTGCAACACACATCAAAGGCCCCTCACGGGGTATAGGTGGCAGGGCCAGGGGAGCTGGGCTTGCCGTGCTGGGTTGTCCTGCTTTCCTTGCACTTCTCAACCGCAGGACCCCCAGCTAGGCTTAAACCCTACCAAACAGCCATTTGCCCCCTTGAAGCAACTGCATAGCCTAGTACTCACCCCTACAGGGTGAGTAAGTGGGAGATCTGTTCCCCAGGCATGGAGCTGGCATGAGGATGAGCATCCCAAGTGAGTGCTAGCCTGTTGGGATTTTTGGCTGGCTTAAACCAGTGCAATCCCAGTTTTGAGGGACACAACATAGAAAGAGGCTCTTGCCTTTCCTCCTACGCTCTTCCTTCATGAAAGGGAAAAAAAAAAAAACGCTTTGTTTCCTCTTCTATGGTTGTTTTATGGCTTGAGAGCCTGTGATTTAAGGGATTCAGAAAGTTGAAGCAACGTATAAAGTCTGATGGGTGTAATACAAAGGCATGCTGTATATGGCACCCTCATTTCAGAGCAGCCCTGGTGCTGTGCCGCGCTGTCCATGTGTGCTGGTGAGTTTGGGGCTTGAAGCCCCGCTCTCTTGGAGTGCCACGAAATCCTCCGATCCTCCGTCTTATCCTACACGCGCTCTCCCTGACTCACCACCTTTACGAGCAGGGTCCCTTCTGGCAAGGTGAATGCCAGCTCTTTCCGTCAGGGCAGCCTGTTTTAAAGCCAAATCCCTCCCAACTTGTCTCCACTAGGACCCTCTGCCTATATAAAGTTTCTCACAGGTTAAACATCATTTTCAGTCTTTGCTGATGGGAGGAGGTTTGCTCTGCCACCCCCTGCTTTGGAACATGCAGAGAGATGCTTTGAAATACAGGGAAGTCATATGAAAAAGTGCCAGCCGACATCCCTCACTCTGGTTTCAGAGCTGCTAAAGTCTTGGCTAACATGGCTCTGCAAACTGAGGGGTGTGATGGAGGTGCCATTAGAAGAGCCTGGAAACTGGTAGTCTGTGAAGTAGTTGGTCTGAATCCTTACCTCTTCTTTATGGTTAGAAGAAGCTCATACATGTCAAATGGTGGTGCTTGGGTCCTCTGAGCCTTGGGGGAGCCCAGGGAGCAGGGCTGAGACTCCCAGAATCACCTGGTTCAGGGTCCCAGAAGTTCAGATACCCTTATTGTGTGGCCCTGAACTGGCAGTGCTGCAGAAAAGAGGAAGGGCATGGTATAGCAGAAATGGGGAGACAGGGCAGTACAAACATGGAGGAGGCAAATTTGGTTCAGTACCGCCTGAAATAGGTTTTTAACCCTCTTGCTCAGCACAGCAGATGGGCTTTTGCAGTGCGCAGCTGCCCTTCTGAGAGGCCACACCACATCTCTGCTCAGCCAGAGATTTTTGCCTCTTATGCAGCAAGAGGGGGGTTGCAGGAAGGTCACAGCTCTGGTGGAATTTGGTTCTTGCATCACACATCATCCCTTTCTGGCCATCTCCACCTGTCCAGGCCTGGCATAACACATGCACAGAGCGTGTGGACAAGAGGCAGGTACAGCAGCCAGTAATTCATCCCTGGGGTTGCAAACCTTCAACAGACAAATGCTGCTTTATACCTAATGAGCAAGGTCTCACCCTCAAGCCTGAGGAAGACCAGAGGATGTCCCCAGCCCTGTTGCAATGACCCTCTCACCCCCCGCATAGCCCAGGCCCTGCAGCACATGGGCACCGCGCGAACTGGCAGCTCAGGATGGAGGCAGCCCTCCACCAACGCCCGTTGGCCCTGTTGCTGCCAGCACCGTTCTCGCTGCCCTTCAGCCATGCGAGGCATGGCTGGCTGCCATTAGATAAACCACTGATGGCACTGGTCTTGCAGCCGAGTTGATGCTCCATTCCTCCTGCCCAGAAGTGTGGAAATGTGGCTGAGCACAAGCATGCTTTCCTAGGGACCGTTCCCACATGCAGCACAGAAGAGTGTGTCCCCGGCCCAGCGTCCTTTGGCTGACCTGACCTGACACTTCTATGATGATAGAAATGCTGTGGATGTATGCAAAGAGGTTCCAAGTGATGCTTGTGCCTCTCCTCCCCATAAATGCCCACCAGCATGTCACATATTCCCATGGTCACCACCAATACCCCCATTTTAACTTGTGCTGCATCTGCCCCTGCAGATCTCCTGGGCTGCCAAGCTGTTAGGGCAGCATGTTCCCCGCACTGCCAGCCCTTCCTCTGCTGTCGGCTTCACTGTGGTGTTTGTCTCCTTGAGCTGTCTAATTAACACCATCCTGATTCGAGTGCAGAGGGAGCCGGGAGTTTATGCTTTGCAAATCCTAAGTCACCTGCTAGAAGTTGGCCAATTTCCATTTTCTCAAAGGATGAGTTTTCCCCACAGAGAGTAATGTCGTTATTTAAGACATGGGAAAGCATGATCACAAAACCACAGAAACTGCCAAGGTGACTCCCTATGGCACACTTTGTACCTGAAATCCTCCCAGCTCACTGGGAAGACTCAGACTGAGTCCGAGGGAGCTCTTCCGAGCACATGTTGCTGGAAATGGAAGAGGTCTCACTTCCCAGACTCTGTCTCACTAGGCTGTGCATCAGGAACCTGCCAGTCCCAGTTGAAGCACACTCTTACCTGGGAAATGTCAGCCCATGGTTTAAAAGCTTATCCTCACTTCTCAGAGATTCTGTTTTCCAGGCACCACTGACATAAGGACATGAACTAAATTTTCAGAGACATAGAGAAGTGAAAGGATGAACATTTGGTGTCCAGGGAAAGCTGCTAGGACACGTTCTTCCCTAGATCTCCAGTCTAAATCCAGTGCCTTGCCTAGTGCTCTGCAGCAACAGCTAGCTCCAAACAAGCCTAGTTCCATGCTTTCAAATCAAAGCCTTGCTCATTCCCTAATTCCACCTACATACCAGGAAAAACAAACAGTTCTTTTATCTTTCAGAGCAAATTCCCAGATCTGAAGGCTATTGAAGGGCAGGATGCTTTGCAAAACAACCTCTTCACTGGGATGCTCACCAAAGTGAATATCTCACAGGTATCGTTGAGGCGGAAGACACATCTAGGTACAGATCTGATCCTGGAGATGAATCAAGTGGTGTGCGAAAGAGCCTCCAACTTTTCCAAGGTCTCTGCGATGATGTAGGCAAGCTTTCTTCCTGGATACAGCTGTGTCAGGGAGGAATATTCAGCCTCACTGACCTCCCACCAGATCAGCATGTGTGAAAGCCGCTCCGGTTCTTCCAAGGAAATCATTCGTTGGCTGGCCATCTCCAGAGCAAGAACAGGCACTCTTCTGGCACAGTTGGGCCCAAAAGAAGACATCTGTCAGAGGCTCATGTGTCAGGCATTCAGAAGGGTTATCTCCAAGCAGAACAGTTTCTGACTTGCCCTATTCATAGGCACAGATGCAACCTACAGTGCAGGTTGCAATGGTGAGTTGCACCAGAGCAGTCACAGTCTACCAGCAAACAGGGGCATGTGCAGATTATGGCCTTGGACTCCTCCAAACTTAGGGAACAGGGCTGTTAGATGGAAACACAACACCGCACCCACACCAATCTGCTAAACATGGCATAACCTCATAGCCAAGCCCACCTGGGGAGTGGGTGGCAGAGGGGGCACAAACAGGAGACCATTTTGGGGGAAGGATTCTGAGGGGAGGATATCCTTCAACCCTGATGCCAGCAAAGTAGGATAAACTTTGTTAGTGGACACTTGGGTAAATATAGGAAGAACAAATATGGCTTTTGCAAAGGGGAGTCCTGCCTCCACAGCGTCCTGGAACTCTTTGAAGGTCACTAAGCAGCTGGAACAAGATGAGCCAGGAGACACCGTCTTACTGGTTTTCTAAAAGGCTTCTGAGAAGATCCCTCACTAAAGGTTTTTAAGGATCCTAAGGAGTCACTACATAAAAGGGAAGATCATTTCAGAGATAGTTAGGATAGGCAGCAGAAGTCAGCAATAAATGGTCAATTCCGGCAGTGAGAAGAAGTCACAGGAGACTATTGATCAAATAACCTGTGAGAAGCGGGTGAGCTGTAAGAGACCAATATGGCTGTCCATGTAAAGTTATTTGGGTAACAAAGATGGGGTTGCCTTGAAGGACTTCAGAGGGACCTTAAGAGACTGAGTGAGAAGGACTGAAGTGCAGGTAAAGTCCTAGGTGGACTGATGTAAAGTGGAGCACATGGGGAAAATCAGCCCTGACTTCACAGACAAAATAACAGGGTCCAAGTCCGTCACTGCTGAGCAGCAAAACTTGAAACATGGCCCCATGGAAAAGTCAGAGCTGTCAGAAAGAAAAAGAAAGAAAGAAAGAAAAAAAGAAAATCACATGCTAGGTATTACTAGGAAAAGAGAGGATACTAAAATAGAGATCACTGTTCTGTCATTGCCTGAGTCCCTGGATTACCCACACCTTGTATATGAGCTGCAGTTTTGGTCCCTTCCCAGCTCAAAAAAGATACAGCTGAATTGGAAGTGTTCAGCAAAGGGCAATAAGGAGCAGCAAGGAACAGCCTCCATCCAAGGAAATACTGAGCAGGCTGAACTCTTCAGCCTTGAAAGGAGATGAGTGAGGGGGATGGCAGGGGTCTGCAGAGCTGCAGGCAGCATGGGGACAGTGCTGCTTCCTGCCTCTTCCAGGAGAAGCACTATGGGCCATCACGCAGAGCTGCTGACTACCAAATAAATAAGCAGTTGTGTGATGCACACAGCTTGAGCGATGAAACTGGTATTTGCTGTTGGAAGTAGCACGGAGGCTAAAAGTCTACAGAACTTCCAGGGAAACTGACTAAGCTTGCAGAAGGGAAAGCTACTGAGAGTCACTGAGCATGCAGGAGCCATGTCTCGGTCAAGTAATTCAGTGGCTGGGAGAAGGGTCATTCACTCTTGCTCTGTCATACTGTTCTTTAGACACCTGCTTCTAACCACAGTGGGACACTGGGAAAGGGGCTCGTCTGCCCCAGCATGGCACTCCACTGCTCTGCTAAACCAGGACTGCTTCACCCCTTCCTTTCTCCTGGAAAAGGAAGACCATGCACCACTCCAGCTGGACCTTGCCCACACTCCAAATTGACACCAAGTTTACAGTAATTTCAGCCTTATCAGTGCAACCCCCTCCTCCTCCATGGGCTCACACTTAAGCCACTTTGCACCTGCACTTTCCAGTCAGTGCAGCTCAGTTTGCTGAAGTCAATTGATTTAAACTAGGTGAAAATGGACCTAAGGGCATGCACATAAAGGGGCTCTGCTGGTCAAGCAGAGCGATGCAGAATGAGCTTGACTGAGCCAGATTTATCCCATTGGTGGAGAGCCCCTAACTTGCTGAGCAGAGATGAGGCCACACACGCCTGGTGCCATTGTGTAGGTCTGGGCATCCACTGGGCAGCAGCTCATTAGCAAGTCCTTCCCCATGATGGTGGAGGGCAACACTTAAACTGGTGCCCTTTCAGACAGCCTAAATTCAGCTGCTGTCCCCAGCCCAACGTTTCTCCTGGCCAGAAGCCTCAGGAGGCCTGTGGGAGGGAGCAGGCGCAAAGCTTCAGGTGGGCTTTGGGCCAGCACAGTGGCACTAGAAACTCCTTGATACTGCTCTCTGATTTTGCATTAAAACCAGCAGAAAGCTCCCCAAGGCACGGCGGTCCTGCTCGCCTGACCCATGCCCCGAGCTGCTGGGGCTGGACCAAACCATCTTGGAACTGGTGCGAGCCCCCACACGCCTCTGCCTCCGTTCTGTGTGTTGGCCCCGGGACAGAGAGCTGCTCTGTGCTCAGGGCCACCAAGGCTGTGTGGCTGCACCTCCTCGCTGGATGCAGGACTGTGGGACAACACAGGACGGAATGGAGCCCAGTAGGGCTCCAGAACAATCTCCTGCTCAAAGCAGGGCCAGCCATGAGGTCAGACCAGGTTGCTCAGGGCTTTAGCCAGCCTCGGCTCCCCTCCCCATCCTTTCCCCCCTCTTGTGCCTGTGAAATCCAGGTGGACACTGCTCTCCTGCCAGCTTTCAAGAAGAGAAGAGGGGTCGTGGCAAGCACCACAGGTGCTTGGGGCTTTATTGGTAACAGCCTCTGGATGACCAGTTTTCCCTTATAGGGCTGGGCCTGGCAACCTGCCTGCTCTCAGGCTCTTCTCTCTCTGGCCATCACAGGTCCATAAAACATCAGAAGAATCTCTGCAAACAATTGCTTTTAAAAACACACAGATCAACAAAACCAGGGGAGAGGGATAAGAAATGGTGGAAAATTACCTGTTTATTCTACCAATATTAAAAATATTCTCATGTTGCTGAGCTGTTTGTGAAAACCACTGTGTTCACACACTGAGGTGATGCAGAAAAAGGGTGAGCAGTCCTTAGAGTACAACTAGCTGGGAAACAGCTGGTTTAAGCTGGTAATAAAGTGTATGAGTCAATCCTAGGCTCCTGTTCACCTTGTTTGGACCTGCAGAGGATCGTGGTCTAACAGATGAGTCCCAAGAGCAGAGATGAGCGTTGTTTTTTTGCCAGGCAAAAATCTATTCACTGAAAAGTTTAGTTAGGACTTGTAGGAAAAGAACAGATGTGGGCGAAGAGAAAAAAGGCCCCCAAAAGGGAAACAAAACATCTATATTTGGACTTTTTCCTTTCAAATCCCATCAAAATATAAAGCTAAAAATGTTTTAGAGAAGGCTAAAAAGCCCTTAAGTTTCTTTGTCATCCTCTTCTCCTCAGTTTTTTTTTTAATATCATTATTATATGATTTTATGGGCATGGGAAAAATTAAAAAGTTTCATTTTAGGTGGCCAGTCTTTGAAAAATTCTCCTCACTAAAGCGCTCCTAATCCAAAATGAAAAGAGAGCAAAAGGGTGAGAAGGTCATACATTCCTGGAAGTGAAACAACCTGCTTGTACAGCTCTTTGCAAACACTATTTTGCATTACTAGTGCCAGACCTTTGCCTTCTGGTTCCTGATAGGGTGCCCTGTGCCCCAAGCCAGCTCAGTTTTCCCTATGTCAATGCGTTAAACCAGGACGAGGCAACAGGAGATGAAGAGAGGACAGAGTATGAGGCAAACTGGCCTTGAATTAAATGCAAGAACAGAGGTAACAGCTCAAACTGTTAGCCCTTTGGTTGAGGGGAAGTGTAGGATCTGTTCTTACCAGTTTAATGTCTAGTGCTTTTTCCATTTGAGCATGAAGGGAACTGGAAAACAGATTAGGGAGTTGCTTCATCCACTCAAGTCATCACCCACATCCTGCAATGCACCCCAGGTACTGAAGCAGCGGTGGGGAGGCTGGGGGCTGCCCTTCGCTGGTGCCTGTCCAGTGGGGAGCCAGGGCTGCCAGTGTGCCTGCTGCTGTGGCAGCAGCATTGCGCCAGGCTGGACAACTCATGGGAGCCTCGCAAACCAAGAACCAGCCTCTGCCCACTGCCGAGGCAGCCATGAACCAGCAGGGGCTCTTGCCGGGAGGGGGGGGAGGAACAGCATCCTCCAGGGCTCAGAGGACAAGCTGTCATCTGCACGCAGCTCTAATTTAAACAGCAGAGGAAAACACTCCCCATGTCCTTAAAATACAGAACTTTAATGTAAAACTGGGCAGCCACCCCTCTGAGAGATGCCTGGTCAGGAGGAGAGGCCAAGGGCTGCCGAGTGCCAGCTGGGGAGCTGGGCCTCTGCAACTTCAGCCTCTCTGCAGACCCACGCCATGCTCCCGTCATTGCTGTGTCCATTCAGACACCAGAAGACTGGCTGTCATCAAACACTAGGAGGAAAGGACCACCTCCATTAGCTGATATCCACATTACAACCTGGTGTGGAAAGCCAGACTGAATTTGCTCCACAGCTGGGTCCTCCTGCATGGGAACAGGGAGCTTCAGAGGGCTGTTCCTTGTCTCCTGAAGTCCTCTGTAAGCAGGAGCAGGAGGAGTCTTTTTTCTGTCATATACCAAAAACTATGGCACAAAGCCAGGGGGATGGCTCAATTTTCTCTTTCCCTCTTCATTTCCAGCGCTTTAGCAAAGGCCCTCTTCTCCTTTGCTCCTGATTAATGCTGAAGCAGCTACATGATGGTCCAGAGTATGTTTTTTCTCTCATATTGGTTGAGCGCAGAAAAACTCTACCATTGTTGGATGGGGAGCTCCTGTCCTGGTCCCCCACAGCAGGTCCCATCGCCTGCCCTGCTGCCCAACTGAGCTACACTAAGTCGTGCTGGAACACGTCCCACAGAAAGTGGGAGCTCCTCTTCCCCTTGGCCCCTGCACTTTGCTCCCATGCCAGCACTTCTCCTGGTTCCGTTCCCAACACTTCGCTCAATGAAGCAAGGGTCCTCTCCTTCAGATCCACAGGGCTTCAAACAGCCATGGCCTCACCAAGGCCAAGGCAGGGCTCCTGTTCTCCATAGCTTTTCTTGCTCTGTTCTCCTAGCTTTCCTCATTGGAAAGCTCTCAGTATGGAGCGGCTGTTACCATATCTGCTCCTGGAGGCAGACAACTGTAAACTAGTTGCCTCCAAATCTGCAGCTTCATGCAAACCACATCCTCCAAGAGAAATTGCCACAGATGGCTCTTGGCACTCAGCTCACTTAGTCACAACCAAATCCCAGTGAATCACGTGGTTGCGCTGGCATTTGGCGCTCTCATCTCCTTCTTCAAATTGCTAAACTCCAGTTTTAAACTTGATTTGGTCTTGGGGGGGGGTCCCATCCTTCAAGGTTGAGGGGCCTATCCCCAGGCACACTCTCTGTCTGAGGTTAGTCTAGCAGTTTGGGCTGGGAATCTGCCTTCCAGGCTCCAGGACGCATGAATTTGATCTGAGCTGAACTCCAACCTTTTAGACGTGAGCTGTATGCAGAAATACTGGGCCTTGTCCGGGTACCAGCTGTGGCCTCTGTTGGAGACAGGATGTTCAGCTGGAGAGACTTCCATTAGCCACTTGCAATCCTCAGAGCCCTTTTTATACTTTGTTATCTTTTCACAGTCCTGGTATTAACTGAGTACCAGCTCTTGGCTTCTCTGCTTTTTCAGTCATGCAGAAAGGCCTGGAAGATGGTCTTTCCAATCATCCACATCATCCCATGTTAGAAGCACTCCTGTGGCTCAGCATCTTTCCTGCACAGTAGCAGCTTCTCTGTGTGGGACATGGAGCGATTTAAGCGTGGAGGCCAATGCCACAGTTTCTGAGGACATCATGGGCTCGTAGGTAGAGCGCACTGAAGGGAAGCCAGAGCGCTGCAGAGCTTGCTGACGTTGGTCCATTGGCTGATGCTGCTGGGAGGCCTCAACAGCCACTGGCATGCCAGCAACACAAGCAGATGGGGCAGTTCCTCTTGTTTGCTGTGAACTGTGCATTCCCCAAACACATTTCAACCACTTTGGTAAAGTCACTTCATCTAAAGTGGGAGAAAGTAACATCAGCAAAACCAAAAACTGTTTATTTCCTTGTGAGAGGTTCCCAGATTTTATTTCTAGGGGTTGTTCTCTTTTAAAAACACTGACTCCATTGTTTCAAAGGTATTGAACAGCCCCAGAGTAAAAATAGAGGTTTAATTTCCAAACAAGTGTTTGCTTGGGGGATGTTGCCCCAAGTTAAGAAAATAACCCTGTTCTTTCAGATGAGCCTAAGACAGCTGATTTGTCCTTTTCTTTCAGTCCCCTGGCATCCCCAAAGGTCTGCTCCTTGCAGAGCTCTGTGCTCAGGTCTGTGCAGATCCCTGCTGGGGCACAGGATCCCTGTTCTCCTCTGGGCCCAAACAACCTTCTCCCTGACACAAGTCACCTAATTAGGGGGTCTCCAGGCTGGGCTCCCCAGTCTCTCTGAGCCCTTTGGAGTCTGCACATCATCTCCTGCCTCTTCCAGAAACCTTCCAGGTGATGTCTCTTGTCTGGTTACAGAATCATCAGCCTCCTCCCTTTAAAAAAAGTGATTCTGATCTTTTTTTTTGAAGTCACCTCTGTGACTTGATTCATATCAGCCAATCTCCCCTTTCCTTCCTGACACCAGGAGATTTGCCCTGATTTTGGCTCATGAGGCTAGCCAGTGATCAAGGTCTTGCAGTTTGTTTCAGTTTAGAGGAGGCATTTCTCCATTTGTGTTAGGGCAACTGGTTTTTGGACCTTCCTTGTAAATCACAACTTTCCAGCTGTTTGGTTCTGTTCCTGCATTCATAGCTCCAAGTGTCTCCAAGCCTATATGGCACCCAAAAGTGCTTTCTTTCTAGGCTCTTCCTCAAGGTTACAGTGCCAGGGCTTCCCTGTTTATTTATTCCTTCTTGACGTGTTTCCACCCTTTCCCCCAGCCCACATACACAAGTACACACTGCCACCAACTCCTGCTTTTACATACAGCCCCATTCAGGACCCAGAAATAGCCCTTTGGGTGCCAGTTCCTATTGTCTCAGTTCTCCCTATAGGAATTGTTCTCTCCTTTAGCTTGAAGGAGAACAGTTTATTCAGCCCTGAGGAGGCTTCTTCCAAACCCCGACCGAAGAGTATTGTTACAGAGAGCAGTGAGCTAAGTCCTGACACTTCCAGGGCTCCAGAGCACCATGACTCCTCTTTCACACCAGTGTCCAAGTGCAGAGCGCTGCTGGTGGCCCCGCATCAGAGCTCCCCGCTTCGAGCTTCTCTGCTTCCAGACTTGTGAATTCAAAGCTTGGAAAAGGGTGTGTTTAGTGCCCAATTGCCACAGCCCCAGAGCATGTAGACATCAAACACTGAGTGCAGAGAGCATCTCTGGGGGCCAGAAACCACAAGAGAGCTGGCTGTGGGCAAGGGAGCCCAGCTAGAAGTATATTTTGTAGTAGCATGAATGGAGAAGGAAAGCAGGAAGCAGGAGAAGGCCAGAATAGGAATATCTGAAGACAGCCAGGATGCTTCCAATGACGCAGGGGTTATAGGATTATCAGAGTCACCATGCTCAGCCCTGCGGCTCCCCATGATGGAGCTAGGCAGAGCAGCAAGTCTCCTCTGGAGGTGGTGGAGGTGCTCCCAGGGCACGTGCCAAGGCTGACCTCAGGCTGAACACTGCACTCCAGAAGGTTGCAGCAGAAACAGTTAGAGACTGGGTGTTTTCACCACACAGCTTGATCCTAATCATTACTCAGCTGGCATGCACAGACCTTTATAGGTACTCTAAAGCAACCAAGAGTCTCCAATCAGAGCAGGGACTGATCGCTTTTAAATCTGCCTTCAAAGCTCTAGTGGAGCTGGGTGAAGGAGCACACTAGCCTGAGGCTCCCACTAAATCCATCAGCAGGGAAATAACGAACCCAGCTGCTGTGAAGGCTGGGCCAGCCCTGGGTACATTATCATTTCCTTGTAATTAATACCAACGTGACTCCAGCAGCTTTGGCAAATGCCCATGCAGAGTGAAAACAGATTGTTAACCAGTAAAAATGCCCTGTTAACACTGCTAGTGAACAGTCTTAATGGGAGGATCCCAGCCTGTGTGTGTGTCGGGGGAGTCCTGCGGCACCCAGCACTGAGCATGTTTGATAGTCAGCACCCGAAAAGGGAATGCGACTCCTCTCAGCTGGAAAAGCCAGAGCAAGGGCCAGCATCCTCCACAACTGGAAGGGCCAGAGCCAGGACCCAAGTGGAGGGCTGTAACCAAAAGCCAGTACAGCTGACCAGAAGCCCTCTCCTTGCAAAACATACAGATTAAATGGGTGGGCAAAAGGACCAAGGAGTCCTGACTAGTCCAAGGCTGCAGAATGGTTCAGTGTCACAGCCCATCTTAGCTCTTGGTCCCTGCACCTTTGGGAGGTACCATTCTCCACTGCCCAGGCTGCCCTGGTTTTTCCAGCACTCCCCTTTGGGCTCTTGCTGGCTGATTGTTTTTCCAATTGCTGAAGTTAAACAGCATTATCATGTCAATAGGCCTGGCCGGACTTTGCAGTGCAGGCTGCAGGGAGGTGGCAGTGCTTAGCTGGGGGACTCTGCCTAGAAAAGCCCTCAGTGAGAGCAGTCAAGGAGATGTGAGGCTTCTCTGCAGCTCCTGTCCGATGCCTAGCTCGCCTCAGCCTGGCCCCTGGCCCCACAGGGTCCTACTCCTACATGTGAGAGCTCCTCAGCTCCTGGTCCAGGCTAGATTTGCCAAAGGATTGCCCTAAATGCTACTGTCAGGCACCCAGTTGGATTTTTTTCAATGCCACTTCTTCACTGCCTGTATCGGCACTTAAGACCTGGGGGAGTGCAGAAAGGCTCATGGCCCAGAGAAAACACTGAGCATTACCTGCTGTGCTTTGAGCTCAGGGACCATTCCCTAGTTGTCTCAATTAGGCAAAAGACCAACCAGCCCTTTCGCATGGGGGGTGTGAGCTGAAAGCAGGCTGTTCTGAAAGACAGCCCTGCATAGGGCACAAAGGCTGACACATAGCCCCAGGACGCTCTAGCAAGGAGCAGTTGTGCTAGAAATAGGGCTATTCTGCCTGTACCGGGGCACCCAGAGCAGGGATCAGAGCAGGCTGGAGAAACACACTCTGCCCCTGCCCCGGGGGGCTGGTAATGGCCCCACTTCCCAAGCAGGAGTGATCCCAGTGTGAGAAGACTCACTGAGGACCCATCAGAAGATGGGATGTGCTCTGGGGCAAACTTGCAGCAGACAGTATTTGCACCCAAGGGAGGCTCCACATTTCACTCTTGGTTCACCAGCCCACACTGTATTTGCATTCACTGAGCAACAGCAGTTTGGCGGTACAATCTCACTCAGGTCATTGAAGATTTAGCAGCAACTAAACAAATGCTTTAAGAAGTTCTCCCTATTTTGCTATTTGGTCCTTTATTGCACCATGAAAACCTGCTTCATTCAGATCTACAGCTTTGCTGCCAGCAGCTGTCTCTTGGAAATATTGCAAATCAGAGTTACACAGTGGTTTGGAGCACAAGCCTGGCCTAGCAGCCATGTCAAATAGCCACTTGAGGCCTTCAGGTTTCCCCTCCTAGCTCCTCCAGTAAATAGATGCAGCAACTAGGCTCTTCTTTCCTTGGAGATGGGCTCCCTCTCTCTCCAGCTTGTTTCCCTTTCAGATCTGAGACCTCAAGCACCTCTCCCATACCCTGGCCTCCCAATCAGCATAATCAGCTCAATTCACACATTTAGGGTGGACAATTCCAGGCTAAGTGCCTGGAGCCTGTCCCCATTGAAAGCCAAGTCATCTCCCTCAGCAGCCCAGAATTGGCCTTCAGGGGGGTGAATGGGCTTTAATCAGCCAGGGCCACTTGAAAATGTCCTCTTCCTCCAAAGCTCTTGTGTCCCTACAGGGCCTGAACTCCTCCCCCTCCCAGGTGCTGGGCTGGGGAAGGAGAGGGCCCCTGCTGAAGTGCTCAGAGCACAGTGCGAATGAGCAGGACCTTCTCCTGTGGCTGAGAAGCGGAGTTAATGGCAGACAGGTCACTCAGCCTCGGGCTGCCAAGGCCTCCTGGGCTTTCATGGTGCCTGCAGAGCGTGACAGTTTCTCCTGTTGCAGATCTAGATTGGTAGTAAAAAGAAAACTGCCATAAAAGAAGGGGGTTTTTTTTCGGCCTTTCTCAATATCTCAGTTGATACACACCTTTTTCTCTAGGAGCCAATACAAGGACGTGGGAATCACAGGCACAGAGGCTGACACAGAGACCCCCTGTCTACTCATAGGCAAGGGAGGGAGGGGAACTGCAGCACAGCCCAAAAGACTGCAGACAAGCCTAGGAAGGGCAGAGCTGCTCCAAAGGCCAGCCTCTGGACGAAAAGAGACTCGGTAGGACTTGGTGACTCTCTGTCCTGCTTTACCCTATAAGCACACAGTTCCCTTGAGGGTTCGCACATACACATGCCCTGCAAGGCCATGCTTAGTTTGGCAAAGATGAGCCATGGACATCCATGGCTCCCCCATAAGAGGGGATTACTCTGCTGCATCTCCTCCAGGCTGGCTGGTGTACAAGGTCCAGGTCCATTGTACAAGGTGTACAATGCTTGAGTAGCCAGCCAGCCACTGCTCCACTGCATGGCGCTGCCTCCAGCCAGAAGCATTTCCTCCACTGCGTGTGAGGAAAGTGTTCAGCCTGCGTTTCTTACCGCTTCATCCATACAGGCCAGAGGGGTTACCTAAGGGAAGGTAGGAGGCTGCATATTTCATATCTGCCTGCTAAGTCAGTCTCTGGAAATACTGTCTCACATTGCATTCCCCTAGCCAGAGCTGGCATTTTGCTCTGGTGAGCTCTGGACAGAGGCTACGACATGACAGAATTCACTGTCCAACTTGAACTTCCCCTTCATGGCCTGAGATCCCAGCCCACAGCCCTGGTTATGTACTCCCCAACCTGGCCATGCACACCCAGCTTCCTACTGGCTGCCCCCGCACCATTTCCAAACTCTCCCCAGTCCAACCTGGCTGCCCCAAACCTGCCCTGCGAGTGCTTGATGTGCTGGATGCGTCAACGCTGCTCAGAGTGGCTCTTCTCTCCGTGGTGTCTCACCTGTGGCATTCTTACCACAGCACAGCTTTGTCGAAAGCATGCTCACACTGATGATGTGTGCCACCTTGGGATGGGAAACAGGGAACAGGGAACATGCCCCCATCCAGGGTACCTCTCACATGCTTGCCCTGATTACCTCACACTAGTGAGCCTGGCAGAACGGGTAAAGGTGTGCCTGGCACTGGCACCTTGGCTATTGCACACTTGCTGAATGCAGCAAAGGAGGCTGGGATTGATGAGGGGAGGTTCTGGCTCACAGCTGAACAAAATGGGTGCTAAGAGCTCTGAGAAACAACCCCTACCCCAGGGAACCCAGCAGCGTGCAGTCAGCATCACCAGGAGTGTAAACTAGCCCTGCATTGCAGTAGGGCACAGAGCACCTGGGAGGGGGATCCTGCAGGAACCATGCCTGGGATGGGTGGCGTCCCATGTGTAAACAGAGTGATTTGGTCTCCAAAGCTCAAAAGGTCCTCTTGGGTCTCTGCTGTTCCAGCAGAGAGGCCCAGGAAAATTGGTGGCCAGCCTCCAAAGGCTTGGGCCAGCTTGCAGGGCCCTGGAGAAAATGCAGCCCTCATGGCTGTGTACCAGGCCATCATACTGGTGCTGATCCAAGGACAGGGTGTTGTGGTGATGACTGGCAGGTGCAGGGCTGGAGGAGGTGTGCTGACCTCTGAGCAAAGGCAATGGCAAATGTCATATCTGGTGGTATCACCATCCCTTGCTCTGAAATGCCTTCCATTTTCACGGGATGCAGTGATTTGCCAAGAATTTCTGCTTTCCCATTTAACAAGTTAAAAAGCCATAAAACTAAGCACAGGTTGTGTTGCATTTGCTGTTCCTTAAACCCAAGAGCAGTTTGGGAACCTTATAGTTTGTTGTCACCCACATCTGCCCAGAGAGCCCCTGACACTGGGTGGGAGTGCAGCCCTAGTCCAGCAACAAGTGCCTGTTTCCTGCCTAGAGACACCAGTAAGCTCCTCTAGTTTTAACGGCAGGATTTGGCCATAATATGGCCAGAGGTGAGGAGCTCGCGGGGGGCAGCGCAGGTGCCGCTGTGCCAGACGTCTGGCTTGCACGCTGCCCTGCCTGCGCTCAGCTTGGCGGCAGCAGGGCGAGATGGCGAGGGCTCTCGAGGCACGTTGGCCGCCTCGCGTGCGAACCCGCAGAGCCAGGGCCCGGGCGAGATGGCTCCCGTCCAGCGGGAACCGTAACCTGGAGCAGGAGCGGCGCTAAGATGTCCGCAGCCCGCGCCGGGGCAGCGCTGCCTTGCCGCGCGCCGGCCGGGCGGGGGGCGCCGCGGGGCCGCCCCGGTGCGGGGCTGACGTCAGGCCGGGAGGCGGCGGGCCGCCAGGTACCGGGCAGGGCGGCGCGCTCGCCGCACCGAGCCACACAAAGGAGCGGCGCCTCCGCCGCCGCCGCCGCCGCGTGAGTGCGCGGGCAAAGTTTGCGGGACTGGCGGCTCCCGGCCGGGGCCGGGCGCTCGGCGGCGCCGCGCCCCGCGCCTTGCCCGGCGAGGCGGCCGGGAGTTCCGCGGGGGCCGGGGGGACGGCGAGTGCCCGGCAGCGCCCGGCGCGCCGAGGGGCTCTTTTGTTCGGGCGCGCTCGTTGCCCCGGTGCGGCCGGGGCTCGGCCCGGGGGCCGCGGCTGCCCCGCTCCGCTCCGCTCCGCTCCGGCGCCCCGTGCCTCGGCCGCCCCGCGGCGGGGCCGCGGCAGTGACAGCCGGGGGCGGGCGGGCGGGCCGGGGGCGGGGGGCCCGGCCCAAGTTCCTGCCTCCTTGGGAACAAAGGGAACTCTGTCTCGGCATCTGTCACCGCCGCGGCCCACAAACTTTTCGGTGCGCCTCGGCCGCTCGCCGCCCGGCCCCGCCGCTGCGGGAAGGGCCCCCGCCGCACCCCCGGCCCCGGAGCGGCGGCGGCGCGACCCCGGTGCGGCCCATGCAAGGGCCGAGGCGGCGGCGGCGGCGGCCCGGGGGTAAGAGCGCAGCCGGAGCGGGCAGAAACATGGAGTCCTGGCCGGGCCGTGTGCGCGGCGGGCCGGGGCCGGGCCGGGCCGGGCCGGGGCCGCGGCGGCTCCGGGGCCGCCCCTCGGCGCTGCCCGGCGCAGCGTGGCCGCCCGCCCGGCCCAGCGCGGCCCCCGGCGCGGCGGCAGAGCGCGGTTCTCCGCTCCCTTTGTGCGCTCCGGGAGCCGCCCCCCCCGGCTCGGGCGGCGTGAAAAGTTTTTGCAAGTCCTGGATTGGTTTGTTTAGGGGGTTTTTTGCCTTTCTTTTTTTTGTTCTTTTTTCCTTTTTGCTTTTTTCTTTTTGCTTTGAGTTTCTTTTTGATTTTTGGGGGCGGTTTGGGGTGGGTTTTTTTTTTTTGCTTTTGGGATTTGTTTGTTTTGCGTGTTTTTGATTTTGGGGGGGGGGGTTTGTGATTTTTTGTTTCTTCTTCTTTGCTTTTTTCAAGTAGGGAGAAGGATTTGCCATTTTCTCGATCTGGTGGCTTTGCCTCCGCTTTGTGTCTGCAGGGGGAAGCTGCCTGCACGCCTGCCCACCAGACTACCGAGCGGGGCGCTACCTGTTGCGGGGTGGAGGGGCTGTGGGCTGCTCAGCAAGACACTGCTCGTGCTGGATGGGCTGTGCCACGGTCCCTGCACTGAGGCAGCCTGGGGAAGGGGCCTTCAGGGCCCCCCCTCTTGGCAGGGCTCCAGAGCTGTCCTTCAAATGACAGCAGTTACAAGAAGTTGCCTCTGATGGTCCCCATCGTCTGCCTCTATCACCCATTGCACAGGCAGCAGAGAGCCTGCATGCTCCTAAACAGTAACTGTTTTGCATGGATTTTTCTCTCCTCAGTGGCTATGACTTTCCAGCTCAGAACTTTTTCTCCTGCAGAGGTTTTTCCTCCCAAATGCTTGATTTTTGCCTACGGCACGTAGCTCCTGTTGAGCTCAACTTGTGTGTGCTTCCCTTAAGCCCATAAAGTCTCTGCAGACCTCCAGGGGCTCCGTTCAGGCGAACTAAAGTGGTGCGGGGTGGGTTGTTGTCTGTACAAGTGCTTGTAGCCTCTCATCTGCTGGGAGGGAAGGGTTGGCCTCTGCAGATGTTACTGTGTGATTGTGCCTGGATTATTCCTTCCCCCAGCCCGGTTAGGACGGGGGTAGGCTAACCCCCCTGCCTTTGAGGGGGTGAGGGGAACTGTATTGCTGTGTTCTTACCCCAGTTTCCCTACTCCCTAGCTGGGGCACCACGTGATGTGTACTGTTTGGTTTCCACGCTACTAGGCTTTAACCAGGAAAGATCTGCAGGCAGCTCCACCATGTCGGATAGTGACCTCGGGGAGGACGACAGCGCCACATCTCTGGACCTGTCTCAGTCGAATAAGAGGAAAAGAAGGGGAAATCTGCCCAAGGAGTCCGTGAAGATCCTTCGGGACTGGCTGTATGAGCACCGCTTCAATGCCTACCCCTCTGAACAGGAGAAGCTCAGCCTCTCTGGACAGACCAGCCTCTCTGTGCTGCAGGTAAGAATGAGTCCCCGCAGCCCGACCACAATGCACATGTGTCCCAGACGCAGGCTGGGGATGCTCTGCAGGGCACTCTGTGACAGTGCTTGGGACAGACTGGTCTCGGGGAACTCCTCTGAGGATCCCAAATGGCTTGGCAGGCTCGAACTGTTGTATGTGGGCAGACCCTTTTTGGGAAAGGTGCGTATTCCGGGGACCTGTTTTATGACAGAGATGGAGCAGAGCTTTTTGGCTGAACAAAAGATGGAGGGACTCAGATAGGGACAAACTAAGCAACACCCCATCTGTCAGTAAAAGTTGCTGTGGGTGGGAGCTTTCATGGGGCTTTCTAGCCAGTGCTGCTTTATTTTATTTCCCCAAGCACCCCCCCAGCAAAAGGGGCTGGAAAAGCCCTCTCTCCACTTGCCAGATCAGAACCTTTGAGAAATCCTAGACAGGAGAAAACTGCTCCAGGGGAGAGAGAAAGCCAGCCAGGGCTGGGGGTGAGATGGGCTTTGAGCTCAGGTGGACTACTAGCAGCCCTAAGCAACAGCTTGCCCACCTGTCTCCAGTTAAGTGGGTTACATTAAGGGGAATGCAGCCCAGCTGAAGGGCTCCTAGGTAGGAGGGCTCTCCTGCCATGCTGGTTGTGAGCACTGATGGTCTTATTGTGGTGCTAGGTGCCTGTACAAGGTGCTCAGCCTCGCTGGGGAACCTTGGATGATGGTAGAGGCCAGGAGTGCTTTTCCTTCAAGCCTTGGCCAGGCTGGGGCTGCAGTGTTGCCTGCCCTGCTGTGTCAGGGAGGTGAGAAGGATCCAGCTCTTCTGTGGAGGGCAGGATTGGGGCTGGCTAACCTGTAGCTGTGCATCCCTTTGAGCCACACGAAGGCCAGGAGCTGCCAGGTAGAGGAGGTGCCTGCATGCCTAGGGCCATGTGGCTTCTCTCCCAGCCTGCTGAGAAGGGAGAGCAACTGGGTTTTTGTTCTTTACTCTGATTCCTGGAGCAGTGCAGCATAGGAAATGGCTCTTGTGGTGGTTGAGGGGGGAACAGGCAACAGCCGGTGGATTTGTGGCTGAGCCCCTCTCCTTGGGGCTTCCTCTGCACCATGCTTCTCCTTTCCCTGCTGCTCAGTTCAGCCTTGGCCAGCAGTCCCAGCCATGGCCCAGACACTGATGTGTGGGCTGTCACAGTCTGTCTGGTTTCCCTCTTCCTGATTGGCAAGGCAAACTTTCTTTTTCATTTTTATTTATTTAAAAGCTGGCTGTGTGACAGGTTTGTCTCTGGCTAGCTCCTGGGGTGCTGCTCTGAGGGAAGTTTGGTGGTCCTGGGATGCCTTGAGCTGGATTGGCTGGGCAGGAGCTGTGATGGGCTTGGGGCCTTGTGAAGTCAGACTTGTCCTGGGCTGTGGCCCCATGCAGTGGGGAAGGTCCTTCATGGATGGCACAGTGGGCTGGGATTCTTGGCCATGCTGGGATTTACCCTGCTGGGTAGAGACGTGCATTGGCTCTGTGAGTGGGCTGCGAACACAACCAAGAGTTCATGGCAGTGATGTGCTGCAGTGAGACCTGGGCAGGTGCCCAGCTCTCCTTGCCCTGAGCTCTTAGGGACCAAGTCATGCAGAAGCAAGGTGTCAGTGGGTGCCTGGGCTTGCGTTAAGGTTTGGCCTCGCTCTGCAGCAGCTGCTGGCTGCATGTGGGATACCTTTGCAGCCAAGGTAGGCTGTTGGCATTCCTGCTGCCAAAATGCAGTCATCTTTGGGCTGGAATATGGCAGCCCCTTTAATCGTGGGAAGACACTGCCCCATTGCAGTGTAGGGAGCAGTGAGAAGGTACTGGTCTCTTGGAAAGAGAGGCAGGAGAGTGCAGATGGGATTTCTTATACTGAGAGAGCTGTTTACCTTGCACAGCTGCCTGGTGAAGAGGTTGCACCTATGCCCTCCCTGGGAGGGGGGGATCCCAGCTCTGTAGCACTTCCCAGTACCTGTGAGGGGCTGTCACTGGTTTTCTCTGCAAATCTAAGGTGACATCTGCAGTAGCACAGAGACCTTGGAGCAGTGCTGGCCCTGGGAAAGTGCCCGCCAGAGTGTCTTCCCTCTGATCCTCTCGCCCCTTTCTGAGAAAGAACAGGCCTACGTGTCCCCTCCTGGCCAAAGGGCAAGTACCAGACTGTGTGCTAGGTGTATGCATGGAGCTGCGGGCATGGACTGCTTGGGAGCCAGGCCTCATGTCTGCTCCTCCTGCTGCTCTGAGGCAGGGATGGAAAATCCAGCTGGGGGGGGGGCAGTATAGCTTGGTGTGGGGCAGGGACTGCTCAGCTGCCCTCTATTTTAGGAGGAGAAATCTCTTGGGGTGGAGGTGTGGGACTTCCTACAGCAAGGTTTCCCCTGCCTCCAGCTCTAGCAGCTGTTTCCCCTGTGGTGCTGCTGCAGATGTGCTTTTGCATCCCTTGCTGCTGGTCCCTCCAAAGGCAGGAGGAGGAGTGGGGCAGCTTTCTCTTGCTCTCTGGTTGTATGTGACCATCCATTGTGCTTTACCTGAGCCATCTCATGTTTGTACCAGTTGGGCTGCCCACTTGAGACAGCTGGGAAACCTCTGACTGGGGAGATGGGGGCCGGAATGGGAACTTAAGTGCCCAGTCTGGAGTGACTCTAGGGTTTTCTTCTCTCTCTCTCTCCAGGCTGGGAGCAGCCTGTGGGGAACATTTTATCCGGCAGCGCCACTCTGCTGCTGATCTGCCAAGGCTAGGCAACTGGCAGGGGTCAGGAGCCTCTCAAGAGCAATGTTATATTGCAGCTGCTGACTGAGCAGGGGCCTATGGCTTCCACTTATTTATATATTCCCCCCCCCCCCCCCACCCCGGTCCAACTGTCTTTGGAGCTGGAGCCATGGAGTACGAGCATGGCAGCCCTGGGTCTCCAGGGAAACAGGGAAGCCATGTATCTCCATTGCAAAAAGTTTGGAGATAAGAATGCTGTGCCTGCTCCTGGGAAGGCTGCCTGGACAAAAGCTTTGCAGCCCGTCAGGCTCCTGTAGCCAGGAGGTTTCCCTGCATATGCTCTCGTGCTTGTGAGTGAGAGGCCTATGCAGTGGGGCCCAGGCCTTTACTTCCTGGGATTGCTGTGGGCCCTGCGGGATATGCTGCTGTCATGATGTGGGTGGGGACAGCGGTGGTCTAAAGTGATGGTCACTATCACTTTAGTGACCATGCTTTTTTTGCCATAGCAATGGCTATGTTAAAAAGCCTGCTTGTTTTAGAGGAGAGCTGCCAAGGCAGATCCCAGCTCCCTGGTGTGATCGATGCCATGTGATGCCTTGGGTTTCACCCAGATGTTTGCATGTGTCCATCTCTTTGGTCACATTCTCCAAATGGAGTTAAATGCTGGAAGGGGCAAGTGTGGATGGAGGAATCCAGCAGGAGTTTTGGAAGGTGCCCTTAAAGCTGCACAGAGTTGGTTGGGCTTTTTGTTCAGAGAGTTCAGTTGTCTGGTTGGCAATTTATAGCTGTTGATGGCCATGGGACTGAAAGATCACATCAAGGGTGCTCAGCTATGGCTTGTAAGAGAGCATGTTTGGAAGAGAAAAGGAGGTGAGACTGGTGTATTTGAGGGTGTTAAATGCCAAATATTGTCTGAAAGACAGAAAAAGACAACTGAGATCTTGCTGTGATTGAAGTTGTGGTAAGTTCTCTCTCTCTCTCTCTCTCTCTCTCTCTCTCCAGGGGAAATATTTTACAGAGCTGTTGATTTGGGAAAGATCAATCGTGGTTTTTTTTTTTTTTTTGGCCAGATTTATTCTCTTCTAATTCTTTTCTAGGAAGAAGACAGTTATTTGAATGTGACTTTATATATAAAAACCCCTGAAACAATACATGGCAGAGACTGAATACATGGCAGTGGTGTTTCAGAAAGGCTTCCAGAGATGTAGCCACAGAGCTTTGCATCTTTGGTGTATGGATGTTTGGAAGTCCTTTTAAAAAGCTCACTCCAACTTTACTAGTTGGCAGGAGGCATGGAAATGTGTTAACATACTCTTGTAATCCCTGCCATCCAATTAGGGTGTGAGGGGTTGCAGCTCTGCGAGTTGACAATTTGGGATTTAGGGTTTTCCATCCAGGCAGCTGTCTAGCAGTCAGTCTGCTCTTTGCAGCCTCAGTTCTCCCCCCTCCAGATGTGGCTGTGTTTTTGGCACTGGTACATGTGGTCGGGGCACTGCTGATGTAGGTCAGAGAGTGCTGTGCACACCTACGTTCTTGGAGCAGGGACCTAGTCAACCAAAGGGAGGAAAGCTCCCTCTGGACTCAGACCTGAGGGCTTCTGGGGTCTGTTGATGTTTTAGCTGGTTCTGTGCAAATACCACACCCTCCAGTCAGGGGGGGCATTGGGAAGGTTGGGAGGATGCTATGAGTTTTGCCCTGCTTTGGCTGCACGCTGCAGGGCACAGTCAGAGTTGCTGGGACTTTGGGGCCATGCTTGGGGTGTTGCTGTGCCCATCTTCCCCTGGGGCATGAGCAGCTTCTGTCTGAGAGCTGCTGTGTCCCTGCTGGCTTTGTGTAGCCTGATCTTGGCTTGCAGAGTGGCTTGGCCCCTAAGCTAAGCTGAGCCCTGTTCATTCAGCGCACCATGGGGTGAGGAGGTGCTGGCCGGGAGAGCCTCAAGCTCCTGCTGCAGGGAGCCAGCACAGTGGTAGGGCTTTGGTGGGAGCGTTGCACCCTTGGGGCTGCGTGCCAGCAATGGGGGGGCATGCCCTGAGAAAAGGGAAGCTCAGTCTGCCTGAGAGGAGGTGGTACCAGGCAGGAAGCAGCTGGCTTTGTGGTTTCCGTGAGCCGCCTGGGTAGCCCTGGCTGAGAGCAGCTCTGCCTCACTGGAGCTCAAAAGGAAAGAGGTACCACAGGGAAGGAGACCTGTGCTTGCCCGGTCCTGCGAGGCCGCTGCTGGCTTAGCATGTCACTGCCACCGCCTGCTGTTGCAGCTCTCTGGCATGTCCTGTGGCAGTGGCCCGCGGCCTGACCGTGCTGCACTCCTTTCTCCCTCCTAGATCTGCAACTGGTTCATCAACGCCAGGAGACGGCTGCTCCCTGACATGCTGCGCAAAGACGGGAAGGACCCCAATCAGTTCACCATCTCTCGCCGAGGGGGCAAAGCTGGTGACGTGGCCCTGCCACGAGGGGCTGCCACGGGCTCTGGTGTGCTGGTGGTACCTCCTGTGACAGCTGCAGGGGCCTCCAAGATGCTGTCTATGTCTGTGTGCCCGCAGGTACTGTGCCACCCTGCCCAGGCACTGGGCAGCAACCTCACGGTGGTGAGTGCCCGCAGCCCTGAGAGGGAGAAGCAGCCTGGCCTGCAGCGAGTAGAGCCGGACCCTCACCCCAAACCACAGCTGGGCACCACTGGCAGCACTATGGCCTTGCTGGCCCGGGCTGACGCAGCCAGCCCCACAAGCGGACTCTTCAACACGCCGCCCCCGACGCCCCCTGAGCTCTTTGGCGATGATTTCAGCAGCTTCCAGCTCCTGGTAGAAGTGGCACTGCAGAAAGCGGCCGAGCTGGAATCGCAGAGGCAGAGTGGGCAGCTGCCCCTTTTGCCTCAGACTGAGCCCCCAGGAGTCTCCATCTCCAAATAACGCCCCCAGGCCAGTTTCTGCTGGGCTGCCCTTCCTTGGGGCCACCTGACTCCTCCCAGCCACAGGTCCTTTTTCTCCAGTCAGGCCAGGGCATCCCCTGGCAGGAGCCTGGGTCTAACTGCATCTCCCTAACCAGCTCATCTCCAAAGTGGACTTCTGTATCCTGAGGGGCTCCGGCATCTCCACTGGCCCAGGGGAAGAGGGAAGATTGTCCCATCCTGTGATCCTTAGGCTATCCATGTGCTCAGGAGGTAGCCGATGGCCCTCAGAGCCCCTTTCCATGCAAGCCCTGGCAAGGATGGTGCCTTGGGAGGTGCCAGAGGGATGCAGCCATAGCAGTTTGGCCATTGTGAAAGGACCTTTGCAGCTAACTGACCTCTTATTACCACAACTGTCCACTACTGTGTCAGGCTGTGGAGCCCCCTCAGAAAACCTGCTGACTTTCTTCTTTCTTTCCTGTAAACAAGGGTCCAGCTGAAACTATTTCTTCAGGGAGTGACAGAGAGAAACTTTTTTTTTTTTCCTAGTTAATGCTTTATTTTAAGGATTACGGATGAAAAGCTTTTTCTCCCAAAGCTCTCTGATCTCCCCTTGTTTTTTTTCCTACCTTGTTCCCCTTTTTTGTGAAGGGCCTTTCTGGTGCCTTGTGCTGGCCAGGTGCCTTGCGTTGCCTGGGGAAGGATAAAGATCAAATGAACTGGAAACCTGAAGTCTGGCATTTTCTCTCACAGAAAAAGTGAGACGCTCCTCTTCTGTCTTAGGGTGTTACAGATGCTGCCAGTAGAAATCTCCATGGTGCTGTTTAGCAAGTTTGCTTTGAAACATTTTCCTTCTAATTGTGATTTATTATATTTTTTTTTCTACAAGCATTTCCACAGCTTCCCTGTGTTTCTCTTGAGTTCCTGCTGAAGATGTGCACGTTGTGTCCTGGACCAGAGTGTGCCATGCAGAGCCTGGGGAACGTCTACCACAGGTGGCTGCTGGGGTGGGGGGGTGGTGGATGCAAATCTGAGACTGTGAAATTTTGTACCCAACTTCTGTTTGTTTTTTTTTTTTAATGTTTAGAAAGAGGCATGGTCTGAGTTTGGGCAGCCTATGTCTTCTTTTGCAAGTATGAGGCTCACAGCCTGTGGACAGCAGTCCCTGGAAAGCGGAGTTGCCTTTAGCCACGGCAGTGCTGATGAGCTGCCTTTGAAAAACAGAGGGTTTCAAGTCCTTTTATTGCTTCCCTCCCACGGGCTGTGTGTGGTCACGCCTGGCAGTGCTGTGCTGGGGGGTCTGTAATGACAAGCCGGTGCCTAGTGGGAGCTGGATTGGGTCCCGCTTGCCCTTGGGCAGGGCCCCCATGCCTGAGCTGAGCCTGGCTGTGTTAGCTGTGCCCAGGGGTGATTTTTGGGGCCCAGGGCTGTTCCCTGCTGGACATTGCTTGCTGTTACCAGGGCTGAGGGTGAGTAGGAGCCAAGGCCCTGGGTGCTGCTGTGGTCTGGGGGCTGAGATATTGCTGTTTCACTGTAAAATGTAAGTTAAATAGCGATATGTACACACCTATATTATCTATCCTGAGAAACACTAATCCTAGGTTATTAGCCTGATTATTAGGTTGCATGAATAGAGAGGTATTAATGTCCTCAGGACCTGATGCTCCCCTTGACTGTGGTGGCTGGAGTCAGCAGTGCCAGGATGGAGCAAGGGGCTGCAGGCTATGAGGACCTGGCAGGGAAAAGTACTGTTTTGGGGTGGGGAGTGGGGTATGTGTTTTTTTTTTTTTCTTCCCCCTCCCTCCTCTTGTTCTGAGGAAAGCTAGCAGAGCAGAGGAGGTGCAGGGGGAGACTAGAGGGAGCCCCTAAGTGCTAGTGTGGGCCATGGAAAGATTTGGAGGTGGTGCAGCATGTTGGCTGAGGGCCCCTGCACAGTGCAGGCTGCTGCTGCTGTCTGGCTGGGAAGGATGCAGGAGGGTAGTGCTGCCCTGGGCCCATGCCCATGGTGTTTCCTCCTCTCTCATAGCTCTGGCTTGTGCCCCGCCAGGGGCAGGACTGTGGCCTTTGCCCTCTGTCACCTTTCTGGGGCAAACCCTGAAGTTTAGGGCCCTCCCCATCATCCTTAAGTAGTCCTTTCCTTTTGCTATCCTCCGTCCAGGGAAGGGAGAAACTTTTCCCTGAGCTCCCCTTTTCTGCCCTGTTCAAAGCAGAGCAGGGCTGGGGAGGTCCCAGTGCTGCACTGGGTGCAGGAGCACTGTGGCTGTGCCTGTGCTCTGGTGTGGCCATGCTGCCCCAGGGGACAGGCTGGAAGGAGGTGGGATGGGGGAATTATTGGATTGGAACTTAGGGAGCAAGCAACTACTGTAAATAACTTTTTGTTCTTTTGTTGTCAAATAAAAGTTTTTCAGTTTTGTGGGTGTTTGCTTTTAAATAGGGGGCCTCAGCCAGGATGGACCAAGTCATTCTTGGGTGGTGTTCTTGCTCCTTCTTTGCCTTGTTAACCTTGAAGCTGCAGGGCCAGCAAGCAGCTCCTTCCAAAGAGGCTTAAATGGGCTAAGGAGCATTTCTGTGTAAGGAAAAGGGGGCCAACACCTGGCACTGAGCTGCAGCTATTCCCCTTTCCTTTGGGCTGACAACTGTTAGGTACTCCCACTGTGCTTGGTCCTGGTCCCTGGGAACAGGCCTGTGTCCATCAGCAGGGCAGGAGCAATGCGTTTTCTCTCCCTCCTTGCCAGCATTGGGAAAGTGAGTCAGCATTGTGGCCTGTCGCTTGGCCAATAAATTAAAATGCTGGGGTGGCACTGCTGCATGTGGAGGTTCCTAGGCCAGGAAAAGTGTGTGGTGACCTGCTGTGCCAGCTTGAGCCCAGGGCAGAGCAAGCCTCAGGTTTTTTTTTTTTTTTTTTTGCAGTTACTGCAGCAGCTCGGGAGCCCTGGGCTTAGTCCTGCCCTAGCCCCAGGCTGCAGCATGCAATGGTGCTACAGCAGCACCCCTACAGCCTGGATGGGCACAGAGGCTGGGTGAGCACGTTGACCTGCCCCAGCAGTACAGAGGGGTGCCGGGGGGGGTAACCTGCTAGGGGTGTACTACCCCAAAGGGAGGCAGCAGAGAGGGGTAATGGCCCCTCAGGACACCCCCTCCCCCCCCCCCCCCTGGTCTGTGCTGCAAGTGTGAGGCAGTCAGGCCCAAACAGAGCCATGCCATCCCTTGAGCAGCTGGCACATTGCCACTGCCAGCCTCACTCCTCCGGGCAGTAGGGCCACAGTGCTTGCACCTGTCACAGCACACAAAGCTGTTGCAGAGCCAGTGTTGGTACTGCAGCAAGGCTAGGCCCTGGGCTTCTGCACCTGCTCCAGCACTGACCTGCACACTGGGCCAGCAGCCAGCACACATACCCACATGTCATCTATTAGCATCTCACCCCCCCCCCACCTTGTACCTTGTTCCCCCTCCCCCCCCCCAAAAGCGCTGAGCCCTGCCACACAGCTCCTGCCACTCAGGACGCGCCACTCATGCAGCAAGCACAGGGCTTGGTACTCTTCCCATGGTACCGCTCAGCTCCCCTCATGGCACACAGCTCTCTGTCAATACCAACACCCCCCCCCCCCCAATGGGCCAAGCTCTGGGCTCAGGCTTTCCCTGGACCTAACCAGAACTAGCACAAGTGCAAAAGCTCCAGCAGCCTCAAGCAATCTCTCACATGCACTAAACTGTAGCGCCACTTCTGCCCTCTTCCGGCCGCCCCACCTTGCTCCATCCTTGCTTTGCAAGCAAGGGGCCAGGGTAGGCTCCAGGCAGAGCCTCAGCATGCTGAGGAAGGGGTTGGCAGCACCCCCCCCCCCCCCCCCCCCATGCTGCTACTTGCTCCAAGAAGGGGCAATAGGCAAACAATTCCTGACCATGCTCTGAGATATCTGGTGGGGCACCAGGTGCCTTCATGTCATCCTGCCTCATCAGCACTGCTTAGACCTAAACACAGGGTGGTTTCCTCTCCCCCAGCATCTAGCATGGCCTTCAAGGAGTTAAGGCAGCCAGCAAGCTGAGCATGCATGCACAATATCTTTAAAGCAGTGATTGCATATGTGCCGTGAGATTGGGAACATGATAGCTGCCCAGAGATAAGCCATGAACATGATAGCTGAGAGCCATGGCAGAGATGGCATGAACCATCGCTTACTCTCTCTTCTGCTGGGGCAGCAGCTGGGACTTGTGTGCCTCAGTGCAAGGGATCCTTCCCTGCACTGGACAATGCAGTACTACCAGGTTCCAGGAAGCAGCCAAGTCCTGTTCCTGGTATCCCCATGCTTGGGAGGACAGATCCAGTTGCCAACCACATGCTCACATTTGCTTCTAGTCCAAAAAAGCCTTGCGGACAGAGAGCTTTCATGTATCTCATGATCCAGCCAGCACTTCCCCTGGAAATATAGACCTGGGGGTTGGGGGGTGGGAGGGTGAGGCTTAGGGAGACCCTCACAATCAGATGACGCCCCTGATACTTGATGTGAGCAGTCAGCACATGGCATCATGCAGGCACTCCAACAAACTATGCCCCAAGGCTGAGCCACTCAGTGAAACAGGAAGATAAAGCTTCAGGTCACAAATGTCCAGGTTTTTTTTTTTTTTTTTTTGGGGGGGGGGGGACCAGCCTGCCAGTGGTTGTATGAGCCTTTGTTTCCTGCCATGCTCCTCTTACCTGCTGAACTGACTAATCCAGGGTGAATCTCCTCTGCCCCCTTTTTAGGCTCCTGTTGTAGAGAGAGGCCTGTTTGGTACAAGCTTGGTTTCATGCCACTCCCAATTTTCAGTGCTGCATAGGATACTCAGATGGAGCAAAGGGTGCAGAGATGGTGTCAAGACAGACAGTCTGGCAGATAGTCCAGCAGAACACACTACTTCCAGGAAAGTCTACATCATGGAGCAGATGGTTGTTTCCAAACAAGTTATACTAAAATACAGCTGAGGCAAAAGCAGCTCCTATTCAAAAGCAATAGCTGGGGAGGCTCATACCTACTGCAGCAGCAAGGTCTGTAAATAAACCCAATATAAAGGCACATTGGAGTGTAAAGGTTTTTTTAGGCCCAAACAGCTCGCTGCTCCTTGCTAACTTGTTCCCAGCAGCCAAGTCACAGAACTGAGGTGCAGGCTCAGCCCTCAGCGGCGCTGGTTGCTGCTGCCCAGTGCCCAAGCACTTCACTGGGGACAGCTTGCCCCAGCCTCACCCTGCCGCGCTGCCAGCCGGAGCAGCAGGGGCTTATGGCAAAGGCTCCTGGCTACACCATCCACCATGCCCACATCTAACCTTAGCTCTTAAGGGTCCCAGGCTGCGCTCCCATGCTTCTGTTACAGACCATGAAACACCGGCATCTTTTGGAGCTTGCCACAACAAACTCCCCTCTGTGGTGCTCCTGGGCAGCTCCCAGTACAAACCCAAAGACAGACAGGCACTAGAAAGGTCCCATTTTCCTTTGCATGCTATTTCCATTGGCAGAAGATATCAGCCTAAAATATAAGGCTTCATTTCCTCAAGGCTTCCTGAGCAATTAAATTGGCATTTCAAATTAAAAACTACAAATTGTCTTAACTGGGGATAAACCTCTATTAAACAGTTTCAAGGAGTGGGTTTTTAAGAGCAAAGATTGTTGTCCTAGCCCTGACAGATTTAACATACTTCAGTCCTTTTAATCACAACAAACATTCTTATGGCATCTTTCAACCACTGAAAACCAAATGGATCAGCAAGTTTTATCAGATGAGAAACACACGATCTCATTTCTTCCCCATACACCACAGCGCTGCACTAACGGGACAATAGTTCTGGTATCCGCAGCATCCTCAAGACCAGGTCAATGCTAGGCTTGAAATAAGCACAAAGCTCAAAGCATGAAGTTCATATCCTTTCCTTCAACCGCCCAGAGATGTTTCCTCCCTGCCTACTGCCAAGCCTTGAGAGGAGGAAAGGGAAACTGGCACCTCTGCAAGCTGATACGTCACCGAAAGCCAACAACACGCCATGGGCCTACAGTAAGAGGCAGGGGTTGCTTTGTCACCCCAAGCAGGGCCAGAATCCAAGCTGCACACACAGCCCCATCTTCAGGTAGCAGTGGGCTCCCAGGGCACTAAAGCATGCTGGAGCAACAGGGCAACTGGTTTACCTAGGAAAAAGCACTGCCAACCCATCACAGCCATGCACTCGTAGCACACATCACATCTCTCCAGAGCACCAGCAACCTTGCTTCGATCTCCAACCACTAACCATAGACATCACTTTAAGAATTAGTTTTCATTTTGCCCTAGAAGGTGGGAAGAAGCCCAATAAAAACCAAACAAGGATATCAAGGGAGAAAAACTGCAGACAGCTAGGAATTGAGACTGTGTTTATTTATTTATTTTTAATGGTAAGTCAGCCAGCTGTCCTTGCTGCTAAGTTCTGGTCCTCCAAGGTGGCAAGGAAACAGAATGGAAGTTGGGCAGATGCACACACTTGATTCCAGATATCCAGCCTCGCTCGTGAGATTAGCTTATGCAGCACAGTCAGCATCAACATCCCGCTTCACCCCATCCTGGCTAGACCCTGGAAAAAAAACACACTGACCTCTCAATGCAACTCACTTCAGCTAATGAAGAACAGGAGAAGTGATCTTTGCCCCTGGGATCAGAACAGATCATTTGACAACTCAGAAGATGGGATATTGCCCACATCTACCAGCCCAGGAAAAACAGTTTTCTGGGCCACTAACCTGGTAGTCTGGCTACCTTCAGAAAGCATAAGTAAAGAATAAATCACGTTTCCATAGTGTTCTCAATTTTAAGTGCTAGAGACCTCTAAAACTGCAAAAGCCTTACAAAACCCCCAAAACCTTACAGTGCAACCCAGCCAGCCAGCATCTCTACCCACAAAGATGAAGACTAATGCTGAATTTGAGCCACATTATTCATGGTCAAGCTTTGACAGGATCTAATCTCATGTCATGAGAATTATGGTAGGTGGGCAGAAGTCTCTAATAGCACATATGCACAGACAATATACAATGCTCACTCAGACATCATTCAGAGTTTTATTTCTTTTTTTTCTTTTTTTTTTTTTTTGCACCTTCTGGATTACCAATACCCTGGTTGAAACTTCTTTGGGATTCCTTCCCCACTCCCAGGAGGGCAGCACAAGATCTCCCAACTTGTTCAAGCAAACAAACAACAACAAAAATTCCCAGTGAGATCACTCAGCATGGGGCCAAATACTTATTTTGAGGGGGCGGCAAAGAATTCAGCGGCAACAGTTCTGGCTTCAAGAAACCAGACTGGAAAGGAGGCCTATAAAGGGGAAAATGGGCTAAAAAATATTTAGCAATCCTTCTTCTACCCAAAGAGCAGGGAGATAAGGGAAAAAAAATAGTCATCTGATTACACACAGGGTATATATTTTTACACACACTTTTACACACATCTAGATATCGTACATGTAAAAATATATGCTATACATACGCCCATTCTCACCAAGGTGCTTTAATACACCATTTGCGCTGTGTATGGGCATGTATATGTGTGTATGAATTAAATGTACAGGTACTAAGTGTATATGTGCATATGTACACATACATACAGGCAGGCAGCCTACCATCAGCCACCCTTACCTTCCTCTTTGTACAAAACCCAGTCCTCCCACCCTGTAATACCATTACACTCCCCATCCCTCCCCTTCCCCCAGCCCACTTTGAAATAGGTCCCCCAGTGTAGCAGCTTCTTTCTCAACAAGCAATTCAAGGAAAATAATTAAGGGAAGGGGAGAAAAATAAAAGTGTGCACAGATCATGCCCATACTTTCTCTGTGGTCCTTCCAGCTCCCCTCCTGTGCTGGGAGTAGGGTACTTTTTTCTTCTTGGGATCAGCTGACCAAACACTGCCCCTTCTCCCTTTTGCCAGCTTATTGCACGTTTGTTTCTGGGCTGCATTTCAACACCTCTGCATTACATTCTACAGATCCTGTCCTCTTCTCACTTCAATAAAACAGTGGAACACAAACCCACTAACCTGTCCCTGCCCACCCATCCTCCCCCCACCCTGTCAAAAGGAGGAAAAAAAAAAATCAAGAAAGGCTGCTTGCTAGCAGAGTGCAACAGTAGTACACACTGAATAGGTGTTCTCTTCGGGAGCTCTGTGGAAGAGAGGTTATTTCTAACACAGTAAACGAAGCCATGCAAAAGGGGGGAGAAAGGGAGCAGAAGGAAGAAAAATTAAAGGATGAGAAGGAAGAACAGAAGTGAGGAGGAAGAAGAACACAGCATGGCAAGTGCTCAGGGCTTCATGTTTTGTTGTCTTCTTCTTGTAAACAAGCTAATAATTCTCATTAGATAGAACAAGTAAAAAGACTGAAGTTCCAAGTTGAGGGGCTGGAGTTTCCAGGAGTCTGTTCAGTCCATTCAGCAACATCACAGCCAGTGAGAGAAAACAAGAGGGGAATTTTCTTTTTAGTTTTTTTTTGTTTGTTTGTTTTTAAAATCTTCATTACTTAAAGCTGAGAGAAAAAAGCCAACTCAGGAGCCCTTTTCAAGGATGGCTCATTGTCTCTAGACTGAATAAATCACACTAGTTTAGAGAGAACCTTTTTTCCTTTTTAATGACTTATAAAAAGCACGCGGTTCCTTCCTCTGCCCCTCTGCTCAAAGGCGGGTCTGTGCCTCGGGGACATAGATCTCAATGCTGTCTGCACTCTCCGTGGCCGAGTTCTGCCGGACAGAGGCAGCCCGCTTGGCTGCCATGAGACGCTTGCGAGCTTCCTGGCGTTGCTTGTCTGAATCAGAGGCTTTGTCCCGGTTCAGTTGGGTTTTGGACTTGGCTGGCTTCTTTGGCACTGGAGGGGGTGGTTTCTTCTCTTCCTTTAGGGAGACAGTAAGGAAAAACCCAAACATAAAATAAAAATGCACATACAGAAGGTTGCTCTCTGTTATAGTGGGGGCTCTCATAGCCTGAGACACTTAAGCAACAGGGCTATGACTGACAGGTGAAAGAAGCAGCAGCAGTTCTTGAGCAAGGCACTCATCATATAATCAGTTTCCTAATTTTTAGGAGTGGATCATCATACATTTAGTGGCACAGAGGCCTCCTGTTAAGTGGACTGCGCTCTGCAGCCGGCTTCTGCGGTCCAGCTGTGGATCAGAACTTAGTGCACACAGCATGAAGACTGGACTTCATGCTGGAACTACAAAGTTAACATATGTAGTCCTGCCCAGACTCATAGTCCTCTTTCCTCCTGAAAGTGTGGTGAGGAAGTGTGGCCCAGGAATGCAGCCCACTGCATTTTCAAAAAATTCCAGTAGGTGCTTTTTACACTACTCAGGACAGAACAGTTGCAACTTATTTATGCAGTGCTTAGCACTAGAGGCCTCTATCACTGCTCCAAGTGTATACTACTCATCTACCGTCTTTTCCCCATCATAACACTTTTTCATCTTGTACAAAATTGTTTCCATTATTATTCAAAAGAAATGTTCTCAATACAATGCAAATTGTGCCTGAATGCACAGAGAGGATGGCTGATGGCCAATGCAATCACTTACCTGACCAAGTGTTAAAAGCATGATGAGGGACACATACATTACAGAAGGAATCACATGGCATAAGTGGGAGATGGCAGAGATTTTATTGATATTCTGTTTACAGAGAGAACTAGTAGAAAAACCTCTGATACCTAGAACATCTGAGAGGTGCTCTGACCACTCTAAACTGCCCCACACTCACCTTTCTCTCCGGTGTCTCTGTTAACTGCCAGCTGTTAGCTTTCAGGTGGTACAGCTCATCAAATTTCATGCTGATGTCTTCAATGGACAACTGCAGGAGATCCCAAAACCCAGCTAGGTCTTGGGGTGTGGGTCTGGGATTGGCATTAGGGTTCTACATGGGAAAGCATGAAAAAGGTTTATTAGAGAATATATCCCTCCTGCCAAGTAGAACAGTCTGGGCAGCTTACAAATTCACCTTTTGTAGTTCTACCCTCCCGACAACTAAAGCTTCAAGAATCCATAGAGGACACCAGCCTTAAACGCACGTAGACACAAGGTCATTATTTACAGCCAAACATTTTTTTTTTTAAAAAAAAAAAAAGATCTGGATGGTATTTTTTCAACAGGAGTCCAAAAAAGAATCCTAAAAAGGCACCCTGATAGCAGGAAGCAATAGCTCCATTCTCCCAAAGGCTTCCCTGGCTAGTACTAATTCCACAGCAGCATCCAAGTGAAGGCCCCCAGAACATGCTCTAGAGCTAGAGCGCTTAGTTTCTTGTTTAGACATCCTGATTTCAGGCATTAATGGAAACAGGAGCTGGAAAGCACAATGTGTATCGCAACTGCAACATCTCCACACCTGGAGAACTTGCATGCAACATTGTACAGCAGGCCAAACAAGCCAATATAGCCTGTCACAAGCAAAGCAATTTTGCTGCATTCCCCAGCAAAGCAATCTGGAAGTGCATCAGTAATTTTCAAGTTAGGTTGAAAAATTAAGTACTAAAGTAAACTTCTGCCAAATGAGAACAGAATTTCCCCAATTCTGAGGCATCTGAGCCGCCACCACAGGCCTGGATCATCTCAGAGAAACAAGGGATCAGAGGTGAGCAACTCTGAACACACACTGTCAAAGGAAGACTTCAACATAGAGCTTTGTTGAAAGCCTGGCTGCTACTTCCATTGCTGCTAATCTCTCAACTATGATCATCCAGAGATCAGCAAGGGTTCAACACTTCACCTTCTCCTCCTCTTCCTGAGTTTCTCTTAAGTTTCTTTCAAGTAAAGGGGAATTCACCTCTGAGGAAGTTCGCAAAAAAATCTGTAACATAAAACTTGAATCCACCTTCTATTCTCTCCCTAAACCCCCAGATTCCCACCTATGCCCAAGTTAGCTTTTAGTTCTCAGCAATGGCAAACCCTTGCATTACATTTGAAGAAATCTGATTCAAACAGTACTTTACAACCATGTAGGGACAGCTCTGTGGAAGCGATTAAGCCATCTACATAATCCATATTGCAAAGCAAGCATATTTAGAGAGAAACTGTAGGCTTTTCAAACACCTCCCTACTTGGGAAAAATCTAAAGGGCTTTTTGAGCTGAATCACAGAAGTAAGCATAAAGAGGTAGTTTCCAGGACACACAGTAGTATAGCTAGGTAAGGATGCATGGCTAGCTGAGGACTCAGACCCAAAGAGTCTCCAAAAGTGTATTTGGCATGCCCTGATCCGCATTTCAAGGAAAATTCCCCTGTGCTCACATGAGCACCAAAAGGAATTGTAAACATTCATCCCTGAACAAATGATAGCCTAAAATTGCACATTCAGCATAAAGGTTGAAGATGTCAGCCTTCCACTGCCCAGCTGCTGTTTAAGAACAGCTTTCATCCATCATAGCATGATTGTCAGGTTGCAGGACACAGCTGCTCTTGCTTTGCCATACAACACTGTGGCACCAACAGTAGTCTGTTAAAATCTGATTATATTCCTGCTGTTCTGTTTAGACAAACACAGCTTCCTCCCCCAAATCAGGAGAAATAGATCTGAACTCACCAAGTTTTGTTCACAGAGGCCATGGAATTGCTGGAACTTCTGTGACATTAGTAACTGTGCGCTGCCCACTGCACTGAGGACTTTTCCTAAGACTATGGGAAGAATAAGAGTCTCAGTTAAACAGATTGTTAAATGCAGTAAGATGTTTCCTAACAATTGTTTAATTGGATTACATTTGGTCTATGAATAAAGTTACCCTTTTCATTTTGTTTTAGGACAGTCACATTGATGATAGCTTACTATGATAAACAAGAAGCTGCTCCCTTGTCTCAGTATAAGGATTTCCCCTTGTTCTTCTGCCACCAGTCACCAGGACAACTGGGACCATTCTAGGGGGGCAGACAACAACATTTTCTGTTCAGAAGAAAGCTAGCTGAGGAAATGGCAAGTTGAGGAATTCTTGAATATCTTAAACACCTTCCTTCCTCTGATTCATTAGGAAAGGACTTTCAGAGATTCCCACAGACCTAAATGCTGTCAGGGAAAGAAGCTTTACTCAAACCGCAGTCAGATGGCTTTCTCTGCCAGGAGAGCTACTGGCCTAGTAGGAGCTACTATTGCTCCTTCTAGGGCAGGCCAAGAGCAGGTCACAAGTAGACCAGCTGCACTGAGATCATTACATTAGAGCCTGAAGAAAGGCTGAGGGCCATCTAAGGTGCTATCAAACAAGCCACCAGCACAACCTCAGCAAAATGATCTACAGACACATGCTCACAGATCATAACTTGCTCTTCCACTCACATATAAGGCAAAGGCAGGAGATCTATCTCCAACCTCTGTTTACCAGAAGGAATTCAAGCATCAACAAGCTATGGCTTTTAGTGAGGATGTTTTTTAAAATCCAGGACTTCATGCTGTTCTCAGTGGGATCTCCAAGAAGCCTCTGGGTATGGCTACATTCCTCCACTCATTAATGGAAAACAGCACTGTATGGGTCTTCCCCTTCCAAAGGGGCACTGGGAGACCCACAGTGCATGCAAATGCATCATGAAGAGAGATGAATTAATGCCCCTCTCCCTCCCTAGCCTGCTGCTACATCTACTGAATTGATTTTGAGTGTCTACACTTAATTTGGCAAGTGTAAGCTGGGCTCTCCCCATACCCTCTAAATCCTCATTACGTAAGTTGCTAGGAAATTGCTCTTAATGCTACAGATAACGTCATGCTAGCCCCAGTGCGCAAGGCTGCAAGACAGCACTCTCGCCACAGGCGGAGCAAGGAGAACTTGATATATCCCATGCTGTGAAGCAGGAAGAGCCCTGGCACTGCCTATCCAGCTTTGCAGCCAGTACAGCATCTTAGTGCAACAGGGTTTGAGATTAGCTGCTCCCACCTCCCAGCAATGACAGTGAGCTACAACCGAGTCTTGCCGTCATTTCACCTTACCAACGCAAATCTAAACGGGCCCAAATTAAAGATCATGCCCTCTGCAACCAAGTACCTAAATTTCCACTGCGTGCACACCATATACACTCTTCACCACTAGAAGCAGAGTTTTTGTTGACAGGTCATCCCAGGGACTAACCCTGAACATAAGGCGATCTAATTGTATACCATGCATGTATTTTTGGTGTATTTAGCATGAATTAAATTAAGTTTGCCTATATGAAGAAGCCTCTTTGCTGCTGTGAGGACAAGTCCACAGATTCAACAGATCAAACAGGTTCAGAAGTTGGAGTTCCCTCTGCCTCACTATCCAATAAACTTTCATAAGCCAGCTTGAACATAACGGGATAGGCAGGAAGAAAGATCCCACTGCCTCCCTAAAAGCAATCTATTCAAGTCTTTAGACATCTCAACTGGTCAGAAGCTGCCATCATCCCCTAAACTCTTCCCTGCTGCATCTTAGTATTATTTCCTACCCTCGTTTGCAAGAAAAGGTTGAGGACACGCTCTACGGCTTCCTTCCCTTCCTTTTCAAGGACAAACTTTTCCTTGCTGCATACTCACTTCCATGTTCTACCCTATCCTGCAGGCTACCAGCAGTTTAATTGCAGAAAACTGATCCCAATATTCTGCTTCAATTCTTTCTTGAAGAAGGAGCTGCTAGGCTGCCCCAGCCTGGTGTCCAGAGGTTGGCAACGCCTACCTTCCTCAGAGAGATTGTTCTCTTTGGTCTCCTGGTCCATCTGACGGCACCATCCTTCCAACCGCTCTGTTTCTGCTTGCAGCAGCTTCAGAAACCAATGCCCATCTCGCCGGCAGGCTCCTGGCTGCGTGGGTTCTGATGGTGAGGTGGAAGAAGTCTCAAGCCAAGGGTCAGGAGGCGGAAGAGAGGAAGGCTCCAGGGCTGGGTCGCTGTTATCTCCATAGGAGAGGTTTCTCTTAATCTGTGAGGGCTTGGCTGGTTGCCTGATACTCGCATCAACACTAACAGAGTTGTTGTGTTGGGGGCACTCAGCAAGGCTTCTCTCAGATGATTTACAGCTAGAGTTATTAGGTTCTTGTGTGTCAGAGTCTGTGTCCTGTTTGGAGGACATGCTGCGAGAGTGGCTGTTTCTAAAGAGATCAAAAGCAAACATTAGATGGCAAAACTCAAGCTGGCTGCCTTCACATGCTACAATAAGATGTATTTGTTTATGATGTCTACAGCTGAGCCTCATCCCCCCCCCCCCCCCAAACTCCCCCTCCTCACACACAAACACACATCACACATTCAGACAGACAAAATAAGGTTGTCTGCTTACTGCAATAGGCCATTCAGACAAGAGGACTGACGCACATCTATAATTAGATCTGGGACTTACTTTTTTCTTTTTTAATTTCAAACTCCCATTGATTTGGCTGTTTCTAGAACAAGTACTTTTTGCAGTGGGTATGTGCTGTGGAGTAAGAGCACTTGATAGACCCCCCCCCCACCCCGCATTCAACATCATATATTGAAACAAAGACAGGGAGAAGAAGGTCTAAGTGAAAGCGTGGGAGGCACAGTTAAAAAGAAAGGAGTAAGAATTACAAAAGCCTGCATCTTTCACTTACCGCCACTCGTCCTCTACCTGTACCCCGATGGACTGGAATTTGGTGGCTGGTGGAGGAGGCTCCTCTTTTGCCACTGGCTGAAGGCAGTCAACCTTATTAAACAAGAAAAAAAATACAGACAAAAAACGGACACAAGAACTTGCTGCTGGAATTCACGTTAGTCAACCAGGAGGAGCACTGCACAAACAAACAGCATGCTGACGCTACATGCCAACTGGAGGGCCATTTTAGGAGAGGCACAAGGCTACTACTCAAGTTGGCCTCCACGTGTGTATCAGAACTGTATTAGGCCTGGCTCCTGTCAGGCATCTGCTCTGAAGACTATTGAGCTCTGCCATCTGCCACTGTTGTAGGCAGCAACATGCTGAGAAGGGCTGTATATTCCTGAGGGAGCAGCTGTGCATGTAGCATACAACCCAGGCAAAGACTAAGAGCTTCAAAAGAGGGCAGCAATCTGATTAGATAGACAGCAAAGCCCAGTCTCCTTTCTCTCAGGGAATGACACCCTCCATAGCCCTGGATAAGAGGGTTAGAAGGTTTTAGGAAGGAAATCCAGGCAGTGAGACAGATGGCTTAGAAACAGTCTTGGGAGAAAAAAAGAGGGGAGGAAGAGACTAAGTTAGTCAGTCATAAGAGTTCTCTTGCCTACAACCCTTCAGTATGTGTTGAATCCACTAGTTGTGGAGAGTAATCTTCACTGTAACGTGTACCCTAACTGGCCAGCTAACCTTGCTGAAAAGACAAGGAGAACTTACTACAGAGCTTTAGCATCAAGGAGGGACAATGAGTGCTGGCACTCAACTACAGACAAGATGTGAGATCATGGACTGACCCCAGCTCAGACACAGAAAATTTTAAACTGACTGTAGCAAGTGTATGAACCTGAGGGTGAAAGAGTTACTAGAACAGGGACACAGCAGCTGAAAGGGTGTCTGTGACAGCACTGCATCAGTGCATGCACATGGTGGCCACAAAGCACAGATTCTGCATGCAGACTGCCAAAATGCTGAAGTTTCTATTTGCAGGTTGTAACCTGCAGCACTGAACAAGTACTTTGGGACAGAACTGATGCTTCTAGTAGCTAGCCATCTATAGCTGAGAAATCTGTTCACACAAGAAGATGGACAATTGCAGATAAGTTTGCCAAATAAAGCATGGATTTACTCTATTCATCAATTGCCTCTCATTTGAGTGCATAATCAACAGCTCTTTTCCATTGATTTGCACAGAGTCAAAAAAAACTTCCAGCAAGAGAAGCAGCAACCTGTTGGCACAGACAGCCAACAAAGGGGAAAGGTGGACACTGAGGCAGCGCTCCTTCCCTCCTACAGGATCGTAAGTTGTTTAACAATATGTAAGCCCTAAATACACACAGATCTTAAGTAGAAGAATTTGCATCAGAAGAAAATTGTCCCTAGAACCATGATGGACATGGAGCAGGTTAACTTTAAATAACACACAGTAAAGATCACAGTATCAGCACATGCATGCTTGCAGCAAAAAGCCTCTTTAAAGAGGCTCACCCAGTTAGGTTTCCAACTGGGTTATGAAATACTTCAGTATGAAGTTAAAGTAATTTATTCCTTTGTGGTCTGTTATAAGAAAATTTTGCTGTACTTCACCTCTGGGTACACGGTAAGTTGGTTCTACAAGCCATTTAATTTCTTTTGGTATTTTGAGTGGGTTCAGAGGCACATTTGGCTACACACAATGCACACGCTAAATAGATGGATTAAGGACATTCCTTAAAACACAAAAGGAGAACAAACTATTCCATACTTGTATTCCTATGGATGACAGCTTTCTTTTGGGAATGTTCTCCACTTTAGGCTCTTCACTAGTCAGAGTCCCTTTGTCACTTTTCAAAGTTGCATTTTTCTGGGATAACTCTGGAGTCTCTCTAGCTGGAGTCACAACACTGCCTCTCGTCACGCTGGGTGTCCTGGTGCTGTCCAAGCTGTCTGAAGAATTGCTCAGTCCTGACTGGCTGGTCACCTCGCTCTTGTGGTCCTGGCTGTCCAGGTAGTTGTCCTGAGCCGATTCAGTGCTGCTCTGCACAGTGACAGAGATGAACGGCTTTGATGTGGTCCGAGGTGGAACAGGAGGTGGAGTCTTTTTATATGCCACTAGGCATGATGAACCTGCAGTAATGGAGGTGAGAAGAATGGAGAACGCAAGACAGATTGGAGAGAGTGACAGAGATACAGTAAAAGAGAAAGAAAAAGCAGGTCAGTTAAAACATTCAAGAGATGCCCTCCAAGCAGAAGCTTGAGGCAGAAATACAGAAACACAGTCTACAGCCAGCAGCTCACACACTGATAACCCAAACCAAAGCAGAAGGGAAGCTGAAGGCAGAGCCAGAGCTAGCTTGCAACAAAAGTCAAAAGAAACACCATGATGTGTGAAAGGCTGGAGATGGGAAAAGACATAGAAAAGCCTCCCAAGAATGCTACAAGGTTGGACAGGTGCAAGCCTCCACGCTGCGGGAACTCTGCTTGGCTAAACCCTATGTTTTAGGGTCCCAGAACAGCCAAGTGTCTCAGCTCTTTGTTCCCATTAGTTGACAAGTTTCAGTGTCTGGACCAGGCTGGCGTTTTTTCCTACAAAAATGGAAAGAAGCCATAAAATTTGTTAGATGCAGATGTTAGGAATGCATTATCTGAAGTACTTTAAGAATCTAACTGCCATGTTTCCATTTATATATCCAGAGATGCTGAGAAACACTGCAACAATCTTGCAGAGTGGCTAGACACTTTCACAAGGCTGGCCCTGAATGGCAAAGTCTTTTGCAGTTTTGACTCAGGAAGCAGGAAATATACTGAATCTAGCACTTCCCTCCACATGCGTCTCTGCTTAGAAAATAGGATTAGTCAGGCAGCTGAGCTTGTGGGATGCAGTAGGTCTTAAAAAAATCTCTAGGATTTCAGTTCTGAACAGTCCAACTCTAAATGTAATACCCAGCCAGGAACAGTGTTCCAGTTTGTCAGAAGGGCACTCTACTAAAACTGTTGTCTGAACAGACCACATCATGCCAAAACCATGGTCTTTGAACAGACCACATGGGAGATGCATACTTGCGCCTTCCAGGACCCACTAGAATAGAAGCACAAAATCCTAGAACACTGGAGATTGGGAAGGGTCCTCTGGAGATCACTTTGTCTTACCCCTAGCTCAAAGTTACTTAGGTGAGCTTGCCCAGGGCTTTGTCCAGTTGGGCTCTGAAGATCCAAGGATGGTGATCCTACCATCGCTCTGGATCCGTATCCCAGTGTTTGGCCACCCTCACTAGGCAAATATTTTTACTCCTACCTGGGTAAAGCCACAAGCCCTAACTTAATGCCACAGGTACAGCTCATGCCTTAATACAAGTATCAGCACACTTTTCAGGGAATTAAACCTTGACTGAGCTTTTTCTTTTTAGATATAAAGATCAATTGCCTTAAGACAAGTAAGAAGGACCAGGCCTCTTGCTAGCATAGCTAAGTCCATGTTGAAAGGGAGGAGACAGATGGAAAGAGGCAGTATCAGAGGCAAAAAAACTGCCACAGAATTTGTATCCATAACCAATATGCTGTGATTGGGTGCTGAAAGGAGGAACATGAAAAGCTGCTAACACAGGATAAAGTAATGTTAAATAGACAAACTATTGAACCTACACTGAAGCTGTTAACCAGACTGCTTTCTACAGTATGAATCAGGGCAGGATCTCCAGAAGGCACAAGAGTAACCTCATTTGCCTCCTGCCCCACAGTACAGTAAGTCCAGCACAAATTGAATAGTGTCATGATGGTCACAGGAGCAGGACCAATCCCTGACCACTCATCCCAGCCGTTACACCAGCTGCTGTTTGCCACCACGTGCTCTGCATGACTGCAAAATGGACTTGCAGTAGGGAACTGCCTATCTGAAAAATAACCAGGACAAACTGCTTTGTTTGGGACGGGGAGGGGTGGGGGGGTGGAACTGGGGTATATCTTGCCTTAATCAGTTCCTGACGTTATTTATGGTGCTACCAAAAGCTGAGTAACTGCTGTAGGCTCAGACTGGCCTAAGCTGCTGGATATCCAGCCAGGACAGGAGCATATTATGCAATGTAAAAACACTCCCACCACATAGTTTCCTAAAAGGTCAGATGCAAGTGCTCCAGCTTGTCACATTTGCATGCCCAAACATAGCTGTTTTGCCAATAGTTACATGATGGTGTAACAGAGTGCAACTGGTACTGGAAGCTCACCACTAACAGATGACTAAAAGGGCACCAGCATTTTACTTCCTACTGGTCAGTCCCAAATCATTCCCTTTTCTTCGCAGAGTAGAACCTCATGCATTCAGGCCAGCAGCAGTCTTTGCTGCAGACAATGGAGTAGCTCCAGCTCAGAACTATCTTGCTCCTCTAAGCGATTCAAGATTGCCAGAATGCTTCTTCTGGCAGCATTACCAGATTACATGGCCCCCGACCCTTCTTTGGCAAAAGCACTTGCACAACCACATGCTGACCTGAGCCAGAGTTGACCTTCACCCAAAATTACTTTACAGCATCTGGTTCTTTGTGCAACTGCACAGACTCCCAGCACAGCATAAAGCAGAGAAGTGCTAAAGCAACACAGTTACTGCATGACTGGCTCTCCTTTTTTCCCCAGGTTCCCTGTTAGGCTTCCCTAAAAGGTTCCCTAGGTGTAGCGTAGATGTGGCCAGAATAAGACCTGACTTGTTACAGATGTTTTGCCTGTCCTGCCCTTCCAGTTGAAGCCTTGGCTATACCTACCCAGTCACAGAACATAATCTGCTATACTGGTAAAGCATTCTTCATGCAAGTACAGCTAGAACAGTTTTGTTTCTTAACAGAGTCTGCCCTCTCTTCCAGGTTCTACTGCTAGACAACCTCTCCTGGGGCATGCTGAAATAACTCAACTGCTGTAGATACCTACTTGCCCAGGAAACATCTCTGAGGGCTACTCTGGCAATCTGAAGGAAAAAAGTTCAACCCCAGACACACTCTGGGAAAAAGCACAAGGACAATCCAGGTGTTTTGCTCCTCAGGCACTCATTGCTGCCCACTGGAGCAGAGCACAGCAGAGCGGATAGACACTCTTGGAGCTTCAGGAGATCAGAGTCCAACTAGCTATGACAGCAAGAGAGAAGGAAACCATTAAGCACTCCACAGATAAGGATGAGAAGTGCCCACCCAATCATTTTGCCAGTGCTGCCCAACAGAAAAGCAGCAACTTAAACTGTCACAGCAGTTTCTGGGCCAAGTCTGAAACCTTGTCTGTACAGCTCATCCTAACAGAGGTGTGTAGGAGCAACTTGAACAAAGCAACAGCAGAAGTACCCCTTTACAAACTATAGCCACACTACCAGAAAGTAGGAAGTTCATTCTGCCAAGCATTACTGCACCAGAAGGCTATACTGGCTCTTGTCAAGGACAAGCACAAGCCACCCAAAGGCTAGGTGGAGAAAGCCTGTTGGTAAGACCCTCCAATTAAATACCCTTTTCTACCTTCTCATACGGCCTCTTCTGGTCTTCCCTAGTAGCAGTGCACAGCCCCAGGGTGCCAGATGTGCCAGGAACTGCTGTGATGGCCCCTGCCTGCCACCCCAACAGTGGGCCTCTATGACACTGCCCAGGTTGTGGCAGCATGAACAGGAAGAATTTGTTTTATTTCTGCTGGTCTGTTTACAATCAGTACAGCTCAGGTTTCCCAGCTGCTGTTTATACCCAGTGTTGTACTGTAATTAGAAAAGTAAATCAATTGCTCTCCTGATATTGAGCACTGCATCTAGGCAAAAGCAGGAGGAGAGTAGCTGAGTTCTGCCAAAGCAGCCACTATTTCAGCCCAGACAGTAAAAGGCAGCAAGTTTCCTGGGGAAGATTAATGGCATTTGGGGTCACAAAGCTAACCCCTAAATTTAGCCTTCTACCTATCAACAGGCAGTAATATGGTTTGTGGTGCCTTTATATAAAGGGAAAAGTTGTAGCTTCCTCTCTTGTCTTGTTCCCAGTGATCCCTTCATTACATCCTGCTCAGCTGAAGGGCATCATGGATTTTGCTAAAAGGGAATCCCATGGTACCAGCAGCAAAATGCCCCCAGTCACACAAATGCAGTTGGCTGAGCTATAAAAACAAGGCTCCAACAACTAATACAGATGAGGAACACAAAAAGATCAGGAGCCTTGAACAACTGAGGATGCTTAAGAGACTAGTGCAATTAAAAATTAATCCTTCTTAAGCCTTCTGCAACCATAAAACAGGGACTTTGATTGTGCAGCAGACCCAGAAACCATACATGACCTAAAATGGCCTTAGAAAGCTAAAGTCAGAGTAAACCCCTCTAGAACATAATCTGCCTTTCTCCCTCAACACACACAATTCTAAACTAATTTTTAAAACATCTGTGCAAAAAGAGGCAAGAAACAAAGAAGCTAAGAGCATCTTTGTTTTCACAGGTGTGACATGCTACTGGAACAAAGCAGACAACACTCCAATGGTCCGTCAGCGGGTCATCTCATTTCGCTGTTTGTCCCTTGAGTGCAGCACCATCAGTTGAGTTTGCTTGTGAACATCAGCCAGCACTAAGTGTTGAGGAGAATGTGGAAGCATTGTTTTAGCTTCAAACCACGTGACTTTACCTACTGCTTTCTAGAGCTTGGCCAATATTCACTGACTTGGCCTCCTGCAGAAGAGTTGTTCTGTAACCCCCCCCCCCAAGTCTTAGGCTGGAATGACCTCCTGACCCCCAAACCTGTTGGGCACATTCTCTATGCTTCTCTCCCTCTCCTTCTGGGAGAATCAAACAATTGCTTCTTGAGAGATTGAAGTGTAGGAGTCATAAAAGAAAATTAAATACAGCACTGCCTTAAGAGGACAGTCAAACACCACCAGGCTGTGCTCATCTGCTCAGTACCTGGCAGCACAGCCAAGGTATTTGGTTTCAGGTTTAACTATCATAGTTGCTGTCAAGTGTGCATCTGGCATAAAGTGCACAGTTATGTTGTTGTTACAGCTGATTCAATACCACCTGGTGGTATTTTTAAATTACTCCCAGTGACTTCAAGGATCTGTTCAAGCCATCATTTTAAAATTCTCTCAAAAGCACTAAACCAGTACCACTTGTAAAGATAAGCCACACTTCCCTCAAACATTAGCAGGGCTCAAATTGCTATTGTTTCCCTGCTCTACGCAGCCCTTCTCCATTAGGAGATCTGAAGAAATAATCACATTTCCTTGTGCATAAAGTAACATATTCTGAAATAGTCTTTCCTACTACAAGATAAGCTCATTTGTCTCTTAAGTGAGACACTCCAATGATCTTCCAGCAAACTAGAATAGCCACCAGTTACATTATCCCCTCATGCTTTGGGTGCGTGCCTTTGGACTTGTGTTTCTAAAGTCTCAGACTAAAGGACTTACATTAAGAGATAGATTTCAAATGGGAAGTGAAACTGGAATACCTGCACTCCAGTCTGACTTCCGATTTTCGTGAACTTACAGAACATTTCAAGGTTGAGACTACAATGAACTATGGGATGTTTACTTGGACTCTCTACAAATAAAAAATGATTCCCAGCAGCAACTGAAGACAGTTTATTTTTATTGTCTGGTTTACAGCAACCTCTTCAGACCTTATTTTTGTATTCAGAATGAGAAGTGTTTCTAGCCCTTATGGCCACAGAGGTTAACAGCACACAGGTCTACTTGAATCTGGATTTGGCCTGTATAAAAGTTGCTTCAGTATTTTGTAGTTTGAGAGTCAAGATTCTTGCATCAGCTAAAGGCATAGGAGAGAAGTTTACCCACTTTTTTTTTTTTTTACTCAACTGGAAAACATTTCCAGCTAGATGCGAGGGGGGATCTTTGAATGAAGAACGTAAGAGGCAGTGCTACTACAGGCATGTTTGAACTTCTGGTGCCCACCCAGCTAGCTGCAAGAAGGGTTCAGTATTACAGTGCATGCACTTAACACCCCAAACATTATTTTCATAGCACAGAGGAACTTGTCAATGGAGGGCAGCAAGTACAACAGCACAGCTAGAGACAGCAAGCAGAGGGATTCTGGTTAAAAAAATGCACAAGCTCAAAAGCTTGATTCTCGCCAAATCAAATGGACTTCCCTAGAGGAATTAAGTTCCTGTAACAAGCTACCTTAGAGCTTCTTGGATGGGGGAAGTCAAGGGGATTCAGCTCTATTAGTGGAGACCCCCAGAAAAATATGCTCAAACCATCTCATGCTCTGAAGGAATGGCTATCTAGAGTGCAAGAGAAAAATTTAAAGGTGTCTTACACTAGTTAAACAAAACCACACTCCTGGAAAGCAAAGTTAAGTGACTGAGTTCATTTAAAGACAGTTTACTGCAGCGCTATAAATACCTACTCCCTCAGTGTTTTCTATTTGTAGATCTTAGCAATACTCATCTTTGGAGAGCAGGGGAGAAAAATCCCAACTCTTCTCCATGCTACACAGAGGAAAATAGATGCCTGATAGGGAAGCAAGCTGCTCACAGTCAATAAGCCAGCAGGAGAGTCCACTCCACTGAAGTACAGTCTAAAAATCCCACTAACAGATACATCCATGAGCTATATCACCAGTGGGAAGCTTACCCTCATTCCAATCAATGAAACTATATGCCATTTCCATGGAAACGGAACATGCCTATAGTGACCTACAGAGGGATCAGCCCTGCAAGGCTCTTCTGAAACCCTCAGTGACACTCAAGAGCAGCATCTAACCATCTCCCTACAGCCCTCAGCTTTTGCTTACCGTAACTGCTGTTCCCTTCTAATTGTATAGAGAAGATATACAAATCTGACTGCTTTCAAGTCAAATTACAAAGTACACTCCAGGTAATGCTTCTAACTAATCAACCTCCCAGGGAGCTCAAGAGGAGAGTATGTGCACAGCTGAAGCTTGGGAGAAAGCACTGCCACTTCTGCCCAGACTCACACTATGGTCCTTGCTTAATCCAGACAACCTACCACACTTTTGGAAGGCCTCATCAGAGAAATTCAAGCTTGTGTTGCTCTCATGTTGCCTTATTCCTTGGTCATGGCACAGTTCAGTAGCTAGAGCAAGGAGCCCAGCAGCCTGCTTGCATACTGCTGGAGTCACAGCCAGGACAAGAAGGTCCTTGTCTTATGACTGCCCATGGCCTGCAGTGCAAGTTGCTTCTTCTGCCACCTATGCAACCAACTGAGATAGACAGTCTCAGACAGATGCAAACAAGGTCCTGTCCTCTATACAGAGGATGGGATACTGTGCCCTCACAAGCCTACCCTCAAAGGCAAAACACCAGTATGTCAGTATGGGAGCATAACCAGAGTCTACAAGGAAGGGAGGTAGGACTGCAGCCAAGACCAAGTCTCTCCCACCTTACCTCTCTGCTGACACAACTTGGAGGTGATCCCTGAAAAAAACATCAAGCAGCTGCTGTTAGTAACAGCAGCTTTTGTCTTGTTTGGAAGACAAGACCTTGCTTAAAGTTATACCTAAGTCAGTTTTCCTAACCCAAACAGCTATAGCAAGTGGCTATTTCCACCTTAAATGAACAGTATTAACTCACCCCCGCAAGGATAATAAAAGTGCTTATTGTTCCTATTTGGAATTTGTACCTTCTCTGCTTGAATATTGCTACATCTTGAAGCTCAGGAACCTTTGTTATGTTGAAAAGGCCACTCATGTAAAGAGAACACAGACGGCTTGGTCTTTCATTCACTGCTTAAACATTGCTTCCCCCTTCCCCCCCCCAAAGGATGGGGCAATTAATCAGAAACGGCTGAAAATCCTGTGCAGTCCTGAGAAACAGAATGGTGTTATTCCCACCCTTTCCTTCTGCCTGCCCTCCTTTAGTTGATGTGTAGTTCCCAGTCCATCCAACTTAGTTGCTCTCTGCTGTTAACTAATGCTGCCATTCACCCTAAAGGCATTTTGGTCATGGATAAACAGAGAATGCAAATTGTTCTATAAAGTATTTTGTGGTGCCTTTCCAGATGAAAGGTGTATTGTTAATCTAAAAATAAACTGCTAATATTCAGGAAAAGCCCTTTGCTTTTTTTGTAGTTGGTAGAAAAAGCTCTCATCTTGGCTGTAGCATTTGAAAGGGGGTCCTCTGAGTTTGAGGTCTTTTTCTGCAGATATGTCCGGTTCTTTTGTTTCAGTTATATCCAGGGACTTACTGTCCTTGGCATTGCTCAAGCAACTGCAGGGCAGTCCCGGGTTTGTTAATGATGGGTAGCAAATGAATAAATAGGCCAGAAAAAGTTATCTAGCCAGTGCATCCGTAAAGATATGTGGGAGTGCTATGAGCAAGGTAGGAACTGAACCTGAACAAGGAGGAGCAGGCAACACAGATCTGTAACACCTTTGCTTTTTTTTGACCAGCTCTTGCAAGTGGTTTCCCACCTGATAAGCCAAGACCTAGTTGCACATTACAGCTCGTGTTTAATGGTGTAGCCCTCTAAAATGTGGAAGCACTTCCTGCTCATAATGGTGAGGAGGAAGCAACTGAGGCTTTCATGTATTGACTTCTGATGTATGAAAAGACAGCCAGTTGTGAGGAAGTAGGTGTTTCTCTAGCCTTATGCAAAGAAATGATTTTTTTTCCTCCCTTTGCAAAGAAAGGAAAAGTAGCTGAAGTACAGTGTAGAAACCTGATACAGGCCCTAGCAACAGGGAGATGGAATATGGGTCAAGCTGGTAGGCAGATATGATTTGTGGGTGCTCCCAGAGGAAACTAGTGTGCCTGTGTGTGAAGAATGTAACTCATTAGTAATAAGCATACATTAGACAGGGAGGTGCCTTATTTCAAAGGTGAGTTAATACTGTTCATTTAAGGTGGAAATAGCCACTTGCTGTAGCTGTTTGGGTTAGGAAAACTGACTTAGGTCAGTTTTCTTAAAAAAGAAATAAAGAAGCCACCACTTGCAGGAGGTCACAAATTTGAGAGAGGCACAAAGCATCAGATTACTTCACCCAAGAAAGCTGGGATTTAAAAAAGTGGTGTCTTGCACTGTTGGAATTGAGCGATTTGGTCATCTCCTTTCAGCATGCATAGCAGATTGAAGTCAACACGCTACAGAGAACACCAGCCAGACACTCCTAAACCCATCTGCAGTAACTGTTACAGGGGCTTTTATCTGTATTAAAAGTGGAAGTGACATTGTAATTTCTCCACACTCTCCCCAAAAGTAATTTTCAGTCAGAGCAGTGATACGCAACTCCACCCTGCTCCACAGCTAGACAGTTGCTAGATATACATCTTCATTTTGGGATTCGGGCAGGTCTCCGATTCAGCTAGCACTGGGCCTTAGTGTATTTGAGCTTTTATTTCCCCTCTCAAGCTGAGAGGTCATTAATAAGTACCAAGATTTCATCAAGATGTGAAATACCCACAAGCCTTCCTCTAGAAATCACTCGAAAGAAAAGTCATGAGTGTGATTCTAGAAGGAGAATCAGTACTCCATCTCTGACATAGTTTGGGTGTCTGCTCCCAAAGGGCCAGGGCCACTTGCATCTCAGGTGTTAGCTCATTGCCCATTTAGTGCTGGCACACGTTCTTCACAAAATGAAGGGGATAAGCAACCATATTTTGGTGTGCCATTGCTCCACACAGGCAGTCAGGCAGTGCTTATCCCCCTGAACATGCTCAAAGAAGGCTAAAGCTTAATAAGCCAAGAGATGTGAAGAAGCCCAGCTACAGGGAACATAAGCTCCCAGAGCTACCTGCTCACCATTTATATTTCTGCAGCATCTACCAAGATCAGATTCTTAGGCCAGGGCCATGTTCCAGGAGTTCAGCCACTACAGCAGGAGTCACCAACCTGTATCAGCACATTCTTGGGTAGAGGCACATGGATTACCAAATGGCCCTGCCTGCTGGTTTGTTTTACACAGGTTGGACTGTGATGGAGACACCAACTGATTCTTTTTGGCACTGTATATCATCTTGACACCAGTGGGCTCTGTTGACATGGCTAAGTCAGCATAGCTGGGCTGCAGAGCCTCCAAACCAGCTAAGTCCCTCTCCACAAAGGTGCACAAGTGGTCTTTAAAATAGACTGCCTCCTCCCCACTGACCACAGCACAACTGACTCGGAGCCAAATCCTCTGCTATGCAGAACCCCTAAAGCAGGTCAGCAAGCAGAACAGACGCAGCAGCAACTGCCAAAGAAGTGACAGTGTAATCCTAGCCCTAACAGTTTGCTAAAAAAGGGGGGGATTCACAGTGACAGAAGTTCAGCTTGGCTCAAAAGCCACATTCAGCTATGCCATTCTTCCCTCCTTTGCTTTTGTCCAGGGGATGCAAAAACAGCAGGAGAGCAAACACAAAGTGGAAGCATCGATAGTGATGAGGAATGCTTTACATACCAGGATCAGTAGCCCTTTAAAAGCAGCACCATTGACATGGCAGGATTTGTTGCATCATTCAGGAGACCAACAGCCTGTTTACTACATGGCTGCACAAACAGCTCCCCCACGCCCCCTCCTCTCCTCTTGCATACACTCTAATGGGATCCTTTCATTCAGAGCAGCAGCACATTGGCTCTGACCCAGGTGTGAGTCATTGCAGGCACAGGGGGAGGAAGTGACTTCTCTGGCTGTCTTGGCAGCAAGGCTCCTGAGGAAAGGGGCTGGATTGGGAGGAGTCTGAAGTATTCCTGTGCTTACAGAAATATTCACAGGGAAACCACGCTGCTGCTCCTCCCGCCCCTGAAGGAGGCAGGAAAGCCATGCAGATACCCTGCCTATGCATCTAGGCCACACCGCAGCTCATCCTCTCCAGAGTCATTGGTAAGGGGCTGAGCTTTGAACCATTTGTGCTATGGAGACAAGATTTCTGCATGAGATATGCCTGCCCAGACAGTTGCCAGACATGACAGGCCATGCAGCCTTTGCTGCAGCCTGTGCCAGATCTCACATTCTCAGCTGAGAAAGTGACATTCGGATGATGGCAGCGCATGCGCCCATCTTTGTAGAGCCCACCCAGGAGCACTGCCAAGTACAGGGCCGCTGCCTCCCACTTGGACACAGCCAGCCAGAGGCTGCAAAGCAGCTCAGGACACTGCCAGCTTGCAGAGCTCCACGAGTCATGCAGACCACTTCGCTAGGTCCTGGGGACCACAGCTTAGTGACTACCATTATCAGCCAAAAGCTCCTCAGACAGCAAAATAAGCTACACTGTGAAAGGTGCTAACACAACAGGAAGCGTGTGCTCAAGATAGTGTTAACACTACTAACACTAACAGCCAAGAGATTAGAAAGATTGAGCTCCTAGCAGAACAGGAGAGCTAGAAAAGTGACTGAAGGCTCACAGAGATTTGCATTCCATAGAGTATTTCCAGGAATAGTACTTACTGCAGGTCCCATTCTTCCTTGCTTTTAAACATATAGTGGTGGCAGTCTAGAAATAAGTATTTCTTCACCAAGAAGCTGGTGAGTATTACTGCAGACTGCACACTGAAGCTTCTTATCTGAGCCAATATTGGATCAGCAGCCCCAAGACTCACCCTTCACAAGATCTTTCTGATAGTAAGCACTGTGCAGGACCTCCGAGACCACTACTAACACAGAGGCAGCAAAGGGAACACTGGTCTTAAGTACAGTTGTCATATGGCATCCTGATTAGTCTTCGTAATCTTTCCACTGTTTACTGCTACTCTTTCTGCAACTTGTTTAGAAAGACTAAGGTAGCATATCTGTGAATTTAGGGTATAAATATGAACCAGATACAAATTAGCCTGTGTCACTAAGTTGCAGGCTGCTTCCCTTCTCCACCAGCAGATGTTAACCAAGGTCCCTCCGACTACCTCCTGCTGGCCAGAACCCACTGCTGCTTCCCCAGCATTGGCTGCTATGCAGAGCACCAAGCTACTACACTCTTCACAGCTAGGCAGTTTAAAGGAAGGTAACCTTTTGCCCCTGCCCATCCTTCCAAGTATATGCACCCTCTTGGTTGTGCAGACCAAAAGCAGAAATTTCCTCATCACAGGCATTACTCTAAAATAAGGAATGAGTAGAACTCTGTTTATCACTAGCATAGCCAAAGACTAAGTGCATTGAAGGTATTAGCATTAATCTTCAAAGTGTTTAAGAAAGCTAGTTTAATTAGGCGGGTCTTTTTCTCCAAGCTACCAGTTTCAAGAATATCCTGCAGAAGTAAGTTCTATAAGCTAATTATGCATCATATGACGTATTCCTTCAATTTGTGTCACTTCCCTTTCTGCAACATCATACTACTCTTATATTTGGGATTGAATATGTAGATGGCTTTAGCTAGCTTCCACTTCACTGTGGAAGTCTAGATAATCTTAACATAACTGCTTGGAACATCACAGACAGAGGAATCACACCTAAAGCTTTTGGGCAACCAAGAAAGTTGACACTAGTTTGTCTGTGGAACCTGGGGAACAGCGGGAAGGTTTTGCAGAATTGCAGTTGCTGAGGTAATATTGGCTTGGTTCCACCAGAGAAAGTCTTGGAAGCACTGTAGCTGGATTACCATTATTTTAAGTGTACCATTTAAACACTATTCATAAAAGAGTTAGCCAAGAGGGTGCTGAAAATACTGATGGCAGCCAGCAGCCTGTCAACACAGACTCCACGATAACAGGAACAGAACTGCACTGGTGTCAGCAATAGCAGAGTTCTTGTTAACATTCCCCTTAGTATAAATGGGGTTTCTAGGGAATCACTTCATTCCAAGGAACAGAAGCAGCTAGCAGTTCTCCAGCCTGCCTTGGCCAGAAGGGCTAGTTTTAGTCATCATCACTGCATAAAAACTCAAAGCAGGAGAAGAAAATAATTCCTCTCATTTTATTCAGCCCCAAGATTGTCATTACACCATTCTGTTATTGTATCCCAAACTCAGTCCCAAATGGGGAATTGCTGGTATCTGGTCTTCTCACTTACTCAGAGGACAGGATTCCAGCTGTTCTAAGTGAGGGAAAACTCAGTTATGCCACCAGGAACAGAAGTGCTTTTGCCAGAAAATTATGAAAAACCCTCCCCACACCCAGACAGCTAACAATTCTTTGTAAGCTAAAAAACAAGCCACACCCTGTATCCACAGGGCCACAGAAAGAGCAAGTGTCAGCAGACAAGACAATGCCATGGAGCCTCTGTGCAAGTGAGGGGTGGGGGAAGGCATCAGGCTGAATATACTTCTCTCCTCCCTGTACTTACCTACCTTATGAAAAAATCTAAACATAGTCAAGACATTCTTTTTCCAGTGGACATTTGTTGTCAGGCAGCCAACAACCAAGATTTGCATCTTCAAAGATATTCTCATCAAGAGGTTTTAATACATAGCTTCAATTGAAGCCATTTCCTCCCTTAAGCAGGTACAAATTACAATGTAGCAACATTATGCTAATACTGAAGAATCAAAGTCAAAATTGCTGGGAAACTTCTATTCAGAGGCATAGTAAAGTTTTGCATGTTAAAGAATTATTTCATATTCTAGTTTACAATCTAACTTTTCAGCCACAAATAAGGGTAGCTGAGGAAGATCTGGATTCATGCATGCAGTATCTGTTCACCCACACCCATGTTAACTTGGTCCTCCAGCTTGCAGAACCTGCTGTAAAGGTACTTTGAAGAACTAAGACTAATAAATAGAAAAGGGACACCTCTGTTTTCCTGCCTTGAAAGCTACATGCTTGAAAACTTCATTTCCCATCTCATTGGTATTTATTCCAGTTGCCAAATCACTGCTGACCCTCAGCTTTAAACTTACCAGTTGTATATCTCCAGCCACAAAATAAGAGCATCCAAATCAAACTCACAGGAATCCCAAGGCTGTCCTGCAGGATACACTATGAACTTGCTCCCAGGACTGAATCTGTAAACACTAAATACCAACAAGCATATGGATCGAAACTTCCAGGGCTGTCACTTTTGCTTTTCCTGATCTGTTCCATAGCGCTAAGTGGAAGAAGTTAGTCTGATTAGGTGGGAAGGAGGTAACAAACATTGACTTATATGACTTGAAGGTAGCGAGAATGATCTGGAGTCAGAATGTTTTGAAGCTATTCCAGCAAAAGACAGTTTACCAGAGGTTCTCAGAATAAGCTACTCCTCACTTAAGCACAGCTCTCTGACCTGGAAGAAAACCGTTCACTTGATCTCCCAGAGCTTGACAAGCCTTCAGGAAAGGCTGCTAAAAGATCCCCTTCCCCCACAAGCTATTCTTTAGTCCAAAGGGTTGTAAACTCATGTCATCAAGCTTCCCGTGGCTACTTGTTTAGAAGCAAAGAAAGGCCTCCAGACAGGCCTACTCATAATAGCGCCTTCTCCTATTCATCTTTAGTTTCCCCTTCTAGCATGTACAATAGTTTCACAGGGCTGTCTCAGACATCTGCTTTCATAACAGGCAGCACAAAGATTAGTAGGTTTTTGTTTTTTCATTGCAAAACCCCTGCTCCAATCAAGAACAGAAGCCTTTTGTCAGTTCTACATTAAGCCTAAACACAGTAACAAAAGTGGTTCCACAGCAAAACGCAGGACCTGCTGGACTTAGTTTGACACAAGTCAAATAAAACCAATGTAAAAGCTACAGTAAGACTAGCCCAGTTGCTCAGATGGACTTGCACTTACCGGTCTGAAGTTCTGGAAGGGAAATGGAGCTTTTTGCTAGTGATCTTCAGAGCTGCAGTCCTACTGAACAGCTATGCTACTAATTCTTTTGAAAACATAATTAGAGATTTCAGCAACCAAGTGTTGGGACTGTTGCTCACCATGTCACTACCTGTCCCTTCCCAGTTCCCCTCATTCCCTACTCAAACTGGGTAGGGAAGATCAGCTGGGATTTTCCCAATAGGAGCTGAACTTGCAGAAGTGTTTGGTGATGGCCTAACCTTGCTCCCACACAGACACCAAGGGGAACACATTTTGGCCAGCACTTAGCACTCTGGAAAAACACACCTCAGAATTTCTTTAAAAAAAAAAAAAAAAAAAAAGAAAACCCTCAGCCAAACCAGACACTTTGAAGATTTCCCAAGGCTGGAGGCATTTCTCCACTTGGCCATTTCTCCATACTTGGCCAGGGAACAACTGCTGGCTTGGAGTGAATCACTACTTTCAAATAGCCACTCCTCCTCATGCCAGTTGTCCAACACCAAGACTGATTTTAGGATAAAATTCAGAGTAACAGTAGTTTACTCTAAGTAAAATACCAATCTTTTGATGCAGTAATTAAGCTTTGCCTTGTTTACCTCGAAGGGATCACTCAGGATATAGCTATATTAGTTACTATGAAGTAAGCTCCAATACTAATTTGCATCATATCAGCTATTCTGGGGTTACTCCAGTAAGTGCTTTCACCTTAAGCGTCCTTGCAAAGCCAGAACGTTGTACAGAAATAATCAAACCTTAATCATGTAGCCACAGACCTAGAGCAGCATGTTTTAAGTTGCGGGGTACAATAAGCTGTGGGGCACAAAAGAGAATCAAAGCACAGGCTTCTAGTACATACATGCTGCAGTGGTTTCCTGTCCCAGTTAGTACAGTATTCCTTACATCACCCATAAGGGGAACAGTGCAGTTCACTTGCTCTGGGTCATTCCTGATATCTGCAATATCAGACTAGAGACACAAACCAAACCAATCCCATCTCTTGCATCTTTCCTGTAAAGCACTTCCAAGAAAACATTCTAGTTGTTTAAGTACTAGAGTCACACTTGCAGAAGAAAAAGTACCAGTCAAGTCTTAGATTTATGCCATGCCAGAAGAGTTGAGACAGATTTACTAGACACTGATTAAAGATACTTCATAATAAGCACCACACAACTCCATCATCAGGAGTAGAAAGCTGTTCTGAAGTCTCAGCCAAGGTTTAGTAAAAACCAGTGAGAGAGATGACTACCAGAAGTCTCTTCCACATGGCTTGCTCTGTCAGGCAACAGAAACAGCATGAACTTATTGTCCATAAGCAAGTAATAACAGAAAAGATGAGTGCTGCCAAGAAGCTGAAAGAGAAATGCTGAAAACTCCTCCCATTACAGCACAGGTGAATGGAGAACTAGAATACACACTGCAGAATTTAATTTTCTCCTCAATATACCTAAAGAAACCACTGCAGGCTTTCAGCTCTGTCACTATACCACCGCTGGTGAAAAACATCCTTTACCCACTGACAGTCTTTCAGAGGCCAAAGCCAATAAAACATACTTTTGAGGATAAATTAATAGTCCTATGGCAAGCAAAGAGGTGGGAAACCTCAAATAAATGCCTTAATTGTGAGTGACTAATTTCTATTGCCTTCTGATTGCACTAACCTAGTGCAGCACTGAAAAGTCTCCTGTTTGCACCTAGCTCTGACTGTACATTAATCCCCAGTCAGCCTAAGGGGCTGGCACATTCCTGGAAACAAGTGGGACCCAAAGGGCTGCTGCCTAGCAGCAAGCCATGTGCCAGGCTGTTTTGGAACTGGCTTCTTTCTGCTCCTGTCCCACAGCTGCCTGCTGCTCCCACCTGAAAATCCTGCTGCCAGCAAAGGCAGGGCTTTCCATCAGGACACATCATGAGGAGACGTGACCTGTTCCAATGCCTATTTGAATACAAGGCTGAAAGCGGGATGCAGAAGAATTATACTCCGGCTTATTTTCAGAAAGGTAAACAGAGTGGCTAAGGCAGCCTTTCTTACACAATTGACCATTCTCTAAATGCCCACCGCCAAATGGATCAGATCAGCACATTCTCATATCGCTAGAGCTAGTCAGACTAAGAATGAATCTAATCTCGAGACAGCGATATGAGGCTACTCCAGTTCTATTACTGGTTCAGACTTCTGGAATACGTAAGATACCCATGAGATGACAGAAGAAACTTCATATTAACAAGCCAGATTTCTGAGATTATGAAATCTATTAACATTAAAGCACTGACAGGAGAAAGTCTCACCTCCTTTCAACAAGGGATCCATTTCTGCTATTTTCCTAGCTGTAACCAAGACATGCAGTACAGCTGAGGAAACAGGAGAGTTAACAAGTTATTTGGAGTCACTGTTTTGTGAACAGATGCCATGGGAACATTTACATGGGACGCTATGACAGGGAGCAGCAGAGTACTCCTAGGGTTGTTCGATGACAAGTTTTCATCTGCTCGCATCATCTCCATCAGTAAGTTTCCATCAGTCTGCAACACCAGCAGCTTATGCTGCAAGACACTTGGCACTTCATAAATTCTTCCGTCTCCCTTGGGTACCACAGGACTGTCCTCTCCTACTCTAACCATGACTGTAGGTTCAAACCAAAGGATTGTATAGGGAAGATGTTTCTACAGCCAGCTTAATTACATTAATTGTCAAGACAACTGACTCAACAGCTGCAGAGCCTGGTACAACCTGGGCCAGTTTCCCCAGCTGTTCCCCATAGTAGGGATGCCTTACCCCCGGGGAAGGGATGTAACAAGAGAAATGAATCACCTTATACGCTTAAGCAGGCCCCCACTTTAAGAGAATTTATTCCAAGACATAGTCTACTGATTTCAATATGATTTGCCTACCATAGAAGGCTTCATATACAGAAGTCATTACTTAGAATGCCTTAAAAAGCTGTGTACAACTCATTCAGGCACCAAGAAAATAAGACAGGAAAATAAGAAATATGAGCAACATTAAAGGTAAGGCATTTTGTACAGGTTAACATAGCAAGTATAGTAAGTACAAGATCCATGAACAGAGGACCACAGTCTACTCCTGAGAGATCAAAGGAAGTACTTTCTACAGATGCGCTGTACTGGATGGGCAACAGAATAGAAAATATTAACTCAGTCAAACCATACTTATACTCTCTATTGCAATAGGACTGCTAAAACTACAGGCCTAAAAAAGCAGCCAGAACTGGAAAAGTTAAACACAGAGTTATAAACACAGGCCTTGGAGTGAAAGCCATTCTGACCCTTTCCTTCCACTTTCTCCTTAAACTCTTCACCTTTCTCTATTCCCCATCATGCTCAGTGCTGAAAGGCCCACAGCTTTAGCTGTTACTTAAACGTGACTACATGTCAACAACAAAAGGTACAGCAGCACTAAGCACAGGGAAGTTGACCATCTGCATAGAAGGGCAACAGCTGTAGAATTTGAGGTCTATTAACATTCAACTAATGAAGTAGCAGACAGGAAAAGATTCACATGATCTGTGGTTTCTCCAAGTCAGAAAAATCACAGCACAAATCTCAGTATTGTGTTAAAGTACCACCTTTTCTGGACTGTATCTAACAGAAATGGAGCACATGTATGTCTCTGGGACAGCTCAGTGTCTTTCCTCTAGAACTATTTCGTTTGGGTGATAGTTTTAAAGGTGCTCCCTGTTCAGAATTGGGGTGGGGGCTCATATGGAGGAATTGTCTAGAAACAACCATTTCAGGTGGTTTGAACAAGGAGATAAGTCTTCACAAGTCCGTAGGGAGTCTTAATCAATAAGTTCTGCACCTGCAGAAAAGCAGCACCATGCCCAGGTTCCATAGATGAGTGCACAAACAATTTCAGGAAGACATTTGGTAGTTAAGACATCATTGTCAAGCACCACCATCGGCTAAGCTAAACACCTTGAATTTGTCTACAGGCTTCAGCCTGATCTTTCTCTTTGTTCGCCTCTGCAGTATGTGAGAGTAAGTGAAGTTTTCCGTAAATCATTCTCTCAACACAATATGAATCTGCGTAGTCATTGGAAGCCTCATTCTTCCAGATTACTTACAGAATCACAGAATGACAGAAATATTTGGGGTTGGAAGTGACCTCTGGAGATCATCTAGTCCAATCCCCCTGCTCAAGCAGGGTCACCTAGAGCACATTGCCCAGGACCCTATCCAGATGGCTTTTTAGTATCTCCAAGGATGAAGACTACGTCTCTGGGCAACCTGTTCCAGTGGTCAGTCACCCAAACAGGAAAGAAGTGTTTTCTTCTGTTCAGATGGAACTTCCTGTGGTTCAGTTTATGCCCATTGCCTCTCATCCTGTCGCTGGGCACCACAGAGAAGAGACTGGCCTCATCCTCTACTTATTTTGTCAAGTCACATTATAGGATGTTCTGTCCTTTGCCTGCCCAGTCAAATTTTTAAGAGTAACCACCCTCACTACAACTTTTAACAATCTTCTCTGAAGAGACAGAAAAGATACAGGAGGATTGCAGCATTTAGAGATGGGGTTGGCTACACAAATGAACTTGTAGTTCCCAAGTCCAGGATGTTATCAGAGAACGTCTTCAGAAATCTGAATAACCAGAGAACTGCTTTATAGTTTAATGCAGCAAGCCCTGCCAGAATAAGCAAATTTGCCTTGGGCTTTGGCTCTTGCCTGTTAGACACAAGAAGCTTCAAAGGATTAAGTTTAAATTATTTGACATTTCCTTTACATTTCACACATATACTACATACCTACCATGCACTAATATCAGAACACTCATTAGTTTATTAGGTTTGTGAGAGCACTTCAGTGCAGAGAGCAAGGGGATGGAGTAATAATGGCATCTGCAGTTTTAAAGCTAGCTTCCAGTCTGACTTACCACCTATGGCTACCAAGCTCCATGCTACTATGTTCCACTGTTATTTTGAACATTCAGGCCCTCTGTAGGAAGGGAGGTTGACCCGTTTGCTCTGAAAGCGCCAAAGAAGGGAAAGATGACAAACCTAACGTAGCAGCAAGACAACAGAAGTCACAACTTGAAATTCCACAGAGAAACTGCATTTAGTTTTTTCTTTATAACTAAGTATAACTTCTCCTACACTGCGAAGGTGTAGCTGTTTCTCTTCCCATTCCTGTTCCACTTATTGCTAGCAACAACTGCTTGCTTATTGCAAGCAACAAGCACCTGCTGCCTCTCAAGGCAAGAAATATGACCACAATAAGGAAACAGGTAACAGTTAAGCAATAGCAGTCTAAGAAGCATGCGCACAGCTAGAATCACAGCACTTGAAGCAGTCACTGCATCAGTGGACTTGGTCATTTACAATGACTTTAAGACCAGTGGCCCAGGTCTTCACACCTGGATGCCTAACAGGCTACTGCATACCAGTTCAGGTGTGCAAGCAAGCATCTCTTTTCTGGGAGTATTCAACAACACTAGAAAAACTAGATCTCCTATTCAGAGAGTGTTTGCATTCTATTTCTAAAGTTTCCTAACATTGCACATAGTACAATAAGCTGCTCTAAAAAACAGAAATACCATTGACACAGAAGTGATTCACCTCCTTGAAGTGTTACCACTAGCTAGACAAGGAGATCTGTAGGACTGAAAGCAGTTTAGTGCCACCCTTGTACATTTGGTCCTTCCCTTCCATATGACACTGTATTAGGAAGTGGTGCTCCACGTGATTGGACAGAACCCAGGCAAGTGCAGAGCACTGATTCAGTGAATAGCTTTCCTTTTGATGAGGAACTGAAAAAGGATGAACAAGAAGGCTTGCTGAAGAATAAATATGGATGGGGGGACCACAAAAAAACCCCAAAGGACTCCATTATCTCTTGCCAATCACTGACCAACAGTTATTAGGAAGTGAAGAGATATTTACAAAAAGTTCACCTACTGCATTGTTAGAACATCCAGAAGCCTCTGGAAGTTTCATACAGTAACTTCATTCATTTTAGTCATCTACTTAAGAGCACCTGACAGTTTTACAAGTCATCTGCATTTCTGTACAATGGTTTGATTTGAGCATATATCCATATCTTGTTATTCTCCAACTCAGGGCAATGTTCGGAGGAGCTTTGCTTACCTTCGAATGAGCGCACATGGCTGTTGCTGCTACAGGATCAGACAGCTCTAGTTTCAGGGTCTTATCAGATCACATGAGATAACTTGATTTTTCGTCTCCAGGCCCTGGCTTGCAACACACAATCTGTTGTCTTGAGATCTGAACAAGTACTTGGTGTCGCAACTCTTAAATAACTACTGCTGAAGGAATGCCTGAACTTCAGTACTGGAAAGGTGCCTAGACAAACTGGTAACAACTTTTTGTTACATTCCCTCTCAGGCAGGAATGCCATTTCCCTAAATATCTCATATTTTTCCAGGGTCACTCTGGGCAAGTTGTCAGTAGAACACTTGCCTTTTAAGTTGGGATACTGCTTACTGTTCTGTAGGTGAACATCTTCTACAGCAAAATATATCTTCTGGAACTTGAGCAACAGATGCATGTCCTTATGTCCAAATTTCAGAGAACTCAGTTGAAGAACACTGATTTGCAAGATATTTATCTTTCTACTCCTCTCCTCAAATGCTCAGCCTATCTCAGCTACCTTTTCAGTTCTTTCTGCACTACCTCACTTCTTACAAGTGCTAGCCAAACCACTTTGAGGGACTATATTCATTCAAGAATCCTGCAAGTTCTGAGGAAAAGGGTTTGTGATAGAAGAGAATATCACACTACCAACAAAGAGCAAGGTTAAAGCAGCCACACCAAAAGTCCAAGGTGGTTGACATATCCCCTTCCACCTGAAGGGCTAAGAGGCTGCAAGCCATGAGTAAGGAAATTCGAAGCACTGAAATCCACACAACTGCAGAGGAAGAGGTGCCTGCCTCTCCTGCTAACCTGTTCTTCTCCCAGGCAGCACAGCACTGACCTAGTCTTCCTTTGGCTGCGCAGCAACAGCCAGGGAAGAACCCAGCAGAAAGCAAGTCACAGCAGCATCAAATACTAGTCACTGAACTGTCACTCAAAAGTTGCTCCTATTCAGCCCATTCCAGACTTGGAAGAATCCATTCTTCACCAGTAGGAATTACCTGTTGGATTTAATGAGGAAAGGAGAGAGAAGAGCTTCCAGGCTCCTCCCACAGAGGACTGAATTCAGTCAAATGCTTCATATTTTGAAACAGGAGCACAGAAGCAGCCTATACAGCATCTTCTGACAAGCTTACTACCTCTAATGGATTATTCAGAACCTGCTGGTGGAGATAATGTGACTATCAGATAATCCACTATATACCTGGCTTTCAAGTTTGCCAAAAATAATCACTGGCATAAGCAACTTAGAATACCAGATCAAGGATTCATCCACAGAATTATTCCCGATTAACTTGTTTATGTGCCCATGGCAGTTATGTGAACAAGGAATTCCACACACTGACACTCTTACTCTGTGAGAGCAGCCATTTCACAGCAACTCACTCCTCCAATATAAAGGAACTAGTTGGGGATAATTCTGTTTAGACAAGCCCACGAGCAGGGACAGAAGGACTCATTTCCTTCTAGTAAGCAATCTATTCATAGCCTTTAATGGAAACCTCCAAATACTTTGGAATTTGCTGTACATAAGGGAAACAGCATCTTACTCTTCCCAGAGATGGTGTAGTATTCCCCATATACTGAAAATCAGAGACATGCTCAAAGACATATATAAGCTTGCAAGTCATGCCTAATTATAGATGAGCTATTAACTTTTCCTGAATGACATTTGTTTACAGACTGAATGTGAAAAGGTCTAAGATTAGGGTTGTTCAGAACTGCATTTTCTCCTCCAAAGTAACATATTTGTTAGAAGTCTTAGAGCCAAATAACCTCAGTTTGGGTAGCTTCACATTCATTGCAGTAATCGGATAGGAAAGACACGACCAAAGTCAGGAGAGAACTAAAACACTTCCCACCCTCCTCAGCTTTTACCAATGCTGAGGCATTTTAGCAGGTTATTTTATCTTGGCCCAGACAGCTAGCTATATTAAGATCAACAGCACTACAAATTAATAGACATTCAAATGCAATTGGTCCTTCAGTCACAAGTCCTAGTTTTCCCTGGGGAAAAACATAACCCTTGGTAAGTGTACTAAGGGAACAGACATGGTAAAGAACACTGTCTTCATGCTATGAGCTGCTCTAGCCTTTTATCTTGAAAAAGATACAGCAATTTGGTAAGTAAATTAGAAAAACAGTCTGCCAGCCAAACTGCTAGAAAATATTTTTGATCCTTTCAAGAACACAGCCACAAATTTAATCTCTCACAGTGAAAAAGTCAACTTCTTTCAGCTTCCATATTACATGAAATTTTATCCCCTTTGTCTGAATACAAGGATGCTTAAAACAAGTGAAGAACAGGAAAAAAGATGTACTCTTGTGCTTGCTGAGCAAGTGGCAGCCCCAATAGATTACAACCCAGAGCAGTCCAAGCCAAATAGTGCAGGTGCAGTGTATTGGGTCTCTGCTGAATAGCAGGGGCCAGCACACAGCAGCACAGGAGAGCCCCAATCTCACCCCTGAGCTTCAGATTCCACCCCACATACAGGGGAAAACTGCATTCCTCTCTCCCTAATATCAGATACTAACATAATAAAAGTTACAGACAATATGCAACTACAGGCAATATGGTTCTGTGACAGGTCTGACAAAGCTCCTCCTCCTTCAAAAAAAGGAAAGATTATTGAAAAGCATTAGCCACCTCTGCCCAATCAAGCACCTAGGAAGCAAGGCTCTGATTGTTCTTATTAACACAGTAGATTAGTTAATATTTGAGTAGGCTGCTATGGCTCACACACAGCATCTGCTACACTGTGCCACCAGTCAGACACCCTAGAGGAAAATAGTGAGGACAAATGCATGGAAGAGACATTGTAGAAGCCAGGACATATTCTCATATATTGTCTCAGCAATGGCAAACTGTGGCACTACAGGAAAATAAGAGGAGTAACCAGCATTTTGGCAAAGAGCATAGTGTTAAGCCATGAAAGAAGTCCAGTTCTCTGCTACATTACCATCTCCACTGAGCTCATAACGCAAGGGTATACAAGTCAAATCCTGTGGGCCTTCATGATTTCACCACATAGCTCTCAACAGCCCAGCTACCCCATTATGTGATTAATTATTACCACAACAGAACAAGCAATCTCTCATAAGTGTTGAAAAGTTAGCAAGAAACCCCCCAAAGTCACTCAAACTGTCACCCTGGTGATAGAGCATTTCATGTTGGATAACTGGACAAGCTCAGTATACCTGTTACACAGCTACAAAAAGCACCAAGCCAGTCATTCTGTGACTGGAACGCAGCCTAGCGGGTACTTAGGCTTTTGGTGTCACAAACATCTGTTAACAGGGCTCAAGTGAAGCAGCACCGATAGCTGAAGATTTTGAGCTTCCTACCTACATATACTTATTTTAAAAGTGAGCTTACTACAGACATGACAATGAATGTAGTTTCTAGAAAGTGGTTATATTACACCTCTTCCCCTCCTCACTACTGAGGCAACAACCTTAAACAAGCCGAGCTGCAGTTCTAAGAGCTTCGTGTCTTCCCGGCACCTATAGAGCTGTTTGGCGTTCTCTGCGCAACCACTGATTATTTGGGGCGGGGAGGGAGGGGGGTAGAGTAGAGTATTAACAACTGCCTCCCATCCACTCCCTAGTGATGTCACAGCTTGTGACATCAGAATTGTCTCCATAGCGACAAAGCAACACAACTGACTCAGAACAGGAGGCAGCCAGTCAGAACATGAACACTTTTATGGTTGAAACAGTAGTAATGGACAGAAATAAGAGAAATTGTTCCAGCAATAAAAGTATTGTGTTCAGCTTGCCAGGTGAGCCTAAAACCCCCTAAACCATGGCTAAGTGGCAAAAAAGCCCTTCTTAAATGCAAAATTCATCATTAGCTTCCTCCCCAACTCCAAACAACACTGAACACCGCCTGCATCAGGAGATACCGTTTCTTCTCTTCCCTCATTCCAAGTTCTTTTTTTCCCCCTCATAACCACTGCCACCCCCCACCCCCGCTCCCAACACACACACAGTGTCTTAGCTCATCACCTTTGAGCAAAACTTCCCAAGCGGTATTCAACTTGCCACAGTTAGTGCCACAGGAAAGGGAAGGGGAGGTGGGGGGAGAAGCATACAGATGAAACCAATACAAGGCCACTAAGTCATACAATGACTCAGGTCAACTGAGACTTCACCTTCAAAAAAGGAACAACTCAATACTTAAGAACAGATAATATGAGCAAGATCCAAAGCCTTTAGGTAGCTACATCATGTTCTTTTCAACCTCTGAACCACTACAGGACACAACTTATGTCAGCAGAGATTGGCCCTTTAACATGCCTCCCAAAGTACCACAGCAATTTAAGTCAAATCTGATTCACTGGTTGTATTTTTGCTGGCTGATCTCTACTCTCCATCCTGTAGTGGACATTAACCAGAAAAAAAACATGCTTTGGTCCTAGAGATAAGGTAACAGCTGTACTGCTCTAGAGCAGCCCCGAGCAAGGTAAAGCTAATAGGAAGTCCCCTATGGCAGAGCAGCTGTTTAGATTGTATACCACAGTCAGGCTTTATGCCTTAGGCACCTCTACTTTGTCTATAGATTCAATGAGGCAGCTGAGTACTAGCTGTGCTCAAGGACTTTTTGGTTTGGTTTTTTCCTCCTTCTTGAGCAAGCTCAAATGCTGCAGCAAGGTAAGGGTGAATGAATAAGCTAAGGGTACATTTTCTGAGAGTAAATTTGAAGGAGTAACCACAATATGAAGTCAGGCTACCTGGAGTGAAGACAGCTGCGCTGAACACAGCGGCTCAAGCACAGTGATACTGAATACATTTGTGAATGATGGTTAAGCCTTCAGGGCTAACATTGCTTCCCAGAGCTGCCGTAAGCAGACCTATTCTGTTCTTCTCCTGCAGTCTGAGGGGAAAAAAAGCATGTCATTCCTGGGGAAACAGAGCACACAGGTCAGCAGTACTGGCAAGCTTGCAGTATGCAGAGGCAGGGCAGTAATGAGGTTAGCAGCTGTTTTGTGATACAAGGTACAGTTGGCTAAGCCTCAAACTGACCCAGCCTAAAAAAGCAATGCTGGAAAGCATCACCCTCTGAGAGTTAGCATAAAACACAGAATTCACAGGTACCACTAACAAAAAAAGCAGAAGCAGTTCTTGGCCATAAATACATTCAAGTGAGTCTTTGTATGCACCACTAAAAAACAAATGAAACAAAAAACTGAGCTCATACATCATTCTGGTAGAATTGTTTCCACATGCAACAGCAGGACTTGAGTTAAAGTACTCAGTGACCTGGGTTACTCTTAGGATTCACCTAGCAACTAAAAACAAGCCATCCTATAGCACACTTCTAAACAACCACGGGACAAAAGAACTTCAAGTCACTGCCAGTTGTGAATACTGCTAGTCCAAACAGTTGAGGGACACATACTTGCATGCTTGCATTTGTATAGCAGTATCTGAGAGGCTCAGCTTTCCACATGCTATTATTTTACCCTTTTGAAAAGGCTTTAATCCATTCATCAACATGGTTTCAGCATCACTGGTACATGAACCAGTTCATTTAGAGCTGCAGTAACATCCATTTGCTGCATGAACACATACTATTGCCCATACTCAAAGCAAGTTTTCTAACAGAGCAAGAACCAGAAGACAGCAGAAAACATGATTAAGCATGAACCAAATCTTGCACTAGTGGTAAAAAGACTATCTAGAGAAGGGAAAGAAACCTTAAGTAAAAATAAGTTGGAAATAACCAGCCTTCAAAGTTATTTATAGAGCTGCCTCCTACACCCTAGACATTCACAGCCTTTAAGAAAAAGGATCAAAGGGAAGCACACAAACAGCAGCACCAGAAGAAAGCAAGGAGTACTTCAAAGTTTACTGCTGTCACAACATCATGTTTTTAAAGAGTTGGCCCAATTCTGTCCTTTGATTCACGAACAGGGCCTCATTAGTTTGAGTTCTGCTTAGCTCTACCACAGCAAGCACATGGTAACTTCACCAGCTTCGCTGGAGTCACACCACACGTACACTGGGATAACTAATGAGTTTAGTACTTTGCTGGGAGACTTCAATAAGATGAATGTCAATCTTTAGTTGGACAGGACTAAGTACAGAACTTTGAAGAGACAAAAACCCCCACTCTTTCATCTGTGCTTTTTACAGCTTTCTATTATTTCATACAACACTCAAGATGACAGGCTAGAAAAAGAATATGCAAAGATAACTCAGAAAATTCAACAGCCCTCTGTCTTTCCAGCTTAGCCATCTCCCCTGCACAGATTGACACAAGAGGAGGTGGTACGTACGTGCTGTGGAATTGGTGTAACTCACTGAAATACATGCAGCTTTCCAAGCCTGAACAGGGTTGGAGCCACCCATTCAAAGACTCAACGCAAAAAGCAAGGCTCACCCTTGTCTGGGTACCCCCTTCTCATGCCATATTCGCGTTGGCATGTGCTAAGCCCCAGAGTGGGATCAGGAGCTTGAGCCACCCAAAAGCTGTTTTCTACACACACAGGTAGTTGATCCGAATGCAGGCCCACTAGCTCTTTATACCAGCTTTGTCTGGAGTCACCTCCCTTTTTCCAACCTAAAACTAAACAACTCAGATGTCCACAGATAGTGCAAATACTTAGAACTCCTTGCAAATAACTGCAGAAAATAGCCAAGTCCGGAGCCTGTCAGCCTTCACAGCCAGGCAGCCAGCCAGCGAGGGCACCGTTCCCCAGAGGCAGCAGCGGGCCGGGCTGGCCCAAGGCGCCCCAGGGCCCGCCAGCCAGAGCGGGCTGCCGAGGAGGGGCTGCCCTGCCTGCCGCCACACCAGCCCAGTTCGGCCGCCTACCTCGCCCTACGGCCTGCTGCAAAAGGGCCGTCCCAGCGGCAGCCGCAAAGCGCAGGCGGCGCGCAGGGGAGCGGGCCCGGGCTCCGTGAGGAGGCGCCCGCCGCAGCGCTGGGCCTCGGCAGAGGCTCGCCGGGAAGGGCTCTTGCAAGGGCCCTCCCCCAGCGCCGGGGATGAGGAGGGCACCAGAGGCCCCGGAGCATCACTCACTTGCAGTCTCCAGGCAGAGCCCTGGCCCAGCAGCACGGGGCACAGAGCACGGCCGTGGCGGCCCCCGCATCCCACCGAGAAGCTCAGAGCCCGAGGGCACCGCTGCCGTCTCCCTGGACCACCAGGGAGAGGGCAAGGCTGCTACACCTGAAAGGAATTCAGCCCAACACTGTGATACTGCTATCTCAGTTAAGATAGAAACCCCTTAAAGGAGGCAATTATAGTGAGGACATGCTATCATCAGTAAGGCATTGCTAGCAAGTCAGCCCAAAGATTTTTGCGGAGACAGCAGAAGCAGGAACAATCTGTCTTTTCATACTTATGCAATTCAATGCTATGAGAAATCCACTTTGTTGCACTTCATGCAAGAAAGTTCTGGCCATACCCCACTTTCAACCCATTGTTTCTTGGGAGCCTAGACTGTCCCTTTTTATTGGAACTACTATACATGGAGTATGAGAAACCACAGAATTTCTGAGCAAACTAGAGGTTCATACTTTGGGATGGACTGACTTCCTTTTACTTATGATTGAAAAACATGCAAGCTTTATAAATAATCACCGTCACTCATTGACATTGAATCCCTGAAGCAGTTTGAAAAGGAACTAAAGCATCAAGCAAATCAACATAGCTAATGCACTGAAATAGAGAATCCCTTCCAACTAATGATTGCATAGTGACCCAATTGGTTGGTTTAAACACAGGCCTCTTGTTAATGGACAAGTATCTCCATTAGAAGCACACAACTGCATCAGAATCCTTTGTCTTGCATAACTGACAGGGGACAGCATTTGCACCAGCAGTTCCTAGGAAGAGGACTGAAGACAGATGTATTCATACTGGCTTTTTGTTTCCCCTCCCCCAAAGAGCTATAATTTCCCTCCAATTAGCCTGATTGGGTATTTGACTTGATGAGCAAGAATGACTTCTGTGGAGAAAGCCAGACTGTAAAAGCCCACTTTGGCAGCCTCCACTTAGCAACGTGGAACATTTTGCCACGCTCATTTCTGGTAAGCATCTTAACAGAGTAGTGATAAAAGCTAATGTGTGGCATAATACCACTGTTGGTGGCATCCTCCAGAACACCCAGGAAGATTTCAGGGTGACAGTGCAAAGCAAAGCCCAACCAAGAGTGGGTGCTGTGACCAACACAATAGGCTGCTGTTTAGTAAATCTCCACTTCCTGGTATCCAGGGTTTCCCCGCCCAAGGACTTACTCTTGGAGCACTGCAAGCTTGAGGGTCACTAAAGCTCAACACCTTTGATTCAGAGTAGACACCTGTCCAGGACCAGAGCTCAACAGGTACAAACACTGCCAAACACCCCTTTCCTTCCAAGGAATCAGAACAAACAGCTGTTCAGGCACAGGGTGGGGGAAGGGGAATAAGTTCTCCAGCTCCACTTGTACCTATCTCCCCAAATCCAGCTTGACTGTGGGAGAGTCCCACTCTAGGCTGTAAGGCGCTTGACATTGTACCAGCTCCACGTTGCCAGGGAACTTAAAACAAGCTCAGAGCAGCAGTAGGAAAAGACCAACATTCCCAACCCAGCATTGTTGCTAGAATGGCAGATCAGACAAGAAAATAATGGTAGTCTTTCACTAAAGAAAAAGCACCAAAACCTGGAAGGGTTCTGGAGAGAAGTGTTGTTATGACTCCGGACCCCCATGTCTGGGCCAAGCTGAGCAACTGAGGAAAGCCCCAGAGTTCAAACAAGGAAGAGGAGGCTTTGTAACAAGGCAGTTATTGAAGTGACCTTACAGGAGGCAAAGAATACCAGCTATACAATAGCGTGCTGACTCATGAGCTGTTCTGACACACACTATTCTCCACAAGACCAGCACTCTGACTAGCCTGGCAGCCTAACAGTCAGTAGCTTGTAGCAACTGCTTTTAGAGGAGAGTTATGAACCCCCACAGGGACAATTCTGCACTTGCCTGCTCAGTGGGACACCTTCTCCAACTTCAGACATCAGGAGTTACATTATGTATAATACTTAAAAGGGATGCAATAGCTCTGCTTTAATCTCTCAATTTTAAGTTTCAGTTTAATGCAGTTTTAGATATTCCCACCCTGGGTAGGAAGTTGTAGGCTTGGAGATACCTCTTGTGAGCAGCAAATACCCTGCTGGAGCTATGTTCACAACTGGGTCCTCAACCACTCCCAGAATACAAGAGCCACTACACAAATAATCCTTTTAGAAATTGGATTAATCTCATGACAACTTACATTAAAAATTCCCTTTTATCAACTCTTAAATACCTGTCACTTTAATCAAGTAGCACCTTGCACTATGACAGAGCATCAATAGAAAGCCATGTTCAGCTTAGCTGACAGACTCCCACCACAATTAAGAATTTACCTTTGAAACAATCACGACTCACAAGTTTCTTGGTCAGCTTCAAACTAGTGAGACACCACAGTAGCTTAAGCTTTGATCTCTCTTAAAGCTAGGCATAAAAGAAAAATTCATTGCAGTGAAACCTCAAATTTTTAAATGAGTAGCACTAAATAAGATGCACAACACTGATCATAGTGTCCTTGATGTAAATACTAGTGGAAATTTAAATGTATACATCCTTACACTTTTTGACTTTTGAACACTGCCATCTGACACAGCAAATTACAGCCTGTTTCAGGTTATTCCACGGTAAAGAGATTTCTGGCCCCCCCCCCCAACTAGTCTCAGTGTTGTGAGAAGAGCTGACAAGCTTAACCCAGGAAGACCCAGTATGGTAATGAGGATAATCAGGTTCATGTGTGCACTGTCTGCTAAGAGAAAGTAGCAGTGGGCAAGCTGTAGTACTTCAGCTCATGTAGGTATGAAACATCCTTCTTGCATCCCAGCATGTCCAGCAGCTCTCCTGCTCCTTTAGGGGCAATTTCCCAGGGCAAGACCCAGCCTACAATCAGGTATTCCAGTGGAAGCAGGAGAGAATCTGGAGGAAAATAGCTGGATTCTGATTAGTCAAATGCTGCACAGAAGAATTCAGCAACAGGACTGGCAACACAGTGACCAAAATCCTATCCTCTACAGAATTCCATCACAAACCTCTAGGGGAACACCAGTTTCTTCTCCCAGACTATGAAAGACAGGTTCTTGAGCTGCTGATCAAGTGCATATTCTCTTGGCCCTGTCCAACAGATGACTTCCCCAGATGTCAGACCTTCAATATACCCAGTATCTCAGCTTGCAGCAAAGCAGCACTGCTGCCTTCGAGCTTTATACACTATTATATACGCAACTCTTGCATACTGGGTCAATCTGTAGTGTCCCCTGTTTGGGGTTTCAGGTCAGTATACCTGTGTGCCCTGAGAAAAACTTCCCTGCCTCTCTGCCACCTTTCTGCTTCAGTATCATCAAGGATGGCTGGAGGCAAGTATGTCACTTCTTCCAGGACAGCTTGTCATCTACCCTGTTACCTGATGAGCTAGCCCACACTACAGTACGTAAAAGCTAACACTGCCCTACCTTCTGTTGCCCGTTATCCTTATTTTACATAATTACAAAATAAATTCAATGAGATTCATATACACAGATGTATTTCAGCACTTACTCCCATAATTTTCAGTGGAGATTTGAAGTGTTTTTGAAGCAATGCAGTCCAGGTTTACAAGCCATACCCTGACATAGCAAGAAGGGAAACGCAGGATCAGGACTTCAGCCATGGGTCTATTATTGCCCCTTCCTACTGCTTCTCCAGAAGACAGCAGGTTGACTTAATGCATTCACTTGCAAAGGGCCAACAATTCGTTTGTTTTGTCCTGCAAATTGAAATGGACAGAATTCCCACTCTCCTCATTAACTAGCTACCAATAGTTTAACTTCTACTTGTTTAAGGGCTGTTAACTTCAAATACCCTCACTGTCACCATCTCCCCCACTTCTCCCTCTTTTCAGGTAGCAGGCTAGCATATAGGCCATAAGTTGGAGACCGGGAGAAACTGCAAGGATAAACACATTCTTTAGTGAGCTCTTCTGGAAGGACCTGGAATTCATCATTCTCATCCACATGCCCTGAATACAGTCTTCACAGAACTTTATCTGACAGCCTGAACTCTAATCTGCTTTTAAAGCAAACTGCAATTATACTTAGAACAGATTTTAAGAGTGGGGAGAAATACTGACAGGAAACACACTGACAACTTTTCACTGCAGAAATTAAAGTGGATTTTTCTTGAACAAGGCCATCCGCCTGCACAACCTTAATCCTTCCAGCTCACATATGCTACTGTAACTTGCACTACACTGAGTCTAATTATGCTTCCTTAACCTATCAAAAAATATTTGAGGCTGTTGTGCAGGTTGTACAGAGAAGCATCAGATGAAGAGATGAAAACAAGCCCTGTTGCAGAGTGGCTTTGCAGTCTTATTTCTGCAGACAGGCATATATCTCATTGTTAGGAAAATTGATGTTAGAGAGAGACTTTTACAGGGCCCAGTGAATAGTTCATGCCAAGCTATTTAAGGCTGGACTGAAACAACAGGAAAAAAGAAATCTATGCAGGAAACACAAACTGACCTACAGTTATTTGTAAATGCCTGGCAGTTATTAGTTATCCATTAAAAGCTTTTAAATTATATTGCTCTGGCAGCATGAACAGCTTAAGAATGAGCTCACAGAACAGCAGGTCTCCCATACATTACACATTATGTTAGCTCAAGGTTATTCATCTGCTGTTCTAAGTAGTCAGAAGTGTCCACAAATCTAACTACATGCACAGATTAGGTAAATGGGTATCCAACTACTGATTCATCCAGCTCTGTTCCAGCTGCTCTCTGCAGCAACTGAAAGACTTTGCCCCTTCAGCTAGAGGATCAAGACACCAGCCACAAACTGTCTAGTTCCATCAAGGTACTTATTGGCCTCAAAGAGCTACCAAGAGCTAAGTGGTTTTCCAACTCATTATATTTTCAGTGTTCTCCAGAAGGTCAATCCACATATAATGGAAATTAAAGTCTTCCACTGTGACCTTTAGCAACAAGGATGTGGCATGGGCTTCATAAGGCCTTCATGTCCCTTTCACAACTGGCAAGGTGAATGGTAGCCATATCCCATCTCTCTAAGGGCCAAGTCAGAAATCCAGTGGCCTTCTGACATGTGCCTCAGCCACACACAAAAAATCTTATGCAGGCACTAATAGAAGGGCAACAAGAGTAATAAACTATAGAAGATATAGAGCAGTTAAGCACATGCATCTTAGTCAAAAAGGATGAGCCTCTAGGTTTTCCATCACAGCAACATGTCACTCAAGTTCTACAGAAAACCTTTTGCTGAATACCTAGGTACAGCTGCAGAATAAGTGCACAATTTATCTTAATCTGAAAGACCAGCAGGGTAGATTTGATCACTAGTTATGCTAACTTTCCCCCACACATCCAAAAGGCTGTAACTTCATAGCACCAAATTGCTGCTGAAAGAGTAAGTACCAGCTAACTAATTCAGACCCTTTGGAGTCAAGTCTGCTAACTTACAGAAACTGACAGTCTGGCCTGTTATCATCCCACAGGCTTGGAATGTATTTTAAGATCTAGTGCCACATGCTTCCATGCCCTCCCCTCCCTTCCCCCTCCCCCCTTTTTTTTCTTCTTTTATTTATTTTTTTTTAAAGCAGCAAGAGATCTTCATTCCATTCTTGTCTCAACTACACACTTCTGCATGATGTTGGGTAAATTGCTTAAGGGTCTGCACCTTTGAAGAATACATAGTATTACTCCTATCAGCAGCATCCTGGAAATCATCCTCTCCTCTTTGAGGCTCTTTATTAAGAGTTTGATATGAATTGAGATTTACACATAACTTCTGCTCAAAACACTGAAGCCACCTCCCCCCATTAACTTCAGAGGCATTCACCATAAATGCATAGTCCCTTAAATAGGGTATGGACATTCCACACTGGCATGCAATACCACATAGCCTCAGCTATGATCTGTTCTGCTCAGATGCTAATAAGAGAAACTTCTCAGAACCTGCTCTGGCCAGAACTTGCCAACTTAGTGCATTGCTAAGCATCAGCCTTTAATAACCACAGGCACTCAAACCTTCAGCCTCTATACCTCACCCAGACAATACCCAACCCCTTTTTTTCCCCTCAAGGGTAGGAAGGATCCTAACAGCATCTTCAAAAAAAGATTAGTGTTGCTTAGGGAGGAACATGACCTAATGAAACACAGTATCATTTTCCACAGCATCTAGGGACTCTTCAAAGGCCTTAAGTACTGACCTGGGACACTCAGATACTGACCTGTCATGACCCTACTTGGCTTGAGAGATAGGGGAAATCAGAGCACAGCACTGGCACAACTTTACTCAAGCTTTGCTACTTCTCTATTTCTACCACTAGCTCTCAGTATTCTTGTTAAACACAGAACAGCTAACAAGAACAAGGTTACAATAGTTTCTTCTGCTCCAGGAAGAAAAGAGACCTTCACCCTCCCTGAAATGTTAAGATGCCACGATACTTGTCTTACGTGCAACCTGGCTCTCTAGCACAGAGCTGAATTGTGACAGCCACACCAGGGTAGGGGAGCCAAAATTTCTCAGCAAGGACCCCGACCCCAGCTGCAGAAGGGGCCCCGACCCCAGCTGTGTACCCCAATGCAGCAAGCAAGCAAGGAAGGAAGGAAGGAAGGAACAAGCAGGCCCCACCTTCCTGGGCAACAAATCGGGGCCATGAGCAATTTAGCTTGCAGCAGAGGCCCTTCTGCTTCGGCCCCACCTATTCTCACCACGGAGGGGGAAAGCGAGACTAGTCTGCCCAGAGAAATAAAAGCCCCCGCGCGGAGAGCCCTGCCCGCAGCGCGGCGCAGCCGGCCCCGGGGCTGGCCCCGGGCGCGCCCGCAGGGCGGCGAGCAGCGCGGCAGCCACCTGCGAGCCGGCCGGGCGCGGCGGCAGCCCGCGGCGGAGCCCAGGGCGCGCCCGCCCCAGCCCCGCCGCGCTGGCGGCCGGGGCTCAGCAGAGAGGGCGGCGGGTTGCCCGGAGGAGGCGGCAGCGCGCCAGGTCCCGGGAGCCGCCGCGGCGCGGAGCGGGAGAGGCAAGCGGCAGCAGGCAGGCAGGGAAGCCGCGGCGCCGCGCTCCCCCCGCCGCGGAGCCATGCAGGCGGCCCGGCCCCCCGCCCGCCGCGCCCCGAGCACTCACATTGCTTGAGGAGCTCCAGACACAAAGCCATGAGAGACACAAAGGAGGGGCGGAGGGGACCGGAGAGACGGGGAAGCGCGAGGTGGGGGCGGCTCTGCCTCGCCCCGAGGAGGGGGCGGCGAGCGCCGCTCCGCCGAGGCGGGAAGGACGGGCCCGGCGCGGCCGGGAACACCCTCCGACGGGGGCACCGCGCCGCAGGAAGGACGGAGGGAGGACGCCGGGCGAGCCGTGAGCTCGGGCCGCGCTCGCTGCTCCTGCCGCCGCGGCGAAGGCTGGGCTGGAAGAGACAAGGGACGAGACGCACGGACACCGCCCGGCCCGACTCACCACCGCCGCCGCCGCCCGGCCCCGCCGCTCCGGCTGCGCGCTGCCGGGCGGGGCCGCGCCTTAAACGCGGCCGGGCCCGCCCCGCGCGTCACCGCCCGCTACCGCCCCGCGCAGGCGCGCGGCGGCCCGGCGGCGCCGGGCTGCGGGCGCAGGGCGCCGCCCGGCTCCTCGGCCCCGCGCCCGCGAGCGTGGCGGCGCCTGGCCCTGCCCGCCAGCCCTGAGCCCCGGCGCGGCGCTCCGTGTGCCCCCCGGGGCGCTTCCGCACGGCCCGGCCGCGAGCAGCCGGGAGCGAACAAAGCGACCGGGCGAGCAGCTCCGGGCCTCCCGGCCTGCTCCCCGCTGGCCCGCCGGACGGAGCCACGAGCGGCGGTGCGCACCCAGGCCGGCCCCTCACCCTTCCGAGAAGGACCTGCCCCCGGCCAAACCGCTTGGTGTCACAGCACGCAGGCAAAAAAGCTGTGCGGATGGGTAGGGAATGCTTGCAATTTAATGAATCCCGGCAGGGCCTGTGATTCACCCAGCCCTTCCACTGCCCAAGGCAGCCCTTCCTCACACTTTGTTTGCTCGAAGTGCCTTGCTGCCCTTTCCTCCGCCAGTCTCCGATCACTGCCTTGTGGCATTTGTTTGCCTGAAACAGAATGACTAGGCATGTGTCAAATAGTCATTTAACCCCCCTGTGCAATCAGTCTCATCTCTTGTGCATAATGTTAACCAAGATTTCTGCTTTCCTACATACTGTCTGCCGGAAACGAGGAAATGAACCTGGATGATGAAGCAGCTGCCTCTTCCTGGATTGGCAATGCTTCTTTGCAGAGTGGTGGGCCACCACGAAGCTACCTTAAACCTTCACCTCGCTCTTCTGTGTCCCTATAGCGCCTTGTTCTCCTCACCTCATTCTGCAGCCTGGCTGGGCTGGCAGATGCAGCTGTGAGCACGCTTGCAGTGCAGGCAGAAAGAGGAGAAAATCCATCAGGGAAAGGAGAGAGAACAGCAACTGCCCAGACGACAGAGCACTAACTGAACCAGAGAGCAGCACAAAGCCTGGATCTTGCTGTAGGTTTGTGCAGTGTGGGGAAGCCAGTGGAGAAGAGCTGATTTTCTGGTTCCCCACTGGGTTCTGCATCCCCACTGGGGATCAGGGTTGGAGAGTGGTGGCATACTGGCTGGAGGAGCGGGGGAACAAAACTCTGCTAAATAAAAATGGTGCCTCTCCCACCTTGGCTCTGCTGCTTTGTCCCATTGTCAGGGGAGCTGCTGGCAGGGCTCCGTCACACCAGGGCTGACAGATCCAGCGGTTGACAATGAGTGGGGTGCCATGGTGACAGTCTCCCCCAGCATGACTCTCTCTGCCAGAGAATCTCTCACACATGCATCAAAGGGTTTTTGCTTGAGAGATCTCTCATCCCCTGTTCTCAAATCATTCGTACCCCCACAGGTTTCTGGTGAGAGTTCAAAGCTTAGCACAGAAGATGGGCTCTGAGAGGACTGCTCACTTTTCAGCAGACAGCTCCAGTGAGGCCCTTGTGGGGAGCGACTAGGCTCCTTGCTGGCGAGGTGTTGGGTGTGTGAGGTGTCTGTAGTCTGGGCTTCTCCCTGTGACTCCTTCCTTAAGGCCACCTTCAGCACTCCAGGCCCAAGACCACCTGTAGGCCAAGTTTCTGTGCTTAGCTGCACGGAGCTGATGAGAGAGAAGTGTTACTGAGATGCATGCGTTGCAGGATTATTCCAGTGAAAGAGAGAATTTTTAGCTGGGAGGAAATTCCCTCTCCAGATGGGGAGACAAATAAATGGAAAAGAGAACAACAGTGAGGAAGTAGATGTTTCCCTGTGGTCACAAATTTGCCAGTGGCGCTCCACTGTGATAGGGGCAAGGGGAGAAAGAATTGAGTCTCATTTGACTTGGTGCTGTCACTGTCCTCTGTGGCCAAGTTTTGTGCCTCCTATTAGATTCTCTGAGCTGCAACCTTGAGACAGGAATAAGTTAGACTGAATGTGGGGAGGGGAGAGAAACTGGTAAAACTCACTTCCAGGCTGCAGGGAGAGCCTGCCTGATCAAAACCGAGGCAAGATTGGCACCCTGGAGCCGAGTTGAACTGTCCATTCCTGGGAACAGACTTGCTGGTTGCTAGAGCAGTGGCTGCCTCCTGACTATGATCTGCTCTCAACTAAGGCAGGCCTCATCCTTTTGCTTTTACGCTTGAGAAATTCAGATCTGTGTGAGGGTTGCTCAGATTGCAAGGGTGGAGGAGGGAAAGTCCTGCGAGGCAATGGCCACATCCATGCTATGGTCTGAAGCGAGGTGGTGGCACCGGCTTCCTGCCAACAAGCAGCGCAGCATGGATTCTGCCTAATGAGTTTTCTTTTGGAGGGTTTGGCCTGTGGCAGAATTTGTGGCTTTGTAGATAGTTGTGTTCCCCGTGTGAAGAAGAAATCAGAGAAAGTGCCTTGGCGAGATGCTGCACTGAACTCAAAGACTGTCTGCTCAGGGCAGGCGGGGCTCAGCTTTCAGTGATGGAGTCAGTATGAACGTACTGGTTTTGTTCTCAAAAAATAGAATGATAAAGCGGGGCCAAAGGAAGACCTTGTCAGATAATCAGACACATCCTCGGCCATAGAAACTTGGGACGTGCAGGTCTGGGCCTCTCCGCTCTGCTGCCTACCAAAGAAAACAAGAAGACAGACGATTCAGCTGCTTCCTGTCTGGAAGACAAACGCAGGCCTGGGAGTAGAGACTCGACTGAGAGTTCATCGTCCACACAGGATCTGAGTGACGTTGTAAAGATCTAAGCTGATCTCTTCCTGAATCCTCAGGGATACTCACATAGTGGCTTACCACTATGTGGAAAGAGCAATGGAAAAGTATGAAGGGAGGAGAGAAAAAGCAACCCAGCAGCAGAGTGGAGAAAAGAACAAGAAAAACACACACAAAGAAATCTTCATTCACCTGCATTGTCTGGAAACGTGCAAATGCCGAGCTCTGAACGCATGTGCTTGCTAAAATTCATCTAGTCCCGTTGTCCTGGCACATGTGTGTGTCTCTGAGCCAAGCGTGTGATCTGGATGTAGCTGTTGGGCTATTCCAACAACCGCATGTACCTTGTGTAGGCTGGCCCATGAATGGAGATGCAGAGAGGTGCTAAGGGCAGTTCACAGGAGGAAGGGATACAAAGAAGACAGCTGTGATTGCCTGGCATTAAGCCAGCTCCATGCTCACCCAGTTTGCATGGATGGTGAAGGTGCTAATATACTCTAACACTATAGGTCCCCCTCAACTTAACAAGAGAGCCTACATGTCCACTGTAGTGGGCACACTGCTCTCCAGCCAGCAGTGAGCGTAGCCTCATGGGCAGAGCTGACACTTGGATTTTGTGCTACTCCTCTCCCAGGTGATTTTGAGCAAGCTGAGGCATCTCCTGGTGCTTTGGTTTCTCCTTCTCTCAAACAAAGACAGTTCTGCTAGCTCTCTTTGCTGATAAAAGCAAGTGACAAGAAGGGCTTGACTTTCTAACCACGTTATCAAAGGAAAATGCTCGCAGCTGCTTTTCTTTCTACTTCTTTGTAAATGGCCCCTGCTGGGAGAACACAAACTATTGTCCAGGATCTTGGAGCCATGCTCACTTCCCAGTATTAAGATCATGTCTATGGAAACCACTTCTGCCTTCCCTACATCTGCTCATGTCTGCATGTAGCATCATGTATTGGCTGCAGCTTGCCTTTTACAGGGGACTCTGAGCAAGTGACACGCTTCTATGGGGTCCAATCCTATTGCAGCATGTTTCTGATGTGCTAAAGGACATGAACATACATCAGGCACCAAAAAGCAAGGTTGCTGCACTGGATCCTGTCTGTAGTAGAGCTGAAACCTGTCAGCCAGGAGCACTAAGCTCAGCTTTGCTGATGCAGAGGACAGGGTTTTTTTGTTGGTGGTATTTGAGACGAGGGTTTTAGGCACAAAACACTGTTGCAGGCTTCCTGGGAAAAAGGGAGCACTGCCTGGAGCCCAGAGCTTGGTAGTGGAGTTTCCATAATAACAAAGAAAGGATTAGAGATGAAAAAATGTACATATAAGCGTAGAGAGAAACAGTAGTTGTAGATTTCTTTGTGTTGCATAGACGCATGGATAGATCATGGAACATAATCATCTGCCCTCTCAGGTGCGTGTGCGTGCACACACACACACACATACACGCACACACTCCCTAATCCCTTTCCTGCTGGTATGTCAGAGAAAGCTATTTCTGGAACCTGAAATCTAGGTCAAAAAGAAGGAGAAAATCTGAAGGGAACGATAACGGTCTCTCCCTTCAAAGGCCATACAGGGTCAGGTCGGGTTGATACAATTAGCAAGGGGGCCTCTGTAGTACTTTACTCCTCAGCCACAGCCTGTCACATACTGGCTGAACAATGTGTCCTGGCCTGTTTTGTTTTTTTCCTTAGCGTTCACACTAGTTTTTCCCCACAAAGTAGAGAATACCATGATCCAGACCCAGGCAGGCCTGAGGCTGCCCCAGCTGGCCAGCTGAGAGAGGAAAGGAGCAGACTTTGCCTTTATGCACAGAGACCAGGTAATCACAGTCCACACAGGAGGAGGAAGGATGTATGTGTCCTTCCCTCACAAGCCATAGCTAAGTAACTTTTTCAGAAGCCATGGAAAGTCCTTCAACAGGTGAGCCAGCCTTTGGGAATTTGGTCAGCTGAACCCACTTTCTGCACAGTGCTGCTTTGTGTTGTAACGCTGCACGGATTTTTTCCCCCATTAAGCCCTCCGGCGTCCCTCTCTGGAGGACACTACATGGGGCCATCAGTGCCAGGAAACCAGACTGGGATCTGCCTTCTCCCATGCCAGGGCAGGGTTACCACCACAGCAGTGGTGGTCCTGGGAACCATCCCTCTAATTCAGAGTGATGATAAAAAAAGAAGACAAAAAGCGGGCTGAAGGCGTAAGAGCAAGCTGTTTTCTGATGACTTTGGGGAGCATGTATCCTGTGTGGTGCTCTTGTACCCAGTTTGGGCTCTGGCAAACATATGGGCACAAGGTATGTACAGCCCTGGAAGCTGCTTATGGGAATGTGGGTGGCTACATGAGCCTCTTGCCTGGCTCTGGTTGGGGTCAAGGTTGGGCTTGCCTGAAGGACTGGTCTTTCTTGAGCTGCTTCTGCTCCGGGTGCTGCAATTCCCTTGCCAGGAAGGGAATTCAGGAAGGTTAGGTTCAGGGCCTGCAGCTACTTCTCTGCCAGAGCTGCCATCAGTAGGATCAACAACAAGGGAGAACTGGAAGGTCACTGTCCTCCAGAGCTCGCTCGCTCGCTCAGCAGCATCCTTTGGCCAGAGCAGCCCATTTGAAACACAGGTCAGCAGAGACAGAGCCCAGTCCTGGAGGAGGAACTAGAGCTGGATTCCCTGGCCTCTTGGAAAGAGATTTGGACATAGGATCCTTATCCCGTAGGCACTTGGGCTTTCTGGGAACAGAGTGCTGAATCAAGCTGCTCCCATCTGAGTAAGCGCGATGTTGCCAGAAGGCATCTGGAGGACTGGGAAGAGCTTGCTAAGGAACTGGCTTCATATGAGTTTTTCCTGCTGTCACTGGAGTGTTGGTCAGAGGCTGGGCTGGGATCTCCCCGCTGGGAACTATCATCTTATTTTACTGTGCTTTGCTCACCTCTCTGCTTTCCTTTTTTTCCCCTGGACATAAAGTATTCAGGGCTCTTTGAGCATGGCTCTGTGTCTTTCAGCAGACTATTAAGCAAGCAATTCCCAGTGATGCTTCTAATAATAAGGAACTGGGGCTGGGAAGCCCTTTGTTAATGCAAAGGATTCAGATTGGCTGTCAGCAGAACGCCTGGCAATTAGATGAATAGGTTTCACTGGGACTTTTCTATCTCCTGCTTTGCAAGGCACAAAGCTTTGTTTAAGGCTGATCAAGGGCAGCTCATCATCTGTCTTGCTGGCTGTCAAATGGGAGCTAATTGCCTTATAATGTGCAAGTGACACACAAATTTTGTGGGAAGATCTGGAACCATGCAGCTGATCAGAGGTGTGATGGCTGTCAAGCCTCTCCCACCCTGCCATGCATGGACCCCAAAACTCATAGCGCTCCATGAGATAGGGCTTGCTATGCGTCCTCAGCTGATGGCTGAATCCCCATGACACTGCTTAGCTTTATGATTCGAATCCCCTTATCGTCCTCCTCAAAAATGAGAAATCTTCTGTGAGACACATCATTATTACTGCTGACACCTCTTCAGGATACATCCATACAGACAAGAAACCCATTCCTTCTCTCAGTGACCAGGCACATGATGTGAATGGTTTCCCCAGCCTGGTGCATGGGTGCAGGTGCAGAAAGGTGTCTGTGAGAAGGGAGTGGGGTGAGGATCCTTGGTCATCTGTCCCCATAGAGTAGCATGGAGCAGGAATGACAATTAGGCCTGCCGACAGTGCCCACCTGGTCTGGTACACCCAGTTCTCTTTTTGTCTACACTGATACAGCTGAGCTGAGAAGTATCAATCTGAGGCTTGGGAGGCTCCTGCTGTACATTACAAAACCAACTAATTAAAGCCTCAGCAATGCATGCATGCATTTGCAGGAGGAACTGAGACCAGGTGGCTGATTAAAGGTGTGACTGCTGTCCAGATATGCCTCCTGCCTTCCCCATCAGGCACACACAAACACAGATGCTCCTCTCCACTCCCCCTTCCCCCACCATCAAATCTGTTCCCTACCAAAGCCCCAGCAGCCAATGCAAAGGGATAGAGGATGCTTGAGATCAGCAAGTCTGTACTGGGTCACATTGAAGAGAGGTGCACTTCCAGGGTGGCAACCAGTGATTTTGAATGCCTGGTGCTGTGCTATGCCTTTTGTTGTTTCCTGGTGTTAGCCTGGCTATGCAGCAGTGCTGAGCTCAGCATTGGCTGCCCTGTCAGTGAGGAACTCCGCTTGCAGGGGTGGGAGCAAGTTGGTTTTGTGGGGAGAGAGACGAATTGGGAGGGAAGAGCATGGGATAGAAGGAGGGCAGAGAGGCTGGTATGAATGAGGGACCTGGACTGGGCAAGCAGCCCTTGCCTCCCATGGGGTCTCTTCCAGGGTCCTGCCTCATCCTGTGGTCTTCCATAGCAATGATTCTGGAGCACAGACCATTAACACTTGCTCCATGAGCAGTGTGCTGGCCTGCAGAGTAAGGGCAGGGGTGTAGGTGCGGGGCATGGGCATGTCTCTGTGGGCAGGAAGATCTGGAACAGGGCAGCTCATAAAAGGCGTTATGGTTGCCAGCGCTCCCCCTTTTCGTTCCTGCTCTCTGTGTGCTGCTGAGACAGTGCTCCAACCTGGCTCCCACCAAAAGCGCACTCCAGAGCTGGGGAGTGCACATACCAGGAGCTTCACCCAGCACGGCTACAATGAGACTACTCTGGAATTCCCTCATAGCTCTGCAGATTGGTGCTAGTGTCTTGATTGTGCCAAGAGCAAGCTGTCCCAGTGTCACTGGGGGTGACAGGACTTGCTGTTTGCCCCTGGTTCACCAGCAGTACCATACAAGACCCCAGACTCCTGTTCCTCCTGCCTGCTCTGGTATCTGCCAGGCACAATCATGTCTGTGAGCATCAGAGAATCACCTTTTCCAAGCTGTGTTCCCAACCTGTCCTGGGATTTACACAGCCTCCTTTTCACACACCATCCTCCACCCTGCCACAGACAGGGCTACTTTCTGCGACCAAAACAATAAGCTGAATTTATACACTGAGAAGCCATAAGCTCTGTGCAGCCTGACTGGGGATGAAGGTGCTGCTGTTGCCATCCCAGATACTCTGTGATACAACAGATAAGGACAGCGTGAGTGTACTGGGCAGGTGGAATAGAATCCCTTAGCTCCTCACACCCTGCCTCAGCATAACAACCGAGCCTCTCCCCTGGGACGCTGTGGCCTGGCAGAGGAGCTGAAAAGGACTCAGGATGCTTTGAAGAAAGCGATGCAAAAATGATGCAAATCTAGTGACTTGAAGCAAATGATCCTCTTCCAGCATCATGTGGAAAGGTGAAGGGTTTCTCTTCTGGGGAGAGTGCTGTTGGCACAGCCATCTCCCTGCAAACCTCCATGGAGAGCTCCTCTCCAGAGCCTGCTCCCAGCTCCCTATATGCTCTGTGAGGGCCTTGCATGCCAGCTGAAAGGCTGTGGTGAGAGCAGAGCCACTCCTGACACTGGAGTTTCGCACAGCAGAACCTGTCATCTCTGCTCAGGACTTCAGGACCCATTACCAGAGGAAACATTTCCAGAGTAATGGTCCTGCTGTCTGCAGCCCTCACAAGTATTTTCCAAGAGAGGCACAGACCACTGGAGAGTGTTTAAGCCACTGCTGTAGATTGCTTTTCTTATTCACCTCCTCTGAGGAATCCTCAATGGACTCCAGGCTTACTTGCTGGCTAATGAACTGCAACACTTCAATAAGCACAGGTGGAGCCTGGCTGCACCAAACACGGCCCTCAGGCCAGGGCTGTGCCGGCCTCCAGGGCTGGGGAGCCAGCACTAGCTGGTTTTTGGATGAGATAGAAAAGCAGTGCTTTCATCTCTTCCCTCCCAGGCTTTCCTGATGCCCAGTGCAAGATCTAAGCAGCCCTTGTCATTGCTAACTGTCTCAGGCTACTAATCCTAGTGTCCTGGCAAAATTGCAGTTGGAGACAGAGCACTCACTTTCCTTGCTTCCCACCAAGGCGTTGAGTACATCCAGTGTCCTGGGAGCCTCCTTGGGGAATGTTGCTGATGGGTACAGCAGTTCTGCTGCAGAGCGTTAAGAGCCCTGGCTCATCCCAGAGGTGGCAGAGAAAGCAGGCCTTTGGAGAAGAAAGGGCTCGGTAAGCAGGAGCTCCAGCTCCTGTGAATTGTTTGGTAAAGAGACTGTTCTCCTGCAGGGCTGGGAACTGCCTCCTAGTAGTGATGGCCCAGCTGATTAGAAACATCAGCAGGATGAGGCTGCCTTCAGCCTCTCCCGTTCTCCAGGGGATGGAGTCACTCCTGACTCATATCTGAGGGAGAGGCCAGGCTTTTGTCCAGTACAGTAATTACTAATCAAAAGAGAAAGGCCTGTCTGGAACGAATAATGCCCACATCCAGTGTCAGCAGAGGCAGATAGGGCATCTGGAGCTGAGTATAACATTGTTAATTGCTCGGGGATAACAGAGCACCGAAGCTGCAGGGTGCTGGGCTCTGAGGCTCAGAAAGGCTCACTAGTGCCTTGAAATTTAGAGCAGGACTTGTTTTTGCCCTGTATCAGAGATGTTTGGATCAGGGCCTCTAGTCTGAGTAAACCTGATGGGAGAAGAGCAAATATTATGAGATGCATTAGACATCTGGGTGGCTGCTGCATTTCAGCATGTCTCCAAGATAGAAAGGATCTGGGGCCAATCCAGCCAAAGAATAAACTCCCAGTGTCTCGTTGTCAGAAGATTTTGAAAGAAGGCTAGTCTCCAGGCAGCTGTAGTGGAGGTGGCAGCCCAAGGGCTGGGCGCAGCCAGGGTGACGCTGCTTACCTTTTCAGCCCTGGCCTCTGGGGAGGGAAGGTACTGCTGTGAGAGAACTGTAAGCACAGCACATGACACTGCACTGCCTCTGCATGGAGATGGGCTAATAACTGGGCCTGCACAGGAATCCTCTTTGTGAGCCCCACGCTTGGCACGTCACCACCTCGGCCATGCTACTCAAGTCTGTTCCCCCTCGGAGTCTTGCCTGCTCCTCTCATCCTCAGCTAGGAGGAAGCCTCACCAGACACTGCTGAGACCCCTGGCTCCAGCAGGGTCAGACCTGTCTGTGACTCTGCTGGGGGAAATTGCAAACCCTGAGAGTCTATAAGGGGCACATTCACACTATAAGCCTTTTCCCCTTATATCTGGTCCCCCCAGACCTGGTTCTGGGCATCCTGTCCTGTGGAGGAGCCGGCAAAGAAGTTCATGGTGAACCCTAACGCCTTGTCACTCCTCCCTCACTGAGGGACAGGGGCAGATGCCTTTCATCCTGCTGGATGAAGGGGCTGCAGAGATCAGGATATGCGCAGACCCTGGGGAAACAATGCAGAGTCCCTGATACACACTTTTGTTCCCAAGGATTTTGGAGAGGTCAAACCTGTCAGTTGTAGCCCAGATTGGGGGAATGACAGTTAGATGCCTGGCTGAGAGAAGGAAGAAGAGGAAGAAGGCAGCTATCAATAGCTGGCTTAGCAGCTGCTTGGCCCCTGCACCAAGGCTTGGGGAAGAAGGGCTGCTTGCCTGTGCAAGATTCCCACTGCACCCTCAGCCCCACAAGACTCCCAGCCCAGCTGGCAAAGACAGCAGTCAGTGCTCCTCATCCTCCCAGGACCCCCAACAGGGCAAGGTGGATGTCCCATGAGCTACTCCCAGCTGCAGTACTCGGATCTGGTTTTGGCTTGGCTGAGCCAAGAGACAGCTCTCCTGGACTTCTGCAGGCTGCATTAACCAGGCAGGCCAGACCCCATCTGCCATTTCAGCCCCTGCATCCAGAGACCCAGAACCATCCATCCTGTCTGCATACACTTGCTGCTGTCCTCTCTCACCAGTGCAGAACAAGCTCAGAGACACAAGATCTCCCTATACGGCCATTAAATTCCTGGATAGCTGTGGCTGGGCTAGACAACCCAGCACAGGTATCTGAGGACAGAACCTCACACACTCAACACCTTCCAGGCAATCTACCCTCCAGTAGTAGCATCCCCCATGTTCTGCCAGCCCTGTACCCCTTGGTTGCTGAGCTGCTTGCTTCCCTTCCACCTCCCCTCGCGGTCCACCGCTGGCACTCACTGCTGTTGCTGGGCAGGGTCCTGCTGCCGCTGAGGCTGCCTGCCGGTGGCGGGGAGATCGAGCGGACAGAGCCTGTGTCCTCTTCCTGGGAGCAGCCTGCCTGGATGGCACGGAGGTAGCTGTGGCTCCGGGATCGGAAGTAGCTGGGCAGTGGCAGGTCCAGCACCTCCACGGCAGCCGATTCGGCCTCACTGTAGGTAGAGTCGCAGACTGCCTTGTACTGCTCCCCCAGCTCTGGCTCTCTTGCCTGCATAGGAAAAGGGGCAGAGCCAGTCACCTGCTGCCTACAGCTAGGCCCCTTCCCCTTCTCCTTCCCCTCCCTAATTAGTCTCCCTCTTCCTGGAGGTCTCCGTCCTCCAGGGCTGCTGCGATTTGTAAGTGAGTTTCAATTATATGTAGGCAAGACTGTGAGGTGTAGTGATCAGTGCTGGCTGCAGAGCAGGACTCCTGGGTTCTCTGCCACAGGAAAGGGAGGACGAGGACCTCCTCCAAGGCAAGAGGGTCCCTGCTTGTGGAGCAGGAGAGACTTACCCCCATGGTGCCTGTGAAATTCTCCCCAGTCTTTGGTGGAAAGGTTTAGGTGAGGCTGAAATCCCTGTTCAGCCTCTGAAAGCTCTCCCAGTGCCTACTGGCATGGCCAGGGGAACCCAAAACCCAGCTGCAGGACCCTATCGAGTCAGGTGTGTTCCTCTGCTGGGGGAGATGGCACAGCCCTACAGTGGTTTGCAGTGTGGAAAGAGAAGGTAGGAAAGTGTGGGCTGGGTGGGAGGACATGCTTAGCCCAGGGCCTCCTGGACCTGTGCTGTGATGTTGCTATCAGGAATTCAACCCCAGCCCTGTCTGAGGTGAGGGACCAGGAGGTGGATGAGCACTGGGCCAAGGCGTGGTGCACCCCAAGTTGGGGCAGCTCCATTCCCTGCTTTTACTGCTACCCCAGCTTCTACCTCCCACACCATGCCCCCGCTTGCCCTGCCCTGTTCTCCATTAGCAGCAGCTGATTAAACTTTAACTCAGGAGAGGCTCGCCTAGGTAATACCACAGCCAGCCTAAATCAGTGTTTTGAAGTACAGATGATGAGAGATGTTAAGTTTGCACCTCGTCACCCACTCCCATCTCTCTTGGCCCTTTCTAGGCCTCAAGAACAGTATTTGTGCCTGGTGTTGGTGTCTGGAGCCTTTCCCCAGTTCCACAAGGTTTGGCTCAAAAAGCTCATCAGTTTCCCTCCAGAACTGATGCTTCCTAACCCCCCCCCCCCCCCGAGCCAGGGGAAACCAAGCTCTCCAGCTGTCCTAGAGTGCCTTGGGTTGGGGAGAGCTTCTTTCTCCTCTTCCCGCTGGCTCCTAGGTGAAGGCTGACCTCGCAGCCTGCCTGTGCGCCCCAGGCAGTGCTCCAGGGGTGACCCAAGAAAACTCTGTGAGGAAGGATGAGGGAAACACCAGTGGGACGGTACCTGCTCTCCATGGGTAAATATTTGAGGGATAAGTGAGGGGGGTCCAAAGATCTGGAAGAAAGAGTTGGAGAAGGTTAAAGGCCAAGAATGGGGGCGCCCCTTACACACACAGCCATTGCACAAAGACTGAAGACGACAGGAGCAGACAGCCCTTCCTCTGGGGCCACAACTGCTGACAGTTCAGTGCAAACTTTGGAACTCGTAAGACACCAAGCAAAATGCTGGTGTGACCTGGCACCACTCAGGCTCCTCAGACAGCGGCACAGACATGGCATGGCAAAGCTCCACAGGATGCCTCCAAACCAGAGAGAAGGTACAGATGCATTCAGTCTATTGTATGCACCATATATAAATATATAGGTACACGGGGCACACTTGGACCTTGACAGTGGGAACACAATGCTACGACACCCCTCGGCACATGCAGGGTGTCTGTGGCTGTGTGACAAGGGCTGGTGTGACTCCCAGTTAGCACCCCAGCTAAGCTCCCAATACTGATCTGACCAGCACCTCAGCTCCCTCCCTTCAGTGCTGCAGGAGTTCAGCTGCATGCCCAAGAGAAGTGATAGGCCCCCACAGCCTGCATCTAGTACCTGAAGAGCCTGGGTGGATGGGCAGCTGGAGTACTCCACAGCAGGGGAACTATCCTTTGCCTTCATCTAGCCCTTCTTGGTGTTGGGCTGGCCAGCTTGCTGCTATCTCCCCTCTCACCAGTCCAAGAAGAAGCCACTTGGAAGTGATGCTCCCTTTTTTCCATAGCAAAACCACAGCACACACTTGGCAGAACAGATGCCTGACAGACACTGTGCTGCCTGTGGGGAGAAATCCCTTTTCTTCCTCTCCAGGCAGTTCCCTCCATCCAAGGTCTGCAGAGCACATCCATCCTATGAGGTCTTCACTACATGAGCTGCCCAAGATAACCCATCTTGGGAAGAATCCAAGTTCCAAATGTACCCAAGGGGAAGCAGCTTGGGAGCCTGGGTCGTGCCCCTCCACAGAGAGGGGCAGCTCAAAGTGTGGATGTACAATGTTGGGGGTCAGCAGTTGGCTCTGTCACACCACTGGTCCCCTTGCTTTGAAAGGTGTATGCTGACATGCACATCAGAAGGACTCCAGATTTCCAGAGATTTGCAAGGTGGAGCTCAGCTGGCATAAAACCAAGTGGAGTGGACTTGTCTTGCAGAGCTGGATATGCTTCTGTTTGGGAGGACTCTAGAGTCTGCCTTGCTGGACAAACAAAGGTGTTGGAGGTCACACAAAAGTGAGAGTGGGGAGGAACTGCCTCTGGCACTCAGAATATGAAAGGACAGGTTAGAGCTTCCAAAAGATCAGACCAGGACAAGCACACAAGGTAGCTGCACTGGGTCCATCCTGAATCAACAGATGTGCAGTTTCCGGGGGTGGGGGGAGGGGAGGCCTCTAAATCCCAGTCCAGCTGCAACTGGACTCTGATCTGGAGGAAGGCAGGCAAAGTGCAAATGATGACACCAGCCCACTGATCCTAGTGCTGTGGGCAGTCAGGATACCACCTGCATCACAGGGCTGACACTCCATGTCTGGAAAGGGGTGTTTGTCTGTGCAGCTCCTAGCATATCACAGGCAGCTCAGATCCTTCATCTCCAATATCCTCCTGGTGCTTTTGTGGGTGTACTGGACTCAGCTGCTAGACGGTAACTGTGGGCTGGGGGAGAGCACAAATTCAGTGGGCCTGTTCTTTCACCCTTCCTTGCAGAGGCCTGGCTTCAGACACAGATTTACATGCAAAGCACAAGAGTACGATGGGCTGACCTCTTTCTCTGTGCAATGAAACACTCAGCACATTGTTGCTGATGTACAAAGAACGAGACTCACCACAAGGAACAAGTACACCCCGTGAGCAATGCTCTGTGCCCTTCCCCAAACCTCTCCACAAGTGGCTCCAACCACACTACTGGGACTAACAGCAGGAGAAACCAACCTGTGGAGCTGGAGAGATGAGATGTGGACTCAGAGCCCCATGCATCTGTATGGAGGTGCCAGGGCACAAATCTCACACCTCCTCCGTGCTCTGGTTCCTGATGTCCAGCCCACTTCTTTAACAATTGGGTTGTGCTGCCTTCCTTGATCATTGAACACTAGCAGCGTGTGGGCATGTCAGACTCTGGAGCAGCTCAGAGTGGGGCATATGTGTGCACACATTGCCACGTATACACACGTGAACATGACATGACAGAGGCCCAGGATGACAGTGAAACAGCTGTGCAAGGTACAGCTGTGCAGCCACTGCTGCCCCAGGACACTTCCAGCTGTGTACAAAAAAGAAGGGTCCCTGTCCCAGGGCTGAGATTAAGTATATGGGACCTATGCAAAGGCCACATCCTGGAACAGGTTATTTCTAAGGCTGGGAAGCAGCTGGCTTATAGTGACCCATCCCTTAACCACTACAATTTAGCGCCAAGGGGAGGCTTAGTGTGGGACAGGGAGTTAAATCCTGTTTGAACTGACTGCCGCCCAGATGCCAGGGCCAGGGCACAGGAACCCACACTGTGGCGAGGGGTTTGCCATCCACCAACAGTGCCTCCACTAGGATCCTTGGCTTTGCCTAGAGACCATCTGTGTTAAGTGTTTTACCCTCACTGATGCATGGGGAATGAAAATATTCAAAGGTGACATTCCAATTACCTGGCAGGACAGTCTCCTGGATTACAGGCACCTTGTTCCTAGGCCTAATCAACTTCACAAGGGAAAAGGCTTTCAGAGTAAAGCAATGGTAGGATTACTTTCCCTAGTTACCCTCTGTAGAGCCCCTGGCAGCTGGCCCCAGGCTGCACACTGCCTTTTGGATGAGTGAAGTCAGCAGGGCAGGTTCCCGCTTTGTGCCCACCTAGCATGTGCAAGGAGCTTGAAGTGGGAGGAAGCTGCCTTGCAGGTAGCTCTCACTAAGGCTGTGTGCAGGCTCCTGGGTGGCTGTGCTGCACATGCTTGTGCACAGAGCAGCCCTGAGATTTACCCATCACTATGAAGGTCGGTGCATGGCTCTGGGCTGCAATACCTGTAGCCGTAACTAGTGTGACTTCAGCTGCACCAGCAGAGCTGAGAGGTGGCAAAAGCCAGGGTGTCTAGCTGCTCCACCCTGCTCCAACTTAGCCCTTTCCTCAAAGCTGCATATCCATGAACTCCAGCTGGATGCCACAGCAGGCCAGAGGTAGGAGAGGTTTCACACCCTGATGGAAACAGGCAAGAAGGGTCTAATATAAATCAGAATTATTTATATAGCCTGAGGCTTTGGCAAAGAGAGACTGCAAGAGATACTGGCTTGCCCATTACTGGAGTGCAGCCGGAGCCTTATTCTGTAGGGGGAGAGAGATGTTCTTTCCCCTTAGCCAGCCTCTCTCGTCTTTTGGGGTCGGGTATGCTGATGCAGCTGGGTCCAGCTCTCCAGCATCTCACCTGGCTGATGCAACTGGATTCGTTGACACTGTCAGAGATCTGGTTGTATTCTTCCTCCCAGGTTGAGAACTTTGGAGGTAGAAGGATCTCGACAGAGTCCAGGCGGTCCAGGCTCCTGCCAGGAGAGAGAGAAGGGTGTGAGGGAGCATCTCCACGGAGAGGGCAGTGCTGGGGTTGTGCTGGTCCTTGTACACCATGCCAGTTGAGCCAGACCACCCTGCCCCATGGCACCATCTGCCAGGCATGGGTGTGTGGGGCTGCATAAAGCCAATGCTGGGCACTGAGTCCATGGCTTGGCCCTGGAGGCAGCTCCTGGAATAAAGGGAAGCACTTTCCCACCTTGCCAGCCCCTAGTTTGAACTCTTGGGTCTGCCACATGGGTGAAGGCTTTGTGGAGTACAGATGGAGAAGAGACAGGTCCTTGGGCCCCACTGCCAGGAATGCACTGTAGGTGCCAGGTTAGTCCAGTCTAATCCCAGGGAACGCACAAGATCTGTGCCAACCCTTGTGGTCATGCCCTGGTTGCAGAGTAACTGCAGCACAGGCTGACGTTGGGTGCTGAAGTCAAGGAAACTAGCTCTTCCTCACTCAAACTGGCTGGAAGGGGGTGGAATATGAGATGAGAAAAGGCTTTTCAGTTATATTTTTGTGGACTTTGGAGCTGGAAACATCTGCAGGAATTTTTTGTATAGAAAAACCCAAAAGATTATCTGGAAGACGGTCATAGCAAACCAAGCCTGAGTAACAGCATCGCAGGAGCGGAGGGGTTCAGTATATTCTGAATAGCTTTCTCTGCAGGCTCTGGGGGAACCACTGTCCTGGGGTTCAGAGAGAGCCTCTACAGCAGGTGGAGAATAGCAAGGCCTTGCACCCAGCCTAACCCAGCCAGCCTCTGCTGAGATCCAGGCACGCAGGGGCTGGGCGGGATGCAGGAAGGATGGGAGTAATGTGGGAAGGATGGGAGTGATGTGGGATGGACAGGGCTCTCCCATTCTTCTATACCACCATGATAACCTGTGTGTGGCTGAGGGAGCCCTTGTCACAGATCAGGTGGGTGTGTGACAACCCACCACCTTGAGCATATACCCTGCACTTTAGCCCTGTGCTGTCCTTTATGGACATGCTAAAAGGTGTAGTCTCTGCAGGCACAGCCTGTGTTCCTGGGCACATGGCAAGGCATGCTGCATGCATGGCAGATGACATGTTTAGCCATGCCAGCCTAGGTTAGCTGCTGGAGGAGCTCCCTTTTGAATCACTTATGGTCCTAACAGAGCATCGTTGGGGTGAACAGTCCTCCCTTGTCCAGAAGTGCCATGGGGTGTAGGAAGTGTGTCCTTCAGTCTGGGCTAACCTATGTGCTGGGGCACTCCCTCACCACTGCATTCACTCCCAGTTGCTACAGCCTAACTGGTCACCGGTGGTGGCAGTGCCACATAGGGTAGCATGGCAGCAATCCCCCAAGAATGGGGCTGTGGGAGCCCCCTTGGCTGCCCCCTGCACAGCCAGAGCACTGCTATATACAGTGACAACTGCAGATCTTCAGAGGGCTGGGAGCACCATGGCCTGTAGAAGAGACAGCAAGGCTGGGTCTATCAGGGCTGGCAAGCCTGGAAGGGCTAAGTCCAAGGTGTGTCCAGGGCAGAATGGAAGCCTTGTGCAGTGGGACAGATCCCGAGAAAGCCCTGTGGCACTTCCTGGGTCTCCTGGGGCATAAACAAGAGTGAGGAGCAGTCTCTTCTGTGCCTAGTGATGGAGGAGACAACTGGCCTCCAAGGGAACTGGTGCTGAACTTGGCCACCCACCAAGGGCCACTTCGTGCCCCAGGCCCTGGACTATCCTTTTAGTGTATCATTTCCTTTAGCTTGATAGGGTCTCATCTGTGAGCTTGCTGAGTGCCCATGGTGCAAGTCAGGCACACCCTGGGGCAGGCAGTGTCTTCACCCCCTGATTTAGCCTCATAGCCTGGCTATGGGGAAACTGAGTCACAAAGTAGATTACAGATTTGTTTGAAAGGGCAGAGACCCTCTCACAGGGCTAGGGCCCTGTGGTGACCTGGGAGCCTGTCTCACTCCGCTATGCCTCAATCCTGACCAAGACTGCAGTTCTCTTTCTCTTTGAAGTCCCTCCTATCTTGAACTGCAGATCTGGTGATTCTTGGCTGGCGGAGATTGGAGATGGGGCTAGCAGCTCTTGCTGAGGAGAATCAGTTTCATGTGCTAGGCCTTGTGGAGAGCTCTGAGGAGCACTGGCACAGGAGTCATGCTGGGGCAAGGGCTGTAGATGGTGCTGCTGATGCTTCCTGGCCAGCCTGTCCCCAGCTGCCTGTCCCACCAGTGTGAGAACCTGATAGGGGACCCCAGTCAGGCCTCACAGCAACCAAACCAGCCACAGCATCCAAAGAGGGATGTGAGGGAGTGAGAAAGCTTAGGGACTGATCGGCAGATGGCAGCCATGCTCACACTCCAGCACCAGACTGACTGGGATCAGTCCTGTGCCAGGCACAACACTCAAAACACTCAGCACATACCCAGTGCAAGACCTCGCCAGTCTAGGGCTGAGGCTCAGGGGACAAGCAGGCTGGGACATTTGGCTTCACTCACTGAATTACGGTACCAGGAGCTGGCAGAGCAATCTCTTTCCCGGGACAAGACCATTCCTTCCAGCAAATCTTCTCTTGCTAACATCCACAGACTCTCAAAGATGGGCGTTGCCAGCCCTCAGCGTTTCCCTGACTCATTGCTCTCCCCGCATAACTGCATCCATGAGCTTGCCTGGCTCTGCCCTCCCTGCTCAACCATCCTGCTCCAACTTAGCCCTTTCCTCAAAGCTGCATATCCATGAACTCCAGCTGGATGCCACAGCAGGCCAGAGGTAGGAGAGGTTTCACACCCTGATGGAAAAGACCTGAATAGACAACTATCCCAGGACAGGAACAGTCTGACTCTCCCAACCTAGGCATCTCTAAGCCCTCAGTATTTTACATCAGGGACTCCTGGACCCAAGTCTTCTCCTCATGAAGTGTATGTGAAGGCAAGAAACAGGCACGAACTCAGAGCAGGCATTTCCAGGGCTCCCTGCAGTTAATTTTGCCTCTAACAGAAAGAGGCATCTCTGCAGTTTGATGCTGCCATGAGGGGTCTCCATGCTGCCTGCTGTTCCCTCACTTCTTTCAGGATATATTTGCTGAACTGTGAACTACAGTTCACTTCCTGTAGCTGTTCCTGCTTCCTGCTGTCCTTCACCCTCTCGCCTGAGCCACAGCAATTCACATTTCAGTCACAGCCTATTAAAGTCTCTCACTACCTTCTCCTAGGAGCAGGGCAGCTGGGAGGCAGCAAGATGAGGTGGCTCCATTGTGTGTTCACCTACTATATATATTGCATAGCATCACCTCCATTCATGTGGTTCATATGGACCTTCATATGGGACCCAGCCCCTTGCCCAGCACACACATTTGTTGTATACCCTTTACTATTTACATCAAGACAACTTGAGTCTTCCTCCCTGAACATCTGGTCCTGGGCCTTTCAGCTTGTCTCTCCTGGCTGCAGGGTACTATTCAACCTAATCTCCCCATCAGGCCATTACTGGCTGATCCCAGATTCCTTGGGGCACCGACAGAGCAAAGTGTACCACAAAGTCCTGGCTGCTTGTGGCCTGCGCAAGTGCATTCAGCCATGCTGGCTGACCATCTTCCACATCTAAATAGCATCACTGAGCTGGGATCTCTGTTCCCTAGTAGGAGTAGATCTTTAGCTAGAGAAAATCTACACAGTTTCACCAAAGGAGTACCCTATGGCTTTACTACCCATTGCAAGGGGACAGGAACCAGGCTCTTTAACACCAGGGCTGTTTTGGAGTCACCAGAGTCAGAGTGCTCTCTCCATTCCTCCACCACATCATCTTCTATTCTGCCCTGCAGCCTGTCTGAGCTGGCGTGCAGGAGCTCTGCTGGGTTCCGATCCCCATTTTAGGTCCTCATGTAGGTGCTGCTGGCCAAACCCCACGGACTGTTTCTGGGGTTGCCCCTGGGGAGCCTGTGCAGAGCTCCCGGAGGAGCTTCAGCGTTACCTTTGGGTGGTGCTCTGCTCACTCAGGGACTGTTGGGTGGCCTTGAGGTAACTCTGCCTCCGAGCTGCAGTTTTCGGGGATGGTTTGGGGCTGGTTTCTGAGTCTTCACTATCGTCATCCCCCATGGCTTTGATGTAACTCCCGCTCCGCATGCGCCGGCATGGGATCTCGCTGTCTTTGTCCCGAGACAGCGTGTTGTTCCACTCCCCCTGAGGCACCTGCAAGAGCAAGGGGAGCATGAGCAGGCATGATGGATGGCGCCTCTGAAAGCAAGGGGACCATGGGGGCTTAGTGGCAAGGCTGACCCTCAGCTGGAGTGTAGTGGGAATGGGCAAAGCAATTCCTTTCTGAACCTCTCTTGCCAGCTCATGCCAGGAAGCCTTATGTTTGATTGCCTCAATTTTAGCACATCTACCCACAAACATTAACCCAACCACAACTGCAGACCAGCTTTAAAATAGACCATGCTTATACAATTGATTTAAGATGAACAATGCTAGACATAGTGAGAAGGGAAGAGCCTCACCAGTTTTGTGCTGGGCATTTGGACAGGAGTGGCACACTCTTGCTTAAGGAAAAGCCTATACTCATGTAATGTAAAGTGCACATGTCGTTCAGGCCAAGGCTAACAAGAGCTGTCATAGACTAGGACCTTTGGATGGCTTGCCAGAACCCAGCCCTCCACAAGGTCCATCTCCTTGTAAGGTATCTGAGTTGAAGGTTACTCTTGGCAGCTCTAAGTCATTTCTGAAGCTAGTCCTTACAAGTCCCTCTGGAGCAGCTGGGGTACACAGACCTTGCACTGGTCTCTCTATACAGAGTTGAATAGTACCTTGCACAAGAAAAATTTCTAATTTCACTTATATGACTATTCTGCCATTTATTTAAGACCGAAACAGTCTCTGTTCCCTTACTAGAGATGGGCAAGCTGATGTTTTCCACTAGAGATGTGAAGCACAGAGCAATTCAGGTGATTAACATCATTCCACAGTCTGCCCCTACCTGTGAAGGGTTTGTATAGCTGATGGAAGAGCATAGCCAAGGCGGTCGGCCAGCAGCAGAACCAGACATCAGAAGTCCTGGTCTTCTGGCTAACTTGGTTTGTGGCTGGCATTTAACCAACCCTTGAGATGATGAAATGTGGACAAGGAGAAGTAAGGGATATTTGTCAGGATGAGAGCAATCTCTTTTAATGTTTCCTAAGAGGTTCCCTGCTCAAAGGTCTGTCCTGCTGCTTTTGACATCCAAGGTGTGCAACAGAGCAGTCTGGCTTTGTGAGAGAAGGGCAAGCAAACTGGTCACTAGCTGCTGCACAGCCCTGGCAAAGCCACTTTATGCTTCTGGGCCTGCATTCCCAGCCTGGACACTGCTGTCCTCTGTCCTTGTCTTTGCCTTGGAAGGCAAAGAGCCATGTTGTAGCTAACTCTTATTAGCCAGAGCAGTTAAGCAGAGCTTGCTTCCTGCTCACCTCTTTGTCTGCAGCAGGCCTGTTTTGTGGGAGATTGAGCCAGGTTGAGGGCCCAGTGTGCTGCTGCTGCTGTTGAGGTGCAGGATCTTCCTGGACCTGCGGCTTTGCAGGTAGCGGCTTCCCGTTGCCCTGAGGAGGGAGGGCCATGGGGAGTGCCAGAAGCAGGCTCAATCCATGCACCACAGTTTAGCTCTCTATGAGGTCTTTCTGTTGCCCAGGGGAGCCGGAGGTTTTGCTCATGCTCCCCCAGCCTGCTGCTTGCTGTGTCTGTTCAGGGGAAGGCAAGGAGTGACCCCACTGCTATGCTTAGCAGAACCACATAGCCTGGTCGGATCGCTTTGGTGATAGGGCTCCCAGCATGACATGCAACTTTCAGCCAAGAGCAGTAGGGCACAGAGCAGAGAGCCAGGGACATCATGTTGCTGGTGTGGAGTGAGTCCTGCATGTGAGATATGAACCTTGCCAGGCCTCCTTTGCCCTGCTGCTGCAAGTTTTCCCAACTCTTTCCTATTCTGCCTCCTGCAACTTCATGCTTGGCAATGGCCTCTGGGACGGCTGCTTACAAGGCAGCAAGGCTGCCCAGCTCAGGATCTGCTGCGTATAATCTTGCAGGCTCCTGCAAAGCAAAAGCGGAGTGCCCTTTCTCTTGCTAGTGTGAGCCCTCTCTGTGCCCCAGCCCAGCTACCCACACTGGGGGTTCCCATGGGCCAGTCAGAAGGGACTGCACTAGCTCCAGCTGAGCGCACTCTCTGGTGCTGTCCTTGCCACAGGAGAGCGCTCTCCATCACCCATGGGTTCTTTGGGTGGCTGGTTCTGACCTTTCCTAAAGAAGGAGACAGAAGCCTTTGGAAGCACTTTTATACTGGCCACCTTAGAGTCAGGTCTGACTTGAGATTGGATTTTGCTGCCTGCCTTCTTCTCGGAATGAGTACCATCCTCCCACCAGCAAGGCTCCTCCTGGGCCAGCAAAGGGTTGGGGTGAGGGAGCAACAGGGTTGGAGTCCACAGCCCCTGGCTGAGGAGGTGAGAATGACATTTCATCAGCTTTCCAGCAGCCAGGTGTGCCAAACAAAGGTGAGGGGAACACAGCCATCTGCTCTGTAGAGGCAGATATTGTATTTCATGGGGCAGTGGGGTGCTGAGACCACCTCTCCCAGCATCTCCCATTCCTCTAGAGAGCCTGAAGACAGAGGTGGCATTAAAATCTTGGGCTTTTGTGGCTGCTCTAATTCTGCTGCTTTAGGGCATGGTCTGTGGCTAGATTAGCTCAGCAAAAACTAGGCTTGTGCATCTACCTCCTGGCCTTGGGCACTCTCAACTCTGGGCAAAGCATCACCAAAGTGGGTGGTTTCATTACATCTCTGCTAGTGCAGCTTGTTTACAACAGTGTGAACCAAGCATCCCACAGCATTGCTTGCCCCATACAGACTCAATGCAAAGCCTAGGTACAGCCTCTGCCAGTTTTTCTGCCGCACTGCGACAGCCCTCTGGTCCTAACTGAGCTGCCTTGCTTCCCCTTTCTCTCACCTCTCCTCCACTTTGCACCTTGGAAAGGCAGCGATGGCTGGTGTCAGAATCAAAGCTGCCCTCAAGGTGTTCCACATTCCAGTTTAGCAGCATCAAGGGCAAAAAAGATTCTTGGCAGGAAACCTGTTAAATCTGGTGCCCCAGTTTGGAGCAGCATCCTGGGTAGAGCTGTCAGTTGGCAGGCAGAGCCCACAGAGACTCCCAAAGCTCTTGTTCCCCATGGTCCAGAGCACAGGACCAGCATTTCAAAGGTGCTGCACCTGAACAGACAAGCACTTCTAAAGCAGTGTGGGTTCCTGAGGTGCTCTTCAGGATCCTGCTTGGTACTTCTTTGCATCTTCAGGTACCTGAGGACCTGAGAAACGTATCGCACAGTCTCTAAAGCTCTGCCATGCAAGTGAAGAGCCCAGAGCACTCCCTGCTATCAAGGGACAGACCTCAGCAGCGACCAAGGTGTGAGGTGCTCCTCAATGGCAGTACCTTTCATGGCGGCTGAGACTCTGGGCACTGAACCCAGCCAATGTATTAAAGAAAGGATAAAATGGAGATGACAGCTGCCATGTGTTGCATGTAGACCTTGCACAGAGAAGCTCAGGAGGTTTCTCATGGGCCATGGAATCCTTGCTGCACTTCCTGCTGCTTTCCCAAATGTAGGCTTGAATCTGCCCATGGTGATTTTGTTGGTATAAAGGGGTGCGAACAAGAGGAATGCCAGAAACAGAGCTTTCATGAAGGGTGTGAGCAGATCTTGAGTTCATCTGCAAAGGTCTTGCAGGGGGCTGCTGGTGCAGAAGGCTGGCAAGAGACCACCTTGCCCAGGTAGCCACACAATAAAGGATGAATGGACAGTAGAGGCATGCTGCCAGGCTTCAGAATGCAGACACCCCCCCCAACCCTCTGACCCTGCTTCCTGCCTAGTCTTGGTCCGCATGGTGCCTCCTAGTGCAGGTGTGTGGGATCCAAGCACGTATCCATCCCTGGAAACTGGGCTCCACTGGCACCATCCTGCCATAAAACTGTGCTTCCCAGGGAAGCAATGCTTTCTGGCTCTTTTGCCCTCAGTATCGTGAGCTAAGCGTGGAGAAAAGAAATAAGTGGCTGCAGAGGGTCCCCCCTACCATAAGGTTGCCTAGGGCATTCCCTAATCACCTGGACAAATAGATTCTTAACAGAGGGGAGAGAGCAGTGAAGGGGAAAAATCCACCTCCTGGACTTTGGGCCAGGATGGAAGAGCTACACTGTTGCCATGGTTTAGGGAAGTCTGGGGAGAAGAGAGACTTTCAGAACAAACGGTTTCCATTTGCAAGTGTGCTGGCTCCAACATGCAGTCCAGCCCCCAGCACACACAGAGCCGGACACAGCACACAGGTGTGTATGGGCCAAACATGAATGCACCCACCAAGGCACACACAGAGCCGGACACAGCACACAGGTGTGTATGGGCCAGGCAGCCAGCTTTCAATGCACAGAGAATGAGCTTAATTAGGGTACCCTGCCACTCTCTTCGGGGCTGGATCCTTTATGGTGCCTGTATACAGCTATATGTGGCCTCAGCCATGTCCCCAAGGAAGAAAGTGAGACCCCAGAGTCCCTATTGGCCCCATCCATCCTTTTAGCAGGGGACCCTCTGGGAAGGACCTGGGCCAACTTTCCTGCCCCCTGGTATGAGGGCAGCCAGGATCTGCGGAGCACCTGGCATGGAATGGACCACTCACCTTGGCTTATGAATGTATATTAGGAGCTACTGGCAGGTTAAAGAAGCTTCAATGTCTTCTGGCTGTAAGAGGGGTCTGGAAGGCTAATCTGAGTGATGATGCAGGATAATGGTGCTTATGGTGTGACCCTGTCACCTGAGGAGTCATGGTGAAGAGAAGGGCTGTACCACTGATGGCAGGGCCCTTCATGGCCACTGGGATCCTGTCTCACTGCTTATTTTGGGAGGTGTTCAGGAAAGAGAAATAACACTGGGCATGGACAAGGCCAGACCGCTCCACAGTATCTCTTCCTGTACACTGACAGCACTGAGTGACGAAGCACTGTCTTGGTAGCATGGGGTTTTCCCTCCCTTGCCAGACAGTGTTCATAAATAAACTGGGCTGCCCAGAGCTCAAACTATTGTCCATTTCTTCAATGTTATCTCAGTGCCTATGTGATGTGGGTCTGAAGACAGTGCACGACACAGAAATGCTGCTGGGCCCTGCCAGGTCCTGTTTACCCCTGCTTGGCACTTGTCCTGCTCTGGGCATCTCTCACACCAGAGAGCTTTTTGGATATTGGGAGCCTGCCCACTCGGCCTCTTTCCTTTCATCCCCAGCCACACACAAGGATCCCCCAGAGCAGGGGAGAGGAGAAGGAAGAAGGAATAAGGCCTCCATGACTTGAGTGCTGTTCTCCAGCCCTCTTTCTAAGGACAGTGGCATAGTCTTGAGGGGTGCTCCAGAGAAACTGCACACAAAGGGGATGGAACTGTACTTGGAGCGGAGCTAGGTGACCATCCACTCTCAGCTCCAATGTTGGGGTCTGGGAATGGGCCTGGAAACATTGCAAAGTCTCCTAACAGTCCCTAATGGGCTCTAAGCCTAGCCAGAGCCTGCAAATTGAGCAGGTGAAGTGAATAGGCTTGCCCCAGCCTGGAAGCTTCGGGAACCTGTTTGTCTCCATCCCACTTCTCCTACCCACCCACTCTCAGGTCTGGTGGGCATTCCTCCATCTCTGGGCCCAGCTGGGCATTTATCCCTTGGAGCAGTCCCCAGCAGCAGCAGAGCAGAGCACCCTGCACTCCCGAGCAGCCAGCTTTTCTGCCAGGCAGAGCCGTGCAGTTCCTCATCACAGCCCACATAGGTGCTGGGAGGGGGGTCTGTCCTGCTCCAGAGAAGGACTGACAGAGGAGCAAGTGGCAAGGCACATGAGGCTTTTCCCACACTGCCCTCCAGGCTCTGTGCGTGACTTCTCCATTACTGGCTTAGGCCCTTTCCTAGGCTGAGGATGCAACTGCCCCATTCTGCCCTGAGGGTCCTGGGTGCTCCTAGCCCTGTGCCCTGTCCTCAAGGGTTCACACTAGGCATTTGGAGGCAAGGTCTGCCTGAACAGCCATGATCTATCAGCCTTTGTGGGGAGCATACATCACATCTTCTGGGCTCAGAGCCCTGGGTCTTCTCTGGCTTTGCTAGTAAGGCACTGCTGGACATGGGAGCTGGCTCAGATCCTTGAGACACCAATCATACCCTCTGGCATCCCCCAGGTTCCCCTCAAGCCATGCAGGCAGTGGGCTATGGGCTGATCCCTGCCTCGACTGTTTCTGCTCTGAGTTTCATGGCACAGGGTTGCCAATCCCACTTGATGGTCCCAGGAGGGTCAGGGAGGGAAGGTAACTGGGCAAAAGCTTCCCCTCAAAATAAGATCCCTACCTGGCCGCTGCCTGCGTCGGTTGGCCCGGGGCTGAGAGGCTGTTCCCACCTCGGCGGGAGCTCGCTCGGCTGCAGCAGGGCGGCACCCGTTTCCTCCCAGCCGAATGGTGGGGCTGCCCAGCTGCTGGCCGGGCTCACGCTACCCAGCTGTGCCCACAGCCCACGGTCAGGCTGTCAAGAAATGGAGGCTCATTACATGGGTTGGGAATAAATGAGCAGGGCAGTCTCATACCCCTGGGTCTGGTCGAATCCCAGGAGGTATGTGAGCACTGGGCAAGGGGCTGCAGGGGGTCATACTGCTCGGGGCTACCTGTGCTGGGCTGTCTGCCATCACACACAGAGTGGGAATGGTGCTGATGGAGATTTTGTCTCCACCTTTTAAATCTCCTAACTTAGCTGAAAGGAGGGCAAAGAAAAAGAAACCAGGCCAAGAACCTTTTTCTGATGACATTCCTGATGCAGTAAGTCCCTCCATAATTTGATTTGCAGAAAGGGCCAGCAAGATATTGGAAGCAGAGTATGCTTCAATAATTCATTGCTCTTTAAAGCCTCCAAGCCCTCTGACCACAGCCAGGGGAACGAGTGACATTTGCATTAACAAAAGATGCTTGAAATTTACATACATAGTCCATCTGATTATTCACTCCTCTGCCTCCCCCCATCCAGGCCTGGCTTATTTATCTTCATTCCTCTCTCTAGGGCATAACCAGGTTTATGTTCTTCAAGTGATATTTTCTGAAACCACCAGGCTCCGAAGTGACCTGGTGCTATCAGGACAGGGGATTTAAACCTGTGGCCCCAGCATTAGCCATGCAGGCCTCTGCCATGCAAGCTGGGAGGCTGATGTTGCTCTCCTCACCCCACAGCCCCTTCCCTGCATGTGGTATGAGCCAGCAAATGGAGCCATGCCCTGCTGAGCTGCTGTTCCTACCAGCACTCCTGGGAAGCTGTGCAGAGCAGGGCTTACTGGGCACGCTGACACATCCTTACGACGCATGGATATAAGGGATTAAGCATCCGTTATTATTGGTGTCCTTTGAACAACGGGATCGCTGCAGTGCCTGGCTGGAGGCCAGGGAGCCTTCCTGTTGGGGTGGGACAAGAGCCACAGCCCCTTGGTATATGTAACTGCCCAAGTGGAGCGCAGAAATGGCTATGCACAGGCAGGAGTCAGGCAGCCTAAGAGCTGGTCCTTGGTATCTGCAGGATCTGGGTGGGCAGTGAGTGTGTTCTTAGGGCATGGGACTCACCCAGTGAATGGGTGTCACAACAGAGGGTGCTGAGGCCATGGTGCCGTGGGGGATGTGGGACCCCAGTAGGTAGCCCTTGCTCTGGGAAAAGCGTCTCCTGCTCACGCTTCCATGGCCAAGCATAGAGGCTGGGAGGGGACCCTGGAGCAGTGCTGCAGCTGGGGGAGCTGGACTCTGTCAGTGCCAATGCCAGTGTCCCCACAGGAGGCATGACACTCTGTCCCTCTGCATAGCTGGGGCCTTGGCAGAATTGAACATCTCCCCATCCTCCCCAGCTCTCTCTTGGCAATGTGCCTCTGGGGGTTATGGGGCAGCTTGGGCTGTGCTGAGTGGGAACTGGGATGACTTGAGGTGACAGCTGAAACATCTGGAGCAGGTGAGCTGTTTGATAAGGCCTATCACCTGCCCGCCAGGAGGGTATCCCCCACCTCCTCCCAGGCCTACATTCTCCCTGCATGGAGAAAGCCATTAACCCCCTGCTGCACCCACCTGCAGGTAGTGGTAGGCCAAGTCTTGATGGCAGGACTTGGATTTCAGCAAGGCTTTGTCAATCGTGGCTGAGGCCTTCTGGCACATTTCCCGGGCATGGCTGAGTGTCAGTGTAGACCAGGAACCCCTCTTAATGTAGTTGGACTCATTGTTGATGGGGATATTGGTGCAAGGGGTGATCTTGAGGTCGTTATTGCTCTTGGAGGATTTCAGCATGTGCTCACTGATGGTGTTATAAGCATGCATGAAGTACTTTGGCTGGCTGTGGTCTGGCTGCCGGCCCAGTGTCATGAGGCCCATCGGGTTGCGGTAACTGCAGGTATCACTGTCTAAGTTGTCATCTGAACTCCACCAGCCTGATATGTTGGATCTTGTTCTGCGCTTGGGCTCAGAGGTCTTTGCCCGGTCTTTGCTCTTGCTCCTCCGGTTCTGCTTGGGGTCATCAGCCCCTTTTTTTCCATTCACATTGCCTTTGGTGGGGCCCTCCAGAGACTGAGATTTGGCAAATAGCTTCTGGACAGAGTGGACAAGGTGTCGAATCCGCCCTGGGCTCTCACTCCGGTGCTTTGCATCGCTCCTCTGAAACTGGAGGGTGCTGAAGCCATCTCTGTGGATGGGCAGCTGCTTCTCAAACTGGTCAAGGAGGTTTGCAGGCAGGCGGTTAATCTTAGTGGCTTGGGCATGGCTTGGAAAAGGGTTCTCATCTGGGACCTCAAAGTGAGAGTTGTAATGGATACGGGGGAAAGTGCTGCTATTGGAGATCTGGTTGTTGAGTGGAAGCAGGCAGTCGCCATGGAGGGTATTCTGGGCTGGGAACCGGGGGTCCATGGTGTAGGAGTCAGTGGGGCTGAGGAGATAAGGGTTCCTGTCCTGGGGGGCATAAAGAGAGTCCTGAGGGGAGTCCAGGTTATCGGAGAGGTGGCGGCTTCTGTTATCTCCCAAGCCCTTCATGGTCCCGGTGTTTTCTAGAGCATTGTGTGGCAGAGTCTTTGCATAAGTGCTGACCCTGCTTCCCCAGAAACTGCTCTGCACCTGGAGGAAGAGGAGAGATGCTCAGAGCATGCCAAGAAGCTGTCACTGATGCTCTCTGGGAGCCCACTCCTCATTGGGAGAGGATCCCCTGCAAGGGCTGTCCCAGCTCTAAAAGCAAATATCCTCAAGGTTAAGGGATGGGAGAGAGATCACATAGGAGGAAGGGAGAAGAAGGGGCATGAGAACCAAGCACTGGAGAACAGTGAACAGAGGATGCAGAAGGAGAGGAGATGGGGAAGGATTCATTCCTTCCAGCTCTACCACAAGCTGCTTACATAGGATGCTGCATCTATTTTTATGGGCTCTGAACATGTTTATTTAATAGAGTCCCTTCCCCAGCCAGCATAACAAGGGCTAGCAGGGGTACTGCCAGCAAATTACCACTCCTGTCCCATTTGCTCGGGGGGCTGGAGAAAAACCTGCTGTGAAACACTGCATGCAGGCCTTGCCTGAACCAAGGGAAATGAGGAGCTGGGCATCTGGTCTTGTACATTATGTTTTTTGTTTCTGTGGTTACTGGATCTCAGAAGGTGACTGGCAGCTCTGCTGTGTGTGTTGCATAGAGCTGTGTTAATGCAATATGATGGCAAATGTCTCCCCTCCAACAAGCATCTGGCTTTGTGACGTGCTTTACTCCAGAGAAAAATGTGTCAGTACCTATGATGAAAGGAAGAAGTGTTTCTGAGCACTCAGAGCCCGACCTGAGAAGCTGTTTATTTGATCTTTCCTGCCTTGCTGCATCACTTCTGAGTGGATTGTGACCCCCTCCAAGCCTGACTCGCCATTCCCTGCTATGATCCCCCTCTGCTACAGTGAGAGGCTGGTCATCAACAGTCCATTCAGTGGGTATAGGCATCCCTGTGGGACAGTGGAGGGGGACGGCCAGACACTGATGGTGGACTCTCTGTCAGTGCCAATGCCAGAGGACTCATACCTTCAAGGGAGGGGAGATCCACATTGAAGGTTTCATGGGTGCACTGACCCCATCCCACTTGGATTGGAGGGATCCTCATCTGCACTGGCTTATACAGGGAAAAAAGACAAACTTTTGGAGCTGCTTTCAAGGAAATCAATGAGCTATTGGTTGTTTTTTTCATACTTAAAACCTATTTGAAATTGTGTAGTGTATAAACTAATTCTTATTTCCTTTTACCTTTTAGTTTAGTTACATATTTTCTTTTATTTTTAGTTTAAGTGTAGCTTGAAGGCAACTAGCAAACACTGAAGCATTCTATGGGTATAAAAAAACCTGAGAACTGGGGTCCTAGGCTACTTTTGGAATATCCAGAGCCCCAAAATGTGTACATGTAGCTGAACAGTTGCTCCTTGGATAAGCTGAAGGTGCTGCTCTGGGAACTGGGAGTGCAGGGTTATGTGCAGAAAAGCCATCTTCCAGTATTAGGATAATCCGACTGGTAGACAGGACTCCTAGGTTCTTCTCTGTGTTCTGCTGCAGATTTGACTCTAATCTTCCTGAGGAACCTGTTGTCCTGCATGCAATCTGGTAAGCAAAAGCAGCTAGGACTGAGCTGACAAGGGGAGCAGAGTCAGCAAACACTGAAGGAAGATAGGAATTGACTGGCTTGTTTTCCTTGCTCAGACAGAGAAAAATGCATTCATGCTGGAAAGCAGATAGGGTTTTTAATAATTACTTGGAAATGAAAAAAAAAATTAGAAGAAGTACAATTTATCCTATAGCTTGGTGGGTTTGAAAACATGATTAAAAAGTCTCCATCTAACCCTGTCACTCCCAGCAGGCTGGCAAAGGATGGGTCTTTTTAAAGCAGAAGCTCACAGACAATAGGTGAGCCCTGCCTGGGCTTTTCTCTCTGCTCTGGTGCAGAGACTCCCACTCCCTCTTTCCAGCTAATTTGACTCTGTGGGGAGTCCTGCTCATCGCCCAAGTCACGAATTCAACTGACTGCACTTCTAGGCAATGCCAGCTGCCCCCCAGCAGCTCTGGCTAATGAGAACCTATGGCCTTGCACTGCTCTTGTCCCCAAGGGATCCCATGGCCCTATGGAAGACTGGTTTTTGCCTGTCCTACCTCCCCTGAAACTCATGTAGAGAAGCTGTATGGCCGCATGGGGTAAATCCTTCTGAACTGCTGCAGATCTGAGAGCTGCTATGGAATAGATTTTCACCCTGCACCCCTGGCCAACTGAGTGACCCTGCGGCTGGCCTGGTGGCCTTCAATCGTAGCCCTGTGCCCAGCCACCTCACCTGGGCTTTGGGTGGTGTGGGAGAGATGACTTGGCCTTCAGGTCTCTCCACCACTTGGAAGGATTTCCATGGATGGTTTCCATAAGTTTTAGCCATAACATGGCTGTTATTCCAGGCTGAGCCAGGGGAACCTTGGTACCAAAGCAGCCCTTCTTGCCAAAACACTTGAAGCATTGTCAGTCTTGGCTGGTGTCCTGCTGCTCATGGTTCCTGTGGGTGCTACCCTTTTTTCCTCCCTTTGTGCTCTTCTGCAGATAAGTGCATCAGCCTCTCTGGAGTCTCTTTTCCACAGGGGCAGCACTCACCTGGACCAGGGGAGCAGCTGTGCATGCCAGCTGGAGAAGTGCCCCCAGAATAGAGACTCACACATGTGCCAGGCAGCCCTGCTCCTGCTCTGTGCGCCCTAGCATCAATCCAGTGGCTAAAGGGCTGTGGCAAAAGGCCCCAGGTGATGTTCTCAGAGGAAACAATGTTGCTTCTGAGCAGGAAGGGATTTGATCTTTGGGCAGAAGAGGAAGATAGGGGGGTCCAAAATGAGCAATATACCTAGTCCTTTAAATTCCAGATGGCCATGAATGGACAAGCTCACTCCTGCCCGACTCAGAGGGGAAGCCCTGCAGATGGGAGAGCCCAAATCCTCCCGTGATCCTGTTAGGCCATAGTAGGCCTCCTTTTCCCTTCCTTGCCTTCTATGCCCTGGCTCTGAACTCCTGGAAAGGTCTTTCTGTTCCAGCATGGCTGTCATCAGCCATCTCAGCTCTGATGGTGACTGTGCTTCTCCCATCACATTATGCTAAGGCAGTAAGACAGTCCCTAAGGAAATGATGCAGCTGCTGATTTGATTCTAATGGGATGTCTTTGGATGTTGATAGTAAATACGTCTTTTCCTACAAAAGGCAATCAGTATTTGAGGCAGAAATCTCCCAGGCAGTTCTGAGGGAGAGAGACAGAGAGAGAGACTTCAGCCCAGTGACTACTTTGCCATAAAGCACATCGGCATCACTGCTTTCGTCATCCCTGGGCACTGGACTCTGGAATGAAGTAAAACTGCCTTAGGATTAAAAATAAATAGGGAAATGAAATGAAATGAAATGTAAATGTAAATGTAAATGAAATGTAAATGAAAAGAAATGAAATGAAAGCCTACTCAGAAGGGAAGAATGAGGCTAGGGGCTGGACTGGCTCAGGGAAGGCTCAGGAAGCAGAGAGGCAGGAGGAATGGCTGTGAGGACCAGACAGAATGAAGGAAAAGTGAATCTTGTGCCATGGGCTGGAAGGCTGGGAGCAAAAGGGATGGGGAGCTGGGGAGGCCGGGGAGCTCACTTTCTCCCAGGCTGGCATGCTCTTGCCAACAGTGGACACTCGCTTCTATGTGGCAGAGAATTTATTCCTTTCTTTTCCTCCTTCAGGCTCTTGCAAGGCTGCCAACAGGCCCCGATCCTCCTGCCTGTCCTGCTCACTGTGGGTATTCCTTCGCTTGATGACTGGCTGCACCATGGAGGGTGCTGTCGCTGGTCTTGCTGCTGGGAATGTGTGGGGTCAGGGCTTGTGAGGCAGGAGACAGGGTCCTGGGTGCTGCTGGGGCTCAGTGCAGCTCAAAGCCCCTTTGGGGATCCTCAAGCTCTCAGTTCCCCAACCCACTGAGCTTGCATCCTCTGTGAACTGGTTTCCCTTTAAGAAGGATTAAACTTCTCATTACATTGCAATTCCTTTCTGCAATCCTAGTCACTTCCTCAAGAGGTGGGGTTGGAGGGGGAGGAGGTTAAAAAAAAAACCCAAAGCCTTTTCCCCATCATTTTTTTAATTTGGAAGGATGAAAAAGCTTGAAATTAAATTTCTCAAATCCATGACCCCTATGGCTCACAAACTGAGCAAGGGCTGTCTCCCAGGATAGCCCCTGAGTGCCCCTGCTTGCTGTGTCCCCCCCACCCCAAGTCACGTCAGCACAGGGAGGAGGTGCACAACCCTACCCTCTGCCCCCGATCACTGCCTCCCACAGTGAAGGGCATCCAGAGCAGTTCAGGCAATAATAAGACCCTGCCAAACCATTAAGGAGAAGCTGCATCCCTGAGTCCAGAGGAAGGAACTGATTTTGCTGCATGGCTCCATGACCTTCCTTCTCCTCAGCCTGTGTTTTTTTCCTGAGTCTCCCTTTCTCTTCCCAGTGGCTTTGCTAATGGTCAGAGGCTACTGAGGTAAAGCAGATGACTGGCTCTGATTTCTGGCAGTTTTGTGTCTCCCAATCCATTGTGAGCCACACCTGGAATCAGCTTCTTCTCTGACAGATTAGGAAGCACTGGGCAGCTGCAGAGGTGCTGGAGCCGCCTGTTTGCAGAGTCAGACAGGCAGCACTGAACTGACTTACAGGCAGTGCATCCTGCAAAATACATCTGCAGCTCCAAGGACTGAATGGTGTATATGAAATCTCAAATAATGCAGGAGATGATAGCCCTTGCCTGAAGAAGCTTCCTGCTCAGCAGGGGATCCTCTCCTCTGGCTGAGGGCTGCCAATATCCTATAGGGTCCACAGCTACTGTACTCTTCTATAGTGAGTGGGAGATGGGACTGGTCTGGGGGCTGCTGAAGCTGGAGGGAGATGGTTCACTCCACTTCAGGAAGACTGAATCACATCTTAATTGTGAGCTGAAAAGCCTCCATTGTTGTAAGAGAGACTTCACTGAGTGCAAATATTTGCTCTGCGGTCTCTTTTTAACAGCAAAGGGATTAGGCTGGCCTGCACTCTGGACAGTGCAGGTGATAAATGAAAGGCACTGGATGGAGAAGAAAAGCCAGCTGCAATACAGTATAGATACTTGCAAGCAATATTTTCCTAGCTATCTATCCTGTCCTGGCTCTCATATCCATAATCAGCTTCTGACTGTCAATCTGAGCAGTTGCCCAGCCAGACAGCCATGCACTGTATGGTGAGTTACTGTGGCTAGGTGGATCCTTAAAATAATGGTTTGTAACTCCTGGCAGAAGGAGCGAAGGAGGACTCTACCCAGGACAGAACTCCAGTGAGCTGTCCTGAAAATATTTGTCTGTCTTTGCAGTCCTGAAAAATCTCTAGAGTTTCTGCTATCCAGCCTGGATCTCTCTGGTGGCAGTTCCAGTCTGTGATGTCCGGTGCTGTTTATCCTGCACATGGAGAACAGAAGATCTCCTTCCTCCTTTCCACTCCTGGAGACTAACTGTATGTTTTGGAGATGTCCCCACCAAGCTGTGCACTGTGTCCTCAAGAGAACAGCTGCCCAGGATATTTTGGCCACAGGTTCATCTCCATCATGCCACAATAATTCCTCTGTTGCTCTAATGTGGTGAGGACAGCAGAGGTGCTTGTCCTGCCAGAGGACCGCTGACCACAAAGGCTACTACTTGCTCATTAAGAACAGGCTCAAGCCCCAAGGAACAAAGCCAGCCTTGCCTCTCAAAGCTTCTTTCTGCTTCAGTCCATTACCAGGGTCCAATTTCACTTTGCAATTACCCAGTGCTTACTTTTAAGATGTTGGACAGGGTGATCTGGTGCTGGGGTTCACTTAGATGGGTCCAGTCCTTTTCAATCAGGCCTGGTAGGGCACCAAGAGCACAAAGCCTTTCATTCATCTGCTGCTGTGCTCCAGATGTGCATCTGAGGTTGTAAGCACTGTTGTGGGAAGGGGGTGAATGTGGGTTGAGAGGGACAGCCAGAGTCGAGAGGTGTGTAGCTGGGCTGTCAAGGCATGTACTTTGTGTATGTATATGTGTGTGTGCATGAGGAAGAGAAAATCAGAATGTGTGTTACTTGTGCTGTTTGGAGCATAAGACTATGTAAGATCTGGTTGGATGCACTGTGATAGGGAGTTATGTGCTTGTTGGGACTGTAGGATGAGACAAACATGTCTATGTGGCTGTAAGTTGTGTGTATGTGTTCGTGTGCTGTTGCTGGCAGTGTGCATGGTGGAGACGGTCTCCCAGGTGTGGGGCTCGGGCACTCTGCACTGGGGGTGCTTCAGTTCCTTTAGAAACTGATGAGCTGCAAGGAATGTTCTAGTGGCTATGTTTCAAACCAAAGGCCTTTAGCTCCTTTCTGGCAGCAATAGGTGCTGGCTCTGTGCTGGCCCAGCCAGCCTCCTTCCCTTTTATTATGTGCTTGGCACACATCTAATCCAAAAGGTCCATGCCCTCTCTTTAGACAACCTCCACTGCAAACACAGCCATGGCTGCCCTGACTGAGAGCTGACTTGATCCAGAAGCTGGCGCATGCAGAGCTTTTATTTCTCCCCAAAACCACAGCTAAAAGTATTTTTCCCCACCTCCCTTGCTTCTGTCTCTTCTCTGCCTTTCTGCCTCCCCCTCACAGCTTAGCTGTAGTTTTCCTGCTGTTCCCATTGCTCTCCCAGGTTAGTTTATAGTCATGGTGAAAAATGGCACCAGAGCTTTCTGACAGCTTCTGAGTTTACTCCCTGTGGATAGCCAAAGCTGTTCCCCATCTGGCATGCTAGCCTGGTGGGCTTAGTTCTTGTTAAATGGAAGGAGCAACCCACCACCGTGGCTCCTAGGAGAGCTTCACTCTCTCACCCTAACCTCTATCATGTCCCAGCTGAAGAACATAGTGTGCCACAAATGCACTGCCCTTGTGTAAAACACCAGGCACACAACCAGGTCTGGTCTAGCTAGCACCAGGAAGAAGCCAAAGGCTCGCTACCTCTAGCTTCTCTGCTGACATCTAGCTTTTCTGCTGACATTTATATAACTTCCAAAGCGGGGTGCACCTGTGCAGCACTGGCTGGGGGAGGGATGTTTATCACTGAGACAGGGCTGACCATGAAGGGCCAGGAAGCCATTCAGGTGTTGGTCAAGGGAAGAGGCAGGTAGAAATATCAGGAGAAGAGGCAGCCTGTAACATGGGACTACTCTGGGCACGAGTCCTCCGCAAAGAATAGCCCCCTGTCCTGACTGAGCTGCAGGCACCCTTTGGCGTCAACTAGTCTTGCCCTCTGCCGATCAGCTCTCCTAAGGATCCACATATCCTAACCTCCCACTTAACCTCAGCCCAGCCATCCAAGCTGGCTGCAAACACATGGGTGGCTTTTATATATAGAAACCAAGCAGTGTGCTAATAACTACCTAGATAAGGAATAAATGATTCGCAACCAGCACTAGAAAAATGACTCCCCAAACCCCGCCGCCAGAAGCTTAAAAAATTGTATACTGTGGTGTACGTGACGTCGGTCTGCCTACACACATGATTTCAAACGTTCCCTGAATTAGCAGGGACACTTCATATCGCATTCAGCTACGGGGGGCAGCTGGCTTCCAGGGTATTACATTAATGATGATTCAAAGAGTTCAGAATCAAGCTGCAAGGAATAAAAATAGCAGGCTGCTACTTAGAACAATTCATTACAAAACAGGTCTTCCTCCAGCCTCAGTCTGCTGCTCATTTTCTCCTTGGGAGTTTTTCCACTGCTTCTGGGAAGCTTTCTCCCAGGTACAGAGTGGGTTGTAGTTCCAAGCAGCAGGCAGTGCTGCCTGTCCTGGGATGCTGAGAAGAACTTAGGTCAACTTCTCCTGAGGGAACCCAGCTTGGGGTTAATGTCACCTAGGCTTTCCCACAAGATGTGTGACAGCATTATCAGGAGGACTAGCTGTTTCCCCCTCACTCCCCATACAGCAAGGGAGAATAGAGAGAGGACCTGCCAGTGAGTGATTTGCCCCATCTACCTGAGATACCTCCATAGGAGATGGGCAAATTGCTTTATGAAGGCCAGTCCATCTCCATTGCCTGAAGGTTGCCAAAGGGCTAGGCCGGTCTGCCTATACACCTAGCTTCCAGGCAGCTAAAGATAGATGAAACAGGTCCCAGAGCAGCTACATTGGTGTATGAGCTCAAGAAAGCACGCAGCACTGACTTCTCAAAGCTGCCAGGTCCCATGTCACTGCTGGAGGGACCTACTTACACCTCACTTAAGATGTGATTTAAGTCTTTTAAATAAGGAATCTTCATACCACTCCAATAGCCTCATGGTAGTTGGAAAGTGCCGCAGTGGCCCTGTGAGCATCAGTGCAGGCCTATGGTCATGAAGGCTCCCTGCCTGCCCTTCAGTCAAATGGACATCTCTGCTAGGACTGCCACTTGATACCGGTGGTGATGGGGAGGGATTGGGTCTGGGCTGGGATCAACCAGGAAGCACAGAATAATTTTTCTTCCTTATATGATCTAGATACTTTAGATACTTTTTTTTTTGGTATCAACGCAACCATTTTCTGTGAAAATCAGTGGCTGCAATATGACAAAGGCTTTTGACATCAGGTATTGAATAAGCTGGAGGAGCAGATGAACTCTTGAGAGAGAGAGAGAGAGAGAGAGAGAGAGAGAGAGAGAGAGAAAACTTATTTTCATGCAAGTATCCCTGTTAATATAACCAACTCCAAGGGAACAAACTCCCAGAAACTATAAAACTTATTTGATTGTCCCTAAATAGAAGTTTCATCAAAGTTCTCCAGGATCTGGAGAGATGGGTCTGCTCTGAAGAAGGAAATGCAAGAAATTAAGTAGGTCAAGAGACAAATGAAATACAAAGGAAAAGATAAGAAAGGAAGAGTTTTCAGGAAGAAAGCAGGAGGGCTGATGAGCTGGAGTGGAAGGACCAGGGAAATGAGTGAAGGTCACTGAATTTTGAAACATAGGTATAGTCTCTTCTCTCTTACAATGCATTCCAGCCACACGTTGGTGACAATATGGTGCATGTTCCAGCTTGTCTGGAAGCAACTCATGAGACTGTTTGGGAGCAAGACTGATTTCTTTTGGTTAGTGTTGTTCAAGAAGCCTTGCCGGCTGAGCATATTAGCAAAACCCTCCATGGAGCAGGCGGAAGACGAAAAGCACTTAACATGAGCCTGTCCTCTACCCTACAGAGAATACTGCAATTCTCAGGGATGGAGGTTTTCCATATGTACACTGAAAAATTTATTAACACAAAAGAACACAAGGTGCTTTATGTGGCCTCCTATACTACCACTCTACCTCCAAATGCCAGCCAGATCCTCCTTTCTCACTGCTACCAAAGTCAGAAGCAGCCCCAGGACCAGTGATCCTGGGGACTAAAGCAGATGAGAGGGAGGTGGGCATAGCTGGGAGGACAAGGACATGCTTCTTGCCCTAAATGTTTTTGACACAACAGCAACAGGATGCTCCGAATGGTGGTGGCCATTGCTGTTGAGCCACCAGATCTCTCCAGCTTTGCAAAGATGTTGCATGGTGTTAAGGCAGATGATCCTGTTGCCTGAACCTACAGCTGAAGCTAGGTGGGATCCTGCCTGTATTTGGGATGCAGGACTGAGACAGTCTTGCAGTGTATTTGCTCAGTGCCTGAGACAAAGCATCTCATGTTGCCTGAGGGTCCTGGGGCAAGTGGAAGCAGGTGGAGAAGAATCGACAGGTCCCTCCACCATTCTTCCCAGAGAAGAGAGTGAAACTCACCTGCAGCCTCCTGCATGCTCAAAGCTGCAGGAGCACTTCCTTTGTCTCAAACTAGGTCAATGTGGAGGCGTGATGTTACTATAGCAATCGATATTAGATTTCATAACTTTATTTTAGCAATGGGCGTGCTGCAGAATTCACTACTAGATGGAGGGAGGGTTGTCACTGAAATACCCTCCTCAGCTCCCATTCCCCCGGTTTCCCTCTCCTTCCCTCTCCCTCTCCCTCCCTCTCTGCCATCCCTCATACTACATGCACACAGCTGGCTCATTCCCCCCCCCCTCCCCCCGCCTTTTCCCTTTAGCTGTTTTTGAAGAGCCCCAAATTCAGCCCTGGGCCATACTGTACCTCTGACAGCTTGCTGGGTTTAGAGCTAGGCCAGATTCAGCATCCTCTGCACCTTGTGTCTCTCTGGGCTCCAGAGCTGTCCCTCATGAAGACCTGCCAGGCAAAGAGAAAGGGGAAAACATCATCAGGTCACAGACCACTGTAGCGTCTTCCTGCCAAACATCCCAGGCCAAAATTTTGATGGCATAAAGTCACTGAAGTCTGATTTACAACCAGGTTGTCTACATTAAGGTCTAGCAAATGCACAGGGGAAATGCTGGAAAGCATCCCTGGTAAGGAGGCAGAAGTGGGAAGTGGGTTCCATGTCCCTTTGTCTTGCATGTGGATTAAAAGAATGGAGTGGAAATCAGCTAGGTGAGGAGGAGAATATGCAAAATGCCAGGGCTCCCTGCTTAGGGGCACAGGGCTGGGGTGAGCCCCTTTGCAGGAAAGTGCTCTTTGGCTTTCTTTCCCTTGCTTCTGTGTCATGAAATAATCCCACAAGGAACCTCCCTTGCTGCTAGTGGTTGTATCTTTGTTTCTTATCTGTGCTAACAGTTTACTGTCCTGAGCAGAAATGATTGTGTAGCCCTCTACCTTTTCTTCTGGGTTGACCACTTCACTGTGCATCCTGGGAGAACAGAGTTTTGTAAGGCAGGAAGGACAATCTTGGGGATAAAGCACTTCTCAGGAGTGGCAGATTGACAGCCAGTTACCTTTGGTGTGTTTCAGCTATGCAGCTGGCAAAATCTGCATCTTACTTTCACCCACCAATGCTCCTTATTAAACTTTTGCTTTAATGGCCCACACTGTAAATCTCTTCTGGCTGGTTACTAGGTGCTACTGTATTGCAACAAAAATGTTGTGGTGCTTTCCTCATTGTCATTCACCATTAACTACACTGCAACCAGCTGAAAAAAACACTCCCTGTACAAAAGCAAAGTAAATAAATATGGGAAAAATACCAATCTTTCTTAATGTCCTCTAACACCTGTGCATCACAACAGAGAAAGCAGCCTAGGTTTTCTTATCAGTGAGATTAAATATTATTTGAGGTTTACGTTAATTAATTTCCAAGGTAGGCTTGTGTGTGCGTGTGTTTTCTCTTCTGTATCCAGAAGATGCAGGAGCCAGGCTGGGACAATCTGGGGCAGTCTTTCACCACTGAGAAGCAAGTAGTAACAAAATCATAGTAACATGGAGAGCTCGGCCCTTTCTGTGATGGTATTTCTCTTGCTTCCTAGCTGGATATATGACAGGCCATTTGGGTCTTAAGGAGACCTTCCCATAGCTGAAAGGGGTTTACACAGTAGTGTAGTTTACACAGTTCAAGATGCTTGGTGGAAGGATGGAACAAGGATACAAGCCTCAACAATTTTTCTAGGAAAGCTGGATCTGAGTGGTGTAGTTTGACTCCGTCTCTGATCAAGGGGAGGAAGACCAAACCAGTGCCATAGTGGCAGTAAGAAGACAGGAACTCTGTCCCCAGAAAGGAGAGCTAGGTACCTCAGCGCATGTGAGATCCTACTCTCTCACAGATGCACCTGTCACCCCCCAAGCAGGAGGTGTTTTCTCCCCAGGATAACTCATTCTTGGGGGCTTTACAGACATCCCAGGTGCAATGTGTGCTTAGGTTACCCTAGAGGGACCACATTTCCTTCCAAACATGCTCAACATTCCTCCTTACAGCCTGTACCAAGGAGGGAAAAGCTAGCTAGACAGACACAGCTCTGGGGCAGCAGCGCCATCCCCAGAGAGCTTTCATCATCATTTCAGTTGCTGTGAGTGACCAGCTGATGGGATGACCATGGTTGCAAGGTTTTACAAAAGGAGTATAAAATATCAACTCATGATTGCTGCTCCTCTGAGTCTTGCTCTGGAAGGAGACAGTGGACACAACCTGCTATTCTGTAGCCCATGTGGTTCTGATGGCCTTGAAACATAACCTGGAGAGGTCCTTCAAGAGGAACCGATATGGCCTCATGGCTGGCCTTCTTGATCCTTGGTATTTCCACTTCAGAGATGACTGCAGCTAAGTGACAGAAGGAGGCATTTCTGTTTACACAAAAGGGAGCCCATTGTCTTTTTGGATTGCTAGATGAAGTTCTGGGGATGAGTGTTTCAATCATGTTTGCAGAGTGGAAAGCACAGCCTTCTCACATAGCAGCACAATGCAAAGGGATGGATGGGCTTTCACTTCCAGGCAGCCATTCTGGGGCCACACTATTGTGGCCACAGCCTGAGCAGAGCAAGACATGGAGAGTACTCATAGTAGTTCCTGGGAAGGTGCAAAGAATGCTGGGATTTACTGAGCCAGTGAAAATACCATGAAATGTTAAAGGCTCAAAGAGCAGCTTTTCAGCCAGGGTCTGTGTGAAAAAGGGAGGTCCCTCCCTGGCTCCCTTCCCTCACCTCCTGCTGTAAGGATATTTTGCTTCTCTTCCAAACTTCAAAAGAGCCTCAGCAAACTTCCCGTCTCTGCTTCTTGTTAAACCTGAGACGAAATGAAGTCCTAGCTGTCAGAGAACTAGCAAAGTGACCTGCCTGTGCATCTGTATTCCCCAGTCAGCCCCATGCTGGATACAGTTGTACTGCAAAGAAATGAAAGGAAGCATCTGAATGAACTTATCTAGAGCCTCTGGCTTGTGAGAAAAGGCTGTGAGCCTGTGAGGGAAGGTCCTATGAGCTCAATACCATAGGAATGGAGGAGAATAGCAGCTCTAACACATATGCTGTCGGAAATGAGTGAAGATCACAGCCAAGCTTCCATTTATGGCAAAGGCTATTGGAAATGCAGTGTTCCCTTCTCCCTGCTACCATCTGTAACTCAAGTTCTCTCTAATACTTAGATTTATAGACTGTAAGTTCAGGTATAATCATTATAAACGTCTGGGCTGCTCTCCTTCATACACCAGGCCATAGCATCTCACTGTACAATTCCAGCAACAGAAATAGTGAAAATAAATATATGTGTGTTCTTGTACCTCTAATCCCATAACCATTTCTCTGGATAAAACAAATAGATTGAGCTGCTTCATGTCTCCAAGCAAGGATTAAATTTTGTATGAAGGATGCTTGGGGCCTGATTTGAGAGCTGTCACTGCCTCAGATTCAAGAAAGGAAAAAATGAGACTGTGGAGAGAATGGAGAGCACAGATGAGATACAGCTGTTCATAACAGGAGAGATTTGTAGCCAATATTAAGAAAGAAGCATGAATGGAAATGTTTGTGTGTGGAAACACCAGAGGAAACAATAGAGCAAGGGTTGAAAGAGCTGTGAATACTGTTAACCAAGGATGTGATGGGCAGCAATCAGCCTGGTATTCAGTGAGAGATGTGTTCCTTGCCCAGAAGACCTGCACTCTGCTAAGGACCCAGCACAGATAACTTTTCAGCAGAAGAACTGTAGTTGGGTCATGACTGAACAAGGAAACAAGGTTACATGGCATTGCACCTGTTATTCCTCTTCCTGCTTTCCCAACAGGAAGATACCCAGAACAAGAGCAAAAAGACAATGTGCACTAACCTTGCCTCGGACTTATGGAAGTTGAAGTAAGCAAGATATTGAGGCAAAAGGTCCTCCCACAGTAACGGCTGACTCCTAAAGGGCATAGAAAACCTATCCAAAAGCAAGTACATCATGGTCAGTCAGGAGAATCTCCAGAAACATAGAGAGCCCTCAATAGCAGTGTTTCTTTTCTTATTTTTTGCATACGACTCATCCTGGCCAGGCCACTCGGACACGTGTCTTGGAGTTTGTGATTATATGAGTGAGAAAAACCTAGGAGAGAATGTGCTTGAGTGACTGAAATCTATTTCACTTGAAAGAACATCACCCTCCCCTCTGGTGCAGCCCTTCATTTAATTTAGTTTCATTAATTTACCAATTAACCACCCAAGGCAGACAACTAGGGTCTGCTCTGCCTTACTAGGGATAAGCATGGGAAGGGCGGTAGCACCAGAGAGAAGAGGAGGCAGAAGAATGCCCTATGTATAGAAGTTACCAGGTTCTTAGTGTGGAAACAGGAGCTCTGAGGTTCCCAGTGGAGGTCTGAGAGAGAGCAGAATAGAGCACAACCGAGGAATTCTATTCAGTTCATGCCCATAATCAAGCCCACAAGGGCACCTGTCAAGGAAGAGGGATGCTTTTACTGAGGGTTTCTACTAATCAGGGAGGTGGCGTGTTCCCTCTCTGGAGCACAGACACTCTATGTGTCCGCAAGACTGGGTAACCTGCAGTTGGCAGGGAAGGATTCCCTCAGTGACTGGCACATCCACGCTAACAATGCACCTCACAGGAAACAGCTCCTGGGACACAACAGGGAATGCAAAAGGGCACTGATGGGGCAGGCCATGCTGGGGAATCTTCTTTCCTCTGCAGGAAGAAAGCTCCTGCAGTGGTGCCTGGCAGGCAGTGCGAGGGTGTGAGCTGGCAGAACCTGACAGGATGCAGCAGTCCAGAAGGAGATGCTGTTCATGGGGAAAGGCCTCCCTCTGAGGGGATGGGGAGCAAGGGGGGGGTGCAGGACAGATGCAGTACCCAAAAGGATATGAAACAATGGAAGAGAAGGGCAAGTAGGGAGAATTTAGGAGTCTTCATTTAATGTGACATCAAGATGTTGAGAATAAGATTGTTCCAAACAGCAAGGGACTTGAAGAGAAAAAAAATCTTTAATTGTCTTCACACCAGCACTAAGGAGCCTGGATAATAAACCCTGCTCACATACGGACATGAACTCGACCTAGTTGTGCTCCTAAAATCTTGCTAGGAGAGTCGCATGATCGGATTGTTAAAATCAGTAAATGTTAAAATGAACACCTTTACGGAGGAATGAGGGCACAAAAATGGACATTGAATGTCATGGCATTGGTAAAGGGCGAGGCCTGGTTTTTGAGTCACATCCACCTCTAAAGCACATGATCATAAATGCTTATAGATCTGGGTGCTAGCAGAGAAAGCATAAGACAGAGAATATAGGGGGCCTTCAGTGACCTGCCAAGCTCATCCTGGTGACCCTGCTAGCCTGCTCTGTATGCATTTTTGTGATGGGCATGAAAAAGTGCCTGCCTTATTATGAGGAACTTGACTGGAGTGATTTGCACTGAGAGCTATAGACTAGTTTATAGTTCCAAGGCCCACGATGGACTTGAGGGACATGCTGGCTAAACAGCTGGACACAGGATCTCTGTGCAAAATGATGGTCCAAATGATAACCTGCCTTGATCAGTGATGGACATCACAATAGAAGCAGAGTCTGTTTGTGGCTCTGATGGTATCTTATTGGAATAGTGGGCCCATTTCTGGCCGCTCAATATCTGGAAGGATATTGATAAACTGGAGATAGTTTAGAGAAGATCCATGAGGATGACTGAACAATGTGGCTCACTCTGAGGGACCCCAGAAACACAAGTGAATTAACTACAGACCACAAGTCCTTAAAAGGTTGACAACAGAGGGCTCTTCAGTGCTGCACCCAGAACTTCAGTGCTGCTGTCCTGCAACAGCATCTAGGGACTGGAAGCTCAAGATGGACCAGTTCAGACCCCAGGAAAACAAAGGTTTTATTTTTAACAAACAAGGAGAATCAGCCATAAAAAGGGCTTCTGCTCCACCAGGCACGGCAGCACATTCTCCATCATGGCCAAAAGCTCAAGTCACTTGGGAGGTTTTTTTCCCAAGACAGTTCAAACACAGTTATGGGACCTGAAGGATAGATTAATCCCGGGATCTCTTCCCCACTTGCTACTACATTTCCAAAAGTGGCAGTACTTGTGGTTGGGGCCACTGTGACAAATGGGACATTTATGCAAGCTTAGGGCCCCTGTTTTCATGGGTACATGAGACAGCCCAAATTTATGGCATTGTAAAAGGGTGGGGTTTTTTCTTTTCCTTGAAATAGCACTGCGAGTACCACAGATGGAGAACAGCATCAAACATCAAATGGACAAGTGTGCTGCTCAGTCCTATGGAGAGAAAAGGACAAATGCTAGACAGTCTCAGGAAAGGCAATGGGGAATGCTCTTGCTTCAGCTAGGTGTTGTGGAGGGGGTTCACATCCCCTGCCCATTGGTACTAGGTTCTTCCAGTCATTTCTGGGGTCTATGGGGGAGGTCAGCCCATCCCAGTGGTGATTTAGTCTTTGGGAATGTCCTCTCTTCCAGGTGATGCAAAAGCTGTGAATCTCTGTAACATAAGTCTACAGCTAGAGGTGGCCTCCCTGTCCTGAGATGCAGTTAGGAACATGGGCGGGAATCCATGAAGGGCAGGGAAACACAAGGATGAAGGTATAGCCTGGCTCAAGGAATGAGAGCAGAAGGACCAGGCTACACTTGCCCAGTCTGTAGGCTCCCCTCTAGGAACCTGGCACTGGCCAGAAGTAGGCCACAGCCCTGGAAGACTCCTGACTTTCAATCCTATAGACAGCACCCCAATGCCAGTGGGAGGCTCTCAGCCTTTTTCATGTGGTGAATGCTTTTCCATGATAGTTTCTGCCTTTTCTGCAAATTCTTTCTGTCCACTGAAGCCTTTTTATCCTTTTGAAACTTCCTCAACTTTGGGGTTGTGATATTTTGTGGCAGCAAGTTCCACAGATGAATTCTGTTTGTCAAAAAAGGATCCCACCATGATCACTCTAAGTGATGCCTTGGTCTTGCTTAACCAACCCGATAGCCTTCTGTGATGGAATGACTGGCTGGGGAGATGAGGGCAGAGCAGTGGATGTTGTCTACCTTGATTTCAGTAAGACTTTCGACACTGTCTCCCATAACAGCCTCATAGGTAAGCTCAGGAAGCACGGGCTAGATGAGCAGACAGTGAGGTGGGTGGAGAACTGGCAGAACGGCAGAGCTCAGAGGGTTGTGACCAGTGGCGCACAGTCTAGTTGGGGCCCTGTAGCTAGCAGTGTCCCCCGGGGTCAATACTGGGTCCAAGCTTGTTCAACTTATTCCTCAATGAGCTGGACGAAGGGACAGAGTGCACCCTCAGCGAGTTTGCTGATGATAGAAAACTGGGAGGAGGGGCTGATACACCAGAGGGCTGTGCTGCCCACCTCAGCAGGCTGGAGAGATGGGCAGAGAGGAACCTCCTGAAGTTCAAAAAGGGAAGTGCGGAGTCCAGCACCTGGGGGAGCAACAACCCCATGCACCAGTACAGGCTGGGGGCTGACCTGCTGGAAAGCAGCTCTGCAGAGGAGGACCTGGGAGTCCTGGTGGGCTGCTGCCAACTTGTAAGCTGACCCTGAGCCTGCAATGTGCCCTTGTGGCCAAAAAGGCCAGTGGTATCCTGGGCTGCATTAGGAAGAGCATTGCCAGCAGGTCAGGGGAGGTGATCCTCCGCCTCTTCTCAGCCCTGGCGAGGCTGCATCTGGAGTACTGTGCCCAGGTCTAGGCTCCCCAGTACAAGAGAGACATGGAGTTCCTGGAGCGAGTCCAGCAAAGGGCTACCAGGATGATGAAGCATCTCTCCTATGAGAAAGGCTGAGAGAGCTGGGAGAAGAGACGATTCGGGGTGGGGGAGGGGATCTTATCAATGTGTATAACTATCTGAAGGGAGTGTGTCAAGAGGATGGGGCCAGACTCCTTTCGGTGGTGGCCAGTGACAGGACGAGAGGCAGTGGGCACAAACTGAAGCACGGGAAGTTCCATCTGAACGTAAGGAAAAACAACATTGCTGTGAGGGTGACTGAGCGCTGGAACAGGCTGCCCAGAGAGGCTGTGGAGTGTCCATCCTTGGAGGTATTCAAAAGCCGTCGGGACAGGGTCCTGGGCAACGTGCTCTAGGTGACTGTGCTTGAGCAGGGGGTTTGGACTAGAAGACCTTTAAAGCTCCCTTCCAACCTCAACCATTCTGTGATTCTGTGGGACAGGTGCTTCCTTTCTCTGTTGAGTGCTACCTTGTCCACAGGATTAGGTCCCACAAGGATGAACAGGATGTGGAGGGGAAGGGTCTGGAGAAAGACAAGGGACTCTGCTCACCATGGACACCCCCCTCTGAAGGGTCCTGGGCCAGATTCTGCACAGTGACATTGAGGAGCTGCCTTTTCTACCAGGTGACTCATCTACTCATGTTAGCATCTGCCTTAGGCAGATTTCACCCTGTTAAACTACAAAAGGGACACAGGCACTGAGATGGGGATGCTGGCTTGGTCTTTGCAGCCAAACTGGCTCCTCTGCATTAGCAATGGGGAAGGGAACAGGGGACCCAGCTGGGAAACAGCCTTGGCAGTGGGAATCTGCAGGGACATGTGTCACCATTGTGCAAGGAGCAGACATGGCAAACCAACCCCTTAATGACCTAACCCTGAGGGGACATCCTTGAAGGATGGAAGTGTCTCTAGTAGAAAAGAAGTCTGGAAGCTGAGCACTTGATGTGCTTTGTCACAATATCCCCCATGATCATGGTACAGCAACACTATGATAAAGCTGGGGATGGGGTGGCCAGCCAGACCCTGGCCTTCTGAACAGGGAAGGTCCATTTGCAGGTAGTACAGGTAACAAAGACTCGGGCAGAGAGAGCTGCATAAGTAGAAATTGCTCTGTTTTTGGCTGAACTTTGAAAAAAAAGCCCAGTAATTCTTTCAGGTTATCCTGACATTACATTTTTGTTTGTTTTTTCAGGGAATTGGCATAAGCAAAAGGTTTTGGGATGAACGGCATCATTTTGTCTGGTCTATAATAAAATATTTTCTTTGGTTCATTTGGTTTTTTTAATAATCCACTCTTTTTGTTGTTAAATATTTATCTTTCTTTAAAATACATCAAACCAGCATTCTCACATTAAAAATTGTGATGTTTCTGCTTAGCAGACATCAAAACGGAAAAAAAGCTCCAAAGATTCCCCTCTTGTTTATCTGAGGTTTTGAGCGCCCCCAAACCACATACTCACTCACACATCTGTATTGTGTGATTCCTCTCAAGGAGACACAATGGTGTGCTCAGCTGTAGAGGTTTTGTTTATTCTGTAGTTCAAAAGTGGGGTCTCCGCTGCACTCTTGGACACAAGTTATGTGCTTGATGCTGACAACTGTAGGTTTTTCAGCTCCAGGTTCAATGTAAATACCCAGGTTCACCTTCCCCATCTCATCTCCATCTAACTGAATTTCCCCTTCGATCATACAACATCCATAGTCAACATCCAGCTACAGCTCTTTGGGGCAGATGCTGCGAGCGCTGAACCAAATGTCTTGCTTTCATTCTCGATTTGAATAAAATCTATGCACAAACCTCAGTCTACACTTCCTTTTGATGGGCTTTTTCCTCTCTTCTCAGAGGACTTTTACCCTTTGCTCCCTTCTGCTCCCCTCTAGAGACAAAGCCACTTTCCTGTGCCTGTCCCAGCTTCCCAGCTGGGGACAGGGCTGGGCATAGCTTCCCATCTATGACTAGACTGTCCCAGCTTCTGGTGAGTCACCAGCAAATCTCTGCTTCCTTCTGCGTGGCCCTGGAATCACAGCCCTAATTACAGGGCAAGACCAGCAGAAACAAGCTTATTATTTAGAAGGCTAATGAAAATTAATCATGCCTCCCCCTCCCTATCTTGTTGGAACAGTCATATTAAAGAAAGCAGATTATAAAAGCATTATAAGCGACTGCTGTGCCAGTTTTTGGCACTAACCAGGAGATTCTGTGTGGGCTGCAGGTTTTGGTTAAGAGTATCTGAAAGCCAAAGTGGCTCTTGTTCCTATGTCCCTCTTACCCCCCCACCCCTGGCAGGCCTCCCCTGGCAGGCCTCCCCTCTGCTGCTGGCCAAGATTCCTAGCTGAGGCAGGGAGCAGATGGAGCATATAGCCCCCAGCGATAATCCAGACATGCAGTAAAGCCATTTGGTCCTGCTCCAGGCAGCTGCTGCTTCTCCCCATGTCTGGACCCCTTTAGCATGGTCCATCTTCTTGCAGAAAGGGGTGCAGGTACAGAGCATGGAGCTGACCCCTACCCTGGGGACTCACAGCCCATCCGCCGCAGGAGAGAGGGGAGATCCCCAGGAGGGCCCAGAGCCCACTTTGCTCTACATGGGTAAACAGGTCTCAAGACTCCAGTAGCTCCATGCTCCAGCCTGCTGGACAAAGCATGGATAGAGAGAAAGATTGTGTGCAAAGTCAGATGGAGGAAAACATGTCCAGAAGCAGTTCATGTTGCACAAGTCTGGAACAATAGAGCATTCTGTACCAACTGGAGCCACTGGCTCTGGTGTAAGTCCTGCTGATCTCTTTTGTAGTGAAAGGTTGAACCTTGTAGCGCGAAAAACATCACACTCAACTTCAAGGCAAATTGGGGCATGGGACAGGGAAGGTCAGTTGCAGAGAGAGGGAGAGACCCCAGGACTCCTGAGCTCTGCCCAGCATCTGCTCATCTAGTCTCCACTGCGGAAACAGCTGCAAGATATGCAGCATTGCATGGCCCAAGTGCAGAGCTGAGCTCAGAGCTGCCCTATCTGCTCCTTGAGGTGACCATGTCGCCCCTTTTCCATGCTCTGAGATCTTTATGCCAGTAAGCAGCCTCCCTCTCCCTGGGACTGAACAGGCTCAGGAGCCAGAAGAAGGCAAGGAAGGGAAACTGGGAGACTACTGCAGGCCATCCCTAGCCAGCCTTGTGGCTGACCACTCCCAGATCAGGATCTGGGCTGGAGGGAGACAAGGAACAGCCTCCAGAGCTGTGCTGAGGAGATGCTTACTGCCAGGCATGGCTGGGTGGCCCTGAGTGAGTACAGTGCATGGAGAAGCCTACCCCACAGCTTTTGCAGTCTACTGCAATAATTAACTGTTGCTTTGGAGAAGAGAAGAAATAAGCAGGAGGCCAATTTTCAATTTCCCAGCTGTGTATAACCAGTTTCTAGCAAGTAGCCTGAAAATAAGTCTCCATCAGTCTGACTACTGCTTAATTAACGTCACTATCTACAACATGTATTCCCCAGCGCAGACAAAGCTAAAGCTCATCCACTGTTGATGTACAACTAGACAGAGCTGGGGCTGGGGCATGGCTCCTGCAAATTCTCTAACCTGGAATTTCAGTCCTGATCCCCAACACACTCAACTTTCTCTAGCTCAGGCAGGAAAGTTCTACCTCAAGTTCCCTTGAACTGCGCAGAAGTGGGGATAGCTGCTATGTTCCACCCCAGAGCTGACTGTATTTCGAGGAAGGAGAGGGATGATGGAAGGAAATTTGGTGAAACAACAGGAGTTTGTTTCCTTGTTGCATGGTATGGAATAAAAAAGAAAATAGGGCTGTGTGGATAAAACTCTTTCCTGCACTATTACTCAGTGCAAGAGAATTTCAATGTTTCCATGCAAAAATCATGCTCAATTTTCTATAAGAAAGTGTGGATTTTGGTAAGTGAAGAGTGTTAGTCATTCCAGAAAGAGGTTTTGGTAAAAATTACATCCTGAAATTGTCATGGAAAATGACTATTTTTTTCAAAAGCACACAAGTCCCAACCACCGAATCTCAATTACCAAAGCCTCAGTGCCTCATGAATATCAGTCAGCAAGGCAGGATTGCAGCACATGCGCACTGGGGTCCTGGTGCTGCAGCCTGCAGGTACCTGGGGCCTCCCTTTCCCTCATGTGGAGGATGAGCTGTCACAGCAACTCGGGTTTGTGGTAGATGCCAAATGCCCAGTGCAAACCTGGTTTGACCAGCACCAGGCTTGGGCTCACAGCAGGGCATCCACATGGGCACAGAGTATCAGGAGACTCCCTCTTCCCTGCACATGGACCTATGTGCTGTGCAGAAAACCAAGTGCTGTTCTGGCATGGGTCCTCTCTTTGGGGTAGTTTAGGCCTTGGGTGAAGCTGAGGTGGGGGAAGGAGGAATGAAGCTGGGAGCATGCCCTAGTCACCCAGACACAGTGGGGTTCAGCTGCAGCGCTGCCCTGCAGTCTCTGGGAGAAAGTCAAGTCGCAAGGCGAGTATGACCTCTGAGCTCTCCTGCATTATACCATGCTCAGGAAATGTCTGTCCCAGTGACAGCTAAACCTCCACTGAGTGAAAAGTTTTTCTGTGGGAAAACATAACCGCGTTCCTGTAAATGAAACAGGGAAAAAACCTGCTCCAGTACAATGCCAGAGCTCCACGGATCTAGCTCCACTCTTGTTCCAGCCTTCCTTGCCACTGTATCAGACCTCAACCACCCCATTAGGAGTGAGAGCCCAGAGATCAGTGTTTCTCTATAGTTTGGTTACTCAGCCCTGGTGAGGCCTCACCTGGAGTACTGTGTCCAGTTCTGGGCTCCCCAGGACAAGAGAGACATGGCACTCCTGGAGAGAGTCCAGCGGAGGGCTACAAAGATGATGAGGGGACTGGAGCACCTCTCCTCTGAAGAAAGACTGCAAGAGCTGGGCCTGTTCAGCCTGGACAAGACAAGACTGAGAGGCGATCTCATCAACGTGTACAAGTATCTGAAGGGGGAGTGTCAAGAGGATGAGGCCAATCTCTTCTCCGTGGTGCCCAGCAACAGGACAAGAGGCAACGGGCAGAAACTGAACCACAGGAAGTTCCACCTAAACCTGAGGAAAAACTTCTTGACTGTGAGGGTGACAGAGCATTGGAACAGGTTGCCCAGAGAGGTAGTGGAGTCTCCTTCCCTGGAGATATTCAAGACCCGTCTGGATGTGATCCTGGGCAATATGCTCTAGGTGACCCTGCTTGAGCAGGGAGGTTGGACTAGGTGATCTCCAGAGGTCCCTTCCAACCTAAACGATTCTGTGATTCTGCTTCTGTGATTCCCCGGGGGCCTGGAAAGCACCTATGTTTGGGGGAGTTGGGGATGTGGGGTGCCCTGCTCAGCAGATATGGCTAAGTCCCACTTCAACTTGGTGGCAAGGCCTCCTGAGGGGGCCATGTAGTATTGAGACATCATTAGAGAGAGGTGAGCAGAAACCAGCCCCACTCTCTCTGCACTGAGTCACAGCCACCCTGGGTCACGTTCCACAGAGGTGACATGAGGTCCACCAGAGAAAAGCTAAGCAGCAGAGAGCAAGCTGCCCATAGCTGTCATTCAGGCATGCTGAGGCCAAGGAAAGGGGAACCCATTACCATGCTCTGGTGCATTGCCGGCAGGGGAACAGGCAGCCATCTCTTGCCAATGCAGCTTGGCAGAGCTGGTGAGCAAATACTTCTGCCTTTTTCTGAAGCTGGTGGCTGGATCAGCAGGAACTTCAGCTGGCAAATCCTTGGTCACCTGTAGTGCCACATCCCTCGCAAGCCCATGCGCTGGCGTTGGGTCTTTGGATTGAGATAAAGAGATGCAGCATCCATTCCTGAGGCCAGCAGCAAGGGTTGGAAAGGGGAGATAGAGTCACCAGTGAGTGGCAAGACATGGAAGTACAGGCTGGATCTCTCAATATCTATGGTCTGTTGGTGTTGGGCGTGTTTTGGGAAACCTGCTGAATCCTCAAGACCTTTCCATGCTTGATGAATGCTGAGGAGAATCTCCTGGTCCTTCTACTCCCTTCTGTCACATGTGGTTTCAAGGGTGAATCTACCTGTGCTGTCAGCACTGCCTCTTCTACCATTCTGTAACAAATATTCTAATTATAGCACATTAGTTGTAACTGTAATTACCTCTCCTTATCGCTGTAATTTATTAATGCTACAGCACAATCACACTGGCAGTGTAAGATTCATGAAGCAATAACACAGTGTGGCCTCAGTGTTCAATAGGATGTTTCATGTGTCCTAATCTCTGCAGCCCCTCTTGAGGGCAATGAGCCAGTGTGTCCCATGCTCTCTGACCTTGGGGGTGACCCATGCACATCCCAAGGTGCTCTCACACATTCAATGATATCTTACTGCCTGACCCCATGCTCAGCAAGTGGAGAAATTTGTCTCTAGGGCAGTCAGTGCTCATCCTTAGGCCAGAGAATTAATAGTCCTTGGACTCTATCTGAATGGATGTAAGTGCAGCTGTGGCTATTTGTTGTATACCTTTTTGCTCCTCTATAAAAAAGGCACAATGATTGCCCAACATAATAAGCTGTGGCAAAGAGCTCCACAAGTTCTTCTCAGCCTCAGAGGGTCTGAAGACCTGAAGGGAGCTGTGGGATCATTTCTGCTCCGATACCTGGTCTCACCAGACCTGGGCTTGAGTACATCACCAACCTGCACTTGCAGCGAGCCCACAGCCTGAGCTGGGTTAGGATAAACATCTGGATGGTGATAACCCATCACACCCCTAGCTATGACCATGTCTAGCTTCACCTCCTAACCCCCATCCTCTGCCAGTCCTTGGCAATGCTTCCAACTTATCTGGACCAATATCTTGACTGCGGGTAGCTATTTGTAAAATGTGATCATGACACCCTTTATACTGCCTAGGACATAATAAATAAATCCAATACTTTAATGCTCTCTCTGGAACATAACTTCTGTCACAAATAATTCTTTACTGAATAGTCTTCAATGTCTTAGTATCCCTTCTGAAACACAGCACCTAGACAGAAAAGTAGCCTCTTTAGCAATGATTTTGAGAGGCATGGCACGGGCAGAGAGCCATCTCTCCTGTTACACATCACCGGGGAAGAGATGTACAGCAGCCCCTGGGTATAACAGCTATGCTCCCTCTACAAGACACTTCCTTGCACTGCTGATTTGTGATTTTCTCTGAATTTTCAGCTTGGACATCTCCAAATCTTACACCATTTCTCATGCCCTTTAGCTGAACTCTTTCTTTTCTTCTCTAGTGTTTACCCAGCAATGCATCAATAGACAGCTGTTGCATCTCCTTTCTTCCAACAGTCTAAACAAGCCTGGCACTCTTGCAATCTGCAGGTTGACTATACTAGCTTAGATGTGGCTTCAATGAGAACTTGCATTCAATGCTTCCTCTTCCTTGACCCCTAAATCCTATTCAAGATAGGATTCCTATTCAAGATTGCTGCGTGCCTGGATCCCACAATCTAGTCCTGTAAAGTGTGACCTACATTCAGCATTCCTTGCAACCATCTGTTAGAAAAGGTATTGATCCAATGAACCCTCCTTGCCAAATGATCCAGATTCATCTGTGTAACTGCCTGGTATTTGCTACCGGGACTGACAGGGGATTGGACCACCTGCTGACAGCTGGTTTTGTTCCATGTTCTCTGTGTCTCCACTCCTATGGTTCTCCAAGCCAAGTACTGCAAGGTGAAAGTATGGGATCCCCAAAGTCAAGCCAAGGTCCTGCTGGTTTCCAGAGGGCTTGACTGAAACGACCAGCCTAGTTTCATCATGGAGAGGCTTGCCTGCTGAGCCTGAAAATATAGCTGCTAAAATTTTAAACATAGCAACATGTAAAGGTTAAAAACAGAGAAGACCCTCTTGTCACAGGTCTTCCCATAGGTCTGGAGAGACACAGTCCCTTTGGACAAGATTTACAGTCCCTTCATGGAGTTTTTGTGGAGATGGTTAGGTCTATTTCTGGGAGGTTCATCTGTATAAGGCAGGAGAAATCCTACAGAGCAGGACCCTCATCTTTTATAGACACGTGAACCTGGTCGATTAACATTTTCTTTTTCTCATCCCAGTGTGTACAGAGACAGTTTTCCATATACTTAGTTCCCATTCCTCCAAGGGGATCCACATCAATCATGTGCTAATTCAAGGCACCAGGTCAGCTGTCACAAGCCCATAGTTATCTCCATTTCTCCTGCTGTCTTTCTCACAACAGCATCTCTTCTGGGTTGATCCCAGCTCTATGAACACTGCCAGACTCCCGTCTGGAGAGCTTTGCCCTGCTAGGGTACTGTGCAAACGCTCAGCTATGGAGAGGAGAACCGTGGGCACAGGATCTCAATGCCCTGCCTTACCTTTGCCTCCACTAAGCCATTGGCAGAGATTGGCTCTTTGTCACTCAGCCTCAGAGCATGAGAAGGGGAGGAGTAGTCCCAAATGGAGGGGGGAGATTGCTTTCAAAAAGCTAAGCTGACTGCTCTCCTTGCTTCCGGCAGCATCATCCCAAGGTCCAAAGACCAAAGTGATGGGTGGCAATGACTCTGTTCACCTGGGATGGGCAGGGTGTTTGAAGGAATTTCAGGGGTCCTGGAAGATCCTTTTGGGGCTGAAAATCTCCAGATGAGGGTCTTCAAAGCAAAGTGTTGGACCAAATATATCAATTGGTGTTGACACCAGAACCTCTGACAAGAAACTCCCCATGGACAGGGTGTGTGGGGTCAGATTTTGTGTCTCTGGGAGCGTGCTGTGTCTGACAAATATCCTGCACATGAGCACGGCCAGGAATCTGCAGGGCCCAGGGAAAGGCAAAGCATATCAACCTCAAACAGTCATTTGAAGCATCAACAGTCAGTGCAGAGGCCCTTCCAGTAGAGACGCTGGCCAAATATGCAATGGTCCTAGAGCAATGTGAAGTGATTGCTAGCCATTGCTTATGACTTGTTTGCACTGGCTACCTTTCATCCCTTGATCAGTCAGTCTACCTTTGCTCCATGGAGCTGTCAGAGTAAGAAGGTAGAGGTAAAGGGGTAAGAGAATGAGGAATGACCAGACTTAGCCCTGATCTCTTGTCCCTAGTTTGCCCTGGTGTCCCTCTGGCTGGACAGAGGATGCCCAAAGGGCCAGTCTATGTGAAGTTTGGGCATGATTGTAGCTGGGCCTCTGCATAATTGAGAAGTGGGGAGAGCCTCATGGGGAAAGTGCTGGGTGGTCTGGTCTGCTGCCTGAAGAGGGTCAGCACATTGGGAGCCCAGGTATACTCCTGCAAGAAATGCAAGTGAGAGAGCAGAGCGCTTCCCCTTCAGATGACAGACAACAACATACACCAGTTGACCACAGTCACACATAACTTAGGGTCCACACTGATGCCGGTACAGTTAAAGCCTCCTACTCTCTCTCTTCCTCAGCTGTAACTGTCTCTGTCTCTCCCCCTTGCTTCACTCCTCTGTTGCTAGGAAAGGACTGTTGCCAGCTGATGAAAAGCTGAATCCAGCATGGGCAGACAGAGAACCCTGAGCAAGCAGAAAAGCGGATGGGGTCTGCTGATACCCCATCCTGCACCCAAACCCCAATCTCCAGGATAAGGAGGCATCCACTGCATCACAGCTTCATGATACCCAGCTTCCAGCCATCAGATGGCTAGGGTAGTTCTTGCCTGTTTGTCAGGAGCTGCCAGCAACGTGTCACAGAGAGGACTACACAGACACATGCTGGCAACACCCAGCAGGTGATGGGAGATGGGAGCATCCCTTTGCAAGATCAGTGTGAAGCTCAGGAACTAGCTATCTAAGGGCCCTATTCTGCCATCCTTCCTCCACATAGTTACTAGAAAGTTAGGGAAATACTCAGGCTACCTCAGTGATGGTTAAACACACAGTTATGTAACACTATCCTTGTCCAAAAAGACCAGCTCTTAGAGCAGCTTGGCAAGGCTCCATTTTGCAAAGGCATTTCCCACTGACCTACCAAACCCCTGTGTCTTAATTTGGTGATGCTGAAGCTGCCATGAAACTCCTTTCTGCAAAAGCACACTCCACTTGCTCTAACCAGATGTCGCTTCTGAGTTGCGCTAGTTGAACTGAGTTGAACCCAATTTGAAGATTTCTGGGCATGAGGCTTTCCTGTTGTTTCATCCTTGTTAGAAGGCCCTGGGAAAAACCCCAAAATGAGTAACAGGAGGAGCCCAAGGAGAGAGAAGAGACTTTTTTTTTGCGGATGTTCTATCCCTTGTTTGGCTGTGCTTGGAGTCCTGCTACTTAATGGTTAGCAAACTCTTCAGAAAAAATGCTCTCTGGGAAAATTCAAGGTCTACTCTGCCATGTAAGGAGCAGCAATCTATTGGGTGCAGGCAAACAGTGTAGCTGAGCCAGGCTGCCACTGCTGCTCTAGGGTTTGTACAGGCATCCGTTTGATCCCTTTGGGAGCTGATCTGGGGACTCAGATTAGGAGGAAGTGCTGCACTTTTTCCACGAGGTTAGATCTGTGCCATGGTCTGGCACAGTGCAGGACCACCCAAGCCAGTACAAAGAGGGGGAAAGAGAAGGCCAAGAATGGACAGGGGTGGCAGGACAGCCTTTTCCAAAACAACTGGCTGCCAGGTGATAAATACTGTGCTATAATCCTTTGGCAGCCCAAGAAGTTCCTCACTGTAGTGGAGTGTGAAGAGACCTGAAATCCTAACTGTTTCTAAAGAAAAAGCCTAAGCAGAAAGGAGGTGTAATGCCAACTGCAAGTAAATAGACTCCAGTCCTCAAAGGCCCTTTCAAGGGAGCAGTGAGCTTTTCTTTTTCTTTTTCTTAATAAGTCACTTTCTGGCAGCTTGATCCCATCTTGCCAGTTCTTAATATGAAGCACATGTTTCCAGTGAGCAGTGCGTGCAGAAGCCTTGGTCCCTATCCACCAGCAAGACACATAAACCCACTTCATCTTCCCTAGGTGTCCCTGTAAAAGCCTTGGGAGGAGATCCTTGCAGTGAGCCAGTGCTTCCCACTGGTTCCACAGCAGCAGTATCCCATCCGGAAGGGGACACATAAAAATGAGTGTATTTCCCAGTGCAGCCTGTGATTCAGAGAAGATCTTCACTAAGGAGTTTGAGTGGCTAAAGCCTATTTAACCTACTCCACTAAGCACCCTAATCTGAGTACTTGACAGGCAGCAGTGCTTCATGAAAACAGGAAAGAACAACCATTCCCTTTTCACGGAAGGAAAACAGAGGCACAGCAGCACACCCAGAAGTGTCTCACAGGGTTGCAACCCGCTAACCTGCTCACCAGCTTTCCCACCACTGCTGCCTGTTTGATCAATACAACTTTGTTCGCAGGAGGTGAACAAAATCTACTTCATTATTTGTTATATAACAAGAAACAAGAAAAAATAGGTCTACCAAGATGCTGTTGAAACCTCCCACCCTAACATGCAGTTATTGTGCTGTCGACCAAAACTGGGTGCATGACCCAATTTGTTGACTCCCCAGCAGGCTCCAGAAAGCCCATGGAGCAGAAACAGAGGCAAAGCTGATAAACTGAGAAATGCCCTCCTGTGCACTTGAAGGACAAGATAATCAGGAGTAGTCAGCATGGATTCACAAAGGGGAAATCATGCTTAACCAACCCGATAGCCTTCTGTGATGGAATGACTGGCTGGGGAGATGAGGGCAGAGCAGTGGATGTTGTCTACCTTGATTTCAGTAAGACTTTCGACACTGTCTCCCATAACAGCCTCATAGGTAAGCTCAGGAAGCACGGGCTAGATGAGCAGACAGTGAGGTGGGTGGAGAACTGGCAGAACGGCAGAGCTCAGAGGGTTGTGACCAGTGGCGCACAGTCTAGTTGGGGCCCTGTAGCTAGCAGTGTCCCCCGGGGTCAATACTGGGTCCAAGCTTGTTCAACTTATTCCTCAATGAGCTGGACGAAGGGACAGAGTGCACCCTCAGCGAGTTTGCTGATGATAGAAAACTGGGAGGAGGGGCTGATACACCAGAGGGCTGTGCTGCCCACCTCAGCAGGCTGGAGAGATGGGCAGAGAGGAACCTCCTGAAGTTCAAAAAGGGAAGTGCGGAGTCCAGCACCTGGGGGAGCAACAACCCCATGCACCAGTACAGGCTGGGGGCTGACCTGCTGGAAAGCAGCTCTGCAGAGGAGGACCTGGGAGTCCTGGTGGGCTGCTGCCAACTTGTAAGCTGACCCTGAGCCTGCAATGTGCCCTTGTGGCCAAAAAGGCCAGTGGTATCCTGGGCTGCATTAGGAAGAGCATTGCCAGCAGGTCAGGGGAGGTGATCCTCCGCCTCTTCTCAGCCCTGGCGAGGCTGCATCTGGAGTACTGTGCCCAGGTCTAGGCTCCCCAGTACAAGAGAGACATGGAGTTCCTGGAGCGAGTCCAGCAAAGGGCTACCAGGATGATGAAGCATCTCTCCTATGAGAAAGGCTGAGAGAGCTGGGAGAAGAGACGATTCGGGGTGGGGGAGGGGATCTTATCAATGTGTATAACTATCTGAAGGGAGTGTGTCAAGAGGATGGGGCCAGACTCCTTTCGGTGGTGGCCAGTGACAGGACGAGAGGCAGTGGGCACAAACTGAAGCACGGGAAGTTCCATCTGAACGTAAGGAAAAACAACATTGCTGTGAGGGTGACTGAGCGCTGGAACAGGCTGCCCAGAGAGGCTGTGGAGTGTCCATCCTTGGAGGTATTCAAAAGCCGTCGGGACAGGGTCCTGGGCAACGTGCTCTAGGTGACTGTGCTTGAGCAGGGGGTTTGGACTAGAAGACCTTTAAAGCTCCCTTCCAACCTCAACCATTCTGTGATTTTGGGTTCTGCAAGAGAAAAGGATCAGAGCATTAGCTACACTGCAAGAACAATTTGGGCTGGTCTCACCAGATCCCTTGTGGACATCCACATCCATGTTTTGGCAACACCACATCCCTTGGACAAGCAGTGTTTCCCATCTCCTGCATAGCAGCCATCTTCATGCTCTTTAGATGTGAGACAGTTTCCCTGTCCTGCTCCTGCACTCCAGTACCGCTGTGTCAACTGCTTCCTGTGCACCATTCCTGTGTCTACCAGGAGGTGGGAATGGGAACTGGCAGTAAGCCTGGCTCACTGGTCCGGTTTGGAAATCAGACCAGCAGGTCCCACTGCCAGCCTGGTACAACCACATCATGGAGGGAAAGAACGTCCTTTCCCACCGCTGCAGCAGTGCCTGTGGAAAGGCTGTCACTCCAGGCTGCAGATGGCACAAAAGCCTCAAAAAAGACCATATCTGACACGGTCACCCTTTAGCATTAAAAATCTCATTCCTAGTCATTTATTTGCTTGTTTTTGAGACATAAAACAGGACAGGACAGGCATGCAGCTGTGCTAGACTTGTCTGCTCTGCAGACATCTGTGAACAAGGCCAGCACAGTTACCACCAGCTGACTCCCTGCAAGAACATTACATATATCTGCCCTCTCCATCTCAGCTATCCAGGGCTTAAAACTATGTGAGAACTGACATGCCCTTGAGATCTGCAGCCTGATGGGAGCCATGGCACAACAGCCTGTTGCTGAGACCCAGCAACCTGAAAGTGTCTTACAAGGACTTTCCTTTATCGCTGGGCAAAGGAGAACTGGACATGCCAAAGCTTACACAGCATGAGCAGGAAAAAGGAGGGACAGAGGCTGTCCTGTCATACATGCACCTCCATCTCCAAACACTGCAGGGCAGATGACTGCAGTCCTGGGAACAGCCCCTTTCCCTCCACACCAGAGCAAGGAGGCCATTTCTGTGTAAATCACAGATGGGGATACATAACCCCTTATGCCCATCCTGTTCCCAGGAGTTCAGTGAGACGTTTCCTCCCTAGGCTCTGAGGGCCCAACTCAAGTACTCTCAGATCCTATCAACATGATTCATTGCTCAGTCATGCTCCGGCATGACTATGAAACAGTGGGTGATAAAAAGGTTGTCTCTCAGTGAGTGGCCACTGCACCTGCAGGGCACAGGGAAGGAGTGATAGTTACATTGGAAATCTTAACTGCTGGCATTTCCTCATCTTGGGAATGCTCTCAATAGAGTGACCGTCCTGAATGCTGGGAAGCTGGAGTCTGGGACTGCAACTCAGGTTCATCCTCTTGGGATCAGGGTAGAAGGCCTCCTTGGCCGTACTGTTACTCAGAGCTTTGCCACGTCTGCCTTTAAACAGCCCTCGTGCATCCCCAGCTCCCAGGGCATTGCTGCCTCACAAGCTAGTTGTTGGGCAATCTCTGCTTCCCCTCAGGCAAAAGCTCTCCCCGAAGTCTGGGGGCTCAGACTTATCCCAATACAGAGAATTTCTGACATCTTGTGCCTTAGACGGAAGATGTTTGTTCCTGAGCACTATGTTGTTGTGAACTGTATGCCTGCAAACCTGATAATTATCTCTCTGAGCCAGAAGAGCAGTAAGGTATCAACTGAGGCCCCCAGCCAAACCATAGAATAGTTTCAGAAGAATGTAGTATTAATGGAGTGCCACAAAGACTAACACACAATTGCTGCCAAAAAATCCTCAGACAGTGAGGGATTATCACAAGCAACCCCAGATTCTCTGAGAACAAGAGCCCATGCGTTCTGCTGAGATAAAAAAAGAGACCTGAACTCCTCGCAGGAGAAGAGAGTCATAAAACATCAAATCCCTTTTGCCCAAACTTTGAAGCAGATCTGCCTCTCCTCTTCCATCTTCCCTACCCTCTACCACCCCACCTGCAGAACTAGGATTTGCAGCTACAATTTATATTCCCACATATTTGGTCTCATAAGCAATTCCTTAAGTTCTGTGCTGTCCCAGCACCCTCCTTCCACCATTATAGCAAAAGCAGCTTAGATCTTTCCTTTAGAAAAAAAAAAGGAAAAAATAACAGTATCAAATACTTTTTTGTGAATATTAATTTGCAAACCAAAGCCTGCTGCTACTATCTGAGGTGATGGAGTAACTCACATATCTCCCTGTGGCTGGAGGGCCACATGACAATGTTGGCACACATGGTCTTGGGGCTTCTTCAACCTAGTCATGCTCCCCACCTCAGCTGGGGAGGGTGTAAAGCAAGCGTGGGGCTGATTTGCCACACAGCAATTCACACCTGAGCTTGCAGGAGCTCTTCTGAGTCTCAGCAGGCTGCATAGTCTCCCTCCCCCTGACTCAAGCCAAAAGCTTCTCTGACAGGAAAGGCTTTAAGCGCTACAGTGCCTTTCTGTTAATTTACACTTCCTCAGGAAATTTCTAAAGCCTTTCCCCCTGCTCAGAGTTCAGCAGCCAATTTTTCCATCCACAAATACACACAGCACCAGACGAACTCATGTTAACTTAGCAGCTCGCAGTATTTGGTGTGGTTTTAAACACTGCAGCTCCAGGAGCTACAGGCTTATATGAAAATCCAGCTTGATTTTCTTTATTTTAAATAGTAAAGCTCTATCCTCCTAATTAAAATGGTACAATGGCATGCCAAATAGCTTGAAAAATCAAGAAGGCCAATATGTAGTGTTTTCAAAAATTCTAATCTCTGACTTTTTTTTCTAATTTTCTCTAATTTCTGAATTTCTCTAATTTCTGAAAATCCGAACACGTGACATCTGAGCATCTGGCCTTGATTGTCCTGTTCTCCCTTGTATGGAAACATGAGTTATTTTTAAAAACATATTAATACCTTTTTTGCAGACCTCCTTCCAAAGTCTTACAAAGCACAGGAAGGCTGGGGCCACGTGCTGACAAAATCTGCCTGATTCAGTTAGGAAGGAGGAAGCCAGGGCTGACTCTAGTCTCCCAACTATGGTGCCTCCATGACTGATCTCTGGGGGGCACACAGGCTTCTGGACGTTCATGTCCACACTCCCCATGGCCTCATTCAAAGCCCAGACACTCTCAAGAGAAGCGCTGGCAAGATACTATGCTAGATAATTTAGGTTATGGGATTGCCTCTCCCCTTCCAAGCATGCATGTGCATGCACATATGAATGTACAAACATCTACATACACACATGCACATGAGCACATGTGCCTACACTCACACACATACACATGCACAGACGCACATACACATAGGGTGGATGTTGGCACAGTTCCCTAAGCTGTGACACAATGTGCCAGAGACCCCGAAAGAACCCAAGAGAAGGAGGAGCAAAGAAGAGGGAGCACACTAGGGGCAAATATGTTGAGAAGACCCCAAGGGAATTTGGGTGACAGTGGCAGGCTGGAGAGGAGTAGGATTTTGAAGCCTCTGAAGGAAGAGCTCCCAGGGACCTGCTAACGAACTCACTTTGCAGTCTCCAAAGCTGTTTCTGCATGTGCCAATGGATACTGGAGGCTTGCATGTGGTGATATGGGCTACATTAACAAAACTTATTAATGTGAGTAGGTAACCTACTTTTCTAATCTTGGTGTCAGTTCTGTGCCAGCATCACCTTCATCCCGTCTGCCAGCTTGCCAGGCCTTAGTGATCATCCTCCCTGGAGGAGCAGGAGGAGCAGCACTTGCTAAAAGGAGAGCAGCAGGAGGGGATGCAGCACTCTGTCAGGCCCTGCAGTGTCACCCTGGTTTGGATCCGTCCTGTTGGCCTCTCACAACAAAGAGAAGCTGGGAGCAAGCTGGAGCCAGGCCTGCAGCATGAAGTGCTAATCCTGTAGGTGCTGATACCTCCCATTTTGCCCTGCCAGTGTTAACTTGTGCCACCAAGTTTTTTTGATATGGTGGATATTGAAAGGTCATGCTTTCTTCCAAGATGCTTCAGCACTCAGGCTCAGGAGAGCATCCTTTCTGAATCCTGGTTAAATCACATAAACCTTCTGGTGCCTCAATTCCCCATCTGTAAAGCAAGGCTCATAACATTTCCTTTGTCTATCTTACCTGGATAGCTCATAAACCACTTGGGTATGGAAGAGTCTCTTAATATGAATTTGTGTCTGCCTCACACAGCAGGGCCCTGGTTTATCTAGGAGCTAATGTGATTGGAGGAGAAACATGATACTGTGGGTACCTGTGCTTATAGATAGGAATGTCAGAAGTGACCTAATACATGCTCCTCAAAGCTGTTATGTCATTCCAAATTGCATTCCAATGAAACAAGTATGGTGGTCTCAGCTTAGGCATTCCCAAATGCTGGTTTATCTTGCACAGTTATGTGACTACAGACTCTTTGCTAAGGGGTCAGGACTTGTCACAAATATCTTTCAAAGACATGGTTGCTATGGTGATTGTGTGTTCACACGTATTTGAGCTGCACAGAAGTGCAACACCTCAAATGAGAGTTACGTTCACCTAAAGCTGTGATGAACATCCTCCTTTCACACTTTTTCTGCTGCTTTGCTGTGCTCGTCCTTCCAAGGATATCTGGCTAAGAGCTATTCAAATCAACAGAAAGTGATCAGAGTGAATAAGAAGGTGTGAACCGCAGCCAACCTGGCCCCTCTGCATCAGCTGCTCCAAAACCACCACAGCTGAGCAATCAAGCCATTGCCACTGTGGCAAAACCCCTTAAGGTGATTCAACAGCAAAAAAAACTCTCTGGAAAGCTGGGCAAACTAAGGGTACTGCTGCACAAAGGGTATAGAGTATACTATGGGGTGCCTGGGGAAGTTTGAGGATTGAACAAGAGAATTTGGGGATAATACAAGACTTATTCTGGGATGGTTCAGGGAACCATTGTTTCCTGTCTTCTTGTTTTCCTGTGTGGGTGCATTCTCATGTGTGCATATGTGTCTGTGTGATCCAGATCCATGAGAGAACTTAAAGCCAGACTAGTCAATGAGAGGGACAGGAGCTGATGGAGTTAGATTCCAGAGAGACTGAAGGTCTGGGAGCCAGATAACAAGAAGATTCATGAAGGGGCCTTCCCCTTAGCAGCAAATCTTAAAAACAGGATGGGTCCCCACCCCCCACTGCAGTGGAGTTGCCGAAGGGCTCTGTACCGTGTGAAATGGTACATCATAAAACTGTTGAAGAAGGCTGAAAACTGGTCACTTCTCATAGAAGGAGAAAGGCTCTTGCTTCTCCTCAAGACTTGCCTTTAAGGAACAGGTTTAGTGCCCTCCAAGCTGAGGAGGAGCAGGGCATAGCTTCAAGGGAAGCTACTGGCCTGACAGACCCTGTGCCGTGCAGGAACACTCGGAAGAAGCGGTGAGTAATTGTTGAGGGTGACTCCCTGCTACAGGGGACAGAGGCACCTATTTACCAACCTGACCTCTTGTCCAGAGAGGTTTGTTGCCTGCCAGGGGCTCAAATAAGAGATGTCATGGAAAGACTGCCAAGGCTTGTCCATGCATCAGACTCTGCTGCTCTTCCATGTGGGCACTAATGACACCAAGGACAAATTGGATACCATCAAACAGGACTTCAGAGCTCTGGGGATGGTGGTCAAGGATCTGGGAGCCCAAGTCGTTTTCTCCTCAATCCTGCCTGTGAGGGGGAAGGACAGGAGAAGGAATAGATGAGTTTTTCAAGTTAACAACTGGCTGTGCCGCTAGTGTTGGCAGCAGGGTTTTGGTTTCTATGACCGTGGAACCCTGTTTGAAGATTGCCAGCTGATGGAAAGAGATGGGATCCACCTTACCAAGTGGGGCACGCATGTCTTTGCCAACAGGTTGGCCAGCTTGGTAAGGAGGGCTTTAAACTAGGAAAGATGGGAGGAAAGGGTAGTCAGTAAAACACTGCTCAAGTCAGGACGCCTCCAGCAGGTGCATACAGCCAGGGGAGACAGCATGGGACACGGCTATGGAGGATCTTCCTGCACCTCTCCTGAGAAGCCTGCATGCTCGATTGGCTCTCTGAAATGCCTGTACACCAATGCACGCAGCATGGGGAATGAGCAGGAAGAATTAGAGATCTATGTGTGCTCATAGGGCCATCATCTCATTGCAGTGACAGAGACACAGTGGGCTAGCTCACATGACTGGAATGCTGTCATGGGTAGCTTCCTCTTTTTAGGAAAGACAGGTCAGGAAGGCGAGGTGGTGGAGTTGCCCTTTATGCGAGGGAGCAACTAGAATGTATGGAGCTCTGCCTAGGAGTGGATGAAGAGCAAGCAGTAGGAGTGGATGAAGAGCAAGGGGAGAGCCTATGGGTAAGGATTAAAGGGCAGGCTAACATGGGTGACACAGTGGTGGGGGGTTACTACAGGCCACCTGATCAGGAGGAAGTCATCGATGAGGCCTTCTACAGACAGCTGGAAGTAGCCTCACGCTCACAGGCCCTGGTTCTCCTGGGGGACTTCAAGCACCCTGACATCTGCTGGGAAGAGAGCACAGCTAGGCACAAGCAGTCGAGGAGGTTCCTGCAGAGCATTGAGGCTAATTTCTTGACCCAGGTGGTGGAGACGCCACCAAGGAGAGGCATGCTGCTAGACCTTGTACTAACAAACAAAGAAGCCTGATAGCCTTCTGTGATGGAATGACTGGCTGGGGAGATGAGGGCAGAGCAGTGGATGTTGTCTTCTTTGATTTCAGTAAGACTTTCGACGCTGTCTCCCATAACAGCCTCATAGGTAAGCTCAGGAAGCACGGGCTAGATGAGCAGACAGTGAGATGGATGGAGAACTGGCTGGATGGCAACGCTCAGAGGGTCAGTGGCGCAGGGTCTAGTTGGAGGCCTGTAGCTAGCAGTGTCCCCCGGGGTCTGTCCTGGGTCCAGTCTTGTTCAGTGTATTCCTCAGTGACCTGGATAAAGGGACAGAGTGCACCCTCAGCAAGTTTGTTGATGATACTAAACTGGGGGGAGTGGCTGACACACCAGAGGGCTGTGCTGCCATTCCGAGGGACCTGGACAGGCTGGAGAGGTGGGCGGAGAGGAACCTCCTGAAGTTCAACAAAGGCAAGGGCAGGGTCCTGCACCTGGGGAGGAATAACCCCAGGCACCGGTACAGGCTGGGGGCTGACCTGCTGGCAAGCAGCTCTGCCGATGAGGACCTGGGAGTGCTGGTGGACAACAAGTTAAACATGAGCCAGCAGTGTGCCCTTGTGGCCAAGAAGGCCAAAGGTATCCTGGGGTGCATGAGGCAGAGTGTTGGCAGCAGGTGGAGGGAGGTGATCCTGCCCCTCTCCTCTGCCCTGATGGAGTACTTCTGGGCTCCTCAGGACAAGAGAGACATGGCAGTACTGCTGGAGAGAGTCCAGCGGAGGGCTACCAAGATGATTAGAGGGCTGGAGCATCTCTCCTCTGAAGAAAGGCTGAGAGAGCTGGGCCTGTTCAGCCTGGAGAAGAGAAGAGGCGATCTGATCAATGTGTACAAGTATGTGAAGGGAGGGAGTCAAGAGGATGAGGCCAGCCTCTTCTCCGTGGTGCCCAGCATCAGGACAAGAGGCAACGGGCAGAAACTGAACCACAGGAAGTTCCATCTGAACCTGAGAAAAAACTTCTTGACTGTGAGGGTGACAGAGCATTGGAACAGGTTGCCCAGAGAGGTAGTGGAGTCTCCTTCCCTGGAGATATTCAAAACGCGTCTGGACGCGATCCTGGGAAATATGCTCTAGAGGAGCCTGCTTGAGCAGGGAGGTTGGACTAGGTGATCTCCAGAGGTCCCTTCCAACCTCGGCCATTCTGTGATTCTGTGAATCCCCTCGGGTCTTCAGTTTACAGGGCTGAATGACCCTGAACAGTCCCGACCAAGGATATACTTAGAAATGACATCTGGGACAGGACAGGCTGAGAATCCTATTAATTGCTTGGTTGCTCTGTGGTTCATTTCCATGTTAGACCTGAATAAGTATAGCTGAAGAGCTTTGTTGTCAAAGTTGCAGCTGGGATGTGTGTCTGGCATCACAACCTGAAAGCATCCCGGGGAAGCTGATTTTTGGCACCTGAAGCTATGTGTTAACAGTATGATGGTAATATATTGAGCCCTACCTCGTCCTGTCTTTGAAACTATTTATCATCAGGGCATCCTGTGCTGCTGACTGATAAGCGTAATGTACTGCCAACAAGCCAGGATGAGCTAACTTATCATACAAGAACCTTCAGAGCTTTAGCCTAAAATGGCTTCTGAGCATTCCTGTAACCATCTCCCAAGCCTCTGTGCCTCTGAACACAGGGCCTTCCCTTTAAGAGCTGACAGGCCATCCATCCCACAGCATTTGAGTATCCCACAGTCCTTGGAGGATTTTACTTTCTCAGTTCTTTCATGAGGCAGGGATGCTCCAGCCTTGCTTTACAGGACAAAGGTTTAGCAGTAAATGGCTCATTCAAAATCCTGCAGGAAGCCTGTGATGAACCTGGGAAGGTAAATTTATCCCCACTAGACCCCAGTGCAGCCCTTTATTCCAGCTTGTGCAGCTGCTCTCTCCCAGGATCAGCATCCTTTGGAGACCAGAACAGCTTCCTTCGGCCCCTGCCTGCCTGGTGGCATCTGGAAAGGTCGAGAGGGTGGGAGGCTGGCAGCACTGGTCTGCGCTCATCCACAGGCTGTAGCGCTTTGGTAAGGTCCTGGGCATCTGTGCCTGACACCTTGCATCTGCCAACTGATCAGCATGATTTACAGCAAGCCTCTGAACAGCTATTTGTGTGTATAGCATTTGAAGCCAGAGCACTTCTCACATGCAAGCTACAATGAGACAAGGAGGTCACGCTGCTGATGCTGTGCCACGGCGCAGGGCTCAGATGGATGGACAGTGCCTGCCCGACCAGGTGAAGCTGAGGGTTGTTACAGGCCAGTCTGCCATGAGCCTGGAGGCTGGCACAGCAAGGGATGATGGGGCTTAGCCTTAGCTCCTGCCACTGCCAAGAAGGGCTTGGGCGTTGGGGCGGGGTGGGGAGGGGGGCTTGCTCAAGTATGAAGTGACTGAGTGAAGGTGAAAGGACTTTACACCTTACAGGTGGTTGCTTCAGCCCTCATGCACTTTGCAGCAGCAGGCTGGACTTTCCCTGCGATGAATAGTGCGGAGGAAGGCAAAACAACGAACTATTTAAATTCTTTTGAGTCCTTTTGATCCACAGATGCCAAAGCACTTCTTAACCCTTCAGAAGGGATACTGGGACATGATGATTCACTCTCTTCTGACCTGCCATAGGCTGGGTTCCTCTGCAGAACTCTCAGGTTGCACTTAGGGGGCTAGGGGTGGTGGGTTATGCAGGGAAATGAATTATTATTTTTTTTTTTTTTGCTATGGCTTATTAATGTAGCATTTCAGCTTATTAATATAGCAGTCTGGGGAAACTTGGCCAACAGACACTGCTCAACAGAAATACACAGCACAAACATGCTCTGCACAATGCAAGCACCCCGCTAATATTGCTTGGGGACATGCATATTCCAATCTCCAGGACATGGGACAGACCATTCTACCCTGTGCAAAGCAGAATTGCAGCACCTCTGAGCTCACAGCTGTAGATATCCTGAGCTGCACCCTCAAAATCATGAGATCAGCTTAAATCCAATATCACTGAATAAAAACGCAAACTTTCTTTTCATGCCTGTTGTTTTCCCATTGAAAGGCATGTCTGAATCATTTTTGTGCTGCCAGGAGGATAATATCCCTTTTTTAGGAGTGGGGAAAAATTGAAATCCTCACCTGACCCCCCAGGGCTGGGCCTTCCATTCAGGGAGGCCACACTCCCATCACAGCTACCCGGTGACAGTGACAGCATTTGGTCTCCTCCACCTCAGAGAGGAGTGGAGTGCAGAGTCAGGCAGGGGAAGGAAAAGGTGCTAGGCAGAGATGGGAAGTTTGTGCTGTCAGCTGCCTTGGCTTCCTGTACATCTGTGATTATCTAAGAACAGCTGTTAATGTCATGCATGGGCAAAAAAGGGGAATCGGAAATGCAAGAAGTGTGGAAAAGTGAAAGGGGACAGGATGCACTGTTGCTTCCCTTCCGTTCCTTGCCTTTCAGCATCAGTCAGGCAGCCCATTGCTTGAGCTGCCACAGGACATGTCCCACATTTTGAGGGATTTTGATGTGAGACATGTCCCACAGCCTGAGACTGCTGAGGTCCTCAAGCAGCCAAAGGTTTTTTTAAAAATGCAGGTGCTGGAAGAGGTGGCAGTGAGGTGACAGGACCAGGGAGGCCAAGTCCAGTAGAAACCCATAAGCTTTTCTGGACAGGGATCACTGCCTCCATCAGTGAGCACAGCTCAGCATGGCTCTCATGGTCTTGCTGTGGGATTCAGTGCTGACTGTGTGCCTGTATCATCCGCTCTTCAGGCCCCTCTCTGCTCCAGAGAGACACTTGCAGTAGCTTTAACTTAGCAAGCTGAGACCCAGGCAAAATTAGCCTGCACAAGGCTCCATGACGTCATGACCCAGGAGCTGATGGGATCCAAAATGGTACAGTAGAACTCTCTTTGCTTTGAGGTCTCTCTGCACTGCACAGCAGTGGCTGGTGATGGAAAGGATGGCAGGCACTCTCTGCTTAGGCACCCAAACTCAGAATACTGGTGCTTACAAAGTCTCTGATTCACGGGGAGCTGAAGCACTCAGTATCCCTCAGGATGTGCCCCAAAGCCTCTCCTGCAGTATATGTAGCAGGGTTTGAGTCAGCAATTCTGGCACCCTGCAGATAGAGTCATGACTGGTCCTGCAATTGCATGTCTCTTTGGAGGACGGGGCATGGAGGGTGAGCCTGCCTCTTGTGCCTGTGTAACATCAGGAGAGGCAGGAAGCTGAACGCTCCAGGGAGAGAAGAAATTTGGGGACCTTGTCCATGAGAGTGAAGCTCTGCCCAAACAGCAACAAAGCCCTGAGAGCCCTGCTAATTTCCTACCTAGAGAAAATAACCTCAGAGGGAAGCCAGCACCGAGCTTAAAGAGGGTTTAATTTGCTGTTGACAATCCAGATGGTAATTATATTGCCAGGTATCTGACTTTTCATTAAGGCCCCATTCAGATACTTTTCTGGTGTTGACATAAGTGTACTCATTTAGCTTCATAAAAGCAGCACACACACTCCCTGCTGTCTCCCTAGTGACCTTCCTTATCCCCTCAAAGAGCACATGGACACATGGGGGAGGCTCTCTGCAGCCACTGCCAAACCCAAGCCACGGCCCTGCCACCAGCCTTATCCCTGCCACCAGCCCTGCCATCAGCCGCAGCCTTACCATGAGTCCTGTCCCTATTGTCAGCCCTGATCATGCTGTCAGTCCCCAGCTCTGGAGTCAGCCTCTCCAGCATGGCCAGCATGGACCAGGCAGGGCAGTTCATCTCTCTACAGGCAAAGTCTGGCACCTCTAGGCTAGTTTTGTGGGTGAGCCAGGATACTTGGCACAAGGGAAGCTCTTCCATGTTCCCCAGCACCTGTGATTAGCCTTGTCCCGATGCCCAGCTAGCCTCACACTGCGCACCCATCCTCTTCTACCCTCGGGAGCTGGGGCCAGGGCCAGGGATGGGGCCAGAGTCCAGTGCAGGGTTTCCCCAGTGCTGGCACTTGCACGGTCACTGACTGCAGACTGATCTAGCCTGATTTGAATAGAGCATCGGCGTCTGTCTGCCAGCAGCAGAAGGGCCTGAGTGTCAGGCCCAGGCTGTTCCGCCAGTAGTTTAGCGATGCAGGTGACCCGTTGGCCTCATTAGAGAAACAAGGAACCAACAACTCAAAGAGTACAGGCAGCATGAGCTTTAGAAAATCAAGCTGTCAGGCTCACAGAGGTGCACTGTTCTCCTACAGATCTACTTGGCCCCTGGGTTGGAAGACACAAGGCTAAATAAGTAAATAAAGGCAGGAAGAGACAAACAAGAACCTCCAGGAGCCAAGACAGATATCCCTGTGGAGAGGCTGACTCCCTTGATGCCACTGGATCAACAGCAGGGAAGATGAACTGCTAAGCCTGTCTTTGATTGCTGCAGCCTGTTTCCAAAGAGGCTTGTTTGCTGCTTCACTTCCACCTCCTACCTCCTGCATCCTCTCCCTGCAACAGAGCCTGCCTGCTGGAGCACAAGGCTGGCTACAGTGCAGGCAGTCCTGCAGTAGTGCTGGGATGCTCTACAAACACCACCACCCCTGCCAGCCAGCTCATTTTCCTCTCTCCGAATCATCAGAGTGTTTGCCTGTGTGCTCACAGACTTTTACCTTGCATTTGGCAGCGCTCAGAAGTCTGGGATGGGTTCAGGAGCAGAGAAGCAATTCAGTGCAAGACCATGCTGAAGTGGAGATTTCAGCAATCCGGACACAGCAGCCTGAACACAGCACACATGACATGTTCACTGAATCAAGACTGCCGTGTGAGCTGTCACCTGTCTTGCACTGAATTGTATCAGGGCTGTAACACATAGTGGTAGCAACACAAAGGCCTATGTGGAGGAAGGAATTAAGCTCATGGCATATGACTTGCAGCAGGGAGTGCTGGAAGAGCATGGCCATGTCCTCAGATACTGGGAGAGATTACAACACACTTGCTTTCCATGAGGCAGCTCCAAATGCTTTAGGAGCCCCATCAATCTTGTCAGAGGAGCAGGCACAGAGCAGAGGCTGGCAGGACTTCTGATTCCTCCGGATCAGGGATTGACATTTCTCTCCAACTGTGCCTGTTGGAAGGCTGACAGGACACACCAGCCCTGGGCTCTGGTGAGGCTGGGGTGGTAGGAGAGGCACCGTGGCTTGCACAGCCACTCTGGAGCATGACAACCATAAGCCAAGCCTGAGCTGCCAGCCTTCTGTTTGGGACACCCTTGAGGGATCATTGTGCTGAAGAGCAAATGGACTACAGGGAGGTAGGCACTTCCCTTCCCTAGGTATTCCTATGGGAACAGGGCACCTGCTATGAGATATTCTACCTCCCTTCTCCTCCAGGCCAGCAGGCCACAAGCCCAGGTCCCTTTTGTTTGGACCATGCCACATGGTTCCTGTTTCATTACCCCAACAGCCTTCCATGGGATAGGTTTTGTTCATCCCTTTGCTGCCGGGAGCGAAGAATTTACTCTCCTGGGATCCTCTGGCCATTGTCTCTGACAGTCCTTTAGCAGGAACTCTTTCCTCTTGTCAAATGTGGCTGTGCTCACGTGGCCCAGTTGCTCTGCACTAACTCTGGCCTGAATTGTTTGCAGGCTCAGCTTACTCAGACTCACCTTCTGACTCCCTGCCTCTGCCTCGTGTTTCTTAGTGGCACTGGGATGACTTGTGCTGAGGTAAAACTCATGGTTTGTTCCTTTCTGCTACTGCCAGAACTGCCCTGGGATGTCTCCCTGCCCCTTTGGGTGCTGCCAGCAGTGCACAAGGAGCACAGCATGGTTCTTTGTGCCGTACAGGATGAGTGTGTATGAATGGGCTCTATAAGAGCCCACCTATGGGTGTCGATGGAGAAATAGAGAACAGAAGGCCAAAGAAAGGGAAAGGGCATGTGGAGAGGTAGGGTGTGAAAGCCTCCCAAACAGGGATATGGTCCAGAGACTGGCAGTGTTGTTGAAACCACAAGAACTGATAACCTCAGGACACTAAGCCTGCCAAACCTCTCAAAGGCACCAGCACGCACTGCCATCAACAGCAAGTGGTGCAATTTGGACCGCATCCAAGAAGGCAAGGACTGGTAAATGCAGACCAAGACTACAGTTTACATAAACATCTGGTGAAAAAAGGGACTCCATGAGGGACTTTCTGAACTTAAAAGCCACTGGTACATCACTACATGAGTATACTACAGTATACTGCCTGAGTCAATCTCCCTTCTGTGGCTAAAGCCAGGAAAGTGAGTGTACAAGTTGGTGGATCTGTTCTGTGCTGCTATCAACAGCTTGATTCTATTAGCAATAACAGCTTAATTAATAAAAGATGTTCTAATAAATATTGGTTGTGATCTGTGTCTCCCCTGATTCAATTCCCTGTCTGGAAAAAAGAATTCTACACTATTTGGGCCACTCTTGCTCTTTATTTGCAGCATCACGGAATGGTTGAGGTTGGAAGGGAGCTTTAAAGGTCTTCTAGTCCAAACCCCCTGCTCAAGCACAGTCACCTAGAGCACGTTGCCCAGGACCCTGTCCCGACGGCTTTTGAATACCTCCAAGGATGGACACTCCACAGCCTCTCTGGGCAGCCTGTTCCAGCGCTCAGTCACCCTCACAGCAATGTTGTTTTTCCTTACGTTCAGATGGAACTTCCCGTGCTTCAGTTTGTGCCCACTGCCTCTCGTCCTGTCACTGGCCACCACCGAAAGGAGTCTGGCCCCATCCTCTTGACACACTCCCTTCAGATAGTTATACACATTGATAAGATCCCCTCCCCCACCCCGAATCGTCTCTTCTCCCAGCTCTCTCAGCCTTTCTCATAGGAGAGATGCTTCATCATCCTGGTAGCCCTTTGCTGGACTCGCTCCAGGAACTCCATGTCTCTCTTGTACTGGGGAGCCTAGACCTGGGCACAGTACTCCAGATGCAGCCTCGCCAGGGCTGAGAAGAGGCGGAGGATCACCTCCCCTGACCTGCTGGCAATGCTCTTCCTAATGCAGCCCAGGATACCACTGGCCTTTTTGGCCACAAGGGCACATTGCAGGCTCAGGGTCAGCTTACAAGTTGGCAGCAGCCCACCAGGACTCCCAGGTCCTCCTCTGCAGAGCTGCTTTCCAGCAGGTCAGCCCCCAGCCTGTACTGGTGCATGGGGTTGTTGCTCCCCCAGGTGCTGGACTCCGCACTTCCCTTTTTGAACTTCAGGAGGTTCCTCTCTGCCCATCTCTCCAGCCTGCTGAGGTGGGCAGCACAGCCCTCTGGTGTATCAGCCCCTCCTCCCAGTTTTCTATCATCAGCAAACTCGCTGAGGGTGCACTCTGTCCCTTCGTCCAGCTCATTGAGGAATAAGTTGAACAAGCTTGGACCCAGTATTGACCCCGGGGGACACTGCTAGCTACAGGGCCCCAACTAGACTGTGCGCCACTGGTCACAACCCTCTGAGCTCTGCCGTTCTGCCAGTTCTCCACCCACCTCACTGTCTGCTCATCTAGCCCGTGCTTCCTGAGCTTACCTATGAGGCTGTTATGGGAGACAGTGTCGAAAGTCTTACTGAAATCAAGGTAGACAACATCCACTGCTCTGCCCTCATCTCCCCAGCCAGTCATTCCATCACAGAAGGCTATCGGGTTGGTTAAGCATGATTTCCCCTTTGTGAATCCACTCCTGATCACCTTCTTATCCTTCATATGCTTAGAGATGGCATCTAGGTTATGGGCAAGAGAGAGTGGTGCCACCTCCCAACTAGGCTTATCTATCTGTGCCATAACTGCTCAGTGGAAACGGGAAGGACTCACACCATGCCTACTGGGACTTCTATCCTTGATCTCCAGAGCTCTCCAGCTGGCCCTATAAGGCAGGTTTTATCTTTTCCCCTTTCCTCCCTTAGTTTCAGTGCTCAGGGCAAAGGCAGCTCAAGTAAAACTACTCCCGGGGCAGAACATAGCATGCCACATCCCATGTAGCAGCCTGAAAGGAGGCCAAGGCATTGCTTGTGGATTATTTCCACAGTTTGACAAAGCTGTTCTGGGAATCTCCCAAAGTCATAGGGGTTGATGGCAGTTCCTCCGGATGACTGAGAGGTTCCTTCACTCCCCAGCCCCTGCAGAAAGCTGTCAGCTCCAGCTCACTGCTTGACTGCATTTGGGATTGTATCCAACTTCATGCTTGAGGATGCTGTCTGCTGAACCATGTCCAGGATGCCACATTGTTCCTGCCAGCAACACGGGTCAAGGCATTTTCAGAGTCACCTTCCTGAGACATGCTTGGACCGCACTGTACTGAGAAGGCATGCACGCTGCAGCTCCAGGACCAAGAGCTGCCCGCAGGCTTTGCAAAAATCCTACACCAGGACAGCTTCAAGGACATCTGCTGACATTCAGAACCATGGACTCAGATGCACGAGGTGTAAATCTGTGTAGAATTTGCAGCAGAGAGCTCTGATAATTCTTTTTAGTTTTGCAAAGGGCGGGGAGCTATTTTAGCTGTAGTTTTCCCACATTCACAGCTGTGACCAAACAATCAACTTGCTCCTTGTCTATGAACATGCCTTTTCCAGTGACCTCACTCCATTGGACCTTGTTCCATTGGAAGTCAACCTTCTTGCTAGTTTTAGTGCAAAAAGAAGTGAGCATGGCACTAGGTGTGTGGCAATTCAGCTGCACAGCATGATAGGGGTGTTAGTAAGCAGGAAATGGCTCAGTGGTTCTGGGGTTGCCAACTTGGTTCTCTGTCCTGTTGGCAGAGCTGTATCCTGTCGGGCAGGAGAGTGCTGTTTTGGGTAGTGGTGCAGCGCAGGGATGCTGCAATTGCAACTGTACAGAACTAAAAATAACCCCTGCTCCTGTCCCACAGTGCACACCACACCTTTTCCTAGTGCCAGACCTGCTAATTGCTCACACAATCAAAGTGACCGAAGAGGAGATGCAAACATATGCAAATACTCAGTAATGAAGATTAAGTGATGGAGTCTGGAGGTCCTCACAGAACCCTCTTGTTTTCTCATTTGTGAAGGAATGCTTTTGAACTGCCTGTACAAGATATAAGCTCCACTAGCCCCTGCTGTTCAGGAAGCTTTGGTAATGTTCATGCCAACAGCTAGCAAAACACCAAGGTAGCAACAGACCAGCCTTCAATGCCATTAGTAATAACTGGGCCTCCCCTGTTCATCCACTCATCCTGGAGTGCCTCATGGATAAGAGACGCTGAACCTTTGGATGTCTGAGGACCCAAGTGCAAAGATGTGTCTGGTGTAACAGCGCTGTGGGCACTGCAGTCTGCTTAACCTGCTGAAGGTGGTGAGGATAATGTACAGTATGCTGAATTTATTATTGCTGCCATTAGGACAATATTCTGCCAAATTAGAATAAATAGGGTGTGCCATTGTTGTAGATTACTAAATAGCATTATATTACACAGCTAATCAGCTCCTGTTTCAACAACTCAGAAAATGCCCTGTTCTCATCTCACTGTCCATGGGATAGAGTAATGGTAGGAATTTCTTTCCAGGTGGTTTCCCAGGGATTTTGCCTCCTCAGATTCCTCACAGGAACTTACCAAGCAATCACTTCTGTAGGACCTGGAAACTGTTCTGGCCAGAGATCCTCCTGCAATGGTTCACTAAATCTTCATCCTGGACTATGTCTATATCAGTTGCAGTAAGGGAAACAACTAAATAAGGAGAAAGGAACTACCATGGCTTCTGCTTGCTTGGACTATTTCCCTACCTGAAAGAAGACAGAGGACAAGCACATCATCTGGAAGTTCTTGGGCAGATACACAACTAGTAAATAGTAAAGGAAAGCATCACCTATGACTTTCACAAGACCCCTTTAGTCAGCAGTTTCTTGACAGGCTTGACCTCTTGCTTCCTTTTCGCACACTATAAAACTTATGTACTAACTGAGAAGACTGAGAAAGAGACCTGGCAACATGTTTTCAAGCAAACGTTTCTAACTTTGTCTAACCATGCTGACCATAGCCTGTGAGCAGCTGAGCTTGGCTACGTCGCTATTTTGCCCTTGAATGGGAGCAAATGGGCCATCAGCACCCCCTGTAGAGTGCTCCCAGAGACATCAGCATTCCCAGATGTTCCCACACACTGCCTTTCACTGTACCAAATGGCTTTGAGCCCTGTAACCGCTGTGGCTGGGTCTCTATCAAGACTGAAAATAACCATCCTCACTGCAAGAAATGTTTTGTCAGTAGTTTCTAGAAAGCTGCTGCAGATAATGGCAGAAGCGAGGAGACACAGGGTTGCATGTGAAAACCAGAGTTTCCTGTGCATGCCTCACAAAGCTCCTGGCATGCTGCATGGCACGTTGCAGCTTTTGGGCCCATTAAAGCAGCTGGATATGGATCGAAATTTGGCAGGCAAAGGGCAACATCTTAGGCTTGGATTTAAACCTGCCTTCTCCCAAGATAGCCTTACTCCAGCTATACATCTGTCTGACTGCAGGCAGAATTTGGCTTATTTGGCTTTGCAAATTTTGCAATTTGCAGTTTTTGCAGTTAGCTTTGCCTCTATATAAGGGGGACAATTCTAAAATATAACTCTCAGGATCTGTTTCCTTGTTCTAGTCATGAGGAGCTTAAATTCAGCCACCTGCAGACATCTCCTTGAGAGGTCCTACTTCTCTGCATGTTTCCAGGGGAGCACAAAAGAGTAGTTCCTCCTATCTACTGCCTTTAACATCTCTGTAATTCATATCTGCAAGAACATAGCCAGTCCTGGGCTTGCCAGGTCATGTGAGCTTTCAACTCACAGGAGGAGTAGGAATACCTACTGGTTGGCCCACAGTAATGGTTACCACAGCCATTGCTGTTTTGCCAAAACTCTACAAGGCAGTGGGTTTACATGAGATGAGAGAGGGACATGGCCCTTGTGTGAGCCCCCTGCAATGTGGAAATTTCTCCCTATGGAGAAAAGAAGGAGGGAATAGATATTTGGTCACTTCAGAAACGTTATTTTCCATATCTTCAACTTAAAACCGATGTGGTGCTTTACAAATGAAGGTAACGGGACAGTCTTTAGTGCCTAGCATGGACAAGGCATTTGGGGGCTTTTTCAAGCTGCTTTTTGATTAGTACAGTGACAAGGCTCACTCTCGGAAGCTGCTGAGTTCCCAGAAATCCCTGAAATCCATTAGGTCAGTGGTGTCTCAGTACTAGTGAGCATCTAGCATAGGGGATATCTTAAAATTAGCTAATGGTCAGGGACACTTTTTGCCGTCCTCCTGTGCATTATTATAATGATGCTCTCCCAGAGCACTATCATGACTCATGATGCTATATATATTTATATATATAAATTTGGAATCAAAGCCCCACCAAGTCATTCAAAATCTGCTTTTCCTACATGGTCCTAAGTTAGCTATTGCTCCTGCCACTCTCGTGTGTGCAGCAGAGAGTAGAAGCGCTCTCCCAGCCCTGCTTTGCCAACACTGGAGGAGGAAGAGTGTGATTTCCAAGAAGAACGATGGATTCTTGAAGATCTCTAATAGCCTGGAGGACGGCTCAGTGTCCTGGGCACTTCTAGGGATGGATGCTGCAGATGACTTGGGTGAGATGAAAGGGAGTGTTGCTACAGAGGCCTACTGCCCAATGCAAGCTGAGCACCTTTCACCGCAGTGCCTGGCCCTCTGCCATCTCTGGCTCTAGGAAAGAATGGGATAGCTCACCACTACCCCCCCCCCCAACCATCCCAAGAGACAACCTTGCAGATCAGCCTCAGGATGGGGCAGCAGCCTGTCATCTCAGCCTCCATTCTGACTGGACTTGCCATTTACAGTTTTGGGGTGACCACTGTGGTACTTTAATATGGTTTTTGTGGCTTAGGAGGTAAGTGCTCTGAGACACGTCCTTCCTCACTGTCTGAGTTGTGTCTAAGATATCTTCATTTGTTGTCTGCAGTGTGAGCAACTGCCTGCATTCTAGAGCAGCCACTTTAATTGCAGGTTAATAGACAACTGAACTTCTGAGGCCTTGAGAGGAGTTTGCTGGATCACAGCACTGTCCCCTGTAGGTCAGTCTAGGCTTCAGTTGCTTTATGTGAACCTTCATTTTACTCTCATCACCACTCAAGCTGCTGAGCACACCCGAAGGTTCTAAGACCCCACTGACTTCACTGAGCACAGTGTCAATGCAGGCTCACCCTTTCAGAGGTGATTTTTGCTCCTGTGCCTGAGAAAAAAAATGTAGAAAAAACAACCCTTTTTCCTATTAGTGGGGTCCCCCGTGAGAGCACTAGAAATAACAGCAACCTTTTCGATCCCATTAGATCTCATAGGGACCCTTTAACAAGAGAGATAAACTGTGATTGAAATGACCTCAGTACTTTTGCTTCAGGAGCCAAGCCCGGAAGGCCATCAGAAACATCCTCCCGCCATAAAGCATCTCAGTGGCATGGCTGCACATTTCTATCTTTGGGTTAATATCCCCAGGCTATCATCTGTGCTCACTGAAAGGAGCAACTTAGATTCAGTTTTAGCATCCTATTTTGAAGTTGATATACTTCAACTGAGTCTCCCCATTTTAATCTTTAATTTTATTCATTTTCATAGATCATTGGATAAATTTTCAGTGATCAGCCCTACAAGCTTCTTGGCCATCTTTGTGGGAAGTAATTTCTGAAACGATAAACAATACAAAAGGAGGAAAAGAAAAAGAAAGAAAAAGAAGGAAGTCTATCAATGATAGGAAGCCTATCTTCAAGTTATATATAACATATTACTCTGCCATATGTAACTTATCTTCTTACAGTTGCCACTGTAGCATATAGCATATGTATAAATGAGGGAAATGCAGAATCAGGGAAAGGCTGAGTTTCTGCAGGTTACCGTTTCTGATGGGGCTGTTATTATTTCATTACTGTATCTACTGCAGCCCCACCTACAGCGGGACCTTGAAAGGACTCTGCTGCATGATGCAAACACATGTCAAATGCCATTCCTGCTCCATCCAATTCCTGTTTATGATATGAGGCAGTCCAGCTCACACATCCCTACTTGGGAAACAGTCCCTTTCATCGTCACCACACAAAACACTAAGCATGTGTTTGACTTTAAGCAGGTACTCAATTTGTATATTAAAAATATACAGGATTTGAGGCTTCACCTAAAATTATGCACATGTTTAACTGCTTTGCTGAAGACAACCTACAGAAGGAAGGGACTAAATGTGAAATAGTGGGTGGAGAAGGCATGTAAGTGACAGGGCTGCTAACAGTCTATCCAAATACAAATCCCAACTAAATTCAAAGAGCGAAACTCAATAACCCAACTGCTAACACTCTGCAATTCCATTGCCAAATAAATTGAGCTTCCTCTAAATTGTGACTCTCATGCCTGGCAAACCATGTCCTTGTGGACATCTTGAACAGATGAAAGAGGGCTTAGCCTCTCTAGTATGAAACTGCACAGATATCCTCAGCTACCCCCATTGCTCCCCTTAGACAATGTGACTTACACTATCAGTGTTATGGTTTCAAGATTTTTGTTTTCACTTAATCATTTTACAGAGGATGTCTTAGCAAGCCCTCTTTAGTACAACCGCATGCAGTCTTTGATGAGATCACAGAATCACAGAGTCACAGAATCGTTTAGGTTGGAAGGGACCTCCGGAGATCATCTAGTCCAACCTCCCTGCTCAAGCAGGCTCCTCTAGAGCACGTTGCCCAGGATCACATCCAGGCGGGTTTTGAATATCTCCAGGGAAGGAGACTCCACTACCTCTCTGGGCAACCTGTTCCAGTGATCAGGCACCCTCACAGGAAAGAAGTTTCTCCTCATGTTCAGATGGAAATTCCTGCGGTTCAGTTTGTGCCCGTTGCCTCTTGTCCTGTCACTGAGAAGAGGCTGGCCTCATCCTCTTGACACTCCCCCTTCACATACTTGTACACATTGATGAGATCACCTCTCAGTCTTCTCTTCTCCAGGCTCAACAGGCCCAGTTCTCTCAGAGGAGAGATGCTCCAGGCCCCTCATCATCTTGGTAGCCCTCCGCTGGACTCTCTCCAGCAGTACTGCCATGTCTCTCTTGTCCTGGGGAGCCCAGAACTGGACACAGCACTCCAGGGGAGGCCTCCCCAGGGCGGAGGAGAGGGGCAGGATCACCTCCCTCCACCTGCTGCCAACACTCTGCCTCATGTACCTCAGGATACCATTGGCCTTCTTGGCCACAAGGGCACACTGCTGGCTCATGCTTAACTTGTTGTCCACCAGCACTCCCAGGTCCTTCTCGGCAGAGCTGCTTGCCAGCAGGTCAACCCCCAGCCTGTACCGGTGCCTGGGGTTATTCCTCCCCAGGTGCAGGACCCTGCCCTTGCCTTTGTTGAACTTCAGGAGGTTCCTCTCCGCCCACCTCTCCAGCCTGTCCAGGTCCCTCGGAATGGCAGCACAGCCCTCTGGTGTGTCAGCCACTCCCCCCAGCTTAGTATCATCAACAAACTTGCTGAGGGTGCACTCTGTCCCTTCATCCAGGTCACTGAGGAATACACTGAACAAGACTGGACCCAGGACAGACCCCGGGGGACACTGCTAGCTACAGGCCTCCAACTAGACCCTGCGCCACTGACCCTCTGAGCGTTGCCATCCAGCCAGTTCTCCATCCACCTCACTGTCTGCTCATCTAGCCCGTGCTTCCTGAGTTTACCTATGAGGATGTGATGGGAGACAGTGTCAAAAGCCTTGCTGAAGTCCAGGGAGACAACATCCACTGCTCTCCCCTCATCTAGATGGTCATGGAGGGACTCCAGCTCTTCTCCAGAAAGCTCTTCTATGAGGATCTCAGTGGCATTGTTCTCATCACAGTGCTTCTCAAATTCACGGCTCAGCTCCTGACACTGCTGGAAATTGGCATCATGAGGCATGTTTGTTTCCCAGCATGTTATTCATTGAGTTTATTTTATTTTCCAGCCAAGAGAGCTTTACAAATAATAATAAGAAAGGATGAATGGGATAGCATGGGATGATTAACCAGGATTTTCAAAGATGGGCCAGAAATCTGGATTGCCAGCATCACAAGCACCTCACAAACAATTGACTCGTATCACACATTCTATCCTCCACTGGAGAGGAAGACAATCCTGCAGCCATTTGCCCTTAAGTAGATCAGTCAACAATGATTATCTACAATATCAAACAACACAATAAAGCTGCATTTTCACCAACACTATCTCCCTTTTTGTTGTTGTCAGGATTTTTGATCTCCTTACAGTAGAAATTCCTAGATTTATTCCTACCCTCTGAATGCATTGCCACAACAGTTGGGATTCAGTGATGTTATAATCTTTCTGGACTATAAAAAACAAACCATGTCTTTGCATAGCATATGGTTCTCCCCTTACAACAACAGATACCAGAACTTTCAATTAAGTTTCTGGGAACAGCTCTGAAATACACATGACTCATTTCAAAAGTGCACTAACAAGTGAAATGATCCCATTTTTTCCCAAATCTCCTCTCATCAGGAAACAAACAGTATCTAATGTCTTTCTTTCTTTATACATCAACGAAAACAACACCCTTCTCTGCTGACACCAAGCTTGAGTAAAAATCGTCCAGTTAAGTATTATAATATTTGATAATAGTCCTGCCAGCATGGAGCTGACTCATTTAATGTAATGTGCTGCTCCCTGAAGATTGCTTTTCAGTATAGCAAACAATTAGCTAGTTCATTCATCTCAGCTTGAGAATGGTAGACACTTACAGGACCACGGGTACTCTCCTAACTGGAGCTGATTTATCAACAATCACAGTTGTTCCTCCTGTAATTAATCTTATGCTATTTTCACACGCACATATCCCTCTGCTGACATGCAGATCCCAATTCCTAAGTGCTTTTTTATACTTAGAATGATAGATAAATTATTTTGATTTCCGGTCACTGACATGGAAATGATCAGGGAGGATGAAGCTGTGATTCACAGGCTTCACTCTCCAACACTCCTTAAGCACTACCTTTTGCTCCCAAGATGCTCCAACCCCCATTTCTCATCCAGTAGCAATTGCAGGCCAGCAGTGCATTGCTACTGCAGCACTACACATGCACAAGCTGGTTTGAATATGCTTGACCTTACATCAACCATGCCAGTCAGAAGCCTTGCATTGCCATCAAGATACATGCTCACATGCCTCCCCTAGACCCCTGGCATCCCACATGCCCCCCCACACCATGCCCTGTTGTGCCTTCACACACCCCTCTGTGCCCTGACATGCACACCCCCTTGCAGCCATGTGCATGCCTGCCTCACGGCCAAACACTGCCCCTTGCACAGACATCCACGCACAGACATCTGCACACAGGCACAGAGGGACATGCTTCCCAGTGCAAGCTTCGTCTCACCTCCCTGCCTTCAGAGATCTCTCTGGCTCCAGTTTAAATGTGGTAGCTTTTCCCCTACAGCATTATTCATCCAACTCTCCCCCTGCTCTGGTAGCTGGGAACATCCTAATTCCAGCCTGAATTTATTCCTTGCTGTTTATTCTTGTGACAACACAGTCTGTTAGCTTAACAGCTCCTTGCCCTCCCTATGGCTTACTCCTGATGGATTTATAGCCAGCAATCACAGCCCCTCAGTCTGTGTTTGCTAGGCTAACCCAGACAATCACTTCTGCATGCCTCCTGCATGCTGCGGCCTCTGTTGCCCCACTCATTGTTGCTGCCCTTAACTCTATCTCTTCCATCATCATATCATCTTTCGTAAACACAGGTTGCCAGAGCTTCAAGGCCTTAGTGCCTTCTTGCCCCAGAATCACGGAATGGTTGAGGTTGGAAGGGAGCTTTAAAGGTCTTCTAGTCCAAACCCCCTGCTCAAGCACAGTCACCTAGAGCACGTTGCCCAGGACCCTGTCCCGACGGCTTTTGAATACCTCCAAGGATGGACACTCCACAGCCTCTCTGGGCAGCCTGTTCCAGCGCTCAGTCACCCTCACAGCAATGTTGTTTTTCCTTACGTTCAGATGGAACTTCCCGTGCTTCAGTTTGTGCCCACTGCCTCTCGTCCTGTCACTGGCCACCACCGAAAGGAGTCTGGCCCCATCCTCTTGACACACTCCCTTCAGATAGTTATACACATTGATAAGATCCCCCCCACCCCGAATCTTCTCTTCTGCTGGCATGTCAAGGAAAGAAAGAAGCAGTGCCATGCTTGAACCCCACCCAGAAGTGTGCAGCCCACCCTGTCTCACCATGCCAAACATGCTGATCCATGCAAATGCTGCCTCACATGGCCAATGGTACTCATCTGCACACCTGTGGTGAACAGCTGCACACAAACGTCTTTCAGGTCTCCATAGCAAGACACACTTCCAATTCCTCCCATGATCATCCTAACAGATTACCAACCTCAATTCCAACACTCCTACTGACAGTACAGCATCTAGTGGCAAAAAACGTCAGAAGGTTTTTAACTTTCTTGAAGAGGATTAAAAATGTGGGGAACCATCCTCATCCCAGATGCCAGTGGGGAAGTAGATGCCAGAAGAATTTTTAATTTGTTCAAGGTCATTTGGTGAATGAAGAAGTCATCTGCTCTAGTGAGATCTGTAGTTCCCAGTAAGAGTTTTAAGGAGCTGGAGGCAGGAAGCCATTGCTAACCCCTCTGGCATATCTGCCTGCCTTTTTGCTCTGACTCCTTATTGCTATTATTTTTATGACTCAGCACTTCTGCAGTGTGCCTGGGCACAGCCAGCACAGCTGAAGCTTTCAGCACCAGCAGGGCTGCTCTCCACTGACCCCCACCTCCAGGCAGGGCTGATATCCCTCCTCTGGGACCTGTTTTCCATCTGATTTCCATCAGTGTGAATCCCTAGCTATTTTAAAACCCTGTTGTACCATTCCCTTGGGCACATTTTATGCTTATATGCTCCAGATTAGCAGGAGAAAATGGCAGCAAGGCTGCTCCTTGGCAATGAGCATCTCTTTATCTCACATCCTTGCAGGACAGACAGCTACTGTTTGTTTTTTTTTCCTTTAGACTTGGGCTTCAACTGAAGATTTGTTTTATTGTATGTTCACTGCAATAATTATTGCTAATGTGAAGATGGTGACCTCAGCATTCTGATAAATGAATATAGCGATGAGTTCATCTGCAGCATCCTTATGCTTACTGCCCAAATAAACACCATGGAAAAGGAAAGCATGCCCATGCCTGTGGCATCCCCACACAGTTGCCATTACTGCTTCTGAAGTCAGCAGAGCCTGGTAGGACAGGAAAAGGAAAAGATAAAAACAAGGGGTGCACCTGGCATCCCCAGTCACACTCCCTGCAGACTCCCCGAGGCCAGGGCAGTGAGGGACAGAAAAGGGACAGCTCAGTGACATTTCCCTGTGGCCCCGCAAGGCAGGCAGCACAGAGAGAGGGTTCTGCACAGCTCCTGACCAAATGACAGCTGCATATTCATCTTTATTGCCCAAGGCTGCGAGAGAATCCATGAGGAGACAGCCTGAGCCTTGCCCAGGATGTGAGAGGTCTTCTCTACCTCCAAGTTGCTTCATAGGCAGCTCTGGCTCATTGCTGGTTCATGCCCTACTCCAAGAGCCCCTTTTCACAAGGGCAGTTCTCCGCACTTCTCCCTGGCCAGCCTATGTTGGCAGGTAAGAGGGGGTGCCCCAGCAATCCCCCCCAGGAACAGCTACATGGCCCAGCCATTGCAGTTTCCAGCACAGGCATGGTGTTGAGCTGGTTGGGTATTTTGGGGGGAAGTCTGACTATTTTCTCTTTTGGTTCAAACCAAACCAATTTCCTCTTAGCCTTTCAGGCTAAGCTGAAAGCATGTGAGAGTTGGGCTGTGACACAGGCTCATTTGGTGCATCATTTGGCTTGAGAAGGAAAACTGGTTTCACAGGGAGTGAGGAGAGAGAAATGTTGCTGCAGAAGCTGGGGGAAGCTGTCAGGGGTTTGTTTCACCCATTGGCTCCTGTCAAGGCCAACCAAGCTGCCTTGCTTACTCTGCATGCTGTTGAGCTAGGCTGGTGAGTGGGGAGGTGATGATGGGGGGACATTTCCCTGAGGTCCCTCCAAGTCATCCACCCATTCATGAGGTAAGGGCAGTCCCCAAGAAATCCTGCACTCATCTTCATCTGTTTCTAATCTTGTCCTGTTTGATTCCCATTCAGCAAATATCCCTCTCCTCTTCCTCCTTCTCTTCCTCCTTTCTTTTCTTCCTTCCCTACTTCCCTCTCTTACTCCTTCTCTCCTCTTTCCTCCCTTCCATCCATTAACCTTCTTAGATAGAAACTTTCCAATGGCAACATCTGCCATCAGCTGAATGTTCATCCAAACTCTGATTCTGAAGCACAGTCCTTCAGAATGTGTTTAATTTTAAGCATTTGAACCATTTCAGTACTACTGCTGTATCTCTTCATAAGCACAGCGCTACTGCCTGTTTCTGGATTCATCCCCTGAAGCACTGGCTAACTTAATCTCAGATGAGGAAAACCTTATAGTACATGCTTAATTTGCTGGAAGCCCAGAATGTTAATTGGGCTACTCATGAACTTAAGTTAAGGCTGTGATTAAGAGCTCTGCTGGGCCAGAATAAGTGCTTGGCCCTTGGCAGGATCCAAGTTTCAGCACTTGGCTGAAGTGGCTCACCAGCCAAGAGGCGAAGCACCAGCATATGGCTGCTCTAACCCAAATGAAGGTTGACTGTCAAATATGCCTGCAGAACCCTGCTTGCGTGATCCTAAGCATTAGAAATATTGACCACTAATGCTGGATAAATTTTAGGGACTTGATATCAGCTCAGAGACAATCCCCAGACTGGAGAAGAGGCATAATTAACAAACTTATTATTATTATTTAATCCTTATGTTGTGAGAACAGATGAATAATTCGTTTGCTAGCCTCTGCATACAAGGCTGTTACAAAGCTTAATTCATTAGTGCTTGTAAAGTGACTTGAACTCATGAGATGAAAGGTGCCCTCTGAGCGCCAAGTAATGTTATGGCTATAGTACTGCAGATCTTTAATAAGGATATTGAATGACTCCTCTGAGCCAGCACATTGCTTTTTAACTTCTTTATGGCTGTTTTCACAAACACCATGCTAGAGAGCCAAAAGATAAGATTTACAAGAAAAAAAAAATCATAACAGTGCGCAAAGCTTAATGCACCTGCCAATTTTCCTTCCCACAGGGGACCACAGTGGGGAGCAATGCACTGCCACCTGCCTCAGCTGTGGAGGGGTGCAGGCACAGGCATTGCAGTGACCTGACTCTGCACAGTCTATGGATCTGGGTGACATTTCTATTAGATTGAGCCTTGCTACCTGGCTGGCTTGCCACCTGCAAGAGGATGTTTTTAATTAAGAAACTGAGTCTTGGACTGGCTTGGACTGTGAATCATGAGCATCTAGGAGAACAGCAGCCCATGAATGGCCCTGCCTTTTATCTCACAGGTCTGTTTCCATCCCTGCTGCCATGACTGAGTCCTGGGCTGTGACACAGGCTCTAGGAGCATCATTTGGCTTGAGATGGAAAGGGAGTAAACTGAATGCATGGGGAGTGGGGAGAGAGAAATGTTGCAGAAGTTGAGGGCAGCTGGCAGGGCTTTATTTCACCCATTGGCTCCTGTCAAGGCCAACCAAGCTGCTTTGCTTGCTCTGCATGCTATTGAGTTTGGCTGATGAGTGGAGAGCTGATGGTGGAGTGACATTTCCCTGAGATCCCTCCCAGCCATCCACAACAACGGGCTCTCACCTCCTCTGTCAGACAACCTGATAAAGGGGCAAGTGGAAGGTGCTTCCTTTTTTTCTGACATGTCAGGTGCACAAATAGAGCCCTAATCCAGCCTGCCACACCAGGAGAAGTGTCCCCTGTGCTGAGCAGTGACAGTCCCTTTCCAGTTCAACTGTGCCTGGCTCTGGAGGGTCCTGGTGGAAATAGTTTCCTCCACAGTTGGTATGATGGATTTGGCTTTTACATGACTCTCAGGGATAGCCAGCTCCTGCAGACCTCAGAAACATAGACAAGTTGAATTACTTCATTGGAAAAAAGGTAATGGCCAGCTTTTTTCCTCCAGAGTCCTCCTGACTTGCTCTGTACCAGTGCAAACGCCGTCAACCTTTTGCTCGCCTGGCTAGTGAGCAGGTTTACACGAGCTGATGCACTTTCCTTCCCGATGCACACAGAGGAATTTCATAGACTCCCTCCGTTGAGATTTTCCAACAATACCATTTGTCTGTGCAGCCATTTGCTCTATGACAAAGCCATTATAACACTTCCAAGCTCCATCAAGCCCAGGCACCACGGAACTGTGCTCACCCTCTTTTGAAAGCCTGGTTCCTTTACATTCATCTTCATGGAGCTATAGTTGCTCATTTATCAGGCAAGAAGCCCTGGCTATGAATCCACAGAAAACTCTTCCCTGCCTTAGCAATGTGGGAAGTTCTTTCCCTATCTAAACTCTCACCTGTGGCATCTCTAATTGCTGCTGTATTTCCCATAAACTGTAATGGGTTTTGGAAAAAATGCTTTATAAAATGTCCCCACTCTGAGGAGAGCAGAAAGTGTCGACAAAGCATGCTGAACACAGCATGCCACCATACAGCAAGTACAATCTCCAAATGACCAGGAAAGCAGCAGCTTCTTTCATCGAGGGAAAAATGAACCCTCCAAAGAGAAAGCAGCGACCTTCTCATATGCCTTTCTCTCTTCTTTCTTCAAATGTTGTTGCAGCCAGCAAAACTCTCTCATTATCTACAGAGGCAGTTTCCACAAATTGCTCAATAAGGCACACAGAGTGGGCACACAGAGTGCAGAAAGTGGCTGGCTGGCCTGTGCTTGGCTGGACGCATGGCCTAGTGCACTAGGGAGCATGAGAGCTGGTGGAGAGAGCCTTGGCCTAAAGGCAGATGCCTCTGCTTGGGCTCAAGTGGAGTGAAGGAGTCATCATTATCTTTAATTATTCCAAAGCCTCTTTAGTTGGAGGGAAATAAAATATTTATCAGAGACTCATGGCTTTGGCAAAGGAAATTAAATTCAGATTAAATTTTTAGATGCCTGTAAAATTTAACTGGAGTTAGCATAGGATAGTTTGTGTCTGAAAAATACAACGGTTTCCCTGACCAGTGCCTAACTGACCCCAGGAGAGCTATCTCTTTCTGGTGTCCTCAGTGTTGCCCAGGGACCAACCCAGCTTGGTGCCCCTGGGTCACCAGGCTCCCTTTCTAGGTCTGCCAGCACCAACCACCTTAGATCAAGCAATCAATGCTGCAGGCAGAGAAACAGCCCTTTTACAATGTCATAAAGAACTGACTTGACAACTGTGATATGGGCTGGTATTGGAGATGGGAGATCTGCTTGGGAGAAGGTGGAGCTGGTGAGCATTGACTGGTCGGGCTGGGTTCTGAAGTCTGCCTTGAGCAGGTCTGGGATTCAGGCCCAGCTGCAAACCCTATCTCTGGCTCTGATTCTGTTACTTGATGTATATGGCAGATCCTTCATCTCCTCAATATACAGCTCTGAAAGAGCCTTGTCTTGGTAGATGCCTCTAACTTCTCTGAGTTTTGCAGGGACACAGGATGGGAAGACTTGTCCAAGTGTATTGAGCCAAGTGTATTTAGCAAGATACAACCACAAAACGGTTCAAATTTTGCCCTGACTTGTGACTGGCTCCAGCATGTCTCTGGTAGTGGGAGGTCTGCTCCACAGCTGTCCTCTAATCCCCAACAATTGCTCAAGATCCACCTGTTCCAGTGCCAACATTGTCCTTTCTCAACTTGGGCTGTTCTTTCCCTTCCTTGTACTCCCTTGTACTTCCTTGTATTTAGGGAGTGATTGTCTCCCCTTACAGCCTTCATTTTGTGATAGCCAACAAACTGCCGTCTTCTTGTTCCTGTTACCAACTTAAATCCAGTCCTTCTCCAAGTCTGAGCCTGGCTCAGCCCCTGCCTCAGCACCTTTAACAAGCTGCCCGGGAACATGTACAGATGAGCTTCCCTCATACAACCCTCCCAACCCGTCTTCCAAGGCCAGTCTGCTGCATCTCTTCCTGCTGCTTTGGCCCAGTGTCACAGGGTGGGCTGAAAGGAGAATAGGGTGTTGAAAACTACAGAAAGGTTTTGAATGGTGGAAGAGCTATAGCAAGAAAGGACACGGAGCAGAAACTGCCTTGCAGCTCCTGAGCCCATGGCTGGTGCTCACTGAGACTAAGCTGAATACAGAGCACAGGTGCCGCAGGGTAAATCCCTGAAGGTCCCAGGTCAGAGTATATAAAGATCTGTATCTTGCGAAACCCTTCACACTCCTCATGCCTGAGCTGCCCTCCTAGAAGGTGCTCAGAACAGGCTTTTGGCATGGCAGGCTGTGCTGGGATGGGGGAAATGGCCCCACACTAGAGCTATGGCATCACGATGCTCTACAGAGGCTCTGACCTGTGAAGGACCCACCATCATGCCATGGTATGAATCTCTCTGCTCTCCCTTCAGAACATCCTCCAGGCATCTAGAAGATAAAGCACTTCAGGACAGTGCATCTGCATACATGGTAAGGAGACAAGCAATATGCACCCACAGCAACTGCACGCACCGCAGGGGAGGGAGGGCCACATATCAGATATGCTGGCTAAACTGCTAATTATGCTTTGCCAGTCTTGCAGAAAATCTGTTCTTTCTCTCATGCGTGCTTAGCAATATGCTCCCTCTATTCGTTTTTTCATGCAGTCCTTCATGTTCAAATAAAACCAGGATGATGAAATTGTGCTATTAAAAGGGGAGACCAATTGTCCTGATCAGGGATTTTTTCCTTCAGGCAGCAGATTTGCTAGTGGTCTACTTGTCCAGCTGTACTCTGTGGACATCTTGGGCTCAGTTTGCCCTGCTTGTATGTTTCAACACTCAGCACAGAGAGGAACTGAGCTCTCCTGGCCCTTTATTCTCATACTATACTTTTCCCTTGGATGCTGACAGCTTTGCAATAGCTTGTGAAACAAGATTTCACTTTACTCTTATCCCTGGAGTGCAAACTCAAAATTGCCAGGGAAAAAGTCTAGACAGGTTGAACTGCAAATTTGAAATCCAGTGGGCTGGATTCAGTTCTGGCATGTCAGGAATAACCTAGTAGTCTTACTCTCAAAAAAAAAGAAGAATCAGTCCAATGTGTTTTAAAACATATCATATCTCTTCCCTGCTGTTCTCTTCTCCTTCACTAACTCGCATGTTCACAAACCTACGTGTGCTACCCCAACACTCTGCCTTCCCCGGAGCGGCTGCCTTTCCGATAATTTAATGGTTGCCTTTTTTAGCCAACCTTGTCAATGCAAACAGCAGGTTTTTCATTGCAGAATTAATCTCCCCAACTCCACTCTTCCCAAAGTCTTCCACAGACATCAAGGAGGTAACTCTTTGTTTTCCAGCAGGCAAAAAGCCTCTCTAGTATCACCTGACTGAATTAAAAAGAGCCATCAAAAGGACCTGTCAAATTAAATGTGACCAGATGGCGAGTGGAAGTCAGAGAAGCATTGAGGCAAAGCAGAGACTCAGAATGCTGCTGTACCAGATTTAAAAGAGGACAAATCCCATGTAGATCTTCCCCTTTAAGGGAAAAGAGGATGAAAGCAAAGAAGTTCAAGAAGTCACAAAAATGCAGGATGCCACAGTGCAAAAGCAAGGTAGATCTGTGTGGCTGACAGGCCCTCAGCAAGGCACTTGCTGCCCAGATCATGACTGCTGTTCATTTCCTATCGGAGGCTCTCGGAGCTGCTTTACCACCAAACACTAGTGCTTCTTCTGGCCCCAGAGGGTCAGCACTGGCTTACACAAGAGGCACTGAGGTGAGATGTGATGTACTTGCCTCTCAGAAGAGAGCTGATGAGGCCAGGAACAGACCTCAAGGGGCTCCCTGGGACCCTGTGAGCACTTTGCTGGACATGGCTGTCCCATGGCATCAATTTGGCAAGTGGGTTTGCATCCCCCTTCCATGTGTTCCAATAACACGTGCTTAAATTCCATTCAGAGCAACATAAGCTTCAAATTATAAATACGTGCTCAGCTCCCTTCCTGAATCACGGCCATATTTCTATACAACATAATCAGCCAACAGACAAGATAGGTATGCAACATGAAGCTGAAGTGTATCCCTAAAGCAAACTGCCTTGCTATAAAATGTGACTTATGTGAATATAAATCAGACAGGCCCTGATACACAAGGTTGCTATGACAGTGATGCTTCGAGAGTGTTTCAGTTAACTAGCACTTAATTAACTTTAATAACCCAAAAAACTCTACAAGTCATACAAGTTGGTCTATATGTTGTCATTCATGGCTCACCACCTGTTTAGGCAGCTCACCCTAGCCAGTCTTGCTTAAAGGGAAGCTGCAGAGTAAAATACATTATTAATTCAACCTCTATAATCCTCTCATCATGTCTCATGAGATACTTCTTAATATCAAGCCTTCCAAGATGAAACATACGGAGATGCCAGGAATGAAAAAAGATTGTAATGCGGTGGTGTTTCAAGTCACTCTTTGAATGCCTGAAATTACTGTCAGGCTGGCAAAGACTGGAAGGGGCACAGCACAGTGGGGAGAGATGGCTGTGAGTGCCAGGGGCACAGCACAGCGCTCAGGGCTGTGGAAAGCAGTAGACCAGTCCCTTCCTCTGGTCAGGTGCTTGGTCCACAGACATCCCCACTAGCCTGCAGCCTGGGATATGCAGGCAGGATGCCACAAGACTTTTCAGAGCAGAGGCACTGAAATGGGAGACATGATGGGGACTGAGTTCTGGGTGAGAGCTCCCTACCTTGTGCGAGCTGTGGGATCCTCAGAAAATCAGGGTGGATCCTAACCAGAGCCAGAAAGTGCAAAGTCAAGACTTCTATTTTTATATCTCCTACAAGACATGCTGAAGCCACACAGCTTCCTCTTGTCTTGCTGCCCCTGGGCAACGTGAGTGACTGTAGCTTCCAGCACCCACCCAGAGACATGTCCAGCTGGCACAGCGAGAGGCCTATGACACCTTATCAATAATCCACCCACCCTGGGAGGGGAGATTAAAATCACCAGTAAACAACACAGGCGAAGGGAGGCATATACAGGATGGAGCGATGCTCCCCTATCCTTACACAGATCTTGGGCCCCACCATACTAGAAGGCAACCCATGTGCAACAACCAAGAAGTGAGAAGCCCAGACTGGCACGTGGAAGGAGAGGTCAGGTAACATCTGAGCCTGCTCCCCTTCCTCAACTGCTAAGCCCTCTTCAGCTGTAATTTACTCAGTGTTAGGGTAGTTTGGGGAAAGGCAGCATTTTGGCTGTGTTTGCACAGCACTGAAAGAAAGGGTGTCTGTCTGCCTGCCATGTGCATTTCTGTAAGGCTATGGACACCTTGTGATCTCTGTACTCCCTGGCAGATGTGTACAGGCTAAATACTGGCACTTCCCCCATCTTCTGACTATGCATGTGTGGATGAATTTCCTGTGCGTCTGTGTACATGTGCCCACATTTTCTCCCTTGTGTCCACGTTTTCTTACACGTGCTCATGTTTTAGATCTGGGTGCATATGGAGTCCAAAGAAACATAAGGAGAAACTCTAAACATGGCAGCAGGAATTAGAGAAAACCTTTTGGTTGATGGCCAAAAGGCCTTCCTGGGGTCTCATTTGGACCCTGTGGCAGACTGGAAGAGGCAATGATAGGGAGGCTTTCTGCTACACAGGTGTAAAAACCTGCCAGCACTGCTTCAGGGCACCCCATTAGCACACATTACTAAGTCAACTTTATATCGGATGTAAAAAAGCAGCAACAGCTGGGGACGAAATCTAATTTTCTGGGGAAAATATGAATAATTTAGAATGTAGCTGCTCTGTCAAGCACTCATTATTTTGCCAGCATGGCCTCTGTCACGCTGTAGAGGGTGAGTGACGTTAACATGTTTTCCTTCCTGTCCATTTTTCTGCCACCAGCCAAGTGTCAGCAGAACAAAACAGCACCAAGTCCTGCCACCGTAACTGTGGGCTTACAGATGTCCAAGGTAGAAAGTGCAAGTATTTTAATCACAGTGATTTTTTAGTAACTGATTCATTTACAGGCAAAGGACAAACCAATACTCTGTTGGCCTCTCTTGGTCATGTCTCCATGGGAACTCTTGCAAGTCACCTTTCCTGAGTGGTTGCAAGCAGATTGCTTCCCTCTTTTACACCTTCAAAATGCACACCTGCCCCAGCTATGCCTCTGCACTTTACCTTAAAGGGCTTCCATGTCCATCTCTCCAGTAGGTTCCCCTCATCCTCCCAGTAACAAGCCAACAATTCCTTCCATTCACCAAAGAGTCCTGGGGGACATGGGGGAAGTGCTCCACACTTTAGGAAATGCTGGCACATGGGGCAATATTTAGAAGCCTTTGTCTGACACACATAGGGGATCCCATAGGGAATGCAGACTACTGTGCTCTGATCAGAAATTGCAGCTGTTGGACCAGTTATCCCTTCTTCCCCTAGTCTCCCCAAATTTCCCCCTTGGTCATCAAGCCAGGTGTGTCGAGCAGAGCCAAGAAGCCTCCACTTTGCCCAGTGTAGGATGTTCACCAGGTGTCTTGTTTTGACAAGGGGCACTGCCAAACTACTCGCAATGGGGGGCACTAGGCCCATGAGTGGTGTGAGCGCTCTGCTGAGGAGCTAACACAAGCCAAGGGGGCATAGGAGCATATAGGTGGTCATCCCAGCCAAGAAGGCATCCAGGGACATCCAGGCAGAATTTCCCTTTCAAAGAGGTATGGCGACCCTAGCTCTCTGTCCGGTCAGCCTTTGACATGGCAATGAAGAGCTTTTGCAGGAGTTGGCACTAAGCATTTACACCACAGTCCTCTGACCTGGGAAGCAGAATATGCTGTGTGGACAGTCACTGGTGAGGGGAGAGATGAATGAACTGTTAGATACAGAGCAATCGAAGATTGGAGATTTGCATGTGCCTGGATGGGGATGCAGCACCAAGCTGCCAGGCTTCTGAAAGGCAACCCTTGTTCACAGGTGTGAGTCCAGATGGATCACTCACTGGACAAGACAGGTCCTAATCCTGTTTTTAAACTATGTTAGTAAATGTGCCCTGCAAAACCCGGTGTGGCTCTTGCAGAGAGAGAGAGAGAGAGACATCACACAAAGAAATGGCAAAAAAACATTCCGAGTACAGCAGCCAAACTGATACAAGGACTGGAGAGGATGACTTATGGGCAGAGGCTAAGGGAATTTAATTTGTATAGCCTAGAAAGATGGTGCCTGAGGGGGAACATGATAAAACTAAATAAATATCTAAAGGGCAGTTGTATGAAGAAGGAGGAAAAAAGTGACGCATGCACCAGCCGTGGGAGTGATGTGATGGACTGAGGAAGGGAACAATTTCCCAAGGGAGCATGGCAGGCTGTTGTAGCCCAGTGGGCAGAGAGCAGAGCAGCATGCCTGAAGCCCACACATGGTTAGTAGCTGTGGCTGGGATCAGAGCAAGGAGCAAAGGTGAAGTGTTTGTGGCCTATGCACTCTTCGCCTTGGGATGGGCATGGCCACAATGTAGTGAGGAGACGGGGTGGGATGGGGTTTGTCTACCAGCCCGCTGCAGATACCAGCTGGCGACCAAGCACACAGGAACTGCATTAGCACAGGGCTTTTTAGCACAGGCACTTTTCCTTCTGATTCACTCAGCAGCACAGAGCTCCCACATGGCTCTCTGTGGCAAGGCAAGGGCAGGCCCCCTTCCTGTTGCTTTGCTATCTGAACTCTCTGAAGGATCCCAGAAGACTAAGGCAACCAAACCCTAAATGCTTTCTAGCATAGCGCTCCCAGAGCCTGTCTCCCAAATTCCACCCAGGCAGCCTCAGATTGGGGGCTCTTGTTGCATGTCTTTGGAGGGGATGATACAGACAGCGCCCTCATGCCTGGCTCTCTGAAAAGAGCACAACCCATACAGTGGTCCCAAAATGGAGACAGGATTAAGGTGTATTGATGTCTGTGTTCCTGCCCCTTTCCCCTAGCTTTCCTGCAATTCTGAGTTGCTTTTGCAATCACATTTACTTCTTCTTCTTCAAAAAAATGTATTTCTGCCGTTGCCATGTGAAAAACCCACACAAACAACAGGAAAAACTGTCTACCTCTATGCAGAATCCAGAACAGTGACTGCAGAACACACTGCCACACAGGCAGGAGCCTGAAAAAACAGAGAGAAAAATAGATTTTTCCCTTCAGCCCTTTCAGACACATGACTTCGAGACTTATTATAGTAACATCGGGCAAAACATTTTTCAGAGGAGAGGCTGATCTCCATTTGTTTATTTTACAGTGATGAAGTCCATTTACCATATTAAATGGTCCAGATTCTGCTCTCAGTTGCTGTCGTTTAAAGCCAAACATTACCACTCAGTAAAGTACTTCTCCAACATAAAGAAGCCCTCAGACTCGGGTCCTCATGATGAGGGAGGACCATGCCATTGGGCAGAGTCTTTGTAAGATGGCACTCAGTTAAACCTGCCATTAACCGCTCTCTACCTATTACAGCTAATCTGCTTGGAGGAGACCGCAGAACATTATTTGCAAACCACCAGTTTACCAAACAGTACAAGGCAAAACACAAAAGCCCTGCATACTGGCACCAGCAACTTGCTCCTCCTCCAGCAAGCCTGTTAAAGAACATAACAGATGAAGTTTCACCACTCACATCATTACCCGAAACGCAAGGGGAATGACTGTGTAGGCAAAATGAAGGGAGGCAGGAACCCTAGCAGAAAATAAGCCTTTGGGGTGATTGTCCTTGCATTCGTTTATCTCCAAAAGGCTTAAAATGAGAACATGTTTGGAGCTGCACATTTTCAACTGCATCTGTAAGTACCCAAGCTACTAGCAGTAGATGAATCTGAGCCCCTGACACTCCATTGAAGCACAGTGCCCTTTAATTCCTTCCTAGCCAGCTGTGGGTTGTCATGGAGACTACATCTGTCACCCATTTGCTCACAGGCCTTTTAAATAATCCAGACTGATGAGATCTCTTCTTTTTTGGTCTTCCCGCTTTCCTTTTACGCCAAAAAGTGGGTTATTCCCCAACAGAAAGACCTGCTGCCAGGCAGCAGCTGCCATTTGCAGCCCTTGGCAAGGCTGCTGAGACACCAGCTGGCTGGAGCCACCAGGGGCTGTATAAGCCAGCCCTCCTCCCTCCCAGCCTCAGGCTGGAGTGGGGGATTTGTGCCTGGAAGATACTTTGACCCTTGTGAGTTTGAAGCAGGAGCCGGTATTGGCCCAAGAGCAGAGATCTCCCATGCTGAAGTTATCGTGCGTAGTACCAGCAACTATTCTGGATTTCCATCGCTATAATCAAGACTGGATCCATGCCTAGCATTACTGCAGCTGACACCAAAGTCATTCTGGGCTAGACTAATCCCTTCCCCCGTCCAAGAGTTTATATGATGGTCGCGCTGTATGGATTCTCCCTACATCTTTCACCTGGAGCTCCATGAATAGGAACTACCAGCTCCTTCACTGCTATGCCACCTCTGTGGTGTAAGATCCTCTGGAAGGGTCCTCACTGAAATGAGGGATCACTGGGGAAGCAAAGAGGCAGGGCTGCTACAGATTAGCAGGGACACTCAGCTCAGGAGTTCTGGCAATTCAGGAAATGCTCTGTTCATTGCTATGGCCCTGCCTTGCAAGATTCAGCCTCCTAATTTTCTGGCACAAAGTTAGAAGACTTGCTTGGGCTCTTTGCTATCCTGGCCCTGTCATTTGGACACGAAGCACAGTAAAGACTGCATGGGAGGGGGGTTGACTTCCCCAGCACTGTGCTTTCTGCTCTCATGAGGACAGAGCAGCACTCACAGAACATTAGTCACAGTCCCAGAAAAGAGCAGGTTTGGGAGGCTAAGATCTGGCAATGCTGTCCACATGCATACATATACGCTCTTGCTGGAAAGTGGCTACACTGCTGGGGAAGACAGAGGTTAGATTTGTGGCATCTTTTAACAGTAGCAACCCAACAAGGCAAAGAAAGCCCAGTGTCCTGCACCGAGGTGTGGGAGTTAAAAGGCTAATGTCCTTTCCATGGCTTATGCCACTAATTTGCTGTGTGAACCCGAGTCCCTCTCAGCTCTCCCCACTTTTCTCAGCATGCCTCAGTTTCCCTTTTTCAGTACTGAACTGGGTTGCAAAGGACTGTCAAGCTCACTTCACCTATCTCTGTATGGCCATTGAAACCCTGGGACAGGAGAGGCTATGAGATAGTGTATTCTGTGCACTGCTAAACAGCAGCCTTAGGGTGACTCTATTTTCAGCAGTCAGGGAAAGGAGAGAGCATTTCAATGCCCAGGAAAAGAAGACAATTTATACCCTGATACTAAAAAGAATAACAATAACAAGAAAGAGTTACCAGGGAAAGTTTCACTCTTCATTTAATCCTGATATATCTATTGTGGCAAAGCAGTGGATAAAGTGGGCCATGAACATATATATGTTTCTCTGGGCCATCCTCAGACACCTTTGGTTTTATGAAGCAACTGCTTCCACTTATTGCCCTTACTGTCCAGCCTGAGAGCAGAGCTCCTCTGGGGAAAGCTATTATAGTGTTTCTGAAAGGCCCACGGCCATGCCAATGTGTCGGGGAGGGGGAAATCCCTTGTGCAAGTCCTTAGTTTCTCAACTCTTGCCAGACCCGTGCACCACTACTTTGATTTTAGATTTTTCAGTTAAAATAGAAAGAGAAAAGGGAGGTAGTGGCTACAGATGACCTGCAAAGCCCTTTTCTGTCCCAGGAGCTGTAGGGAGCTAGTCTGAGGGGGCTGTGGGTGTCTCTAGCTTGGCCACGCAAGCAGGGTGCATTGTGTTTCTGACAGCTGGCCAGGCCAGCAAAAAGAGTACTGACAAAGGGAGGCCCTACTGCAGCAGGGACCGGGAGGTCAGGGCTGTGAGGGGTGGAACAGGCATATTGACAACAGTCAGGAGCTGGAGGCTTTGTAAGGAAGTGGGCAGGAACAGCAGCAAGCAGGCAGGGTTGCTTCAGTGGTGGTGAGGTAGGACTGTACTGCAGCAGGGTGTTTGAGGGACCTTTACTACAGTGGAGACAGAAACACATCCTCTTTGGCTACGGAAAAGAGATGTTAGACCCAGTGCAGGGCCAAGGCAGTCAAAGGTCCCCTTCCAGGGGCCCAAAGTAACATCCCTTCTCCAGGACAGTCTGCCCAGGCTTCCCCAGCAGCCATTAGCCTTGAGGAACAGGGTTCTGCCCAGATATACCCCGAATCGCAGAATCACAGAATCGTTTAGGTTGGAAGGGACCTCTGGAGATCATCTAGTCCAACCTCCCTGCTCAAGCAGGCTCCTCTAGAGCACATTGCCCAGGATCACGTCCAGGCGGGTCTTGAATATCTCCAGGGAAGGAGACTCCACTACCTCTCTGGGCAACCTGTTCCAATGCTCTGTCACCCTCACAGTCAAGAAGTTTTTTCTCAGGTTCAGATGGAACTTCCTGTGGTTCAGTTCCTGCCCTTTGCCTCTTGTCCTGTCAGTGGGCACCATGGAGAAGAGGCTGGCCTCATCCTCTTGACACTCCCCCTTCAGATACTTGTACACGTTGATGAGATCGCCTCTCAGTCTTGCCTTGTCCAGGCTGAACAGGCCCAGCTCTTGCAGTCTTTCTTCAGAGGAGAGGTGCTCCAGTCCCCTCATCATCTTTGTAGCCCTCCGCTGGACTCTCTCCAGGAGTGCCATGTCTCTCTTGTCCTGGGGAGCCCAGAACTGGACACAGCACTCCAGGGGAGGCCTCCCCAGGGCGGAGGAGAGGGGCAGGATCACCTCCCTCCACCTGCCGACAACACTCTGCCTCATGCACCCCAGGAGACCATTGGCCTTCTTGGCCACAAGGGCACACTGCTGGCTCATGCTTAACTTGTTGTCCACCAGAGACAGACAGAGCTAATCAATAACATTTCAACTGATCTCCAGCCCTCAAGCCTGTCTTGAGGCACAGTTCAGGTAAGAGCCCTTCAGTGCATGCAGCAGAAGGCAAATGTGATGCTCACCTGGCAGATGCAGCCAGAGAAACCCAAAACTGGCCAAAATTAGAAATCTCATTATCCCTTCCCTCCCTGGGATGTGGGTTAATGGCACTGGTTACCTACAGCAGCCCCAGCCCTGGGAAAAGCCTTTTAGCACCAGCTTCTTTCTGCTCTGGAATCTTCACAACTTATCTCTCCACTGAGAATGTGAAGGGTATTGGCAAGAAGGTGCAGGCCACAGGAAAGCCTTTCCCTTGAGCCAGCACAGGATGCCCACCTTGCCCTCAGAGCCATGGGGCTTTGATCAGGTCACTGCTGGGAGTAAGGCTTCTGCTGGGCTTCTGCTGCCAGGACACAGAGCGCTTTGTATCACTGCAGAGCATTGGAGAAGTCAGATGGGAGTGGAGGACAGAGCCAGGGAAAAAATATCGTGTATGTCTGCCCTACCATCCTGCCTTGGTCAGTGGGAAACAAGTTGTGCGGAGGTGCAGAGACAGCAGCCAGCATGTCTGAACTGGACCAGGACTGCCCAGAAGGACTGCACCAGTCAGTTGATCTAGATCAGGACCAAAGAACAAGCTCCAGCTCTTTTCTGCAGAGGGGGATCATGCCTTTTTCACCCTCAGATGCTCCTCTGAGACAATGCAAGCTTACATCATGAGACCATGGAGGAGAGAGCAGGGAGCATTTTCCCCTGTGCAATGGGAGTGGTGCAGACCTAGCATGTCTGCAGCGACACATCTCCCTGCTGTCCCACTGCACAGTTGTGCTGTGGGGAGAAGAAGTTCAGCTTACACCTAGGCACATCCCCACAATTCTGTGCTGCTCAGCCTGGGAAGAGGGAGACATCAGGTCCCATTTCCTACCCAGTGCCAATAGGAATCTGTTCATTTCCTAAATTTATTTCCTTGCCTTTACTTTATCCCTGGCTCCAGGACCCTCTGCCAGTTGGGCACTGATGCATCCTGGCCCCTTTCAGTCTCCAAGTCCAGCCCAGGCATTGCTATTTACAGAGGCTGAGCAAAGTTGAGCAGAGAGGAGAGTGGTAAATGTGGGCAGGCATTTACAGAGCTGTGGCTGGGAGGCTCTGTTTGAACATCTAATTAGACCATGGCAAGCCTCCTGAATGGTGAAGTTACAGCCCTTTCTCCCCTCGAGACATCAGGCCATGCCAGGATTGCTGTCTGATTCTGATCTACATAATTTGCCATAATCCTTAAAACTGACTCAAGCAATGAGGTTCATTGCACAGCACACTGGATTCAATCCACCACTCCAGCGGTGCTAACGAAGCTAATGGCATAGACAGAGAAGGAACACATGTATAGCTAGGAGGCAGAGATAAAGCATTAATCCAACCATATGCTTTCAACCTGCTTTACTCTTCTACCCTCACCCAATGCCCTTTTGCAGCATGGGAGAGAAGAAAACCAACTGGAAGAAAGAATGCGGGAGGAAGACTGTCCTCATGGACAGGTGGCTGCATGTGCTTGCATCTATGTGCACCATCAGTCAGCAGCAGTTGGAGCCAGAGCTGTGGACACAGCAGGGCAGGGCAGGGGCTTGGCCAGGCCAGACAGATGGGGGAACTGAATGGAGATTTTGGGAGCTGAGAGGGAAGAGCCACTGGTCAGAAGTTTGGCAGCTGGTCTTATTTCTAGATACAGTCCATCTACCCCAACCTAGTTTAGACAGTTTAATGTGATACTAAACCTGTGTGTGCAGTGTTCCCACTAACACTCCCCTCTGAACATCCACCCATCTAGTGCTGCCCTTTACTGTCACCTGCACAGCAGGTAAGTGTGCTGTCCCCTATCAATGACGTTCATCAGGGGTGCAATCCAGCCCCAGAGCAACAGGTTCTCATTGGGAGCATCAGCTGGCCTCCATCTCACTGATGTTCTGAGAGGCAAGAGAGCAAGGGGGCCTGCTGCAGGGAGAGGGCAAAGACTGAGATCTAAAGATTGAAGTGCACCTAGCTGCAGGGAGAACAGAGAGATGTGCAGGAAGGAGATAGCCCTCCTCCCCAATCCCTTTTCCTGCCTGATAATAGCAGACCCATCAATCCTCTTCTGCCCTTCCCGTCACTGTGTGCACCTTCTTCCTGGGTGAACAGCAGAGGGGCAGTTGCCATGAAGCTGATTAGGAGGGACCAACATGAAGGAAATTCCCCATGGAGACTCGGGGAGGAAAAAAGATGATGGCATTTTGGGATCATTTCTATTGCCACAATATGGATGTTGGCTGCCGATGCCTGCTGGACCATGTCACACTTGCTGTCTAGCTCTGCCCTTGCTGTGAGCCAGCCTGGCTGGAGAGACAAACATGCAAGGAGGTCATCAGCTCCTGGTGGCAGTGAGAGCTTTGCCCAGCAGGATTCCATGGTCAGCATGGCCATGGTACCCCATGCATGCTTTCCACAAGTGAGGCACAAGCTGCATCTGCTTGTTTGCCAGGTTTAAACTGCAGACAGCTGGAGATGGGCTTCCTTATGTCTGTGTACAGCACCTGGCACAGTGTGCTAGCAACGCTGCCATGCACAAAGTAGCTCTTACCCCTGCTTTGTTATCAGGGTGTAATCTCAGACCTTCGGGTGGCCAGTGTGTAATGGGAGAAGGTAAGTCAGGAAGATGCCAAATGCAACTCTTGAATGACCTGTCACCCCAGTTCAGCTCTATGTCTGCCTCCCTCACAGCCAAAGCCAGGTGGGATGGATGCAGGGTTAGCCTGTGCTGGCAGTGAGCTGGAAGGGAGGGAGGAAATACTGTTTTCAGTAAGGTTTCCTGAGAGTATGGAGAAGGACAGACATTAAGTGAGTGACCAAGGGCAAGGACACTGCCTAACGTCTCCCACAAAATACACTCGGAAGGCTAGCAGGACAAGCTTGTGCCCCCCGCAGCACCTACTGCCTCCATGACAGGAAGAGAGCAGCTCAGGAAAGCCAAGTGCCTATCCAGGGAAAGGCCTCTTTGGCTTTAGTGGATGCTGAAGAGGGTCTTGAGCCGTCATTCAGTAACCAAATTGCTTGGGAACCCAATGGAGACTTCATGGGAAGCAGTATCTATGTGGCCAAAAGCCACCTGAGGCCCTAAATTCACTTGAGATTGAGGTGACCTTGGACTTCACGCAGGCAGGCTGGGAGAAGCCCTGCATGCATCCAGAAGCCCTCTGAGGTAGAGAAAGTGATTCTAGTGGCTGCAGATACTGTGTTTTCCCCCATGAACCAGGACTGCTGCAAATGTTGCCCTCCTTCCTGGAGGAAGGGCATGTGTCTTGCATCTCTCCAAGCCTGGCCAGTGCCCGTGCCACTCCAGCTTCAGGAAGCAAAGCCTGCCATTACAGCGTTTAGAATCTATCAGTAAGGAAAGGTGCTCTGCAGAGGCAAGGCATTTAGAGCTCAAATTAGCCTCACTGGGCTCAATTTGAGATTTTGACAGCGGATGCCAAATTTATTTCCAAATGCATTCTGGAAATGTCACTGTGCTGGTCGGAAGGAATTGGGTACATGCTCCCTTTTAAATAGAACCAAGCATATGGGAGGAGGATGATTAGATCACTTCCAAGCTGCCAAATTTCTTTGCTGGAGCTAAAAATCTTCCCCAAAATGTCCCAGCCCACAATGTTTCTAAGCACTGAAGTCTGTGCTGAGACTTTTCTACTGACAGGTTTGCCCTAAGAAAGAAAATACATCCCTCCAGTGAGGTCTCAGGTGGTTCCAGCTCTCAAGAGGATGAGGAGGTCTCCTGCCCACCCTTAAAAGTAAGAGGAACTTCTCCCCTTCTCTGACACCTACCCTAGGGGGAGCAGAGTTTGTTTCTCTCTTTTACTTTGGTGAAAAGCAACACTGATCTCAGTCAAGTCTCCTCTTATCTCCAGTGCCACACCTGCCTGTCCAGGACAGACCCCCTGCCAAGAAGGAGCCATCTCCCTGCCAGGGTCCATAGAGCATCCCACTAACAGCACTCAGTGATGGCCATATCCGTGAGCATTCACAGCATGGTGCCAGGCACACTGAGCCACTGCGTCCCATGCATCTCTGGGAAGGGGAACATCAGCTGCCCTCTTCCCAGGTCGCCCAGAAATCCACTGCATCCCAATATAGACAGGCAAAAGCAACCCAGCAGTCACTCACAAACCAAGAGGGGTGTAAGCCCCTTTAGTTCCTGGAAGATAAATGCCAGGCTTTCACATTACAACTTGCTTCCTTCAGTGTCTTCAGCAGTTGGGCTTCCAGTGCTCTCAGCTGCCTGTGGTGTGCATGGACTACAAAGGACCCAAGGTCAAACACTGACTCTTCAAGGTCACAGTGCAGCATGACCACTTGGGGAAGGGAAGTGCTTCAGCTGTTCCCACTTCTCAGAGCTGGAATTCAGGCCTCACATGCAACTGGGTAACACAGTAATGAGGATGGGAGGAGAGAGGGGGCAGCTCCTCAGCACTCATTATTTAGTTCTGCAGGAGTAATGCTAGGCTGGAGGGTACCTTGAGCTGAGCAACTACAGCACTTTAGCTGCAGATGACCCCTCAGGTTCACCCTCTTGGGAGAAAGCAATGTAAACCACTACTGCCCATTTTGTCCAAGCTAGGAACAGGGTAAGCAGCACAAAATTCAAAGCAGCACCACTACGCTATCCCTCATCACAGCTCCAGTTAAGGGAAGTACTTGGGATCACTTAAACCTTTCCTGCCCTGCTAAGATACTGAGAAGGGAAAAATAGCTCCCTGGCAGGGAATTTTCTTCTCTCAATAGATAACACTATAGCTTCCTTAGGGAGACAGAGAGCAGGAGAGGATGTGCGGCCAGCACTGGGACTGGGTCCTCTTCCACTTGAGCTGCTCAAATTCTGCCAGTTCAGTGTGGGGGACAGCCAAGACCAAGTACACGTTGTCTCTTCAGCATCAGCCTCCACTGAGCCAACCTCATTTTCCCAGCAGAAAAACAAAGCATGCCCAGACCTGAGAGGACCAGGATCAGTGCTTTCCCTTCTGATTCAGGACTAACCTGTGAACCTCCTGAACCTTCCTGGCCCTCTCTCTAGTGCTGCATTGCCAAAGCACCCACTCTCTTTCGCTAGTAATATACTGATCTGCTGGATAGTGGAGGCAAAATCTTATTGTCTTATATTTGCTTCTATCTCATCTGTAATGCTTTTTATGCCCAGGCCTCCAAGAAAGGCACAAAGTGAATCCAACAATATTGCCACTGTTCAGCAGATTGGGAAAATAAAGTATGTTGCAAGGAAGCAGCAAGCTACAAACCAGCTGAGAGCAGAGCATCATCTCTTCCATAGTGCCAGGGCAGTGCTCCACCCTCTCAGGCCTCGGAGAGGGCCCCAGAAGGAGCGCCACAAGTCCACCTGGCAGGCTCAGGGTCTCAGAGCCAGGAACTGACCCAGAACATGCTGTAATGTGGCAGAGCCCAGAGGGCACAAGCAGGAGGACTATTGAGCCCAAGCAGCTAAAGCAAAGTGCCACAGCTGCTCCAAGCTCTGCTCTCAGCCCACACGCTGCTGAGTGGCAGGTGGGAGGTTTTTCTCCGCATTGCAAATCTCTTCCTATTCGATCTGATACTGCAGTGCTTCTTGGAAGGAAAACAACCTCTCTGGAGAGCAAAAAGGTCCAGAATAGCACCAGCACCTTCTCCTGCCCAAGGCGGGTCCTGGAATTGGCAACAGGAGAGCCTGACTCTGTAGATAACCCTAAAGCTTCCCTAGCAGACAGCCTGTCTGGGATTAGGAACCATCCATTCCCATTTTCCTGTGTTTGCTACTGGCATAGAGAGCCCCGGCTGGGATCTCTGCTTAAACTTGGGAACTAGGAGGAGAGGAGGAGAAGGCAGAGAGAAGAACACTTCCAGGTCTGCGGAGGCTGACTGGCAGCAGAGCGAAAGATGTGACAAACAGTGGGAGCTACATGGCAAAACGCGCACAGCATGTAGCTGTGTTCCCTTTACAGCATGCCCTAGAGTACTTTCAGGAAGTTGCCAATGCCATACAAATGCCTGGCCTGAAAGGTGGTGTGCAGCAGTGTCCTTCTACCTCTTCTATGCAGCCCGTATGCCAGACCAGTTGGAGGACCCCAGCTGAGAAGGAATTGGACTGGTGTGATCTGTTCCCCTTTCAGCGTGTGACGCTAGGCAAGCCATTCATTTCTCCCTGCTCTGTAAGATGGCCTGTGCTCCTAGTCCCAGGGAGTGTGGCTGCCCCTGTCCCCAAAGAGTGCCTGTACACTGCCAGCTGTTCCAGTTCATATTACATAGAATAACAAAGAACAGACCTAGAGTCCCTACCTAGATGCATGGAAGTACACATTTTCTCTAATGCCCAGCACACAGATTGCTAACTCAGTAGCAAATTCCCATGCTGGACCCACTTGACTCTGAAGATCTTTAGGGAATCGGCAGTGTCCCTGGGTATGCTAGCGCAGAAGTTTCCCATAAACAAGTTTTTGGGAGCCACCTTACTCAACATTTGCCACCACTATCCAAGGGGAGAGGGCTTGGCTTTGTGCTCCCTGCCACAGGTGCTCAAGGACTGAGAGAGTCTGGAAGTCCAGGAAAAGTATTAGCATGGTCCTTTACAGGAAAAGAGCTTTTTTTTGTTGCGAAGGTAGGGGGGACTCTGCCCCTGGATGACTAAGGAGAGACCAGTTGCTATGGAACTGAGATTCAGCAAACATGCAGAGGGCTTTATATGGCGATACCCCATTTGGACCAGGAACCTTCTCATGAGGAAGGCATGCTGCCTCCAAAAATCATGACTCTTCCTCCTTCTAGCCTCTCTAGAAATCAAGTAAAGGGGAATGGAGTGAGGGAGGTGGTGCTCACAGGAGGGCTTTCACCAGAGGACCTAAACTGCTTGCACTCTTTGTCCAGTCCACTCATCTCCTAATAGGATTGCCTGTGCTGACAAGTGCTTAGGAGTAGAAAGAATAAAAATAGAAAGCTCTGAAAACAAGTAGGGCAGCAGTCACTGGCAGCAGAGAGCCATCACTGCAGCACAGACCCCAAGGCTGGCCCTATGGGATCCCACTGGGATGGTGCCAGTAGATGGTTTGAGAACACCATCTTCAAACATAGCCATCGTGAGGTAGATGCTTTCCCCAGCTCCCTGGTAATGGCACATTACTTCATTGTCAGGAAGTCCTGGGCCAAAGGCTTTTTACAAGAAGTATAATCATGACTTGAGGAGTCTGGAGACTGCCTAATCCATTTTTCCTTAGCCAAGCTAGCCAAGCAAATCTGCCTCTCCAGCCATTGGGTCCCATCCTCTCCATCAAGGCCATCTACCTGTTCACTTATAATTTTTTCATCTCATCTCATTAAAATAAACCATTTGTTCATCCATCTGTCCATCTATCCATTCATAGTTTTCCCTTTTATCTATATACAGCCCAAATCCATCAGCTGTCTGGACTGCTATTTAACAAGCAAGGCAGCCAGGCAACTATTAGGATTTCCATTTATCAGTTCCAATAAAAGTTTCTTTTGGTTTCACTACAGGGAAGAAAGCATACCTTACTTTTGTGTCAGCTAGAGGATGGGAGGTGCAGACATCTGGGCTGAGTACTGCCACAAGACACCAATACTGCTTTGAAAACATGTGGCCTGGGGCAACAGACACCAGGCCTTCAAGTCCTTTTTTTGCATTTATGCAGTCTTTAAGCAAGCAAACTCCTAGCAGAATTAGTGATGTCTCTAGCAGTGGCCTTCAGAGTACAAACAACAAAATAACTTCACAAGCTTATAATGTGCAATATGGAAGCTGACTCTGCCAGTAGCCCAGAACCCAGAGCTTTTTCCTTTAAAAGAAAGACCTGCTTCAGGCTGGAGCCTGTACGTTAGATGCTAAGTTTCACTGCTCCACTTTATTCACATTGTCCTATGCTAGCATTTCTCTGGGCTGAACACTAGTTCAGAGTACCCCCTCCCCAGAAGGCTCTCACCACTACAGAAACATTACTGCTTTGGGCTGTGCCAAACCATTTGGGAACAGGTTCTCAGCCACGCTTGGTTACAGACATACATAGGAAATAATACATTCCATTTTCAAGAGGAAACCTAGAGAGTATATCTGGGCCAAGTGTTGGGCTAAACAGAGTGAATACTTGACATCCTATCCTCTTCCATCCACCTCCTATTGTATTCAAGAAAGTAAGACTTTGTAGGATTCCAGGCCGCTAATCCCCCTCATTCCCAAACAGGCCAGATCCTGACTTTGGACCAAGCCCAGGTGTCAGTGGAGGAATACAGTGCTAATTTACTAACTCTGTCTAGAGCATACATCAATAAGCTACTCCAGAGTCTCAGATTAAGTCTCTCTCCTGGACATACTAAAGAAAGCCATTAGGAGCAGAAAGTCCTCAGCTCCCCGCTTTCAGAGCTTTGGGATCTTTAATCACAGCATCACGGAATGGTTGAGGTTGGAAGGGAGCTTTAAAGGTCTTCTAGTCCAAACCCCCTGCTCAAGCACAGTCACCTAGAGCACGTTGCCCAGGACCCTGTCCCGACGGCTTTTGAATACCTCCAAGGATGGACACTCCACAGCCTCTCTGGGCAGCCTGTTCCAGCGCTCAGTCACCCTCACAGCAATGTTGTTTTTCCTTACGTTCAGATGGAACTTCCCGTGCTTCAGTTTGTGCCCACTGCCTCTCGTCCTGTCACTGGCCACCACCGAAAGGAGTCTGGCCCCATCCTCTTGACACACTCCCTTCAGATAGTTATACACATTGATAAGATCCCCTCCCCCACCCCGAATCGTCTCTTCTCCCAGCTCTCTCAGCCTTTCTCATAGGAGAGATGCTTCATCATCCTGGTAGCCCTTTGCTGGACTCGCTCCAGGAACTCCATGTCTCTCTTGTACTGGGGAGCCTAGACCTGGGCACAGTACTCCAGATGCAGCCTCGCCAGGGCTGAGAAGAGGCGGAGGATCACCTCCCCTGACCTGCTGGCAATGCTCTTCCTAATGCAGCCCAGGATACCACTGGCCTTTTTGGCCACAAGGGCACATTGCAGGCTCAGGGTCAGCTTACAAGTTGGCAGCAGCCCACCAGGACTCCCAGGTCCTCCTCTGCAGAGCTGCTTTCCAGCAGGTCAGCCCCCAGCCTGTACTGGTGCATGGGGTTGTTGCTCCCCCAGGTGCTGGACTCCGCACTTCCCTTTTTGAACTTCAGGAGGTTCCTCTCTGCCCATTGCCCCTGTTGCTAGAGCTGCCCTCCCTGCTGACTTATCTCACTGGGAAGGACACATTATAGGAGCTGAGCACAATAGTGGGATACATGATGTTTCATTGGTACAAGCCACTTCTGGATGCCTCTGCCGTTGTTGTGGGGCAAGCTGGAAATGAAAGACCAACTTCTCTCTGCTCCTCTCCCAGTGTAAGGGTGCCTGCTCATCACCAGATTGAGCTGGCTGCTTTGGCTGGGTTTTGTGGTTGGTCATTCCCCCCCCCCCCCCCCCCCCGCCAACATGGTGAGGACACTTGTGAATGGGCCAGGCTTGATATGTGCCTGCTCTCAGCCAAGCTCCCTGTGAGTATTACCTTTTGCATGCCTATACAATGCAGGTGGAGACTGAGCCACTGAGCAGGGCCTTGTGAACTGGAGCTGCTCTTCTCCCTCTCTTACCCTCTGTTCAAACGAGACCAAACCCCACATGGCACCAATCTGAGAGCATCTGAGTGCTTCAGCACCTTCAAGAGTTGAGAGTTTACTCATGGCTGTCTTGAGCAAGGACCTTCTTGCAATTTCTCTTCAGAATAGGCAGTGTAACATGTCTTCAGAAAGGGTCCTTAGGTCTAGGCAAGACATGTGCTTTTACAACCCTTCTAGAAAGTACTAGAAAGTGCAGATGTGACTGTCTTTCCTCTTGCCATAGATCTTATTAGGACCATTGTCTCACTCCACCTGAGTTTCTGCTCAGGGAATTTGGAACCAAAACAAGCCCTACCACTAGAAATGTGGCAATGGAGTCTCATGGCAAGCCTCGTGCTGCCTATTGATTGTGAGAAATCACATTAATTGAAAGGAGAAAGAACTGCACTAGAAAACCCCATCCCTTCGCTGCCTTGCGTCTGTGCATAGAGGCCCCTGGGACAGTTGCTATCTATTAGGGATAATTGCATAAGTCACCCTATGCTCTTACTTTGGATCTGGAGATGAAAACAAGTCCAGGCTGGGATAGGCAGTGGGGAGAGCAAGAATGTGTTTGCTCTGTCTTTGCAAAGATTCCCACATACAGCTGGAAGGAACTGTTGGCCTGCAGCAGAGGGACAGCAGAGCCTTTGTGCAGGGTGGGAGAAGATCTGAAATTAAAAACTAAGAAGTGAGACTGAAGAGGTTCAGGTCCTGTTCCCTCTTCCTGAGGGTCACCACACCATCATCCCAAGTGCCAACCCACTGCCTGGCCACACTACAAAGGATGCAGGGAGCTGATCCAGCAGTCCACCTACACATTCCCCCCAGTTAATCTGTCCTGAGATCGCTGCTGCATCCAGCAGAGTTTACAGCTCCTACAGAGTTTACAGCAGAGTCTACAGGAGCTGTAAACCCATTATCTTACCTCTACCTGTTCCACAGAGTCAGAGAGCAGAACTGAGCATAGCCTATGTGATGGCAGGGGAAGCTGGGAAACAGGTCTGAGCCCTCAGCCAGTACTTCCTTGTATCCTTGCTGAACAAGCAAGCACAGGAGGTGTGAAACACTTGCTCAGGTTTTGCTAAGGGAAGATGCCAGGGTCTGAGGGAGCAGGAACACAGCTCAGTAGGATGGTGCTGGTAAGGGAGAGTTGCATACACCAAGATCAAGCTAGGAGTGCTGCTTTGCAGGCAGAAATCCCAGTGGCAGGTGTTTACCACTTCAGCCCCAGGCAAAATATTCTAATTGGACAGAGGTCTGAAGTAGAGACAGACCTTGGATCAGCCCTCTTGGCCAGACATTACAAGCAACCTGCATCCATATAGCTGTTAGAGCCCCCAGCCCCTAAACAACATATGCCCTCAAGCTGCTGGGGACCAGGCTAGGAGCCTGCCTGCAGGGACATCAGCCCAGCATTCACTGCAGTACTGAGAGGAGAGCTCAGCCATCTGACTTCCTGGTGTGTCACCTACTACATGCTATGTCAGCACCTTCACCTGCAGACCAACATGCCTTGCAGCCACAGCATCTCCTAATGCCACAGGCAAGTCCACTGCCATGCCAGCTTAGTGGTATCTGCCAGCCATACAGGGGGAGGCCAGGCAGGAAAAGAGCACATATCCTGTGCACAAATCCTTGGCCCTGACCCTCAACCTTCACAGAAATGTGAAGCAAAGACATCTACAGGACTTTTCTCCTCTTACGCTACCAGGTCAGAGAGAGAAGGAATCAGGCCTGTCTCTGTCCCCTTCCACTGCCTGATGCAGCTTCTCCAGCACCAGGGGCAAGGGCAGAGGGCTCCAGACAGCACGATCCATGGCTTTTTCCTCCCTGCCCGTTTGGCAGCCCATTGCAGGAAGGACTGTGGGGTCCTGGGCATGGTGGGGCACAGGCCACAGGCCTCCCTTTGCAGCACTTAGGCTGTGCCAGAATGTTTGACATGTGGCTCTCACCTTACTGCAGCTCCCATGCCAGTAGTGTGGGAGCTGGGCTTGGTACCAGCATTGCAATTCACCTTCCAGTTCCCAAGGAGTTGTGGTGTGCCAACAGATTGTCATCCTCTTGCCCTGCTGGGGACGCTCATTCCTCCCCACCAGTGCTCCTCCATTTATGAGCTACAGCAGAGGGTGGGACCAGGAGAGAGGCTGGTCACACACATGCTGGAGGTATCTGGTATTTTTTCCTTGCCCTTCCCTTACAAAATAAAGAAGGAGAATAAAAGGGGAGGGGGGAAGCACTAAATAAAGCAAACCTGACAACTCCAATTTTGGTCTTAATGAATAAATGAAAAGCATCCCAAGACGTAATTTAGTGCTTTGAATGAAACATGTCACCTACATTAAAAAAAAAAAAAAGAAAAAGAAAAAGAGAAAGAAAGTGGAATGAAGCAATTGCAATTAAGAGAAAGAGACGGATGGGCAATTACCAAGGAGTGGAGAAGCAGGGATGGTCAGCCAGTGAGGCCCCTGCTCCCATAATCCAGCACTCCCATGGTGAGAGAATCTGGGGCTGGCTGCAAAGGCTGCTCACACTGTGCTGTGTGAGTCCCATGGGAGAGGGGCAGTCCCACATGTGTGCACAGTGTGGAGGCATCCTCGTGTCTCACCCATCCTGCTGCATCTGTAACAGCCAGGAAAAACCCAAGCCCATCTAATTTCAATTCCTTCTGGCCTTTTTTACTGCCCTCAGCACTATAGCGTGTGAGAGCTGCCTGTGTTACAGTCATGACCAAACCACATGCTCAGTTTGTTTTGGTAGGGTTTGCTGGATGGGTTTTGTTTGTGTATGTGCTGTTCTGAAAGAAGGTTAGAGAAGGTCTTTTCTGGCGAGCGGAAGGGGATGAGGTTTGGGTTGTGTATGACCTCCTGTTACTCAATCCAATACAGCAGCCATCCCGGGTGCACAGCCTATCCCTCTGTGCACAAACACCTAGCCTCTGTTCCATCACCAAATCTCCTTGAAGGTCTCTGCACTGCCAGTTGGAGACTTAATCTTAAAGGGAAATCTCCCTGTATGTCAGCCCTGGGTGTCCAGAAAGCCACACATCTCTTCTTTCTACATAACTCCAGAAGGCAACAAAGATGCTCCCCCCAGATGGTGGGCAAAAAGACCAACTCAATTATAAAAGCATCACTTATTTTCCTGTGAAAACAGCTCAGAGAAAGTTTTTAGCAGCTGCTGTAACTGTTGAGAAAGCAGCGTGCCGTGAGGCTCGTGAGCTGTCAGGTAGGCTGTGCTCTTTGGGAGTTATTTGCCTACAAATGCAAGTAGGGCCCAAACTGGGCCCCCATGCCAGACTCTGCACTCTCTCCCATGCTATTACCCTTTGCCGCTCCCAGCTGCTTGCTGTTATCCTGGGTGGCAAGGCCAAGCTCCCACGGCTGTGGAAGAAAATCCAGACAGACATCTGACATGCTCTTTTGTACTTTCTGAATTTTTTGCCCATCTTCCACCTTTTAGGAGGGCAAATCAAAACCTTTTGAATGTTTGGGCTTGGCTGAGATGCTGATGGAGCCAGTGTCAATTCCAAGGCATGGCAGGGGCTCACTCCTGGGGTGGGGAAAGCATGTGATTTTTTTTCCATAGGTTTACCCTGACTGTTTACCATCCCTCAAGTGCTGTTTCTTTCAGAAGTTCCTTCCTCATGTCAGCTATGACAACACGCCTTGAATCCAGAGCCCTGTCCTTGACACAAGTTCACCTTCTCTATCTTTGGGGGAAAAACATAGGCTTTCCACAGGCTTAAGATGGCTACAGAAGTGGACGACCTCACTCAGAAAAATGCACAGCAGTATCCAGTTTCTGCCCCATGCACAGACATGCAGAGAGTATGCCAGATGGCAAAGGAGTGACTTAGAGGCAATCTTAGCTATACTCTGCAGAAGCCTCCTTCTCTGGCTTACTGAAGGAGATGAATCACAGAATCACAGAATCATTTAGGTTGGAAGGGACCTCTGGAGATCATCTAGTCCATCCTCCCTGCTCAAGCAGGGTCACCTAGAGCATATTGCCCAGGATCACATCCAGACGGGTCTTGGATATCTCCAGGGAAGGAGACTCCACTACCTCTCTGGGCAACCTGTTCCAATGCTCAGTCACCCTCACAGTCAAGAAGTTTTTTCTCAGGTTCAGATGGAACTTCCTGTGGTTCAGTTTCTGCCCTTTGCCTCTTGTCCTGTCAGTGGGCACCATGGAGAAGAGGCTGGCCTCATCCTCTTGGCACTCCCCCTTCAGATACTTGTACACATTGATCAGATCGCCTCTCAGTCTTGTCTTGTCCAGGCTGAACAGGCCCAGCTCTCTCAGTCTTTCTTCAGAGGAGAGGTGCTCCAGGCCCCTCATCATCTTTGTAGCCCTCCGCTGGACTCTCTCCAGCAGTACTGCCATGTCTCTCTTGTCCTGGGGAGCCCAGAACTGGACACAGCACTCCAGGGGAGGCCTCCCCAGGGCGGAGGAGAGGGGCAGGATCACCTCCCTCCACCTGCCGACAACACTCTGCCTCATGCACCCCAGGAGACCTTTGGCCTTCTTGGCCACAAGGGCACACTGCTGGCTCATGCTTAACTTGTTGTCCACCAGCACTCCCAGGTCCTTCTCGGCAGAGCTGCTTGCCAGCAGGTCAGCCCCCCCCCAGCCTGTACCGGTGCCTGGGGTTATTCCTCCCCAGGTGCAGGACCTTGCACTTGCTTTTGTTGAACTTCAGGAGGTTCCTCTCCGCCCACCTCTCCAGCCTGTCCAGGTCCCTCGGAATGGCAGCACAGCCTCCTGGTGTGTTAGCCTCTCCCCCCAGTTTAGTATCATCAGCAAACTTGCTGAGGGTGCACTCTGTCCCTTCCTCCAGGTCATTGATGAATATATTGAACAAGACTGGACCCAGCACTGACCCCTGGGGGACACCGCTAGCTACAGGCCTCCAACTTGACTCTGCGCCATTCACCGCAACCCTCTGAGCTCGGCCATCCAGCCAGTTCTCAATCCACCTCAACGTCCACTCGTCTAGCCCACACTTCCTGAGCTTACCTATGAGGATGTGATGGGAGACAGTGTCAAAAGCCTTGCTCAAGTCCAGGGAGACAACATCCACTGCTCTCCCCTCATCTACCCAGCCAGTCATCCCGTCATAGAAAGCTATCAGATTGGTCAAGCATGATTCCCCTTTGGTCAATCCATGCTGACTACTCCTGATCACCTTCTTGTCCTCCACATGCTTAGTGATGACCTTCAGGAGGAGCTGTTCCCTCACCTTTCCAGGGATGGAGGTGAGGCTGACAGGCCTGGAGTTTCCTGGCTCCTTCTTGCCCTTTTGGAAGACTGGCGTGACATTGGATTTCTTCCAGTCCTCAGGCACCTCTCCTGGTCTCCAGGACTTTCCAAGATGATGGAGAGTGGCCTAGCGATAACATCCGCCAGCTCCCTCAGCACTCGTGGGTGCATCCCATCGGGGCCCATGGATTTATGGATGTCAAGTCTGGACAAAAGATCTCTAACCTGATCCTCCTCCACCAAGGGAGAGTCTTCCTTTCTCCAGCCTTCCTTTCTTGTCTCCAGGGTCTGGAATTCCTGAGGACTGGCCTTAACAGTAAAGACTGAAGCAAAGAAGGCATTCAATAACTCTGCCTTCTCTGTATCCTTCGTCACCAGGGCACCCGCCCCATTCAGCAGTGGGCCCACGTTTCCCCTAGTCTTCCTTTTGCTATTGATGTATTTGAAGAAGGCCTTCTTGTTGTCCTTGACATCCCTTGCCAGATTTCATTCCAACTGGGCCTTAGCCTTCCTTGTCGCATCCCTGCACGCTCTGACAACGTCCCTGTATTCCTCCCAAGTGGCCTGTCCCCTCTTCCACATTCTGTGTACTTCCTTCTTCTGTTGGAGTTTTGCCAGGAGTTCCTTGCTCATCCATGCAGGTCTCCTGCCCGCTTTGCTTGACTTCTTCCTCAGAGGGATGCACTGATCCTGAGCCTGGAGGAGGTGATGCTTGAATATTAACCAGCTTTCTTGGACCCCTCTTCCTTCTAGGGCCCTACCCCATGAGATTCCCCTAAGTAGGTCCCTGAAGAGGCCAAAGTCAGCTCTCCTGAAGTCCAGCCTTGCAATCCTACTCATTGCCCTGCTCCCTCCTCGTAGGATCCTGAACTCCACCATCTCATGGTCACTGCAGCCAAGGCTGCCCAACCTTCACATCTCCAACTAGACCTTTGTTCGTTGTACAAGGTCTAGCAGTGCACCTCTCCTCGTTGGCGTCTCCACCACCTGAGTCAAGAAATTAGCCTCAATGCTCTGCAGGAACCTCCTCGACTGCTTGTGCCTAGCTGTGCTCTCTTCCCAGCAGATGTCAGGGTGCTTGAAGTCCCCCAGGAGAACCAGGGCCTGTGAGCGTGAGGCTACTTCCAGCTGTCGGTAGAAGGCCTCATCGATGACTTCCTCTTCCTGATGAGGTGGCCTGGAGTAACCCCCCACCACCGTGTCACCCATGTTAGCCTGCCCTTTAATCCTTACCCATAGGCTCTCAACTTGCTCTTCATCCACCCCGAGGCAGAGCTCCATACATTCTAGTTGCTCCCTCACATAAAGAGCAACTCCACCACCTCGCCTTCCTGGCCTGTCTTTCCTAAAAAGCACATAGCCATCCATGACAGCATCCCAGTCCCGTGAACTATCCCACCATGTCTCTGTAACCGCAATGAGATCATGGCCCTGCGACCGCACACAGACCTCTAACTCTTCCTGTTTATTCCCCATGCTGCGTGCATTGGTGTACAGGCATTTCAGAGAGCCAGTGGAGCATGAAGGTTTCCCAGAAGAGGTGCAAGAGGATCCTCCATAGCCATGTCCCATGCTGTCTCCCCTGGCTGCATGCACCCGCTGGAGGCATCCTGACTTGAGCGGTGTTTTACTGACTCTCCTGCCACTATACCACTCCCCTTCCCCCATCTTGCCTAGTTTAAAGCCCTCCTTACCAGGCTGGCCAATCTGTTGGGAAAGACGCGTGCCCCGCTTGGTAAGGTGGATCCCATCGCTCCCCGTCAGCTATTGATCTTCAAACAGCGTTCCATGGTCATAGAAACCAAAGCCCTGTTGCCGACACCAGCGGCGCAGCCAGCTGTTAACTTGGAAAACTCGTCTACTTCTCCTCCCATCCTTTCCCCTCACAGGCAAGATTGAGGAGAAAACGACCTGGGCTCCCAGATCCTTGACCACCATTCCCAGAGCTCTGAAGTCCTGTTTGAAGCAGCAGCTATGTCCTCCTCCTGCCCATTTAGCAGAGGCAACCACACACATCCCTCTGTCCTCCAGCTCTGATAAACAGGGTTTGCTCAGGGGCTGGGTCTTGGGGCCCAGAGACAGTCAGTCACACTACATGTGGCTGAACTCACTGCCATAGGCTGGAAATGGAGCAAGAGCTAACAGAGCTGAGCATCCAGTAGAAAGCAGAAAGCAAACCATGGCACTGCTACAGTGAGGGGCAGCCCCACAGCTCCCACTGGGCCTACATATGGGTGATGTAGAGATCTCCTGAGTTCACTTGCTGTTTGAGTAGTGACTGGCCTGGCTTCCACTGGCTCTGCCCAGAAGGTCGCAGGCAGAATCTCCTCCAGGGTACCAGTAGCTCTGGAGGCTCCAGTGCTCTTGCTGCATTGCTTCAGCTACTCTCCAGCCTCACAGGCATCACCCAGAGCAGATGCTATCACACACTAGCCCAGCTCTCTCTGACTCCCAGAAACAGCAGTAACAGAGCTCTCAAGCTGCCCTGTGCCCAAGCCATCTGTCTCTCCAGGAAACTGAGGCCATGCCAGCATCTCATATCAGCTCACTTGTGCATCCCTCAACAGGGCCCTTCATCTTCCCCTCCACTGCCAGCAGTACCTCTCCTCCTTCACTGCCACTTCTGCACTCAGGCTCTCTTTTGCTCTCAGAGAGCAATAGTGACATGAGAAAGGAGAACCCTTTTGCTTTTCACCCCAAGGAGCCCACCAGGAGCAGGAATGGGATCCCCTACCCCAGCCCCTGCTCCTGTGCCAGGCCCTGCACCCACCACAGTGCCCCGAGCACTCACAGCCTGAACGCTCTTCAGTGGGATGCCCCTCTTTCGCCAGGATGATGCTTTCATTCATGAGCTGGGGAATGTTGCTCGTCCATGCATTGGCTGCAGGGCGGCCACAGCCAGTCAGTGACCCTGTGACAGTGCTCGCCAGTCTCCTTGGGCTGAGAAGGACAAAGAAAAGATTGAGTTCAGAGAGACATAAAACAAGCTCAGTCCCTTCCCCCATTGTAGAAGAATCATTTTCTTTCCCCACCCAGTGTCTCTTCAGGCCTACACAGTGAGGAAACAGATCCCAGATATGTCACTGGCTATCAGGCTTGGAGCACACCTGTGTACCCCACATCTCCCACAGATGCTGCTCTCCATCAGCCCTCTGATGTCTCCATGAGCCCTCATATCGCTGCTGTTCCCAAGAACACATCAAGCAGGGCTGCATAAGACCTGGTTACCATGTTGGGTTGCCCTATGGGGGCACTGGGATATGCTTTCTGCTTATACTCCCAATAGTGCCATAGCCTGGCACAGCCACTGCCAGCTTTGCCCTTCCTCACGCTCCAGTCATGCAGATTCAATGTAGGAAGGACTGGTGGGGAAGGTGCTTTCTTTAAGGCCAGTCCAGCCAGCCAAGCAGGAAGTCACGCTATCCTGGCTGCCCAAGAGCGTTACTACTTAACATGCTGTCCTCCATTAGCCATGGTGAGGGTCCTCACACATAAGGCACTCATTAGATAGACCAAGAGACACCTTGCAGGGAGACAGTGATGCAGAGAGAAGTGATCTCAGCTCCCTCGTCCCTCAGCAGAGCAGGAGGCAGAGGCAAGGAAGGAACTCAGCAGGGTTTCAATACCATCCCTGGCTTCTCCAGCCCTGCTCCAGGCATGACTACTGTTTCATGAGCTAACCAGGCATAATCAATCCACTGTGACTGGGTGGCAGTCACACTGCAAAGGCCAGATCCTCAGATGCCACATGAACCCCTGCTGAGGTTTCCACCCTCAGGGTCCTGTTGAGATGAACAGTCCCGTTCCTCAAAGATTGGGCTTCAGCTTGATGAGGATGTCCAGGAAGACCAACAGATTCCAGTATGCTGGAGAACAACATATTCTGCCCAAAAGCAAACCTTTTGCCTTATGACTGTCGGTGTACTTGGCACTTTACCTACATGTTCCCCTGATGCTCAGAGGAGAAATGTAGTTCAAGCTATGAAAGCAGTCAATGTGTTACCAAGCCGGACACCTGTGTTACCAACAGGACACCTTCCCACTGCTTCCAGTCAGCCTACCTCACAGCACCAGTGTCATCCACATCCATCCTCCTTGTGCATTTTGAAAAGAGCAGCTTACATCCTGATCGGATTAGAAGAAGAAAACTACATTGCAATAAATCCAGGGAGGGCACTGCCTGCCTGTGCTTTAATCTGAGAGGAACCTTCAAGATAAGAGTATTAAGAAATGGAGATAAAACAGCCTTGGTGCAGGAATGGCCTGAGCCAGTCCTTAGTATGGGAAGCAGCTCAGTGGAGCTGTCTGTGGGGTGCTCCGGCATGGGAGAGGAGCCCAGCATGTCCCTGCAAGCATCACCCATCTTTCTATGCCTGCAGCCCCTTCAGTGCAGGAGATGGGGGAGTTCTAGGGAGGGCAAACTGCAGGAGGGAGAGGATTGCTACAGAACCTCATCTTTCAAACTGGAAGGCTGAAATCCCAGGTGGGACCAAGGGTGGCAGAGTTCCCATTGTGAGACTTTGGAGTGGGACAGGCTATCCCCATGCCCCAGGCCTCTCCCCATAGCCCCTCCTTCCAGTGAGGGGATCTGGCACCTCCCAGCTCTGATTTCACTTCATTTCAAGGCTGAAACTTCATTCTCTCACTCTGGGAAGTCCTCCTTCTGTCTCCTGAATGTGGGATCAGAGGCAGCACTGGTTTCCCTTCTTGTAAAGTCTGCTGTGCAGAAGACTCAGCTCTTCCCTCCGGTGTCGTACCTTGCAGAGGCATTCATGGAGAGTCATCATTGCTTAGGTGACCTCTTCTAACCCAATCCATGCCCCATGGACCAGACAGGAGCTCAACAACTGCTGCAGTAGGAGCAGACACAGGCTGCTTATTCTCAAACTCGCTGTTCCAAGAAACCCAGGCACCTTTTCCTCACGTCTCTTGAGATGCAATCCCCACACCTGCACCAGGTGGGAGGGAGGAATAAGACAAAAGAACTAACCTTCCTCCTCTGATGAAGTCTGAGGAGGCTGGTTTGCTCACAGGCATAAGTGGGGACTAACACTGCATGGGGCAGCAAGGTTGTCCTAGTGTTCTTGGGCACCCAGCTGTATCTTGTGAAGCCCCAGCTGAATGCACAGCTCCAGTCTCCCATCATGTTCCGGAGATGAGTGGAAACAGCCCTGCAGCTTGGTGTAAATAACTGAGGAAAGAACATTTGTAAATCAGGAGACAGCTGAATTAAAAAGGCGAAGCCCAAGAAGCAGATGAAAAGAGAATTATCAGTGATGGATGCAAAAGCAGTACCTGAGTCCAGCGTTCTCCTGGATACACTCTTGCACAGCAGTAAGACAGGGAAAGCTGAGATCAAGCCATGCACTGACTGAAAGAACTAGGTGAGCCAGGGTATACTAGGAGTTTTTAGAGCCTGATGTGGTGCAAGAGGCATATCAGCTACTGAGCTCCAAGTGGCACAGCCTTGAGAGGCTCTGCAACTGGCGCTGGGTTTTGCAGCCCGGCTGGTTTTCTGATCAGCATTAGGAGAAGCGCTTGCAGATGCTCTGCACATGGGGGTTTGCCCAGCTGAAGTTCAGCAGAAAGAGGCCCAGAGAGACCAGTGACCATTATTGCCTGCTCAGCGCAGCCCCTCCTGCATACTTCCCACTGCACTTTGTCCTGTCCTGGCCCTGTGTTGCAGAGCAGAAATCCTGAACATCTGGCTCATTCTGCTTCAGGGTGCTCAAAGAGGCTGCACAGAACTATAAAGGTCATTACTGCAGTTTACTTTGTTAATTGCTGCTAATCAGGCAGCTTTCTTCACAAAGGGGGAAAAAACATTTGAATGGAAAAAAATCAGAGTTCTTAAGACAGAAGAGGGTCCAAAATTCCTCTCTTTGCTCAAGGCACAAGCAAATCCAGGCCACCCCTGCAAAAAGAGGGACTCTGACCACCAGACAGGCTGTTCAAGAGCCTCAGTGTAATTCCCATCCATGATGCAGGGAGAGCAGAAGAGTCAGGGTGGGCCAGTGTTCAATGACTGCTGCATAGGCAGACTGACAAGCGGTCAGAATTCTCAAGCACAGAGCAAGGGGCTCTCCCTACACTAGTAAGAATAGACAAGGGGAAGTCACAGCCCTTCCAATCTCAACATGCCTCCCCTGTGACTTTCCACATCCTGATACCACCACTGGAGGTATCTGCCATTAGAAAGGGCAAATTGCTGCACTATTGTCCCTGTATGACATCAGGCTGCCTCCGTACCACCTACTCACTTTCCTGGCACATCTCAGAGATAAGTCTTCCCGCTCTCCATTGCCTTTTTCATCAGGATTAAGGCAGTCTCCAAGGGATTTCAGTTCTTGCTTCCTCAATACCAAACACTAACCAGAGCCCTCCCATCCCAACTGCCTCCCTAGTCAGTTTTTTTCCTGACTCTATAACCCTGCTGGGGCCGAGAAAACAAGGATGATTGCCTGGACCCAAGCAAGCCACCTGCTACAATGTAAAGCATAGGACTGCCTGCACTCTTGGCTTTCTTTAAATATCAGTTTGTTTCAGTGACCAGGACAACCCCAGGCATTTGCAAGCCACTGAGAGGGGTTCAAACCCAGAAGCATTTGCCATTTGAAGGAGGTTGCACAAACACAAAAGTGTAAGGAGTCTACCTTCTCCCCAGAGCAGAAAGATTCAGCCCAGCCCCATAGTTTCCCAGTAGGCTGGAAACAGTGGCATAAGGCTGGCCCAGGACTGTCCCCTCACACTACAGAAAGGGATTGTATTGTCCTTGCTCTAAATGCTCTACCATACTACAGCTCCCACCACTGCAAGACACCAGTACAGAGACTTTTGCCATATATCTGGTGAGTCCTATATCTGCCTTGTGGCTAGGTAGCATGAGGCAGAGAGTGGTAACACAGCTTGCCCAAGAGATCACAGGGAGTCAATAGAAGACCCAGGAGAGAAGCTTGCATTTCCCATTCCTGAACCACAGGAAGTTCCACCTAAGCCTGAGGAAAAACTTCTTCACTGTGAGGGTGACTGAGCATTGGAACAGGTTGCCCAGAGAGGTAGTGGAGTCTCCTTCGCTGGAGATATCCAAGACCCGTCTGGATGTGATCCTGGGCAATATGCTCTAGGTGACCCTGCTTGAGCAGGGAGGATGGACTAGATGATCTCCAGAGGTCCCTTCCAACCTAAACGATTCTGTGATTCTGTGATTCCCATATCCCAGGGTCATAACTTTTTTATCCAGCAGACTGTGAATCAGTGGGCTGGGTCCCAGAGCAACCCCAAGAGCATCCATCTCAGAGGGTTGTGGGCTCTCGATAAGGTTGGTCTGTGCAGTACCATCTCCCTGAAAAAACGCCATGTTTCATCAGCGTCACATTTTAGGCAACAAGATCATGCAACAGAGAAGTAATGTGACATGATCCATCCACTGAGCAGAGCTGCTGTGATTGCTATGGTCAGGATATATCCCCTAATAGCTGCAACCACTGACAAAAGACTTAAGGTCCATGCGAAATATGAATGCCAGGATCCAGTCCTATAGCACACAAGTGCAGCAGGACCCATGCTCTGGGAGTCTTGTGCCAGGGTCTGAGCAGACAGCTCCTTTCTTGGGACACATCTCCCATTAAGCTCAGCAGGAGATAAACCCATTACTCAAAGTCACAGCACAGTGGAGCTCCCCAAACCAGTACCCAATGAGCCTCCTCACTCAGAAGCATCAATATGGAAGAGGCTATCTGTCCTGAGCCAGACCAGCAGTCACTCCTCATGGTCACCACCGTCTGTATGTTCTCCCTCAGGCACCAGTAGCTCCCATTATTTATTGGGCAGGTGCATTTTAGTGTATGCCACCATAAAGGCTTTTTCCCTCAAAAATGGATGAGGAGCAGGAGGGAGACCACAGGCTAGGCTGTGCCAGAAAAGAAAATGCTTTTGAAAGCAAAACTTTCCACATTTCCCACCGCCCAGAGGTTTGGATCAGGTTGCCAGCTCAAAGCATGACATTGCTGCTATTGCTGCTGGATGGTGCTGGCATGGGTTTGCCAGTCAGTCCCACAGAGCATCTTTGTCAGCCTGAAGAGACAGACATCACCCTCACTTCCACATGAACAAATGAAACAAGTGACAAAGACCATGGATGTGCACCAAAGAGCACTTCTGATCTACATAAGTCTCCCTCTAGCCAGGCTTTTTCAACTTGCCATTGCTTTGTAATTAAAATAAATGACAAAACTCATTAGGGATTTAAATAAGGAGAACGTCCAGGCATAACTAGCTCTTGCTGTGTTGGGAGGAGCCCGGACACACAGAAATTGGAGGGGCAGATATCAATGTATGGGTAGAGACAAATCAGAGATGTCTCTAACAGAGACAACCAGCTCCCTTTTGGCTGCCTGAAACCTAGACCACAGATTTCCTGCCCTCAGCACACGAGGAGAAAGGCTCTTAGTGCCACTAACCTGGAGGTGAAAGGGCCTCTCTGGAAAAGGTCAAGGTCAAAGCTTAAGGGCAAGGCACTCCTGAGACTTCTCTACCCTTGATGTGGGGGGTCTTTCCCTGCTGATGCAGAGGACATAGGACCCCCCACAATGGAAGCATTGCTGATCCTTTTTCAGGCCTGGCTGATTTTGGGGTGTTAATGAGATGGAACAGACAGAGGAGATGGATTTCAGCAGTGCTTGGACTCCAGAGGTACTCCAGCATCACAGTGCAAAGTAAACAGCCTGTAAAATGTTCATCTGGCAGCTACACTATAGTGCACAGGTTCATTCATCCCTGTTTCCAAGACATTTATTTGAGATGAGGAACGAGCACTCTCACTGCTGTGGTTTACAATGGGAGCATCCAGCAAATCTGCAGGCCCAGTAAATGCCAGTGATTGGGAGAGTCTTGGGACCCCCTCCCATCCCAGGCTGCCCAAAGGCAGTGGGAGCAGCTCTTGGCACTTGGTGCCACAGAGGTTTAGGGGAAGCAAAGCAGAGGGAGAGCAGCAGGGACACAACACAGGCCTGAGCCACAGTCACACACAACACTCGACTGTGAGCGCTGCAGGGAAAAAAAACCACACGCGAGCACCAGGCACAGAGCTGGCCCCCAGTGTGCTCCCCATGTTCCATAGCACATCCCCAAGGCCACAACCCAGGGACAGAGCCCAGTCTTGCTGTGCCCAAAATGCCATGTCTGCGGAGCAGGCACACTCCATGTAGCAGACAGCAGGGAAGTTATGTCCAAGAGGGCTGCTGCAAAGCAGCTGTTGCTGAGCACTTGCTGTGGGGTGCTGCCATTACTCGCCTGATCTGCCAGGCTGTTCCCTCCATCTGCTGAACCCAGCATGCCTATTTTTGTATTCCCAAGTTTGATCAGATCGAGTCTTCCACTTTAATCTAATGAACACACTGGGCTGAAACAAATACAATCTGTCCATGGAAGGCCAGGGAAGAATGTCTGGGGGCATTTCAGGGGGACCATGGGGAGTCTTTAGCACTCTGATGCAGAATCAAGAACTGCTTTGGTAGTGAGCACATGCTCCCATCCCTCTCACCACATACACACTTGCACAAACTCTCCCTAGCTCTCTAGGATCTGAAAACCAGAGCCCAGTGAGCGCTACCTCTGGAGAGAACAGCTTCCTCCTCAGACCTGAAATTGGGCACAGCTTTGCTATTTCCATTTCTTTCCCTGTCCACCTCCCATGTCACATGATCTTTTCAGCTAATTACACAGAGCTACTGTGGGCATGAACCACATGGCAGCAGGCATCTGTACTAGCTCCCAGAAATGACCTTGGCCACTCCAGGAACAGCAGGAGCCTTTTTGCCTTTCAGGCATCCTCAGAGACAGACAAGAAGCTTCAGTAGGAAGAATGGCGTATACACAAATTCCAGTCCTCATGGTTTGCTGCTCTCCAGTCGTGAGTTCCATTACATCAGCTGTGCCAGCTCTCTGGAGCATGGCTGGATGTGTCCATTAGCCAGTGGAGGCTGGCCCACACTGACCTTGCTGTAGCAGTGCACTGGAGCAAGTCACCTTCTAGTAGGACTCCCCTTGGATTGATCCCTTGCAAAAATGCCCCACGAGGATTAACCTCAGCCATAGGCTTGGCATTTTTCCTCCCACTTGGGTTTTTCATGGAGGTATTTCATTGCAGAAGTCAGGAAGGCCCTAAGATGGTTTGTCTGCTTTCCCACAGTGTGTGAACAGGAGGAGAAGAGAGCTGAGATGTGTTGCTTTGGTATCAAGAGCTTCAGGGGAGAACGAGAGTTAGATCTGGGGTTCTTCAGGAAGCAATCTGGCCAGCACAGTCAAGACTGTTTGGGCTGCATTGCTGCCACTGTCCCTGCTGTGTGGTAGTTGCTGAGCTTTTTCTCTGGTGCCTGAACCTCTAGCCCCAGGAGAGAGATGGAGCAGAAAGAAGGAGCAGAAAGAAGGAGGCTCAGCAGAAGATATTACCTTCGTCTCTCCACAACAGAAATGACAGCTCATGTGAGACAGGGACTGCTTAAGAAAAGGGGGGCCTCCTGTTGGCGGCTGCTCCAAGAGCAGCAAGCGTGAAGAGCGGCAGGGGTTGGGGAGCATCCTACCTTTCACCATCAGAGCCAGCAGGCACCGAGCTTGTTCTGGGAGCTGGGTTGCTGCTAGCAAACCCCTAGCTTTGGGATCCAGGAGCCCTGTGGCTGGGAGACCCCTTGGGGCAGAAGGAAAGCTGTTATCTGGCAAACTGTGGGGGCTGCCCAGGCAACATCTGAGAGGCTGGAGGCATGGCAAGCTCCCTCCTGGCCTCCCAGCTGCCTGGCAGCAGCTCAGCTGACTCTACCAGGCTGCCCAGCTGGCGCCCAGAGGGGACAGCTCCATGCAAGAAGAGGGCTCAGCTGCAAGTCACTGGCACTGCTGGAGTGTGCAAGGTGACGAGATGGTTGACAGCTTGCACAGGCGGAGGAGAGGAAAGTGGGGAAGGCCCCTGTAGGCCAGTGGTGGAGGGAGAGCACTCCTGCCCATGGGTGGAGCTGGGATAATACAGAGGGAGGGAGGAGGTGGAGGTCCTCCAGAGCAGGCAGGAAGGCAGGAGGTGATCAAGAGTAGACTGGATAAGCTCAAAGGCTCAGTAGCATCCCAAGCTCATGTTGGACTTTAGGGAATGCCTACACTTTACTCTTTCTAACTCCAGTGCTTTGGCAAAGCAAACTGCCAGCAGCAGATGCACAGCCTCACACACAACCCTCCCCATACATGCACACAAAGATACACCACCTGTCACACAGATACACAGCCTCACCCCCCTCCCCCCAACACCCACTGCTTCACCCATACACACAGCTCTCCCCAGACTCACATGCACACACATACACACCCCTACACCTCACCTGTCACACAGACACATGTCCTCACATACATAGAGATGCACACACACAGCCCCCACCTAGATTTACATGCGCACAGAAACAGCCCCAACACCCCAACATGAGCACAGAAACTCATGCCCCACACCTGTTACACAGACACACAGCCCCACACATGGGCATATGCACACACCTTCCCAGATTCACACACACACCCCTGCCAGATACACAGCCTCACACATGCACAGGCACATGCACACACATGCACATTCACACACACATCAGTCAGTGCAAGGCCAGCCCCAGGCAGGGTTGAGTAGTGCCAGGTGGTGCTGGGCAGGATGCTGGCTCTCCACCTCCGTGGGTGCCCATGGTCTCCCAGCAGAAGCAGGGCCCAGGCAGGGTGCCATTCCCAAGGCCAGCTCAAACATGTGCTGGCCTGGCCCGGGCCTCTGAAGTCGGGGATTTCCATGTCGTCATGAAACCTGCACGCAAGAAGCTCCACAGCTGCAGCTGACACATCAAAGCTCCCAGGATTGCCATAGAAACGGGGAGTTTGTTCCTAGGAGAGGAATATCTCCCATCTTCAGAGGCAATTTAAAGTGACTGCTCATGTCCCTAGCTGACGGGATTTGTAACATCTCAAAGTACTTCCTTACGGTTCCTCCCAACCTGCAGTGAGGAGTAGGAGGATGATGCTGGCTGGGAAGCTACCTTGTTACCCTGGCCCCAGCTGGCCACTGGCCATGCATTGGTGTGCACAGCCATGCCGGTAGGTGGCACAGGGACAGAGAAGAAGCCAAGCCTAGCGGGCCCCAGTACTTTCTCAACTGGCTAACTTGGCTTTAAAATAACAGCAGCTAGAGCTACTTCTAACACTGTGAGCTGTTGTGGAAATGGGGGTCCCTGTCCACCCTATCCTCACCATCTCAGCCCATACATCAGACTCTCAACCCACCAGTACCTGCTCACCATGCTGAACCCTCCTGTGCCAGACCGGCTCCCCACCCCAGCACTGGTGGCATAGGAACAACCTCCACTCCTCACTGCAGGCCAGGCAGACCCAAGAACAGCCACCAACCATAGGGAAAAGTGCGTAGCTCCCTCTGGCCACAGAGACGGCAGTGTTTGAGGAAGGTATATGCGAACATGGGCTCTGCCCAGTGCTCAGCCACTCATATGGCATTTGGAGTGGCAGGCCAGACCCTTTTTCCTGGCTCTTACACTTTTCAGCTTGGTGTCCTGGCTCTGCCAGGAATCCCCTCCCCCCTATTCAAACCTTTTTGGTTTTCAAACGCTTGTGCCCTTCTCAACAATAGTCACGAGAGAAGAGCTTTGGGTAATAGGCACCTAGGGGATAGCAGCAGAAATCCAGGAGAGGCCTGCTGGGATTTTTGCTGCAGCAGACATATGGCTGCACATGGAATCCAAAAATCTAAAACTGTTTTTTTCGGGTTCCCCCCCCCCCCACTGCAGTTGGGTGTTTGTCATTAGCACCTTGTCTTCACACACCAGCTAATCAGCCCTCGCAACACTTCCTATGAGACAAGCACCCTAATAGGGTCTGCCAACGTATTTAGGCATTTTAGCTCAGTGGGGGTGAGATGCTTGAACACCTTTGGAGACTGAGCCTAGAGTTTGGTTTTAGCCATGGGTCCAGCTTGGTCCATGGAGGTCAAAAAGGCTCACAGCAAAGATGAACCAAGCCAGGGAAAGGTTCTACTCTTTTATTTGAAAGCAGTCAGGCCTCTTAGGGCCGAGATTCCTAGGAAGTTCAACTCAGGACACAAACGAAATGCGGTGTTCAGATGTCAAGGTCACCCTGGGACAGGCTGGCCCCAGTGACTTGCCCAAAGCCTGCCTGCAGAAAGCAGTAGGGCAAGCTAGGAGCTCCTGCCCAGTGCACAAGACAGTGGCCTCGCGTGCTCCCCATGGCTAGACTGCTCCCTCTGGCACAAACATTCACACCCTGAGGAGCTCCAGCACCATCCTGAGCTCAGCCTGCTGAGGTACCTCAGCTGTGTTGCCTTACCCTTGAGCCTCAGTGCAGCAAAGCTTTGTTTGCAAATAGGTTTTCTTTAGTCTCCTCACCAGATGAAACCCTCCCAACTCTCTCCAACTCTCAAATCTGTTCTTTTTCTTTAAAATAATAATTCCATGCAGTGAGAGGTTCTCTCTCACCCTGCTTTAATAAAGAGTTGAGATGAAAAGACCAGGGGAAGATTTGCTTTTGCAGCGCATCACTGTTGTTTCCAGTTCTGTGCTCTCTGTCCTTATTTCTCATTCTCCTTTCCAGGAGCTGTCTGTAACCCTTTGATAATAACCTCTTCTCTCCCAAAAGCAGACAGTGTCCCTTCTCGTCTGCACAGCCAGAGACATGTCACACACACTCCCTTTGATCTCAAGATAATGTATAGATGTAACATTGTGTGTGTGTGTGTGTGTGTGTGTGTGTGTGTGTGTGTGTGTGTAACAAATACAAATAGCCAGCTCTTTGTCACAGATTTGAAATTTAGGGAGAAAAAGGAAAAGCTAGAAAATAATTAATCTTAAAAAAAAATCTTCAATCCATTTATTTATCCTATAAATATTTCTGTTTGTTCCCTTCCTGCTGCAATGGTTTGGGATGGAGTCCCCTCTCCTTATTTATACATAGCCACAGCCATAACCAGCTCCTGCTCCCTGCTCTGCAGAGCTATGCCACCCCATGCCCTTAGCTCACAGCAGACCCAAGCAGTCTGTTGTCTTTACAGGTATGTGTTATGCCAGGTAACCTAGTGCATCCAGGGCCCACGGTGAGCCAGGGGATGTATGAGTTAACTCCTTTCTCAGCTGCTGTGGCAGGAAAGATGCCCAGTAGATCCTTCCTGCATCGTGCCTGGTGGCCACATCCTGGCCTACCCCCGGTCGGCTTCCATGTTCCCAAGGAGACAGCACCTCACAGCCTGGTGATGTTACAATGCAGATGGAAACTACCTTGCTACAGCAAAACAAGTGGCTCAAATGTAGCCTACTATTTTGTCAAAAGCAGTTTTGAAACTGGATCTGCAGAAATGCCTTGTCCACCTACCTGAAGCACTGGGCTCTGTGCATGCCAGGGCCACGGACCTCACTTCCACAGAGCCTCAGCTCCCCAGGCACCATGGCATTCCCAGAGACAAGCTGAATCTCAGCAGAGACCTGAGCAAGAGCAGTGCTCAGCCTGCAGTCAGGGCCCCTTCCAGTGCTGCTCTCCCAGGGTAGGTGCCCTGGATGTTTCTCAGGCTCCCCACTCCAGGCTTGCGGCAGAGCAGGTGAGCAAAGGGGTCTGCAGAGCCCCCAGAAACTTTCCACTGTTTTCTCTTCCTCTGTCCCTCTGACCAAATTGGGCTTTCTCTAGGCTTCTGATCATCACCCTGGTGCAGAGATGTTGCCCAATATACAGCCTCAGATTATCCTCCAGAGCACAGCCTGTCCCCCCTCCAGGAAACAGCCCTAGTCCTGGGCATCAAATGTTGGCCCATCCAGTCATTAACATAGCCCTTGGTCCCTGCCACTGCAGCATGTGGCTGAGGAAACCAAGCCCTCCCTGGTGAGCATGTCAAGGATGGCAGGTTGGAGGGTGAAGCCCATAATAGTGATGACAGTCTTTCAATTACCTGCAAATATTCACTCACCCTGTCTTCATGATTCACTGCTTTGGTAATAGAGAAGCAGGCTGGGGGTGAGAGCACAGCAGTGCAAGGTGGGTGCAAGAGCAGTGACATGCCACAGGCAGCAGTCACATCCCCAGGAAGCTCACAGGCAGTGAGCTGGTCAGGACTCAGCAGATGGGTTCCCTTCTCCCTTGCTCCACTGTTTGGAGCATCAAGCATCAGCCCCAAATCAAGCAGTCCATGCTGTGGGTCAGGCTGGGATCTCCTGCAGTCAGCACACAGTGATAGGCACGTTTTACCCATGCCAGCAGCTCCTTTGGGGCATGTCCAAGGCAGAGGGCTTGGGCATCTCAGGAGGAAACACACATTCTCTTCCAGAAAGCCAGAGCCCATACTACTCCAGATTCAGGCTCTGCTGATGCACAGGTGTCCTACTTTGCATGGTGGCCCTGTCCCAATGCCTTGTTCCTTTCCAGCCACTAATTGCAACAGCCACTAACAGCCAGGCCTGGTGTGAAACTAGTCTTCCCGGAACTTCCTGCTTGTGCCCAAAGCTCCCTGACCCCTATAGACTCATCCCTTTATATAAGGCCAGGAATAACAGTGAGTGCAGCCTCAGGATGTTCCTAGTGCTTCCCAGCTCACTGCTCCAGCCCCAGTGCTCCTTCCTTCCCACAGCCCAAAGGACACATTCTCCTGCATTCCCAGCTCCTCCAGGAACTTCATGTCTACTCCAAAGTTTCTGTGCTCTTATCCAAAGGAAATGCAAAGCAGACTGGGCAGACCTAATGTCCCAGTCAGGCTGCTGCCTGGAAGGAATGTGCTGTGCAGGGTCAGGGGGGTGGCTCTAACTACCCTCTCTAGGAACGTGTTGGCAGCTGCCTCTGAGTGCAGCTGCATGGGGTGCATCTGGGGGATACAGGAGAACCTGTTTGGAAGGAGCGGCAGCACCTGAAATGGAGCATGTGACTTCTGCAGCCTCTACATACTTGACTCTCCAGCCTTCCTGCCATCTCACTTCCTTTCTCCTCTTTCCTCTAGCTCTGATGCAGACCCTTGAGGTCAGGGGAGCTGGCAGGAGGAGGCTATAAACTAGAGTAAAAGGATGCCCACCTTCCCCATGCTGCTTGCCACCTACTCTCTCTTAATGCCCCAGACCACTCTCCCATATTAATAGGAAGCTGGGAGAAAGGTTGAGTTTATTTAAGCCAAAGTCACTAAGAGCCCTGGTACCCTGCTCAGTCATTAACTGGTGAGTAAAGAGCTCTCACTGAGTCACTGATGCTATTATAAACACTTTCTTTTGAGACTGTAGAAATGCAGTAGGAAAGTAGTGTTTCTTGAAGTCACTGATAGTAGCTGTCTCTCCATATCCAGATTGCTGCTCTGCAACCTCAGACTGCTCTGCTCCCCCCTACCTGCCCCTGTAGGCACCCACTCCCCCAGGCTGTCAACCCTGGGACTGGGCTCTTCGCACCCTCCGTGTCTGGGGTGACAACAGGAGCCGTGTCTATATAGCTCTCCCAACCCTTCCCATGCTTTGTGGCTGCACCTAGTGTTAAGTCATGTATAAAGGTTAATGCATGCAGGACAAATATGCTTTTCCCAGATTAATTGATGTTAAAGATATCAGCAGCAAGGAGTTGCTCAGTACCATCTGTAACATGGTCAGAGCTACATTACCCCCCTCCCAGCATGCTAATACTACTCCTTGCTTCACTTAGTCTGCCCAAGTGCCATTCCTGCCTGTCAGAGCTGTTAAATAACTACTGAGCTCTCACTGAGCCTCTACATCAGCAATCCCCCTTTGCCTGCAGCTCTGCCTGCTGCCCCTCTCCTGTCTCAGCCCCACTTCCCACCACAAATACCCTCCCCTCCCCTGCTCTCATGCATGCACAGGAACCTCTCTGTAACTCCTTTGTGAGCCTCCCACCCCGGTCCAATCTCTGCCTCACTCCCTAGAGAAGGACTCCCTCTGTCCGAGGGCCATATGGAGCCCCTAACATTTGGAGATCGACTGTGGCCATCACACTGAACCTCTGCTTTATACGCTGTGCTTAACTACTCCCAGTCTAGCCCATCTCCATGCCAGCCAGGGGCCTTCTGCCTCCCTACCCATCTAACAGGGATTTGTTCCTGCTCCCTCTGCTCAGCATGGGACTGTTCTCCCACCTGGCCCCTGCTGACCACATTGCCCTCTGTGCATCTCCTGCCTCATTCCCTCTTCCAAGACCCTGCAAATGCAACTCCTGTCTGTTTCATTTTTAACATTGTTGGGTTTTTTTTTCCTCCTTCTGCTCCCAGGCTTGATTTTATTCTCAGCCTTAAAAATGTATTTGAGTCCTGTCAGCCCACTGGGGTGCTGTGGGGAAGGCAGCTCAGACAGACCTGCATCCTGTAAACATTCACTAGTACACGAAAGGCCAGATCTACTTCCCCCCACACTGGGACAGGTTTGCCCAGGGGAGCTGTGCGTCCTGAGCCTCCCTCCAGCTGTTCTCTGATCCCCAGAGTGACCATACCTGGGTGGTTTGTGATTGGTGCAGATGTATCCAGCTCCCACCTGGCATACCACCCTGTGGCCCAGCACCGGAAGTGTGCAGCAGGCACTGGACTTGGTGATAAGCAAGAGCTGACTCAAGTCAGCGAGCTGGCCTGCTGCCAGGGGCTGCTATGCTTATGATTTTACACATGGTACCACAAAGTGAAATGAAAGTGCAAAAATTCTGGAGAGGGAAGAGAAAGATGTGTTGGACTACAGAGAAAGGACAAAGCAATTCTTGTGGAGACTGAGGAAGTCTGCAAAAAGCCCTTCTGCTTTATCTCCCTCTATAAGCCTTGCTGGCCACTGCTGCATTCTGCTGTGTCCTGTGTCCTGCCCAGTCTCCACTGCTAGACACTAAGATCTTCCTATTCAAAAGGATTACAAACTCTTGTCTGATCGACTAATTAGGAAGGGAGGATGAGTGTTCTTCCGACGGATATTTAGCAGCCATTTAGAAATCGTTCTGAAGGCAGAGAGAGGTGTTGTGAGCACACAGCAGTGTAGAGCTACATCTGCTTCACGCCAGCAAGCCCAGGCCCACCACCCTGTTCCCAACAGTGCTTGCTCCCTCTTTCCCTGGGAGGCTCTGCCGGACGCTCTCCCAAGCTCATGCAGCTCCCTGCTGCCGAGAGAGTTGCAGGGCAGTCTTGCCTTTCTGCAGAGCTGGTCTGGCTCTCAAGAATGTCTCCAGGCAATTTGGCTCCTACCCCCACTGCCATTACTTCATATTTATTTAACAAAATTAAAATCTGCTTAGTGAGGTCAATCTAAGGCAGGGGAGACAAACTGAATCTTCATGCTGCTTCCAGAAAAGGGTAGTCTGGCGCTGGGCTAGAGGCCACCTGCACTGTCTCTAGGAGGATGTGAATCCTCCCTCCCTCCTGCTGGGTGACTTGGCATCTGCACATAGCAGCAGAGCAAGTGCCCTAGATTCCTCATGGCCGTTTCCTCCTCAGCTTCCTCCCTTGCCTCATTCCCCACATGACCTTTGATGGCAGGGAGATGGCTCTGGTTAGGGAAAGATTCCAAGAAGAAAGCCCAGTCTGGTACCTCTGCACTTTGCTGGGACTCCTACAAAGTCAGATGGTGACATGATCCCTGTGCATGCAGCCAGGGACCAGGCCCAACCAGATGACAGAAACAACAATCCTAGCCCAGAGGATACAGTTGGGACACAAGGGTAGGCAGCTCACATGCACATGTGTGATGGGTGATGGGTGATGGGTGATGCCCACAAACTGAAACGCGTATGGAGACTTCTCTAAGCGCCTCCTTCAGCGCCAGGTCCCGCAGACCAAAAGCTGCTCTCAGCCAAGAAAGAACAGAAGAGCTGGTCTGGGACCCATCTGAACTCTTGCTTTCCCTAGTCATGGCTTTAGAGTCCTCCTTTCCCATGTTACTTCTTACAGATCTGGGGCTCCTTTCTCCTGAGTGAGAAACTGGCTCCAGAACAAACAGATCAGATGGGTCTAGGATCATCTCAGGAGCTGCTCTACAGGGTTTGTCTTCCTGAGGGTTGTCCCAAGACAAGCTGTGCGATGCTGAGCCCCATTCCCAATATCACACCTCCTCTAAAACCTAGCCTCCTGACAGGCACACAAACCCCAGCAGCTCTGCTGCTGCCAGAAATGCTCCACGCCACAGGCAGAGACTTTCTGTGGGACTGCGAAGAGCCACTCGAAAGCATGAGAGTCACATGCTTAGTGCACAAGGTCAGATATAACCCTGTGCTCAGCCCCTGCTGCGACTCGGATGGGACTTGATGTTCCCCAGGCCCAGCCTACCAGTCCCTGGGGAAGGTGTGTTGCACCTCACACAGCCTGTTCCCTGCTCCAGGCATTACCTGCTGACCCTCAGCACTGAGCAGCCTTCTGGCACAGCCCCATTTCCCAGTGTCACCCAACATAAAAACACTGCCTTGATGTGAAGGGAAAGTGAGGCACTGGGAAGCACCAGGGACAGGGGGGTAAGAGGCTGAGCTGTACACTGGAGCCATGCCTCTGCCTGACCTGACAAGAGAACAACCATGCTTGTGCTTTGAGACTTGCTGCCAGCAGTTAGAGATATCCAGGCTCTGTCGGATCACCTCACTGTCCCCAGGGCCTGATGAACTAGGAAGAGAAGCCAGTCTGATGGAGAACCATTTCGGGCTCTGTGTGGGCAGCACGGAGGGGTTTAGTGCACTCTTGCCCTCCACGCTCTTGGCCATGGGTAAGTCACTCGCTGAAACCCACAGAGTTGCTGAGGGGAAACCAATTCATACATTTCATTCTTCCCCTTCCTTCACCTGGCACACACAAGGCCCCAGATGGCTTTTCTTTCACATCGGGCTTCATATCCTCCCTTTTATTTTTCATATTTTTCACTGCTTTTTTTTTTTTATTCCTCTGTCCCATCCACTGTGTATTTTTTCCACTGGAATTTCCCATCTTGACCCTTTATTTTCCCCTGGTCATTTCTATGGTCACAGACATCCTATGATCAGGATTTCATGGGCAGCAACACGGTGAAATGACACTCACATAGGCCTGTTCTGGGCACAAGAGGTGCCTTAAATAGCCTCCACTGCCCTAGACCCCCAGCCTACTTTTCTGACACCTACAGAGAAGCAGCTTTATTTCAGAGATGAACCTGGCCAGCTTAAGGTATTATTAGATTGAGTTACAGTGGTATTCATGAGAGTTTTCAATTTTAATTAAGCTAATCCGTCTATAAAAGCTCTTTATGCCCATAAACATATGATCTGAGAGAGAAAAGGACTTCCAGATGTATTTTTACAATATTTGCATGTGGTTTTGCAGACACCTATTTAATGCTGGCAAAACAGCTGGGAGAAAAGCACCCCTTGTCAAAAATGCAAATTCCTGTAATGTCTGTTGAAAATGGCATGACCGCTTGCCCCAGTTGTGTAGACCTTTAGGGGAGGCAAGGTTCCATATTTCTGTTAAGCCAAAGGTTAAAAAAACTCTGAACTTCTGTGTAAAAATATGTTCCTTTTTTTTTAACATTGGGAAGAAGATGGTGCACACAGCCAGAGAGCCTGAACTCAGGTTCATGTAAATGATGACTAAATCCTCAGATCCAGTAGAGTTTCACAAGGGTATAAACCACTGTCACAGGAAAATCAGGCCTGCTAGGGTCTCTTCCTTCCTCTCCTGTTTTGTATGTTGTGTCTAAAGGCCAGTTTGCTGGCAATATTCTTGCACAAGCAGCCAGGCTAGAGCTAAGGTGCCATTTGTCCACGGAGAGGCTTTGCCACGCAGTATCTGTGCTTGTCTTGTCCATGTCATCCCTGCGTGGGCATCACTGGGTTCGACCATGCCCTAGGCAGGGGCTGCTCCCTGGGGAGCCTGCCAGTCATGCTCCCTAGGCAGCCTGCCAGTCATGCTCCCTAGGCACTGGCTGCACCTTCCTTCGCAGAAGCCCTAACTGCTTTGTCTCCATTACTCTACCCTCTTGCTGACCTAGAAAATTTGATCAAGTCTTTTTTGGAAATGGCAACCTTGTATTTGGCTGGAGAAGTGAGCTTGATTACAGCCCTTTACTCCCCTAGGGTTGTAGGGTGACAACGGACTCCCTGCATCTTCCAGGCCTGCTCTCCAAAGCCCAACTTTGCCCAGCCCTCGCAGAACACTCCAATCCAGGGACACTTGGGATCTATCCCCAAGCAAGTTCACTTCACTGTGATATGTCTTTCCTCAGAGATATCTTTCCTGATTCAAAGCATCCTTTCCTGCTCAGACTGGCTGTGCTCTAGCTTTTCTCCTCCCCACTGCCTCATCTAACTCCCCTAGCTAACCCTCATCTTCTCCAGAGGCCTCTCCACTTTCTCACAATAATGGAGAATCCTGCTACCATTGTGCCCCATCCAGCTCCCTGCCATGCTCCCTTTCAGGTGTTGTCTTTGCTGTTCCTTGTTCTGCCATGCTGTTGGCCCTGTGCCACAGGCAGAGCATGCCTTGCTCCTGTTTGGTGTGGCAGGGATAGCTTGCCAAGCATTCAGCTTATATCTTTCTCATTGAAGTCATGATGATCTCAGTTAGATTTGATCAGGAAATGAAGCACCTCCCTATCATACCTGGTGCCTGGCTGGTCTCCAGCCCCCAGTGTCCTTGAATAGTAACCAAGGAAGACTGGCTGGCTTGAGAGCTTTCTTTGTGTTGGCTGAGGGGTGTATTTGACCATGGTAGGAGCACGGAGGCCCTTGTCTGCTTTGTTGGCAGAGGTTCATTTATTTGATGTCTCCACTTACTCTTGGAGGGTCCCAGTGGCCTGGGTTCGATTTACTGTTTCCTTCCCAAAGTGATTTAAGAGAAATCAAATGAAAGTCACAGCAAGATCATCCAGACATGATGCCCTTAACACTGTTTACTTTCAGTTCCCACAGTGAGTTGGTCCTTAGAATCCCCATGTAGACATGACCTGGCCACAGGTGCAGTTCAGTGCCTGCCTGTGAGGAACAGCAGCTTTTATTGCAAAGGAGCCAATGTAGAATGGCTCCATGAAAACACACAGCCTCTTCCGGCATCAAAGGATGAGGGAGGCCCAGTGTGCACAGGGCCGAGTAGGACTAAAGAGGAGGAGAGGCGAGTGGTGAGGGTCCCTCCAGGGCACTGTGGTGCCTGGAAAACTCTGGGACTGAGGATGACAATGTCAGTGAGCCTGAAAGAATCAGGCTTCAAGGATCCCTGGGGCTGGATGGCTGCTAGGGCAGCAGTTCCCACTCAGTGAGAAGTGAAAAGGCTTGATCTTTCCCATCACAAGGGAAACAGAAGAGTCAGAGCCTGCTTCAGAGATGGGACTTTTTCCTCCATCCTCCCTGTGGATCCTGCAAAATTCTGCCTTCTGAGCAGAGCTAGCAGGGGTCAAGGTGCAGAGGGCACCAGGGCTCCCAGAGGACTCAGCCTGTGCCTTGGCTGGGTTGGGCCTCCTTAGTGTGGTGAAAAGGATAAACTCTGAACAAATACATCAAGCTGACTAGAAAGCCACCCCCTCATATCTGAAGCAGAGGAAAGACCAGGAATGGCACTGAAAATTAAAATGTCTCAAGGAAAAGGACAGCCTTTTTCATCTAGGCAAGGGAGGCTGGGCCTCTGAGGGGTTTTGGGCTGGGCTGGCAGGCACACTGAACAGCAGGGAGAGGGAAGTGAGGGGCAGGACCTCACAGATCTGCCTGGTTAGCCTTCACAAAGCTGCTGCCTGGGTGCTGCAGAGCCGTGGGGACCCCCTTTATGGCGTGCCCAGCAGGATTCAGAGCAGAGATGAGCCCTCACCAGCTACAGAAATGGCTCGGTCCCCAACCAGTTTGACTTTCCCACAAAAACGGCCTTTTCCCTCCAGCCCTCACCATCCTCCATCAGCACTGCCAAGGGCAATACATGCCCAGATCACTTGCCGCAGGAGCTGCCAGCATTCTAACCTGCTTTACTCTGCCTATTGCCAGCAACTCTATCAGAACCTGGCATCTGGTGGGACTGGGGAAAACCTGAGGGTTTCCTAATGCCCTTCCGACACCAGAGCCTCAACACAGACAGGAAGCCATGCTCAGACATGAGCCAGTGAATTAATAAATCTCTCTTCAGATGGGAAGTCTGGCTCCTGGGGAAGAACAGCCTGAAGATCCGAGCCCTGAGGCTGAAGTACATAAATACCTCTTCACACTTCCCTGAGAAAGGGAGATTAAAGCAACTTCACATCTCCAGAGCAGTGTAAACACACCTTTGTGAAAATAGGATTCAAACCCCTTTTCTCATTTTCTGCCTTTAAAATTTGCCTGGTTCCTAGAGACTTTTGTGTGTTTCAGCAGCAGACTGTGGCACAGTTAATATGAGGGGGGCTCCCAAACTAAACTCTTCAGGGAGTACTCACAGATCCAGACCAGACCTGGATGGGAGCTTTGCAAGAGGGCACCCTGACCCCACTGGTGGGTGCTTGGTTTGAGCCTAACCCTGTGGATGATCTAGAACTGGTTAAAGGTGACCGTGCTATGGGGAGGTCAGACACCATCCTGGCTGCTGACAGGGGAAAAAATGGTTGAATGTCATGGCTCAGAAGTCAGAACCTCAAAGGAGGAGTTCCCAGATAGCTAAAGCTCATCTTATTTGGCATGACCAGGAGGGACAACTCATCCAAATGGGGGATGTGCAGAACACTCTGGGGCAGAAATCAATACCTGGCCACTTAGTGCCTAGGTTGTGGTCATTAATCAATCAACATGTTAGCAGTCAGAAACCACAATGCATTTAAAGAAAAATCATGGCACTGAGCAGAAATGAACTAGGCCAAGCCAGAGCAGGCCCTGGCTTTGCTTCTCCCCTGAAACAGCATGCTACCACAAATACTAGGAAGCTGTACAATACCAGTAGTACCAGGGAGCTGAATGTGAATACCAGGGAGCCACACACTACCAGGAGTACTAGGAAGTCGCATGCTACCAGGAGCCTCTGCACTGCTAGACCCACCCCAGAAGGATGGTTTCACGGAAATTATGAGTGGCAAGGCACTCCAGGGGCAACACAGATGCAGTTTGGGATGTCCGTATATAAGAATAAGAGCCTGACTCAGATGCTGGCCTCCTCACCTCCTAGAATGCCCATGCAGCTTCAATTTATAGAAGCCAGCCTGGTGTCCTGCTGCTTTGGTCCAAGTGGGTCACTTGTCTTGCTCTCACAAGCATTAAGTTTGGTCCCCTCTTCCACAGATGCACAGGGCTGTAGGTGCTCAACCGCTGCTCAGCTTCTGCCAGAATCACTTCACCAACCTCTCTCCTGAAAGTCAGCAGAGTCCACAAGAACCACTGAATCCCAAAGCAGAGGAGGGAGAAGAGTCTTCTAGCAAGGAGACCAGCCAGCACACAAACCTCCCCCTTCTTCTCCACATCCCCGTTACTTCGAGGCTGGAGCAGGCCAGCCAGTGGCTAATTGTTATCTGGTATGGCTCCAAGGGCAGGCCTGGGGCAGCCATGTCTGCCTGCAGCTTTATCTGAGGATGAAGCCTCTGTGGCAGCCAGCCCGGTTCCCTCAAAGCAGTGCTCCTTTAAGACCATGTGCAGGGCCTGTTTAGCCTCCTGTCACACTGGGAACATGGTGTTTGCCCACAGCGTTCCCCATTCATCTTGCCCCCAGCCCTGCCGTGCTTCTCAGAGCAGTCACAATGAGTGAGAGAGCAAGCTGCCAGGAGCTCATCACCTGGAAATTGCTCACCTTTGCTGGGATGAGCAAGTGGCTGAAGTAGGGCTCCCCTGCTCCCTCCGGGCCATGGTGGCACAAAGGCTTTCTCAGTGCACTGTACAGAACAGAGTGTATTGTCTAATTATATCAGCTCCCCAGCCCACAAAGAGGAGCTTGGAGACGGGGTGCCCTATTTATATGGCACTCCTCCCTGATCCCTGACAGCCTCAGCAGCAGCGCTTGCACCAGCCTGTGCCTCACTCAAATATCGTGATGGCCTAGCATCCTTCAGCCTCACGAGCTTGAGGAGGGGAGCAGTTGCTCCCCACCACCTGCACCTCACATCTTGGAGGCAGCAACAAGGCTCATCGGGCACAACCCACTCTCTGGGACTGGATGTTTGCTAGCTAGTTTCTTGGGGGAAGACAGTTGCATGGTCAGAACCTCATGGTCCAGCAGTCTCACTCTGTCCCAGCTTGTAGACTCTTGACTGGCTAACACAGGCTTCACACATTGCCAGGAGGGTTGGGAGTGATTTCAGGTCACAACAGAGGCCTGACGGTCACCTGGGGTACTCTGTGAGGAGAGGCCAGCACCCAAGGCCTGTCTCCAGCAGCCCTGTAGTGCAAAGTCACAAGGGAGCTAGAGCTCCCGGCCTGGGAAGATATGACCTCACCACACAGCATTGCACACGCGCTGGTGTAAGGAGACATGTGTCTCTAATGAACGACTCCATAGAGCTTCAAATGGGTGGCATAAACACACCTTTAAGGTAGGGCCTGACTGAAAGTGTCCTCACATACTCCAACTCCGTGCTCCACAGAGCTAGGCTGAGGCAACCGCTTTCCTGCCTGGGGCTTGCTTTCCCTCTCAGCTCAGACCTTGCTTCAGGGGCATTCATTGCTGCAGACCCAGCTAAGACAGGACAGGCCATAGTGCGATGGCCCATGCCAGCAGCCTTTGGGAGGGTGGCTTGTGACTTGCTTTCTGCCTCACAGGGGACAGAGAGCATTTCAGTGGGGAGCAGTCAGGAGGCAACTGTGCTGTCTCAGAAGGACAGCACAAAGAGAGCCAGCACCTGGGCAAGGGCTGGCACCCCTCTTCTTACACCAAGAGCACAGGCAGGTGAGGTAAACACCTCCTTTTTCTTCACTCGGGGAGAAACTGAATGAAAATGCTGACTTCTGGGGTTATTCTCCCCCTCTAATAGATGCCAAGCAAGAGGACTGGGTAGGAGCCAAAGGTGCTCAGGGCTGGCACTGTAGCAGTGCATACAGAGGAGGAGAGTCCCAGTAGGTTGGTATATCCCATCCAAAGTCCTCTGGGTTCACCTCTCAAGAACTTCACTGTGCTCTGGTGATCTTGGACACAGGGCACTCTTCTCACAAAAGACTCTGGGTGTTCCAGATGGTGAGCAACCTTCCCAAATTGTGCTAGAGTCTTGGCCCCTCTGTGTATGCCAGGGAGATGCTTGGAGGTGCCTCCTTTGACGATCCCAGGAGCTGACCTCAGGGGGCTTCCTTCACCCTCTGCATGGCATTGTGCATCCCACCTCAGTCATGGCTTTGTCTTTGTCTTCTTTTGGGCCACTGGATGCATGTGGGGTGCCACGGGGCAGCCCCATGCTGTGTTGAGGTGGGGTAGACAGGAAAGGGCCCCTCCCCCCCCCGCCCAGCCTCATCCTAGGTGGTGCTGAGGGGCAGCCCAAGGAGCCAGGAAATGGCTTGGGGTCTGCCTGGGCCCTGCCACCAGCCTGACAGAGGGGCTGCGGGCTGACAGTAGTTGAGGAAGCACTCCTCACCTGACGTTATTTTGGTTGCTAGGTGATTAAATCATCCATCTGCTTATGACAGCATGGGAGAGCAATGAGTCAGTCCCCTTCATACAAGACAATAAAGGGTTTTTCAACTCTGATCCAGCTCCAGCCCATCCCTGGGCCCTGTCCTGCCTGCAGGACGCTTGCACAGCCAGCTTGTTGCCAGGGCTCTGCAAGGGTAGCAGGACTCCTGCCACAGCACCCCAGAAGCAGCACAGCACGCTCTCGGAGAGGCCCTGCTGGCGGAAGTAGGGCAGCCACAAGGCTCCAGGGATCCTAAAATGTGATTCTGGTGAAATGGACTCCACAGTATCCTGGAAAGCAAAACTGGATGGCAGCTTTATTTTCTCATTGCATCTAGAACAACTTCAAGAGAGCAGACTAGCCCCACTTAAAGCAAAGGGAGGTTTGCTGTAAGCTCCACAGGCCAGAACAATCTCTGCTGACATCCTCGGCACAGCCACCTAAGCACCTTCCCCACTTCTGCAGGCTCAGCCACAACAGCTGCAGGGATGTCACTAATGTTGCCACGTGTGAAGCGGCTATAATTGTGCATTTTCAGAGCACAGCCCAATGAAAGCCAGCTGCTCTGGAGGAGAACTGTACAAAGGCAACAGTTTTGCAAATAATAATGTGTTGAAAAGTGCTTGGAGTCTTCTGGAGGAGGAAAGTGGGAAGGAAGAGAGAGAAAGAAGAGGGTATATGTGTGCACGTGCATGTACGAGAGAGAGACAAGAGCCCCCCTCCCTGCCAAGAAGAAACCATCTCAATTTCTCAGGTTTGGGGGGGGGGGATGTTGGGACTTGGGGAAGTTAAAGCAACATCCATAGAATGTTTTCTCGAAGTCCAGGTTCCATTAGTAAGGCTCTAAACCACAGGTAGCTGCTACACTAAACTCCTCTGATGTCAACCAGCACAGGCTGAGCTGGAGGATCAGCTGCTGGGTGAGGACCAGAGGCTGCCCCAGACCCCTTCTGCCTTCACCGCCTCACACAGCCCACTTGACTTAAAGCCCACCAGGGTCAGCAGAAAGAGTCCAGTGAGAGGCACTGGCCTATGCAGGAGTTTCAATGCCAAAAAGAGCTTTGCAGGAAGGATGGAGGCCATCTTGGGCTCCAAACCCGCTGCCCAGGAGAGCACTAAAGGAGAAGCCCTGGATTGGGATAAGCAGGATAAGGGTAGTTGGGCACAGCAGAGATGGTGCCAACCTGGCTCAAGGAGGTGCTAAGCACAGCAGTGAAGCTTAGAGCTAGATGATACCAGACTCGCTCACCTCCTGCCCCTGCCAGTGAGCAGTACAAAACACCTGACTGCCATGCCCTGCACACTCAGTGCCCGGAGGGCTCAGCTACCACACCAAGGCAACCATAGCAGTATCCCAAATACAGCACCCAGCAACCCAAACCCTGGACTGCTCTGAACTGTAGCGGTGGCCTCCCCACTGCTCTCCACAGTGCAGCTTGTCCTCCTGGGTCCCCTGGCAGCTATCAAGACTTCTTAGTGCAAAGAGACTCATTAATGAAGTGGAAAAGGAGGAGGAGGAGCAAGCTGAATGGGGTGTCCTAAGGGACAAAACAAAGAAGGAGGAGAAGAGCATTCACTTGATTGCAGGATATGCGACTGCCAGATGGAGAGAAACAACTGTCAGGAAAATAACGGGGATGTCAGGAAAATAACTGGGGGATGAAAGGATGACGGGGCCAGCTGGCTGGGGAGCATGCACAGGAAGGCTGGGAGAAAAGGTGCAACCCAAGGAGATGTGAGTAGAAGGAAGGTGGGAAGGGATGCAGCCCACAGAGATGAGGGCCACAAAAAGAAGGGTGAAGACACGGAACATGGACAAACTGCACGTCCCTGCCTCCAATAACTGCTGGTCCTGGAGCAGCACAGCCTTCTCCCCAAAGCCATACAGCTGCTATCAATGCCCCATCCACAGAAACCTCCACTGAAATGCAGCTTGCTGAGCCAGCAGGAGGCAAAGGGAGGCCTGCAGAGCTGCAGGCAGGAGGGGAAGGCTCTGACAGGCATCTTCTCCCAGAAGACATCCAACGCATCACAGGGAAAGCTTTCTCAAGGCAACCAGCTCCATCTACACTTCCCGCTCTTGCCCTTGGGTCTCTCCATCCCCACATGTCACTGTTGGCTTCACTCACTCCCAGTGAGTGTGCAGCATGCAGTTCACAAACAGAAGAACCAGCTGAGGGAGGAAGACAGGCTGGGCTGTGTGGGAAGGACATTTTTCTCTATCATGTTGGTTCCCAGTTTTCAACCCATCTCTATGAGGGTCTGGTTGCTGTTTTTGTCAGCAGCACTGCAGGACTAGCAGGGTTGAACAGGCCCAGTGCTCAGCAGCTGCTGACCAAAAGTCACTGGCCACAAGCTCTTGGCCAGCTCACCTGGTGGGCAAACGGCATGGAAGACCGATGAGCAGAGGGCTGGCCGTGTGACACCTGGCAGTGCCAGAGGCTACAGGGGACAGGCAGCAGGGGGGAGAGTAAGGTTTCCCTCCCCAACTCTTAGCTCCAAGCAGAGTAGGAGTGATCACGATCCCAAGGATGGAAAAGTGCATGGTCAGCAGCGCCACAAGATAGCTGGTGCTCCAACTCCAAAGCCTCACTTCACCTTCACCCTTTGTGTCCCAGGTGGGGATCGTTTCCAAGCATCAGGGAGCCAGGGCATGCAGCAGCTGTCCATTCCCAGGGCAAGTCTTTGCTGGGGAAAGACCTCATGTCACACAGTCCCTGCAGAGGAACTGTCTCCCCACAGCTGAAACCCCATTTCCTCAGGGCAGCCCCTCCTGCTTCCTGTGCTGGAGCACAAATTCTGGGAGGTCTGCTAAGCAGCAGAAGGGCTGTCCCTCAGCAGGCTACTCTCTCCTCAACACATTCCCTTTAGGGCTCAAACTCTACACAGTCAGACCAGTCTGACTTTCTGGGCCCAGGGTAGCTGCATAAGGATTCCCATGCCTGGGCAGTCCCAAGAAGTGCCCCATGAGCTCAATGAATCCTGTGTTACCAGGTGCCCCAGGGATTCCTGCCCAGTCTGCTCCCTCACATTCCACTGTGGAGGGCACGTAAACGTTCAGTGAGCCTCACTATCACTGGTGACAGGGATTGGTCCCTTGAAGCCAGCTTGTAACCCCTGACAGGAGGAAGGAAGGCACAATTCTCTCATGTACAGTTGCGGGAGAAGGCATGAGCCACGATGCTGTGGCAGATCTGTCTGTCTGCCCAACCTTAAGTCACAAAGGCATCCAAAATTCTGCCTGAAAAGCCTGACCCCAAACTTAGACCTGAGAGGGAAAAAGTTTTCCCACCCCGGAGACTTTTACCAACAGCAAATTGGACTGGGACAGGGAATTGTGAAAACACTTGTGAACTGACAGGCCAAAAAATCCTTTGTGGGTCAGCCAACTGAAACACTTCCCTGTGAAATTGCTAAAATGATTCACTTGATTTTTACCTCTTCCAAAACCAACAGAAGCATCTAGCTGAGAGAAAAGGAGGGTATTTTATTTGGAAAATGCCAAACTGACCCTTTTTGATCATTTGAAAATTTTCCTTACTGTTAAGAACATGAGAGTCACCAGAAAGGAACCTTTTCCCTTGAACAGTTTGCATTCAATCCCAATATGAAGCCTGACACATTGGATAGGGAGGTCTCAGCTGCACGTTGGCAGAATAGCCCTAGAAGGGGGGTCAGTGTGGGGCCAGGACCTGTGCCCAGAAAGACTTGGTACTTCCCAAGGTCTTGTTAGGAGCTACTGTGAGCAATCATCACTCCTGCACTTTTGATCCAGGCACAAGGCCAAACCACAGGTCAGGTGGCAGCTGGCCCTCCTTTCTTGGGGCCTAAGGCCCAGCCAGGTGCTCCCCACGGTGCATGGGGCAGGGGTATATCTGCCTGACATGCCCATCTCAATGACTTGCCCACGTTCACAAAAGCCAGCTGTAGTAAAAGAAGGAGCTGAATTCAAGCCTGTCAAGCAAGTGCTTGACCACACTGGACCAGCCATTCCCTCACAGCCTCTCCAGCATGGGAAAGATTAATTGGATGAAAGAAACAGTGAGTGAACGTCAACTCCATTCCTGCAGTGAAGAAACTGTGCCATTAAAATCATCTATCCTATGACACACACAGAGCCTACTTCAGTAATAGTTTGGCTGGGGAATAACATTACTGCGCCTATAAATACCTTGTGGGGTGCTGCTCTGCTGATAGAACAGCAGGGTCTAGCCCTGGCCTAACACAGATGCCTGCCCTGGGTGCGAAGAAGCCACTGGAAATGTGCAGCAATCACCTGAGCCATCAGCTACCCTGCTCTGCCCCAAAAAGTGAAGGACAAGCTATAACACAACTGTCTCAGGGGTAGCTGGGAACATCGCACGTGCAGCCACAGAGGAGAGTTAGGGGGTGGAAGAGAACTGTGGTCAGTGGGAACATGGCAAGAGCTGAGAGCATGGGCTGTGCTACCCCAGGGAGACACCAGAGAAGGAGGATGGGGGTAAGAAGATGGTGGAAAGCATCAGCACCAAGAGAATGTTTCCAAGGCAAACAGCTAGGCTCCTTACCTCTGAAGCCAAGGGCTTTGGTTGACCCTGTCTGACACACACACTCAGTAAGGAGTCCCTTACCCTGTCCACCCCTCAGGCCACACCAGGAGTAGAGGGTTTCTTACATGAGAGAAGGTACCAGCTAAGACTTCTCAAGGCACAAGCATATCCCCTGAAGTATTCTGGGGACATTTGCTGCACATTATTCCCAGCCCATATAGTGCAGAAGAAAGTTGCTCTCTGCAAAGCCCCCAGTATCATCTGGGCCAGCCTGGGCACCAAATGTGACAAATCAACAACAAACCTCCAGTGCCTGCTCCTGTAGTAAGGCCCTGAGACAACATAGCTAGAGAATTTACCCTGTCGTGTCTCAGTGGGACCATGAATGGAGGAGAACAAGTCAGGAGAGGGGCCAGGCACCCCAGCCATGAAAGCTGACCACCATCGCAGAGCTATGTAGAGTGAAAGGAATAACTGGAGCCAGCAGTGCTGTCAGATATTTGTCATCTTGCAAAGGAAATTGTGTGGGTGGCCCCTGTCCTGCCAAGACACATTGAGACAAATGGCTGAGCGATTTGAATATTAAATTCTTGATGTAAGGGGACTTTCATGACATTCAGCATGGGTCTCATACTGCTCCTCCTGAGGGCAGAGTTAAGCCAGTATTGAGCAGCTTTAATACTCTTCCCTTGTACACATTTTATGTACACACATAAAAGGGACTGCTAACTACCTTCACTGCTCACAGGCTAGATCTCTGCCCATTTGCAAGAGCGCCAAGACTGTTCTTCAAAGCTCTTGGATCCCTCCCTCAGACAGCTCTCCCAAATCCTCAGCAACTTGTTTATGGGCATCATGGGAGAAAAAAGGGAACACCAAACCCAAAGACCTGGTGGAATGTGGTTCCTCAGTGTGAGGACTGGCCAAGAGATGTGCCAAAGGGATAATATAAGCAAGGCAATGCAAAACCTGGATGCGTGAGAGACTCATAAATGAGCCGGCAGCCAGCAGAGCATAGATTTGTGGCTACTTGTTACACAGCACCTCTGTCCCCAGCAGACATAAAGCTTTAGGAACCCCTGAGACATTGAGATGACTGTGACAGCTCTGGAAGTTGCAATGTGCTGCCTCGGAGCAGTTGGAAAGTTTTTCAAAGGGCTGCAGTGAGCCCCACCTCATTCAGGGAAACTCTCAAGAAAGGTAAATCTCCTGACAGCCCATGGTCCAAATCCACCAGACACCCATTAGAGCTGGGGAAAGCTGACATCCATGGGAGCCTGTCTGAGCTGGCAGAGCTGGTGCATTAGAGTTTGGCCTCATGAGAACATTCCCTATGCAATGCCTTTGCAAGTAAGAAAGGGCTTAGCATTCACTTTCTCTTGGACACACAAAATTATAAAGCAAGATCCCATAAGGAGTCTACTGGAAACTCTGCTAATAGTTGCATGGTTCTTGTAGCCACAGAGAGTATCCACAGAGGAACCCAGCTAAGTTCCCAAATGAGACATGGAGAGCAATTGCAAAGTGCGAAGTGCAGATATGTCCTGAAAAACATATCATTTCAATGCAACAGCCAGTGGGACCCACAGATCAACTGGTCAAACTGAAAGACATTCCCAGAGCCATCTGAAGTGGTACAAATCTCAGAGAGCACAGTTTCAGCAAAGCTGTACCGTCATATATCCCTCTTTCAGCAACACACAGTACCTTGAACAACTGCTTGTGCTGAAGGTTTCTCCAGAATCCTCCATGCTCCCAACCCTAAGCAGTGATTTACAGAGTGGCTAAATCTTCACTTTGTTCAGTCCATAAACCTAAAAACAAACCCCAAAATTAAGAATAATCAATTGTACACCCTGCTCAGAATAACTCCCTATGATCATCCCAGCTTCCTCTAGCAATAGTCTATGGTCTGCCCGCAACCCCTTTGCTTCCAGTGAGCACAGATTAGGGTCATTTCATCAAAAATAGCCTACACGTATGAAAGGTAGGTGACAACTCAGCCTGACCAAGGGTGATTCAGCCTTGCATATCTAGGAGGCCAAAAAAGCTGCCCAGGGCAGCCTGAACAAAGGACAGCCCACTGCCCCCAGCCCCAGGCACAGCTGGCCAGAGCACTCCTGCCAGCTGCTGCTTCAGCCATGGGTGTTACAGGTACACGCTGGAAATAGTTAGAAGATGACATGTGGAGCTCAGAGCTCAAAATTAGCACCTTGAATCACTCTGAAGAGCAAACAGAAAGTCAGTACAGCTTCTGGAGAATAGGTGCTATCTTGCCTGTGGCTGTTGCCACTAAGCTCAAGCTGATGACTTCACTGCCATGGGCAGTGAAGCCAGAAATGTACGCAGCTCCAGACTCATGCTGTGGCAAAAGGTTCCTCCCAGAGACACTGTCACAAGCTTCTCCCCTCTTCTGTGGATGGCAAAGGGAAGTTATGGGCACCAAGGAAAGCAGCCTACCATCTGGATCCAGTACTATTCAACTCCAATGACAGCAGTATCAAACCAGTGCTTGGGAGAAGCCTGACTGTGGATAGATTAGAGGAGGCACAGTGTGTTCATTCTTATACATGCTGCACTGCTATTACCCAGACTGAAAATAAAGTCTCACTTTTCATGCAAAGATGCACAATGGTTAACATGAGAAAAGCTTGCCTGGGAGCCATGCAGGTATCAAACCAATTTCAAAACGGGTCTCCAGTTACTACTGATGTTTATTTGATTCATATTCTTTCTGGCTTGCCAGATGTTTATTCTCTGAGGATGAAATTCTGCCCAGCACCAATAGACTGGTGTGAGGCCATAAGGAGGTACAAAAGTCTCCTGCTGCAGGGTGGCACATTTTCCTTAAATTTCTCTATTCTTTCACCACTTGAAAAGCTGTGCTTCAGACTGTATTGGTACTTCAAGCACACAAAGAGTTGGGGAGCAGAGCTTCTGCGGAGATCAGAACTGGGCTCGCATACATCAGCTGCCGAGCTTGGATTTGGAAAAAATCCATATTTCTGTCAGTGTAAGAAACAGATCCATGTCTCAGAAGCAGGAGTGGCTGCTCAGACCAGGTATTAGCTTCCTGCAGGAAGCCTATGTGTTGGCTCTGCTTTGTGCTTCACTGGAGAAGAAGCAACTTGGGATGGATTTGTAAGTCTCCAAGAGTCCATGTTGCAGGATACAAGATGCCCAGGTCCTGATGGCATTCCCTGATGGCTGCTGGCCACTGCTCGCCACAACGGACACATTTGCACATGGTGAGGAAGGTACGAGCCACACTGCAGGATGGTGGCATGGCATTGGAAAAGCCACTAAGGCTCAGGTCCTTGAAGGCACTTTGGTGCCAAACTTCAATAGAAATGATGGTAACAAGGCCTCCTCCTGCTCCTGCCTGGGCCTCATCCTGGACTGGAGTTTCCTAACTGCATCATGGCAAAGGCCTATAGGAGAAAGAGTCCTATGGAGTCCAAAGTGGACTGACGTGTAGGGGGAGCCTTATCTGTCCCAAAATATAGCTAATGATAATGTAACGACCTTGCCACTGCTCCAGGGCTGATCCATGCCATCGCTATACCTGGAAGGGATACAGGGAGTCTGCCTGCTGGCCACATCCATGTGGGAACAGACAGCGCTGCTCCCTAGCAGCTCGCTTCCCTGAAGCTCCTTGGTGTCTATTTTAGCTAGCATGCGTGGCAGAGGTTCAAAGCAGGAGGACCTTTACTCGCACAGGCAGCTGTGGGTTAGGTTCAGGCTGGCCACCCTGTGTTGGCAGGGCAGTGAAGCGTCTGATCCATGGTGGGCAGAGGGCTTTGCCAGAGAGTACTACCTGCCAGCCCTCAGAGGACAGCAGGCAGGTGCCCATTCCCCATTCTAGCCCCAGGAAAATCAGAGGGGAACATTCAGGGACAAGGGGAAAGGGAAGGGAGAGCTGAGCTCTGCCTTCCTTCTCCAGAAGCACACAGCCAGATGCAGGCCCTGGGCCCTAGCTCCATGCCAACAGCCACTTAGGGGACAGAAACTCAGCCACTAGTCCCCTTCCTCAGAGATCTTAGGAGTCAGCTCCACCAGCCTGGGAACAGGAGCTGCCTTCATACACTGGCTTTCCCACCCAGATATGGCTTTTCCCGCCCGCACCCCTCATCCAGCCCTCCAAGGAAGGAGTTAGCCCTCGCACACAGGTGCTCACACATGCAGGTTCCATACACCTCCCCTGCTTTCCCCACACATGCCTGCTCTCTCCATGATGCTTGTGTGTTCCCTAGCACACATACACATCCCCCAGCACACACACACACACCAATACGCCCATACACGCTGCATGGCACACCCTCTCTCCCAATACATATGCTGGCATACATCATCTACCAATACGCTCACCTCCATACACTACACAAAAACAGACAAATGCACATACATGCACCAACTTGTGTGAACACACACACAAATGCTCTAGCTGGGGTTTCTCCCCCACACAGGCTCAATGCAGTTTGCACAAACACGGAAACGGAGACATGCTCAGCTGTGCATCTCACACACATTCAGGCTTGTTGTGGATCTCACACCCGTGCACAAACACACATGCTGGCTCTGCAGTGGATCTTGCATGCACCACACACACACTCACAAACACAGTGCTCAGTCTGGGGGTTCTCACACACACACACACACACACACACACACACACACACACACAAGTGTAATGTGGCTCTCAGGGACAAAGCAATGGGGACATGCTTTGCTGTGGCTCTCACACATACCCCTGCAGAGCCATGGAGCTCTGCTCCCTGACATGCTGCACCCAGCACCTCCTGCACTCCTGGCCTCCCACCTGCCCTGTGCTCACCTGATACACAACACCCATGGGGGTGTGATGGGCCATGCACCCACTGCAGGAGTGGGTAGTGGATCACACACACACACCCACACACACACACACACACACAGAGCCCAGTTGCTGGGCAGCCACTTAACTCCTTGCTGCCCGAACCCAGCACTGTCCAACCCGGCCTCAGCACCATCCAGGCTAGTCCCGCACCATCCAGCCCTGCTCCGCATTGGCCAGCTCGGCCCCAGCACCGTCTAGCCCTGTGCACACTATCCAAGCCCGACTCAGCACCGTCCAGCCCCGTGCCCTGCCTCGTCCAGCCCAGCCTTTGACGGCCCAGCCTAGCCCCAAACCACAACACTGGGCTCCGCACCCCGCGCCTTTCAGCCGACCCGTCGCCCCGCACCCCGGGGCCGGCCCTCGTACCCTCGGACTCTGCACCTAGCCCCGCTGGGCCCACCGCGGCGCAGCTCCGGGGAGCGCCGCCCGCCAGTCGGGGGGACCGCAGAAGCGGGGCCGGACCCGCCGCAGCCCTGCGGCCCCCGCCCCCGGGGCTGCAGGGACCCGCCGCCGCTGCCTCGCGCCCTCCGGCCCCGTCGCCCCCGGCCCGCCTGCTCACCTCGATCCGCGGCGGCAGGACGCGGCGCCCGGGCCGGAGCGGTCCCACCACGGGGCAGCGCCCGCTCCTCGCAGCGCCCCGGCGGCGGCGAGTCCGGCGCGGGGCCCGGCCCGGCTCGGCTCGGCTCGGCCCGACCCGGCCCCGGCCGCTGGCCGGCTGGCGCTGCCCCCTTGCCCGCGGCGCGGTCCAGCAGCCTCGCCCCTATGCGGAGGCTCCAGCAGCACCGAGGCGATGCCCATTCATTCAGCTTGTCCCCCGCAGCCCTCCCCTTCCGCCCCGCACTCCCAGCCTCCTGGATGGAGGTGGCTAGTGATGCTGCAGCGGTACCCAGAGCCCCCGGAGAGTACAGTGCGGAGAGGAGGGAGGGAGAGGAGGAGGAAGGAGAGCAGAAGGAGGGAAGAGGAAAGAGAGAGAGACAGAAACAGAGATAGAGATGGCTGCCCCCAAAACCTGAGCTGGATCTAGAGAAGACTCTAGGATTTCCACAAGGAAATTAGGGCAGGGAGCAGAGCTGGGCCAGCATAGCCCCCCCGCAGCTAGCCGAGAATAGCACCCCAGCACAGCATGAAGGGCTACTGGCAGTGAAGGTAGCAAGTGCAAGCAAAAGGGGAAGGGGAATATAGGCAGTGGACAAGACCTGTGCAGGGCTAGACCAGTGTCAGGGCTTCCCTGCAGAACTGAAATGTCCTCCTCTTAGACAGGGCTGACATTGATTGGGAGTGACCAGCCACCCCAGCCAGGAGCTTGGCTTTAAAGACATGTGAAGCTCAGAGGCACTGTTTTGCCCATGTTGCCAGCCGGGTACACTAACAGCTGAAGGGAAAGGATTCTTGGCCTTGCATCTGCCCTTGCAGCCTCCCAGCTTTGCCATCTTCTGCTAGGGCTTATCCACCCTAGTACAGAGCCAGGAGCCCCTCATAGGTCACGAGGGTCTGCATTTCTGGAGTCCCAGAGCAATGTCCTGCATACTACATCAAAGTTTCTCAGTCTTTTCTAATCTGTGGCCTGCTTAACCTCCTGGAAAATAATCCACTGACCATCTGCCACAATGGTTTTCATTTACAACCTCACACAAATTAGGCTCAGCTGCTCACTTATTTCTTCTCTTTCACCAGTGGCTTTGTTCACTCCTTTGCATGTGTGTCTTTCTAGGTATAAGCTTGCCATGAGGCTGGGAGTGACCTTGTCAGGCCTGTCAGCTGGCAGTGGGCTCCAGGTAAGAACCCCTGCTCCCCACACTTTCTCTGGTCTTCTTTACAGGTGTGCTTTGCACATAACAAGATGGGACATGTTCTCCCTTCCCAGCCTGCCTGTTACCAATATAGCCCTTGCCTCTAGTGACTGTGGTGGGATCTGTTTGGGAGAATGACACCCCAAGCCTGTGTAGTCCCTCTATTCAGATGACCCTTTGAGATGTATGCTCATATGTTCGTGCCTGTCATCCTAAACTCTCCCTGTTGTGCCAGAGCAGCTCCTTCCCCAAATGGCCAGGCAGTGACATTGCTGCTTGTATGTGATGCATGTGGGAAGACACCTTTCTACTGTTTTTTTTTATGCTGAATGTAACCTTCAGGAAAGGCATGATTCCTGCAGGCTCCAAGAATGGAAGCAGCATCTCTCATTAGCCAAGGGTTTGTGGAACAGACACATCTTTCTGCCTAAACCGAGACTGATGTTGATGTTTTGATTTATGTGGCTCCCTTTGATCACACAACCATTTGGCCTACAGTACACAGGATCCTTTTGAGTTGCAGAAGAGATGAGCTCCTGAATACACTGAGCAGCTGGATCTCAGGCAGAAGAAGGATAGTTTGGCTTGTGCTAAACTGAGGAACTTAGAGGAAGACATCTTGGGCCACCTCCCTCTGACATAGAGGATTCACACCCTGGCCTTGGGCAACTCACTTAGCTGTGTGCTTTTGGTGGTAATTGCTAGCTCAGGAGTGCAGGCAGTTTGGGAGGCTTAACTTGGGCTGCCTCATGTGTAACTGAGGAGTTCAGAGAGCCAAGTAGTGGTTATATCCGAAAACTAACCCCTTAACCACTGTTTACTTCAATCTCCCTACTCAGAAGCTTCAGAGTCAGGCCTGAGGGATAACATGAATACAGGATGCTGTGAGCAGCTATCATGGTTATTTTCTCATCACTTCATCCTAATGTTTTTGCAAATGGAGAGCGTGGCTTTCTGGGGAAAAGGCTCCATTCTCTAAGGAAAATGAAAATATACAGATTTTTTTTCCTTCCTGTAGCAAATTCAGCAAAAGTGCAGCTGTCTTCACAGACTTGAATACAGAATTGACCATTCAGTTCAGCCCTAAGGGGAAAAGATCAAGCAGAAATGAACAACGAGCTCCACAGTGCTCTATACACACTCTAAAGACTTTCCCAACCCAGACAATTTCCTACCACAAGCTTTAGGGGTGCCTCACTCCTTTTGCCATGCTTCCAGGCATGAAAGCTACCTATGTGCTTTCAAAATACCTCTCTAAATGCCTATTCGTTCAAAATGGCTTTTCTTTTTAAAGTGAAATTTGGCATGTTATTTGTCAGTGATGGAGATTGGAGCCCAGAAGCATGGGGACAAAAGAGAGCAGAAGCTGAAGCTTGCTTCAAAAGGCGCCATGCTGCTGCAGACACAAAATGCATTTTATCTCATTCAGAGACAAGAAGGTTCACAGATCCCAGAAGTGGGATCAGTCAATCTTCAACCTTTTGGCTATGTGGGGGCAATGCCTTTTCCATGATCCTGCCTGTTCTATAACCCCCCTGAGCCTCATGTCAGCCCCAACTGGCCAAGAGGAAAAGAAGATAAAGGAATGAGTAATGCTATTTATTACTGCTATTACCATGAGTGTATGTGTGCTCCTCAAAGAAAGCCACTTGGTGCCTTAAGAAGTTTACAGCCTGATGCAGTGCCCAGGGTGACAGACAGCAGCTAGGCAGGTTGTCATTCTCCCTAGTTGCATTTTTAGCTAACAAACCAGCAAAGCCCACGTGGAAGAAAGAGATGCTAGGATAAAAAGAGAGATGAGGAATGAAGGGCAGATGAGGAGAAAGTAGTTTGTTTGGAAAACAGCCCAAAGCCTGGCTTCCCAGGTGTGCAGAAGTCAAGGGGGCACTCAGACACTCACAGGAAAGCCATGGCAGGCCATGGAGGCCTTTCCACATGAAGACAAATGTCCTATATTTGACATGATAAAGAAGCGAGCATTAAGAGGGATGTAAGAAGGGGTGACACATTCAAGGCAATGGGGAAGTAATCTTTACAGGAACCAGTCTGATCAACAGCCATTAACAAGACTGCTGTTGTCAGACCAGAGAAAGGAGTGTGGCAGTAATCAAATTGCAATGTGCTAGAGCCCAGACAAGTATTTTAGCTGGAGGAATTAATAGGAAAGGCTTTATTTGAAGGCATTACATAGAAAGAGCATGTGGGACTCAGACATAGCTGGGATGGGAAGACGTACGGGGGAACTGAGCTCAAGGCAGTGCAGAGCAGAACACAGAATGGAAGCCTTATCTGCTTAGGAGAGATGGGGAAAGGCTTCAGTGAGAGATGATGAACTCTGTTTTCACTGTGCTGAGCCTGGACTGATGGGCGATACCTCCACTAGGAAGAAGCATCAGCCAGGCTGTCTGATTTTTGTTTGGAAAGGAAGAGACAAGCCTGGCACAGCACAGTAGATCTGAGGGTCACCACAGAGAGTGTTTATGAGTTAGTACATAGTGGAGATGATTACCCAGTGGTAATGTGTGGAAGGACAGCAGAAAGAGCTGAAGGACAGGATGCTGCGGACATCTTGCAGAAGAGGGAGGCAGGCATGAGGAAGAGGCAGAGAAGCAGAGATGAGAAAGGGAGGCAGAAAACCAGGAAAGAACATCAGAGAATCTCAGGAGGACCAGCTTTCTAAGCCAGAATAGCTGAATGTATGGCAACCAGGAGAAAGATCAGTGATGAGGATGGTACATAGCTTTGAAACTGTCATAAGAAACCCGGACACAGGAGTCTGTGCTGAGGAAGTGAGACAGAAGGCAGAGCAGAGACAGTGTGAGTATCAAGGTGAAGGAGGAAAAGGCCCGAAAGAGAAGGTGTAGGAGTCTGAGGGGATTTCTTTGGCATGCCACTTTGAGATGTTTGTACTGTGAGCATGAGGAGCCATAGCACAGCAAGAGGTAAAGGAGAAAGCAGAGCAGGGAATAGAGAGGATGTGAGGAGGCTCTCCCCACAGGAGGGGACAGGATCCTCAGGAGGAACAGAGGGGTTCACGGAGAGTCCCACCAAGGACCGGGGAAGATATACCTCCACAGAGCAGTAGAAGAGGAGGAAGGATAACATGTCACTATCACTTGCATCCCTTATGAAAGATAGTGGCAAGATGCTGTTTGGGAGAAAGCTAAGGAGCAAGATAGAGACAGCAACAGTGCAGCAATAGTCAATTCACAAAAAGAAATAGACTCATTTAGTGTTGGAGAAGGCAGAATCAAAGACAAAGGGAAGTGATTTAGAGCGAGGGAGTTAGCTTGCATTTGAGACTTGCACCACGGCACTGTGTGAGCAATGGATGCTTGCACAGTTCCCAAGGATAGAGTGTGTGAGAGTAAAGGTCATTCTGGACACATCAGAGTCCCTCTAGCTCAAATTTTACCCTCCAAGAAGTTTAGATAATAAATCACTTTGCAACCCACATGGCAGTCTTTGAATGTAGCTTGTGGCTCACTTCTGTTAAGCAAAAACAATTCCTCTGGCATTGGATTACCCAAGTATCCAAGGGGGGTTATAATTTGTCAAAGATGCCACTGGACATTTCAGTCATACGGGAAAAAACATTCAGAGCTAACAGGAGAAATGACCCAGTTTGGCTCTGCATGGTAAGCAACAAATGCTGGGGAGGGACCTGGCAGCGTCCGCAGAGGAAGGCCAGAGGAGGAATAAGTGAGGTGGCAATGCAGAGTGATGGATACGGAGCTGAGCAATGTTGGAGCTGTTGAGTCTGTAGGACCATGAGAATAACAACCATGACTGATTCAGGACCTGAGGTGAACAAAGGAGAGATGTAGTGGACCCAGACAAGGGCATTGCAGGGAAGCAGCAGTTTATATGGAGCCAGACCCCAGTGCACTCAGACACATGGAAAGAACAGAAGAGGGCAGGTGCACTGAATACAGCCTTGGCACCCCCCCAGGCTCGTGAAGAGCATGACGTGGCTCTTCCAGAGCCTACAATCCCCTGCACATCCAGGGTGCAGATACCTCCTGATACCTTAGTGACCACTGAGGGCTGAAAGGATGAAAAGCCAAGGCCAGGAGAGCTGCAGCAAACTATAAAAGATCAGAGGCACATGTACAGCTCAAAAGCATATGATGCAGACCTGCACTCCCAGCTAGGCAGAGGGCAGGCCTGGTTTTCTTTGACCTTCTGCTCAATGAATCACTCAGAAGCTAGTTCTTCTCTTCCCTGCTCCTTGCTGAAATCAAAGGCTGGTGAGTAATAGCCTGGCCACGGTATCCCTAAAACTGAGAGCCAGAATCAACCAAGACAGCACAAAAATAGAAATGAGTCCAGCAAGGTCCCCTGCGCCAGGTCCTCACCGCTCAGCCTCAAGAGAGCCTGGATATGAGGAGTCTCCAGGCAAAATCAGATGTCTGTCTTTTAGGAGACGGGAAACAAAATAAGAGAGTGGGAAACTAGCAACCACTAGTGCTGCTCTCATAGCTGGGGATTTTGGAAAGTCCAACATGAATGTACTTTTAACTTAGCTACAAAAAAAACAACGTAACATCATTCAGAGCATGCAGAGCATGCTCAAAATCTCAGCCCCAGTCTTTCTGTGCTCTCTGTGCCCTGCTCATGGAAAGTGTCTCCCTCTACCCCACCTTGGTCTTCAGTGGCTGTTCATATCAAAGCCCATTTAACTGAAGAGGAGTGGTCCATCAAACAAGCCTCTGCTCCTCTTTTTTATTCACTAAAATCCTTTCTAATCAGGTAATGGTCCATTCCTCCATACAGTGTGACATTAGTGGGTGCTTGAAGTTCACATTCTCTCCGAGGAAAGATGGGGAGTTATTTTATGGGCCTCTACAACCTGATTATAGGTCTCTTACCCTTCCTGAACAAGCCAGAAAGCTTCAGCACATCTGAGAAGAGACAGGGCCCACACAGACAAGATGTACAGACAAACCTGTAGCTGAGGGTATCTTGCCACTGGGAAAAAAACCTACCTCAAAGAGCATGCAAAAGAGGGCACACCAAGGACTGAGGACCCAGGAAGGTAAAATAATTAACTGAACTAAACTTAGTCACACTCTTACCAAATTCAATTCAATATGTGATGAGACGAGCAATGAGTACAGTAGAGCTTAGAGCATAAAGCCATATCTAGTTATTTGAAGGGACAGTAGGGAGGAAAGATGAGAAATATTGGGATAAAACTGAAGGAAAGAGCTTAGGAAGATTTAGAAAAAAGCTTAGACATCAACAAAGAAGAGCATTGATCTGCAGTCACGCTAGGCCAGACAGGGAAGAGAACGAGGGATAGCTGACCTCGTGCTGCAGAACATGAGCTGCTGGCCAGCCAGGATCAGTGGAATTTCCTCCACAGGATGAGACTGCACAATTAAGCACATTATGAGAGTTTGATGACTTTCTTGGGAGAATTTGCTATGAGCTGCTGTTGGGGATACAGTGCCAGACCAGAAGGACCATCAGTTTGCTCCACTGTGACTGCTTGCATGTTTCTAGAGCAGGAAATTATGACTTGGACACTAGGAAACATTTTGTGATACTGTGAGGCTCCTCCCTGGGAAGTACTGGTATATTTAGCTCCAGCAAAGCTCTAGGTAGTATTCTGTGAGAAACAAGTCTGTATCAGGAAAGGAACAGGGAAATGAATAAAGCAGTTTTGGTCTTTCTTTTATTAGTCAAAAACGCATCTTGCTGCCACACCATCTGACTATAGCTGTAGCTACATAGGCTACACAGCCTATATAGGGTATAGCCAATGGGCAATTCTGCAACAACTGAGAAGGGGAGCAGCTTCACCAGGCAGCCACTGGAGCAGCTGCAGTTATTGCCCCTTCTCCTTGTCAGCCCAGATAGGGAAGGCAAGAGGACGCATGGGCAGTTCTGCAAATTGGTATGAGGGCTTGTGCAGGTAGAAGCAGGCTGTGCCTGTCCTCACCTGCAACCTGCAGGACTGGCTGAGGTGCCAATGGCTGGATGTTTCTCTGCAGGGCTTTGCTCCTAGAGGCTATCTCCTGATGCTCTCCTCTGCTACCAGCCTGATTGAAGAACTAAAGGGGAGGCAATACAAGTAAGAAAGGACAAAAAGTGTTTTGAGAAGAGTGCTGTCAGTTAGTCAGGTAATTCCAGGGAAGAATCTCTTCCAAGAAGGAAGGGTAAGGAGGAAGCTGCTAGCGCCATAAGGATGAGCCCAGGGAGGCAAGAGGGCAGTACAGTGCAGGCATCTCTTTGTGCTGCCTGCCTCCCCTCTGCATCCACTGTGTTACATGCTTAGGGGCTCCAGGGCTGCAGCAGCCTGTTCAGTTCATCTGCTGAACAAGCAGCCAAGTCCTCAGGTTGCAGTGTGGAAAGTCCTGGGTTTGACCCAGAGACAGCAGCCAGAGCTCTATTCAGCCAGGGCCCAAAGTCCAGTTTCAGAGCATCCTGCTGGCTCTGAGGCCAAATTTCAACCCCACTTCATTTTGTGTTCAACCTCTGCTACTCCAGCAGCACTGTGGGGTGAAAGGGCCTAGGGTCAGCCACTCTGCATTGGTTTCCATTTAGTTTAATTGCTGACAACCACAGACAACTGCCTGTGTGATGAACAGTGAGGTGGCCCTTTCTGAAGCTTTAAATACAGCAGCAAGTACAGGATGGACGCTGGGTACCTACATATCACAGCTGAGATCATTTTCTAGATGCTTGTTGCTTGGCAGCCAAAGGCTTAGAAATGTCAATTTCTAATTAAAACCACGCACCCCAAATCCGCACACCCTCTCCGAAACCCAGTATTTTTATACACTGCTCTCAGCTGCAGTGGGAATGGTAATAGCTTTCAGCATATGAACTCCCAGAAACAAGACTTGTTTCTGCTAGGGAGGATGCAGGTGAGATATGTGCACCAGCTAAGCAGAAGTGTATTCAATTAATAAAATAGATGCAATCCAGTAAGAAGGGAGATTGAGCATGTGACCCAGAAATAGAAATGAAGAAGGCTTCACTGGAGTACATAACAGCTGGAGCAAAGCCAGCATGCTAACCACATAAATGATTGCAGTATAACGCCACTCTCCCACATGAGATGTAAACGCCAGTGCCTGGGCCTGAGGACTGACAGCTGACAGCCTCACAGACAGTGCCTGCACCTAGCGCCTGACAGACAGTGCCCCTCTCTCCTGAGTATCTGTACCTTCCCCTGGGGCTAGGATCTTGCACTGGTGACTGGTCAGTGTTTGCTGAAAGTGAGGTTCCTTATGGGAACCGGTGTTTGCAACACCAGGAAGCTGTGTCTAAAGATGAGCTGAGAAGCCCAAGGTAGCCTGGCTCTCACCCAGCATGGTTCCTTGTTCTGCTTGGGCAGGATACACACAAAAAAACAGACCTCTGTGACACCAGTTGCCTGCTAGAACCAGAAGTTAACTCAATGGTGAAGTCTAAGTATCAAAAAAAATCAGCCTCACTGAAAAGCACAATACACTAAATTATTGTTTTTTAAATTCATGTGATTGGATTATAAATTTGAAGAGGTTAAAAATAATAATTGCTGGCATTTGTATTGTATTCTGGTATATAAAGGCTTAGAGTTTGTATTTTTAAGCTCTCTCTCCATAAGAATAATGCAAAAGGCATGGAGAAAGGAAAGGAGGGAAAGGTGCTGAGACTGCCACCCATAGCAGGACTCCAGGAGCTCAAGCTGCTAATGGAAGACAAAAACAAAAAACTATTATGAGAGTCACAGTAAAATCCTGAGCTGAAACACTGACAGAAGGGCAGTCAGGAAACAGTTTAGTATACTGATGACTGAAAGACCCTATGAAAGCAAGTCTGGAAGGAAGATCAGACTGTCAAACGTGCTGCGTCCTACACCTCCAAGGATCTGCATGCACCACCAGCAGCTCCATATTGGATTGTGGCCCGCCTGAGGATAACCAGTGCTACTGCAGAGCTGCCAGGAGCACAGGAGTTTGCGGGAGCAAATTGCTCAAGTTGAAATTGTGTTTTATTTTTGGGCAAAAGTTTGAAGAACCTCTTTTTAGCATTTTCTCACAGAATAATTCTGTTTTTCTGCTTCTGACTGACATTTAATTTTGAAATCTGAGCGAGGGATTCAATGAATATTTTTACAACCTGACTGAAATCAAACCAAAATGCTTAGAAATGGTGAAACTTTTTTAATCCATGAAACAAAGCAAATGTGGGCAGACATGTAAAGCCGTGTTTAGGGCTGCGGGGTTTTATTTGATCAATTCAGTCTGGAGAAATCTTTCCAAATCTGAAAGTTTCCCATGAGACAGTAGAGCCATTTCCTACCACTCTCACCTCTAACCAAGCCAGTGTCTGCAGAATGATGACTTGATTTGGAGACTCTGTGGACACCTGGTGACAGCCTGGGCAGAGACTCTTGTTATTTTGGGGATGTTTTACCGTGACGGCTAGGTCTCAGTACTAGGTTAACCTTTTTCATCCTGCTCCCTACCTCTATTCATGCTATATTCATCTGATCTTATAAGATATTTGATTGGCAAGTCATACCAAACACATTTTTCTTTCAACTTTTCCAGTTACCTTGTAAAGGATATTCTTAAAAGAAGGGATTTGTTTCCGTTAGATGGAGCGGGCAACTCACCTAGAATATGTTTCTTCTCATAGATACACCCAAAACTACACCGTTCCTTTTGTTGCAGTTACAGAAATATGGTGGGATAGCTCACATGACTGGAATGCTGTCATGGATGGCTATATGGCGAGGTGGTGGAGTTGCCCTTTATGCGAGGGAGCAACTAGAATGTATGGAACTCTGCCTAGGAGTGGATGAAGAGCAAGGGGAGAGCCTATGGGTAAGGATTAAAGGGCAGGCTAACATGGGTGACACGGTGGTGGGGGGTTACTACAGGCCACCTGATCAGGAGGAAGTTGTCGATGAGGCCTTCTACCGACAGCTGGAAGTAGCCTCACGCTCACAGGCCCTGGTTCTCCTGGGGGACTTCAAGCACCCTGACATCTGCTGGGAAGAGAGCACAGCTAGGCACAAGCAGTCGAGGAGGTTCCTGCAGAGCACTGAGGCTAATTTCTTGACCCAGGTGGTGGAGACGCCAATGAGGAGAGGCATGCTGCTAGACCTTGTACTAACAAACAAAGAAGGTCTGGTTGGAGACGAGAAGGTTTGGGTCAGCCTTGGCTGCAGTGACCATGAGATGGTGGAGTTCAGGATCCTGCGAGGAGGGAGCAGGGCAATAAGTAAGATCGCAACGCTGGACCTCAGGAGAGCTAGCTTTGGCCTCTTCAGGGACCTACTTGGAGGAATCTCATGGGCTAGGGCCCTCGAAGGAAAAGGTGTCCAGGAGAGCTGGTTAATAGTCAAGTATCACCTCCTCCAGGCTCAAGGGCAGTGCATCCCTCTGAGTTAAGAAGCCCAGCAAAGCGGGCAGGAGACCTGCATGGATGAGCAAGGAACTCCTGGCAAAACTCCGACAGAAGAAGGAAGTACACAGAATGTGGAAGAGGGGACAGGCCACTTGGGAGGAATACAGGGACGTTGTCAGAGTGTGCAGGGATGCGACAAGGAAGGCTAAGGCCCAGTTGGAATGAAATCTGGCAAGGGATCACAGAGTCACAGAATGGTTGAGGTTGGAAGGGACCTCTGGAGATCATCTAGTCCAACCTCCCTGCTCAAGCAGGGTCCTCTAGAGCATATTTCCCAGGATCACATCCAGACACGTTTTGAATATCTCCAGCGAAGGAACCTCCTGAGGTTCAACAAAGGCAAGGGCAGGGTCCTGCACCTAAGGAGGAATAATCCCAGGCACCAGTACAGACTGGGGGGGGCTGACCTGCTGGCAAGCAGCTCTGCCGAGAAGGACCTGGGAGTGCTGGTGGACAACAAGTTAAACGTGAGCCAGCAGTGTGCCCTTGTGGCCAAGAAGGCCAATGGTCTCCTGGGGTGCATGAGGCAGTGTTGCCAGCAGGTGGAGGGAGGTGATCCTGCCCCTCTCCTCCGCCCTGGGGAGGCCTCCCCTGGAGTGCTGTGTCCAGTTCTGGGCTCCCCAGGACAAGAGAGACATGGCAGTACTGCTGGAGAGAGTCCAGCGGAGGGCTACCAAGATGATGAGGGGACTGGAGCACCTCTCCTCTGAAGAAAGACTGAGAGAGCTAGGCCTGTTGAGCCTGGAGAAGAGAAGACTGAGAGGTGATCTCATCAATGTGTACAAGTATGTGAAGGGAGGGTGTCAAGAGGATGAGGCCAGACTCTTCTCAGAGACAGGACAAGAGGCAATGGGCAGAAACTGAACCGCAGGAATTTCCATCTGAACATGAGGAGAAACTTCTTGACTGTGAGGGTGCCTGATCACTGGAACAGGTTGCCCAGAGAGGTAGTGGAGTCTCCTTCGCTGGAGATATTCAGAACACGTCTGGACGTGATCCTGGGCAACGTGCTCTAGAGGAGCCTGCTTGAGCAGGGAGGTTGGACTAGATGATCTCCAGAGGTCCCTTCCAACCTCGGCCATTCTGTGATTCTGTGATTTTGGTTTCCTGAAGGGATTAAGGATATTCTATCATGTATACCATAAAACCATGCACTTTAACAAGGGAGGTAAAAATGCCCAATGGTTAACAGAGGTACCCTTTTTTCTCCAAAGTGCTACTTAACAGTTCAAATTTGATTAGTTACTATAGAGTAGTTAAAATCCCTTCCCTTTTCCTGGTTCAAATGCACAACTGCTTTATAAATAATGTAGCAGCTGCATGTCAGAAGAAACCTCCTTCATTAACTACATCTCACTAGCAAGTAGTGGTCAGAGAGGTCTGGTCTGCAGAATGGCAAGCAGTGGTGACAGGAGATTTGCACTCCCAATCCAAACTACGCTGCTAATGCAAACACCCACTGGCAGAAGCTGTCTGGGCCCTGAAGCCATTGAGAGGTGCTCGCACTTGCTGTCACTGTGCCACACTGTGCAGGCAGTGCCTGCTGGCTGGCAGTCAGCCCTGAGAGCATGGGAGGTGATGCTGCTTCACACCTCCAGCATGTTCCTATGGCCACGTCCTGAGTTTGCTCCACTCTTGTTCTTCAATTTCTTTTGGCCTTGCTAAAATCTTCAGATACCATCAGACATTCCTAGCTAAAGCAAAGACAGAGAACAGTTTTGTTTCCCCTTTTGCAGGGTAGTTTCTTGGGAAAATGCAGATATGGAAAAAATCAGCCTTTACTTTGAGAGAAAAGAAATGCAGCCTCCAGATAAGTGTCAGGTTTATGAGTTCCCTCAAGTAAAGTAGGATTCTCAGTGACTGAGAAGTAGCAAATGCAACAGTAAGTGGGATCATTGAGCTATCATAGAGCAATTAGCTTAACACCAGTGTGGAGGAAAATCAAAAAACATTAAGAGGTATTTTGTTAAATGGATGGAGAGGTGTCTCCTGACTAGGGGTGCTTGTGCAGGGTGGGAAAGTAAGGCTGGTTTGACGGTGCAACATCAGCATCCCTTAGCCCAGGGCCAGTAGTTAATTCTCTAAGAAAGCCAAGTCTAAGATTCCAAAAAGCCTATAAAGGCTTTATAAAAGCCTAATAGAAATAGAAATAGCTGTGCTTTGTTTTTAAAATTACTTACAATACGGATCATTTTTAGTCTTAATTATCTGCCAGCAGTGGGGAGATACCACTTATTTTTTTCTTTTTTTAAGACCCAGAAAGCACACAAGGCACATTTTAGAGATCAAATAAGAAGACTATAGTAAAATGCAGAGAAGCCTGTGATGTCTTAGGAGCTGAAGGCCTCCCTGTTCCTTCAGAGGATGCATGGCCTGGGCACATAGGTCACTGTTGCCTTTTTGACTTCAGCTTCATGGGCAGCACAGTGCCTTTGGGCAGTGTTAGCTGCAGTGTCTGCCCCAGAGCTCCTGCAGTTAAAAGGCTTGAGGCTGGATTTAGCTTTAACTGCTGCCATCTGCCATGCCCCAGCAAAATGAGGTTCCACAAGCCCCTCCTGGCGATGTCCCTGGCTCCATTTCCTTGGCTGGGGCAAAAAGATACAGTGAAAACAACAGCAAACACTTAATTTCATTCTGTGGGCAGACAAATGTAGTGCACCCGGTCCTGCTGGGGAGGGCACAATGTCACAGATGTTGGTGGCACTCTGGAGATGAATGGTGATCTTTTGGGCAGCAGCAGTCAGTGAAAAACGGAGGCCAAATAACCATTTCCTTGAGCAACTGCAAACTCAAACCCTGCAGCATTCTCCTAGTGGGGAGCAAAAGAGTGTGGAGCTGTCTAGCTGACAAGCACAAGGCAAATTGTATCTAAGGAGGAGCTGCAACCCAGAAGAGGCAGAGGAGTTGGTAAAGTTGGGCCCATTTCAGCAACAGGGACAGGTCCCTGCAAGACAAGAAAAAGGGTGTCTGCTGCTTAAAAACCCAACTCTCATTTTTACAATGTCCCTTTCATTTCCTCTGAGGAGCTTTCTGCTGTGGCTGCTATTGGAGATGCAGCAGGACCCGTTATATAATGTACTTAGAGTGTCACAAAGCATTTGCCTTCACGGCCTGAGTCTCTGAACTGGAGTGTTAATGCTGATAGGGAAAGCTCAGTGGAGGAAGAGAGGGATGGACTGCTCGGGGCACCCAGGGGAGTTACCATGGCAGTGCATTGTCATCTGGTCCCACAGGAGTCAGGCTAAGGAGAAAGGGGACAGTAAAGCCACAGTGTGTGGTCAATCTGTGGTATTCCTTGCCAGAGGATGTTGTAGATGCTAAGAGTGTACAGGAATAGAGGGAGACTAGAAAACTCCTAGAAAGAGAAATCCATGAGGATTCAGAAATAACAGCATAAAAATAAATAAATGAAAATAAATGAAATCTGCAGGGAGGTTATTAAACAGCCAGAAAGCAGATCTGGCTCATGTAGTTCCTGAGCTGAAAATACTGCAGGATGAGGTAGCGTTAGAGCAAAGGATGATATGAACTTGTCCTGTTCTTGCTCTTTCCTGGACACCAGCTCTTGTTCCTGCTGGCACTGTGAGAATCCAGAGCTTGGGCTAGCGGGACCTACATTAATCACAGTTACTCAGCTTTGAGAAAAATGATATCTTCCTGGACCTCCACAGTAATAATTCCAGTCTGTGCTTGTGAGAGAGAAGCTGAACTCCCAATGGAGAGGGTCGTTTAACTTAGGAAGAATTTAAGAAGACCACTTTAAGCACCACCTCTGGGTTTGGTACGTGTCTGGCACAGCTATGAGGAGACCAGAGATACAAAGCTCAGCAAGGTCTATGTACAGTGGATGTCTCCGAAACCTGGTATCAGCCTTGGCAATGCTGTAAGTAGCAGAAGAGTCTTTTGGCTAGAAAGAGTAGACTAGTGGAAGAGTGCAAGGACTGAACCCATTCACTTAGCACACTCACTAGTGCAGGGCGTATGCACTTTTTGCTCAGCTCATATTTAGGAAGACCAGGCAGGTGCAGCCTAGTGGCATTCATAAAGACACCAGCTCCAAAAGCTCTGCAACCTGATTGTTGGGGCATGAGCAAAGCTGAGTTTCAGCGATCCCAGGGCTTGGGCAGCAGAAGGCACTGTGAGAACTGGCACCATCAAGAGTCAGGTAGAGAAGGGAAGCTACTCTTTGTGGCAGGCATTGCTCAGTGCCCTGCAGACAGGGCAGCCTCAGATGCAAGAAGGGCTCTCCAGGGCTGCATGGAGCCCTCCCTGGGATTCGGGAGATGAGATGATCCTCCAGCCATTCCCAAAGGAGGAATTCATCTGCCACGGTGCATAGCCACATTGATATCAGAGATTCACAGTTGCTTCTGGCTGCATTTTAAGCATGTAGGAGTCCTGTGCAGCCAGGGCTGTGCAGAAGGCAAGCTGCAGACAGGGGGAACTGCTGACAAGTCCTGTGCAAACTGATTTTTGTGAGGTGGGTTCGGTGCAAGCGTCACTGATGCCAGGCTCGTCTGGTTCTGCAAAAAGTTGCAGAATAGGGAGGAGAAAGGGAGGTGAAGAGACATGTAGTAAGGCAACAGGGGAGCCTCTGATTTGGCCTTATGTGGAGAAGGAAAAAAAGGCAGAAGAGTAAATTACTGAATTCATGTCACTGTGGACCATGAGTCTAACTGATCCCCTGGACCAGTTTGGCGAGGAGAAGTTAGCAGAACTGGGCTGGCCAAGAGGCTGGCCAGATAGAAGGAGAAAAGGTTCCTAGCATGGTGTGTGTGCGTCTCCCTCAAACACATAATGGGTAGCAGGGCCTGCCCTGTGCCATGAACACTCCAGGCTAGGAGAGAGACATTTTGCACGTGCTTTATTGCAGAGTACATCTCTGGATAAGGAATGTGGCCTGAGGGATACCTACTAGACGCTGCCACTGCAAAATGACACATTCAGCAGGAAAGAAGCCAGTCATCTTGTTCCCTCTCTCCTTGCAGAAATGGTGCTGATACCAGGCACTTGCTAAAAGGCAGACCCTCCCATTCAGCCTCGTACAACATAGGCAATGTAGACCCCAGCCCATACCTCAGAGGGAGGAAGTGTCAGGGAGCCAATGAACAATAGGCACCCAGGTCTGGTGGGTACTCGAGGGAGGTAGGCATCTTCAAATGGTCAGCAGCAAGGAATTGCATGGGAGCAGCTTGGGCAGCTCCTAGCCTTGCCCGAGCCACCACCAGGGAACAGTAGGGTAGCCCTGGCCACATTGCCTTGCCCATGAAGTGCAGAGGGAGAGCCCTGCCCATAGACAGGAATGTGTGGGACAGACCTGCAGAGAGAAGAGACCACTCCAGGCACCACTCCATGAGAGGTGTGTTCCCCTTTGTAGCAAATCCATCATTTTGAATATTCAAAATATGAAGAAATCCTTAAATCCCCACCATTTTCAAGGCATTGGCACCAACCAGAGACTAAGACCAAAGGAAAAAAAGCAATTTTTTAAAAATTATCTTGCCATTTTTACTGACATACACATTTTTCACTGACAACCTTTTTTTTCCCCTTTACTGACAATCTATACATTTCCTGACAGCTGCTGATACCTTTGTGGGATTGGCTGGATTAAAGGTAGCAGCTCAGCTGTGCTCTGTGCTCCAGCAGAATCTGTCATCCCAGCTGAAATTCCCTCCTGAGCTTTTTATAGAGGAGCAGTGCCTAGTCCAAAGCCCACCCATGCTCCCAGAGGTGCCAGTGGTGTGTGATCAAGGCCCCCAGTCAGTCAGTAAGGCAAGAGTGACCCTTGAGAGGCAGTTTCCTATGGGCAATAGCTGACAGCACGTTGTACCTCTTGCTGTGGCAGGACAAATCCAATGCCCTGGTGCAGGGATCGTCTCAGCTCAGGGCTTTGCAAGGGGTCGGACTGGGGTGGGTAAACCCAAAGCTTGCTGCCAAGCCTGGCCCTGCCTGGGCTCCGTGTTCCTTGGAAAGCGCCAGCTCGTTCTGGCTGCTCTGTGACATGTAGGAGAGCTGTCCTTAGGAGAGATGAAGGATTTGTATTTGTGAATGTGAAAGTAGCCTCAGGACAGCTGCTTAAATCTGTGTGTACACCCTGCACTCGGGCTTACTTTGCCTTGTGCTTAGTGTCCTCTGGCAGCATCTCAGGGACAGGCTGAGCCAAATAGCACTTTTCTGCTCCCAGGCATCCAAGCAGTCACAGTGCTTGACGAGACACTGGCCCCGGTGCTTTGGGTGCAGCTTGCAGCAGTCAGTCTTCTCGATACTCTGAGGTCGCCAAGGTGATCATGCAGCACTTCCTCAGAGCCAAGGCCACAGGACCAAGCTGTGATGCAGTTGCTCTAGCTGAATGGTTCATCAAGAGCTCCTGGCTGATACCTTTTGTACTGCTGCAGTTAGTCAGAATGATCCTCCTGCCCATCACAGGGGCAGTTATCCATGCACTGCAAAAGTGGATCCCACAGCAACTCTCACCTGCGTGGAAAATAGTGACTTCATTATTTTAATATTTTTAAATGCAGCAATTGGAAGCAGTTGTACAGAGCATTCCTGCTCCAAAGCAGTTGCATGGGCCCTACTGAGGTTTTGTATTATGGCATTCATCTGCCTCCTTTGGAGCTCCTGGTCTCTCTAGCATGCAGAAGTGGGCTGCAAAGAAGCTGGGTCCTCTGCTCTGAAGCCTCTCTGAGGTCAGTCTGTTGGCTGTGACTGTTCAGTGGGTGCCTGTGTTAGAGCAGGAGACAAGAGTAGTCTGGTCAACTTATCTACCTCTTTCAGGCTGGCAATTGTGTGAGGCAAATGAGACTGGTTGTGCATGTGTCCAAGAAACTCAGCCCTGCCTACCTGTGTTTATAATCAGGAAATTTATGCTCAGCACCTGACAAGATTTGTAGCATTTTCCCAACTCCAGGTACTGCCAGCAAGTTCTGGCACAACTCTGCAGAACAGGAGAAAGAAATGTATGGATCCCAAGCTGAGGTAAGATGAATGGGTTATGTCTTCTGGTCAGGATTATCTGTTTAGCGCATATGTGAAAAACCTAGCTGAATAGAAAATGTCAGGCTTGTCTCCTAGCCAAGGAGGCTGTGCAGCGGGACACTCGGCTGCTGCTGGGAGCTCTCCACAGACAGCTGAGCGCACAGCCCAGCAGCAAGACCTCTGCCCTGATGGCACTGCAGGGCTTTGGATGGGAGCCAGTGTCCGCAGCATCACTTGGAATGGGAATAATAACAGAGTCGCTGCTTGGGGATGGAAGGAAATAACTGTGTGGTGATGCTGTGACATTATATCCCAGGGAGAAAGCTCTCTGGATCTTCATGGGCAACCAGAGCAGCCAAGATTGAATTAATGCCACGCAGCTCACCCGAACCTGTCTACAGTGCATGAAGTAGAAAATGGCTCTTCTAATTAGCACAATAACAGTGTTAGAAATGATAGACTGAGGGATTCCGATCTGCTCTCAGTCACTCCAGTGTGCATTCAGAATAGCACCACAGCGTGCTGGGGGAGCCAGACTTTGCTCGTGTGACAAAGGAACAGAATTAGGCTCCAGTACTGTACAAGAGAAAGTCAAAAGCTGAGTGTTACTCCAAGAGCTACTGTTTTCTCTAGTTAGGCCTCTATACAGGATTGCAACATTCCTTACAGACTCCCACCACTGCAGGAGCCATGCCTCAGCAGCACCTGCCTAGCCACAGTGTAGACCACTGTTCTGAATTATGAGGAGGCTGGGGTCTGCGGAGGCAGGAGGCAGATGCCCCCCAGCAGCTGGTCTAGTCCCACGTGCCTGCAACTCTGGCACAGACCATCAGCCTCAAAGAAGAGCAGGGAGAACATTTTTCAGCCCATCTAAAACAGTTTGGGGAGGGAGAGGGGGTGACAGGAGGGTGACCACACTCCAGGATCATGTCAGTCTGCTTTATGAAACCAATGTGGCCACACGCTAGCCAGGAAAGCCTCCACTCAGAGATCCCCGAGCTTTGCTGCAGGATGGAAGGTCTCTGACTGCCTTGTCTAGCTGTGGGCAGGGAAGAGACAGTAAAACAATGGGGAACGAGCCAAACTGATCGGTGGCCACAACTTGGAAACTGCGCTTAATAAGAAATCATCACATTTTGAAACCTGCTTTAACCCTAGTTCAAGAGAAAACTGTCCTATGAAATGGGCAGTTCTGGAGTAAATATAGTTTGGAAGATAGACGTGCAAACTATGTTTCAAAATAAAATGTTTATTTTGTCTTGTTTTTTCCCAGGGATATAAATTATATTTCTTTACATTTGCATCATTCGGGATATGTCGACAGCAGTACTGTGTAACATGCATCAGACACGCACTGGGACATAGGATTCCTACTCTTCCATTATTTTATTCAAATTACTGTATTTGCTTTACATCATTCTGAATAGCTTTTAGTTAGCACTGATTGAAATATCTTATTTTCTAGATCAAAGTGTTTCTTTGTGTTTTAATGAAATACTTTGACATAATAGCTTTGTGTTAGTTTAAAACCATTATTTTATATATGGAAAACTGCTGGTCCTCTAATTAGTACGCTGTGAGCTCGCCTTCCTATCTTGTTCAAAGTGTCAAAACATTTCACTACAAAACAATTCTATTAAGATACATCAGCAGTGGTTGTACACACCGTGATGTGGCTTTCGATGATGCAATGTGTATACTGGACCACTATGTTAAAATAAAAACAATAATGCAAAACTGAAAATTAGAGTAATGATCTTGCAATAAAAAATAATTTTGACTGTAAATGTTGTTTCCTAAGTGGAATTTTTGTATGAAACAAAAATTCAAAAGTCAGCAGAATTTTGTGGTGGCTGGGTTCAAATGTTGCCTATCTACCTCTAAACTTCTCGAGAGATTTTGAGGTAAAGCACTTGTACAGCCCCTAGTGCAATTCGGACAAGGGGCTGAGCTCTGTTTGCCCTTCTGCAAAACGCTTAGGACAAATAACTTGTCTTTCACTTCCAACCCCACGCAAAATCCAGGAGGGACATGACACAGCTGGTGTTTGAATGACTCAGCTGCTAACTTGTTTGGTGATTTGTGGTCAAATACAGTCTGCCGGCCACAGCTTGTGGTAAGTTATGCTGAGGCAGCTGATGCTCCATGCAGGACCTCATGTGCTCCTTGGTCTCTTTGGAGTAAATTCTGCAAGTCCTATAAACCTGCTTCTCTTACCTTCTGTTACCTCTGTCCTGTGCTGAGGCGGTCAGGCGCTGCAGATAGAGAGTGATCTCTCCTAGAACGGACAAGATGAAGCCCTCAGATACAAGAAAGATGCTCAACAAATAGGACTTCTGCTAATGCTCAGTTTGCCCTCTCTCCTGATATTTTTCTATCTAGGTTCACCATTGTTTTTACATAGACTTTGCCCAAATTCCATCCCCCTCGTCCCTTCTTCTGGTCCTCATCTGTCCATCCACAAAGTGCGCTTTTCCCTTCTCTCTTCTGGATGTGTATGTATCTTTTGTTTCCACTCGAAGAGTGACTAAGGTGCAATGACATGGTTAAATGCTCTCTGCCAGTCTCCTCAGCTTTCAATTATGAATACAAGAATCATTCTGTTTTCACAATAGATTTGTAAAACATTGCAAATATTTTCATTTAAAATGGCCTATTTTTATTTACTGAGAAAAGCAATTTTTTTTTTAATATAAGTGTGATTTGGGATATTCTCAGCATGGAAATATCCATTTTGTGAATCTTGGGGAAAAGGCTGATTTTAAGAATTAAAAAAACCTTGGAAGTGGAAAACATTGTACCAGAAACCAAAAATGTTGGCTCTGCAAGAGCTGAGATCCTTACTTTTGGGTACATCTCAGCTCCCAGTTACTAGTACCAGGTTTGGAAGCTTAGGAGACAAAAGACCTTGACTTTACTAATCAGGGACTATATTGGCCCTCCATACAGATCATGCCAAAGATACAGCACACGCTCCTGCAGACCACAGAGACATGCATTCTCTCCCTCTTAGTGAGACTCTTATTTATTGCACTACAGATGAACCATGAAAGGATCTTTAATGCTTTTCCACCTACTGATCAGCTACTCTACCTATTTCTTTCTCTGTTTATCTAGCCATGTGCCTGCCTGGCAGCTGTCTGCCTGAATCTGTCTAGCTAGTGATTCACCTTCTTCTCAACATACCCAAGAGATTTGCTAGCGTCACAGTCTTTTACCTATCAAGTAACATGAGATTGCTGTACTGTGTATGTAAGCATGGCCCAACAGACAGAGTTAATGGATAAAAACCGTGAATTTTATTATTTATCACTTTTTTGGCCAACTCATATTCTTTGACCAAAAGACTGAAGTGCAAAGAAGTCTGTAAACAGCTCTGACAATCTAGAAATTAACTGCTAGGGAGGGACAGAGCCATTTCATGCTTCGTCCAAGCTCCCTGTTTTACATATGGCTTGCTTAATTTCTGCCAATTCATAAGAGTTTTGTCTAGACAGCTGTCTTATAATCCAGGGCTGGACTGCCTGGAGCTGATGCAGGAACAAATCACAAAGAGAAGCAGTTGACCAACGTGGAGAGGTGGGCAGAGAAGGGTAAGGCACACTCCTAGCCTCAGCTCTGGCATGGCCCCCAAAGGGCTTTCTGCTACTGCCCTCAGTATCAAGGCAGAAAAAGCCATGGAAACCTAGCACGCTGCTTGCCTGTTCCCAACAGCTAGACTTTACACTGTCCTGCACTCATTTCTCTCTACAGTTTCAAGAATGTGACAGGCTTTGTCCTGAGAAAAATCCTGGCTTTGTCCTGAGAAAAAGGCTTTCTCCTGAAAAAAGAGAACAGTTCCATTAGGAATGCCAACTGCTACCAGGTGGCTAGGTCAGTGTCCCACAGGGTCTATGGGCACAGGGTCTGTGGGCACAGATAAAGAGATGATAAGGATGGGAACCCAACTGGTCATTCACTATTTCTCACAATGCAGAAGCTACGTCAGCCAAGAAGCTGCTAAACAGAAGGCTTAAAACGTGAAAAAGGAAGGAACTGTCCATACAAAGGTGTCAGGAAACTGTGGACCTCCTTGCCACAGGATACCGCATTGGCAAAGGGAATACATGGACTCAAGACGGGATAGGCCCAAGACAGCTGTGTAAAATGATGGTCTTCCAGCTCAGAAGTCTCTAAACAAGCAATGAAACCACAATAGGGTGGCTGGGAGAAGTCTGTGCTTGCCATGTTTCTTGTGCTTTTTCCTGAGCATCCTCCATTGGCCCCAGACTGCACCAAAACTTTGAGTTCATTTCCTCAATACATCCAACATATATACGTCTACCTCTACTCTTGGAAGTAGTGATAATCCCCTGCATAGCAAATGTACAACACCTAGCACCCTGTCTATGGTCTAGGAAGGTACTAGGTATTGCACAGTGCAGGCGAGCTAGGAGGTCACAGTGTGTGACTTCCCACCCCTGATCTTTGACAGTGTGCATCAAAAGAAAGCCATGCTTGCCCAAGCATGCTTCTGGAAAAAAACAACAACAATAAGCTGGAAAAAAAAGCCAGAAGAATTCCTAACCAGATGCACAAAAACAGACTTTATTCACCTGATATATTATGTAAAGCAAGGTTTTAGTTCATTTCTATATTAATTTTGTTTCAGAGGTCAAAGAACAATAACTCTTTCAGTGTTGCACTATGTAGCAAAGCCTGCCAGGGTGCAGTGAGGGCTGGCTGCTCCCCAAGGGACTGAGAACTGGGAGCCAAGTATGATACCACGGCTGGCAGGGCAGGACCCTCCCCAGCCAGGGCCCCATCCCACGGTACCGATGTGGGGGAGCAGGACAGGCTGCGGATGGCAGCCAGGTTCAACCAGGAGTCCAGATCACCAGGCAAGTTTGTGCTGATGAGGCAGGACTGAGGTCAAGCCAGGAAGACAAGCTAGTGAGCCAGGGATAGGATCAGGCCTGGTAATTGCAACCAGGGCCAGATGCAGTCCAGTGGTCATCCAGCAAATCCACAGAGATGAGGCAGGGCTGAGGTCAGGTGAGGAAGTCAGTCTGCAGGTCCAGGTCTGGATCACCAGGGCCTGTGGCTAGGCACGGGCACAGCAGTGACACAGCAGAAGCTGGCACTCAGGCAGGGGCCAAGTGCTGGAGCCTCAGCTTAAAAGCAGCTCCTGCGCGAAGGGGGCTCAATCCCTGCTGTCGCCTCTCCACAGCACTGTCACCCCTCAGTCCCCATGGTCACCAGAGGGATGGGGACAGCTCTCAGCTGTGCTATGTCTAAGTTGGACGAAGGCCTCTCCAGCCAAACCTCCAGGAGAGGGATCCTCTCCAGCCCTGACAGTGCCTTACCAGTGTAGATGCAAGGATGACAAGATATGACTGAACAAACCTGGGAGAGGAGGCAGTAAACATGGTGGCAATAGCATTCTTGACTATGTGTGATAAATGTCCAGAAAGCAATGACTCTTTATTAAGAACTATCAGTCTTGGTCTGATGGAGCTAAGCTGCCCATCCACATGTATCAATACATGTCAAGGAACGTAAATCTAGAAATTGTAATTTCTTGATTGTAATTGTAATCAAGTAATTTGTAAGTTTTATGTATTCATACATACATATGTATTTCTCTGTGTGTGTGCATATGTTAATATTCCTCTAAAGGGTCAGGCTGTCCTTGTGTGAGAGACTAAGAAACATCACTGTCCACGCAGCACGCAGACAAACACAGAATCACAGAATGGCCAAGGTTGGAAGGGACCTCTGGAGATCATCTAGTCCAACCTCCCTGCTCAAGCAGGCTCCTCTAGAGCACATTGCCCAGGTCCCGGTTGCCCAGAGAGGCTGTGGAGTCTCCTTCGCTGCAGATACTCAAAACCCGCCTGGACGCAATCCTGGGCAACGTGCTCTGGATGACCCTGCTTGAGCACGGAGGTTGGACTAGATGATCTCCAGAGGTCCCTTCCAACCTTGGCCATTCTGTGATTCTGTGAAGGCAAGTTGGTGAGACTCTCCAGGCCTGACTGGTGATAGTACCATCTCCCTCTGTTTTGGACAGATGGGGCAAGCCCATGGTTAGGGACCATGGGGAACTGTGCCCTGCTGCAGATGTGGGTAGTGCAATACACTCAGCAGGTATCATTTGCAGGACGGTTTAGGGACTGGCAGGCTGAAGGAAGCCAACACAGGGCAGGGTATGCCAGAAAGACACCTTTCAAGAAGGTCTGGAGACTCAGCCCCTATACCTGTATCCCTTCCTGCCAGTCACATTCTGGCCCCACAGGGATGTGCTTTTCTGAGCACCAGACCTAACCTTCTCCATCATCCATCTCCCTCCTAACAGTCAGGCACATCAGCTCATGTGGCCATAGGGACTCTGAGGATCAGGAAAACCACTCTGTGGACAGAGTAATGATGGTTTCTTCTGCTGATGGGACTAATTACCAAAAGGAGCATTGGCTAATTCATGTTCCTCCCATGGTATGTGCTTTTGCCCAATACCATGGAGGAAAGAGAAAAAAGAGGTGTTGAGTTATTCAGACAGGGACCTCATATGCTCCATAACAAAGGACTCAAATTGCTGAGGTGCTGAGATGAGCACCTTGCTCTTGGAGTTGGTGGAGTCTGTCCCAAAGGCTTCATATCCTCCACCAGGCCAGGGTTGGGAGACTCAGAACTGTTAGTCCACTCAGATCTACTGGGGCTGAGAGTGGTACAGAATCACTGCAAGTCATATGACTGCAGAAGGAGAACTGAGACTGGCTTTGAAGAGATGGGTGACCACCTCATATTCTTGCCTGGTACCTGGTGAGAGTAGGTCAAGGCAGGCAGACATCAGGGTGGGCAGGGGCCATTGTGGACAGGTACCACTGCATTAACTGTGCTATAACTAACCATGGAGGGGTGAAGAAGCACTCAGAGCCACCAACACTGGAGCCATTACAGATCTAAAGCCTTGTCTGGCACTGGCTTTCTGAGTCCTACACACAGAGAGGACAGCACAGCTCAAGATCTGGCACCAACTCCCAACCTACCATTGGTGAATCTGAACCTGGCTACCCTCCTCTGCCCATGGGCTGTTCACAGAGGCTCCCTAGCCCTCCTTATGTGAGACCATTATGGCTAGCATGGCTAGCATCAGGACTTAGTATCTCCAAAGTCAGTAGAAAGGGAAAATTGTTTAGGCTTGGTTTTCCAATGATGCATATCAGACGCTGAAGCACTACCACCAGCATGCTACATGCTCCTCTACACTTGTCCCTGTGAAAGCAAGAGATGAAGCATGGTCAGGAGCATACCTTCTCCTCTTCCTCATCTTCTTCCTCCTCCTACTCCTCCTCCTCCTCCTCCTCCTTCTCCTCCTCTCAGCACAGCGGAGAGAGAAAGGTAAGGTCCTGCCAAGGTGCAGCACGTGCCTCGTTCTGCCATTAAAAATCATCTCAGCCCAGTAATTAACTGCTACTAGTGCTGAATGCTGGCTCCCTGGGATGCTGAGTGAGAGCAGAGCCCTGCTGCACAGGGCAGTGCATGCACATCCACACAGAGGAAGCAAGGCATAAGGGAAAGCACAGCAACCCATAAGAGATGTAAAGGTCCAGGTGACCTGGGGGTTGCTGGGGCTGGCCAGCTTTTTCCTACCTTGTTTGCTAAAAAGACAGTCTCAGGCCCCAGTTTTGTCAGCGTTTTTCAGGCTTCACTGGAGGGAGCTATGGGAGCATTACCAGCAGTAGGATCTTTTTCCATTTTGTAGATGGGGCAGAGGAGAGTGGTGGCTTCCCGAGGAGGGATACAATGTTAGACTTGAATGCCTGGCCCAAAGCCTAAACTCTTAAGCCAGTCTCTCTCTCAATATGCTTTAGTCTTGCAAAGCCCAGAAATAAAAGCAAGTCTAACATTTACCTCTACTGCATCCCTTTTTTGCAACGGATGCTGAGTAGTAGCTGCCTGTGAAGTGCTAAGGCTGCAGCTGAGGCTGGATGGGAGCTGTTCAGATGTACATGTGAGAGGAGAAGAGTTCTCAGAACATGGCCAGAAATGACTCCCTTTTTGTCCTGTACTTTCACAGTAAGACTAAGCTGATTTTGATCTAAATTGGAGCCTTGAGGAGTTGAGTGACCTTTAACCTGTCTCTGAAATCTTTGGCAGTTGTCTTTTTCTCTAAAAAAAAAAAAAAGAAGAAAGTGGCTGTCCCAGAAGAACACATCTCCAATCTTACTTGATTCCTATAGGCAATTTGTTCTTGCCTGGCAAGCAGCTTGGGAAACTAAAAAGCCAGCACCAGTCACAGACAAGAATTGATAGCAGCAAGCCCAATAATCAAAAAGGCTAGGAAGCCATAAAGCTGGTTGCAAGAGGACAAGCACATCTCTGGTGTAATCTGGCTCCAGCAGGGACTGCACATCTTACAGTGCAGTTGGTCACAGACTCAGCCTGTCCTTGGCAAGCATCAGGCAGAATATTAACCTGCTCATTTCTACTAAGGCAACCTCCCATTCCCTGCCCAAATTATGATGGGGTAAGGTGGGACTGTAGGGGATAAAATGGCCTCCACCCCTACTTTCCTTCAGAAGGAGAATACTTTGGGCTGCACTTGCTTTTTTTACACAAAGAGGGAGTTTAAGTCCAGGATATTTTGTATCAGTCTTGGCTTTAGGACAGCAGTGCTCCCACCTCGTACCTGGAACTGTGGTGGCAGGGATGCTCTGTGTTCACACAGCCATTCTTTGCCAGGGCCTTGTAAGCTGATGGCTTGGTGGGGCCCTGCATCACGCTGTGCTTTGTTGATGCCCCTGGAGGGGGCTCAGCCTGAGAGCTTTGGCCCAAACTCAAACCTCATCTGCCTGCCTGCCCCTCATCCTAGCTTTCTTGACATGAGAGAAGCAGATGAGCAATGCCATGCTCCAGCAGGGCTGGGTGCTTGTGCTCCAAGCAGGGCTGGGTGCTTGCGCTCCAGCACAAGCTTGTGCTAGGAGATGCTGTCTCCATCCAGTGCAAGCAGGTAGAGAATTGCAGTGACTGCGAGCATTAGTGATTGTGCTATACTGCCAGCCCAGCAGCCTGAAGAATTTGCTGGTGTGAGGTAAGAACAGTACTGCTGAAATCAAGGGAAGGACAGATATACAAAGTCCTCAGCTGGCCTCCAGATAGGTTGTAACCCGTATCAGTGTCCTCAGCCACCTTCCAATGGCCATGACCCTGCTCATCCCTTCCTCTTCCCCCATCTCACTGAACGTGTCAGAGCCTGTGCTAGCACGATAAAGAATGGGAGAGCTTCTCCTGCAGCACTCCCAGCTGCTGCCTTTGAAGTCTCGCAAGTCTGAACAAAACTGTTGAGAAGGGAAGGAATGAGTCCAGGGACACATCCTGCTGCTCCTCTTGCTGCAAAAACCAAAGAGAGATGGGAAGTCACTTGAGTCTGCAAAGGACACAGAGGAGACAAGATAAGGTGCATTTACTCTGCCCAGCAGCCCACTGTTTCTGCAGGGTCATGGTACCGTATCTAGTGTGCTCCAAATACTTTTGCAGTGGACAGCAGCTGGATAGCTTGGGGACTATGCTGAGCCTCGGAGGCAGCCTGACTGTACAGATTTTCTAAATGATTCTAGGACAGCTAGATCTAATTCAGAGAGTGGGTTAGTGTAGGAGAGATAAGACAATCCACTTAGCGGTTTTGTTGAGCTAAAACAGATTAGAGGCAGATGCTCAGCCAGTGTAAGGTGGCACAGTGCTGCAGAAGTCCATGATAAAGCACCAGCATGCTTCCTTCCTAGTAATCTGTCTAGTTTTTAGGGGCAGCAGCTAGGGCAAGAGCTGTAAAGTGACATTAAGGAGGGGTGGATTAAATGGGAGATTTGGAGATAGCATTATGTGTGAATTTCTGATTTGTTTCACTCTGGGCAGCTCATGCAGGGAGAGGTGATGCACGAAGTCTTCAGTCGCTTTTATAAACTCTGCCTTTGACATTGCTGAGCCCCTTTGGCTGTGGTGTTCAGCTGGGACTATTCACATCCCCGAATCCCATGCCTAGATTCTTGCTCTGCAGCCACAAAAAAGGGACTGGGGGATAAGGGGAACTAGTGAGAGTGCTGATATTTTTTAGGTCTCTGATACCTTACAAACATATCATCTCTCCCCCTCCTCCCTTTCCCCAAGACTTTAGAGCTAACTCAGCCCAAATTTTCTGTCACCCTCAAAAGCAAGCTCAATTGCTGTATCCCTCATCCAGCTGGCTCTTCAGCCATGGGACTCTCACAACTTCTAATCTCTCTCACAAAACATTTGACAAACCTCATTTATTTATGAATTAACTAATTTCATTTGTCCCAGGAGGATAACAGGACATAGCAAACACGGCACTGAAGACAATGAGCAATACCTTGGAGAAGCCCACCACGCAGCTCCCAGATTGGCCCCTGACCTATGAAGCCAGAAGACCTTTTGAGCACCTCAGGTATCCCCATTTTCTAGCTGAATACACTAAGAGGACCAGTTTGATCCATTATCCAGATCTTGTTAGCTTTTGTTCTTATGGATGAAGAAACTGAGGCTAAAGGTATATTTCATCCAGGGCATGCCACAAGCTGGTGGAATAGCATCTTACAATGGCCACAAGACCTGGGCTTTAACACTGCTTTCTTATACAGCTGTGGGTACCTCAATTCCCCTACTCACACTCATCCCCTGATCTGTAAATCAGCAATTGGGTCAGTGCTCTAGTGACAGGGTAGTGCCACTTCATGCAGCTGTGGGAATGTAGCTCTGTAGGGTCTAGGCAATCCTGCCTTCCAGGCTGCTCTTCAGCCCTGCGACCTCAGAGTTCGGTCTGGAAGGAGAGGGAATGGCACTCCCACTTCAAAAAATACACCCGTGAAATTTCTTTTTAATTTTTTTCATTAATCTAGTGAACAGAACTGTTTGGTCCCAGTTTTCAAATAGACTTTTTCACATCTTTAACTTTCTGCTGATTCATAGAGACAAAGTTAAAGCAGGGAATGGGAGAATCCCATGTCTTTTCTATTTAGTCTTTACCAAAACTCCTTCTAAAAACCTCAATATCAGCACCAAAGTCAGGTTATTTTCTTTCTACTTTGTCACATTTCACTTGTATCCTGAAAACAAAAGGCAAAGCCAAAACTGTTCACATTCGTATCCTGAAATAGATGTGTGCGTGGCCTTTCAAAATCCCTCTTTTTCCAACATCCGCAGGATGGAGTGGGGGCACAGGGCCTTCTGTGAATGTGGCTGCTGCATACCCAGCCAGTCACCAGTCATTTCCACATTGGCTTGATCTTTCTAAGACATAGAAACAGTGAATTGAACATCAGAGATTGTGAGATAAATGCCTTCCCTCCAGCACATTATACCTGCTCAGAGCAACTCAGAGGTTTGCTCTGGGTGAGCAAAAAGCCCTTCGAAACCCAAGGAGACACATGCTTCCCTGGCACATTGCCTCTGGCAGCTGTACTTACTGCATGGGACTTACAAAAATGGACATATTGTTGCCCTAAAAAGAACAAGTCATTGATCTGTGGGGAAAGAGGGTGCACAGCTTCTCATACAACCACAATTTACCTTCACTATTGTTACTACATAACTGACAGCAAAGACCTTTCTGCTGGGCTTTGCGCAGGCACCAAACCAGAAACAACATAGGCCTAGAATAGTGGAAAATGGTGACAGCACCTTTCCAGGGAAGGAATGGCTTGTCCACCACCCAGCACTATGGGTGCACAATATCAGTCAGGAGCTCTTGACAGAGACTATATATCCTGCTGGCCATTTTCCCGACAGAGCTCATGAATTTTTCCCTGGGTTCTGAGTTGCAGCTGTTTCTCCTCTATTTCAACTCACTGCATTTATACACCCATAGAAGGATGGAGGCTGAAACCTGACAGGTTCTAGACTGGGGCCAAACAGGCCATAAGAAGAGATTAGAAAGATCCTGTCTATGCATGAGTTCCAGGCAACTACAGAGGACAGGGGAAGTGGAGTTATCCTAGTCCACCTTCAGGCCCCGCAGGTGAACCCAGCAAAGACATACATCCCATCTGCCTTCTAATCCCTTGTGATTCCCCCTGGGACGGAGCGGCCCCCTTTCATCTCTCTCTTCAGCTGAGTCAGAAGTTGAGCATGCCAACAGTCCTGCTGCCACAAGTCTACGCTGCATCATGCCCATGCTACAGAGTGCACCCAGGGAGCCTCAACGTAGCCATTACATTTGAAGATGGCTTTTCCAGTGAGTCAGACGGTGCACTACAATGCTCACAGTGTTTGCCAGCTTGAGTGAGCACTGCTATTTTCTCCCTCACAAAAGCCATACATGAGAGACATAGGGTCCAGGTGGCATGTTTGCAGCAGGTAATAGCAAAGGGAAAGGCAGACTCCTGAGCAAGCACCCTGCCTGCCAGCACCCAGCAAAGGCTGCCACAGTTACAGCTACATGCTTTGAGCAGGGTTTGCTTCAGTGAATGAATGAGGCAGTTGATGAATATTCAAAATTGGCAAAGCAGATCGCTTTCAGCTAAATTTGATCACAATACGGGATAAATTAAGCCACAGGATGAGTGCATTTGAAATGAAGATTAAAGGAACGCACTGTACAAAGTCAGGAAAGTAGGTTTAGCCAAAATCTGACAATGTACACAAACAGATGAAAATAAAGTTCCTTTCACTGAGCAAATAATGAGGCCAGGATCAGCCTCTTACCGAGTTTCTATGGAAACATCTCTTTTTTTCTTTTTAATTTAAAAAAGGGGGGAGGGTGCCTGAGAGATGAAAGATGCTCAAAAGGTCCAAGAATAGAGGGAGGTGCTCAGCATCAGTGATATCTAGTGAGAAAAATAACCTTGCGTCACAAGAGGCCCAATGAGAAAAGAAGGGTTCGGGGTGACAGCAGGGGCAAGGCTGACTCGCTGAGCCTGCAGCCAGCCCTCAGCACTGCCACCAGCCCTGGGCATATTGGGGCTAGCGGAGCACTGGCTGTCACCGCTCCTGCCTTTCCCCAGCACTGGGGCATGAGCAGGGTGTAGGTTCCATGCAGCCCCAAGTGGCAAGGAGGAATTTCACTCACTGAGCCTCTACCCACCCAGGTCCCAGAAAAATGCAATGGCAATGGTAACAGATGGAGATGGGGTGAGATGGAAGCAATCATCCTTGATCTCTGCTTTCCAACCCCATCTGTTAACACCAAAGCAGGGGCACAACCTGCAGAGCTTGTCAGCTAACAGAGACCCACTTGTATGTCCTGGGCTGCAGGATGCAGGCTTGCTTTTATGTGCAGGGGGGACCAGAAGATCGAGATGCTGGTGCCGAGCACAGGACACCGAACTCTTTTGGCAGCAGGGAGAAGGGTGAGGGGAAGTGTTTGGGCTTGCAGCAGGGCAGTGGGAAGCACAGATGCCAGGAGGCCTGGCACAGGACTGGAGAGCTTACAGGTTTCATAGGTGAGAAATGGAAGCTCATGTCAGATCTTCTCATCTTTTTGAAAGAGTCAGATTATTTTGGGCCCCTTAAACAAAGTTGGGGACAGCATAAGAACTGTCTTGGCTTGGGATATGTGGAATAAAATGCATGAAGGCAAAACAGAGCTCTGGTATGCTGGTTCAGCCCTGACCTGCAGAAACTGAGGCAGGGAGCTGGTAGCTGCCCACAAGGTACCAGAGCACAGAAACTGACAGCCCAGCTGCGCCCTCAGCTTTCTGACACATGGGTAGGCCTTGCACCACATTTCATCTGAAAGACAGTGAAAAAGCCATGCGCTGACCCAGCCCCTCTGCCCTCACCTTACATCATGCAGACAATCCCATGCTACAGGGAGAGGGAGAAAGCAAGATGAACAGGGATTTGTTGCTATGTGGGGAGCAGGCTCCATTTGGGAATGGACCCCCTTCTAGCAGGTCTGGGAACAGGAGGGGAAATCATCCTGCCGGGAGCAGCACGAGGGAGAGGTGAAGGCTCTCACAGAGTTTAGCATGGTCTATACCTGGCTGTTCACATGGCCTAAGGAAAGGTGCCTACAAGAAGGCACCATCCCACTCCAGGTAGCACAAGTGCTGTGGGGCCACGCAGAGGTTTCAGCATCACAGAATCACAGAATCACAGAATGGTTGAGGTTGGAAGGGACCTCTGGAGATCATCTAGTCCAACCTCCCTGCTCAAGCAGGCTCCTCTAGAGCACATTGCCCAGGATCACGTCCAGACGGGTCTTGAATATCTCCAGGGAAGGAGACTCCACTACCTCTCTGGGCAACCTGTTCCAGTGATCAGGCACCCTCACAGTGAAGAAGTTTTTTCTCAGGTTCAGATGGAAATTCCTGTGGTTCAGTTTCTGCCCATTGCCTCTTGTCCTGTCACTGAGAAGAGTCTGGCCTCATCCTCTTGACACCCTCCCTTCACATACTTGTACACATTGATGAGATCACCTCTCAGTCTTCTCTTCTCCAGGCTCAACAGGCCCAGTTCTCTCAGAGGAGAGATGCTCCAGGCCCCTCATCATCTTGGTAGCCCTCCGCTGGACTCTCTCCAGCAGTACTGCCATGTCTCTCTTGTCCTGGGGAGCCCAGAACTGGACACAGCACTCCAGGGGAGGCCTCCCCAGGGCGGAGGAGAGGGGCAGGATCACCTCCCTCCACCTGCTGCCAACACTCTGCCTCATGCACCCCAGGATACCTTTGGCCTTCTTGGCCACAAGGGCACACTGCTGGCTCATGTTTAACTTGTTGTCCACCAGCACTCCCAGGTCCTCCTCGGCAGAGCTGCTTGCCAGCAGGTCAATCCCCAGCCTGTACCGGTGCATGGGATTATTCCTCCCCAGGTGCAGGACCCTGCCCTTGCCTTTGTTGAACTTCAGGAGGTTCCTCTCCGCCCACCTCTCCAGCCTGTCCAGGTCCCTCGGAATGGCAGCATAGCCTTCTGGTGTGTCAGCCACTCCCCCCCCCCCCCCCCCCCAGTTTAGTATCATCAACAAACTTGCTGAGGGTGCACTCTGGGCCTTCCTCCAGGTCATCGAGGAATACACTGAACAAGACTGGGCCCAGGACTGACCCCTGGGGGACACCGCTAGCTACAGGCCTCCAACTAGACTGCCTTCTCTGTAGCCTCTGTCACCAGGACACTCACCCCATTCAGCAGCGGGCCCACTAGTCTTCCTTTTGCTATTGATGTATTTGAAGAACCCCTTCTTGTCGTCCTTGACGTCCCTTGCCAGATTTCATTCCAACTGGGCCTTAGCCTTCCTTGTCGCCTCCCTGCACACTCTGACAAGGTCCCTATCTTCCTCCCAAGTGGCCTGTCCCCTCTTCCACGTTCTGTAGACTTCCTTCTTCTGTCGGAGTTTTGCCAGGAGTTCCTTGCTCATCCATGCAGGTCTCCTGCCCGCTTTGCTGGGCTTCTTAACTCAGAGGGATGCACTGCCCTTGAGCCTGGAGGAGGTGATACTTGACTATTAACCAGCTCTCCTGGACACCTTTTCCTTCGAGGGCCCTAGCCCATGAGATTCCTCCAAGTAGGTCCCTGAAGAGGCCAAAGCTAGCTCTCCTGAGGTCCAGCGTTGCGATCTTACTTATTGCCCTGCTCCCTCCTCGCAGGATCCTGAACTCCACCATCTCATGGTCACTGCAGCCAAGGCTGACCCAAACCTTCTCGTCTCCAACCAGACCTTCTTTGTTTGTTAGTACAAGGTCTAGCAGCATGCCTCTCCTCATTGGCGTCTCCACCACCTGGGTCAAGAAATTAGCCTCAATGCTCTGCAGGAACCTCCTCGACTGCTTGTGCCTAGCTGTGCTCTCTTCCCAGCAGATGTCAGGGTGCTTGAAGTCCCCCAGGAGAACCAGGGCCTGTGAGCGTGAGGCTACTTCCAGCTGTCGGTAGAAGGCCTCATCGACAACTTCCTCCTGATCAGGTGGCTTGTAGTAACCCCCCACCACCGTGTCACCCATGTTAGCCTGCCCTTTAATCCTTACCCATAGGCTCTCCCCTTGCTCTTCATCCACTCCTAGGCAGAGCTCCATACATTCTAGTTGCTCCCTCGCATAAAGGGCAACTCCACCACCTCGCCTTCCTGGCCTGTCTTTCCTAAAAAGCACGTAGCCACCCATGACAGCATCCCAGTCATGTGAGCTAGCCCACTGTGTCTCTGTCACTGCAATGAGATGATGGCCCTATGAGCACACATAGATCTCTAATTCTTCCTGCTCATTCCCCATGCTGCGTGCATTGGTGTACAGGCATTTCAGAGAGCCAATCGAGCATGCAGGCTTCTCAGGAGAGGTGCAGGAAGATCCTCCATAGCCATGTCCCATGCTGTCTCCCCTGGCTGTATGCACCTGCTGGAGGCGTCCTGACTTGAGCAGTGTTTTACTGACTACCCTTTCCTCCCATCTTTCCTAGTTTAAAGCCCTCCTTACCAAGCTGGCCAACCTGTTGGCAAAGACATGCGTGCCCCACTTGGTAAGGTGGATCCCATCTCTTTCCATCAGCTGGCAATCTTCAAACAGGGTTCCACGGTCATAGAAACCAAAACCCTGCTGCCAACACTAGCGGCACAGCCAGTTGTTAACTTGAAAAACTCATCTATTCCTTCTCCTGTCCTTCCCCCTCACAGGCAGGATTGAGGAGAAAACGACTTGGGCTCCCAGATCCTTAAGCTCTGAAGTCCTGTTTGATGGTATCCAATTTGTCCTTAGTGTCATTAGTGCCCACATGGAAGATCAGCAGAGGGTAACAGTCTGATGCATGGACAAGCCTTGGCAGTCTTTCCATGACATCTCTTATTTGAGCCCCTGGCAGGCAGAAAACCTCTCTGGACAAGAGGTCAGGTTGGCAGATAGGTGCCTCTGTCCCCATCATCCCTCAACTGCCCCCAGCACCCACCCCAGGGCCCCCAGAAGCAGTGATCCTGTACCAACCCTATGCGTGTGTGCCAAGGGACCAGGCCCAATGGTATAGAGTGGGCGTTTGCTTCTTTGTCCGCTGTCACTGTTAGGTAGGACTGGCATTGTGCAAGGCTGCTGTGGTCTGGCTACCTGGGCCATGTCCTATCTCACCCTACCCCAGATGAAGCTGTTTTAGTGTGCAAAGGAAATCCTGCTTTCCCAGCTGCGAAAGAGAAAAGGCTCAGGGGGAGCCGCAGAGCTTATCCCAGCTCCAGAGCACAGTCCCAGCAACAAGCTGTTCAGAAAAGGCAAAGCATGTGCTAGGCAGATCTGCAAACGCACCAGTTGGTAAAAAACAGCCTCCCAATCTCCCCAGCCTCACAGTAGGGACAGACTGGACACAGCAGCACTGGACACAGTGGTACTTGCACAAGACCACCCAGCACCAAAGCTCAGGGCCAGACTCCTGATTCCAGAGCCCCAAGCAGTTCTGAAACTCACCAGACCATGATGTCCCTCCTGGCAGATGGCCTCCCTCTCCCAGGGCCTTGCAGTTTGCAGGAGGAGAAAATTAAAGGGCTGTCTATCAGGCTGACACGAACAAGTCTATTAGCAGCCCCGGCAGGTGAGAGGAAAGCATTAGCATATGGAAAACGGGGGAGGAAAGGCAGCGTGTCTGGGACTGTTATGACTGAGCAGACAGGTGAAACTGGGGAGGTTATAAATAAATCCCCCGCACACACCCCCAGTCATCCTTCTGCAAAGTCTCTAATAGGTTCAGAAACTCAGCACTGGTCCCTGGTGGCTGGAAAGGGTGGCATGCTCCCAATGCAGGACTGGCAGGCAGGGAGAGAAGGAAGGGCAGCTCCTCTGTGAAACAACCTGCATCTGCCACAACAGGGGACCAACAGCAAAGGAGGATCTGGTCCACAGATCCAGGGCCCTGCTTATCAACTGGTATCAGCTACAGCAGAAAGACTGCGAGAATGGCTTTCTTCTCCCATCCTTTGTCTCCTGTGCTAAGGAGATTGCTGAATAGGGGCAAAGCAATTCCTCCGCCTCTGTCCTTCTCCCACATCCACCCAAGAGGGTATTTATTGCAACATCCCTCAGCTAACAGCTCTAATTATCAAAAACGATCAGTGAATAACTTCAAAAAGCAAGCAGTGCTAGAGTCAACGTGAGCCACACCAGCAGTAACCTCCACACCAGTGCTTGGGGTAGGGAGAGGTGGGCAGCAGTGGGAGAGAATCAAAGGCCCATGCAGTCAGGCTGAGATTTTTAGAAAGGGACTTACAAAGGAGATGGACAACTCCATGTCAAAGAGGCTTTTGTTGTGTAGACTCTTGGGAAGCCACATGGGCAGCCATATGCCACTCTAACACAGTCAGAAAGGGCTGCACAGCCTCTCCTGTGAATCTTATCCTCACAGCAAGTGATGATAAGAGGGAGAGGTGGGAGAGTGCAGCCCCCTCACCTGCTCATCGCCTAGCTTGAAGCATCCATCAGCGACGTGCAGATGGGATGCATCTGTGGGGCCACAGTGGCTAGCTGGGCCTAAAATACGTAGTCCAATGCCAGTGCCAGCTCAAACCCTCACTGCTTTCCATGCTGCTGCCCTAGGAACGGCAGGCATAGGAATATTTTGCAGTATGCACCCGGCCACTGGCGTGCTGGGTCAGGTTGAAGGAAAGTATGTTAGCAGGCTGCAGATACGCCCTGAAGGATTTACTTCTGAAGAATGGCTACAGCAGGAGCGTGCACAGGGCATGCAGAAGGAGCTTTGTGCCAAGCTGGTTCCCTCTCATCCAGTGAACTAGATCTCGAGCTTTGAAGTCAGTAAGAGCTAACGTGTCCAACACCAGGTTATCACAGGGGAATGCTACCAACCACCCTGAGACAACCCCATCCATCACATCAGTACAACCAAGAGAGGAACAAGTTTGCAGTAACTGAAGAATTGCTGCAGGATGGGTCATACAAAGCAAATCAAGGTCTCAGTTGTGTAAATGACAGTTTACTGCAATGGCCAGTTGTAGGCCTAGAAGAAACAGTGGTCTAAACTGGACTGCAGCAAGCTCCAACAAGCAGACCAGCCTTATTCTTCCATAAGAGGTTTTGTTCAGTCCCTGAGAGCAAGACACAGCAGCAGGGTTCAGGTAGGTGTGCAGAGCTAGCACACGCACTACACTAGCATCCTATGCAAGCAAACAGCCATGCACACATAAGCCTCAGTGGGAATTGGGTGATTTTACACAAAGCAACACTCAGGATCACCTAATAAATACAAGCCCTGTTCCCCTCTCCAGTTTCAACAGAGCTCACCAGGTTTCCAAAAGCACTGGGACCAACAGCTCTGTACCCTCAAGCTAATGCCTTAAGCATGCCTGGGTTTGCATGCACAGTTTTGGCGGCAAGGCTGGCAGTCTGTGCTGATTAAAAATGCTAACATCCTGCGAGGGCTCCAGGATGGCTTCTTGCCCTCCACACATCCCTGCTTCACCCCATGGCAATTCCTATAGAGCCATATTGCTGCCTTGCTGAAAACTGCTGCTGCACCAGAAATATTTATTTAGCTGTTCTTTACTTAAAGTGCAGGTTGGGAAAACAAAAAGATGGTAATTATGCCTTTTCAGGAACTTTCCACAGGCAGGGAGAGAGACGGAGATCAGAGGGCATGAAAGGAACAACTAGCTGCAAGGAACCCTCCTTCCCATTTTCCCAGACTCTTTTCCATTTCTCCCAGCTTTGAGGCTCCTGTTTCAGGCCTTGGATAATGGTGATCGTACTGTGCTCAGTGGGTCTCACCCTTCATTTTGTATGCCCTGAAGGAGAACTTCTCTCTACACTTGAAAGACTAAATCACTCTCAGAAGCACCTCAGGGGAAAGTATTTATTTTATAGCCCAGGATTTTTTGCCCAGTGCCCTGAGCAATGGAGCAGACCAGCAAGATGGGAGACTCAAAAGAGTGTTAAGGCCAGAGACAGGCTATGGGAAAGGGTCATTGCGAATTCATAGGGTCCAGAGGGCAGACGTCCTTGGAGAGATTGGCACTGGGCTGCCTATCATAACTGCAACTGCCCTACAACAAGGAACCAACTTTCCCTGGCATCCGAAGAGCCGAATTGCAGAGAAGCCTGGTCATGCCAAGCGCTGCTGTCTTTTCATTGCAGGGGAAGTGCAATTTGCAGGAGGGATCCTTTATATAATTCCTCACTGTTAGAGAAGAGCATGATCCAGTGCCTCCTTGGAAGCAGGGGTGGAAGCCAGGCTCCTTCTCTGCACCTTCTCTCTTGAAATGAGGAGTCAAGGATCATCTGCAGGGTTGCAGTGTCACAGGTCATGAGTTGTCTGCTTTTGCAATTAGTGGCAGTCAGTAAAATAAGTGCTACATTAATTATTGCTGGGTTGCAATTCATCCTCCAGGTCTGTCACCTGGCAAAACTTACACTTGAGTTGGCACCCACTTCTGGGAACTTCCCAAAGCCCTCCAGTTCAATTGGGAACGTGTTGACAGCATGGGCATCGTCCCTAGCTGTGCTAGCTCCTCCTTGCTGGAGTTTAGTAGTGTTACTGCAATGCAGCCGCTGGAGGAGTACTGAAAAAGCAAAACACCTTCCTGGGGAGATGTCTGTACTGCCTGCCATTTGGGCCATTTGCCACTGCCTGCTGGATTAACAGCACACCCAAAAAGTTTCTCTTCTCCAAGTACCTCTCTCCCACCTGTTCTATAACCCCAGAGTCCTGGGACAGAGGCCAGAAAATCAAAGGTCTGCTAGAAGATAAGGCCAAAAAGCACTGTGCGAATGGTGTGGGGGTACTAATATCAGAACTGCCATGGTGCTCAGGACCAGCCCTATCATTGCAAATGCTAGCCTCCCCTCCTTCCCCCCCTGCCACACACAGCAGTAACCATAGAGGCCTTGGAGAACAGGAGGTGATGGTGGGATGAAGCAGTCACAGAACTTTGGCCCCTTCAGGCAGCTAGAAAGGAAGAAGGGTGGGCCTGGACTTTGAAAGATATATATAGCAAGTGCCTTTGGGTCGCAGGACCAAAAGGCATCCTTAAGAAATACACAAGGCAAAGGAATACCTAGACACGCTGTGGTCCAAAGGGAGTAACCCCCCCCAGGACTTTGTCACAATCTCCTTCTCCAAGGGCACATCTCCCAGTTCCAGTAAGAAATAGAAATAGAAGGAATTGGCTTAAGAAAGATCGACCATTTGGATGCTTCACCTGGTAACACTCAGAGGACCAGGTCCATGATAGGGACATCCACATTGCATGTGCAGAGCTATTACTTTTGTTATGGCAGATCTGAACTGCATGTACAGAGAAGAGTCTGCCCACACAGGAGGTGTGCACTGCTATCAACACAGACAGTGCTCATCCAATGCTAGCAGTGCTTGATCCCACCTTCCCCTTCTCCCTGGGGTAGCTCTGGGATGTGCAAGTATGGCACTATGGTCTACTGCACTGGCAATTCCATGTCTCAGAAATTAGGCTGGAAATGCTCTCAGCTCCTGACAAGAAAACCATAGTCTTCCATGCCTCTGTGACAAGAACAGTTCTTTGACTCCAGGGTGCCAAGTTCATCCCTTTGGCAGTTCCACTCATGCATCTAGCACTCCCACCACAGGTTTGACTGTGGACCCGCTAGGCTCTTGTGATCCAGTGGATCCACTGAGCTGGTCCTCTCCAGGAGGAGGAGCTGGCAGCATCAGTCTGAGCCTTACGCTTCTATTCTGGGAAAGGAAAGAGAGACCTTTAGACACTCTGCAATTCAAGACCACCAGGAGCTACAGGTCCACACTGTTCTACATTCAGAGATACAGCACCATCTTGTTGCTTTGGGCTGACTATCTGCTGCCTCTCTTCAATAATAGCATCTTTTTGCCACAACACTGCACCAGAAGGTCTGAAGCAGGCAGAAGGCATGCAGCCAACCATTCCTTGGACAAGTGTGCTCAGCACCTAGGCCAGTGCTGCCTTTCGGTCAGTTATTCCTCCACCTTTGGTTCAGCCAGCCCCACCTGCACGCTGCAACACTGCTAAGAACAGGATAGTCCCCAGATCTGAGGGGGGATGCCCTGACTATCTCCTGAGGGCATCCAGGCACTCCAGCCAGAGAGCTAGATCTTGGCAGCATGCAGCAAGCAGCACAGAGAAACAGAACAGTCATCAGCAGTTTGGACAGCCCTGGGCACTGCACAGACAACATCATTGGCCAGGAAATCAGGATTATCTTTCTCCATTAACAGAAAGCACTATGGGAGTGCTGGCATCCACCTGGAAAACCGTAAGGGGAAACTTGAGGATGAGGAAACTTCTCATCAGGAAGGACTGCCACTTCTCAGCATTTGTTTCTGGGATCCTTGTTTCCCCTTCAGATAACAAGTCTGTTTATAGTCAACACCTTTATGTTGGAGGGAGGGAAGATGACATTCAGACTTGGACTCTTCCCAAGGAAGTTCATTTGCACACTTTGCCTTGGCTCAAGCAGGCTGAAGCACTGACAATCCAGCCCACTGAGGCTTAGGTGCTCAGAAGACAACATCTAGTAGCAATGAAAGGAGCAGAAAGGTGCCATAGAGTGGACATAGGCCAGCCTGAAATGGATGGGACCTTCAAGACAGCACCCTGGGGTCCCTCTCTGGCACTTTCAAGAACACTTGCAAAAGTGCCCACCCTGACATTGGTCACAGCTCAGTGTCTGCATGGCATCAGCTCTGCAAACACCTGCTGGACTGTTGGCATGCCAGTTCCCTCACCAGCTCACACGGTGGAGGCAGGAATAAAGTTGTTACTAGCACTGGAAGAGCCAGGGCCTGGTGATGAACAAGAGCAGTGTTTCCTGCTCATGTGGAAACAGAGTTAAACTTGTAGTGGCTTGTGCTGGGCTACCAGTGACTGCAAATTGAGCCACTGAGTCCCATTGCTCTAGACGCACTGAGGTGGGACTTGGGCATTTCCACTGCAAGGTAGACGTCAGGGCTTTTTGCAGGGCATAAAGAGACAGTCAGCAGTACAGTGGAAGGAGAGGAGAGAGGGTATAAGAGCCATGATGCAAAGTGGCCTGCTCCAGGTCATAGGTGGCACAGCTGGATGCCAGCCCTGGCCACCAGCCCAGACATCTTCTGTCCTGTGCCTTCCTGCCTGGACACTAGGATGGCTCCTGGAGCAGGGCACTCCAGCAGCACCAGCTCACACCCTCACCCCTGCCCGGGCCCATCTGAGGAGCACACACGTTACTGCTGGCACTGCCTCCCCACAGCGTAGCCCCTCAGCACCTGAAGGGAGTGCCTCTGCAAAGCTGTAATTACCATGCACCACGGCACAGACGCACACGCTGCGATTTCTGTGTAGAGAAGGAAGGGTGACCTTGTCCTATATTTCAAAGGCCACTTTTCATCTACAAAAAGCAGCCAAATGAGGGCAGCATCAGGGAGGAGGAGAGATGAGGAATGCAACACAGCCGCTAGGCAGTGAGGCAATGCCCCGAAGCTTAGCAGCAGTCTCCCTGTGCCACCTGAATCTCTGCTCTCCCTCCTCTCCTGAGCTGTTCTGTCACAGTGAGGGCATTTGTGGGGAACTGGAGCTTTGAGGAGCAGGGAGAAGGGCAGCAAGGCTGTGCCAAAAGGGGCAGAACTGGGTAGGGAAAATTGGGAGCATTTGAATGCCAGTGCCACAGCTCTGAAACAGGGCCCTTGATTAGCCTCAGCAAGGACTCAACTCGGCTATCTGACACTTAACATACCTTTCCACGCCTCCAGTGGCCACAGTTCCCACAAGGTCCTGTGTCACTCTGCCAGCCCTGCACAGCGTCTCAGATACTGAGGGAGTTTCAAACACCACCAGGCATCAGGGGTCTGAATTGGGACTACAACATGTCACACAGATGCCCTGTTCCTAGGGGCATGTCCTCATTTTTCAAAGAAAGGTAAAGGTTCTGTGCAAGAACACAAAGGCAGACCATCACAGTCCAAATGTGCCCCCACACAGGGGGACAAACAGAGAAACCCCAAGTGAATGGTTAGCTTAGCAAGAGAAGCATAAGACAGACTGAAATACAGAGTTATCTCCCTGCTCATTTCCCAAGACTCCCCTTGGAATTTGTCTCATGCCTGTGAGTAGTGCAAGCCTTGGGGAATGGGCTGGCCTTTGGCCATGGCCATAAAGGGCCTTGGAGAGGAGCAGTCCAGGCTGTCTCAGCTGCTGGCTCAGAGCTGAGGGAGGGAGATCTCCTCCAAGCCATCTGGCCAGGCTCAGCCTTGGACTGCAGCTGTGAGTCTTCACTCCAGGTTCTGGAAAGCACTTTAAAGACATTCTTAAGCATTTTCCTACTTCAGAGTTTTAATGATAACTCATCACTTGGTTGGCAGGAGCTGTGAGCCTATACTTCCCTCCTCGATAGCAACTGAGCATTAGCAGAAGAAAGGAAGGCTGGGTTATGGGGTGATGCTCTTCATCCAGCTTCCCATTTTCTGGGAGGAGAGATTGCTTAAGTACAGTCACTAAAGAAGAAGGCATTTTCTGCAGCTCAACCGCAAAACTAGAAGGCTTGCTCAAGTTTATGAAATTTGAGATTTTCTGAAGAAAGAAGCCAAGATGCATCTGCCTCCCAGTGGTCTGCAGTGGGGAAAGGACAGGGAAGGTGAAAGCAGGAGTGCCAAGCAAAAAAGAAGTTGGTGCATTGTCCTTCTCTGCAATTCCCCTCACACCTATCTTCTTCCACACTGCCCATCTCTCCTAAACTTTGACAGTGTCACAGCCTAAATCTTCCAGGCTGCCAGGAGTCCACAGCATTGGGGATGGAGGAGTTGTCAGGTAGCACTCAAAAAAAAAACAGAACTGGATGAATTTTCACAAAACATAAGGGTGCTGCTTGGCAGGCAAAGGATGAAGCAGGAGGGTCGGCTCAGCAGGCTGTGGTTGTTCTGTGGACCAGGCTCCCTAGACATGCTCTCAGAGAAGTTCTCAGTAGCTTTTGCCTCCAGAAACAGCCATGATTTGAAGCACTTTCCAAAACAGCGTAGTCCCCTCAATGGCACAGCCACCAGCTCCTGGAGACAGATCTGAGCTCCACTTCCTTGCAGTCAGCTCCTTTGGGATGGCAGTAACCCATGAGTTGAGGGCCTGAATGGAGCTGAACATGGGAATGGAGGCGCATACGTGAGAAGTCAACCCATTCACAGTGCCACTGCAGTGACTGTATAGTGCCAGCCAAGACAATTTCAGTAGTGACTACAAGATCATATACAGCTGTCATGTGGCAGGATGGGAAAGAGATATCAGGATGAGTTGGACCCAAGATGGGGAGAAAAAAAAAAATCCTAGACAGCCACAAAGCCATTTAGGTGAGCAACTATCCCATCTGAGGGAGGAAAGGCAGGCCAAGAAGTCCTGAGGCAGTACTGATCTTCAGAAGTATGGGACAAACTCCTGTGTGGCCCTGCAGAGCAGGAAGAAGCTTTTAAAGATTGCCTTGCTCTTTCTAATTCCTATTCTTAGGGGAGGAGCTGGGAATCAGCACTACAGCGGCAAGACAGAAGCAGGAAGAAAGCCCCACTGCTGCCTTTGGAGGACAAGAGGTCTATGCGGCTGCAGGAGCAGTTTTGTTGCTAATTATTTTTACAAGGGGTTAGGCTAGGTTGATCATTAATATTAATGTCTGAGTAAATTATGCATATTATGCATTTGCATGCAGCATACCCCAGTGATGGAGAGCGACGCTCTCTGTACTGTTAGCCTGCTTCTCCCTGCGCGCACTATTCTCTTCAGCAGCCTGCTCACAGAATTGGTGGCTACATGTCAAAATGCTTTATCCTGTCAAGAAAATAAAATCCAGTGCAAAAATGAAAATGCCTGGCGTGGGTGAGAGCTGATCCCTTCCTGCTAATAGAGGGGCAAACAAACACTGTCACCTTCCAGTAAAGGTAACAGAGTAGCCAAAGGCAGGCACTGAAGCTCTCCCAAGGATGGGTAGATCACTAGACCTAACCTATCCTAGGCAACTATCCTGTCATAGCCTAGATCTAGTCTTCTTCCCACATCTTTCTCTCTCTCCGGTTTTCTCACATAACATTTGGCTCCTTGAATCCTGCTCCTGTCTCTTGTTACTGCTTGTATGAGCCAAAACTCTATCATCATATCATTATCAAGCCGTGCACCTTATTTTCTGGTACACTGCGTCCTCATTAAGAAGCAGCTCCTTGCAACTTAGTGCTTCATTTGGTAAAAAGCAGACACATTGTGTCGCAATGAGCAGAGTGACACTAACTCTTCTGTCATCCGCCATGTGCTTTCAAACACTGTGCACACCATCACATACGTGTGTAGTTAGGCCTCAGGACTGTCCACATTGAGTGCTCACTCTCAAACCACAGATATGGATCTACTGAGGTAGGGAACTCCAGGCATCCTGGTGGGGGTTTCCCCTTAGCTATGCGAGCTACCTGGACCCACATGCCTGTGATGAAGGCACCACCACAGAGCAAGGTGAAGAGCTGAAGCTCAGCCCAAGTTATCCAAGGCTGTGCTGCTGAGCTTGCCAAGCATCTAAGGGCAGAAAAAGGAACACATCTCTGTCGCCTTCCCACCGTTGCTATTACTGCTGCAGGGCCTAGGGCAAGGAGCATGGGCAGTGCAAGCTGTCCCCCCCCAACACACGTCCACAGGGACAGGGTGGCTGTCTGCTGCTTTATGAAGCTCAATCAAGTAGTTCCATCTTTCCAGATGGGAAACCATCTATTACCCTTACTCCCTTCCAACAAGTCAGTGCTAGGTCCCACATTTTGGGCATAAGTCCTTTCACCAAGAGTCAGTCCCTGACCTCAGCACCACATTTCCAGATTCTTTACATGGGAGAAGCAGCCTGTGGTGACGGGTATCAAGAGATGATTAAGAAGCAGGAAATGCAGACAGGAAAGACAGAAGGTAGTATGGGACTGACAAACCTAGAAGAGGCTGTTTAGTCCACAGCGGACGTTAAGCGACAAGCCAGCTTCAAGAACCAGCCCTCCTTTTCCATCAGCTCCCACAAGTACAGCTAGTAGTGATGGATGAGGACACATCACTGACCTGCAGCCTGCAGATGCCAGAGACTCCTCTCCACCAGGGCCCACAGCATGGGAATTAGCTGGATGTTATATTCTCCCTGGCCAGCCAGGCAGATTTTGAGGGTTTCCTGAGCCAAAGGTTGCAGATATATCACTCTATTTGCCAAATTTTGTTTTAATTCTCTTTTCATAGTTCTGGTCTTTACAACACCTTAGGACAAACTGTTCCACGTGTAAATTGTGTGCTGGATAAATGCTTTAAAGGTCATCAAACATTTCCTTGCAGCTCTGTTTAGCCTCTCCTTCTATGGAAGCTGTCCCATAATCCAATTCTCCTCCACACTTTCCCAGTTTCTCAGATAAGGCAGCCACTGCTGAACACAGTACCTGAGACATGGGACCTCCCCACCATCACAGAACATCATCCCATCACTGTACACAGACCCTCAGAAGCCTGCCACTGCAGAGCAGGTGCTTGGACAGTGACACCCTTCCCCCTCTGCAGAGGACCCGGGAGGGCTCTGTAGCTGCAGCTCACTGGCCTGGTGAGGACATGTTGGCTCCGTGCAGGGCAGACAGAGGGGGAAGCATCAGTGGGGCTGTGTGAGTGGCACTGGGCCCATGCATGACCAGCGGGCATGAGGGCTCCTGGATGCAGTTAAAGACCACAGTTACCAAGAGCTAAAATATTCCAAACTTTGAGACCCCTTGAAGTCTCCCTTGGCTCCTTTAGGATGGCTGCTATGTCCTGACAGCCTGGCACAGGGATGAGATGGGAAGAGCCCTAAGCCTGCCCAGCAGTGGAAATGCCAGGAGGCTTCCCCCAGCAGCAGGCTCAGACAGTCCTCTTTAGTAGTTACTGGAAAGAAGGGGATTAGTCAGTGCACGAAGGCCATTTGTTCATGGTGTGGGTGGAACAGTGCAGCAATTTCTTCCACAGGAGATTATGTTCTTTGCAGAAGTCACTTTTGTTTTCTTTCTTTCTTTTTACAGAGCACTGCAATTAGCTGCTCCTCAGCTCCTCCGCAGCTGGGGCTGCTACGCGTGGGAAGGGGGCACTTGGTGTTCCTCCCACTGATACACGCAGGAAAGCACGAATGCCAACACAACATGCAGCCAGGGCCCAGAGCTCCCCTCCTGCGAAGGGCATGATGCTAATAAGCCAGAGCCTCACCACGTCCGCCAATCCCCGGTGAGGTGTCTCAAGGCAGAAGCCTGCCTGGATCGAGCAGTGAGGCAGAAGTCAGGGCTTGACCATCCAGCCTCAGCCCTCAGCCAGAAGCCACTCTCATCTGTACCACAAATGCCACCATGGTGCTGAGCACGGCGAGTGCACTTGGATGCCCTCACTGTGCTGCATATCTTGGCCTTATCAACAACTGCATTGGAATCAGGAGAAATGACACTACTCTGCTGCTCTTTCCAGTTCTCACTCCACTTTGTCCCTTGGTTTCCCTCACCTGTAAAGGGCAAACAGCCCTTTTTCCCATCTACTTCTTGTGCAAAGGGCTGGAGATCTGTAAAGGGAAGTACAGGGTCAGCACAATGCCCAGCAGCAAAATTAATTTGCACTATGAAGCCATCTGTAACCTAAAATCACAACAGATGGAAATTATTGCCCCTCTTTGCTTCTCTGCCAAGCCCCAAGCACAGGATCCCCTTGCGGGACCTGACAGCACAGCTCATGCAAAGCCACAGCAAACAGCTCCCTGCCTGACTTGTGAATTGCCGTCAGCAATTGCAGGGGAACTTGGAACTATATAGGCAAAAAGACCTATGAGACATCGGACCAGGAAAGACTGCTCTATTCTAAACTTAATCAGGGCTCCTTAGAGACATGGAGCCAATGTCTTTTACCCCTCTCTTCACTGCTATGAAACCAGGATGTGCAGGGGCTTTTCTCTCTTCCTCTGGCAGGAAAGAGCGTCTGACCCTCTGTCAGTTCCTAGAGAATGTGGGTATGACTGAGCATGGGGACATGAGGCTCTCAGACAAGCCACCAGCTTCCCAACCCAAAGAAGGGCTCAGTAGCCCCTTGGCCCCACTGAGTCACCAGATCCTGAAGCTGCTCTGCCATGTCCAGATGAGGCACCTCAGCCCAGCAGCCACAGACACATCATGACAGACCGTGGTGGAGCTGATAGGAAATGAAATGTCTGCCCATGGTCCCCGTGAGTTTCCCTGTGAGCAGCCAGCCGGGGGGGGGGGATGGCAGGCTGCCAGCACCATCCACAGCAGGCTCCCCATGGCTGGCTGAGGCCAAGACTCTCTCTGCGGGACACACAAAACAAAATCATGCACAAACCTGCCTCATCTGCCTCTTCCAGGTCCATCAGAGGAACACAAAGAACCTTGAATCTTACTAAGGGGAGAAGCTGTATCAGACGCTAGCAGATCAGCCAGCACGAAGACGGTCAATAGCATTTTCATCTCTGCCTGGTTGCTTCAATTTAGGACTGTTTGGCTGGTGTTGAGGTCTAGAGATCCAGCCAGACTGTAATTAGAGCTTGATTTGCCTTGCATATGGTGCCAAAGTACCCTCCTGAGCCACAGACCCCCCCAGCCCCAGGCAGCTGCATAACATGTTCTGCATATGTACAGCATCTAGTACAGCAAGGCCCCAGTCTGCGATGGCAAAGTCCAGAGATATCTGTAACCTGAGCAAAAAGCACTGGTCAGATACCAAAGGAAAAACCTGTAAAACATAGTCAGTTTTCTTCTTCTCATTGAAAGAGACATCATAAAGGAGCTTGCAAAGGGGAACAGTCCCCACTAAATTCCCTCTTGCTAAGCATTTTTGCAGGACTTCAGCCCTATCCACACAGAGGGGGCTGCTGTCCCCTTCCCAGTGCTGCCAAAGCTTCAGTGTGCTGGATGCTGCTTTGCCTGGCACCAGCATTCAGACTGATAAGAGAACAAATTTACTTTTCATGTTGTTTTAGCATGTTTCCTTCCAAGGCAGGAGTAAGACACTTCCTTCACTTCACTGAAAAGACTTGTAGAATTGGCACTGTTCACACGCTATGCTGTCCTTTGGGGAGGGACCAGACTGAGCACAGCATCCAACTCGCACAGTAGCGAGTATGCTCTGCTAACATATTAGAGCTGGCTTTGATCAGTGTCATGACAGGGGAGAGCAGCTCCCTTCCAGTGTGCATCTTCAGGCCCTGTCTCTGATACAAGAGAGAGAACATAAAGGCTGGCAGATGTTGTCCAAGCAGTATAAGAAGGAAAGCAGAACCATTCCACAAAAGGTCACCTTAAGGAAAACCTCCTCCTGTTGTCCTCCACATTAACTCTTCTTGCTTGCAGAGGCACAGGAAAAAATATTAGTTCTTGAAGTCTTCATTACCCATATGCTAGTGCATGTCAACTATGTGGGGAACTGCCATGCAAAATACAGGCCCAAGGAAACAGCATTGTCTGCACTAGGAGACTCTCATGCAGTACACCAAGGAGAGGGGTTGCTACCCAGCAAAGGCATAGCTTGACTGACAGAAGGACACAGGGGAGTATTGCTGCTCCCACACGCTAAAAGGAGGTGCCCAGCCCTGTGGAAGACTGCACACCTCAGACTCAGCACAGCAATCAGCCTGTGAGAAGGATGGGGTTTTCTTGCCTTCGCATCCATCTCCTCCCCAGTATAATCCAGGAGTCGTCCAAGAGACAGATGTATTGACTCCAACCTGCTAGAAGAACACTGAGCTGTTTGGTGCCACCTTGCAAGCCACTCTTTACTCACACCATTACTCTCCAGCCAGGTAGATCACAAGCTCATCAAGGTGCAGGGGCTGGGGAAGGGATGGCACTGCAACTCTCAGCCCCAGCTCTGGGAAGGGCTTTAATATAGAGCAGCACAGCCTACCAGCCATCCCTCTTCTTCCTGCTGCCCTTCTGGGGGCCTTCCCCTACTAGAAGTCATTTTCCCACCAGTGCGTTTCCAACCCTTTTCAAGTGGCAACTGCCAGATGCTGATAGGGTCACACATTGTGTACACGGGACCTGACAGGGACACCCACATGTCTCCAATCCTTACTCTGAGCTGCAGAGACCATCCCCTTGGTCTGGTCCCTGCCATGGGTAATCTGGGGAAGTCCTGCCAGAAGAGTTGTTGCAAGGCACAGAGTGCCAGCCTGAGAGCAGGGTCCAGCCCACCACAGCAGTCCCCCAGCTCCTGGGGACTATACTACTTGGAGGGGCGTGCTGCCATCTGCCTGCACTTCTCTGCAGCAAGCAGAGACCGCAGCCTGCCTGCACAGCCACACATAGGCTTAGCCCAAGCAGTCTGCCTGTGCCATGGAGGCTAGACAGAGAAGCTGGCAGTGTTCTGGACATGAGCCACTGGAGATCCAAGCCAGGGGAAAGTAGAGCTCCCAGTGGGAGAGGTGGAGGGAGCAGACAGAGGCCTCCTCTTGTCCCATCTCCCCAACCCCCCAGCCAGGTCAGATTTGCTCTCCTTCCATATCATACCAGACACAGCCTGTCTCACTTCCCCTAGATAGTGCAGTGAGCTACCCATCTCAACCTCACCACCCTCCACCTCATTCAAATATCTCCCAAGGCTGTGTTCCTAGTTTCTCCTTGATAAATCAAGGTAAACAATCACATTTGCATCTCCAGAAACGCACTACTGCTCCATCTGCTACTGACACACAGGCAGCCATTCACACAGGGAAAGGTCTTCAGAGGAAACCAGCCTTATACTGCACTCCACCCTAAATCTGCAGGGGTTCAACAAACGCAAGGTTCTAGTGAAGATCCCACCATGTATTTTCCTGGACTCATTAGAACTGCTGATACAGCACGGTGGGCTCCAAAGCTGGGAGGGAGTGGGATACTTCCTACACCAGTTAGTTCTGCACTGCACTAAGACCAGAAAAAACACAGGTTTCAGAGCCCTCCTGTCAAGCTCGACACAAGAGGGAGAGAGAAAGTTTTGAGGGTCAGCTGCAGTAAGAAGCAGAGTCATTACCTGAGGGCCCCAAACCACCATGCTGCTTGGCAGCATGTTTCCAGCCTCCTGCCTCATGATGTAGGTGACAGATCTGGGCCGTTTCTCTCCGCATGCACCCACATGCAATGGACAAGGACACATCTATGATTCCACTCTGCACAAGAAGGTGGCCAGTTATCACCCAAGGAATCTATCTGGTGGCACAGAGATCCTGGCACAAAGAGCCAAGCAAAAGATTCTTTTTGCTGAGCAGTGGCCCGAGAAACATGAAAAAATAAAATAAAAACCCACTGATTTATTGCTGGCACAAGACAAAAACAGTTTCCTTTCAATACTGAAGTATAGGGGAGGCAGTGGAATTAATCACATTAGAATTGGACTAGGACGACTGAAACAACAAGAGAAATTGGCCAGTCTTTTGAAGCAGGAATGAGTGTTTTGTCATTGAAAAAGCAAAGAAAGAGGGAGAAAAATGTAAATCAAAGATAACATTTTCTTTGTGAGTTTAAAAGAATCTTTGCAGAGAACTGCGGATAATAAGGAAGGTGGAACATCTTTTTGCTAATGCAGGAGAGCTCTTGACCTGCCTGCTTCTGCTGGGGAATAAAGTGAGTGAGAACCCCAGAAAGAACATTAGATCACATTGGTTATTGGTCTTATTAAGCAAATAAGTCCATTAAATGAACACACTTAGGCAGTGTGAACTTCCAGCAATGATGTACATGCACAGCCCTCCCCAGTCAACTCCTGCTAATGAAATAAAACTATAAGAGGCCCTGAGTGGAGCACACACCACAGCTGGGTGATGTGTTTAACAGGTCCCTGCTGGATTGCAAATGGAAGATCTTTCAGAAGTTTGCAAAGCTCAGTGACAATCAACAGAATCTCAAGTGATGCTTCTTAAATTGTACAGTGGCTATTTGAAAAACAAAACAAAAACACCACCAGATAAGAGGCTTTGCTTAGTGCACAAATGGAAGAATTACAGAATCACAGAATCACAGAATGGCCGAGGTTGGAAGGGACCCCTGGAGATCATCTAGTCCAACCTCCCTGCTCAAGCAGGCTCCTCTAGAGCATATTGCCCAGGATCACGTCCAGACGGGTCTTGAATATCTCCAGGGAAGGAGACTCCACTACCTCTCTGGGCAACCTGTTCCAATGCTCAGTCACCCTCACAGTCAAGAAGTTTTTTCTCAGGTTCAGATGGAACTTCCTGTGGTTCAGTTTCTGCCCTTTGCCTCTTGTCCTGTTGCTGGGCACCACGGAGAAGAGGCTGGCCTCATCCTCTTGGCACTCCCCCTTCAGATACTTGTACACATTGATCAGATCGCCTCTCAGTCTTGCCTTGTCCAGGCTGAACAGGCCCAGCTCTCTCAGTCTTTCTTCAGAGGAGAGGTGCTCCAGTCCCCTCATCATCTTGGTAGCCCTCCGCTGGACTCTCTCCAGCAGTACTGCCATGTCTCTCTTGTCCTGGGGAGCCCAGAACTGGACACAGCACTCCAGGGGAGGCCTCCCCAGGGCGGAGGAGAGGGGCAGGATCACCTCCCTCCACCTGCTGCCAACACTCTGCCTAATGCACCCCAGGATACCATGGACTTTCTTGGCCACAAGAGCACACTGCTGGCTCATGTTTAACTTGTTGTCCACCAGCACTCCCAGGTCCTCATCGGCAGAGCTGCTTGCCAGCAGGTCAACCCCCAGCCTGTACTGGTGCATGGGATTATTCCTCCCCAGGTGCAGGACCTTGCACTTGCCTTTGTTGAACTTCCTCTCCGCCCAGCTCTCCAGCCTGTCCAGGTCCCTCGGAATGGCAGCACAGCCTCCTGGTGTGTCAGCCTCTCCCCCCAGTTTAGTATCATCAGCAAACTTGCTGAGGGTGCACTCTGTCCCTTCCTCCAGGTCATTGATGAATATATTGAACAAGACTGGACCCAGCACTGACCCCTGGGGGACACCACTAGCCACAGGCCTCCAACTTGACTCTGCGCCATTCACCGCAACCCTCTGAGCTCGGCCATCCAGCCAGTTCTCAATCCACCTCAACGTCCACTCGTCTAGCCCACACTTCCTGAGCTTACCTAGGAGGATGTGATGGGAGACAGCGTCCAAAGCCTTGCTCAAGTCCAGGGAGACAACATCCACTGCTCTCCCCTCATCTACCCAGCCAGTCATCCCGTCATAGAAAGCTATCAGATTGGTCAAGCATGATTCCCCTTTGGTCAATCCATGCTGACTACTCCTGATCACCTTCTTGTCCTCCACATGCTTAGTGATGACCTCCAGGATGAGCTGCTCCATCACCTTTCCAGGGATGGAGGTGAGGCTGACAGGCCTGGAGTTTCCTGGCTCCTCCTTCTTGCCCTTTTGGAAGACTGGCGTGACATTGGATTTCTTCCAGGCCTCAGGCACCTCTCCTGATCTCCAGGACCTTTCCAAGATGATGGAGAGTGGCCTAGCAATAACATCGGCCAGCTCCCTCAGCACTCGTGGGTGCATCCCATCGGGGCCCATGGATTTATAGATGTCAAGTTTGGACAAAAGATCTCTAACCTGATCCTCCTCCACCAAGGGAGAGTCTTCCTTTCTCCAGCCTTCCTCTCTTGTCTCCGAGGTCTGGAATTCAGTCAGTGGGGCTACTCAGCACTTCTCATGCTTGAAATACCTTCTCATCTTGCTGTGATGTCTGCCACTCCTCCTCTGCCCCCTCACATCCTACCCAGAGACTACCGACCTTTCAGCAAGATTTGTGAATCTCACAAACGTGATCAAATTTGTAGGGTACAAAACAGGCTGTTCTGTGGTAGGAAGCCATGCGGCACCTTGTATCACCACCCTAGCTCCAGACCTGGATCAAGGCCTAGCCCAGGTCACCAGGCAGAGTGCCTCACTGGTAGGACACAGTGGCATCTTCCCCCAGCTCCCTTTGTCCTCACCCTCCCCACCATGCCTGCTTGGCTCCTTGGTCACTTGTGGATCACAAACTCCCCACACAATACTTTGCTTCTTCAGGCAATCACTGCCTTTACCGTAACAGCAAGGCCTCAGAACAAGGCCCTGTTCCTTTACTGATATGCACTGCTGTTAAGCACTGGGTAGGGCCTCTTTATTAACAGGCAGGAACCACATTGTGCATCCAAATGCACATAGGTTTAACCTGTTTGTGAAACGATTCACTTTAAGAAGAGTCAATGCTCAGAAAGTAATCATGTTATCTGGAATCATTCTACAAACACACAGCCCAAAAGCAATAAGCCAAAGGGTTTCCAATTCATTTGCTTACCTGAGAAACAACGCTTGGGACTGTTATATCCCACCCCTGTTTCCCTGCCCAACACCCTGCCCCTTGTCACTAGAGCAAAGGGACCCCGTAATGCTGCCTACATGAAATCCTTTCCCTAGCAGTACACCATAGCCTTGGGACAATCCCAGCCCTCAATGAGAGGGCAGCAGGTCACTGCAGTCTGAAGGGCACAAGAATTTACATACAGAAGGAACAACAAGCAGCACTGAGTGAATATTTATTAATGGAAATAAATAAAATCCTCAAGCAAACCTTATTAAAAGAAACAGTTCATCGTCCTGCTACTGGAAACAGTTGACCTCTGCTTGGAGGGAACAACTGTCCCTGAAACGCAGATTATTGCAACACTACCTGATTCAAACCTCGTTCCGTTGCTCTGTGGAGCAGCTAATACTGGATGCTCGAGTAGTCAGTCCCTTTCCAGACCAATATGTATCACATGCCTTTGTGAGAAGCCTTTCCAGCCTCTCCATCACCTTTCCAGCTGGGAAGCCCAGTTCAAGCTCAGAATACATATCTCCAGCATTCAGAGACAAAGCAGCGCTCTCAGGAATAGCTACCCAGTTTAAGTAATTCCTTGGACTTAATGGAGTAAGATAGTCTCTTTCTAGCTGCATTAGCCAAGCATGAATGCTCAGAGCTGCTGTGTACTTAAAACATAAGGTAGACCGGGGGGGGAAAAAAAAAAAACAGCATTCATATAGTACACGTGCAGAGATGACAATATCCAATATCCAATGCCAAACCTGTGAGGACACAGACATCCAAAGATTCTTGTCCTTCATTTAAAACCATTTCTCTGCTACTGAGCAGCTTTCTTGATCTAAACAAGTTTCAACAGCTGAAGTTTTCTTTAAAACACAAGCTGAACCTTGTGCTCCAACCAGTGATACTCGCTCCACAATAACCTTTGTAGAAGAGAAAGAAAAAGAGCAAGGGCCTCCTCCGAGAATACAAGACAAGATTGTTTTTTGGAGAAGATGTAAAAATTCACATCATTGCCAGGACTGCTCTTGGCACATTAACTCAAACTTTCTACAAGTTCTGTAAAGTTATAAGTAATTTTACAGTAATTACAATAAGTAATTTTACAGGATTGCAACAGTCCCACACATAACCTTTGTCACTGATACCTTTCAGCTATAGAATTAGCTTAGAATACCCAACACAGGTTCCTAAAATATAGTTACCAGGAAATCCTGCTGTCCAAACAAAAGTAGTTTCAGAAAGAATAAAAAGCAGGATTAAGTTGACCAGATTCTCAAGGAAATCCATGACCCCTGAAGATCCTTTCCAACCAGACATGGCCACCTTTTTGCTTGCTCAAAAGCACTTAACTCAGTAATTACTGAAGAATAGGAAATTCTGCTTCCAATTAGAAAAAACTGTTCTTGTATCACAGGATTTCATACACATCTGATAACTCCAAAGCAAGGGCAAAACAGTTCCTACTTCAACATTAAGAGGGAATGTCTTCCATACCTAATTTTTCAATAATAACATCCTCAATGCCTCTCATTTCAAAACCCTCAACAGCATCCTATGTAGCCACATCTACTTCTGAGTTAAGCCCTCTTGGACTCCACCTGCTATTCCTTATGCTTCCCTTACTCCCCAAGTAGAGAGAAACGATGGGATCTATGCTGCCCTCTCATGCCAGTCTTGTCCTAATGAAATCAGGCACAGTGATCATGGCGGGGGAGAAGGAGCAACTTTTGCTTTTAAAATCAACTTCAGCTTTCTACACAAATCAAGTGTGGCTAAATCCGACTTTGAAAAAAGTGATGAAGCCTGCAGCACAGGATAAAATTCCCTCCTGTTGTGGTGAGTCCTGCATGAGTCCCAAGCAGGTCCTAGGAAACACTGGTCCTGGGAAATATGCTCTAGAGGAGCCTGCTTGAGCAGGGAGGTCCTGCACCTAGGCAGGAATAATCCCATGCACCAGTACAGGCTGGGGGTTGACCTGCTGGCAAGCAGCTCTGCCGAGAAGGACCTGGGAGTGCTGGTGGACAACAAGTTAAACGTGAGCCAGCAGTGTGCCCTTGTGGCCAAGAAGGCCAATGGTCTCCTGGGGTGCATGAGGCAGAGTGTTGCCGGCAGGTGGAGGGAGGTGATCCTGCCCCTCTCCTCCGCCCTGGGGAGGCCTCCCCTGGAGTGCTGTGTCCAGTTCTGGGCTCCCCAGGACAAGAGAGACATGGCAGTACTGCTGGAGAGAGTCCAGCGGAGGGCTACCAAGATGATGAGGGGACTGGAGCACCTCTCCTCTGAAGAAAGACTGAGAGAGCTGGGCCTGTTCAGCCTGGACAAGGCAAGACTGAGAGGCGATCTGATCAATGTGTACAAGTATCTGAAGGGGGAGTGCCAAGAGGATGAGGCCAGCCTCTTCTCCGTGGTGCCCAGCAACAGGACAAGAGGCAAAGGGCAGAAACTGAACCACAGGAAGTTCCATCTGAACCTGAGAAAAAACTTCTTGACTGTGAGGGTGACTGAGCATTGGAACAGGTTGCCCAGAGAGGTAGTGGAGTCTCCTTCCCTGGAGATATTCAAGACCCGTCTGGACGTGATCCTGGGCAATATGCTCTAGAGGAGCCTGCTTGAGCAGGGAGGTTGGACTAGATGATCTCCAGGGGTCCCTTCCAACCTCGGCCATTCTGTGACTCTGTGGTTCCCCTCTCTCCAGCCCAGCACAGAGGCTTTCAGGTGCTCCAGGAGGACAAGGCAGCAGAGAACTATTCTCCCTTCCACTCCAGATAAGTCCCAGAGCACTCCCCCCTTTCATTTACCTACTTGCTGCTAAATGGCTGACTTTTTCACCATTCTTACTTTATGTATCTCAGTCGATTTACTGAATTACTTAATGACTATGGTGTAGAGAGACATAATTTTTACAGGATGAGGGACCCTGGCAAGGACACAGTAAGTATATGTGCAAAGGGGACACAGCACGGCCAGGGAAGAGTACATATTGGTTGACATACTCATACCTTTCTCTTACAAGGTCAGCCTTGCATGGCACATAAACGCCATGAACTGAACTACAAATTTCCAGGTCTTCACGAGCCAGGGGAAGGTGGGATGCCCTCAAGCATTATGGCTTTGGAGACTTGAAATCCAGGAAACTTTTTGGCGCTCGAGATAAATGTCCCTTTTGACTCAGGAGGTGCAGGACACAGGAATTACCAGGCCACAGAAACAGCTGTCATGATCACAACAATGGGTCTAGGATGAGGAATTAACCCTCTAGTTGTTTTGTGCTCCCTATCACTTCCTGCCTGCCTAAATCGGAGACCTGTCAGGGGCTGCCTTGACTTGCAAACCCGCTGCAACAAATGTGAGCACAGCCTTTTTGTTTCACATCCCTAGAGGACCATAAAGCACCTCAAGCTGAGGCTGAGAAGTGCTGCTGGAAGTATGAGATAAGCTCTGCTGGAAAAAAGCAAGGCACAGGCCTGGCACCTCATCAGCAAAGCTGCAGCTGCATGACCTATTTTTGCAACAACTGCTGAGCCTTGACAGCAGCTTCTTCCTCATGAAAATGCAAAGCTCTTGGAGCAAGCTATAACACACCCACTGAGGCAGGCAACACAAGTTAGACCAACAAATCCAAAGCAGTGGCTTTGACAGTCTGCGTTTATGGATTTTTCCTCCTATTGATTAACCCATTTGGAGTTTGTTTGTTTATTTGTAGTAAGGCTGCTTTGCAGCTCATTTACTCTCTCTTTAATGAGATTCCTGAGGTGACACTCTCCCTCAGGGAGGCCCATGCACAGTCAATGCCTTGTGTGCATTAACTACAGACTCCAGCACAATCATTCTGTATGGTGCATCCTCCCACCCATGCTCCAATTCTACAGTGTGGTTTGTACAACATGCGCCTCAGTGGGTCAGGTTCCTGCAAGTTTGAAACCTAGCCTTGGTATGCTAGGCAGACTGCAGTTTCATAGCCTGCAGTGAGGACAGGAGGTGCACATTTCTTGAGGGGTAGCAGAAATAGCTATGAAATGCCAGCTGATCACATCATGAAGGAATGACCATTCATAGCACATCCCTTTTATAGCAACAGGGATGTAGAATAAATGACTGTCATAGCTTTGTTGGACAATGAACAGCAACATCAGGGGAAGATTTTATTTCCTTTTTCAGAGAAAGGGATAAAGATGTTCCAGTCCATCCTTTCCCATATTTCAAAAGCACAGTGCCAGGCACTCCATTCGTGACAGCTGATGTCCAGCTGTCAATAGCGGCTATGTGCAGTTGTCAGTAGCATACCTAAGCAGTAGCTAAAATAAAAGAAATTGCTCCAAAGAAGATATCTACAAGAGGAGCGAGAGATTTTTCAGAGGCACAAACGCCAAATGGGTACCTGTCCTTTGTACTTACTTTTTTAATCCAAAAATAACAATGTAAACAATAGAAAAGGCTATTAACAAAAATAGACTTGAACTGAAAGAAGATACACACTGCACACAAAGGCCAGGGTTATCATAAGCAACTATTGAGCAAATAATCACAAGTTAAATTTAACATAAAGCAGTACAGTGAAAACACTGAGGAATAAAAATAATTGCTGTTTCCAATAATAATTAACCCTGAGCTCACTTAAGATTATTAAAACCATAGCACCAACAAGCTATGCAGTGTCACTCTGATTGCTTTCTACAGTATCTCCACTCCCTTTCTTCTTTAGCTTGTACTTAGAGAATAAGAGCTGTGGGATAAGAACATCTCTACACATTTGTGTGGCATCTAACACTATATGACCCTGGTGCTGTTCAAAGTCTGTAAGTATTTCTGTTGTAGGAGTTAAAGCATTGCTGAAATAGCCGTCATGTAAAAACAATTTGAGCTCCAAGACTTTGTGGTAGACGTTCAGCCACGACACAATGAAGTCATCAGCAGCAATCCACCTGAAAACAGATGGAAGTGGTCTGCTTTTTTAGCAGCTGGGGAGGAGGTGGAAATTGCAAAGGAAGCCACGTGAACTGACAGGGTAAGATATCATGCCTTTCTAAAGGGAAATAAGACGATAGAAAAAAGCTGACAAGGAGAGCATCAAGCAAAAGAAAAATTAAACACTCCCTGGTTCCCAATAAAATAATGGTGTACTACCTGCATGGGAAGGAAGGGATGATCTTCCTAACCCGAGTTAGAACATTCCACACCTTTGGGCTTGCAGGGTCAATGAAACAGGAAGCAACTTTCTCCTCAGCGTGCTGACAGAGAACACCCAGACAACCACACAAGGTAAATATCATTGCATCTCAAAACTCTGGCCTGGCTAAAATTACTAATCCTAAGAGTAAACTGAAAAATGGAATAGTAGATCTCAGGACTGAACATAACTGCACTGTGTTTTGCATTGTAAATATGGTGTGCTATGCATCTTCAGAGGTAGTGAGTGATTAGCTCATCCCACCGTCAATTCATAAGAGACCTGCCTCACTCAAGACTGAGCACGGTCCACACTCTTACACAGTTTGCAGTAAAAGTACATCATGGGCCAGGAATGACACCAATTTGCCTCAGTCGCGTAACTCTGGCAGCAGGACAACTCTCCACATAAGCAGGAAACCAACATACCTTACGCTTCAGTGGCACTTCACAACAAACCAAAAGCTGCTGGGCCTGACCCTAATTCATTGCTGAATCAATGTTGCAAATACATCACCTATTACACTTCATTAGCTTACAGTAGTGTGTATTTACACACATACATGCAATCTCTTTTCTACTTTCAGAAGATTTTATCTGCCTTAGTTGGAAAGGCAGCATTATCACAGTCATGGCTGGTCTAAGGCAAGAAAATATTCCTTCCATAAAATGTTACAGCTTTCCTCATACCCTCCTTCCTGCTGACTTCAACAGGAAAAAAAACCCTCCTCTTTCTCCTCCCAAATTCACGACCTCCCCCTGTGTTAGCACACCCCTTGTGTTGGCTCACATGTGCCAACCTCCTTTTTCTCTCAAAGTGTCCAACTGATTCCCATCAATAAGTTGAAGTCTGAGCAACTGATCTCAATCTATGTTTGGATGAAAGTTTGCTGCTTCTGTTTCACATCTAACAAAGGGACTGTATCCCCAAAGGCCTGTTTCTTTGCCAGCTATTTCATGCGTCTAATAAGAGATATTATTCCCCTCCCCATTATAACCTTGCAAAAAGGAAAGTGAAAAAAAAAAAGAAAAAAATACAGTGGAGGGACAATTACAATCTCTTCTCTCAGTTACTAGATGTGTAGCTCATCATGGGAACCTGATTGTTATACATTTTGGAAATTAACATTCAGTTACTGTTTTTGAGATTTAATGAAGACGCACTCAAATTAACCCATCAAGCAAACACGTGGGAGCACTGCCAGAACAGCCTGTAATACACTGACTTTGGCTAGCCAGCCTGGTCTGTGGCCAGGGAAAGGCTCTTCTACAGAGCGTTATTCTTCCTGTCTCCCTTCCAGACAGGAAGGCCCTTAGGCTCCTTGCTACCTTTACTACTTATATCAGTAATTGGTGTTCTGCTCCAAAGCAACAAAACTAGTCATCAGAATGGTGCAAAAAAGCCAATAAGCCAAAAAGGAATCTTTCATCAAAGCTGGGAACACTGATTACAAACAATTTGTCCAAACAGCAACTGCAAAGATAGCACCCCCTATGGATATATACAAATGAAGAACACAAAGACAAGAGAACATAGTGAAGCTATGAAATAAAAAACTTCAAGGGTGTTTAGGACAACAAATTGTGCAAAGATTTAAGTGCAAGACACTTTGTTAATAGTAGCACCAGTCAAATCGGAGTAACGTCCCCTAAGTGCCTGTGGTCAATACCGAGTCTATTTAAAATAGACAAATCAAGACACTGGAATAATGAAGCATACAGAGTCCTTGAGGAAGGGAAGAAGATAGCAATAAGGCAGTTGACTGTGGTTTCCAACAGCTGATTCCTGTAACAAGTACCTGACTATTTGGGAACACATCATCACATACCTCCTTCCAGAATATGCTGTACTCTGCATCATGCAACACCATGTACCATTTTACTATGAGCTGTCCTTGGATGTCATGGATATCATTGCTATGTTACTTCTGGAGTCCCTGGACATCCTAATGAGAGCTACAGGGCAGTACTATAGTGCTATAAGCTTTAGCTAAATAACAAACAATTTGTACAGACATTTTCTGGACAAAAGGCCAAGAGATTTATTTTGAACTATAAAAGACTAACAAACAGCACATCTTGTTAGACATGCATAAGACAAATTCCTGAAGGAGTCTAATAACCTAGAAAGCAACAAGCAAGCTGAAGGACCAAATCCCTACACAGCAGGGATTCTCCTTCCGGGAAGGGAAAGGGGGCAGGGGGGAAAAATGCTTAGTGCTTATACATTCCAGAGTACTTGTTATGAGATAACACAACAGGAATGCTGCTAATACACTAAAGTCATTCTACAATGTTTCCAAAGCTCTGAATGAGCACCAAGTTCTCACACAGCCTACCTGAGGGAATAAGGAGAAAGGAGAAACTGGCACCAGTGAAAATACTTAAGATTTCCGATTATAACAAGACAGAAGGGCCCAGTTCATGCGGAAGTCTGACCTTTTATCTCACTCTGACTGTTTTCTGTTTTGAAACCTGGATGGCTACTGTTCAGTGACTGTATTTCTTGTTACCAGACTGTTAATATTCTTTTAAATCAGGCTCAACAGTGTCAGCAGTGAATATAAAAGGCTTTTAAACAGAATTGGAGGAATAAGATACCTCAGTATTAGGGGTACAGAATGGGAGGAGTTCTGCTGCGGCTTTGAGTCCTCCTCCACAACATGCCATTGCAATAAATCATATTAAGCAGCATAAATTCTGATTATATTCCTGTAATGCAAGCCTAGGAAGAGCAGAATTTCATGCTGCATAGCTTGGGGTCAGGCTGCAGAAAGCTGTGATGATCAGTCACGTGAGCTTACGCTCCTCATTCTGGAGGCATCAAACGGGAGCAGCTTTCAAAGGCTTCAAGTCTAAAACACAGTTGTTCTCAGAACAGGGTGTCACCTCTCACCCAAGGAAGATGGAAGAGACCAGGGATCTAGTAGTCTGGCTGAGCATAAAATGAGCAGTTGCTGCAAAAGAACTAGAAAAAATGAGGTGTCCAAAGTAACCGCTGATGCCACATGGCAACATTTGAACAGCTCCAATAATTCTGGTCTCACCAAGTGTGGAATGGCTCCGTGGTTTTCACATCTGCTTCCGTATCAGGAAGAGGAATCAGCTGGAGAAGCAGGCTCTAGGAAGTCGGCAAGGTTAGGGAGGTTGTGGAGAAAAAGTTATTTAAAATAGCTGTTTGTTCCTAAGTGAGCACTTAGCTTAGTCCACCTGCACTCCTTCAGGAAGCTCCACCACTACAGGAGCACAGTCATCAGGCTCTGCCTCAAAGTCCCATTTAAATTTCTTTGTTAGGTGAGCCTTGAATTTTTCAGCTTTATTCCTTAGTGTCCTGTCAATGGCAGCACTGCATGTGTAAGAAAAGAACACCTAAAAAAAAAAAAGAGTAGATGTCAGTAAGATGCCAGTAAGAACTCAGTGGCACAAGCTGTGCATCTTTCTTGCAAGGGGGTCATCAATAGGGTGCACTAGTTAATATTTCAAGTTAGCCCCACCTGGAAGGAATCAGCCATCCTGGAAGCCATTCTAACTATGGGACACTTCCCCTTTCATCTCACAACCAAAATAGACATCCTGTCTTCATTCCACTGAGTCATCATTAAAAATATTTGCACTAAATAAGGTAATAGTCAGTTCTGTTTCAAGTAGGAGTACACATGTAACTAAGTATGTATTATGGGATTCTGAAATACGCTTAACTTGCTGAACAGAAAAACAACTAAGTGGCAGATGAGAACTCACAGCACATCTTACACCACAAGTCAACAAGGCCAACAGGGAATAATATCCATCTTTTTCTCAGCTGGATGGACCAGGAGATTCCCCAAAGTATTCTTGCAATATGGTAACACAAACATCTTGGAGAATATGGAGGATATTTTTTAACAAAATAACCTCAGAGGTAAGAAAAGAACGGAAGCTCCCTAGAAAAAGTTCAGTTATCCCCAGCACAGCCGATCCCTTAAGATCTTTCAGCACAGGGTGCTGCAATCTGGAATAACATTTAAAGAAGGGTGGTCCCATCTCCCCCCATCCAAACATACACAAAATCCATTAACTTTTCACAAATTCATAGCTTCCTGTTTGCATTTTGGAGAATTAAAGCATCCATGTCTGATTAAACAGGGCATTTAGCCTCAGAGCCCATCTCTCACCTGCCTGCTTCTGCTAGTGTACTGAACTTGTGACCCAAAATTCATTTCCATAGAAAGAAATTTATGTTTCAAAGCCAAAGAAAAATTCATTGCAGGACTGAAGTGAAGGGAAACCCCTTTGGGACAAAGCAAGCTTGTATTTGGTAGAAGTCTACTGACAGCTGGAGAAAATACTGAAAAGGAAAAGCAAAGTTTGTTTTGAAATGGTCATACACAAAGCAACAATCAGGGAAATCCCACTGGTGCAGAGAACAGGAGAACTTTTAGCAAGGAGAGGCCTATTTAAACCATAAATTTCTTCTATGTTGCTGGGAATGCAGTGACCCCCACTGCGGTTAGTGGTGATCAGTGAAACCAACACAGCCACACTAAAGGCATCAGCCTCTATTGCATAAATAAAAGATAAAGACTGATGAACTCCAAGAGCACACAAGGCTTAGTTGCCCAAAAAGGTAAGATAATCAGAGAGACAAAGGTGCTTCCAAAATTTCCATCAGATGGAAAGAGTGGCTGGTTGACACATTCTTTTGTACTGTTGTAATTTGATAGGGCAAAGCGTTGCTCTGCCAGCGTGCTAAAAATAGAGCTGGATTTTCCAATCCCAAAATGGGATGTGGGGGGGCGGGGGGGAAACAAAAATGAAAAAATCAAGAGTTTTGTGAATCAAATCTGAAAAAGCCCAGATAACGGTCAAGTAAAGTCATTCACTTGATTAAAGCAATGCTTCCCACCTAATTTTACCCAGTGAGTTTAAAAAACAAACAAACAAACAAAGATCTACAGCAGCAACTTGGAATTACAGGTAATCACTGTTTTTGAGAAAGGAGATTGCAATATACAATTTACACCAAACACTGCAACATAACTTACTACATTTCATGCTGGGATTAAGTTTCCATTGCTGAGTTATATGGGTATATCTGTTTTTATTTTTAACTGAATTTGGCTTAGCTATAAGACTTGTCTATTTGCTGAGCTGTTAGCATAATTTCAGTGAGTGGGAGTAACTGGTCTTACTAGTACTGAATTATAAATATTTGCCACACCTATCTCAGCATAAGCAGTGTATTTTCTACATTCTGGACTACCTGTAAATTCCCTCTAGATAAGAACGTGATTCTGGGAAATCTTTAGCTTTACATAAGGCTAACAGGAATGGAAAAGCTTTTAACATACTATCAACACCCTAAGCTCAAAAAGGTTTCACTGAAACTTCTCTGCATACAAAATATCATACCATTCAAGCTGACCAAAGTCAATATTGCCAGTCTTTTATGGCACACACAAATATATATACACACATATACATACATATAGAATGAATGGCATTTGGAAAAAACACATAAAAAGACCTTGCCTTGCACTTGCTCAGCCTCTCCCATAGCTGTTTATGTAGCCTAAGACCTTAGACATTTTTAGAAAAGGTATGCTGGTGCAATTCAATTGCGTTACATACACTATTCCAGAACTCTAGAACAGATCCATGCCATGTCAATGTGATAGTCTACTTTCAGCATTATTTGCCAGGAAATCATACTAAAAAAAAAAAGACAGAGCCTCCATTCCATATTGCAGCTATTTATATTTTCATTAGTCTTTCCTCTCATTGTCTCACTTTGCTGGCCTTTCTATAGAGACTAACTTAAATTTATGCTGCATTAGACTCTTCTGGGCATAACTTTAGCAGATAAAACTCAGGACAAGCAAGCAGTATTTCTGTGTAAAGAACGTGGGGGAAAAAAATAAAAGAAAATATGAGCATTCTTAGAACACATAGACTCACTGTCTCCTATGCAGATCAATAGCAGCTTACTTCCTTTTGAAAATTTGCTCTGATGTCCTGTATGCCCTCTCCTCCTACTCCCCCCCCCACTTTTTTTTTTTTTTTTTTTTTTTTTTTTTTTTTTTTAAGTCACCCACAGTGACAGCCACAAACATACCTGTAAGGTGCTGGTTAAAAAGTTGTCCTGGGAGACAATGTCCACAAAGAAATCAGCTGGGATTTCATTGAGCTGGTGATACAGCACAGAAATGAGATTGGTGTAAAGGTCTTGATACTTCCCTATGGCATCTTCAGATCGACACAGGATATTTAAGAGTCTTTTCCAGTGCTCGAATGCATCATACACATTCCCAATCAGGAAGCAGATGAAAGCAAATTGCAACTCAGCTGCACACATTTAGCAAAGGAAAGGAAAACAAAGTACACATGAGACTAGAAACACATCCAAGGTACATGTCCTCTTGAAAGCTCTGAAAATGACTGTATAAACTCTGGGATTGCCTTTTACACATGAACAGTACCCTATCCTCCCAGTGACTCTGATAATAGCAATCAATACTCCAAGCACTGACTATTTCCTAATGCTCTGCTATTCAGCTGGAGAACAAGCATAGCACGATCAGGCAGGACCCCTTAAAACTATAATGGTCAACTTTGGAGAGTGACTTTACTGGCAATCAGAGCATATAGCTACCTCAGGACTTGCCTGCATTCTCAAAATCTTCTATGATGTCCAAATGAGAAAATAAAGCTGTTATTCTGAAAGCTCCTTTTATGCCTGAGTTTCCAAAATCAGATTGCCCTTGAACAGAGGGGTGTGGGAACAAAGAACGAGGTGAGCAGTACATAATGGTTGTTTTTCCTTCACTGAATTAAGAGTCAGGGTTCAATCTCACTTGATGCTCAGCATCAGCTGTTTTGCCAGAATGATGGCCTCACCATTCCCCAAGGCACTAGGGAACCTTACACACCCTTACGGTAATTAGTCTTTGCATCTCCTAGAATACTTTTGATAAAGAATAAATTGTATAAAGTTAATAAAGAAAAAAGGGGAAAATAAAGGCTTATTCCAAACCTCAGTAACCTTGAGGCTCTAGATCAGCTAGTTTCCCAAGTCCTCACTCCATCCTGCCACACGGAAAATGCATTCAAGGATCTTCACAGAGCTGTTACTAATTTGTATCACAAGCTGTTAAATGAGGCTGGCAAGTAATTAAGACCCTGTAACTGAGAGATGCAGTTCACAGTGTGCCCATGAACACTGCATGTTTCGCCCTCCTGCAGTAGAGCTCACAAATCCCAAATGCTACCACAGAGGGTCGCCAGCAGCCCACAGCAGAGACTTCCCACCTTCCTCCGCCTCTAACCAGAGTAGAAGGAAAGGCCCATCCTGCTGATTAGTTACTGTGTTAGGAACTGACTGCTGGGAAATGTACTATCAGAGTACTAAAACTCACTTAACTGACTGGCATCTGTACACTTCATTGACAGCTTATATTTAGAATTATCCATTCTGTTCTAGCTATAGTTAGTACTTTCACTGCTATCTGCACAGGCTGCTCCCTCCCCACAAAGATCAACTCTTCCATGACAGTTGTATTCACCAACAGTCAAAGTAGCATTTAGTAAAAGAATCATTTTTGGTTACTCAGTTTACTGAAAAGCCATCAGTGAGGATGAGCAGAGTAGGACCAAATTATAAGGTGGGCGAGCAGAAGGGTTTGAAGGAAATAGACTGTACTGAATAGAACAAAGAGGGTAAAACGGACAGCCAGAAAGAGGGTAAAACGGACAGCCAGAGACATTTAAGAAGGAGAGCTGCCTCTCTAGTGCACAGCTCATTCTTCACCTGCTGTAAATTACTTTGCAAACCTTTGAGACCTTCTTTGAAAACATCAAGCCTAAAAAATAAAAATCCACAAGGCACAGAAGCATCATTATCCCTAAACTATACAAAGTGAATTGGAGGCCTAAAAGGCAAAACAACTCACCCCAAAAGCCAAAAGTTGAGTTGCTGGCAAAAAGGGAACAAGAATCTAAAGATTAAGATGTCCCATCCCATTCAGTGGTCTCAGGACTCCCTAAACTCTGTCCTTAGAGGATCACTTGATAGATAAATCATCAGGATGGCACCACAGAAAAAAATGTACTTGCATTAGACGCAACGTGATGTGCCTTCCATGCACAAGGGTGAATTCACAAACACATCTCAGTTCATAAACTGGGATTTATGCTTTTGAATTAATCTGAGGCAATTTGGGTTCCAAACATGTTACTGCAGCAGCCAGGAACAAAAGTGGCTAGTGAGGCAGGCTAGTCACTCTAGATATTGAGCAAAAGAGTGTCCAGATTCTTGCATCAGGGCAACTGGAATAGACCCTATAGCTACTCAGACTTTGTAGCTTGTATAAACTGTTTTGTATAGTCACAATTATAAGAGCACACTTATGCCCTGAGCCTTTAAGGTCAACAGAACTGCAGGTTTCACCTGAGGACTCTTGCTTTACAGCCAAAAACTTAATTCTTTCAAAGTGAATAAGGACTCTACAACTGGGATACTATGTACTCACCAAGCAAATCCTGAGGTTGGCTGGAGTACTGCTGATCAATCACTTTTTCTAGAGCATAGCTAAGGTCCATGCTATGCCTGGTTATCTCCTCAGGAGTAGCACCATCGGGGTACATCTGCTTTGGCAGCTCTGTGAATCTGATCTCAGTGCCAGCTTTCAGTTTCATCTTGGGCAGCCGTGCCATACCTTCAGCATAGCTCTTGCATTCTGTGTCATAAGGGGGCAAGTTCTGTTCAGCACGGTCTTTGGTGTGCTTCCCAGCCAGCACAGGGAGAACTTCTGAAAAGGCACAGATCTGCCCACTCTCTGGTTGCAGCTTCTTCATCATCGACTCATTGATGAAGTTGGTGAGGGAAATCCATTTTTTCAGGGTCTCATACGGATAGGGCCCAAGAAACTTGTCCATCTCCTGCAGATTTCCTCTCATGGCTTCAGTCTCCTCCTGGACTGCTGGCGTAAGATCCACTTCCTCGTTGGTGGGGTTCCAGCGCAGCACCCGCAAGTCTCGCTGCTGCAGGCTTAGGAAGAAACCTGTGCGCGGCCCTGTTTCCCGGCTACTAGCTCCCCTGACAGAGCTGTAGTGGAGGAAATGGATGCCTGGAGGGATCATCTTGACTCCGCGGAAGCGGGGGCCGACGTCCCAGGTGTTGTAGTCAATGCCGAACTCGGTGCCCTCGGGCACGTTCAGGATGACGACCGTGGCGCCTTCAAAGAAGAGCCTCTTGGCCAACTCGGGGTCCAGCTGCACTGCCGCCATGGAGCCCGGCGGGAGCACAGCAGGGGACAAGCGCAGACACACGGGTCCCCAGGCCACCTGGGAACCGCTCGGGCAGGCTTGGCCTAGTCTCACCCGGCCCGCAGGTCGCGACCGCCGCAACCAGGCCCAAGCGCGCTACCGGCCCGCAGCGCTCCGGCCGCGCGACCTCCCGAAGCCCCGCTGCCGCCGCGCCTCACCTCCCCCGTCCCCGGAGCGCCTGCACCCGCCGCCGCCCCGCCCCGCCCACCGCGCCTTCCCCGAAGAGCGTCCGGGCCGCCCCGCCGCCGCGGCGCTCCCGTTCCGGGCGCGGCGGCTGCTTCCCGCCCGGCGGCAGCCAGAGCGAGTCCCACCGCCGCCCAGCCAGGCCCCCGGGGTAGCCGCTGCGGCGCGCGGGGCCCCGTTTGGGCAGCGGAGGGACGCCCTAGGAGCCCGTCCCTGCCCGCTGCCCCACAGCCCCCCACCGCGGGAAGTCGCTCCCCTTGGTTCCTACTACCGGGCTCCCCACAGCTGGCAGCCTCTCTCCTCGGCCCCACAGACCCCCACTTCTGGCAGTCCCTCCCCTCGGTCCCATAACACCCCACAGCTGGCAGTCCCTCCCTTGGCCCCCCAACACCCCATGGCTGGCAGTCCCTCCCCTCAGCCCCACGGGCCCCACAGCTGGCAATGCTTCCCCTCGGCTCCACAGACCCCCACAGCTGTCAGTCCCTCTCCTCTAGCCCCAGCCTAATCCTGCCTGCAGGGGCAGGGGCAGGTCAAGCCCCAGGTGGTGGGGATGCAGCTTGGCAGCATCTTTGAAAAATCTTAGCTTTTATCCCTGCAAAATCTGAGCTTCTGTTAGACAAAGAGATTGTTTTTCACCCCACACCTGCAGAAATGTCACGTGGCAGCACAGTAACAAAAGGACATCTCTCACTTGGGTGTCACAGGCACCCAGCAGCAGGAGCCATCACCTCCCTCCTACCTGGTCTGCAAGGCCCAGAATCCTACCAGGATCCAAAGACAAAAGTCAGGGACAAATGCAGCCCTAGTCTCTGTGTATTTTGAACACCTTCATAATCTACCTACTGGCAGTCCTGAGTTTGCTGCCTCAGGCAAACAGATGATGGTTAGTAGATACAGTGTGAAAAATACACAGCTTTCTTCCATCCTTCTCCCCAGCAGTGTGCCATACCCATAACTGGCATCTGCTTCATTTTCTAGGACGACACAGGGAAGAGTCCAATATTTTAACAGACAGAGACCCTGGTCCCAAGGCCCCTACCTTAATCTGTCCATTCTCTTTGCGGGAAAGAGTCCACTTCATGCCACAAGCTGGTTCAGCATCAAACACATTTATTTCACTTTTATTGAATACAAGAACAGTGAGCACACACGCATACACCACCAAGCACTGAAAAGGAATATGACTGAAGGCAGGAGGGAGAAGAAGAACAAGGGAAGAGAAAAGGAGAGTTAGTGAAGGAACAACAGAGCATTGCAGTTGGTTGGTAAGGTGCTTTTCAAATAAAAATAAATATTATTATTGTTATTGTCATTATTACTCATGCAGTTGCAGGCCAGGTTTGGAATGAATTTGTAGGATCAGGTAAAAACAGGCACTCAGTTCTCCCACCCCTTTCAACACAAAGGCCCTTGGAAGAAAACAAATGGTGATTAGCTCTCTGAAATGGCAGTAATGTGAAGGGCAGGCTGGGAGAGAGCCAGGCCCATAAGGGATGTTAGTCACTACTAAACAGCAGAATCCCACACTTTCCCAGATGAACAAGAAACAAACTTTTTTCTTTTTTTTTTATTTTTAAATGTTGTCACCCATTAAACAAGCTGTGGAAGCAAGGAAACTGGATCCACTTACTGGGTTTTTTTTCTTAACTCTAAATGTAAATAGTTTGAGTCTAATTTCACATCAATTCTATAATTGTCTAAGGCTACTAATGTTAACAGTTACCTTAGATTTTATAACCACATGTGTGATTTCAAAACCAGGTATCCAGTTTCAAAGTAGCCTGTAGTTCAGTTGTAACAGTACCAAATCCACAGAGAGCCTCCTTTGGATTTGAAATACAAAGCGTGCTGAAAAACAACCAACGTGATGTGTGGACCATTGCTAATGGGCAAGATGGGCTGAATGCCCTGTACAGGCACTGAGAACAGGTCCTCTCTCAATTGGTATCTCTTTCAGAAAGTGTGACTGCTTTTTGCAGCTGTTTTGGGTGTATTTAAAAATAAAAGAGAAAAAACGCAATTCTCTCTACAATTGCCTTAACTCTTTCTGGTTTGGGGTCTGGTCTCTAAAAGCAGCAAGTTACAAGCAACTGAAAGCACTCAGGCAGAATCTGGGGGGAGACTACATGACTGAACTCATTAGAAACCTGAAATGATCTTCATTGGCATTAGCCAGCACGTCTATTCACTTCTGAAGAAGCCTGTCTTTAATGCTTGTAGAAGAATCTTATATGCCATAAGGAGAACAGACTTCATGGGGACATAATAGCAAGTAACTGGCAGACCAAGACTGCCAGAGACCAGGCTCTCTCCTAAGGAAACTCAGTGAGCGAAGTATACCCCCATAATGGCTTAAATTCTTCTTGTTTAGTATTATCCTCAGATCCATTGCTGGAACTGATAAAATGCACCTATTCTGGGCACAGTCTGCGTGAGGCGTGGAGGACTAAAGGCAAAATGGTGCAGAATTGTGGGCCCTTCTGCTTCTGCAGGAGGTAGGGATAATTCCAAAAAGGAAACCCATTTATTTCTTTTCCTTCCTGATTTTGGTTCCAAGTCCACCCTAACTGCCTGGTTCACAGTGTACAAGGCCCTGGCCTTGGCCCATAATCCCCTTCTAAAGGCAGCCACAGAGGAAGCCTGTTGCTAAAGGCCGAGCTGTGATGAGTTGTGGGAAAGGCAGCTGCACTGACATCTCCTCAACATGGGCCATCTTATGTGGAGGGCCTGGACTCTGCCATCCAGGCTTGTACACTCAGGGCACTCGTGCAGTGATGGAGACAATGTGGTCTCTCCACTGCCTGTCCCTCAGTAGCACCTGGAGGCAAGGATGGAGGAAGGACTGGCATCACTCCTGCCATCACCATCATGTAGCACACAGTGCCCTGGGCAGCCCTCACCATTGCACCTGGCCTGCGGGGGAAGCAGGGAAAAAATGACTCCTCTTTGCCTCTAACCCTTCCTACTACAAAGCTTCTGTAACTTCATTACTGGGGTCCAGAAACAAACCAAAACAACCCCAACAATCATCATGGCTCAGTGGGCTGGAGAGGAGCTAAGACCATGCTGCCAGCTTGATCCCAGCTGAGACTCCGGTGTCTTTGGATTGGGGCCAGGTGACATTCCTGCCTAGCACCTGGGCCACAGGAACGGCAGCCTGACCCTCCTTCCTTGCCCCTCCAACTTGCCGTTGACCAACCAATTCCACACACCACATATACCACGGCACCAAAAACAGCCCTCCTGCGGCCACACGGATCAGCCAGTGGGATGTGTCTCATCTTTCTCCCTCTGCCCTTCCCCTCCAAAACAGAAGAGGCTCAAACCATCCCTATTCTCTTCTTGCGGGGCTAAGAGTCCCAAGCATGATCTAAGAGTCTCAAAATACATCAACCACAGTCAATCAAATAGTTAATAATTTAAAAATGTTGTCATCATATTTACCAGCACTGTTGAATTATTTTAATATTGTTCCCCCCTCCCCCCTTGTTATATATAATAATATACATAACTTAAATGCACATCCATATGAAACCCCTACAGGCTGCAATTTTATAAATGAGAAACCATATACATATAATTTGCTTTGTTTGAAATGAAATCCATTCCTAAATACTTTCAGAGAACAAGAGCTTGGACAAATGCACAGAGAAGAAGATAAGGAACAGAAGGGGAAGAATTAACAGAACCTCAAAAATGCAAAAGAACGAGCACGGAATGAGGAAAAGAGTGTAACCACACGTTCCAAATCGGAAAATAACTCTAAAGTAATCAACTCAATGGTTTCTCTCTTCTTTCCAGAGGTGGGGAATGGTTTTGCTTCTGCTTGTGGTTTTTGTTTCATTTTGCTTATTTCTTGCTTTGTTGCAAAGCAGTTTTCCTTTCCATTCAGTGTGCAACAAATGAACTCAAGATTGTGTATCCTTTTATGTAACATGCAAGATGGTGGCTTATTTTACTGTTAACAATATTATTGTTATTATAATGATTTTTTAATTTTATTTTATCACCAATCCAGTAAATTCTTCAATTTATCTGCAAAGATGGTCGGTTTTGTTTGTTGTTGATGTTGCTGTTTGTAATTCATTTCCAGCATATAGCAGCAGTGCAAGGATACATTTTGTTTCTCCTTTTCTATATATATATATATATATATGTGTGTGTGTGTGTGTGTGTGTGTGTGTGTGTGTGTGTGTGTGTGTTGATGTGTATATATATATATAATATATTTGCTATTCCTTTTTTAAAATTTTTGTCTCTTGCCATGAACATTGCAGCCAGGATGTCTATGTCTTGCTGGCAAATCCAGCATGAAGGATCCTTCTTCACTATTCTCCAGGTTTGAATACAGATGCCAACTTCTGTGAACATGGTGGTCAAGATTCCTGTACAAGGCAGATGGAAAGGACTGGTCATGGAGTGCTTCCTTTGTTGCTTCTTGGGCTCTAAAAGGGCTCCTGTTTGTATGAGGGCACTGGACAATAAAACTGCAAACACTTTCGGGCTACTAATCAACTTTGCCCTTGATTACCACGACCTCTGGTAATTATAAAAACCTCTTGAATTCGTTGAGCTGGTGCTGGTGTATGGGAAAGGAATCAGTGAATCACTGCTGAAGTCTCCCTTATGTTTAGCCATTAAATCAAAACTGGTTGGCTTCCTAAAAGATGCAGAAATAACTGGGCTTGGTTGTTTGTAACTGTTATGAAGGAGATGAGATTAGACAGATGCAACAGTCTCCTCTGACCTTCCAATCTACAACAGAGGTGATCATCTTTTCCAAGCTTAAAAGTTGCATGTCAAAATCTTCATAGGATCAAGAAACACATAATCACATTTCCAAGAGGCATCTGGAGTCTGGCTAGGGACATAGCTCCTTCTACATTTTTCAGTAGTGAAGCTGGCTTCAGAAGCTCCCCTTCTCCTTTCTGTCATGCTTCTCTGCCCCTCAGTTGCTCTGATAAAAAAGTCTGTTGGGCTGTGACATTGCCCTACATAAAACCAGTGCTATGAGAGAGCTGCACCAATCCAGCTGAGGGGAGTAGCACGGAGCAGCATGAAGTAAGAATAAGTGGTTAAGAGTAGGGGCAGGCCTCCTCAAGCCAGCTTTGCCCTGGAGAAAAATGGGTGTGAAAATGTGCCTGCTTTGGGGCATCTGCTGGGAGATGCAAACCTTGTGTGCTGGTACGCACAGCTGCATGTTTATAAAGGGACAGCCTGGGGAACCTGAATGGCCATTAGAAAAATCATTTTGGCAAATACTTGTCTAATATGTGGAATTGGCCTTGCAGTACCAGTAACCAAGTTTCTCAGGCTATCCACAACACAGACATCACCTCTGTCATTCCCTACCCTGGAGGAATGAGAAGGTCCTTCCTCCTTTACATGCAAATGATTCTGACTCCTCTACTGAGCAGGGCAACAAGGTGACAACTAGAGCACTGCTTTTGATGGCATGTCCACCAGCTTTCTAACCACAACTAGGTGGCCACACCTGGGGGGTCGCCATCATAGTGGGCTGGACTGGAATTGCTGGTGCAAGAGATGCTACTCCTAGTGCCCTGGAGCAGCCCTTCCTATCAGCACCTACAGCTGGTAGAGTTAGTCCCAAAAATTAATTGTGGCCAATTGCAGAAATGTGCCTCAGCGTGTTAAAGCAGAGAGGCGAATAAAGCCCATGCACTGAGAAAATAAATTCTTTCTTTTTACTCCACAGAGGGTTCCCTGGAAGGAAATCTGAACTTATTTGGGAGGACAATAAAGCCAGTACAGAAACACAGGGAGTAGAAATTGGGTCATACAGTATAGCATGGGAAGAGGCAGAAACAGTGCTTACAGAACTGCTTTGCCCATTCCCAGGTACCTGTCCTTCAGGGCCCACCAGCAGACACATCCCTCAAGCTACTGTAGTGGGATGCTATGCTGAAGCCTGCTGTAGCTGGGACATGAGGGATGCTCTGCCTGTGCAGTCACCTAACTGTCATATTGAGGACTGTGCTGGTGTCCAAGAACTTCTGCAAAGAACTCCACTGAGCTGTTTCACAACATAGGGCATAAGGGATACACAGAGGTACTTGTACAGCTACATACATCTCTTGTACAGCATGTATAAATCATACCTGGTAATTTCTCTACCTACCTGAGGTTTCTTGTCCCTCTCCTCTGGAGAAGGTTCTGTTTCTCTGTATACCACAGCTTTGGTTACCAGCATGTCGGGATGCTGTAGTTTTGCCTCTTTGATTGCTAAAGCCAGTGCCTAGAAAGCAGAATGATGAAAGTGTTTATCTTCACTTCCCTGAAATCTGATATGAACATTGCCAGAAAGAATCAGTATATAGAAAATATCTGCAGCTGAATAGGATTCCAGAAGAATGTGAATGCATAGGTTCAGGTTTGATGGCCTGGAAGAAAAGTCTGGAGCCTACTACTGACTGGGGGGTTGTAAAAAAGCATTGGGATGCCTTGTGTATTGCTCTTCGATTACTCGTTTGTAGGCAGAGATGCACAGTGTTCCAGGCTCACTAATGAATCCCAAGCAAAGGAACATCATCAGTTCTCTCTGCCAAAAAACTCTATAAAAAATCTAAAATATTATTCTAATTAAATTTATTATTCTGAATAATTCTAAAAAGTCTATAAATTATTTTAGATCCTGCGCAAGATAGCTTTTTAAATACTTTGGACCTTTAACAAAATGGTAAAGCAAAAAATCCCAAAAGATGAGGTCACAAGAAAATGAGCCTGCAACCCCAGAGATTTGTGTCAATCTGTTATTTCATCATAAAAAGTTGTCACTTTTTGTTCCTTCTCTTAAGGAGGTAAATGCACAACTATTTGGTCTGAGTCAACCTGTAGTGAGGCTCTGCAGGAAAGAAAGGGAGAATCCTGGGCCACTCCAGAGCATTTCAACAGAGAAATGGCAACTGGAAACTTATGTAAAAAAGAAAAAGGCGATCCCATAGTTGGTCTCTATGCTGGAACGTAATCCTCACTGCTGACTCATTCATTCCTTCAGTGGGTGGGAGTTGAGCTGGAAGTTCTTGTTCAGTATAAATCAAATGATCCAGGTCTTTCACAGGCCAAATGAGTGATGATTCCTGTCACTTCCTCCAAGATGGAGACAGGGTTTGCTGTCTGGCAAAACCCTGTCTGAGAACTGGACTGGCACCCTCTTTCCCAGCCTGGAAAAGCCAGTAGGCTTGGGGATGTGAGAGACTGGTTTTCAGAGTGAAGGAGCAAAGAACTGGGAACACTCAGTGATGCAATCAGGGAGCAGCTACAATTCAACAAAGCCACAGCATTCTGCTCCTACCTGATCTTGGTCCACATCTTCATCTCCTGTGATAATGATGCGCTTCTCTATCCTGGTCTCTGAAAACCCTCCTTTCACAGTCTGCAATACAAAAAGGAACAGAACTCATTTCCAGCCTGTAGTCCTCCTTACTGGCAGCAGCATCCTGCCACTTACCATGGCAAAGGCAGGGGATCACACCAGCCCTACAGGCTGCAGGCTTCTGGGGCAAACAACTAATGCAGAGCTTTAAAACCCTATATGGTTCATGTCCTAAATATGCTGCAGTAAACATGGGATGCCTGCCCTCTCTCAGAGCCTTGCCTACAGTGACGTTAGCCACAGGAATGCACATTGGATGCACACTGAGAAGCGAACCATAAGGCTGAGGATGGCTGTAGCACAGGCTTTAGGACTGGGGATAACAGCTTGTGGCCGTGTGGTCACAAGATGGATAATAAAAAGGTTTCGAATCCAAGAGTCAATGTGCTGTCTCTACTTGTGTGTAAGGGGGATTTGTTAGAGAGCACCCCAAAAAACAAAAGGAACTCTAGCCACCAGAGGAAGGACAATCCCAATATCACCTCAGAAATTCCCACCATAATTTAGCACATATAGTTTTAGTCAGTCTACAGCAAGAGAGGACACAGCTAATCATGGGTGTGAGTGAGCATGGATGGGAGTAACAGCGCACAAGAGAAGAGTGAAAAAAGGGCCAGGCTGCAGGTACTGAGCACCAGTCTTGCCCACCTAGGTCGCTCATTGGGCTTCAGCTTTCATTTATGTGCACTTAATTTGGGAATGAGATGGCCAATGGTGAGGTTCTCTGGTGCAGCTCTCCCTTAATTTCCTGACATCTCTTCCCCCTGTCCACAGTACACCAAACACAAACACCACAGCAGAGAGGAAATGGAGTGCTGCAGGAAAGGAGGATCTGGCTCTAAACTGGATACTCACACCAGCTGCATGGACATGGACTTTCACATGCACTGGTAGCAGCCTAACACAAAGTCACTTCCATCCTTGCAACTGGCTTCAGGGTGCACAGAGGTCAGCTGTGCTGAAATCTGTTCTTCTGCCTCAACCCAATGACCCCCTTGCCTCCTGATTTACCAGCACCTACAGCTGGATGTGGCTGGCAATCACAGTCCATATGGGTAATGGTGACAAACAGCCAATGCCTGTCAAACACAGGCAGTCCATGCCCAACCCCTGCCCACCCCCCCCCCCACGTCACACCTGGCTGAACTGGACCTGCTGTACAACAGGAGTGAATTGTCCTGGGGCTTTTGGAGAGCAGTGCAGGGAATGGCGCTGGCTGATGATCCTCCACAGGACAGCACACACTTTTTCAGCTCATAAGGAGAACAGTAGCATTTTTTTCTATCTTCTCCAAATTCCAGAGGCATCTTTCATCAGAAACCCACTGGGCTTCCATGTTTTAGAGGTTCTTACCTTGGTAACATGAGTAGTGGTAGAAGTGGAGAGGGTTTCTGCGGTAGCACTGAATATGCTGGTGAGCACCTCCTTCCCAGTGGAGCTGCCAGTGATCTACAGGACAGAGAGCATCTGTGTCAGCAGGCACCTCTGCAGGGGAAGACACTAGTTCTGGCTCCAGGGGTGACTTCCAAAGATTTGGGACATCAAGTTTTCAACACTTGTTGCTGACATGAGCATCTTCCCCCATCTTATTCCTTCTACCTGATAGAGCCATGAATAAGAGCTGAATAAGAGCTGGGTTCATTCACCTACTGCAGCCTCTGTCCTCCTCAGACACCTTTCATGGGAGCAGAACATCAATGGGGACTTGATTCTCCCTTTTTATAGGAGGCTGAGAGCCAGGCCTAGCGAAGGAATAGAAGTACAAAAGGGATACACTACATGAGGGCTAGTCCTGCACCTCCCAACAAGACAAAGCCACTGAGCCAAGTGTAAAACTGGCTTACAGAAGCTAGACCGTGGCAAGAGAAAAGACACGTTGCACTGTTCCAACTGGACATGGGTTTTTGGGGCAGAGATTGGGGGGCAGGGAGGGCAGAGGTTTCCGTAACTAGCTTACGCCCAGAGAGTTGCATAAAAGGCTCTCTCCAGCAGGGAGATGATTTCATTGCTGCATTTGATTCCTCCACTTTCACCCTCAAGGCCACACTTTCTGCAGAGCTCTCAGGTTAACTCCACCCACAAATGCAGCACTTTTGTCTGTCTTGCTTTGTGTGGAGACGGCTGGGAAACCTTGGTGGTTCCTCAGCCACATCCACTGCCAAGCACTGCCTCACTGGGGCTCCAGGTCTACTAAGTGACCAGCGTGGGGCAGGACAAGGCATTTGACCAGGTTTGACTGCACCTAGAAGAGATAATTAAGTAGAAAAGAACTTTATAAAGAAAGGCCTGATCTGAGGACCCTGTCCTACACTAGGCAAGATTGTTGATGTCTGTCATCTCCTCTGAAGGAGTTAAGAGTTTGTGACTACTACTGTGAGAAAGGAGGCCTTGGGTACACAAATTCAGAACTTGAGGCAGCCAGACAGGAATTCCAGGGCTAAGGACAACTCAGCCTGCTTAAGACCTCACCAGGGACTCTCTATTTTTCAGGATCTTTTCTCCTCCAGTTGATGCTCAAGGTGTGTGTCTGGCTCAGGAGAGAGGCCAAAGGCATGGGGTTCGTGGCCTTCTTGCTTCCCAAACTTTTCCTCAGGCACCAATGCATCCTTCCACTCTTGCCCAGTACCACATCAGCCAAGGGTGCTGGTGCTGGGAATGTAGGATGAGTGTGCCTCCTGGGTAGCTGACAGCAACTGGCCAAGGTAGCCTAAACCCAGCTCAGGCTGCCAATCCCCAGCTCTAGTGTTCAGAAGCCAGGCTGCCTTCCTCTGGGCCTCTTCCCTGCATTAAGCCTCGGGCAGTGATACCATGTCCTCCACTCACCGGTGACACAGAGCGAAGGTCTGTTGTGGGTCCTGCCCCTTTCCCAGGCTTGGTGCTATGATCCTGAAAGAAGAGCACAGGGGAGCATTGGCATGGATGCAGGGTAAGGGCAAACACAGCTTGCTCTGGAAGAGCAGCACTGAAACACAGTGGATTTCCCTCAGCCTCTGGAGAATTAACAGCAGGACTGAGGTCTTCCTCCTCCCATCTGCTCCAGCATCACAGCCTGCTCTAGCCTCCCTCACCCAGCCCTGAGGACACAACCAAAGCAGAGGAACTGAATGGGACACTAGCACCCTCAGCACCCTGAGGAGTCAGCCTTGCTTACTGAGGTTGTTGATATGGTCTCTGTGGTGACAGTGTGGGAAGTGGCTATTGCATCTTTGCTGCCTGGGGTGCCTCCCTCCACCTGCCAAAGGCAAAAGAAAGCTGGTGAGTTTGGAGGTACCTATGAGGGAGCTACACCAGCAGAACTGGGTGCTTCATTTCCCTTGCTGCCAAGGCACATGGCTTGGGAAGCTGTGGGATGGCCACAGCACCATGCAGCTCATTAGTGAGTGTCACCCTCTGGAGACATTCCTGCACACCAGTGCTGCCCAGCAGCATGGGAGATGAGGTGAGGGAAGCACGCGTAGGGGATAGGTTCATGGCGTACTCACATGGAAAAGTAAATGTAGAATGCAGGCAGGCTTTGATTTGATGTTTTGGGGACTACAGCAAGACCAAGACAAGCAGAGAGATCCGATGGCCTCGCTCAACCATCTGCCCTCACAGTGTTGCTGTTTGAGGGCAGGTTTTGATGGACTGAGGCTCTGCAGAGCCACCAGGGAACAGGACAACAAAAGGATGGACCCAGCTCTGCTCCCTGGCCTCCAGAGCCAGCCTCATGCAGGACAAGGTGCCACATCACCTGGGTTGCTTCTGCGGCACTTACCCTGTGGGGAGCAGAGGCTTCTGCTTCAGGCTTCTTCATGCCCGACACCAGACCAACAGTCGCGGCATCTGTTTTCAGCACTGCCAACTGCAGAAGAAACACAGCAAGTCAGCAACTGCATCAGACTACTCTAATCCCAGGGCTCAATTAGAAACAGCACTGCCTCGTCGGATACGTCTAACTCCTCCTCTTGCACTAGCCCATACCTGACTAATGCTTCCCTGTTCTCTTGCAAATGCCATATCCTACTGATAGCCCTGTGGGCACAAGGCAGGATTTTGGAGAAACTGTAGAGCTCTACCAAGAACATACAGCAGAGGCCAGGCTGTTACCAGAGGGCAGACAGCTACCATGCAAACTGCCCCAAATGACTGACATACCCCAAATCTGACTGGATGCTGTCACCAATTTTTTTTTTTTCCCCATAGATTTACAAACTCAATGGGTTAGGGCAAACTGGTCCTCTAGTGTTGGATGAGACCCACCAAGCTCATTTCACTTGTGACCTGACACAGGTTTGTGAATCTACATTAGTTCCAGACAGTTGTGATTACACCCTTGGTGACAGATGGAGACTAACTTGTAGGAATGGAGACAGGTTCTCAGCACTTCTCTGCTATGGGGACCTGAAGCCGCCTAGAGATCCTGCCAGAGCATGGTTACTCAGGCCTGATTCAGCCCTCAGTGAGTCTCCCACACTTCTCGGCCAACGACCACCCCTGCCTAGTGCATGGTCACAGACCTGCAGTATCTCACTAACCCTGGCATAGCAGCCTATGTCATAGGACATGCTCCACACAGGGGTTTCAGGTTAAATACCACACAGGCTGTCTTGGAGAAAATGCATTTTATTCTTTTGCTTTTTCCTGGCTCTGGGTCTGGACTCATCCTGCCACCTGCTCATCAAGGAGCAGAGGAGGGACTTACCTGCCAGTAAGGGCTCACAGTCTGCACTGCAGAGCAGCCACCTGGAGCACACGGCCCAGCAGAGGGGGAAGATCTCCAGGAGGCTACTCTAGGGGCTGGGTGCTAGCACAGTGGATGCCACAGCCCAGACCTGGCAGGACAGGAGATAGCCCTGGCCCAGCGCAGAGGCAATGTTGTTACATTTAATGCGAGATGAGTCTGGCTCTACTGTCATTTCTCAGTGGTATACACTCAACTTCCACTTATACAGACATGCCACATGCAGTTTCCTTAGCCCAATTATAAGCGCTCCCCTAACAGGGACCCTCCCAGACCTTCGAGGCTGTTCCCACCAGCTGTTCCATAAATGTCTTCCACCTCCTGTACAACCAGAGAGAGGTTAGTTGGCAGTACATTTCTCTTTACTATGCAAGCTATTCATTGACTTCATGCAAAACACAAGGACAGTCGTTGGTTAGAGAAACATGCCCTTCCCAGCTGCCAGCATGCTATCATGGTGCAAAGGACAGGGTAGGAGGCCAAATACAGTGGATTAAGAGAAGAAGGTGACTTCTTCTGGTTAGCAGATGCACAGAACACAAACAACAGAGCCATGCACCTGCCCAAATCGAAATAACCATGCAACAAAGATGATAGCTTGTGTTAGGGTAAAACAGTTACACCAGATAGGAACACGGAATTGTTTGAAAGCTAGCATGCGCTTCCAAACAGACGAAGGACTACATGCCAATGCAGCAACGCTGCGAGACAAAGAACACCAAGAGATGATGGTACTGAGACAGTCTTGGTGGGTGGCTTCTATTTGTACCTCTAGCTGGGATACTTCTGGGCTAGGCTGGGAGACCTTCTCCCCCGCTTTGACATCCTCTTCAAGTCCAGGAGCTACTTTTTCAGTATCCTGGGAGGAAGCCAGGCCTTCATCTTCTGTCTCACTCTTGTCTTTGTCCAGCTCGGGCAGACTTCGGGAGATGTCCTCAAAGGCTGTCCCATGAAAGTCACCAATTACCGTGAAGTCCACTTCTGCTTCCAGGCTGGATGTTGAACTAACCGTGATGCTGGAGCACTTGCGCTCGATGGCCAGGTGGTTGTCCTTCAGAAAGACTGAGTCCTTCTCCTGGTCCTGCTCCTCATCCCCGGTGTCGCTCTCAGGAGCCCTGTGCCGAGGTGGTTTAGCTTTCTCCTCGGCACCCTCCCTTAAGCCTGCTCTCTGAATAAGACACAAGGGCGGAGAGAGACTGAGACTGTGAGCATCAAGTGGCACAACAGAGCTGGCTATGCCAATGGGGGGAAGAGGGGGAGGAGGAAGAAAAAGAAGGCTGCAGCAAACATCACAGAGTAAAGTCAAACACAACTCAAGCATGGAAACTGAAACCTTTTTGACAGCAGCAACTTTGCGGGGCGGGGGGAGTTATCCAATTTGATTTTGCCAAAAGCCTACTGGTAATTCATCATATGAGAAAAAGGGTCAGTCCCACAGAAATGCTTGGCCAGCCTGGAGGCACGTCAGTGCCCCTGGTGAAAGCAGATGTGTGCAAAACGACAGGTCTTTTAAGAGACATTCAGGAACTGCTCGGATGCCAATGCTATCACGTGTCAGTAAAGTTGGACACCAAAAGAAACAAAGGGAAAGAAAGAGAAAAGAGTCTGAACAAAAGAAAAGGTCCCCATCAGCCACATATGTTCAAGGAGAAGCAAAGGAGCTTGCCAATTTCACTGAGCTTGCCCCAAAAGGAGTATCTGCCTCATGTCCTGGCAGAGCATCACTCCAGTCTTCATGTGGGAGGGAAGGAGGGCCCGGCACTCACCTGCAGCCCACCGCGAGCACACCACGGTAGCTGCCTGCACTAGGACAGTGGTGCTAAATCAGCCCCACTGACACAACACTCCCGCTCCAAAGGCCTCACAACTAGGGATGACACCAAAAGATTGACCAATTTTATGTTTAATCAGTGTAATTGACAGAGAGTCAAGGGACAGCCTCCCTCCATTAGCTCCTCTCCAAACATGGACATACCTCTCAACTCTGCCATCAGAGGGTAAACTTCCTCTTCTCACTCTCTGCCAAGAAGCAATGGGAAACCTGTATCCACGCTTCTGCTTTATTTTGCATCTCACTCAATGCACTTCTCCCTCAGGATTTGCTCTAAGCCCACTGATGCCATAGGGAACCCTCCTCTTGGACTCCGGGCAAAGCATTTGCAACCAGAGCCAGCCCTCCAATCAGCCAGGCTCTGCCAGCATGGGTACCCTCTGTTTGCACTACTGGGAGGTTGAGAGGTATGAGAAACGGTGTCAAACAAACTCCAGAGGAACACACCCACATACACGTATGTGTGTGTATATACATAAATATATACATAACAGCTCTGCAAAGGGGAGAGGAGTTGGAAGCATACAGTCCTCGGCTGATTAAGGTGAGCTTTCATACTATGGTAAGAAGCAGTTAATAAAACAGCACTGAGACCTGGAAGACCACTGGAATAGCAGTCTTTAAATTGTCTTCTTTCAGGCTGGATTTTACTGATGGGTCAGATAAATCCTTTTCTTCCCCACTTGGTTCCTGAGTTTTGCTCTGGATTAGAGAAAAGGGTTAGTTTTAAAGAAGTGAACTCTACAGGAGCTGATCTAGCGCTTACAAGAGCAGAAGAAAGCTATTTCATCATCCAGCCACCAGCTTGCCGAAGACAGGGGAGGATGGGTGAGGCTAGAGAGCCAAGCAAGAAGGGATATCAACGTAAGAAATGCAAGGGTGAAGCTGGAAGCATGGGCACGCTGCTGATAGGTGCGTGTGCGTGTCTGTGACAGAGTCACAGTTCTTTAAGCCACCCCCCCCCCCCCCCCATCCCATAGCCCTTTCTTGCTCCTGGACACAAAGCTTGGGTGCCCATTTTCAGATTAGCAGCTGGCATTCTCCAGGTAGCCAAACTGTTGGGGTTCACAAAACAAAAGCTTATGAACCAATTGGCCAGCAGATCTGCCTTTAGCAAATAAGCCCGACTACACACACATACATAAAAAGACAGGGGATGCAAAGCGACGGGTCTCAGTTAATGGATGTGTGAAGTGCCATTGAATATGATAATAAAGAGCCACACAACATGCGTATGAACTTTCCATCTGGACAGTTCATTGGAAGAGTTACCACGGCTTCTGCCAGTGTGAGTTCGCAGCCAGAGTCAGGGGAAGCAAGGTCAGCATCATCTTCTCCTTCGTGCTCCAAATTAACAGAAACATCTTCCTTCAGAGGCAGAGGCTGGGATGAGTTTCCTGAACCAACCCCTTGCCTGAGGGCTAAGGAGCTCACACTGGACATGGTTTCCACAGGAATGGCTGACACCGTGGAAGATGAGATGAGGCCTGTGTCCAAAAGTGTATCTTGTGCCAGATCCATCTTCCCCCTTTTTTTCACTGCTGTCTCAATTTCAGGCATGCACTGTTGTCCCTCCTGCACTGTCCTTTGCTCAGCTTCACCTTGCTCAAACATCTTAATCTTAGAAGCCACTGAGGCTTTCTCATGCATCTCGCCAGCCTGCCAGACCCCTGGAAACGGGGCTGAAGCCAGTGTCACAGTGATATCTTCATGCTCTTGGGATGTAGCTTCTGTCCTCTCAGCAATGGACATCAGTAGCCCAGACTTTGTTTTCTGTATCCCATTGCTAGCTTGCAGCTTTACCCTGCCTTCATACCTAAAGGTAAAAGGTTGGTACAGCTTGCTTCCTTGACATGATCCTACTACATGGGAGTGGGAATGCAGGACATGACCATCTTCTTCAGGAGGAGACTTATCCTGCAGGGGCTGCTCTGGAGCATGGCCCTTGTCCTTGGTGGTTTCTTGTACCATAGAGCTCCTGTCCTGCAGAGCCTGTCTCACATTAAACTCCAAGTCCCAGTGAGGCTCTCGTGCCTTGGGGGCTGCAGTGTGGAGCAGCCCTCCAGCTTCAGTACCCTTTTGAGGCAGGTCTCCTATTATGGCTCCAGTTTGTAGTTCCATTTCTTCTGTCCTGGGAGGCAGCTCTTCCATGCTAGGAGTTTTGTCATGAGACAATTCTTCCATCCCATAGCCTTCATCTTGGGACAAATGTCCTGACATGGACCCTATTTCTTTGGACAGCTCTTTTATCATGCGCTTTTTCTCCTGGAGTGGCTCTTCTGTGGCAGGGATTTTGCTACGGGCTGCCCTCCCTGCGGCAAGGTCCATGTCTTGAACTGCCTCCCCTGGGGCTGGATCTCTGACCTGGGAGAGCTCCACTGCAGCAACAGCTGTGTTTTGGAGTGGTTGTCCCACAACAGGACTTGTATCTTGGTGCGTTTCCCCTGTAGCAAAGCCCATGTCTTGGAGTTGTTCAGATTCAGGGCTCATGACCTTGGGTATTTCCACCTCCGTTACAGGGCTCATATCCTTGAGCGCTTCTTTACCTCCTATGGGGCTTGCATCCTTGAGTGTCACCTCTGTTGTGGGGATCACATTCGTGAGTATTTCCACATCTGTTAAAGAGCTGGTGCCTTGGGACAGCTCTTTGCCCTTGGGCTGCATGTCCTGGGCTGGCCCTGCATCCTGGGCTAGCTCTGCAGAGACAGAGCCTGATTGCTGAGGTAAGGGATTAGGGGTGGGCACATTGAGTTTATCCTTCTCTGACCCTTCTGAGGCACCAGGATGGCCTTGCTGAGGCACAGCTGAAGGGGGTGGTTTAGTCTCTATCTCTTCCATCTGAAGAACCACTCTGGAGCTTTCCTCCTCTTCTCTCCCTGCAATGATCCTTCCCAACACCTCCCACTCTGCCGTGGAGCTGTCTGTGCCCTGCTGGTCTCCCATAGCCAGTCTCAGTGCTGGGCTCTCCACCTTGCCCTGCTGCTGCATATCCTCAGCTCCTCTGCCTTCAGCTGCTAGGGCACAGAGCTTAAATTCTCTTACTGACCTTTGCAGATCCTTTTCCTCCAATTCCACCTCTCGGGAACGCAATATGGCTTCATCTCCCTCTTGTGTTTCACAGCCCATCAGCCCAGCAGATGCTTGTTCCTGTTGTACTGACAGAAATTCCTCCTTCTCTGAGTGAGGATGTCCCAAAGGGCTTGTCTCATCACAGCTTGTCTCACACTGGTCTGGCTCTATGGCAGATTTTTCTGATACCACTTTCCTTTGCTCACGCACTGAGGAAGTGGACTGGGACCCTTGTTCTGCAGGTGCTGTGGGCCCTGAGCCCTCCCCTGGTATATTTACCGTGGTTTCTAGCCCCTTCTCCAAGCCAAGCCTTTCTCTCGCCTCTGAGAGCAGATGTGTTTTATTCTCCCTCTCATCTCCCTCTATATCTCCTAAGTAGATGATCCTCTGTGTAGCAGAAGTCTCAGTCTTGTCATCACTAGACTTCACTTTAATTTTAATGACCTCTGTGGTTGTAGCTGGCACTCTGGCCTCCTGCTTCCTGGGAGCTGCAGAAACACACTCCTCCAAGCCCACCTTGCTTTCTCCCTGGTGAGAGTCTGGATGTGAAATCTTGGGCCTTTGCCCCTCTTGAGGTGTCTGACATGGCCTGGATAGAGCTGGCTCTCTGATAATCACTTCCTCTCTCCTCTCTTTGAGCTTCTCCTCTCCACTCTCAGCTGGCAAGTGCTCTCCTTCCATGCTGGGCTCCTCCCTGGATGCTTTCTCACAGATCTCATCCTCCCAGACAGACTCAAAATCCTCTGGACTAGCAATCATTTTTGCTCTTCGCCGGGTATCCAGGGCTGTATCTGCTGGCTCTTCCAGGCCTGCAGCTTCTTTGGCTTTCCCTACTGCCATCTCCACTTTCGATATGCTCACGCTCATTTTCACCTCTGACGTACCTGCACGTGCTTCTTCTTTCTTGACTCTCAGAGCTTTCTTTAGAGCTACCTCTTCCAGCCTAGAAGTTTCTCTCTCTATAAATACCCAATGCTCCGAGCCCTGCATTGCAATTGGAGCAAGAAGAGTTAGCGTCAAATATACTTTACCTAACAGCTGATGACTACTTTCATAAGTAGCAAAAGGCTAATCTGCCTCAGACAGGGTTGACTAAATTATTATTATTCATGTAAGAGTTGAGGCAGGGTCTATACTAAGAGCCTAGCAACTGGCTGATGGGCAGAAGAGACTGAAAATAATGGGGCTGATGCTGCAAAGGTGACAGAGCCCCCCCAAACTCTGGGATCATCTGTTCTACGTGATAGCTTACTCACATATCTGCAATATTTGCCAGTTTGATGGACATAAAGAAATGGGGACAATATTCCTACCACACACATTAACAGAAGCCATCACAGCACTTCCCAAGAGGCAGTGGAGCACAGCTGGTTAAACCAAACTGGGACTCCACATTTCAACCATGCTCTTAGCCAGCTCTTGCAATTCCCAAAGAGTGAGACTTTGTTGTAAGCAATGGCCTGGGTTTTGACTAGGCTCTTAGCTTCATCCACACACTCGAATGCTATGCCAAACTGAGAAGAAGAGAAACCACCTTTAGGCATTAGAAAGGGCCTTTCCTGTCCCTATCAAATCCTGCAGCTCAGATGCACTCCAAAGTCCTTCCTTCCTTCCTAGCTTTCCCTGGAAATCTCATCAAAAGCAACTACTTCGCTGAGGTTTCTAGCAATGCTGAAACCACGCAGTTCAGAAAATGTAACTGTAAAAGGTCCAAGACCATGGGCTGGGCAGCTGAGACAACTACAGATACAGCAGCAAGGACCAAGTGAAGGCAGTAAAGCACCCTGCAGCAAAGACACAGGGAGTATGTAATATACCATGTAGCGTATCTATGTCGCTGTGCAGGGGAGGATCCTAGATTACCATTACTGTAATTAAAAAAGTACACTTTGTACATTCGTATGTTTGCCCTGCAAGATACCTAAGACTTTACAAGATCCAAGTGCAGCGCACTGCTAAAATTCAGACACTTCTGGAACAGAAGGTAGAAAACAGACCACAACAACACAACAGCAGGAAAAAATTAATGGGCATTTTCACTGACAAGAATGCCCTGCAGCCTCCCCATTGATCACTGGGATACACACCACCCGTGCAGCTGACAAGGCCTCGGAGCTTCAGAGCTCAACACTGAGCATCCGGGGGGGGGACACGCCAGCAGGCACAGGCTGGCCACCCTGTGCTGGGTCTGCCCATGATGCAGATGCCCAGGGTTCTTGCCTGTAGGACAGGCAACTGAGATTCAGATCCAGCACCTCAGCTGAAAGACGGTGTTCTGCAGTGTGAGTTAGAATGACTTTCTATGGCCCAAGCATGCACTTCAGCCACAGAGAGCTCAGTTGGCTGCACTCTCCCTGCACAAACTAGGAAAATAAATCAGTGCAAAGGAGAGCTGGATTCGCAGTGCCCAGGGCAGGGGTGTCAAGTTGATGTGTTTGCAACTAATACAGCAGTTACACTCAAAATGGAAACCTAATAACTGAATACTGAATAAGGGGAAACTGAGGGCAGAAGGAAGCAGAGAGAGAGAGAGGGGAAAAGAAGAGGAGATTAGGGGAGAGAGAGAAAGAGAAAGGAAGAAAAGCAATTGCTGATGAAAATGCCTCCACATGGAGTTAAAGAGAGATCAGCAATCAGTGAAAGCCCCCAATAGACAAATGTCATTCCCCAGTTCCCACCTTCTTCACTCAAGTGCCCAAGAAAGAAAGGCCTGGGGTTCCTGACACACAGAACATCCAAAGCCATGAGTCTGGCCCCACTTGGGCAAGGGGCAGACCTCATGTCAGCTCCTTCCTCACCTGGGCTCTGGCCAGAGCTGGCAAGCACACAAGGACACAACAGTTGCTCTGGCCTTGCCTGGTTATGTCACTGATGGCCAGTGCTGGTTCTCTGCTCCCTCCAGACCCAAACCAAAGTGGTAAGAAGGGTACCCTTTCTGTGCAAATGCAAGTAGGATCCTTCTCCAGGACAGCATACGAGACCAGGCAGGCTGAGCAGAGGCTCTGCTGTGTTATCTGGCATCCCACTGTCTGCCACAGCCAGGCAGCCCTGAGCACCAGTGTTGAGGAGCCTTGTCCTCCAGGAGACCCATGTGATGCCCTATTGCATCGCTTGCACAAGCCTCCTCAATATCGCTTCTCACCCTATCCCATGTTCCCAAATGCTGACTGTTCCCCAGGTCCCTTCCTTCTCACCTGCCTCCACCGCCAGCTCCTCATGAAGGTTTTGTTTCTCCCTGGTCACGGGAGAGACAGTCAGTGACTTCCAGGAGCACTAGGCTGTGGCTATGCCTTTCATAGGCGAGTTCGACCCTTGAAAGCAGCATTACCACCAGCACCCTGGCTCTCCTAGGCCTGCCAGGAAGCCCGCTTAGGTCTCTGGCATTCCCTCAACACCGGCCTCCCAGTTTACTAGGGATGCAAATGGTCTATTCAACCAGAGGACTGCCTGCTTCCCTGAGAGTACAGCAGCTTCTCCTCTGCTTCTGCACTGTGGCCTCATCGCTGAATCCTTGTACCAGCTAAGTTAAGGACAGACAGATCATAGGCACAAGCACAAGTTCCTTAAGCAAAATCCCCTCCTCCCCTTTCTCCGGCTGGAAACCAGGGTCCTTTGGAGGAGTACTTCCGTGGGCAAAGAAGATGAGTTTGCTCTGGCTCCTGCTCGGAGTCATGGCTCCATATAAATGCTGTAGATCTGAGAGCCTTAAGATAAGTCTTCTGAAGCCTGGTACAGTATGTTTATCCATGGCAACACCTCTGAACCAGGAAGGAAGAGACCAAAAGTTCCAGATTTATCTCTGAACCACCTTCCTTCTCCTCAGAGCTGAGAAAAAATTTGTTGATAGGAGCACAGCCAACTTCATGGAAACAGTCAACTACTCTGTGAAGTGCTCTGCATTCTCTGCTCCAGACAGCTCAAAGCCACAGCTCTTGGCAGCCTACAAATCTCTGGAGCCTGAGCATTGCTGGGGATGTTTGCTGCAGATATCTGGATACTTGGATATGTCCTTCAACAAAGCAGAAAACTTCTGGAGCTTTGGAAGAGAACTTGCCAGAAGAAAGAAAAACCTCAGAACAGCAATCAGTAGGCCAGCAGGACAAAGTGTGTGCCAAGACAATAGCTGAGTCTAAGAAATGATGACATTGGAAAGAGTCTGACCAGAGAGCAGCCTTGACTTCCCAAGGGATAATTTACTTTTAAGCCTTTTCTTTACATCTCTCCTACTGGATTTGCTCCAAGGATCAGGAGTGGCTAGAAGGACATATCAGCAGTAGCTTTCATGTGTCACAGGAGATGGTAAACAGGCAGAAAGTAAAGAAGCAGAGAGAACCAAATGCACCTGATGGCTGCAGGCAACGCTTACACACTTTGGAGGAGCCCGGGGCAGGCAGGAGGTTTCTCCCTTTATCATCCTCCACTATATCTGCCATTTTCCTTCGCTCCTTGGGGAGACTCAACTTGCTTGAGAGAAAGCAATAGCCTCATAGAAAGGAGGGAAGCATGAATTACTCCTACTTCGTGAGACAACATATTGCATTGCTTTGTCAACCCAAAGTTAAGGAGATTCCAGTCATCTTAAAACCCAGCACTCTTTTCCTCCAGGCAGAGGAAAACCCCATTGCTAGCAGTACAGTTCCTCTACAGAAAGTCAGACCATGCGATGAGCACAGAAACTTCCTGGTGTTGGTCACGCATGGCCTGAGCAGCTCTCACTGGGGACGCAAATTCCCTGTGAAGACACAGGTCATATAAGGACAAAATCACAGTGGCTGTATATCAACTGCTGACTCTCAGCCACCAAAACATGGTGAGAAATCAAAGGCAAGCCCAGTTCAGTGCCTGAGCAGCCCAACTAAGCCCTGACACTCTGGGTACCTCCAGCAGGCAGAGAGGAGGACTTCCCAAGTTAAGCACATGCATGCTCACCTTGCTTCTGCTGTTTCTGTCCAGGAGCTGTGGGGCCCAGCTCTGGCAGAGATTCTTTGTCGTTACAGATGTGCACAGAACTGACATTTGCAAGAATTTTGCAGCAACCCTCAAATATCGGCAGGCAGAGGGTCACAGCACAGACCAGAAGATGCTGCTGCACAACCTGAGTCTCACCAAAGGAGTATCTGTCCTTCCTGATAAAGCCTGAGGCCTTCCTCAAGTCCTGACTCGCACCCATGCTGCCTCTCTGCAGACATGTACTCTAGCCCAGATTTTAGATCCAGACACCCTGGCAGGGTATAGCCTGGCAACACCAGGCACTTTTGCGCTGGGCCAAGTACTCTTCTTAGCTATCGGAACAGGCTCAAGCCATGGGCTAGCCACCACCTGGAGCCGTGAGCTCAGCCCTCCCCAAGCACAACAGGACTGGACCCAGAGGGGTCAGCAAGTCAGGCCTGCCCATGCTCCCTCTACCTTGTCCCCCCAGAACAAACAGCCCCTGGCTTGCACAGAGGACTCCTGGCCATCCTGCCCAGTGCACAGCTGTGCACTTGAGCTGGTATTAATAGCCCCTGAGATCATGGGGAGCAGCAGAGAAGAGCCAATCCTTTCCCTGCCCCTACAGCCCCTGCCTTGCCACCAGCCCTGGACTGACACTGACTTTGCTGTGCTGTCTTTTTTCAGGCACTTAGACAGGATAAGCATGCCATCGCTGCTGTGCATCAGCTTTCAACATGGCTAGGTCCAGCCACATCAGAACTAAGTCTCAAAGCCCAGTTTTCTTCCACTCAATAATATCTTCTCTCAGATGCCCTAGGAAACAACTACTGTCATGTAAGAGCTATAAAGCCCTGAATGCAAGCAGTACTGAGAGCCCACATCCCTCAAAGGCAGGCACTACAAAAGGACAGTAAAGGCAGGGGTACCCCGCTTCACACAGGCTGAAGTCAAACATTTCTAATCTATCCAGAGATGCCCTATTTCTGGGTGCCTGGGCCTGAGCAACAGTAACTCCAGCTGAAGTCAAAGGAAAGCATAAGGGATTGCTAAAGACAGCCTGTAGCTGGGTGCCTGCTTGCACCTAGATGAGATGGACACATGCAGACTGCCCTGCACCCTGGGCCTCAGCACTGCCTCCTCGAACTCCCCTGGCAGCAGCCAACAGCTCTGCTCCCTTGCCGGAAGCGCAGCCAGCTCTGGGCAGCTTATCCCACAACTGCACAGCGGTACTTTACTGGTACTTTACCCAGGAATCCCTGTCTCATAGCCTGGAAAAAACAGCCATGGGACCAATATTCATTGATAGTCCTATCCTGGTGAGGGATCCTGCCCATCATGGAGAGGACCCGCTCAGGGTGCCAGCGAACAGCTTGGTGTCTGCTTGCGGGGCAAGCACCACCCATGCTCGCCTGAGAGGCATTATGCATAGTCCAAATCAGTGAGAGCAAAGGGTGGGAAGAGAAAAGGGATGGTGATAACCTCAGGAGAGGAGATAAGGCTTTTCTGCGTGAAAGACTCCATGCTTAGGGAAGCTCCATGCTCAGATGAAAAATCCTCTAGGGTATCTTCTTCCATCCTCTGTGTCAGCAGGAAAACCCCAGCACCCATGGGGAAAGAGAGAGACAGAAAGACAGAAGACACAGAAAGAGAGAAAAAGAGCACATGAGAAGGAATGAAGGAACAAATGGATAGATGGATGGATGGATGGATGGATGGATGAAGAGAGGTCACAGATATTCCAGCTCTCGATCCTCCACTTAAGTCTTTGAACTTTACATGTTTGCTTGTAAAACAGATGCAGGGTAAAGCCTCTCTCCCTGTTCCCAAACTCAGTGCTTTAATGAGGGGTTGCGAGCTCCCTCAGCCCACCTCTGCTCCCACGCTCCCCACACTGGCTGGGGGGAGCCCCAGACTGGCCAGCCCTGTATCTCCAATCAGTGCTGGAAATCAGCAAGCAGATGTGCACATCACAAATTCCCCGCAGAGACCCTTCTGGCCCAGTCTCCCTCCCAGGACCCTGCACCACTCCTAGCAGGGCATCCCTGCTTTCTCTCTTGCCCAGTGAGACCTTCCCAGGACAGAGCCAGGAAGTGGTGGCACTCTGTCTGTGGTGTCTGTCCATCCAGCTCTGGAGCTGTGCCAACCGGTGTTGGCACTGGGCTAGCTCTGCAGCCCTTGCATTGGAGAGTTTGCCAAGGTGGGGAGAGCAAGCAGAGAGGGTCTTGCACTCTTGTCAGTCAGGATGGGAGGGAGACACCCTTGCCACACACACCATGGGCTGAGCCACCCAAGAGCCCACCCCTGCACAGCATCCACACCACACCATATCCCTCTCTCCTCCAGCAGTGATGTGGAGGGCTCTGTGCAGCTCATCCCCTTTCTCCTCACTGGTGGGGGAATGTCCTCAGCTCCAGCCCCCTAGACAACTTCCGTTTGCACTCTCAGTGCAGAATATCTCACTGCAAACCCAGCCCCACTGCAGATAAAATACCAGAAGGAGAGGATGGGTGTGCAGGATCCCAGCACAATGCCATTCACCTCACTGGCCCTCTTAGCCTGATGTGTCTGTCCCTCTTGCTGCTCACACCACACGGGTGCCTGGCCTGTGAGCGTGCCATGGGGCACCATCTGTGCAAGTGCTTGCTCCCTGTGTCTGTAAGAGAACACCTGTGCTGGGCACTCCCAAGCAGGACCGCTGGTAGTACCAGGGTGAGAAAGGCCCCGGTCTCATGGACCAGCATAGCTACATGCAGCCCAACTCCCAGGCACTCCCAAAACACAGACCCCAGGAGACAGATGAGAAGTTTGACCCCATGCAGTGCCTGGGCACAACGGGAGATCAGCACCAGCAGCGTGCAACCAGTTAGCTCATTACAAAACTTCGGCAACAGCCCCAGTCAGAGGCCCTCTCCCTCCACCCAGTGTTGCCCCCACATAACTCCCATGGTCACATCCCACCATGCTCCCACTGGACAGCATGGTAAACAGAGACCTGGAATCCAGCAAATCATGAACACCTCCTGATGAACAACCTGCTCCCCTCCAAAAAACAGGTAGCAGAACAAACCTCTCTGGCCTTCTCTGGGGTTCCCTTTGGTGTTTCATCTTCATGCTTGGGTGAGGAAGAGGCTGGTGAGGAAGGCAGCCTCCTGTCCCGGTCCCTGTGAACCAGCTTGCTGTTGGGCTCCTTCAAGGTCCGTTTCAGCTCATTGATGCTGGCCTGATGCTTTAGCAAAACGTCTTCTGGCTTATCTAAAAACTTGAGGAAGGAGAGAGGAAGGTAGCTACGATTAAAGCACTGGCTAAGGCAAAGGGGAAGAGCAGGAACACTAGGGAGGATTTGCTTCACATTTAGGGTCTCAAGATGCAATTGAACTGTGTGTCCGAGAACCCTGGTCTGTGACTCTCACTAGGTCCATATTTCAGGAAGGAGGAAAAAGGCAGTGAGTGGCAGAATGGACACACCTGATTTCCCTCTACGAAGGGCAAAACATGCCCCTTTGGCATCTCGAGCATGGCATGTTGAGGATGAGCTAAATCAGGTGGGAGAAAAGAGCTGGCTGTTCCTTGAGATCAGCAAGGGGCTGGGCCCTATTGAAAATGCCAGCAGCCTCATCTCAGTCAGCTCTCTCCAGGCTACGCTGCTCTGCAAGGCATGAAGGAACCAAGAGCCTCTGACTCGGCAGGGCAGGAGAGTAGCCAGTCCTCCTAGTAAAAATTTTTGGGACTCTCCCATTGGCATTTATAATAGGGCTCCCTAGAAGTGGATTTCTGCAAAACCAAAGTCAAAGCTGTCCGACATGGATCCAAACCTGAATCAACACGGACCAACTCAGGGCCAACACAAGTCCAGGGGTGGGGTTGGGTCTGGCTTGCTATAGAGAAAACAGCTCAGAGAGCTCAAGTGCAAGCTGAGATGTGGGCTTTAGAGTATCTTTTTGCAATGTTACAGGCTCTAGGATACCTCCCTTTTTTCTGCCCTAGGGGTGGGCAAAGCAGCTCAGAAAAAGAATCCATCCTGACTTCTGCCTCAAGCTCAAACCTGTTTTGAGGTTTGAAAGGAGTCAACTAAACTATCTTCCCTCCCCATTACTTCTCCTGGCTGTCACAGCAACAGACCAGAGATTCAAAGGAGTCTCGTGAAAAGTCCAGCCAAATTTTTCAGATACTGAAGGCTCAGCAGAACTTGTGCAAAGATTCCCCCAGTCCATCTCCATATCCGAAGCATGCACCCCATGGCTTGCCCACCTCTAGGCTCAAAGGAGTGTCAGAGAGCACAGGACTGCAGGAAACAGCACATGCACATGCAGCGGGAATAAGCAATGAGGCAGACAGTGGAGGGAACGCAACCAGGAGTCTGGCTCCATGGTGGATGAGAAACCAGAGTTCTGGGACACTGGCACCCACCACACTGGCTGCGTTTCCCTGCTGTGCTGAGTGGGAATGGCAAGGGCCTGTGCACTGCAAGCAGACCACTAAGGCTACATCTGCCTCCATCAATAGCTTAAGCAATGATTTAAACCCCACTGTAAGCAAAGAAGAAATCTCTCTGATAGCAGCTCTGAATTTTAGGCTGGAATGAATTCGCAGACCGGGTCAGACGATCTCTGCCAGCTGTTTCTGATGGAGGGACTACCACATACACAGGTAATTTGTGAGAGGGTCTGGCAGCCTTTGCAGTGCAGCCTCTCGCTTCTCTGCTCTGCAGCTTCCCTCTCTAGCAAGACTAGCCAAGCTCAGTCCAAGTGCCCTTCCACTGCACAATGGGTAGATATCACTGCCGGTCTTCGATGGGCAGATGAGGCAGATGCGGAAGGAATCTCTGGGATTTATTTGCCCAAGGCAGGGCAGAAAGGCAGTGATAGAGCTGAGACTAGATCCCTGCCATTCCTGGCTCTGCTGTTTGACCCCAGCTCTCTAAGGAGACAAGCCATGCAAACTGCTGCTGGAGAAAGGTATTTCTTGAAAATGGAGCCTACGTTCAGGGCAAGTGATGTAGACCCCAACCCAGGAAACCCAAAAGCAAACACCAAGCCAGGGCTCCAACGTGAAGTAGGAGCTATAGGGCTATTCTGTGCCAGTGCTGTCTCCTCAGTGGGACAGTTAGGACCACAGGGTTGGACAAAGAGACACAAGGAGAGAACATGGATGAGTCAGAAACATGAGCAGAAGCCAGGTCTTCCCAGTGGGCCAAGGATTCAGCATGGTGGCCTGTCCATTGTGCCTTGGGAAGGCTCTTGCTCACACACAGAATGAAGACTGCCTTACTTAGTGGGATAGAAGATGCTTCGTGTGCTCTGGTGCTAGACCGCCCAGCTGTTTGCCCATTAGATTTGTCTAGCAGGTCAGTCCCCCTGCCTTGGTGCATCTTGTATTCCAGTAAATAGGGTGACACACAGTGTTGCTCTGAGGAAGATGGACAATATGATGCACCGATGAGGACTAAGATACTCCAGAGAAAAAAATACCTCCTGCTTGTGCCTGGGGGTTGTTTCCTGCTCCGGCTGGCAGCAAAGAGAGGGTTAAAAGCAACCAGCAGGGTCAGTCCAGGGAATTTGTCACAAACTTCACAGTCAAGTTGAATTTAGGCGCCTACATGGGGCCTGCCTGGGACCTATTGTCTGGGGACTAGGTCTCACAGCTAGGACTCACAGCAGGGCCCCACTGGTATCAGCATGAATAAGCACAGAAGGACTGGAAACCCTGCTCCCTACTCAGCATGGGGAGAAGGGCTAGGGGCTGACATGGGCTGCGGTGCCCTCTGATCCAGCCTGGGTGGCCAAGGCAGTACACAGATAGGGCATGGCTGCGTGTCCACCAGGGTGAGAGAACATGTGTCTGATGTGCCTGAGGGAAGCACTGCGTGCGGCTGTGCCTCTGCAAGGACGCAGGGAGAGCAGAGGGATGGACAGAGGCCCAACCAGTGTCCTCTGTGGCAGGGAGCTCTTTGCTTGCACAGTGGTGACCACTGACACACTTGGTCCTTCCCTTTCCCTGCTCCCAGACCCAGCCTGGCCACCTCTGCCTGGGGCTGAACTGTGAGATAGTTTGCAGGGCCCTGTGGGAATGAAGAGTTGCTTCAGGGCAGGGGGCAACAGAAAGCAGAACTGAGCTGCTGTGACAGTCCCATTCCCATTAGTAAGGGCAAGAGAAGGGGCCACATCAAGCCTTGTGGTGGAACACTGGCTCTAGAAAACCATGCCCAGAGGTGATCCTTCCTAACTGCAGCCCAGCCTGGGGTTGGGATACAGATCCCTGACATCTGTGTGCTGGCCTCTCACCAGGCCTCTCTCTAGGGGCAGCCCAGAGTGATCTAGGCAAGTTCATGTTAGGAGCTGCCTCGCGAGACAGCCCACCCTTTAGCCTCCAAGGTCCTATGCCCATGAGGTCTGTACCTTCAGCTCCTTGATTTTTGTTGGGGTAGTCACTTCCTCATCTTCTGCCTCAGACCGTCTCCTGCTGCCAAACTCACCGTCCTCATCCCGCTTCTCAGCTTCTGCCCCAGCATCGTGATTCTCGCTGACAGAGGCCGGGCGCGAGAACTCTGCACGTGCAGAAGAGAGCCCAGATCACACACATGCAAGCCAACAGTCCCCATTCACCCCACCTCCTCCAGCCCTCTGCCCTGACACAATGGCTTGGACCAGTTGGCTAAGAAGCCCTGAAAGGACCTGCAGCAGGGAAGTCAGGTCCTAGGACTTGCTGACACTGCCACAGCCCCAAAGTTCAGGCCTCTTCTCCCTTCCTTTGAAGCTTATACCTGTCACCACCCTGGCCCTTTGCACCCTTCCCCATGGCCCTGCACACCCAGGCTGAGCTAACGCTATATCCCCCATGGAGCAAAAGAGAGACCCATCTCCCCAGCCCAGCTCAGGTCTCAGTCCTGGCTTAGCTGAGCCAACCATGTCCGCATCCCAGCTGCTAATGCACAGACACACAAGTCTGGGCCATCACTTGGGATGGGGACAAGCCCTCTGCCATGGAGACCCAGTTAGAGGCAGCCTACAAAAGTCATCCCATAGACTGCAGCAACCCTGACAGATCCAGCCAGTCCCTTCCCTGCAGAAATGAGCCACAGCAGGACAGCACACTGAGAGGCCACCACACTGAGCCCAGCTGCCCCTCACCCACACAGCCCTTGCCTAACAGCAGCCTCCTTGCTCCTGCTAGCAGACCAATCTCCCTCCCCCTCCCCAATTTGGGGCATACCTCCATCAAGGCTGCGAGACATGGTGTACCGTTTACTGGAGGAGCGCTCAAAGAAGGGGGCCGGGCGGTCGATGAGGGCACTGGCCTGCCGTGTTTGTGCCTGCGTCCGCCCGCTGTAGCGGAACTTGGAGCCCATCACCAAGAAGCCCTTTGGGGGTGGCTCTGGGGACACCAGCCTGGGGATAAGTGAGGCAACACACAGTTAGCAAGTCCACACACAGCACTGAGCTGGCCTCCACAGCCCTGTCTCATGCATGCATACAGATTGCAGCCATGTGGGGCAAAGTCCCAGCTCCTCCTCCCTGACAACTTGAAGATCCAAAGCAGAGATGAGAAGTGCAGTGTGGAAGAGGAGTTTGCCTCAGCAAGGTGCCAATGGGGAAGGAGGGATGAAGGGGGAATTTAGGGTCCTGATAAGATAAGGGCAAAAGAGGGCAAAAGGTTTTTCCAAGCAGTGGCAGAGTGGAGCAGACAGCCTCTGCCTTACGGAGCAGAGATGGCTCTGGACAAGGGAAGGACAACCTAGAGCCTCCCACTCCATGGGGCAGAACAGGTCTGTGGATGAGAGATGAGCAGAGCCAGCTCCTCTCTGCCCAAAAAAGTCAAGAGTAGCCATTCCCACAGGGACATGAGGCAGGGGACAGCCCTGAGCATGCAGGGAGAGGGCAGAGAGGGCTGCTCCTACACAGTCTACGAGTGGGAGGAGGACAGCTGACTCATTCCAGAACAGGGCAGAGGAAGCCTAAGGGAAGCACTGGAAGGTCTATTTCCCCACATGAACAGACTGAGATGAGCCACAGGCAGCAGCTTGTCTCCCTCTGAGGCATAGAGAAGGTCTCCTCACCTGAAGAAGGTGTGATGCTCTATGCAGACCTTCCAGAGACGCTTGGCAGAGCGGTGGTTGGGCAGCTTGAAGCCAATGGTGCTCTCAAACTGTTCGTACTTGAGAGAGACAGAGACGTGCTGTTACAGGCAGATCCTGCGCTAAAGGACACACTGGGAAGGGATTTGCCTCATCAAGACCCTCAGGTTCCCCTAGCAGGAGCCATGGCCATGCAATAGTATCTTCCTCAAACCAGCACTGAGAAAGTCCATGACCAGCACTGCTGGATGGAGGGATCCGTTCTTCCACCCACACTTCTGGTCCAAGCACCTTCTGCAACTGTAATGGCTTTTCAGTTCAAGAGACACTCACTCCCTCAATAATTAAAAAAATTTTAGTTTGTTTTGGTGAGACAGATTTACTCTCTCCACTTTAGATGTACTTTCCTTGCTTTCCTTGCCTCTGCTAAACAAGTGAGGAGAAATGTGTTCTCCCATAAGTGCATGTAAAAGGGGTAAAATTTAAGTGGGAAAATGTTTATAGAAAATTAAAGAAAAAGACAAATATCAAAAATGGTTCTGAAATACCCTTACTGGGCAACATCCACATGCCAATGGGGTCACAGTGCCCAGGGAACCTGGGGAAAGTTGTGCAGGGTGCTGTCAGGCTTGCTCAAGTCCTCTGGCTAAAGTCATTTTTTCAGTGAGAAAATGAGAACTAAACAAGAAAACACTTGCTGACAATCCCCAATTGCCAAAGGAGCTGTGTTTTCTTGGCTAGCCATGGCCTTTAACTTGGTAACTACTGGGACAGAGACTGGACTAAGGCCAAGACCTCCCCATCAGGCACAACTCTGCTACAGGAGAAGCAGGTATCCTGCCCTGCTCTTGGCCACATTGAGCCCATGGCACCCACCTCACCAGGGCGGATCTTGATGTAGAAATTGCTCCTCTTGTAGGAAATTTTGAGGATCTTGGGCCAGGCAAAGCGGTTGATCCTTAGCCTGTCCCTGTAGATGAGGAGGCCATTGGCACAGACACCCAGCATGATGTCAATGCCTTCCGAATCCTGGAGGAGAGAAGAGAGACAGGTGAGGACTGCTCAGCCACCCAGTAAGGACCAGTCCAGTCTGGAGTCCATCTTACGTTATGGTGTCATATTCCCTCCCATTAGGTGCTCTGATACATGGGACTCGCTTGCAGAGAGGAATGGCACCACTCAGATTTTGTGCTTATGCTTATGGGGCATCCCAGGTGCACAAAAGGGGCTTCACATTTAAACTCTTCTCCACATTACTGCACTGACAGTATACAAACAGTATGGGAGCTACAGACACTACAGGAGTCTCCAAATGTCAGAGCACTGAAGAGCCCCAGCAGGCTGTGGGATGGGAGTGAAGAAGGAGGAGGAAGAGGAAGAGAGGTGCGACTGTGGGAGGAAGGGGCTGGGCAGGGAGGAGTGTGCCAGGACTAGGGCAGGACAGGGCCTAGCCCCTGGCCATGGTCCTCCCCCAGCTCTCGAGCACCAGTACCTTGGCATGGTGCAGGTCCACCCCGTACATGGAGAGCTTCTTTGCATTCTCTAGGAAGTGGATCTCCGCTTCACCTGGGGTCATACCCCTGTGAAGAGACAGAGAGGAAAACGTGGCCAGGAGCCCAAAGGGATGCAGGCCAGCACTCTGGTGCCTTCCCTCATCACCAGCTGCCAAGAGCTGCCCCTGGCCAGCCCCATCCCTTCCTGGGGCTCACCGGTAGGTCTTGTGCAGCTCCATGATGCGCTCCTCCAGCTCTCGAGTCTGGTTAGGGGCAAAGCGGAGCTCACTGACATAGTTGCCCACATGCTCCTCAGCATCGTAGTCCCCCAGCTCAGCCTGCACAGCATAGGAGCCCAGCAGGGCATGTGTGACAAAGGAGCAGGGCAGGCGCCCTGTGATGATATCTGCACGGAGCTGCAGGCACAGGTAGTATCTGCAAGAGGAGGGGTCAGAGGGTAAGAGGGAGTGAAGGCATGCGCTTTCCAGAGAGCCATGCAGACATGCTGTGCAGGCTGGAGCTCCCCGGTGAGGGATGTTACAAAGAAGGTACACCACCTCATACTGCTCCCCACAGGGACTGCCCCCTTGCACCTCCCACTGCAGCCTTCTTGGCCCCTTATCAGACCTACTCACCCATCGCTCTGCATGCGATTTACACATCCCCATCCCACCCTCTGCACACAGGGCAGACAGCAAATCCCCTCTCCTCCCCCTTCCCTGGCTGCCCACGCTGACATCTTTGCTTAGCGCTGCCCCTCCACACACTCAACACGCACTCCCACCTGACCCTCCGGGCAGTTGCCCGGTAAGCCTTCCCAGTGGGCATACGTGGGTCCTGTGCAGTGCGTGATGAGCGCCTGAGAATCATCCTTACCTCGTAATGTCCTCCATGAGCTGGGCAGGGTCAGGAGGGTAAAATTTAACTGTGAAGGCAAAGTTCCAGGGCCCACCTAGCAAGGCAAAGAGAGAGGTAAGGGCTGTGCTCATGCTGGCTGCAAGCAGACATCAGGCATCTCCTTTGCTCCTACTCATGAACATACAGGAACATCCTAAGAGTCCCATGGCTAGGTCTTGTCCACCCCAGCCCAACACAGGGCAGGACAAGGGGATTCCAAAAGCTGTTGGGAGAAGGAAGATTAACCCCTGGGAGGCTGTGCAACTTCCAGCTGCTCTGGACACTCAACCAGCCAGACACCAGCATAATTTGGTTAATTCTCTCCAGACAGCTTGGGAGAGAAAAATATCACAAGCCTGGGAGCTTTGGTTTAACTACCTTCATGAAGAGAATCCCACTGCCACAGCAAAAGCTGCACATGTTCCAGTAAGGTGACACTGTGGGTAATGGCCCTCCTGCCACCTCAGTGCTTGGTCCATGAGCCATCACAAGCAAAAGCTTTCCTGCACATCAGTACCTGACCCAGCAAGCCTACCCCAACCTGTTCTACCATCTTCATCCTCCCTGCCCAGGGCACATGGGGATGGCACCTGCAGAGGGACCAGCCCACTCTCGGCTCTCCAACAGTCCAGACAGGGTCCTTTGCCCCAGAGCCAGGCTTCCCATGGCCATGGAAGAGCAAGAGAATAGGACCATTCAGGTGCTACCAGGCAGCCAAATGGACAAAGACACCCCTGTGCCCAGGGCAGTTGCCACAGGTCCCCTCTGGGGCAGGTGCGGGGGAGACATGTCAGAGGGACCTTTCTCCAACAGCCAGTGATGCCAGCAGCCTGGAATCAGAGGTCCTGGGGGGCTCTGCTCAGCCCATGCTTTCAGAACGGGCTCTGCAGCAGAAAGGAGAGGTCTGCTCTCGCCACCACCCTCACTCCACTCCCTGCTCCTGGTGCTGATGTCAGCTCAACACTGGAGCTCATCAGAGCCTCCCGCGAGCTGATTTAACTCATTAGCCTGACAGAAAAAGGAGATCATCTTTTGCCGCATTGGTAACTCAAATCAGCTCATGGAAGAACCCAGTGAAGACAGAGCAATGTGACTGGGGAGGACAGCATACCATGGGTGGGGTGAGGGACAGGAGGGGAAGGAGCAAAGAGGAAAGATTTCCCGTCACAGCAGCTAAGCCATCGTGTTGGCCCAGTGCGCAGCCACGCTCTCCCAGGCATCCTACATTCAACCCCCTCAGAGTGCCAGGCCCTCAGGCTGTATTTCTGCCCCTTGTTTCTCTACCTCAGCCAGGGATCTGGGACCTACCAAGCACACAGAGTTACCACAGCAAGTGGCAGTGAGGGCTCAGCCAAGCTGCAAGCCATGGCTGGGACCAATCTGGCTGGGAGCCCAGTGGGCAATGGGGAGCCCCAAACCCGGGGAGGAACAACCCTCCCCAGCCACTTACTGCGGATCTGCTTCTTGATCTCTTTGGAGGGATCCAGCCAGTTCTGAAACAAGGAGACGTCACATTAGGGAGGGGGTGAAGGGTCAAGTGCTGGGGAGGGAGCAACCTGCATAGAGATATCCCCATGCTCACCTTCTGGCTGTCCGAGTCACAGAAGGTAAGGCCAAAGTAATCCTTCTCCAGGAGGTTGAGGTGCTCACACACCATGTCAAAGAGGACTTGGCCTCGGGCATGCTTCTGCAGGAGACACAGACAGGCAAGGGAGCAAGAGAGAAGCAGGGGCAGGCCACGAGCAGGCTTTATCTGTACTCCTTCAGACCTGGCAGGTCAAGGCAGCAGCCACAGGGCCCAGGAAACCTCCACCCTCACCTGCCCCCAGCGCCCCTTCATGGCTCCAGAACATGCCAGAGGAGGCAGGGATCACTGCAGGGGGAGGGCAGCCACTGTGGCCCAACTGGCTCAGGGCAGCATTGTCCCTCCAGGCCACTACTGGAATACTGCAGAATTGCCTTTAAGAGCAGCACTTTTTCTCAGGCAGAGCTCAGCCTGGGCCTCTTCTCCATCATGGCTGACTGCTGGAATTGCCATCCCGAATGGCATGGAATTGCCATGTTTGGGGGATGCTAGCCTCCAAACACTCCACACTCCCAGAGCTGTGGGGATCTTGCTCGTCCTCGCGCACTCAGGCCATCTCTTCCCCACAGCCTATGAGCAGCGCCATCATAGCACAGACCTGCACGTGGCAGGTTGCAGGCCCCATGTCACCTTAGAGACAGCGATACCAAACCAGAGCGGGGTCCAGGTACCCCAGGTACCTTTGGAGAGCTGGGACAAACATGCCCCAGCACTCATGGTAGATGGCACTGCTTGCAGGACAAGCTCCTTCCTGATGCCCTCTGGCAGGGGCTGGCTGGGTCCTGAAGCATGACAGGATAGAGGAGAGGCAAGAAGAGCCTGAGCCAGGCACCATGATGGAGGATGTCCTCATTATCTAGTCCTTAAAATTCTTCTGTACATCTTCCATTCATTACTTGTGGCAGTGAGTCGCAGCGATCACTTATGTAGATGGAAGAATTACTTCTTTGATATGTCCATGTGTTTCTCATATTTACAGCCTCCTAGTGCATGTATTTTCAGACTTGGAGCGCCCAGTCTCCCTTCTCTGAAGCATCTTTTTTCACAAGTACCTTTACCAAGTACCCTGCACATTGAGGTCCAGGGCACCACTCTCCCACAGAAATCTGTATGACTTCAGCACTCACTGCCTCAGAGACCTCACTTCTAAGCTGTTCCTCATCAGGAAATCAGCAGTTCCAGTCACCATTTTTGGATCTTCTCTTTCCTGCTGAACCAAGCTTTGAAAACAGGGATTCTGCACACCACATGTGATGCATATAGGGGGTCTCATATTGAATGGTTTCACTCTCCTTTGGGGCTTTTTTTTTTTTTAAACAGAATTAAGCATTAACATCCCCCGTGTGCAGGTAAGGCAAAAACTCTTTCCATCAGGCCCAAGGGAAAGAAAGAACTTCAGCAGAAGCCTTTATTTGCAAAACAATTCCTTCTTCTCTCCCCCACACCCCAAATGACGTTTTCATAGTGTAGAAGCTCCCTGTTAGTTGAATCAACCCCCATCCTTTGCACTGCAACAACAGAAAGCTTGGCTTTACCATGAATACAGCTCCACACATCCCTGTTCACTGCCAACCACATGCACTGGAAACAAAACCAGACTAGAAACAAAGCCCAACAGGAGCCAGGACAGTAATGCACTGCTTTTCCTAAGCTCTATGAGCAGTATTGTTCTGCTAATGAAGCAGTCGGCAATTTTACAACGTAGATTTTTGTTTGCATGCAGGTTTTGCTAGGCAAATACTAATGGGAGATTTGGAGGAAGGATGACAACACCATGTGCTATGTCAGGGCTTAGGGTCGTTGGTCTTTCCAGCCTCGTGAGCTCATTTTAGTCACTATAGTGATGTGTTCCATTTATTGCTCGAGAGGGCTTTCATCTTCGCGACTATCCATCTTTCCACAGTCACTAAAGCTCTTTGTGACCCATTCCACTGTTAAAGTGACAGTTAGGGCTGCAGGAGCACTGAGATCAAAGAACTTGCTTTCAGTATGGCAGTCCAGGGGCCAGGGCCCCTGACCACCAGCTGCCTCGAGACACTCGCTATTCCCATGCAACTATGGAAAGCATACAGCCACACTTCTTATGTTCATTAATCCTTTGCAGCCAAGATCTCTGAGAGAAAGGACCTGCATACAAATCCAGGTCTGTTCTACACAGCCAGCTCCTGAGCCACTGCTACTCCCACTGGGGAACATAAATCCATTTAACCAAGTCACCAGTGGCAATTGCAAAGGTCTCCCTGACAAAGGCATAAGGATTTCTGTTTCTGAAGAGCCTCAGCTTTTGCTTTTTTTAAGCAAAGTTCCTAGTCCTCCTAACTGAAAAGATGTCCTTCCCATCAGGAACATGACGCAGGTCAAGGAGGTGCTGTCCTCCTGAATGAGTCTGCAGGTAGGAGACAGCAACAAGTGCTGGGGCAGAAATGGGCATTCCCAGCAAACACTCCTCTCATTCTAGCTGGCTCTCCCACCATACCTGGGTCACAGAGCCATTCCTCCATCCTTTTTCAATAGAAAATAGCCTAAAATCTAGCCTTGAATTAACCCGCGCTTTCCCCAGACCTGTTTACGAGACACAATGAGCAAAAGAAGAGGTCACCACACAGGCAGCAGTTGAACAAGCACTGCAGCAAGTTCCTAGTGCGAACAAGGCCACTGGCAAGGGCCATTCCCAGGCAGGTTCCAGAGTTGCTCTGCAATGCCAGGGAAATCAGCTTACTCACGTACCTCCCCAGTCCATACTTGCTTGTGCACACCCCCCACTAAACACTCACGATGCCACACAAATAGCAAGCAGCCTACGCAGAGAGCAATGTGTCAGACTGTATTTCTGGGCCCACTGCACCATGTGCACACATGATATATCTACAGTTACACACGTGTATCACCCTTGTTTATGCACAAATACACAGGCACACGAGCATGCTACTTCCAGATGCTGATACACCTCACCAAATGGTTCCTAGCTAGCCAGTTTTACAGGGAGGGACAGCCAGGGACTGCAAGATGAAAACAGAGAGGATGGAGTGAGGTGCCGTTTGTAACACTGCCAAAATGCATGTGGATCTGTGTGTGTATGCACATAAACACGTCTGTGCCTGTCCCTTGCTGCATGAGCTAAGGCGGTCTGTGCATATTGGCCTCTTCGCACAAACACATGCACACACATCTTTTGCCTTGGCACACAAGATAGCCAACATGCTGCGCCCTTGGGGTGTCAAGAGATACATTAGCATATATAGACATGCGTCATACACATATTTTTAGGCAAAGCTCTATCCTCCACCTATTAAGCTTCCACTTTTTAAATGCTTTTTCTATAGCTAGTCTCCAGGCTGAAATTCCCTGCTAGGATCTGTCTTTCCAGATTTTTTTTTTGGGGGGGGGGGGGGGGGAGGAATTCAACTTAAATGGCCATTTCTGTGGATGAAGCTTGCAAAAGGAGACTCAATTCATTTCTCTATATAGAGAAATATTCTCTGTATTCTCTATAACTAGAAAGCTTTCTTTAGAGGAGCCCTGACATCTGGGTACTTGCTGGAAGCCAGCAAAACTCCTCTTGCCCTGAGCTTAGATGGGTACCCAGGCTGACATGTGTCCCTTCCTTGGCTCCGACATATCCCACTGAAGCTTCTGCACAGAGCAATCTGAATGCACACATGCAGGTATGCAAGTGCACCTTTGGCACTCCTCCTCCTGTGAGCCTGTCCTCCATAGCCCCATAAACTTGCAGCTGGAGCAAGGCAGCACAGGACATGGCAGGGAAGCTGTCCACAGTACCTCCCAGACCACATACACACCTGAGCAGAGCAGGCCCTAAGAGGGAACCCAGCAGGGCTGCTGCAGCTGCAGCCAGACTGTCACACCGAGGAACCTGGGGATTCTGTGTCCTTCAGATGAGCCTGTCAAAGCCTTTGCTTTGGCCCAAAGCACCGACCCTCCCCAGTGATGCCCTGATGATGAAGGATGCCAAAGGGGACAGTGGCCCTTGGCCCCCTGGGAGAGAAGAGGCCGAGCATCTCTGAGGGCCCTAGCCTGGGACTTACCTCCACTTCGCACTCATACTCGGAGGCATCGAGCAGGGTCACTCTGCAGAGGGCACTCTTGACTTTCTTGGTGATTTTCTGGGGTGATTTCTGGGTCTTGCTGGGTGTTGTTTTATCAGAGAGCCCATCTGTTTCGCTGTAATCCTTCTCCTCCATGTCTGTGCCCTGGAGGGCAAGAGGCACACAGTGTTACCCTGCACCCGCTGCCAGGATGGGGGCTGGGGGAAAGCCCTGAGGACAGGTAGGGAGACAAGGGCAGCCAAGCAGGGGCATGAGCTCCTAACTGCTAACAGCAGAAAACAACCCCCTCCTTCTGCCCCTCAGGGATACAGGGAAGGGAGAAGGGCCATGGGTCCATCTTTCCAGGCTCCCTATGAAGCCAAGACAAGAGGCCCTCTCCTTGGTTGCTTGAAGCCAGGAATGCAGGAGACCAAGAAGCTGTGGTGGCATGCCCAGTTTGCGAGTGCTCAGCATCCCTGCCACATGCCAAGGCAGGAGGGGAGAAGAGATTCTGTGGTCTGGAAAAGTTGCCAGGCTGTTTACAGTCAAGTCTGCTATCCCAGGCCCTTGGAAGACAGTCAGAGTCAGAGAAATGACCCTGGAAAAAATGACACCCATGAGCTTGGTGTCACTTCAGCACCTGAGCCCATCATGCTGAACTGTCTTGTTCAGCAAGCAGAAACAAGACACCATTGCATTCCCTCACTAGGATGGAGCTAAGTCTCCTCTGCTTTGCTGGCTGATCCAGCCTGGTAATGTCAATCTTGGGGTAAAGCAGCTGCTCCCATTTCTGCTAGACATGGTTGATTTCTGAGACACTCAGCTACCTGCTCCCTTCTCCCTCCCTTGGTTTGGATACCATGGCAGTGCCATTTCTAGTACAATCAGTGCATTAGCCTTTGGGCTCTGGTACTCTTTCATCTGTCCTCCTGCTCACAAAGCGCCACCACTTTGTAAGGAGCTGCACAGAGAGCTGGGAGGTAGCCAGGCTAAAGGAAGAGCCAGCAGAGCTTATCCACAGCAGTGGTCTTATGGGGCTAGTCTCTTGAAAGTGCCCCTAAGAGCTGTTGTAAGGCCTAAAGTGTTGGAGAGCACGGGACTCCTGGCAACAACTGCACGGGAGCAAGGATGCAGCAAGGGGCAGCATTGGTGCACAGAGCTATTGTAGATCACCTCCATCTGCTATGCCCTGTAGGCTTCTTGCATGCATGCACGGGCTGTATGTATGGGCTCACAGCCTGGCACAGGAATCGCAGCAGGTAAATTTTTGAAAAAGGCGCCATGCAGCTCCCCATACCCTGCTTGCAGGGCCCAAGGATGGATAGCCCTGCTCCCCAGGCGGGGAGGGCGAATGCCATTCGTAAGGACAAGAGGCTGCAGAGCCAAGACACAGAGAATGTGTCTTCACACATAGGGCCTGACACGTACTGGCCAGGGGCTCGCCCGGGCCCAGCATGTCCACCTTATCTCTCTGCAGGTAGCAGTTTTTTTGTGGACGAATTTAGTGCTGGAATCAGGTGGCTGATAGATTTGGGGTGTCAACTATTGGCGAGCCAGTGCCAAACTCTCCCCTGCCACTCTGCCCAGGCTCCTCTGCTCTGCTCTGCTCTGCAAAGATTGGGCTAGTGTGGGAAAGGGCCCACCAGCAACTCTGCTCCCTGGTGCTGCCGGGACTAGCCACGGGAAAGGCTTCCAGGCAGAGGTATTCTCCCCACGATGGTCATCTGGATCCACAATCTTTCCCTCCTCTGTCCCACAGCTCCTAGCTGTTGTCTACTCACCGGCTCTGCATTTTGGGAGTCAGGCTGGGCCACAGGCTTCTCACTGGCCTCAGCATCCCGGCTGTTGGCCATGGGTCCAGGGCTGGCAGCCATGGCAGTGGGGCCAGTGGCGGCTGCCTCCAGCTGCTGCTGTGGGGCCTCCTCCTGTGCATTCTTCACCTCCGAATTGGGGCCTGTCTCTGTCGTCATGGTCGCTGCTTAGTGTGCCCTGGCACAGGTACAAGATAAAATGAGCAGAGAAAATGAACAACCGGCCCAGCCTTCATCCCAGTCTCCTCCGAGCTCGAGGGATCAGTGCACACAGGGACGAAAAATGCAAGCCAGGAAGATGGAGGCACTGAAGCCCTTTGCTGCATGCACAGATCCACTGGGAGTCCCTGGCTGATCACCATCAAACAGCACTGCCAGCCACCCGGCTCATGCTGCTTCTTGCCTGTAGCAGGTGGCTGCTGTGCAAAGGGCCAGCAGTAGGGACAAGGGACAGGTGTTCCCAGAGGGCTGTGGGAAGGACGCTCTGACTGAAATGCTAGAAGCCTCTGATTCAGGCTGACAAGCAATATGGGATGCCAGAATTTCATGGTCAGTTGAGCCAGAGAGGTAGAGTCCACACAACGACCAAGTTTGAAGGTAGATACTCCCTGCCTGCTGAGGCCAGCTTACAGCCAGCAGGCCCAGCATGGCCTCATCCAGCGCCATGGAGGTCCAGTGAGGTGGTGACCACAGCTGCACCCAAGCAGGAGGATTAGCGGGTTAAAGCACAAAGGCATCCTGCTCCCAGAGCACACACATGGGGTTCCACCTCACCCACAACCAGGACAGAAAACTACCCTTGCCCTGTGCCAGCACCTGCTGAACCGCTCAGCACCAGGGCACTGAGGTGCCCCCACCACGATATGCAAGGGTGCATGCTGATTGCACCAGCTAAGGCTAATCCACTGTACTCTGTGCAAGAAAGGATCAGAGATTCTCCAGTTTCAAACACTGAGCTATTAAAAACTGAGCTGCCGGCACACCATACAGGGCCACTGCCTTTTGACCAGAATTGGATTTAATTCAGAGGCTCTGATGACCTGAAGCTCCCTGGGACAGGAAGGATGCACAAAAGTGCCACTGAATAAACACAGACGTGGAGAGAAGTTGAGCATAGCAATGTGAGCAGAGAGCAGGGCACATCCCCAGTGCTCCACTCACCTTCCTATAGCCCCATCAATGCTGGGCAGACAAGAAGGCTTAGCCATACCCAGCCAGTTCCCCATCGCTGAGGCCTTTGGTACTTTTAGAAGAATTTTTTACACATGGAGGGGATTTTTCTGGGAGGAAAGATCAGGTAAAAGGGCTGCATTAATGCAAGAAATTGCAAACACTGACAACTCTATATATTGCATCTAGGATAGTTGTTTTTTCCCCTCTGGAATTCCCACTAGAGCAAGTGAGCTGGATTCGCATAGCCTTGCAGCCCAGGCCCTGTGTGGCAGGCAGGGACAGCAAAAATCTGCCTCCACTGCCAATGCCTCTGCTGGAGCAGTTTCACCATCTCTCCAGCCAAAAGATGCCAAAACAGAACCACCAGCCAGGAGCAGGGAAGGGAGATATAATTTCAGAGCTTACTGATCCTGGCTTGGGGTGTTCAATAGAAAATATATTTTTGAAACCTTTATGCTGTCCTTGTTCTCTACATGCATTCTGCCATTTGCGTTGCAGTACCACCTACCCATGCAAAAGCACAGGCTTTACTGAATGTAGCTGAGTGCAAATTAAGAGAATAAACCTGCAAGCGTAGACGCCTCTAGCCAGGCCTTACTGTATGGAGTCTGAAGCAGAGAAACCGAGGCACGGAGCCCTGCTCTTTGTTCCTGCCAATGCCACCTATGATCCTTAACCAGGGAAGTGGCCAGCACCACTGACAGCAAAACAAGACAGCGGCAAGTGAGACAGCCCATCTGCTCACCTCACACACAAATGATCTGAGTGCATGACTCGAGGCAAAATTAAGGATGGACACAGGGTGCACTCTCCCACGGCAATTGTGAAGCTACACAGCCCATACGACATCAATGGCTCCTGGCACGTCCAGCCCTGCTGATCTGCAAAAGCAGCAGTGGGACTGCCAGGGACTCCCTGGGAATGAGCCACCATGTACACAAGACATTGGTCACCCACTGGCCACACACCCCCCAGTTCCCAGCTGCAGAGCTCTTTGGGCCATGGGCCAGCCATGAGGCACCAGCAGGCAGTAGCTGCAAAGTATATTTACACTGAGTGATGGGCAGGAAGGAGTCTCAAGCTCTCAATAACTGGCTAAAGACAGGGAGCACTTGGAAGGCTATCACTGTTGCTGGAAGATGGAAGAGCTGGCTCAGCTGACAGCATGCTGCCCACAGTCACATCACCCACCCTTCCCACATCATAGCCACATGAAGCACTTATAATAGCAAACTGGAGGAAAAGCTGCACTTTGGAGGACACTTCTGATCTCCATTGCTGAAATCACAACCCATGTCCCCCTGCTATGTGGGCCAGAAGCCTGCTTCTCCCAAAACTCATCTCCTCACAGGTTCACTTGCCAGGGAACAAGTACTGGCGGCCAAGCAACTCTAGGTTTTTACCCCAGCCACCAGTGGCGCTTCCCCACACCAACACAGAGGGGTGCGAGGTTCGCTGGGCAGCTCAGCATCAACACAGGGCAAAGTCTCTAAGGAGCTGCCTGCCCAAGGGCTGGACGAGTTGCATGGTGACATTACATCCCTCCACCATCAGCCTCCTCGCAACTCCCAAGTGTTGCTCTCGGAGGTGGGACAGAGAAAAGCCAGGTCAGAACTGTGCCTGTGCTCTTAAGACAGTTAGAAATAGAATGCTTTTTCTTTACAAAGATTTCTCTGTCAGCTTTGGGCCACAACTACAGACTCTACAATCCAACTCAAGCGCCAGGCTCTTCAGCAGTGGTGGCGCAAGGAAATGCCTCGTGTGGTCCAAGGCTGCTTCTGAGCTTGCTTGTTCTGAACCATGACCATGTATGTGCAATGAAGCAGCACCCATCAGCCTGAATTCAGGGATGATCTGGGCTAGAAGAGCAGAGCAGGGGTCAGAGTATGCACGCTACAAGTGGGGTTGCTGTAACAACAGCGCCAGGGAGTGGAGAGGAAAGGGGCTCAGCAAGGGCCTGAGCTTTAGGGAGATGCAGGCAGGCTGCACACAGGGAGAAAGGGCACAGGCAAAGCCGGGCAAGATAGAACCCTCCCCCAGGGAGGCCCAGGAGCATGCCTGCATGTTAGGCCTGAGGAGCACCAGCAAGCCCACCTCTGCCTTCAGGTGTCCAGCACAAAGGTAAGATCTGAAGTTGCACCCAGAAAAACTGTAAAATTAGGTTCACAATCCTCTCTTCAAATGGAAGTAAATACAAGGAATAGGACTCTCAGTGCTCATCTTGGAGCTACACATCAGCTCAAATACCTCATCTTCAGTCAAATAAAGCTTTGCAGGACCTCAGCAACTGCATCTCCTCCAAGACAGCATCTTCCTGCATCATGCACATGCAGATTCCCTGCCTGAAGAGGCCATCCATGCTCTCCCATCCCTCCTCTGCCTCTCCAGCCAGCCTCACATACTTCTAGCTTAGAAGCCTGTCCTAGTCTCCTTTCCAAATGTCCCTGCACCTAATGTGAAACACAGAAAGGTGCAATAATCAGTCTGGCTCCTGAGAGAACAGCCTTTAAAACTCAGACACACAGGGATACGGAGGAGATTGCCGAGGTCACGGTACAGAGATTTTGTTCAAATAAGAAAACCTGTTTTTTCATACCCCTCCTGCTTTGGATGCTAGGTGTGACCTCCCTCTGACATCACCCACTAGGGCAACAAAGGACAAGTTCTCCCCCAGCACTCCAGGTGCCCATTCCTAAGACAGGCAGGACAACTTGCCACGATCTTTTGAGGAACATCAGCTCAATCGTTCTTATAGCAGAGCCACATGCTTCGCAACGGGTACAAGAAAATTTTTTTGAATATCAGCAGCAGTTTATTTTTTCCACTGATGACACAGGATGGAGGGTTGCTATTTTTCAGCTTTAAACTGAAACAGTTACACTTTCCTCATTTAAATCCATATGTGTATCATTTCAAAGAGCTTCAGTTTTGATCTCAGTGTGTGCATTTTCTAATTTCTAATTCTCTACAAGAAAATAGTCACTTTGAACCAAAAAACACACTGAATTTTTCAATTAAAGTTTCAAAACTTTCTTCCAAGCCATTTTTCCTGCAAAATAGAACATCAGTTCCCTAGGAGAGGTTACAGGTGGGATTGGATGGGTATTTTTTCAAAGATGGGAGACTAGGACTTTGTTGCAATTCTTCCAGCTAGCCCTACTTTGGTAGATTAAACTCTGATTCAAATCCTCTGATGATGGGAAGGAATTGGTTCCAGACTCCAATGCTGAGGTACCAGGTCAAGTAGGAATTCAATGGCGCTCTCAGCCCAAGGCCTCTCCCACACAGCAGGAAGCTTGCAAGGGGCAAAAGCTGCAGCAACAACTGCCCCGAGCCTGGTGGCACATCTCTGCAGTCACATCTGCAAAGATATGCAGCATATTCACCTGAATAAGCAGGGCATGCATGTCTTCGCCAACAGGTTGGCCAGCCTGGTAAGGAGGGCTTTAAACTAGGAAAGATGGGGGAAGGGGAGTGGTATAGTGACAGGGTAGTCAGTAAAACACTGCTCAGGTCAGGATGTGTCCAGTGGGTACACGCTGCCACGGGAGACAGCATGGGACACGGCTATGGAGGATCCTCTTGCACCTCTCCTGAGAAGCCTGCATGCTCGATTGGCTCTCTGAAATGCCTGTACACCAATGCACGCAGCATGGGGAATGAGCAGGAAGAATTAGAGATCTGTGTGCGCTCATAGGGCCATCATCTCATTGCAGTGACAGAGACACGGTGGGCTAGCTCACATGACTGGGATGCTGTCATGGGTGGCTACGTGCTTTTTAGGAAAGACAGGCCAGGAAGGCGAGGTGGTGGAGTTGCCCTTTATGCGAGGGAGCAACTAGAATGTATGGAGCTCTGCCTAGGAGTGGATGAAGAGCAAGGGGAGAGCCTATGGGTAAGGATTAAAGGGCAGGCTAACATGGGTGACACGGTGGTGGGGGGTTACTACAGGCCACCTGATCAGGAGGAAGTTGTCGATGAGGCCTTCTACCGACAGCTGGAAGTAGCCTCACGCTCACAGGCCCTGGTTCTCCTGGGGGACTTCAAGCACCCTGACATCTGCTGGGAAGAGAGCACAGCTCTCTTCCCACATATAGCCCCCTTCCCACATATTCTTAGGCCTCATCTCCTTGTCTGGATCCAAGCCTGGAGTCTGGCTCTACCGTCACAGGAAGCTGCTGACATCTGTGGGATGGGATGACGTTCACCTCCAGCACAAGGGAAGAAACTACCCCTTTCTCTGCCCCCCACCACCACACACAGTAGCTGGCCTCCCAGCACCGACTAGAGCCTCCCTTTCTGTACTGCCCCCTGAGAACCCCACCACCATGCCCAGCCTCCCACGTGGCCTTCAAAATCCTAGCCCTTTCTCCTCTCCTTTCTCCTCTCCTTTCCTTCGCACCGCCTCTCCCGTCATCATTCATAAATCATGAGCGTATCTTGCTTCTGTCAGCTCCCTCCAACCCCAGCTCAGCCCCTTTGCTCCTCAGTGGCTCTGCAACACAGGTTTCTGCCCGCCTCGGACACAAGGGACGCAAACTGCAGTTTGGGAGCTCTGGCCCAACACAGCAAGCTGACCTCAGACTGGAGGAAAGGAAGGATGGCTTACAGGGCAAAGGAGATGTGCTTCTTTTACATCCCTCCTCCCTGCTTGCGTTACAGCACCCCTGGCTGCCAGCACAGGCCCCCCTACACTGGGCTCTGCACACACAGCTGCAGTCAGAGCTGCCCCCTGCAATGAAGGGGCAAGAGAGGCAAATGCGGGGAGAAGAGACACAGGGCAGCTGTGGCTGGGTCCAGACCCCTGGTGAACCTGGGATTCCCCACTCCCTTGCCCACCACCTCCGCTGCAGTACCGGCTGCCATCTCTCATGCTTGGGGAACACAGAGAGGCTGGCACTCCTGCACTGAGCACCAGCAGGGGCCCATGGACATCCAGCCTCACAAACTGGATCTAAAATGAGATCTTCTCCAGTACAGAGGCCAGTGGAGGAGAAGCGGAGGCACAACCGCACACCACATTGCAGGATCACCTCTGTTCTCTGTACATCGATGTGCTCAGCAGCAGCACCATGTGCTTGGAGCCATACTGAAGCCAGGGAGAGGGTCTGGGGCTACATGACAGCAGAAAGGGGCACAGGCCTGAGCCAATGCCACTCTGTCATGATCCAAGCCCTGAGTCAGTGTGTTAGGTGTCCATCTTCAGGATAAGCTCAAGGGACTGCAGGGTTTCTGCTTTAAAACAGGCAGGAGCTGCCAAAGAAGGTGAGAGCCCAATGCAGGAGTGCTGGGGTAGCTGAGCCCATAGGCTATGCTGCCAGCATGAGGGCAGAGCCCCAGCAAAAGGGCCTAGCAAGCTCCCAGAGACCATCTCTGCTTAGATCACAGCAGAAACATGAGCACTGAAAGGCCCTGTCCCAGCAGGGTCACAGCAGCAGCCCACTGAGCCCTCCGCTCCCCCGGCATCTGCTTCTCCAGCATCTGCACATCAGCACAGAGCATCCAGGAAAGACACTCAAGCCTTTCTGCACTCCCATGTAGGAAGTCACATCTGGCTACAAACCCTGCAGAAGCTGCAGTCTCCCTGCATAGGCTGTGGCTCATCTGCTAGGGAGACAGCAAGACTGTGGCAGGTTAGGAGACAGAGATATCACTGGAAAAGTGTCACAGCTAGTATGTCTGTCCCTGCAATTCAGAGCTCTCTAACAATTTTCTAAGCTTTTCTCAGGCAACTCCAGCAGTAGCATCAGCTGGAGATTCATGGAGATTCACTGCTCCCTCTGCATGTGGGGCTGTGCTGGGTTTCACCAGCACTACTCAGAGCAGCCTCTGCACTGCTGCTCTGCAGAACACCCAGGACCACCCCCACTATGCCCCAGTGGAGCATCAGCCTGCGCCTGGGAGAGCTGGGACTGAATAGGCACAGGCACAAAAAGGCAGGAATGGCAGGGAAGCCTCCCCATCTCTTAGACTGAAGGTTTCCTCCTCCAGACCCTCCTCTCCACTACACCTCAGCTGGCGGAGCAGTGCTGGAACAGGAAGGCTCCAGTCCTGGCTGTAGCAGGCTAGCAGAGCCACAAAGACTGGAAACCTAGCACTGGGAAGAAGGGGAAGGCGAGACACTTGCTGAGCCTGTAATGGAGTTGGCAGCCTGCAGCCCAGCTGGCATGGTGCTTAGCTGAGCCCTGCAGATGTGCACTGGCCCTGTTGCAGATGCAGACAGCGTGAGCCATGGCAAGTACAGCAAGGGCCCCACATTGGAATAGCCACAAGGGCTGCATTCAACACCTAGCCTGGCATCTGTGCCAAATCCAATAGGCAGCAGCATTGCAGAGAGCCTAAGGGCTCGCTGTCCATCCTCCTCTTCCTGCCCACAGCTGAGCTGCGCAGAGGCTGCCACAAGCGCTGAGATGGGGCCGCTTGCAGTGGCTCACCGGGAAGGCACTTCATTTGTACTCTGACCCACAGAGCGGAGCACCCCTATGTACAAGCTCAGCCCCTGGCCATCTGAGGCTGACCCATGGGAAAAGGCCTCTGAGGCAGTGTTAATGCCACTGCACAGACCACCCCTCTCTGTCGAGCTTGGTAGAAAGCAGAGCTCAGGGATGCCACAGGACTGCCAGTCCACGCTGGGCATGGGAGTTCAACCCACAGCAAAGGTTGCTCAGTGCGCTGGGGGCACCTTCAAAATTCACAGCTACAGACCTGAGGACTGCCCAAATAGAGGAAGCCTGTGCAACCCGCTTTCAGCCTCTTCCTACTACCACATTATGACATGGATTCCTACTACACCTGGCCTACCTTCCTCATCCTTCCTGCCTTGCTCTGCATAGATGAACTTGCAAGTTTTATGTATTCATACATACGTATGTATTTCTCTGTGTGTGTGCATATGTTAATATTCCTCTAAAGGGTCAGGCTGTCCTTGTGTGAGAGACCAAGAAACATCACTGTCCACGCAGACAATCACAGAATCACAGAATGGCCGAGGTTGGAAGGGACCCCCGGAGATCATCTAGTCCAACCTCCCTGCTCAAGCAGGCTCCTCTAGAGCACATTGCCCAGGATCACGTCCAGACGCGTTCTGAATATCTCCAGCGAAGGACACTCCACAACCTCTCTGGGCAGCCTGTTCCAGTGATCAGGCACCCTCACAGTCAAGAAGTTTCTCCTCATGTTCAGATGGAACGTGCTGTGTTTCAGTTTGTGCCCATTGCCTCTTGTCCTGTCGCTGGGCACCACGGAGAAGAGTCTGGCCCCATCCTCTTGACACCCTCCCTTCACATACTTGTACACATTGATCAGATCACCTCTCAGTCTTCTCTTCTCCAGGCTGAACAGGCCCAGCTCTCTCAGCCTTTCCTCAGAGGAGAAATGCTCTCTCCAGGAGTGCCATGTCTCTCTCGTCCTGGGGAGCCCAGAACTGGACACAGCACTCCAGGGGAGGCCTCCCCAGGGCTGAGTAGAGGGGCAGGATCACCTCCCTCCACCTGCCAGCAACACTCTGCCTCATGCACCCCAGGAGACCTTTGGCCCTCCTGGCCAAAAGAGCACACTGCTGGCTCATGCTTAACTTGTTGTCCACCAGCACTCCCAGGTCCTTCTGGGACTTGCCAGCAGGTCAGCCCCCCCCCCCCCCCCCCCCCCCCCAGCCTGTACCGGTGCCTGGGGTTATTCCTCCCCAGGTGCAGGACCCTGCCCTTGCCTTTGTTGAACTTCAGGAGGTTCCTCTCCGCCCAGCTCTCCAGCCTGTCCAGGTCCCTCGGAATGGCAGCACAGCCCTCTGGTATATCAAACACCTATACTACCTATAACAGCTATGATCTCTTCCTGTATCTTCCTCCCTGCTTGTCTTTCCCACGGTGTTTTCCTCTTCACCCTCTTCAAGACTGCGTTGGGATTCACAGGTTTCCCAGACACTCTGCCCCCACACTTCCCTCAGCAGATTCACAGCTCTGACATAGCTGTTTCCCTCCCAAAGGCTTTCCTTCCCCGCCTCTTCACAACAGTGTTTTACCTGAGCCCACTTACTGTTTATACCTTCACTCAGTCGTTGCTGAGTTGGTTTTTAAGGATGATTCTTCACTTTGCTGAGCTTCCCCCTTTGCTCTTAGGCTCTTTCTTCCCCTCACTCTCCTCTGAGGACACCTGCCCATTCCCTAGTTGGGGTAGGAAGTTTTTCCACTATTTCTGAAGCAGCACACACACACACACACGTCTCTCTCCGCAAAACTGGGAATGTCTACTGAAAGTCTGAACATGGGTCTTTTCTAACTAGCCAGCCCAAAATACATGGAAAGGTGGATTATTTTCTCCTCAAGCCCTGCAGGCCTCCACAAGCTTTAGCACAACAGCAGTGTTTAAGAGCTGCGCAACAACCAAATGGTGCCCTTTTTCCTTCGCCACCACGTGTGGCATCTGCCAAGAGCCTCAGTTGCTCCTGCTGGCAAAGTCTACAAGCCACAATGTGGGAGAGACCACTGCAGCTGTGATCTCCATAGATGGGATGTGTCCTGAGCATAATGCAGCTATAACACCAAGTAGACTTCGCAGAGCGCCCCTCAGGTGAATGCGTGGATGGCTGCATGAGCGGCTGCATAAGACCATGCACAGAGAGTCAAGTTGCTTTCCAGATCTCTTGGAAACACCCTATAGCTTCCCAGAGCCAGGTGCCAGTGCTCCAAGCAGCACCAATGAGTTTACAAGGCCATGAGCACTCAGCACCACTCTGCAGATCTGCAGACCGGCCATGGCCTTGGGGCAAGGGCTGAGCTGGGAGAGGACAGGCAGGGTGAGGAATAGAGGCAGAATGCAGCGCTGCGTTCCAACCACCTTAGAAACACCACTGAGAAGCACTGAGTGAAAACACATGCAACCACCCCAGCCAGGAGTCCAGGACATCCTCCAGAGACATATAAAAGGAAAATGAGGAAAGAGGTTCCCAAGCCCCTGGCGTCAGCATCAAGCTGTCACACAACTCCCATCGCCTGGCACTGAGGGGGGGGGAGCGAGAGACTTGCAAATGCCACAGGAAATTCCATTTGACATTAAGTCCGGCTTTCCTCATCACAGCAGGCAGTTGAAAGAGTTGTGTCTGCAGGGAGTGAGCCCTCTCCCAGCCCACAGCTCTGCTGAAGGCCTTGCAGCAAGGCCAAAAAAAAAAAAAAAAACATACAAACTGCCCTGCTGGTGGGGGGGCAGGCAGAAATGTCAGGTGTCCCCAGCTCCTGGAGACTGAATATAGCTCCTCCTTGTGCAGTGTTGGCAGGAAGCAGAGACCTACGCTACCCCAAATTGGTGCCCAGCAGGAAAATTGCCCCCCATCTCCCCCACAACCCAAGCTCTAGAACCTGCACTGCATCCAGGTTAGTGCTCCGCTGTGCCGGGTCAGACGCTGCAGCTGTCTGTAGGGAGGCAGACAGGATCAGTCGACCCCCGCAACACCTCCAAGCAGCCTGTTCTGCCAGAAAGCATCCCATGTATTTGCCTTATCCACAGCCAGGCAGTTCCTACCTTGGCAAGAGCTCCCTGGCCCCATGTCTACAGCACGGCTCCTCTCTGCCAGGCTGCTGCTGTGTGTACAAGGCACTGCTTTCTGCAGAGCAGCCTCTTCTTTAACTTGAACACCCCCAAGCATTGATTGATGCATACTGCAGCCGCAGCAGAGCCAGGAACTGGGCTTCCTTCCCACTCTGCCAGGCTGGGCTCCCTCCACAGCCCCCTCCAGCCAGCACTCCCTCTTCTGCCGCGGGAGCTTTCACAAGCCAGCTCCTGCCTAGCAGGGAGCACTGCAACCCCTACCGCATCCCCTCTGCGTGGAAGACACTCCACTCGTGTGGAAGATCATTTCAGCCCACTCTGCCTCCATCCCAGTGCTTGGTCTCTCTCGCCTGCAAACGTCTGACTCATCCCAGGTCAGGTAGCAGAGAATAGGCGCAGCCTGAGATCTTTCTGGGATCCTTCCTTGCTGCATACACCAGCAAGGAAGAAGCTTTGCTCCCCAGCCTCAGCACCGGTTTTTCAGCAAGGAGCTGATACCATTATCCAGTTTCATCCCAAATTAATCTGGCACCTCTCTGCATAACCCAGATCCCTGGAACAGGTCCTAGGGCAGAAAACACTGTGCTGACACTGAAACATACCATCCAAATATCCCACTTGTACTAGTTCAACACTCAGTAGGTGTTGAGATGTGTTGGCAGTGAGAGCTGAATACAAGCTTTTATTACTACTATCCACGCTAAAGTGTGGTCCTCTCTGACACCCAGCATACCTCTGCTTACAGGATACACAGCTCCTTATGCCCCCTTGGCATGTGGGAGGAACAACAACTGGGAGTAAACACCAGGGCTGGTTATAGAGTGATACCCCTATCAGCAGCATGAAGTGCCTAAGAGAGCATCTGTAACACGGCACTAACTGCCAGGGGCAGAACACAGCAGGCTGTAACACTGCCACAGTGGAGCGTCAGATCCTGCCTGTAGTGAGCAGTGGGAAAATCCAGAGCCATGGGCAATGCTGCTGTGGGACAGGAGAGGTGCTGGTCCAGCATTTCCCTGCTGTGCAGCCACCAGGTGGGCAGGCAGCATGGAGCAGCAGCTGAGGATACACTGGCCCCACAGCTCAGCCTACTGCACTCACCCCTCTAGGGACAATCAGCTGCTCCGAGATCACCAGGCAGGTCCCACTCCAAAGGCAGTCACCTCTTAGCCACAGCTCCTCCAAGCATTGCCTTTTTGCTCCTATGCCCTTCCAGCCCTGGGGCTGCCTGTAGTTTGACAGGAGAGATGTGGTGGATGGGCAATCTGACAGCAGGGATGGAATAATGTTTTCCCCGCACCCAAAGGAGCCAGCCACATAGCCTGCATGGAAGAGCAGAGCTTAAGCAGCACCCACCAGTTAGGACAAGTGCTGATGAAAGCTTCCCACCACTTCAAGCCATCAGAAATCCCATAGAAAACACAAGCCAAAGGGAAAGCAGTCTGTAGACATGCTGCCAGCAAGCTCTCTGCTCTCAGGATGCTGGCACCCATCGACACGGTCCACCCAAGCAGAACCTGATTGTGCAGTATACGGAGAGAGAAAACCTCACTGAGCCCTGAACTGCTCGGTTGCTCACCAGTTCAAGCTCCCCAAATAATGCTCACTGCTCTGTGTCCAATGCTCAAAACTCACCAGGCATCAGGACCACATGCTCCCCTCCCTGCAAACTTCAGCCTTAGGGAAGCAAACAGGACAGGGGTCAGGTCACAGTCCCAAGGGCCCCCAAGTCAGGCAGATGCTGACAGCATATCAGAGAGAAGTTTGATGGTGAAGATTTCTACCACCACCACAGGCAGTTTGTAGCTTTTGAAGGGAAGAGGAAAGCACTAAATGCTCCAGGGGGCTGAAAATGCATGGACAACACTGCCATTCTACAGTGAACCCCCTACCTTGAGCCAGAACAGTCCTATACCAAGACAAACATAACTCCATGGTGCACAGATGTTGATCTCTGTGTTACATAGAGCATGCAATACACAGGCCTTTTACCTCTCCTCTGGAAAAGGCCAGCTAGAAAGGAGCAATTTCTGCTGTGAATTCTCCCTATGACAGAGTTTGCCTCTGCATTTTCATATCAGGAGAGCAACGTGGCTCTGCAGCCTGCACCAATTATCCAACATTTCCTGTTGGGATTTTCATAACCTCTGGCTTGCAGGCTGGGCCCTACTCACCTGTAGAGTGAGTGCAGGGCAAACACCCCTCAGAGCCCTGCTTAGTCATCAGGATTTCTGGCGCAGCTGGAAGCACGGCAGCTCAGCAGCACAGCCAGTGCCATTTCACATCCTGTCAGTAAATGCACAGCTTCCTTTATCCCTGGCTGGCGAGCATTGTGCTGAATCGAGGCACTGTTCAGCCCAGGCTGGCGTGCACAGTGCTGACAGGTGATGATTTCAGCCTCATGAAGGGACTCCTGCACACTGCTACCAGCACAGGACAGCAAGAACAATAGCGACTTTCTGCCCAGAGCATGTCATGCAACCCAATGGATCCAGCCACGAGCACAGAGGGCTCCTGGCTGACTGAAATGCAGAAACCTGGTCGGGGGGACACAGTTAGGACATCTCCAAATGAAGCCACAGGAAGGGCTCCAGAAGTATGTACACCCGATGGAGTACACCACAGGCCTAAGGTTCCTGCAAAAAAGTTCTGAGACTTTAGTGACCTTAAAGTAGAAAGAGAACGGTTATAGCCAGCTATAAACTGAAGAAGGGCTCAGCAGGAAACAAAATCTACCAAGTCTTCTCTCAAAATACCAGCAAGACACAGAGGGACAGAGCACAGTCAAAGTCCCAATCCTATGAATGGTCAGCTCCCTTCTTCCAAAAGCCATGCTCACCCTTTTGGGCCCTAATTTAACACTCTAATCTCAGCAGAAGAGTTCCTACAAGTTTAACTGGGATGTGGATCAGGCCCACAGCTCTCCCAAGCTGCAGCTACAAAGGTAGGGAAGTCAGATGGACACAAACACCAGAGCTCCCATAGGACAGATACTGCTACATACACAAGGGGATAGCAGGCCAGACTGCACCAGGGACGAGCAGCCAAAAAAATTAACAGCTTTTTCAGCCTTGCACACCACCTCATCCTTACCCCTTCAGGCTGGAGCTAGTGCAGGGGCCGCAGCCCACCAGCACTCAGCAACATTGCTCCTGTAGCAAGAGCCTTGCAAAGGGCCAGAGCTGCTTCTTCCCTCTGGGACAGCATCGTCCCAAGTGTCCCTCTCATCTCTCCAACTGCATGTAGGACATGGCAGACAAGCCTCCCTCCTTTGCCCTTCAGGAACACAGGCACACATCAGATCCTCGCTCCACAGAGTCACTGCCTGCAGCCCTGCAAGCACCATCTGCAACGCCTCCTGGAGAAGGCTCCCGAGAGGCAGCCTGATTTTTTCCCCAGTTGTTTCAGTGGGCTAACAGAAGTGATTCCCTCTCCCTGCAAATCTTGCTGGATGGAGCTCTCCCTACCAACAGGGCAGCTCTATTCGAGTTGTTAACATGAAGATCTGATGGTAGCTCACAAGGGCCAGATGCCATGAGACACCCTGCCTGCCTTCCAGTCCTCCCAGGAGAGGGTGTCTACCCACTGTCTCTGGGGAAACCTGCTACCTCACAGCTCCCAAACAACATGGAAAAATGTGGAGGAAAACAATGCACAAAGATGAGCTCCTTGACGTTCACAGCTGAAGTCCTCTTACAGCCACAGACCCCAGTACTTGGCTTTGGCTGCAGAACCTCCCCATAAGCAGAGGAAAGAGAAGCAGACAAGAGCTGAGAGAGGAGACAAAACACAGCCATGAAAAGGAGGAGAAAAGGGAGAGATGGCAGCAGACCAAGGCCCAGAATCTATAACCCCAGCTCAAATTCAATGTGACACGTGATGGGAAAGACCTAATTTATCATGTTGGGCACAACCCCCATGCCATGCCTCAGTCAAACTCACTCGCACGTCAAGACTGCTGTGCAGAGAATAAGGGAGGTGGCAGTTACTACTTCCACCCAACACCGTGCCCACTGCCTTTGCACCCTCAGAAGGATCAAATAGGCCTGCGGCAGGCAAGTCAGTCAGTCAAAAGCCATTGGAGATACCCCACCATCTGATCATCCCTTAATCACATGAAACACCCCTCTGCTGGCTCTCTAGGGCAGCCTGGAAAAAATATTAACAGCAAAAAATCTTACTTCAGTGCCTGGCAAGAAGCAATGAATCCGATTCAAGGCAGGAAGGGGCACAGGATCCTCAGGCTGTCAGCCTGGAAGGGACCAGCTGGGCCCACAATCCAGTGGCCCAGAAAAATAACAGCAACGGAGGCACAAGCCAGGAGCAGGCACCTAATAGCTGCTGCCTCTCTCCTCCTTAAACACAGGGGCTGGATTACTGTGTCTGACTGGACACTCAAGACCAGCAGTAAGACACCAAAAACAGCACATCACAGACAGACAGACAGAACTCCTTAAATGCCCTACAACGGTGAGCAGTGGACTAGGGAAAAGGACCAGCCCTAGCCCTGTGCTATGCAGAAGGCAAAGCCCTGGCTAGCCTGCCTTCATGGGACTCCTCTTCCCTGGCTCCAAAAATTGCAAACAGTTAGACCTGAGAGGATGTACAAGGCATCTGAGAGACTTCAAGCCCTGGGGCTTGAACTGGGTCCTGCTGGTGCCTCAGTCCCCTTGGCATCAGTGCCTATGCTGCTCACAAATCAAGCAGTTTCAGGTACAACTATAAAGCGGTGGGCTTCCAAACCCCCAGTTTCACCAGAGGCTTCTGCAAGGAGCCCTGTCACACCTGAATCTCAGCTAGCACAACATGCCCATCAATGTTCAAGAATAGCCAGCACTGCACAAGTTCAGGCCACCTATTCAGAGGCAGAGCTGTACAGCACAAACCCTTGAAGAGAAGCAGGAGGTAGCTGTCTCCAGGGGAGCCTCTGTACACCTGCTCCAAGCCATGTTTGGGGATGCAGCAAAAGGGATCTATACCCCCAAGGCACGTGCATACAGCTAACATTGCCCAGAAGGGGAAAGCTCATTCTCTCCCATGGTTGGCATCAATTTCCCTAAAGGAAAGAATGACTGAGAGCTTGCTATTTGCCCTTGGGGACAGGACATCAGAAGCTCTGGGAGGGTAAATCCAAGCAGAGCACAAGACAGAGACAGAAACATACCTCCTATTGCACAAGCAGCGGAGCCACTAAATGGGTAAGACTGGGATTTTTACACTTTTCAGCATCAAACATCTAAATATCTGCATCGAAGTCCCAAGAGGGAGAGAGATAGCAGAGATCCACAGTAGACATGAGACATCAAACAAAAAAGATCTGGAGCACAGGGCAGCTAGAGAATAGGCCCCTGGGGCGGCAGAGTGACTGGTGAATGCAGGCTGTGCTGAGCATTAGCGGAGGGGCAGGAAGGGAGCCCAACTCCAACTGCCTCTGCTGACTTGACAGCCTGCTAGAGCCATCACGTGTGGACTGGGATCTGAGGCTGAGCCTTTTCCAAGGGCAGGATTGCCCAACTTCTCAGCTGCTATTCACAAGAGGAATGGGGAGTGTGACTTTTTCAAATACTAAACAGAAAAGAAAAAACTCACCTGGCAGGTTTGCTTCTATCCAAACAGGATATGCCTCCTGAAGGAAGCTCAAAGGCCTTAGTCCCAGACCACAGCATCCCCACTGTGCTCCCCAAGCCATACAGACCACAAGGCCGGGATGGTCCCAAAGAGTCTTACCACCGTTGACCCCCAGGATTCCTGCTGGGAGAGGCAGGGGCAGCTGGGGGAAGGAGCTGTCCCTGGACCAATGTGTGGGGCCTGTTCCTGAGAACTGCTCCTGCCAGGACAGGCACAGCAGCATATGGGAGCACTGCATATTCACCACAGTGGCACATTATGGCACTTCACGACTGCTATTGAACCAATCCTGCCAGTCACTACATGCCAGTCTCCAGGATTATTAGCATGTTTTTGGCTTGGGCTTTTTCTGTTGTTGCAAAACCATCTGTTTAACCATCCCAAAAAAAGAATCATAAACAACATAGCCATAAGCATTGCATTCAGAGGTGCTGGGTGAGGGACATGTTGCAGGATCAGCACAAAGGATGTACTCAGTGGTTAGAAGAGGCAAAAAGAGCCCTGATAGACTATTACATTGCTCATGAGTGATAGCACCGAACCCAAATGCAGTTGAAAGGGTATTCATTAGAAGACAGTCCTCACCAAATCCCACATGTCACAGCCCCACTCCCTGTAGTGCCAGGATATGGGGCTGCCCCTGTCCTCTAGTAATGCTCGAGGCACTCACTGCACGCATAGAGACAATCTCAGCTCCGGACAGCACAGGAATAGGTGGCTGCTCAGAAGGGGGTCAGTTGTCAAATGGTGCAGGAACACTTCCTCAGAAGGGCAGCAAAGCCACGATGGTGGTGAAAGAGAGCAGGTGCTGCCTGGAGCAGGAGGAAGCTGCCCCACAGACAAGCTCTCCAGCTTTTAACTCTTAAGAGAGGCAGTTGGTCCTGTGGGGTGGCATAGGCCTGACCAGTGTGGCGTGTTTTTCCCTTTAAAAAAAAAGGAGGGAATGCTAAATTGCTGACAGAGTTTGAGAGACCTCCAAGTGCAGAGTTTGGGCCAGCAGAAAGACAGCAGCAAGCACAACATCCCACAACTGGCACATTCCTAAGTGCCCGGGTGCCACAACATCTCACCAGGCTCATTGAGAAATCAGCTAACCACGGGCCTTCCCATGCAGATGTAATCCATAGGCTGGGACCAAGACAGCACCTCCTCAACCACCAAAACTCCTCACAGGCCTCTCAGTGGGAAGGGAACAACCTGGAGACCCAACCAGCCCCCAGAGGTGCAATGGTCCTGCTCAGAGCAAGCACTGACCTGTGCCACACCAGTTTTGAGTTCCTGGAAATGAGCTGGCTTGCTGGCCAGTCTGCCCTTGCTTTCGCTGGCTCTGCTGATCCCACTGAACTGCAGCCCAATTTTCTCATGTTCTTGCAATCATAACCAATGCAGGAGCCGATCACTAGTATTCTCTGTTGCAATCAGTGCAACAGCAATGAAGTGCTGATCAGTGACTCAGGCACTCTGAAACTGAGCCAGCTCCCTTTGACCAGTGTAGGATGCATCTCAATTCTTAGAAGGGGTCATGGCTAAATTTGGGGTTACGTTTTAGTTCATCAACATACTAAGTCCTTAGATCCCAACAGGAACATCTTCAACCAGAGAAGTCTGGATAGCAGCAGCGCATTGCTCTTCCTGGAGGCCCAAAAACCACTGATGAGAGGCAGATGGGCACCAGTCTTTGCTCTCTCTGCACCCCTTCATAAGCCTTACAAAACCAGCTGAAGATCATCAGTTTGGAGGCATTCCCAAACCCAGAGGAGGATGTATGAAGGTCTCTGCTGCTTGGGACGATTTTATCTACAAGCCTGATTCAAGGTTTCCTTCAATCCCAAATAAAGCCTTTGATCATCAAAACATTTCTGATTAATCTGGGAGAAATTACTCTTCTGGGGGTGTGAAGAAAGGGAAGGACAAGGGGTAGAAAAGATGACCATTCCCCGGGAAATGCTTGCAAATCAATCGAAAAATTTAATACAAACTTGAATTTTACAAAATAAGTACATTTTGATGAATACCAACAATATCCACATTCTTTATGTAAGAAAGGCTTACAGAGGCTGACCTTCCACATTTCCCAGAAGATCCATGCCTCCATGCAGGGCTGTGGCTCCCCCGCCAGACAAGAGAGCTGGGGTGCAACCCAGACCACTTGATGTTTCCCGGACTATTGCTGCACCTCTCACCCAGCTGCAAAGTCATCCATGTCCCTGCAGAAACACTGCCAGTGGCAGGACAGCGCTCTCCACCTCCCTGCCTCCTGCCTGGAGCGAGGATACAAGCCTGTAAGACAGGACTCATCCGGCAGCCCTCCTGCCCAGAACCTACATCCAGCTGTTGAACTGGGACTGCCACTGCCACACAGACAGGCACAGAGGTGTAGGCACAGAAGAAAATAAGACATTAATCCTCAAAGTGCTTTAAAAGTCAAATGAGGGCTTATTGTCATTTATAACTCTTAGTGATTGCTGCTCACACCACATGTGACACTTGCAGGCCAAAAGGCACCATCAAGTCTTATCGCTTCAGCCATCAGCTCCTGCCTCTTGCTCATAACTTCTCACAGAATCACAAAGCAGTTGACATCAGAAGGGACATTTAGAGATCATCTCGTCCAACCCCCCTGCTCAAGTAGGGTCACCTAGGGCAGGCTGCCCAGGACCCTGGAGGGGTCACCTCTGCCTGAGGTGAGCCAACTCTGCAGCTCTGCTAGAAGGAAAACCAAGTTTGATTTAGAGATAGTTCAAAAGTCAGGGCAAGTAAATGAGCTGCTGTTTGGGGCTACGCAAGGTGAAGAGTCAGGGATCATTTCACTCTTTTCTCCCTCTATAGTCATCCCCAATTTAATGCTACCCCTTCTGCAGGGGGAAGTGTTAGGGACAAAGAGAAAGGGGGCCTGGGACCAAAATCCTGTCCTAACAGCAATAAAATCCAAAAGCACAAATCTACAAGCACAGCAGCTCTGATTTTTTTTTTTTTTTTAAACTAGGCTTTTCCCCCAGCATTCTCCCAATTTGGGCTGCTGGGAGCAAACAGGCAGGGCTCTCTGATCCTAGTGCATGGAGAACAAATCAGATGCCACAGTCATTGTGCACATAGAGAGCACCCCCAGGGACCTGTGCCTGCACTGCCTGCTACACACACACACACTGCCACGTGGGCGCAGGCACATGCTGCCTAGTGCTCACACGGGGCCACCTTCATGCACCCCACAGCAACACCCCAAACCAGTGCCTCATACACATACCCCGAGCATGTTCACTGTGCACATGTGAACACTTACATGAACCTCACCCTACAGCAAGACCTGCACTCACTGTCTCATACAAAACCCCCGAGGATGACCATCTCACATACTGTCTAGTGCAGGTACATCCAATAGCTCTCTCTTCTCTGTACACACCACTGAGATAAAAACATCCCAGTGCAAATGCTTTCAGCTTCTCAATAGGCAAGGTGCATCTGTATGAACATCATGCACTGTGTGCATCAGCTCACAGAGGAGGGTCTACCTAGTCCCCAGTAACCCCTCATGTGCTTGCTGATATCAACCGCAGGATGTGCCAGCAGCTCAAACACAGGCTGGATTTGCCCCAGCCCTGCAAGAGCTGGAGAACAGAGAGAGGGTAGTGCTCTTAAAGGGCTCCAAGGGTTGGGCCAGGGACACTGCCTGAGCCCTGCTCACCCAGCTGCGTGGCTGGGACCCTCCTCCAAACAAGCATGCCCATCAGGGGGCCTAGGTGCATTTGTTTTACTAATATTTCCAAATTAGCTTCTGCCTTTGTCAATCCTTTCCTCTCTAGATGGGCTGATTAGGCCCAAATGACGTTGTCAGGCTGCGACAGCTTGTGTTTTAATTCACATCTCAGCTTCCAAAGAAACCATCCTAATGCAAGAAGAGAGGGCAGAGAGATGTACACCTGCAGGGTGGACTCTAAGGCTACTGAGAACAGCATTCTCTGCCTAAAATTTTCTTTTCCTGAAACATCCAACTTGAGCCATTCATTACTTTAACAACAGATCAGGTCTGTCCTCACAGTAGCAAAGAAAGTTCAGTACCTACCTCAAAGGTTCACACAAACTAAAACAAGCACCAAAGCCAACAGAGTTTCTATAGGGGCTTGCCTGTTCTTTGTTACTGTATCTGTTGTTTTTAAACCAATTCCCCTATTTCCAGGGAGCCTGGTTCATGCTTTCTGAATACCTAAAGATATCAGTGCTGGGGCAGCTCAGGATTCTTGTTTCTTCCCATTTGATGCTTTTCCAACTGCGAGGAACTTGTTTGGAAAAAATGGGAACAATCACATCTCTGTGGAAAAGCCAGCCTCCCCACATGGTCCCCCATGAGGTATGCACTGCAGCATGGTAGTTCCCGTGGCCCCAGCTCTGATGCTGCTGCTGGAAGCAGTGTGGGCTCCTGCCTGCTCCTGGCCATCTCTTCTGCTTCCAAGCAGGGCCTCATAGCCCAGTTCAGAGCCCCTAAGGTTATCTGAACAGCACTGCTGCAAGGGGGAGCTGTGCTGATTTACCAGGACCACTTCAGCATTGCACTGCTGGCAGAGAGGCGGAGGAGGAGAGATACACCCTGGCTGCAATGCACAGGCAGAGATTTACACAAACATCCATTCTGCTCTAGCTCTCTTGAAATAGATCATGAACCATATTCCCACTGGTGAGAATGGGTCAAAAGGGGGTTAGAACCCTAAGAAATCCCAGACCATCAAACGCAAAATAGCAGGAGAGAAGCATGCGAAGGAAGCAGCCCACCCTGCTTCTCTCCGCACTCAGCAACCCACTAACAACAAATCCAATCCAAGGCATCAATCTACCAGACAAGGACAATGCAGCTGGAACACGATGAGCAACGGAAGACAAGGAGTTAAGCAGAAAGAGAAGGAGCATTCTGGAGAGCAGTCTATCCACAGGTGAAGACCCACAGCTTGAATGGGGGAGTAGGCTTGCAAAAGAGAAGAAAAAGTCTTGTGCAGAGCACAGAAACACCCTCCCAAGTCCCAGTGGGGCTGTCAGAGCCCACCCTCCACAAAAACAGCTTCTTGGGTTGCCAAAGAGAATCACAGAATCACAGAATGGCCGAGGTTGGAAGGGACCCCCGGAGATCATCTAGTCCAACCTCCCTGCTCAAGCAGGCTCCTCTAGAGCACACTGCCCAGGATCACGTCCAGACGCGTTCTGAATATCTCCAGCGAAGGACACTCCACAACCTCTCTGGGCAACCTGTTCCAGTGATCAGGCACCCTCACAGTCAAGAAGTTTCTCCTCATGTTCAGATGGAACGTGCTGTGTTTCAGTTTGTGCCCATTGCCTCTTGTCCTGTCGCTGGGCACCACGGAGAAGAGTCTAGCCCCATCCTCTTGACATCATCCCTTTAGATATTTGTACACATTGATGAGATCCTCTCTCAGTCTCTTCTCCAGGCTTCTCCAGCTCTCAGTCTTTCTTCAGAGGAGAGGTGCTCCAGTCCCCTCATCATCTTTGTAGCCCTCCGCTGGACTCTCTCCAGGAGTGCCATCTCTCTCTTGTCCTGAGGAGCCCAGAACTGGACACAGCACTCCAGGGGAGGCCTCCCCAGGGCGGAGGAGAGGGGCAGGATCACCTCCCTCCACCTGCCAGCAACACTCTGCCTCATGCACCCCAGGAGACCTTTGGCCTTCTTGGCCACAAGGGCACACTGCTGGCTCATGCTTAACTTGTTGTCCACCAGCACTCCCAGGTCCTTCTCGGCAGAGCTGCTTGCCAGCAGGTCAGCCCCCCCCCAGCCTGTTACCGGTGCCTGGGGTTATTCCTCCCCAGGTGCAGGACCCTGCCCTTGCCTTTGTTGAACTTCAGGAGGTTCCTCTCCGCCCACCTCTCCAGCCTGTCCAGGTCCCTCGGAATGGCAGCACAGCCTCCTGGTGTGTCAGCCACTCCCCCCCAGTTTAGTATCATCAGCAAACTTGCTGAGGGTGCACTCTGTCCCTTCCTCCAGGTCATTGATGAATACATTGAACAAGACTGGACCCAGGACTGGCCCCTGGGGGACACCACTAGCTAAAGGCCTCCAACTAGACTCTACACTGCTGATCACAATCCTCTGAGCTCTGCCATTCAGCCATTTCTCAGTCCACCTCACTCTCATCTAACTCACACTTCCTGAGCTTGCCTATGAGGATGTGATGGGAGGCAGTGTCCAAAGCCTTGCTCAAGTCCAGGGAGACATCACCCACTGCTCTCCCCTCATCTCCCCAGCCAGTCATTCCACCAGAGAAGGCTATCAGATTGGTCCAGCGTGATTTCCCTTTGGTGAATCCACGCTGACTACTCCCGATCACCTTCTAGTCCTCCATGTGCTTAGTGATGACCTCCAGGATGAGCTGTTGCATCACCTTTCCAGGGATGGAGGGGAGGCTGCCAGGCCTGGAGTTTCCTGGCTCCTCCTTTTGGAAGACTGGGGTGACACTGGCTTTCTTCCAGTCCTCAGGCACCTCTCCTGGTCTCCAGGACCTTTCCAAGATGATGGAGCGTGGCCTAGCAACTAATAACATCGGCCAGCTCCCTCAGCACTCGTGGGTGCACCCTGTCAGGGCCCATGGATTTGTGGATGTCAAGTTTGCACAAACGATCTCGAACCCGCTCCTCCTCTCTTGAGCCAAGGGAGAGTCTTCCTTGTCTCCAGACGTTCTCTCTTGTCCCCAGGGTCTGGAATTCCGGAGGGCTGGCTTAGCGGCAAAGACTGAAGCAAAGGTGGCATTCAGCAACTCTGCCTTCTCTGTAGCCTTTGTCACCAGGACACTCGCCCCATTCAGCAGCGGGCCCACTAGTCTTCCTTTTGCTATTGATGTATTTGAAGAAGCCCTTCTTGTCGTCCTTGACGTCCCTTGCCAGATTTCATTCCAAATGGGCCTTAGCCTTCCTCGTCGCCTCCCTGCACACTCTGACAAGGTCCCTATCTTCCTCCCAAGTGGCCTGTCCCCTCTTCCACGTTCTGTAGACTTCCCTCTTCTGTCGGAGTTTTGCCAAGAGTTCCTTGCTCATCCATGCAGGTCTCCTGCCCGCTTTGCTGGGCTTCTTAACTCAGAGGGATGCACTGCCCTTGAGCCTAGAGGAGGTGATACTTGACTATTAACCAGCTCTCCTGGACACCCTTTCCTTCGAGGGCCCTAGCCCATGAGATTCCTCCAAGTAGGTCCCTGAAGAGGCCAAAGCTAGCTCTCCTGAGGTCCAGGGTTGCGATCTTACTTATTGCCCTGCTCCCTCCTCGCAGGATCCTGAACTCCACCATCTCATGGTCACTGCCATGAGAAGGGGCCACACATCCTCTGAATGCTCCCAGACATAGAAGAAAAGAAGTTTCAGGAGAAGAATCAGCCTCTCTTCCTAGTAAGGATGGCTCTGAGGTCTCAGAGAAGTTCAAGCCTTGCAGGTAATTATCAAAGATAAGAGAAATGTTTTAAAGTATAGAAAACAAAGAAGAAAGGATAACAGAGTGTGGAAAGAAAAAAAGGAAAGTCAGGTCAGTGTCACTGTAGGGTGAGGGAACAACGTATATGCTTCCTGCAGCTCATCGGCTGCGACCTTCTCCACAGGGGACACCACAGCCAATCGGAAACAGCAGGGACTCGGGGCACGTGGGCAGATCTGGGGCTAATGAGAAAAACAGAGAGGTTCAGCTCATCAGCTGGAGCAGAAGAGAACACACTTTGGTCTTGCTGCAGCACTGCAACTACCCTGATGGGCCTGACAGGGACACTTGCATCTAGGAGACCGTGGCCACTTGCTGCACCCCCAGCTCATCCCAGCTAGTGCTGCCAGCAGCCGGAGACACTGACTTGCTCTTGCATCCAAGACAGCAGAATATGCCGTGCCTGCTTAGACAGTGTGGCGCTCAGGCCGCAGCACTGTGATCATTACTGCTGGATCCATGCACAATCAGGTCACTGAGCAGCCTAAATTGAATGCTGAGAGGATGGCTGTGTTTTTGGCTGACCCAATACAGCACACAATCCACTTTGTGTTGAGCCTGTGCTCTGCGCCAACTGCAAGGCAACTGGCAGCACCCATGCCAGCCCAGAGCTAGCATGGACAAGCTTCACTCTCCAACTTCTCCCAAACAAGCTTGCAAACAGCAGAGGACATTTACACCAGGGCAGCACCTCACATTGTGTGCTCTGGGCCTGGTGACCCTGCTGCTCTCTAGCTGAGACTATCACACCTCAGAGACTGACACTATATTCACGGTTAATGACTCAGGGAGGCAATCGCTGAACAGATTCCTCCAGAGCATCCTGCAGCCTAGACCCTGGCTCCCAGCCCATGCTGGGGAAGAAGCAGCAGGAGGCAGCTTTTGCAAAGCACACAGCAAGCAGACACCAGCCCTGTATGCCAGCACCCTACATAGGGCCTTATGGCCAAAAACTAAGGGCCAGGCATCACCTAACATTTAGCTGCTAGTCCCTCACTGCAGCCTCTGCTCTGACAAAACATGCTGTCCACTCCTCCCCCGCATGGGAATCCTCCCTGGGCTTCCAGCAGGGGCCGGGACAGCTCTCACATTCTTCGCTTTTTCCAGTTTGTCTTGGATGGCTTCCCAATGCTTGGGGTCCCTAAAGACCCTGCTGGGCCCTAGCAAGCCCGATGCAGAGCTGACTGGAGAGGACGGGAGATTTGATTTGCTGGATGCTCAGGTGGACATTTTTCAGGGAGGAGTGCCTAGAGCTGACGGCAACAGCCATGGCCCCATCTAACTGGATCGGGGCTTGACTCATCTCAGCAGGGGGTGCCTCAAAGGCAAGGACCTGCAGGGTCACCACCAAGCCTCTCCTCATTGCGGCAGAGGGTACGAAGGCTCAGAGCCTAGAGACAAGGAGATAGACAGTAGCCCTGTATCATGGGGTGAGCCCTGGCTCATGGTACAAGCACAGAGAGAAAGGCAGCAGAGCAGCAGCTCCCCATAGCTCCCTGAATTGCCCCACACCAGCACTCGTGGGCATCAGGGGGTTTGCAGGGTCCTTGGCCCCCATTTCCTCCCACGTTTGCTTCCTGTTGAATCATATTCCCAAGGAGCTGGGACACTGCTTGCTTTCTTCAGGCAGCTCTGCACATCTTGGGAGTCCCAGGAATGCTTTCTCCCCCTACCCCTAAGAGAGGTATTTGTCTTTCAGCTGTTCTGTACTGTACTTCTGACAGCAGACTCACCTGGTTGACTAGGCCCTGAGGGGAATAAAGGAACTGGAGCAGACAGTAACCCATCCCATTCTTGTCTAGCAGGAGATACCAGAGAGCAGCAAAACAGCAGGCTCCTGAGGCAGCACCCAGAGGTGGGACACAGCTGGCCTGCTGTCTGCTGCCGAGTGGCTGGGTACCACAGTGAGGACTGCATCTGACCGCCCTGCAGCACAGGAGACAGCCTCGTGAACATGCAGAAGGACTTGGACTTAGGGCCTTCCTTTTCCAAGGCCTTTTCAGGTGCCTAAGACCAAGCCAGGTCCCCTTTCTCAGCTCTGTCAAGAGCTGGGACGGTGTTTGAATCTTTGGGAATCGGCAGGTATCCTTGGTTCCTCAGTGCGAGGCTGCTTCGCAAGACCCAGCAGAGGAACAGGCTTCAGTTAAATTACTTTCTGCTCTTGCTGTCCTTGCTGCTCCCAGAAGAAATGGCACTGCTACCTGGCATGGTACCTCAGCTGACCCATCCCACTACCCCAAGCAGACCTCTCGACCCAGCCAGAATCTGCTCACCAAGTGAGTCGAGCTAACCCAGAGAGTTTCACCAATGGTACATTTGGCCTAGGCTGTAAAGCCAGGCTGCAACATCAGAGGAGTGCAAAGCAGGATCCAGTTTGGATGGGCTTCTCCCTCACTGCTCCTACCTCTGCCCCAGCTCCGCTTCACTAGCCTGTTCCCAAGGCAGATTAAAAGTGGGCTGGTACCTCCTCTGGAGAGGTGCATCTCCCCCTCAACATCTACACAGGAGGTGCATCTCCCCCTCCATCACACAACTGGTGCAAAACAATGCAAGAGGAAAGCAAACGTGCCACCAGGGGTGTGAGGGTGGGACAGAAGGGGACAGATTTCCGACTATCCTCAGTGGCAGGAGCTCCTAGCGTCCTCGGTGCTGGTTTCCGGCCAGCTGTCCTCAGCAGTAGGGCTGGCTTCTCTGGGGGAAGTGAGTTTCCCGCATCAGTGCCACCCACTGAGCCAGTCTGCGCTAGGATGGCTTTGCTGGTGTCACATAACCACCCCTATGCAAGAAGCGTTCATACACAAGACTACTGATTTTCAGCAGGAGGTTTACTCTGATTTCCTCCCACTTTATCCCCTTGATCCATCCCCTGCTTGTCTTTTAGAAGCACTGCCTGTGCTGCTTTCTGTGCCTGTTTTACATTCAGGACAGAAAACAAAACCACATTAATGTAGCACTGTAACCACACAGTGAAATGCACTGAACATGAAGAACTCAAAAGATATGACTCCCAAAGTCACCGTAACACTTGCTTCTCTACTTGTCTGCATTGACTGGCACCGCAGTGCCTACTGGTGCATTGGAGTCCTATTATATATGTGCTGCATGGATGAATTATAACTGCTGTGGGAAAAACTATAACTTGGAAATTTCCATGCTCTGAAGCATTTAACAGATATGAGAAAGGAGGACCAACAAGGTGGCAAAGCAACTTGAACAAGTCACAGGAGTGAGCAGGAGCCAGAAACAGCAGCCGGAAGCCAGGGCTGTGAGTGCTGGGAAGGGGCAGGGCATACACAGCCAGAAAGGCAGCCATATGCCTCCCCATTAGGCTGCACTGCAGCTGCATGAAGACAAAATTCAACCAGTTGCTTCAGTGGATATGGAGGGCAAGAGGCTCAGAGCCCTGAACAACCCTTCGTACATTGTTCCAAGTCTACTGTGCTAACAAAATACTTCACTAGTCTCACTTGATACTTATTTGCAAGCAACAGCACTTGTCTCACCAGCCAAGAGGGAACCATCTGCCACAGAGTAGAATCTGTCCATTGCCTTTTAAGAATGCCCAGATATTACAGAAACACAAACTTGAGGACAAATGGAAAACCCCTGAATGACTTGCAAAATGCATCTAAAAAAACCCACTGCCATCAGGCTTCAGTTTGCTGCACCTCTCCTGGAAAATCTTTCAGGTGTCCAAAAAGAAAATCAAAGTGGAAATCATCGACTGAGCCAGGCAAGCACGCTTTGAGGACCCGTTACTTCCAGCCTCAAACCCAGCCACACGCCTGCTGCCTTCCGCAGCAAATGCTGCCAGGCCCTGATATGCCTCTGCCCAGCGCTCCATGTTACCCTCCTCTCCATGCTTCAGTGGCCTGAGCAGTTCACATGCTCCCAAACACAGAACTCACAAGCCATGCATGTCCTGTGCCCCCCACCAGTGTCACAGGCCTTGGCGCCTGCTTTGCTAAGGATGTACATCCTGACACCAGCCAAGAAACGTCTGCTCCTCACCTGTTACCCTGGCCACTCTCAGAACAAGTTCTGTAGTGCCCTAGTTAGGCTCCCATCACGTCACCAGGGCAGAGGCTGCTCTGCACATATATCACTTGGAAACATCAGTAGCCAAGCTGAGATATAGTCTGTTTTGAGGACAGGGTCGAGTGTCTAAGCCTCCAAGAGAACTACGTCTGTGGCAAATCTGACAATTTCAGTCTCAGTTTGAGTCTATCTGAGCCCAGAAAGGATGCAGAAAAATGCCTGAATAACTTTCTTGCAGCATAAAAATCACACTTGCCCCTCATACTGCTGTAAGTTCAGAATAGCTCAATAGGTTTACAACAGTTTCCAGATATGCTCAAAGTTCACCTTCATGCTGCAGACAAGCCTGGGAAATTCCTATTGCAATAAACTGTTTCTTGTAAAAGTTGCTGCCTAAAAATAGGGATCAATGTCCTTCTTTTTCACCTCATTTGAGCAGGTGACAAATAAGAATCATAAATAAACTTATCTCCAGCTTCGTCTCCATTCAGCCTCCAAAGTCTTCTTCGCCATTACGACCATTCTCACTACCTGAAAACGGGGGCAGTAACTATATAGCCATAACTCCCAGCAACCAACTTTTGCTGCTGAATCTCTACTTTTAACCTGAATTCCAGAAATGCATTCACTCAACAAGGAGCTCAACACCATAGTTTTTAGGGAACAGAGATAAGTCCCTCATCACAAAAACCCATGAAGGAGGGAAATTATCTCATTCTCACCTCTGGGGAACCAGAAGGGCAAGAGGTGCATGAGCCTGAAGCAAAGCACCAGGAAGTCTGGCAGGGAACCAAGCCCCAGGCTTTTCTCAGGTCCTAGGTTAGGACAGCAATGGCTAGACTTCAGAGCAGCTGCGACTTCATCTAGGTGCCACAGTACCAAAGCCCACACCCAGCAGCACTAATTGCTCCTACTCCTGCCAGCCGCATGATCAGCACAGGGAGGCCGAGTGGTGGAGTTTGCAGGCAGAGCATATCTCTCCCCAGCTCCCTTCACTCCAGCTCGGTGCTGGCACAACTCACAGCCATGCTTGGGAAATGCTCATAAGATGAGGGAAGACAGCTTGCCCCTCCCCTCTTGAGCTGCCCTCATTCTAGAGGATTAATTTCAGCCCTGTACCAGCCCTTAGCTGTCTTGCATTCTTGCTGTGAATCACCAGCATCCAAAATGCTGACTCACAGAGGTGAAGACTACAGATGCCACTGATGAGAAAGCCATCGTTCCCACAGCCTCCTGCACACTTGGCTCTTGAAAGCCCTCATTTTGTCCCTTTAACTCTCACTGCCTCCCTCTGCAACCCCAAGGAGGTCACTGCATCCATTCACCAGCAACTCGAACACTGCAGCACAGAGACGCTTTAAGAAGTTATTTAATCCCACCCAGCCCAACACAAGAACCAGCTCCATCTATGTGGGCCTGAAAAGCCTTTAGTAGTTCCTGCACTCCTACAGTGGAAATTCTTCTCCTTCCCACAGCAGCCTGCTCCAGGATTTCATCCTCTTAACATTAGAGAGGTATTCCCTGGTGTCTCACCCAAATCTCCTCCCCTTGCAGCTTAAGGCCGTGACTGCTTGCCCTATTTCCTGGAAGGCAGGGAAGAGTTCTTCCCTCCTTTACACAATTTCACACTCTGCATCTCCCTCCCCACCTTTTCCAGACCACAGCAATCCCTCTACGAGGAGCAGGCCCACAGAGACCTAGTGCCAAGGACAGAGCTGATGGAAGTACAGTTCTACGCAGACACAAAAGGCAACATCCCCAGTACCCCACTTGGCCTCATGGCAGCAGCTCCCTGCAGACACTGTTCAACTGGAAGGACCTGTGTTCACCCCAAAAGGAAGGTGTCTACTCAGGTCCCATTACTGCTCCAGCTCATGATGCTTCCAAAGGTGATCTGGAGACCCAGGCAGGTCTACAGGGCTACTGAACCTAATCTCACAACAAAGACAGCTATTCAAGACAACACTGTGGTCCAACCAGGGCTCCAGAACCAACCCTGGGAGATGTTCCTCTCTGCTCAGTGCTCAGAAGGAACAGAAAACAGCTGAACACAGCGGTGAGCAGTCAGGCACAGAACGCTGCTGTCTCCAAACTGGGCAGCATTAGGTTGCTCCTCCAGTCATCAGGGACTTGTCCATGCAGTGAAGGTCTAGTCCATGTGCACTGCTTCCCTTAGCTGGATGGACCCCCCAGGGGTCACCTGTCATCACTGACTAGCAAGGCTTTGCTATTGCAGAACCCTAGCAACGCTAGGAGGTATCTAAGACCACTCAAGCATGTGCACTTGCCTCAAGTCCTCTGCATATCTATGCCCTCTCCTCACCTCCTGCTATCTCCAGCCCGTTCTTTGGAATAGCCACACAAATGGATGTATTGGCACCCGAGGCTTTCTCCAGACAACCACAATCTCTCCAGATGCTCTCCACTTACAGTAAAGCAGCTCCCCCTTTGCGTCACACTCCCGCGTCCTCCAATTCCCAATGACCTAATTCCTCTGCCTGGCAGCTACTTAAATGTGCATAAATAGGCAGAACAGGACTAGAATCTGAGACCACAGCCACCACATCCTATAAAGCCACTCTGCAGAGGCAGGAGGCAGTGACCACAGAAGAAGCAGGGCACTGGGGAGCTGGGAGCAGATTTATCAGTCATTCACCTCCTGCCACTACAATCCACCTCATCCAGGCTTCACTAGAACCATGAAATGCTCACAGTCATCACCCTCCCATCCATCACCCATGGGCCTTGCACCACACATCCATTCATGTCACTGCATACACGCTCACCGTCACAGCCACATCGCCTGTAACCCACTCTTTCCCCATCACCTCTAAGCCTGCTTCTTCCCATCCACTTGCTAGGTGAGTTTGGAAAGGAGATGTCAGACCTGATCATCCTATCAGCCAACAAGATGATCTAAGCAAGAGCAGGTCACCCTAGAAACATGAAGGATAGTATGTGTATTCCCTCTTCACCTCAGCCATCTTTTCCACCAGCCTGTGAGCAAACCTTGCACTACTGAGACTGAATGCTGCTGCCTTGTTCTGTGCTAATCAAACCAAGGTTGGCCCACCACATAGGAGCAAAGCATCGGCAGGACTGGCCCTGCCACAGCTCGTGCCTTCAGGTAGGGAGGAGCACAGAGGGATGAGCTTGGCCAGGGAGGAGACCATCACAAACTAAGCACAAGAGGATGCTCCCAGTGAAACTGCAGCAGAGACCGGTCAGCTTGCATTCATCTAGGAGAGATGACACTGGTCTATCCCAAGAACTGGTTAGCGATGGAGGGCAGAATGATCTCACCAAGGCTGTTTGGAACAGTCCCTTTCTGAGGAAAGGCACAAGCAAGTTGCTGCCCTTCCAGTGGACCGTAAATCAAGGTAGGTCTTTGACAGAGACCTTTATCAGAAGAGGTGATTACTCTCCAACACTAAGCACAGCCTGGCAATCTTGGGCCATTTAGTTAGCACGCTTTGCAATCACTGACCTGATCCTGAGATCCCAGGAGCAACAGTGATGCTGATCTGGGGAAAAGAAATCAAACACAATGCTCAAGAAGCTGTCGAGCACCAGCATGAACAGTCGATGGCTGGTTCTTCATTCACAGGGCACAGAACGGCTGGGCTGGAGCTGCTGAGCTATGGGTCAAGTGGGGAAAAATGTTATAGTAAAGATAGCAAGTAGGAGATGAACCTGAGGCAAGATACTCACATAAGGGCAGTGATCCTATGTAATACTACCACAAGCTTTGAGATCCACTTTAAGCTGCCCACAGTACCCTCCATGCAGCCCAGCACTGGGAGAAGCCAGCCTGCTCCACCAAAGGCTTTCTAACCTTTCTGAATGGAGTTGGCAAAGCCACTTTGATGAAATGAGATCAGACTTAATTGACACATGTTGCATTTGTGTTTGGGCAATTATGTATTTATGTTATGTCAGCAGTTGCCAAGAGGCTGGACATCTGCTTACTCATCACATGTGAGCCAGGCAGCTTGTAGACATCTGACTCTGGAGCACAAAGCTGTGCTTTTGTAACACGTCTGACAGACAGAAAAGTGCCTCTCCCTCCACGAACTGTACTATTCTTCCTGTGGCATCACTATCTGGAGATGGGCAGAGAACTCTCTCCCATAATGACAGCCCACAGCCCCAGTATTATTAAAACAATCCCTCCTTATTTCGCCACATTAAAATTAAAAAGCCTGTCAGTGACATCATGCCACACAGGACATAGGCCAAAAATCATTCATGAAAAAGCTAGGGCAACAAATGCAAAGTTAAAAAGTCACTGGGTTCATGCAGAGAGGGTAGGGATATCCCACAAGCCAACATTAAGTTTAAGTAGCAATGGCGACTTAAATACCCATTCAGCTTGAAAATACTCTGCTCTAGTTTGGCTACTGGAGCTGACCTTGGAGCAGTCAGGTGAAAGAGCCAAACAAAACAGACCAAAATCCATCTTCCAGTTTGCTCCCTTTGTGCAGTTGACAGCACTCACCTAGCCAGCAGGCTTCGCCTACATTGTCAAATTCTGTCTTGCTTTGAAAAACAAACAGCCCTTTTGACACCACAGAAAACAGGAAAGAGGAATGTGACTTCTGTCACGTGCTCGGCTCTATGGAAAGACTCAACCACTATTGTGGATGTCTAAGTAAGGAGGCAATGTGGACTCGCATTTTCATGCCCTGGCTATTAGGACTGGATTACAGCCCTCTCCTCTTTCAAGCCCGTCAGTATACAAAAGCAGCATTTTCTCCTCCCCCCTGTCCAGCTCACACCAGACATGACAGCAAACAGTCATTGTTCAAGACCCGTGCATTTAGGGACATTTTAAACAAGGCTTTAGGCATCTGCCTCCTACCCTTTGAGGCGGCACCTCCCAGCTGAATAAATATGTTCAGGAATAAATTGCTGTGACCCTTCCTGGTGGACAGCTAGGGAAGTCAAGAAATACCTTTCGCACAACTTCATTAGCATATAAATTAAGATCCTTCAACTGGCAGGTCAGGAGAAAGCATGATTCAACTGTGCAAAAACACCACGCAGTTCTCCAGATTAAAGAGCAGCCAAGACATCTAACAGTGAGACAAAAAAGCAGGCACAGATTTCAACCTGTGATGCCTTAGCCACGTTTCATCTCAGTTTGTTTCCCCTCTCTGCCCTTAGTGGTCTACGCTGGGGACTTCCTAGGACAAGATCGTCTCCCCCAGGCCCATTAACTAAACCACCTCTGAGGCAGAGGGCGAAGCGAGCTCTTGCGTCTTTTTGTCCACTCTGTTGTTTGATACATTGCTCCAGCTGGCTTTCTGCCTCTACAAAACTCCCTTTACTTTCATGTTTTTCATGCAACCTCAGAGAAGAAAAGGCTTGCTTCCAACAAAGAAGGGCGGCCAGAGCACTGAATGCAACTGCCTTCCCTGACTGCAGGTTGCACAGCATCAGGGTGTGCAGAGAGCCCTCTCCCTGGGCTGCATAGCTACCAAGTGTGGTAGTCAGCCTCCTACTCAGTTGCGCTACTTGGCTTGATAAACTGAAATCGCACCAAAGCCCGTGAATTTCACAGAGCTGCTGACCAGTTGGCAAATGGGTGCAGTCTTGTGCCAGGCTGGGACCAGAAAGTCTGAACACGGGATGCTCAGCACTCCGTGAAATCACTGAGCAGTGACACAGCCTGGACCTCAGAACATCATGTTCTCTGCAGATCAAGGAAAGCCTGCTTACTACTCCTGGGATTTCTTTGCTTTCATCCACATTTGTGGATCCCTTGATTTTGACCTTGCGTCCCCATCCGAAAAAACAAGGCCAATCAATCCTCTTTGGAAAGCGCTTGGACGCCTGCCCGCACAAAGCCCCAGCTAAGACCTGGGCAGCGGCTAGGCAGTCCCACAGCCTTCAGAGGTGCTGAACTGCCTCCACCAAAAGGCTGATTATTATTCCAAGGAAGAGTCTCCCGCTGCCCCTGCACTGGGAGGATGTGGGCAAATCTCTAAGCAGACAGACACAGCGCAGGGCATCTCGGCAGCCCAGCAAGCTCTACCTTTGCCAGTTGCTAGGCAACCGGCATCCCACAAGAGACACCTCAGCCCCACTTGGCCCCACACAGAGCACCGGTTCCGCAGGCGCAGCTCAGCAGTGGAGGTGAAGCCCGAGGCCTGCACTCCTCAGCGCCTTGTGCTCCTCACCTCCACACAACCTCTGCCCTCCCCGCTGAAGTATCAGCACCAAGAGGACTCAGCTTTGCAGACAGACGTGCTTCAGCTGCCATCCCCCCTCCCAGCCTCCCTGTGCTCCACAGTCAGGGTCTTACCCACAGGGGAATGCTGGTCTCCCACGATGCTAGTCCCAAGCCTTGCCTTGGTACCCAAGACCCGCAGGAAAGGGAGTAAGGATTTGGATAAGACAGATCTCTCACTCCAAGTCCAGCTGCTGCCTTCAGAAACTGATAAATGGGAAAGGAAAGGGCCAAATCAAAACCACCTCAGCTGAGGCCACTCATCTCAAGCAGCCAGCCTAGCAGAGCAGCTACAGGCATTTCCCTCAACAGCACACAACCAGCTTTCACAGGGACACTGACATGGCTGCGCTCACCCCTGAGATATGGCCAGGATTAACCTTTACAACTTGGCTCTCTTCTCTCAAGTCCCCAAGCTACAACCACCAGGCAGACAGACAGGCTTTTTGCATTTGCAAATCCTCATAAATTCAGAAGCAGCCACCCTGGGGAAAGAGCCCTCCTGCTAGCTAGCACCTGCCTCCCTTTCCCTCCCTTTGCCCAGCTCTTGGCCAAGCATGCCATCCCCCAAGGGTTTGAGCCTCTAGGGCAGGAGAACCAGACTGCTCTGCTTGCAGGGCAAAACACAAACCTCAGCACTGTTACTTCCTAACTGATACAGACCGATGTCTTCAGGAAATTCCTCCAAACAGCTCAAAATTCCTTTGCAGGGACAAAAATGCTGCAAGTTCACAGTAAGAAAAGCAGTAAATCAATAAGTTAAACAGGCAAGAACTTGAGTTCAAGAAAAAAAATTGCTCTTGTAAACATCTTTTTGGTGGTGCCTGCAATTTATGCTGCTGTTCAGCCCATTTCTGAGCAAAGACGGATTAGCTGGTGGGAAAGAGGAGAAGTAATTTACTATGTTAATCATGGAAAAGAAAGGTTGGAAATTAAACCTTCTGGGTTTCTCTAAACAATCCCCGACATTGGTGTCTACAGCAGAGGCTCAACTTGTCACGGGTGCAGGGTGCTCACCAAAGTTTGAGAGCAAAGCAAGCTTCTTCATTGACTTGGCATCTAAAAATCTGATTAATCATCAGATTTACTGTGAGACATCAGTAAGACTGCAAATACGTTGTCCTAGAGACTTGTTAAATAGTATCAGGAGCTTCAGAGAACACTAATTTTAAACCTGCAATACTACTTTATTCCCAACGCTGCAGCTAGGCAGTACATGTCAGCAGGACAACGGACAAAGGCCCCATGGGCTAAAGAAGCCCAAGCTGGTCTGCAGACACGCCTCTGAAAAGAGATCCCATCCATATAACCCAGCTTCCCACATCTTGCTCGCTCACCAATCCTGCTCACTCACCAGGGCAAATCAAAAAATAAAGCTTTCACATTGAAGCAGAGTAGAATACCTCAGTTTTTTTGTTGTTGTTGCTTTTTTTTTTTAAGGCGTGGGAAGGAGATGCTTTGTGCAACAAAATAATTACTGTAGCCTGCTCAAAAAAAAAAACACATTTTGCTTTGAATGCAGGTTTAATAATAAGCACAAAGGACTGGTCAAAGGCACCAGTGGGGCCCAGGTACCAATCAGGAGCCACAGCAGGCTCATTAGCTAATGCTGGAATCGCCCACATCATGCCTCCCCCGTGCAGCTAGGCAACCGTTAAGCAAAGCAGGCAGCCTCTGCTAGAGACTGAGCTCCTGACACCTCTCCAAGTGCTAGTTTGAAGTTGTCTCGAGACTTCAACCAATACCACCAGTTGGATTTCATTCCATTTGCTTTCAATTATTCCCAAACATGAAGTTTTGAATTTTTTTTTTTAATTTTACTTTATTTTTAAATGAAGGCCAATCCTCAGGCAGGTTTCAAGTGTTGCCAGTCAGCCCTTAACAACACTCAACCCAGGACCAGTGCTTCACTCATGTCTTGCAGCTGGGTGGGTGCAGGTCCTCTACCTGCACAGCTAACACCTAGTGAACACTTAATGCCCAGGATGCATTCGTAGGCGCCTAACTAAGAAGCCAGGCAATATCCGACATCATTTGCTGCTTAATGTTAGTTCTCTTCCTTCCTGACACCTCTTCTCCATCTTCCACACACACTGATGCCAGCCACACTTCCAGAAACAGGATTCAGGAACGACCCTTTTCAAGTTGGATTAAAGTGATTATTCCCTTATTGAAAGGGGAAGGGAATCAGAGTCACAGACAGAAAGCTTGCACTGAAATAGAGGAGTGCTCTTTCAGAGCAAGGAGAAGAAATGCCCTAGGGGGTAGAATCAGAATGGAAAGTGGAGTCATTTATATTATGCACAGACATAATCCTGATAAACAGATCTAAAAATCCATGCCAAGACAGAAATGGGAGATGCCCTGAGAACCCACTCCAGCCTTGCTTTCTCCCATACAGCATGCAGGCAGGTCTTAACCTGGAGAGAGTCTTTCCTTGCAGGTACCCATCATGTCAGTGGGCCTCCCAGCCCAGATGGAGGATATCTTTTCTGGCAAGCAAATATTCTAAGGTTTCCCTTACTTTCATCCAACTTTTCCACTTTACCTCTTCAACAATCCTTAGTGGTTGTTTTTCTTCACTGTTTATACCTCCAGCTCCCAAAGGATATATGCTTAGCACCTGTAGAAGTTAACCTAGCAACCTCTTTTGGTGTGCCTCAAATTCTCCCCCAGGGACAAGTGACAGGAATTCAGGGAACTTGGACCATTAAATGACAACAGAAGGAAGGGCTGGAGACTTGGTTAAAAGGAAAAAAAAAAAAACAAAAACAAATAAACAAACCTCTCCTTTCCACCACACCCAAGGGCAGAGACCCAAACTGCAAAGAGGGCAGAGTCCTCTGTGAAGGGATTAGATTATCAGTATTTCCTCCTGTCCAACTCAGACGGGATGGCAGAGAAGTCCCATGAAATAGCATAGGTGCATCAGACCAAGCAGCAAGGCACAGAATCCCATAATCAAGTACAGGACTTTTCTGTGGAGTGATCTGACCTTGGGGACTAGGAACCCTTCTCACAACCAGAACCAGAGCCTGGTGTCATAGCTGAGATGCTCCTAGAGTGGGGAAGTACATCCCAGAAGCCCAAGGCATAAACACAGGGAGAATTTCATGTTTTACCACTGGAGCAATCAACAGAAAGGCTAAAGTTTACATTATGCAAAAGGTGCTAGTTAAGAGAGGAGCCAGGCAGTCATTTCCCCAACCTGGCAGGTAGAAAAACATTTTCTAAACTCAGCTTAAGATCTGTAGTTAAGGCCTGCAAAACTAGAAGACAACTCTCATCCCCATTCCAGGGCCCTCGGACAGCTCAGTCATAGATGACAGTTCTTGTAATCCAAGCACAGCCGCCCTCTAGCACCACCTCTCTGGGATTACACCAGACAGTTGAAGTGTGGTTTGTGCCAAGTGGACTTAGGCACAGATTGGTGCAGTCCCTGCCCTCTCAGCTAAATCAGAGGCCCGCCTCAGCCAGGATAACACAAGTTAACCCTGTAAATGCTCCTGTATGAGTTTTCACCCAACTGAGTAACTTGCTGAAAACAAGAAGCCTCTACCAGGTCTACCACAGCCCAACACCTCTGTCCCACGCTACCCTGCCCTGCCAACAGCCGGCTTGGCTACCAAGTAGCCTAAGCTCATGCGGTGGGGCTGAGCACACAGCAGAGCGCTGGCTTTTGCCCCCACACAGCACACAAAAAGATCTATCATGCTCCGTCAACCACGAGGAAGAGGCTCCAGCGGTCTCTCCAAGGCACACAAGACTCACAGCACAAGGGGAACAAGCCAGATATGTCTCTTATAAATGACAGCCATCACTGATGAGTCACACCACTCTTCCCAGTGAATCTTCAGCCACATCAGACAGGACATCATTCTCTTTCAGGTAGGAGAAAGATGTGCTCAGAGGAGAAGTACAGGCAGCCTCTACTGAAGACCGGCCCAGAGCTCAGTACACATCAGGGAGATACAACAGTTCTGCCTGGAAGAGGTGGAGGACATGTATGACAGCCATGCATCTATGCAGGCATGGCCAGCACCCTGAGGGAAGATTAACAAGCTAGATCTCCCTCCCGGATTACATGAAAAGACCCATGGAGACCCCGAAACCACGTGTCACAGCTGGTTGGCTCCCTAGTCACTCCTCAACAGAAGGCAGCCCTGTGATGGTTACCTTCCAGGAGAGGAAAAGTCACAAGCCTACATTTCCCAGAAAAAGGGATGTGTCTCTTTCATTTACCAAATGGAAAAGCTGAGGAGCAGAGGAAAGACCTCCCTTCTGATATATCACCTAAAAGCAAGCCTCTCACCACCTGCCAGCACCAAATTCTCCAGCCAGGAGAAAAGCCCTTGAGGCCAACACAAGAAAATTGGTTGGAGACAGCTTTGAGGTATGGGCTCCTGGATCTGCTTTCCTGAAGCACTTGCATTCATTTGGCATCCCATGAGTGTTTCTCCTCAGATCCCCTGTCAGGTTTGGGATGTCCATCCCAGGCACCAAGGCAGCCATGCCTCCGAAAGCCCGAGCCTCAGCCCATGCAGGTAGAGCCGCCCTCACAGGGTCTCCATCACCAACACAGCCACAGGCACTCTGGGACATCCTGCTGGAAGCTTTCAGACATGCACAGCATTACAGCCCAACTCGTCCTCTGGCAGTGATATCTGGAAACAACCATTTGGGCAGTCACACTGGGAACAGCAAAGGGATGGGACTCTAATTCATAAAAAGCACGGCTGCAACACCAGCGACATCTCCCTACTGGGCTGAACATCCCCGTTACCCTGGCAACACTGATAACAGTACTTTATTACTTGCAGCCAAGTGGTCTTGTGCAGAAGAAGCCATGCTGAATCCATAATAGGATTATAACAGCCTTTTCCCTTCTCTTGCCCTCCTGCCCTTTTCGTCTGAAATTTATGATTCAAATATAATCCTGCAGTGCGGAAAAAGACTTGTCACAGCTCTACTCTGGGAAGCATGTAACATTCACACTCGCTCCTGCAAATCAGGGCTGAGGAGGTTTCCCAGGTGCTGCTTAAGATTTGGCAGGAGGATGGTGGGGTCTACAAAGCAGAAGCACATGGAGCTATGAATGCTATCTCAGACACGTAGGAGCACAGCATCAGCTCCCTCAAACAGCCATTGAGCCATTATGGGCACATGCGAGCAAGATAAGTGTCCCCCACATGACATAGCACTTGTAAGAGACCTGACCTCCTGCTCCCACCTCATTCGCTGTCCGTTAAGATGCTTCCCTGTTCTAACTACTCTTCACCACAGTGCAGAGCTCCTTCCAGGCCTCTGCCAGATGGCTTCCTCATTGCCATACCCAGGTGTCCTACCTTATTTGCAGGTGAGCAAAGATATGAACAAAGACCTGAGTCCCAGGGCAGCACATGGCTCAATGGAGAACTGACCCTTTCCAGGGGTCCCCAAGCAACACTGCAGTAGAGAAGGTAATAGGACCCTCTCTCTCAGCAGGCTGGGAAGCAACCATACGTAGAGTCAGAAGAACTCACCTGTTGCAGAAGGAGCATCCCCTGGGCTGGCACTGGGGAGACAGCGGGAGTCAGGCAGGGGCCAGCATCTCCGGCCTGCACTCTCTAGCTTGGCTTGTCAGCAGGATGCACATGAGCACAGCACACTGCAACAAGCACAACAGTCCTCTCCCCCCGCCCCCAGGTCCTCCCAGAGCCTGCTGACCTCACACTGAGGGGCTTTTAGCAGCCAGCTCTTTTATCTGTTGATGATGGGAAATGGCCCAAATGCTCCATTAACCCCTTCAGCCACAGGGACAAAACGCAAGAAAGGAAAATGAAAAGCCCCTGGTCCAGAACAAAGGAGAAAGGAGCAAGGGCTGTGAGGGGAGCAGGGTTGGAGAAAGTCCAGAGAATTGTCACCACCAGCGCTTGCCTACTGCAAGGTCTGCCTTAAGACCGTGCCCCAGAGCATCCCCTTACCAAGGCCGCGGTGGTCTCTTGCACTTGGTTCAGGCTCAACACCCACTCCTGGGAGCAAGTCCGGCAGTTCTGCACCCCAGACTACAGCTGCTCAAACATTGCCTACAGCTTTCCATCCCTTGGGAACTGCTGAAACTCTAGTCCCAGGTGGCAGACACTGCTCTAGAGGGACCTGAGGACGGATAGGTCTTCCTTTCAATCTTATTTCTGTGGGATCACCAGTTGGGAAGGCCTGTCCCAGCCCTTCACACCTTTGGCCAAAATCAGTGGCCCAGGTGGTGTACTGCTCCAGAACGGAGAGCTCTCAACTATACCAAGATCTGCCAAACACTTCAGAGGTGAGTGCACAGCTGTCAGAGCAGCAGAGCATCACCTTCAAAGGAAAGCAGCAACTCCTGCCACCTGAGCAGACAGCACCAAAAGCACTCCCAAAGCTGGGGCAAAATTACAGCCTCAGTACTGATCTCAGGCAGCTAAGCCTACAACAGCCAGCCAGAGAGAGGGCCAGAGACAGACGTGCATCCCAGCTATCACATAACATGGAGTAAGTCTGGTTACTAACCAACATGATACAGAGGAGGTTAAGAGTAGCAGTCAAAGCAAGCAGGATATTTGGCCACAAGCCATTCTCTCCTAAGCTCAGTTTGAGGGAGCTGGCAGAGTTCTCATCAACCTTCAGGGCACGCATTGCCACATACCACAAAGTAATTTGCTCAGATGAGGCCAAAGCAGCTGGGATTGCAGAGAGCAAGCTTCATTGACCAAGGCACATACCACAGTGAATATGAGCGCCAAATCAAGAGGGAAGTGCACCCGCAGCCCTCATCTGGCTGCAGGGAGCAGGCACAGCACTGGGCCCCACACACAGCCCAGGCAGGGCTGCCACCTCTGAGAGAACATCTGTGATGCCACGAGCTCCTGCAGAAGGAAGAGGGCTGCCCTCTGGGCTGCCTGCAGACCATTCCAGGGTAAGGTGGTTGGCAGTGCTCCCTGGGCCAGCCAGCTCCAAGCCAGGCTCCCTCTGCTGCATGGGGAAGTGTAATAATAGCAGGGAGGCAAGAGCAGCTTCATCTTTTCAAGTGATCTGTAAAACAGAGTGAGGGTGTAAAAGAGATGATTAGTGCAATGTTCTGGGCCAATACTTACAGTAAGGAGCTAATCCGGCCTGAGGCACTGGGAAGCAACCTCAGCAGCTGCTCTGTGCTCATTGGTGCTTCACCACCCTTAGAAACTGCTGCAAGCAGAATTACTGGGGCTACATTTTCTCAGTGCCAAGTCCTAGCAGTGCTGGGTACTCTGCTTTGGGGATGGAGTTCCCTTGTGTCCTTGGCAGCCTGGGTGCAGAGCTGGCCTTGCCTGGCTGGCCCCTGTGTGCCATCTCATAGGCCTTGGTGCTCCCACTGCCCCTTCTGGGCCTGAGAAATACCTTGGCCAGAAAGTCTGCAGCCATCAGTACAGGTGAGGACCAGGCTCCCCAGGGAGACACAGCAATCACGCATCTCTGCCCTGGGGTACTGCAGCCCTTCCTTCCCTCCTGCTCTACAGGTCACAGAGGGAAGGCATCAGAGTGGAGATCAGGGCTGCTTAGTAGCAGCACGCAAACAAAGTAGATGTTACATGAACAAGACAGAAGGTGCCTAATGTTAAAAGCTTAGCTATAGCAGAGGGAGGCCAACTGAAACAAAGGCTACTACAGTATTTCTGAGCCCTTTCAAAGAGCAAAACTAGTGCATTAGGAAAGAAAAGCAAAGACTCTCAACTCACCCCACAGCAGATATGCAATGCGACAGCAGGGAGGGCAGCTGACTCATTGAGAAGCACCAGACAAGTAAAGACATCTCGGCCACACATCAGAAGCAGGAAGGAGTGTTGCAAACTGTCTGGACCATGCATCATCAGGGAACGCTCTTCCTCTGGATGGTGACTGCAGAGAGCAGCTCCTCTCCCCACTTCCAAGTCACCTGCTGCCTCTGCAGCAACTACAGAATTGCTCACATGAAAAAGCAAGCACAGGAAAGCATGGACCATGGGGTTAGCTGCCTTGCATTGGGATGTAGCAGCCAATGGAGATGAGATGCCTTACGTGCAAGGACATAGGATAAGACATCCTGGAAACTACAAGTCCAACCTACAAGCAGAGTGGTGGAAGGGGAACAGTAGCTTGAGCAAGCTATAGGTAAAGAGAATACCTATAGCCAGAGGAGCCAATAAAGGGAGCCCAGCTCAGGCACATATTCAACCCAGCCTTCTACTATCTTCTCTTTCTTCTTCAAGGAAGTCTCAAGCTCTTGGGCAGGTCAGCCAGAAAATGCTGTACAGTAACAGTTTGCTGATCTGTAGCCCCCAAATAATCCTCTTCAGGGTCTAAAGCAGTAGATAAAAAGTGCCATTTCTTCCAAGGTTAAAATCATGTTTTATGCACCACTTCCTAGGAGAACAACCATCTCCTCAGAGGAAACTCTACCAAGGAGACTTTAGCCCTTTCCCTTCATCTCTGCCTGCCAATATCCAATAGCAAACCCTATGCGACATTCATGAGATAGGATATTTCAGCTGTGAGGGAGTGGCAGAATGAACCAGAGATAAGAGGCTCATCCATAGGATGATAAACACGTCAAGACAGGACTATCACCAACCCTTCCAGAAGCATTGGAATACTTCCCTCAGCACAAAGTGGCAGCCTGCCCAGGCTACCTGTGCTGTACCAGTGACATGGGACAGGAAGGCTCTCTACCTGCCCTAACTGGAGTTCATGCCCTTGGGCTCTGTGCTTTCCCTAGCAGCTGATGCTACATGGCTCAGCAAGTCTTCTCAGAGTTGCCTCAAGCAGATAGTGTCAAATTAGTTCTGCTCTAATGTGCATGTGTTTTCTCCAAGTCATTTGTGTGTCTGTGCCTTGAGCTGGGAAGTCCTGTTACTGAGATACAAGCAAAAAAGAGAAACAAGAAACCAAACACAACTGGACCTGGGCCACCAACCTTCTGCCGCACTTGGGGACACTAAGGTCATAAGTAACAGCAAGGGGATCATCAGGTACCAAGGCCCAACCCCCAGCTCTGCAGTCACTGCAAGGCAACACCAAGCACAGAGAAGCAGCAGAGGTGGTTTCTTTGTGCTCTTCATCCATCCTCCCGCCCCACTCCTCACCCCACTAGCAGACCTCACCCATGGGACTCAAACTCCTCAGCAGCCCCTTCACTACCTGGCCCCAACAAGGGCAGCCGTGCTGTTTATCCAGCCCCACAGAGCAGGGAGGAGGCAAGATCCCAGGCCCTGGCTAGGATAAGGCTCCCCTTGCCTGGAAGGTCAACCACTGGGACCCACATGCTGCGTCCAGAACGGCAGGCACCTTCACAAACTGGCAGAGGGCCGTGGACACCATGGGAGTCAGCAGAGGCAAGGAAGGGCTGCTCTCCTGTCAGCAGAGACAGCCTGTGGCTGGTGACTGCTTTAGGGCTGGTAAATCCACTCCTCTTCATCCCCTAATGGGCAGGAATGGCCTCTCACCAGAAATGCAAGAAATCTCTTCTATTCCTGCGGGGCAATAAGCTAGGGGATGCAGCCTCCATCACAATCATCAATCTCCTGGGTACAAAAGGGTTACAGATGAGCATCTTTCAGCTTCTCTCTTCATCAGCCAAAAGAGATGATCAAAGCTTCACCTCCTTTTATCTGATTTTTACTATCCTTCCACCCAGGACAGCTTCCTCCTCCTAACCCTCCTCAAGCACAGCCCTGCTCAGATATGCAGTGAGACAGGGAAGAGAAGACAGTAGGGCTCTCTGGTATTTGTCAAGGAGAGCCACAATATACAGGAAAAGAAAGGATTTCATGCAGAACAGGTACAAGATGCTCAAGAAGGGAAAAGACACTTGCCTCCAAAGGGAGGGAGGAAAAAAGGTGCTCATAGCTAGGAAGGAGAAGTCAGCTTTGCAGGGTAATCCCAATTGCCCTTGTCTTACACAGCACTGGGGAGAAACGCACCCCTCATACACAGCACAATGGAGCATCCCACAGCAGCACACAGGGATGCAGAGTCACACACAAGTCAGCGCTGGAGCTGAGACTACACCTCTGCTTCCCCCTAAACACCAAAACTGGCCTCCCAGCACCCAAATTTTTCTCTGGCATACCGAAAAGGGACCAGATGAGAAATGCTGTCCTTTTCCTTTCTCTTACTGTTTCCAGTGAAGCCCTCTTCCTCCTTTTTCAGACCTGCTGCAGACAGAACACGCCCTCAGATGCAGCAGAGCTGCAGACCAGGCTGGCATTTTGTTGGACCTGCAAAGCACCTTCCTCAAGGGATGATCTCTTAGAAGTACTCATGAGAAACTGCTTATAAAAATTAACAAGCTGCCCCGTTCAGAGTCAGAAATATCTCTAGCCCCGAGGACCACATCTGCAGCAGTCCATTTATAGCTCTCTTCAAAGACATGGATCCTCTGCCTGCATCCAGAGCACAACCTGCCTCCACCAACAGCGGGCAGTGACCCAAGCCCTTTGCATCGTGTGGGCAGAATTCAGTCCCGGGCTTGAGGAGCAGAAAGCAGCAGATTCAGCAAGCCCCACTTGGTGCACACCAAGCACGCTAGGGAACAATGCACTTCTGTCATCTAGGTGAGAACCCAGGACAGCTATAAGAAAGGACTGAAGTGCCATGGGAGAGCCGCAAGCCACCATCTGATACAGCACACACTGTCCAAAGGCTGGAGTTTAATGCCTGTTCCCTCCCTGAGTGGAGAGAGGAATCAGGTTGCACAGCAAGCTGGAAACACTCTGGGAGGCTCAGCCCCATGTGGGACTCGCACATCACCTGAGATGCTGCAGATTATCACAAAGCAGCAAACAGCAGCGGCCACAACCAGCATGTCTTCAACAAAACGCTTTCAGTTCACAACAGATGTCCCTGTTTTACAGACAATGATATCTTACTCTCATTTTGGAGCTAGAAACTGGGGTAGTGCTGCTACTTTGCTGACCTCCCTCCCAAGGTCAGCTTGCAAGTCAGAGACCTAGAGCAGAATCTAGAGTCTTCCTCACAGGTAATGCTCTATCCCTGCACTGCCTGCAGGACACATGGGAGAAAGCTCACAACTGAGTTCATAAGGATTGCACCAGGGTCTTTGCACAGTACAAATTCACTGCGCACTAAGGTACTGGAGCAGAGTAGAGCTATCCAGCCAGCGGGGCACCCAAGGACTCAAAGCCTTCTCATGAAGGCCCAGGCCAAGAGGCTCTAGATCCTTTCAGGCATTGCAACAATTTCATTTTATATCTCAGATCTACTGCTTTCCTTTACCGTCTTCCATTCTGAGCTGCCAGTGGTATCAGCTTTCCTGGAGTAAGTCTTATGCCAACCTTGCCCAGCCCCTTCTGAAGCTGTGGAACCTACACCCTAAATTCAAATTGCATTTTGTGAAATGGCAATGTCACGTTTTGCTGGTTTGCAAATACACCATCCTCCCCAAAATTCCTTGCGCCAAAAAAAAAAAAAAAAAAAAAAAAAAAAAAAAAAAGGAGAAACTTAACACTAAGTGTGATGTCCCAAGAACAGCTTTGTCAGCATGCAAAGACTCGGACAGCTGGTAGGAGCCTTTCTGCTGGCAAAAGGGCTGTTGCTTAACTCCTAACTAAATATGAAAAACCTCAAAACACACACACACAAAAGACATAAAAAGCCCAATCCCATCAGTCTTGCAGTTCAGCAGTTAGCAGGCCAGATTTCCAAGCCTCCAGGGGGTTCCTGGTAAAGAACCATTCACCACACAAGCCTCTTTCATATTGCAACACCACCTCCAATCTCCTGCCACCAGTCAGTGCAACTCTTCTGCAGTACCAAAAAAAAAAAAAAAAAACTCACTCAGCCTCACGTTGAATTTGGAAAGGAAAGTAAAGGCTTTCAGGATAAACTCACGCTGCTTCCAGGGGCTGCTCTCAGTACTCTGTTCAGGCACAATTCAGAACCTGAAAAGAAAAATTGGATGTGGTTAAAAAAAAAAAAAAATCCTCCTAAGAATGACGACAGGCACACAGAAGGACATTAGCCAAGCATTTCATCACAAGATGGTGCCCTAACTGCTCGAACACTGCATTTAGATTCCATACAAATCCGCTCACTAGAGAATTTCAGCTACGGATTACTTTATATGCAGCTTTGCTTTCAGAGACTGAAGTGAGAACAGCACCTTCTAAATCAGCAGGTCTGCTCACCGCATGTGTTCAGAGCCAGCCCTTGCTAATTCAAGTGATAAAAGCAAATATTTACTACAGGCAGTGCTGCAAAACCAACATACCTCTGAGAAGCGAAACGGATACTTTCTTGGCTTGCATGGCTAATTGCTACCCAAGTTCTCATTTCAGGACCATCTGTGTAATGCCACTGTCTTCCGTCCCTACGCTTCACCTGCATGACTCCTCTGAAAATGATAGCCCACATCAGAGTCACTGAGGGCAACATCTGGTCTGCAGGATTCTTATGCTGGGTAATGATGCATGAGCCACAAGGAACCAGCCTGCCTTACCCATCCACAAAGAGACGGGCAGGTTTGGTATATCATTGGTAAAATGGGCAGTTTTAATAGGAAACGCCCAGCAAACTGAATTCTGCAACAGCAGTTTGAGAGACAACTTTTTAGTTTACAACTACATCAAATGGGGTGACAAAAAAATAAAGGAGAGTCTATCAGACCCAAGGAAGAGCTGAAGCCCAATATTCACTACCGTTTACTGAAGAAAGAACCAATGTCCTACAGAGCAGCTAGGATAGGTCCTGCTTTAACAACAAGGGTTAATTTTCAAGGGTACCTTTGACATGCCCACAGGCAGTCTGTGGCTGCCTCCACTGGTAAGCACAAATACAAAGCAGGCAGGATGATCTGCCTATGCAGCACCATAAGTACTGGTGCTAAATGAAAGCCTCTCAGAGCACCCAGCCTCAAGGTCCTAGACCTCACTCGTTCCACAACTCATATGGATTCAGTGAAATCATTTCTCTCCACATAAGTGACCATCAGCTGTACTTAATACAACACAGCCTGCCCTGCATGGAGATGCTAAGGGCAGGCTTAGGCACCTCAGGAATGACACAGATCCACAGCTACTTTCTCAAGAACTTGCTCAGTGCACAAAAGCTGCCTCACTTCTATTGTGACAGAGTCCTCAGCAACACGATGCACCTTCTTGTGTCATTTCCTCAAGCCTTAGTACTGTGGATCTCCAACAGCCCAGCAGCTGGGCCAGCTACTGCACTTGGCTCTGGACCTTGCCCTTCTGAATGAGAGCAGGATCCTCTGCTGTCCTATCTGGCAGCAGCCAGATACATTAAGGCCAGGAGCTTCAGCACCTGCAGGGAAACAGACTCACCTTGGAGCAGGGAGAAATTTCACCCCTGAATGATCTACATGAGAACTATAGCTGAAGGAGGAGGGAGTTACATGCATCCCCTGGTATGCCATGCCCCTTCCCCAACTGTTTGCCACTGTCCCATCAGGAAAAATGCAAGTTCAGTATGGTCAGAGAACTCCTGCAAGAACCTCATTACATGCTAGAGTCAGAAAACACTCCAGTATATCCATATCCACTGGGGATGGATTCTTTCACAGCCACTTTGTAGACCAGTTTTACTTGCTTTGCTGTCTAGCTGTATTCTGGAGCAAGGCTGGGACACAATGTGAGGCATCCTCGAAGCCAAGACCCAGGTATCCAAACACGTCTGGGGAGTCAGGGATCTCAGTGAGCTTGGCTCAGCCCCAGCCAGCAGGCTCCCTACAGCACTCACCAAACGCCACAGTTGACAGTGCATGATCGGCTGCGGCAGGTTGAGTGTTGAGCGATGCCCAGCTCAGATACCAAAACCCAGGCACACCTCCCTCTTCATATTTTGTGTCCAAATGAATCACAGAATAGATGAGGTTGGAAAGTACCTCTGGAGAACATGTGGGTCAAAACCCCCTTGCTTAAGCAGGGTCAGCTAGAGCAGGTTGTCCAGGAGTGTGTTCAGCTGGGTTTGGATGGAGACTCCACAACCTCTCTGGGCAGTCTGTTCCAGAGTTCAGCCACCCTGAAGATCAAGACACTTGTGGTCAGTCACAGTGCAAAGGCAAACACCACAATATTACCTGGACTCCCAGACACAGCACTATTAGCATAGTAATAACCCAGCTGGCGACAGCACTGGCTGTACCTGCAACTCCCAGTTCTCTGCCCGTTCATGCAACTAACAGCAGGCATCTCGAGGCCAGTGCAGGCCAGCTCAAGAGCCTTTGTACTAGAGCCCTGAATAGGATTTGAACTCAGGGCTCCAGCTATTATTTCAAACTTGAAAATAGCATTTCCCCTGACACTCCCACAAGCACACAGCTAAGCACAGAAAGCGTTCCCTGCCTGCTCCAACACAGAGAGCGCACAGCAGTCAAGGGATGCATGCAGATCACGACTGGCAGCACAGGCACTGGCATCAGGAGCATGAGGCTACTCTCACATGTTGTTGCATACGTGCCAACACACTACTGATCCCAGCTCCCACTGGGGTCCTCTCTTTCCCCTTCATCTGCCTCTTCTCAAACAGATGCAGCTGCCCAGAGGCTAATGAGCCAAACGATAGTCCCGAGAGAAGGCTCCATGAGGAAAACAGCTCAGCCCTTTCCCAGCAGGAAGGACGCACAGATGCCCCAACAGGCCAAGCTGATTTTGGGAGCAGACTCAAACACCAGCAGCTCCTGCTCTCACCAAGACAAGGTCACACAAATGTACAAGGATCTGTGGGACTCTTTCCCCAGCTGCTCCCTCCATCAGTGCAGCATGGAGACAAGCCTCCATGGCCTTGCTCCTGTTCTCCCAAGCTCAGTGATTTTTGTGGGTGCCTGCAAAAAAAGACAGAAGGCAGATAAACAGCCAGCTGTGAGAGCAGCAGGCTTTTGTTCAGACCCAGAAAAAGGGGAATCGTGTTGGCAGCTCCAGGATCCAGAGCTTGCCAGGGCTGCATTGTGTCCACCCTTTGAGGGAGCACTGAGAATGTAGTCACTGAAGGCAGGGTGGTGGCACCAAACACTCCCAACTTGTCTGCTTTACAGCACTGGTATCTACGTGCTGCCAAACAAAGCCACTGCACTCTCAATTAGACACAGACTTTCCTTCCTGTCTTTTGCTGCTGTGTGAAGTGGTTTTTACTGAGGCTGGCTGCATTTCAACAGTCTCCGAGCAGGGAGACACTGAGATCTGAGCTACTGCATCAATTAATATCATATCAATGAAATGCTCTGAGAATATGGACAACTGGGAGCAAGATCCTTCCCCAAGCCTGAAAGCTTCCCCTGCAAACAAGCAGCTCCTCATAATGCTCCTGCCAGCACGAATTTGTGCTAGACTGCATTGAGATCTCCTGCCATGCATCTCTCCCCGGCACTGTGTTGATGTGCACACCATCTCAGCCGAGATGATTACTCTGGGCTTGAAAACATCCCACAGTGACCCACATTGTCACAATCCCATAGCAAACAGCCAGCCCAACCCTGCAATGGTCAAGCATGTGTATTGGCTGTCAAAGCAGTCACCGGGATACCTGACTGAAGCCAGGAAGATGAAGCAGCTGGACAAACGGGCAGATCCCAGTCAGCAACACCGGCAGGCTCAGCCATTCACTAGGCTTAGGAGGAAGCTGTATGTTGAGCCCAGCTCACTGAAATCTAGGCCAGTGCATTGCAAAGATGCTGATCAATTTAACAAAGGGCAAGGAAGGGGGCAGGGATTCACACCATCCCCCTTGCTTGTCTGCTAGAGCAGAAACATAAATGGCATAGAGAAGCATGGCAGCCCCAGGGCAGCTTGGCTGAGCATTAAGCAAGCTAGGGAGGGGTTCAGATGTGCATGGCTCCACCCCATACTGGGACCACATCAGCTCTGGTGAGCTGAGAAGGAGCAGCCCAGCCAGCACTGGAGGTGACCACGGACCATAACGTCACAGGCAGTCCAGCCCCCAAGGTTAAACTGGGAAGCTGCCTGCATACATAGGAATGCTGCAGCCAACAATAGCCATACAGGAGATAGGATTGAGGTCTAAAGCTCTTGCAACAGTGCAAAAATGGCCAGGCAGACTTAGAGCTATGGTGGAAGTCGCCTTATCCCAACCAAAACACAGCATGGACAACTACATTTTCTCCTCCTGTAATTCCTTTAGTCTTTCCAACTATGCCTGCCACAAACCAGCTGAAATGCGGACATAGTCATCCCGCAGCTAGCTGTATTTCCCTACAAAACCTCCCAGAAAACATCTCCAGACAGCTGAAAGAGTTGCATTGAACACAACACCAAGGTCACCAGCAGGGATGCATTCATACCATACTATGAGAAAGCTCATTTTGGTGACCAGGATAAAAGACCCAATGAATTTGCAGAGGGAATATTCAGGCATGCATATACCCAGAGCCAGATCAGAGCTGAAAGGATGTTTTCTGTTGTTCCGGCCAATCTTCTTTGCTGGAACTTCATCTATCAGGACTTTTAATAAATCTCTCCTAGAAGGCAACACCACTGAAAACGCAGGCTAGAAGTTTCCCACACCAAAGTTCAGCTTCAATGTTTTTTTTTGTATTCTTTTTCAAAATTCCACCCTCCCACAGCAAGCAGCAGATATAGCCATATGACCATCCTTTAAACCTTAACACAGCACCGCTCTCCCACTTTGAGAGCTTTGCGATTTCTCTCTGGTCATTGGAAGGTTCCACTCCCAAGGAAAAGAGGAACCCAGAGCTTTGTCAGGTGCCATGCCATCCAGTGCTTGGCAGAAACTCCTGCCAGCAGAAACTGCACTAGATCAACAGCACATCTAATTAGGGCATTTAATTGCGTCTATCATTCATTGCAGTACTGCTTCCCCACCTGGATCTTTAGGAGACCCTCTAGTGCTGGAGGACCTCTCTCAGCACTGCAGCCCTTGAAGCATGTCCACCTGGATCATGATCCCAAAATGCTCCCCAAGTAGCTCGACAAGAGGAGGATGCAAATGGCCAGTCCATCCTCCCCTTCCCAGCCCTGCTGTCCTCCCTATCCTGGCTCCCACACTTCCCTTCCAGGGTGCATACCTGGCTGCCCCTGGCTGAGCCAGGAAGTCTTTCTGCTGGCACTAACTGCAGCAAACAAGATTACAAAAGGGATGTGTCATTAAAAATGCACAATCAGATTCCAGGTCCTCGTGCCCATAACAAAGTATCCTGTGAAATGGTTCATTTGCTTCTCCCATAGAAACATGTTTCCCTTCAAAGGCCTGATTAACAAAAAAAAAAAAAAAAAAAGCTAAAAATATCTTCTGAAAGATACCATGACAGTAATAGACTCGCAGTAAAACGAGGTGGGAAGGGGCTGTGAATGTGTTAAGATCCTCTGATCCTCTTTAATCTCTCCCCAGTCACCTAAAAATCCAGCAAAGGCAGAAAAGATACCTCAACGTTTTCTTTGTGCAGCAAGAGAGATGACTCCACCCTGTGTTTTTCTCTCCATCTGATACGCAGCGAAGGATACCAGCACACATCTCTGCTCTGCTGCTAGTCAGCAAACAGGGCTGAGGCAGTGGGTTAGTAGGAACAGAGAGAGAAAGGAGTCGAGTGGGTGGAATGTGGCAAAAGCGTTGTTCCATAAAAGCCTTGTTCAGTATCAGCTAAAATCCAGGACTCATTTTACACTACTTCAGCATATGATCCCAATTTTGGCCTTATCTTCAATACCTTGCAAAGGAGCATCAGTCTTGGGGACCAGACTGGGAAACAGGAGCCGTATGGCACAGCAAAACCCAGCTAGCTGATCACCATAGGGTTGATTATAGCCAGTGGGCAGAAGGCTGGCTTCTGAAAGAGGAATGGATCAGATATTAAACTGACACCACATTTCATCTCCACAAAGAGACCAAATGCTTGAGTGAAACTGCTGACCTGCTGGAAACTGCAGATCTGCAGCTTCAGCCTCATTTGTCTTGTGTTTTGAACACAACGGGGTCAGCCTGGTCTCCTCTCTGCCCTGCAATCTGCTCTCCACCCTGGCTGACCACAGGAGACCTGAGATGCCATTAATTCAGACCTGGCTCCTCCCAGGGATAATGGCTCCTGTACCAGGCAGAGCCAGTCTGGGGCACTGCTGAGCCCCCAGGGTAGCCAGTATTGCCCTTTGTAGGCGGAAAGATAGACCATCAGCAAATGATGAAAGCAAATTCATCTTCCACAGCATTATCTTTCTGGTTTCAAGGGTCTGTTTGCTACTCCCAGGCAGCAAATCTGGGAATGCACATGTGCATGCACATGTGCACACTCACATACTCACTACATATGTAAGGCACTAGCTAATTCTTAGCAATTCAGTGGAACCTCAGCTGTCTACTGAGACAAGCAGCCATGAGGTAGTTGTACCAAATCACACATCCTGGGCTCTAGAATGAGTGACCCTTTCCATACACAGTCCTATATTTTCCTCTCTAAGACAAGGAGAGCAAACCTTAGCTTTCAGTCCAGGTGTATAGCTCAGCCCAACAGCTCTTGGCACGGCTGCCTCTGAGCACCCCAGAACAGTTCAGCTCTCTGGAGCAAGGAAGAGTGGAGTGAGCTACTAGCATCCAAGATGAGGGACAACCACAGGGCCTGTGCCCATATCCTGCTCTGCACCAGGGACATGTTCCTCCTCTTCACTTTGAGACATACTTAGGTCCTTAGGACAACCCAAAAGCTTCCACTCAAGGGCTGAGAGGACAAGAGAGATGAATTGTGGGCAACAAGGGAACACTGAAACACGTCCCCCCACCAAAGACAGCCTGCACCCTTCATCCTTCCCATCTCCTGTAATCCAAACAAAGTGACGTGCATGAGAAAGTCTGGTCCACTTGGCAAGCTACCTGCTGCCAGGAGTAGTGCTCAATTTTATAGAGCCAACCAGCCCAAGACAGGTGAATCCATACTGATGGAAAGGGAGCTCCCGAGAGAGACAACCCTCCAGCTTGCACAGCTAAACACAACTTCTTCCAGGTTCAGGCGGGAGCATGAGCCAACAGTGAGTGTGAGCCAGGAATCCAGGCTCAAACCCCAACATGATGATACAAAAAGAATAGCACAGAGCCCAGGCCAGGATGGGTCACCCCGGTCTTCCCATCCAGTACTCTAGTCGGATTTCTCCCTTTACCTGCAGAATTTCACAGGTCTCCCTTACGCTATCACCACAGCTCTGACGAATCAAAACCTGCTGACTCAGAGTCATACAACTGCTCTAATGAGAGCAAAAAGCCTTGCAACCATCACTGTCACAGCCTCAGTGCAAGCATGTTTTTATTTGTTGTATTAGAGTCATGTATTTATAACTGCATAAGTCCTCCTGCACAGGAGCTTCCTGCAACAGGGCTTGGGGATCTCCGATGTTTTGTGTTTCTTCTTTTATATCTACGCTCAAAACAAAGCTTCAGACTTCAGAATAGGCTCAGACCTCCAAGTGACAGGCACCGCACAGAAGTCTACTATACAGCTAAACACAGGCCATACAAACGCCCACAATGATCTGTCACAAAGCTTAAGCCTGTCCTCACCCCATCTCCTCACACATGCTCCACCATCAGTATCCCAGTTGTCATTCAGGCAGCATATTACTATGCCTAAGGCAGCAGGGAAATATCATCATTTTATAGTTGAATAAAATTAAGGCAAAGGACGATCAAACACTCTCTGCAAGACAAGGCAGGAAACACAGAACAAGTCTGGGAAAGGACAAGCTCCACTCCCTGCACTTTTACCAACAGGCCATTCTCCATGATTTCCTAATTTGGAAATGTTCATTATCTGAGGGAAAGATTTGAGAGACAAAATTAATCAGGCACCTGACTGGCTGGTCCATTTCTGACAATATCCTCTAATTATGTAAAACTGTTCAGCAATGTTATAGCAAGGTGGAGTGTAGGCAATACAAAGAGTGGCACTACAGTTATTCAGAGGGACTAGCTGTTCAGTCCTTTAAACAGAAGGCATGAAAGGCTATTCTGTAAATCAATAAAGAGATTCGTTTCCTCATCAGGGCCAAGGGCCATCACCCAGAGCTTAAATGGGAACTCTCTTTCCTGAGAAAGAAAAACTGATTTTTAAAAATTTCCCCATTCTACATTGCAATGACACCAAGGCCTTTTTTTTTTTTTTTTTTTTTTTAACCTCACCTCTCCACCCCACTTGGCTGCCCACCAACCACATGTCAGAAGACACTTACCCCATAAGGTTGTTGTAACGGTGGCAATCGCGGCAGCAGCCTGGGAAATGGGAACCCACCAAGCTCCTTTCCTGCTCTAGACAGGAAAGGTATCAAGATCTTCACTTCCCACATGCCAGGAACTCAATATCTCTCCTCTGTGCATGTTTTTTGACCACAAACACAACACTGGACTTTGGAAACCTTTTTTAGAAGCTTTGTCCGAAACAAAACATTTGAGAGTTTTTGAAAATGATGATTTCTCAAAAACAATAACAATTAAAATTCTGGACAGTTCTAGCTACAACATCAACACGCAACCAAAGCCATGGAGAAACAGCACATCACCTTCAGCCAAAGCCAACCTACTGTCAGCACAAACACACAAGCTCTGCAGCACAATCAGGGCTCTGCTATTTACAGCAATGTCCGATTTAATGACCCCATTACCATCTGAGGTTGCTGCTAAAGCAATAAACAGAACCCAATGATTATAAAGAAAAGAGACCTAAGTACTCTGTTCCCATCAGTGGCTCCAGCAGCAAAGGGAAGCAGAAAAAGGTACATAGTAGACACTAAGATAAGCAGCCTCATGGAGGGGAGACAGAACTCATCACCCACAGGCAGCTTGCATCAAAGCCAGGGTATGTGTGAATCCTTTGACACCAAACACAGGGCAAGTCCCACACACCCCTGCATGAGAAAGGAACACTTTAAGACAAGGACATAGCTGTAGACCTGCCACACACTTTACGAATCAGGATCAGGCACAGAGCTTGCAGAACATGCCTTGCATCTCCTGCCAGGCCTGAACACAGCGTTCAGCAGAGCCTGCAAAGCCTGGGGATCTCATCTAGAGCATGGCTCTGAGCACCATGTGAGAACTGCACAGACAGGCTCCACTCCAGCCAAGCCAGACTGAAGCCAAAAAATATAATTAAAGAGAAATTCCCTTCTTGCCAGGTTCATCGCCCAAACCCGGCTTTCCTCAGCTTATGCTACTAAACCTCAAAATTTGATCGAAGGCAATATAGACACGCTACTGAAGGCCATCAGAACAGCTCCCCAGCCTGCACAGCCCCAGCACAGGCCACACCTGCAGCCTGAGCAGCTGGAGTCAATGGGATCTGACAGCTACAGAGTCCTACAGTGAACTGCAACAGAGGCAGAAGTCTGTAAGCCAGCTCTAAGGTGCAAATCATGGTAACAACATGCTTTCCTCATCTTGAGCAGTTTGGAAGCAAAGACCACCTTGGGCAAGTCTAGCAGGAGAAAGCTGGAGGGAAAGCACCATTTAAGTGCAGGAACAAGTTTGATACATGGATCCATCTCTGTAAGGATGCTGGAAAAGCCACACCTCTCACAGCATTTCAGCCTGGCAGAGAAGAAGGGTCTGATCAGGATTCACCTCACACCGTCTACTGGTGAAGCAAACAGGGCTATTCCATCATCTGCTCCTGGAACACATTGCAAATACTCAGCTGCACATACCTAGACCATTGTTTGTCCACAGAAGGGTCGGTCTGTAATGTAAGAGACCGAAAGAACAGCTAGACATGCAGGAGGGAAACAATACCACAGCGGAAATAGCAATAGAAATAGTCCATTTTGTACAGAAACCACGGAGATAGAAGAGAGAAAAACAATCTCCCGGGTAACCAGCCTGTGGAGAAAATGCTGAGCTCAAGGATACCTCCAGAGCCCACCTCCTGCCATATGACGATTCTCCAAAAATAACTGCAGAAATATGCAAGGACTCATTCCAAGTTGTTCCTGGCTCCCTGCACGTTCTCCCTCTTAATATAAATCATCTCCCTGAAATTACAACCACACAACTAAGCGCTATTAGAGCAACAGGGGCAGCATCGGGCCAAGGATCCCTGGGGCTGGCTCGTCCCGCTGCAAGGCCAGGGTCTGACACGGGCCGACGTTTCCCCGCACCCCCTTTTTCGTTCTGCTTTGGGCGGGGAGCCCGGGGCGAACACCCCGCGGGTGGCGCCTGGGCTCGGTATCCTGCACCACTGGCGGGGCAGAGGGGCTGGGGGGCCGCGCCGCCGCCTCACTCCGCATAGACAAGCTCCTGGCGGGCCGGGAAGCAAGATAAGGTGCGGGCTTCGCTGCCTGCGCCGCTCCCCGTCCCGACCTCCAGCACACCCTCGGCGCACCGCAACCGAGAAAAGAAGGCCCGGCTGCAAGAGCCGCAGCCGTCTTCCCTATAGCGGGAAGGGCGCGGAGCAGCCCTCAGCCGCCCAGGCGGAACGAGGAGGGGCCGCGGCGAGGCGCGGCGAGGCTCTGCCGGCTCTCCGGTCCCCCGCAGGGCTGCGCCGGCTCCCAGCAAGGCAGGGCGGGGCTGCAACGGCCGCCGCGAGCCGCCCTACCCCGCTCCGCCACGCCGCGCCCCGGCGGCTCCCGGTGCCTGTCCGCCGGCAGCGTACCTGGAGCGGCTGGGGCTGTCCGCACCCCCCGGCCCGCGCGGGCGCTCACCTCGGCCCGCTCGGCGGCGTCCTCCCGGCGCAGCGCCACGCCGCAGCGGCCGCCGCCCGCCCTGCAGCCTGCCTGCCCGCCCGCCGTGCGGCGGGAGCGGAGCGCAGCGCGGGGCGGGGCGGGCCGGAGCGCCGCTGCGCTGCGGAGGGGGAGCGGCCCCGCGCCGCCGCGCTCCCGCCCACCCGCCCCGCCCGCGCCGGAGCCGCCTCCGGCCGCGCCGCGCCCCGCCGCGCCACCCCGCGGGCTGTGGAGGCCCCGCGCTGCCCGCTCGGGCGCGCCCGGCTGGCGCGGCGCGGCTCGGGGGCTCCGCCGCCGCCCCGCACAGAGCCTCCACCTGGACCCGGCAGGGCGGGGGGCCGCGGGGCGGTTTTCCGGAAGATCTAGAGTGCCCCCCCGAGCAGAGTCCCCCGGGGGGGCTGCATGCTCCCCTTGGCCCCGCCCGGACCCGGGGCAGCCGGCCCAGCCTTCCGCAGACCCCTCGTCCCTTCTGAGCCTTACTGGAGCACCCTATTATTCCTGCCACGTCCCCCACAGCAAATTACAGGCCCTGACTGAGGTTTCTTTCATCAAGGAAGGAACTAGCTTCATTTGGGGAGGAGATTTTGGGAAAAGTTTTGTCACTTCCAGGTGATGTGGACGACCCTTCCCAGAGCTTGCATGGTCCTGCCTGGCTGGAGTGGGCCATCCATGTGCTACGTCTTCCAGGTGTTGCAGGGACTTGGGTGCAGTGTTTATACAGCACCTGCCACAGGGGCACCAGTAAGCCAGGTCCCAGGTGACCTCAGTACATGGGATTTGACTTTTATATTTTGAGAGTGTCAGGATGGGTAGCTCTCTCCAGATGATACAGATAAAAGGGGAGGGGGCAGTTGCCTCTGCCACATGCATGCATATGACACCAGTCTCCATCTGCAGCATGCTATAGGCCATCAGTGAACCCTTTGGGGAACTCAGGGAGGTAGTCACAAACAGGAGGAAAAATACAGGCACAACATTAAAAGCACACTGCAGACTCAGCTCTATTTGCCAAACAGATGCCAAGGAGAGAAGGATAGAAGTGATGTGTCACACATGTTACCACTGGATCCGGTTTCCTTGTTCCCAGAGCCTGTGGCTGGTCCTGATTTGTTATCAAAGGCTGATGCACACTTGCTGCACTCAGTTCTAGCTGGATCACATAGGGCTTCAGGCAGAGTGTGTTAGGCTCACGGATTTTGTTATATGCCTTCTGTTATCTAGTAGTGTATCTGCCATTAGTCACTGTATTGATCCTTTGAAGTTAAAATTAAAAAAGTGCAGGTCTATTCGGGACACCTGGAAGGGCAAGTCACCAGAACAGCTGGAGTGGGGCACAGCCCGTATAGCCAGTGGGCGATCTGGGCAAGGAGGAAGGTGGCCTGCTACAGCATTTCTCTGCCTGGACAGCAGAGGGGAAAGGCCTTAGGCTCCTTCATAGCAAGGAGGGGAGCAGGGAAGGCCTGACATGACTGCCTTTGCTGTCCATTTCTATGCAAGTCAGGCCTCGACAGCTTGTCATGGTTGTCACCAGGCAAGGCGTAGCAGCCTTTACCCCAGAGTCACAGCATGAGTGCTGGAGTGGTCCCTTGGCCAGCAGCAGCAGGTTATCTGGAGGTCTGCACATGGCATGCTGCCTTTGGATGGATGGGAGCTATGACACCATTCCACAGCACTTCTTCACGACCAAACCTTCGGGAAATCTGCTGTTTCAACTAATGTAAGGAAGAGCCACGTGTTCAAATTCTGACTCCTCTACCATAGCCACCAGGACACGCTGGAACCAAGCAGGCTTATTTTACTGCTTTATAAAATGCCTCCTTTATTAACCACATTGAGGCTTTTTCCTGATAAACCACATACCAGCAGAGAGTACCAGGAACAAAATGAGGCTGCATGGTCCAGTGGTTAGAACCAAGGCAGCAATGCCAAAAGGATTGTGGGCTCTAATCCCCTGCTGAGCTGTTGACTCACTGTACAAACTCAGGCAAGTCCTGCCTCTTTGTGCCTCAGTGAAGCCCAGCTGGAAAGTTGGGTAAATAGCAGAAACCTCCTAGAAAAAAAAATCTCTGCATCAGAGCCAAGCTTGAGGGAAGGCATTCATTTACAAATAAAAGACATTTCAAATGGCTTCTCAGATTCCCCTTGCAGACATGGTTTTCACCTCCGGCCCTCTACTGCTGTGCAGCGTTGCCATGTGCTGTTAAATAGGTGCTATACCTCACCCCAGGGGTGTCTGCTGTGTGCTAGCAAGTGAAGTCATTCACATGCCACGCTTTGATGAATTTATAGAGAGAACTTTTACAGGAAAGACATTGCACCTTATTGTTGCTAGAAGTATGCACTGTTGTAGCTGTGTGCACACAGTCTTGAGAACTATTACTGTCTGTTTTAATCTTTCAGGTTGTCCAATGGAAAAGTAATGATTTTCCTTAGAGTATAAATAGAACTTGACCTATTCAGCAGAAAATCAGTTAGGAAATCTAACTGTTAAAAATGAGTTTGGGTTTTCAAATTAGTCAGTGGGTGACTAGCATAGTTATGAGCACAGAAATCTTCTATATAGTTCCATCGTAAGCACCCCCGTGTGCATTCATCCTGCAAAGCAAAAGAGCCAAAATGTCGGAATGGGTAGAACAAATGTCTCTGGTGATTCCTTCACTCTCCTCGCTTTGGTGCAAATGGTCCAGCCTGGATTGTCTTCCAGTTACCAGGAAGCTAAAAACTGAAATTCTTCAACAATCCTGAAGACATGGAAAATGAAGTCTGTGCATACACATGGCCATGCAGCGCCCTGTCCACTGAAATGAGGAAAAGAGCTTAATTTACAAATAATCTTTAATGAGCTATTGATCACTCCATCATGGCAGATTCCTGCTGACATCATTGGAGTGGTGGACATAGCTAGCAACCAACCTCCTCAGTACACATGTGGCAAGCCACGCATTACAAATGGGGTGGTGAGATGGGAGAGTAAGATCTTCCTCCCCCCCCCCCAGGAAAACAGTGAGGAAATGAAAACTTTATGAGGTTTTGCTGAGGCTTAACTGAAAAAAACAGAAATTCAAAGCAACTGACATTTGTTCAGTTTTCTGTATGTTTTCAGCTTTCATCTCTTCGCTTAAAAAGTTATCTCTTCAGATAAATCAAATGCATTTTGAGAAGAGTTAGCTTTTCATCAGAATAGAGTTTTTATTAAATACTGAACAGCTATTACGCAGCCAGACGGAAATGCCTCTCCATCTGCACTTATGATACTAGAGGCCTTTATTACCCAGCTGCGCACAAGGAAGTCTTTAAGCCTCCCACAACAGCAGTGTGAATGGAGGACTTTGCCAGGGTGGCTGGTTAGGGCTAGGGCTGGCCACCAGGAGGCTGCAGGCTGTGTTCATTGCTGGCCAGCAGCTCCATGGGACACCCTGTCAGACCCCTCTCTTGGGAGTCAGGTTATGCTTTTGCAATGAAAAAGGGAATCTCCTGGCCAAATTCCCACTGAAGCAGAATCAGCTTGGAACAACAACATCAGAAAAGACAAATGTGAATACAAATAAACAAGGACTGGCAGAAATTGCAAGGGCTTGCAGATGTTTGATGTTTCGATGATGGGACAGGTTCAGTCACTGGGCTCTTACCAGATCTCCTTGAGGGCCTCCATGTTCTTTATGTTCCAGCAAGTTTTCCCCTTGCAATTTAACTTTGCAATGAGTCTGGTCTGGCTTTATGGAGTAGAAAGCAAAGAGGGTTCAGTAGTAGGATTCATAGTTCAGTAGTAACTCATAACGCTTGACTCTACTTTTGCACAGAAACCTGCTCCAAGGAAGAGTCTGCTGCAGAGCATGGCTTCTCCTCAGTACAGCACCCTAACTGCTGTGTCTATTCCATCCTCCCCATTTCCCTTCACTCCCTCAGGTTAATTTTCCCCTTCTCAAAACAAATGTAGTCCTGTGGAATTACCCCCACCTTTTACTAGTGCACAGTAGGGAGTCAAACTGTGGGTCCCAATCCTGTTCTTGTTTTTCTGATGCATTCCTTACCAGATGTTTCCCTTTTCTCATCAAGTGTGTAGAGTACTTGAGCACGGATCTGAGTCCTGGTTTAGCAGAAATCAAAGATAACAGGTCCTCTCCCTAGCTGCACTGTCTTCTATTAACCTCTCATGTTATCACACTAATTTCTCTGTTAGAAATAATAACTGCTAGCACTTAGCACCTTCCAAGCACAGAGCAAACTTTAGTAATTAGCCCTTGGAATACCACTGTTAGGGAAGCACGTCTCTGGTTATTAATAATAATTGCAAAATATTCATCAGACCTGTTAAACACAATGATGCTGCAAAAGTTCAACTGTGGTTTTGTTCGTCCTGATTTCTAACACAAGGCACACATGTGCATCCATCACCCACCTCCAACACACACACACACACACACACACACACACACACGCACATGCATGCATGCATGCATGCTTATTTATGCACTGTCAGCTTTGCCTTTCCCATTAGGAGGCACTGCAAGGGGTAAAACTGTAAAAGCTATCTTTGAGGCAGCTCCCAGATTTCATAGGCCAGCAGAGGAGCTAAGTGCACCCAAAGCCTTTATTCCATAAAACCCATCAGCACAGAAAGAGATGTGTGCAGAAAGCATTTGAGGAGGTAGCCCTTCATCTTGGCCCAAGCTGGGCAAGGGATACTGAGCCCAGCCTTCCAGATTCCATGTCTGTATGTTTTGGGGAGGAAGTTATTTTTGGAATCCCCGCCTGAGCTGCTGCTAGCATTGATGCTCTGCGATAACAACCCTTCACGCCTCTCACTTGTTTATGCAGAGCATGAAAAGGCCCTTTGTGCAGCTCTGGGGGCCAGCTGCCAGCTGGGAGCCGTGAGGCACTTCTCATCTCCCTCACCCTTGGTGAAGGTGTGCTCTTGGTGAGGCACAGGGCAGTTGGCTCCTGAAGCCAGGCGGCCCAGGACTGAGAAGGGCTGGCAGAAATAGCCAGCCTTGCACAAGGAGGGGCACAGCTCCTTGTGTTGCGTTCCTGGGTGCTTTCTGCCTTTCATACTTTTTGGATGATGTGAAGACATCAGCTCGGTCAGCTCGGAGCTGCTTCACCTCCAGGAGCTCCAAGCAAATGTTTACATCCAAAGATATAAACATTTCCAGCTCTTAGTGATCATGCAATACCCCAAATTGTGCCATTTCCTCCAGGCCACCTAAAGCTCAAAGATGTCCCTGGGACTGAGGTGTCATCAGAGACACTCAATCAAGCCCTCATTGTCCCTATGTGTTTCGGAGCCCTGAAGTCTTGGGGAGATGAGCAGGCTTCCCACAGTCTTCATCTTCTGCTTCCCATGTAGCAGGACTAAGTACCAAAATGCTGTCTCTGCCTGCCTGCCTGCCTTGATATGAAGTTTGTCGCTAGGTTATGCCCACCATGAAGAACTGAGAATAAAAGGGACAGAAAATACATCTTTTTAATTAACTAGAAGAAATTTATGATCCATATAATAGTTGCAACGCATCCCACCTTGACACCTTGCAGTGGTAGTAGTGGAAAGAACTGCAGTATCTCTGGGAGACAGGAAGGAAGGAATATTTGCCCACTTTACAGGCAGGCAAACAGACTCAAGGTGGGATGAGAATGCAACAGAGCTCAAAGGGGATGCAAAGTAACAAAAGAAAGCATTTCCACTACAGGCACCTCAGCAGACCACATGGGGATATGCGATTCCCCAGTGAGTCAGGGATAGGGTCAGGAGCCACCAGCAAAGAAAGTAACACCATTGGCAACTAGAGTAAACCATGCCAATTAATGCTTTCCTGTGAACTATGAGGGCAATGACCAAGGGCCAGGCAGGTCCTACTCCTAACTGCTGCCCCTGCCCTCTGGGCATGTCCTGCCCTATGCAGGTGAGAGAGCTGCAAGTTTCTCTCCTTCATTAGCTAGGCTTTTCGCATGGAGCAGCTGGATGTGACCCTGGGCCCAGAGACCCTGGAGATCATCAGTCCCATCCTGTTTAGGAACCTAGCGAGGCTGTGGCTCTGCCCTAGATCTCACTCAGCACACAGTGGGCATGGGATATCCTGTGTCTTTCTGCCCTGAGGCTGCCAGCAAAGTATCAGTTCTCATGAGAGGAGCCCCTGGCATTGGGCTGACATGCTCTGATTAAAGGAAAGGCTCTGACAGCTTAATTAGCTGCCAGGTTGAGAATGGCAGGGATTGAATGAAATCATTCTGATACCAGCCTGCCCCACAAAGAACAGCTGAGACTCGCCTAGCAGAAACATTGGCACCAAAGAGAGAGAAAGTAGGCAAAGATGAAGAACAAGGCATAAACTGGGGAGCGGACATGTTTGCGTTTGCTCCTTTAACCCAACCACCATGCTGCTAAAGTCTCACACCCTGAGGTAGAAAAGATTAGATTTACGTGACAATACCCCCCTTGCCGACCTATGCTAAAGTAGCATCTCATTCCACTCACGTAGCTCCCATATCCCTTGGCTGCCCTAGTTAGATGGATGCTCCTTAACACTGAACTTGACTCTATCTTAAATTGCTCTGCTTAGGGGAGCCACAGAGGAGGTTGCAATATTAATTACTGTATTGCAGCAGGGGTGCTGACTCAGGGGATTGGACCAGCAGAAAATGCTATTTCTACCCAAGAACTTGACTTTGTGTGCTGCTTAATATCTCATGCTTCCCAAGCTATTACTTATCAGTGCAAACATTTTGAGACTGCATGAATTTTTCTATTAAGAATCATAGGCATGAAGGGGACAGCAAAAAACAAAAAATCATCTCTTCTGGATCTCAGATTGCCAGTTATAGCCCCCAAAGTCCTAACTCTCTAAGCCAGGTGATCATGTGAATATCTCAGCTTCTAACATTTCTGGGTACAGAAAAAAATGGAAAATGTGTAGCCTAAAGGCTGAAAACTCAGGAAACAAATCAAGAAAACTCACAGGGTCAAAAGTGATCTAAGGACCTGTACAGATGCAAAATGCACCAAGTCAGATGGGACTGTTATAATCACCCGGCTATCTGACCTCTGCTGTTTGAACAGCATCTCAGCCATAATTTGAGTACCTTCAACTTCCGGCCACTCAATCTTGCTGCACATGTGTCTGATTAAAGACCACTGTATTATGCACAAGCCTCTCCCCATGCCAGTTCCTACAGCCCCCACTAGCATCCCTGGCCTTTCTCCTGGAGATACCTACCAGGCTGAAGTTCTTTGATCTCCCACTGCCAGACAGGTTTTTCTGCCCCTACTTGGACTTGCAGCTATCTTCTGAACCTCTTTGAACTTCATATATAGTATCAGAAACTATTGTGATTTTAAGAAACATTTGGGACTCAGGTTTCATATAGGATGGCTTGGGGATGGCCCTAGAGAGAATGACGCTTCCTTTACCAAAGGTCCCCATTAGTCTCTGCTCCAGATTTGGGCTGACATTAGCTAAGAAGTAAGCACAACCTCTTTCCCTGGTGCTGCAGGGAAGTTTTTGTAGGGATGTGGGTCACAAGGAGCAGAGGCTTCTCTCCATTATCTTCAAGGCAACTACCATACCCCATGGTTACTGACAGTATCTTCCTGGGTTGTTTTCTGACATCTCTGAATGAAGGAATTCATGAAAACTTATTCCCTGGATGCAATGACATTAAGCCACTCAGGCTGACCAGCATTATCGTGAAAGCTATGCTACAACAACTTGCCAGGGACAGTCAAGAAGGACTCTAGTGCTGGGACCAGCATATGAGGAGGGCTGAGCAGCTTGCAAAACCTCTGCTGAAGCCACATTTGGTCCTAAACAATCTGGACTGAGGTCTGGGTGTTGGCTGATGGGCTTGGGTGCAGGATTCACATGGTTCCCATCTGCCTCCAGAGATCCCAGTGTTCATGCCATAAATTCACCTAGAGACTTTGCATTGATTGGAAGCTCAAAACTTTGAGCTCAGTTCTCAAAGTGTAGCTGGAGGACTCCAGTGTTCCCTGAATGAAGATGGCCAGATTTCCCACATTTTCCCAATAGTCACAATCACACTGCTAGTCATTGATAGGGTGGCAGGCACTGGGGAACTCTGTGCAGAGCACTGAGGAGGTCTTTGAGGAGAACAGTGATGCGGTGTGCATCGGCAGCCAGAATTCTGTTGCAAAGGAAACCCCTCACCAGCAAGCACTTCAGTGGGGCTCCTGGGCTTTCTGCTTACTCAGTCTCCATGGAGAAGACCCAAGATTCATCTGGTTTTCCAAGAGGGGCACTAAGCTGCTTACTGTACTTGTGCTGTGAAGGTTGCCATAGCACAGTGAGATCACATAAAAAGCTTTAGATTAGATAGAGACCAAGTTTCTTCTGGGGAGAAGGAGAGGATTTATTTCTAATTAATCTACTCCCATCTTGGCTGCTCCAGCAGCATCGCCACAAGGTACCACCTGATCCTCCTCATCCTGGACTTGGAGTGCAGAACACATGGTGGACAGGGAGGATGCTGCCAGGTCCTGGTCCATCTTCCAGCCAGCAGGAAGATGGACAGGAGCAAACGTGCATGGGGAAGAGAGAAGATGCCCAGACAAGTGCTTTCCACTTGAATGATGCCACCTCCTCCATGCTGACTTTTGGGGACTCTGGAAGATCTGCCTATCACTGTGTTTTGCCTTGGCTTCAGTGGGACTGGCAGCAGACGGTCTCTCCTCAACACATCACTGGTCTCCAGAGAGGTGACTCTGCACTTGCACACACACACTCCCGAAGAGGCAGAAGTCAGAGCTCATATGCTTGTTTCACGCTGAGTAAAGGGCCAAAGGATGAGAGAGGATGGAGAGAGACCTTGTTGCTGCAGCTGTGCGGTCAGGAGCACCTGCACAGAGCCTTGGATCCCCTGTGCATTCTGCTATACGCATGGGATATATCTATTGTCATATATGCAGATGTATGTTTAGACTGTTGGTCCTAGAGGTCAGGCAACTCTCCCTGGACAAGGACATTTGGCTCACTGGTCCTGGATGGCCTGGCTCTCAGGATGGGGGCAGGATCTGTCCCTGCCCTCAGATAGGCTGCTCAGCAGGCTAAGCTCACCCTTTGCTATGGAAGCAGTGACATCATTTAGGGTGTCTCCCCCTGCTACTTCACACTCCGGGCAGCCCTGGGCCAAGCCAGCTGATGGAGCCGACTTGCCTGGCTCTCTAGTTGGGGCCAGCAGCCAGCGAGCCTAGTGCCCTGGCTCTCTCTGCCCTGCAACTGGAGCCATTTCTCACACTGCTCTCCATGTGGTAGATACAGGCAGCATAGAGGGTTTGTGCTGGTAGCACTAAAATCCTGTCAGCAATGATAGTAAAAAGCATAAAGCACTGAGCACTAGCCCATCCCTGGTACTGATGGTGGGGAGAAGCACCACAGGTGATGCACAGTAGTGGTGGAGAAGTGGCCCACGGGTGCTGGAGCAGGTCTTGAAAAGAGGGAGATGGAGAGCACACTAGAGGCCATGGACAGGTAGAAAAAGATCTGCACAGGAGAAATTAGGCACAATCACAGCCAAGAAAGGTGCAATGCCTCCATCCCAGGTGAGGTGTGATAAGCAGTTTCCACACAGACTGCAGCCTGCTTTGGCCCACCACAAACCAGAGGAAGCCCAGAGATGTGGGTGCACAGGAGAGAGGTTCCCCAAAGCATGGGAGGGCTCCTGTGTCCCCCTCTGCAGACCTGCCTGGCCTCTTGCAGCACTCCCCAAAGCCAGCTTTCCTGCTGTCCTGGCTGCCACGAGTGCCCATGAGCAACAGGAGAGCCCTGACCCATTGCACAGGGGTGAGTGTCCTGCCCAGTCATCAGGACTTCCTACCAACCAGCTAATTGTCTCTTCATTTCCCCTAAAAAAGATACTGTCTTCTTATTCCTGGGGCCTTCTCCTGACTTTCACAGCCCAGTTCCGCTTTCCTGTATTGGAAGGAGACTGTGAATTTCCATGGAGACTCGGGGAGAAAGTTGAGCCACTTGCTATTTTAGGCAGTGGCATAGTGTCAGAAGCCAGACCCCTCTGCAGCCTCACTAAGCAGGGAAGCCCCTGCTTCTGTTTCGTACTTTTCCTCTTCTGCCACACAGGGCTTGCTCCCCAGTGAGCCAGCCTCTCTGATTCCCAGGGAAGAGCCAACATGGGGGACTTCTCTGAACTGAGACCCAGCATAACACATTTGGCCTGAAACCTACCCACTACAGCACACTTCATCCCACCTCCTCACATCAAATGGCTGTGAAATGCATGGAAAGGACAGTCGCTCACCACCAGACATGCTGGTCAGTAGCATCTATCAGTCTGGGAGAAGTTGATAAGAAAAGCCTGAAAAAATATTGCTAGATTACAGCCAACTCTTCCACTGGAGGATTAGCTGCTAAAGCCCCAGTGACAGGCTTGTGGCTCTACCCATCGATGCCACTGATTGTGAGAGGGCAGTGTATAGACTGGACCAAAGCCTGCATTTAGCTGCAGCAATGAGAGAAACCAGGGCTGAGGAAACGAATCCTGTTTTGTCCTGAATTTCTGCCTCCCTGGACTCCTATCACCTTCCACAGCAACTCCTGGTGTGAGCTTCCCCCGACCAGGCCTCCAAGGGCACAGGAAGCAGGGGACAGGCATACTCCGGGCAGCCTCCCCGTGGGGCTGCATGGCCACAAGGGCTCATCCCCCTGCACACCACAAAAGGACTGTGAAGGATTCTACAGCCAATTTGCTTGGCCCAGGTGTCCTTGCACAAAACAAGATCCTGGCCTTGTTATTTCTCATTGTATATGCGGTTACCAATTACATTTGGGAAAAAAAGGCTGTGCACAACCAACCCCTACTAAGAACATTCAGCACTCAGCAGGAGTCTCTCACAGCCATGCAAGATCAGGTCCCGTGCTTGTAGCTAGAATAAGGCACTTTCTGAGCCAGTCAGAAGGGTACTTCAATAGCCATAAGCTCATTGCAAGTCTTTCTGTGCCCCAGGCCTGTGCTTGCTGGCTCTCCTGAGCCAGCTCAGGGGCACCGGAACTTTTTCATGCACAAGGTCAGGGCTGAGGCTTGGTTCTCCACTATACCCCCACAACTCTTGGATGGTTTCTCCTCCCCGTCCCCAGGACGTGCAGCTCCCACATCCCACTGTTTTCCCATGTTATCCATCAGCAGTGGCAGAGGACACGCCATCAGCACAGGATTTTGGTGTACAGGGCTGCTCCCAAGTGGATTTACTGGTATCTAATAAGCCTTGAGCACATGCCACCATCTTTCCTGCAGAGGGATCGCTTACCTACTCTCTCCTCTACCCTTTTTTCAGGACATTTCTATGAACTTCATCCTGCTGAGACCTCCAGCCCTCTGCCAACTTTGACTGAAGCTGGGTAATAGGATCAGAAGTCAGGAAGAGGGAATGGACTCATGGGGGCAGCTTGTCCCATGCGCCAACTCTGTGCAGCCTGGGCCGTGGCTCCCAAGCCAGGGCCTCCCACAGCAGCTGCAATCTCTCTCAGCCCTTCACATCCCTGACCTGTGCAGAAACAAGGCTGCTGTGGCTGAGTCTCCCCAGCATTTTTTGCTGCATGCACTCAGCCAGAGAGAAGCTCTGCTTCCTGAGTGGAGCTCTCGGCTTCAGCCTGGAGATTCCCATCACCAGCAGCACATCAGAGCAGATGGCAGAGATGTGCTTTGGAAAGCTAATTCCCAGGGCTGTGAAGCGGGCAGAGTGGTGTTGTGGAAGGACTGGAGCCAAGGAGGAGGGAGGGGGTCCCCCACTGGGGGAGGGGGGTCCCCTCCAAAGCACACTTTTGGAAGGAGCAAAAGGGTTGATGCTACTACTTTCAACCTTGGCATGCAGGAGGGAAGGCAGAGGTGTATGCTGGCAGGGTGAGGAAGTGCAGGAGAGGCCTTTCTTGCTCCCTGATCCCTCTCCAAATGCCCTTGGTGAAGGGCTGACGATCGTCAGTGCTGGCAGCAGTCACAGTGGCCCTGGACTTGGGTGCACACTCCAGTTAGCTGGTTTGAGGGACAGAGGCAAATACTCAGCACTTGTCTGGATCAGGCCCTTTCTGATCTCTGTTCTCTAGAGATGCTAGTTGGACACGTAGCCCAGGCAAGGTGCAAAGCTGCCATGGCACCCAGATGGTGTTGAGACTACCTACTGATGCTGACAGGTGGCAACCAGATGCTTTTCAGCATGGTCTCTCTCATATTTCCACTGTGAGAAGGGCTGGGCATTCCCAGTGCTAGTGGTCAGCCAGGTCCAGGGCGGGGACTTAATCCACTCCTTGGGTATCTCCCATGCAAAGCCAATTTTTAAGGTTTGGCAAGCCCAGCAAGGTCAGGCTAAATTTTGTGGCCTTTGCAAGTGGATAGAGCTGGCAGACTTTGCACTGAAGGTAATACAGAGCACTCACATGGACAGTTTTGCTCTGAGGCTACGGAAATATCTAGTGGCCCCAGGTAGGTCCTCAAAGGGTATGTGGCCACAGTATGTGGGACACAGTAGGGTTAATGAGAGATGCTTTGCAGAGCAGAGAACTGAACTGCAGCCATCTCAGGCTGCCCAGCTGATAGTTCGCAGTCCCTGCCTTCTTCCCTGGAGCTGCGCACAGGGCATCCCTGCTTGCCTGGGGTAGCCAGCACAGTCAAGCCAGCACATGGCTCAGTTTAGTCCATCTCTGACAACGTCTGCTCGAGGGATGCCATCAGGAACAAATCCCCACTATAACCACCCAGAAGTGCAAGAGGGTGCAAAAGTCTGAGGTCTCTCACCTTCATCCCCAGAGCCTCTCCGATCCTCCAGGCCTTGTAGCACACAAGACTCCCTGGGTCCATGCTGGGGTACTGCGTCCTCAGAGTCAGTCGAGCACTCTGATTGCTAAACGTCCTGACGTGCTGTCTAAAATTGAGGCTATTACGTATGAGACCTGGGCCAGACAGAAGTGTCAACACAGAAATATCAGTGATTTCTGCTTTGCATAAACCAGTTGGACTGGCTTGTGTGAGCGCTGGGAAATTCATCCTGCCCCCTTGGCTTTGGGGCTCTCCCATGACGGTTTGCACATAAGACCCATTCTCAGCCCTTGCCACTTTGTCCACATGCGTGGCAGAGGCACCAGTGCCAGCCCTTCCCAAGCACCAGGGAGGGATGCCCAGGTACTTTTGTGGGTCTGCCACATCTATCAGTTGCATGCACTGATCCTTCTGGCTGACAAATCACCCAGTGGCCAGTGAGATCCAGACAGTTCAGGCTGAGGCAATCCTCCCTGGCACCACTTGGCTTTTTGCTTTCCTGGCCCATCTATCAGTGCTGACTGGGCTTGCTCACTAGCTCCAAAAGCCCTGCAGACATATTAATTTATCTGGGTAGAGGAGAAAGGTTAATGGCTGGTGATATGGAAGGCAGCCAGCGAGCTGTCTTGAGTCAAGGACTGTGCTTTGCAGTGCTGTAAGGGAGCAAACTGGAAAGCTCTTTCCCTAGTGCTGCAAAACATGTTGGAAAACACCTTGCAAAGGCTCTGCAGATCTCTCTGTGTCCCTGAAACACAAGTTCCCTGGCAGCAGCTCTAGCGTGCCCACTGTGGAGGCACGTGTGCTCTGTCCTTGTGCTTGGCCGAGCCTTTGAGCTACACGTGCTAGATCTGAAATGTGTGCCGCCGGTGTCTGTGAGCAATAATCACACCCTGACATATGTGTCAGGGTGGCTCAGTAGCTCACATCACACACAGCCACAGGTCATGAGGACTGAGGATCAAGCATAGACTGGGATCCAGGCGCCCACCTAGGCCTGACGTACTGGAATGGGCATATACTTGTAAAAGCCCCTTGTAGACATCCTCAGAAATACCAGTCAAAATGTCAGACCTTGAACACAAACCCATTCTGGCATCAGACCAGACCCACGTCCTGCCTCCTGATTCCTACAATGACAAAAGCCAGATGCATCAGAAGGACTGGCAAGACATCCACCCATCAGACAGATATGGGAGAGCCTGTCCCACAGGAGAATGGGTGCCAACTTCTAAAAGCTAGATAACCTCCAAAGGAAGAAATGCCTTCAAAAACACACATTAACATTAATTCTCATTATCCATGTAAATATCTGCTCTCTTTTGGCTGCAGAAGGTGCATGCTCTCTAGCTGCATGTGCTATTTGTGACAGTAATTGCTAGCATAAATGTGAGATGATTATTTCTATTAGGGAAAGATTTTAGGACCACAATTAATATCATGATCTCTTCCTGAAAGCTGATAACAATGTTTCTCGGGTCAGCTTTACTCCATGACAAGACACTAAGCAGCAAACAGCTCCCTGCTGTCGCATTTGCAGCCCAGGCCCTGCAGCTCAGGAGCAGTGCAAAGGAACTGAAATTAGCTGGAAAACTACTCTCAACCATCCTTGCTAAATTGCCATGAAAATTTAACAATCCAAGCGCAAAACCTCTTTGCCTGTTTGCTTTCTCCATCACGGCAGAGAGAATGGACATCAAGGGATATTTTAACATACCTGTCAAAAAATAGTGTGTGTCACCTTGAGTGAAGGGATGAGGCAGTTTGCCATGCTGCTGTCCACCAAAGGGCAGCCCCAATTGCTCTGTTCTTACTGTCCAGGTCTACCCAGTGCTGACAGTTTGTGAAGGACCAGCAGGGAAACACAAACAAGACTGCAAAATATTTTTCCCCTTTGGTGAAATGGATGCACTGATAATAATTCTGTCTCTCTTTTTCTTTCACATATATAAAATTCTGAGCAACACCACTGCTCTTAGAGAGAGTAAGTGGTAATCCACGCACCCATTTTTTTCTCCTATTAGAAGGGAGCTGATGTCCAGAGCCATCAGGGAGCTCCCAGCAGCTGATGCCTTAGCACAAACTGTCAGCACACTGTGGATGTCTCACACATTTACTGGTAAAGGGTTTAAGGCTCCCCAAGTACATCAGCAAACCAATCCTTTTCCTACCTGCACTGCTCCTGTAGCAGGAGAAGGGCAGAAATTTAATTTATAGCACAATGAGAACTGCAGGACTCACCCTGAATAATGATGGAGTCTGAGGTCCCACTCACTCACAGGGATTCATAGAGCCCCTTGCAGCCATCCATCTCGATGGCTATTGAAAGGAGAAGGCAAGACCTTCCTCACGTTACAGATGGGAATGGAAGTGCAGAGAAAGATTTGTCCAAGAGGGATGGCGACACCAAGCTCAGAAGCCAGATGTACTAGGAAGTGCCTTGCCTGGCAGGCTCTGCCACCCCTCAATCCTGTGAAGCTGGGATGCACATGACAGCTCAGAGATAGGATCCAGCCCCCCAGCACAGTGCATCCAGCCGGTCACCCACCTCCTTCCACTTACCCTATTCAAACACTGGGATGGCACCATCTCACCAGCACAGCAGATGGGCACACAGCCAGGAGCACACGTCCCTGGCAGATCCCTGGAGCAGGAACACCTGCATGGAGCTCACCTAGCAGATGCAGCTACATGTTGGAGGGGCCTGGGCCATATAGCCCTTCCTGTTACAGTGTCTCTTCCTGATGGCAAACAGCTAGGTAGCTACATGGCTCTAAAATACTCAGCTGCATCTGTATCCCACTGTCAGACTGAGCTTCTACATCTTCTAAGTGAATTCGAACCCTCCTCAAGCTCTCTTCTGTATCATGCTACTCATGTCCGTGGCTGGCTTGCCATATAGTCCACACTGACCTGCAACTATTGCCACCACCTGCCTCCAGTCACACTGGCACAGAGACATCTGCAAAGCAGGCACTGGTGCTACTTGGCATAGACAGAAGTTCACCAGATACCATCCAGCCCGAGAGGGTACCAAAGGGTTAAAGAAAATGTCACAGGGCTCCCTGTTTGCCAGGAGAAAAACTTCTAAATGGTTAACCATTAACCAGCACCTAACAGGGAAGGAAAGAAAGGTCCTGTGAGGCTGGAAGCTATTTGCATGTTTGTGCGCCTGGTGCTGGGGAGATAATAAATCTTAATTAGCTCGGGCTGACTGCAAGATTACAAGGGAGAGAAGCAGAGCTCCACAAGGCTGAGCACCCAAATGAGCCCCAAGAGAAGAGAGAGGAACATGGGGAGGGTGGGCAGCTGTGTCCCCCACCCAAACCCTGCTTGAGGGTCCCATCTGCCTCCCAGCCCAAGGGACCTCAGGGGACATGGGCCTGGGGACAGAACTGTGGCTTTCTCAACTGGGCCCCTTCCTATCAGCAGAGAGGTAACCCACAGGGTGGTATTTCCTGGCTCCCCATCCATGAGGTCAGCAGTGAAGAGCAAGTAGTTCCTCCAGAGCTGAGCCAAGCATTAAAGTAGGCTACCCAGATCAGCACAGCTTCCCAGAGCCCTGCTGTGAGGGAGGAAAATGAGGCCCCACTGCTCCCTGTATAGCCATGATCAGCATTCAGCCCCCCTGCAGCTTCAAACTAGGCTAGATATTTAAAGGAGTCCATTCACAAAACCACAGTGACCCATATCCCTGCAGCACTTCCATCCTGCAGCCTGCCCTTACTCCCTCCCAGAAGGACCAAGCACCGAGGTATGGGCAGCCAGCTGTGAGGGACCTGTTTGAGGGCTTGGGTCAGAGTATTCCACTGTCTGAGGATGCAGCAGGGAGGTGTGACAGAGCTCCAGACAGAGATGTGTGGAGTCTCTCCCCATGGGTAAGTGTGAATGACAGGAGAAGGCAGGGGGCAGGGATTCATTAATCTCACCCACTTCCCTGGAGGTCCTCTCTGCACTTCACTTGTGAGCACCTGAAGTCACCACAGCAAATTCCTAAGCTTCCCTGTGCAAGAGGAAGGGGAGCAGATACAGCAGGGAAGCAGCTGGGGACCCCTGGCCAGAGGCCCCAAAGGGAATGGGGAAGACAGAAGAGCTGCCCTGGTGGCTCCCAGGCCCAGTCTGATGGCCTCTCACACAATCCTCAGAATCCTCAGAAAAGCAGCCTGCAAACCCAGTATACCTCATGGAAATGAGGGGCTAGGGAGTATGTTTTCCTCCTCTTGGGATGCAAACAGGGAGCACCCAGTCTGTCTCCCAGTGAGACTTACCATCACTTTCTCTCTGCATGCAGACTCGAGCGCTGTGTACTGTAATCCATGCTTAGCACACACCAACTAGGCACAGAGAGGGGCCTGGGGAGCGTGCTGCCATGAATACAGAGTGGGCTTGCTGGTGACAGCCAGTGCCATCCACGTGATGCTAATGAATGCAGGGCAGGGACAGGATACAGTGCTGTGGCTCAGCTCCTGTCCTGGATGGAGTCAGGAAAGAAATTCAAATGGAAATGGCTTGCTGCTGAATTAAAAAACAACAACAAAAAAAAGAAAAACTGATGCAGGAAGGAATGAGAATAAAGAGGGAGACTAGAAAGGAGGAGTACAGCTGGAAGGATGAGGAAGAGAGAAATGGAATTGGAGGAGTACAGCAGAGGAGAGATGATGGAGGAAATGCAAAAGAGAGAGATGGAGAGGAAGGGCGAGGAGAGTGTGATAGAGAGGCAGATTGAAGAGGAGGAGTGGGGAGAACTGGAGATACAGCAGGGTGATGGAGCTGGTTTTCATGTTCAGTGGTGCAGCTCACCAAAGCAACTCCCACACCTTGCTGCTGGGCAAAGACCTTCTTCTCTCATGGCAAGTGGGCAGGCATATCCTCACTAGCTAGAGCTAGAGACCCAGCTGCCTCCTCTTTCCCGAGCCGCCTTAGCTCCCAGGCTAGCCCACCTCTGAGTGCTCAGCAAGGGCCCTGCCTAGCCTTTCCCAGCCTGGCCCTGATTTACCATAGAAGTCCCCAGGACACCTGGCAGAGCAGGGTCCCCACCTCGGCCAGCACAGCCACTGTGACCAGCTGGTGACAGGAGCACTGGAGAAGGGGCATGCACCAGCATCGGTGCGGGGGCCGAACAGCCACAACAGGCAAGCGAGTACCTGCATGCTGCTTTGTTGCAGCTAGATTCTAGATGGCCTTTGATACCTCATATCATGGCTCAAGGAAAATCTCCCTGCAATCCTAATACCTATCCTAAATCTCCATAGATGCAAATTAAGCCAATACAGCACAAAATATCCCTGGTGGGCCTGAGAACAAATGATCACCACCCTCTTTCTAATGATTTTTAGCATGCTGAAAAGTTGTTATTATATCCCTGCTGTGATTTCACCCTGTTACACCAGCACAGACTCAGTTTGCTCCTCCTCACCTTGCAGTTCATGTTTTCCAAACCTCCGCTCAATCTTGTACGATTTCCTCTGGACTGCTTCCTGCTTTTTACCTCCTCCTTAAGATGACTAGCCCAATATCCAATTCAGTGCTCCTCTGGCTGACGTTCCCCCCATGCCAAGCAGAACAGCGTCATTGCCACCCCTGCCTTATGAGGGACACCTTGCTTGCACAACCCAGAATGCACTTGCCTTGCTCACAGCAGCAGAAGACTGCTGAGTCTGATCAGCAATGACCCACTAAAGCTCCCCAAGGTGTCCTGCAGTACTGCTTCTCCAGCCAGTTAATTTCTACTTGGTATTTGTGCACTGCTGTTTTCTTGCTTTGTGCTTGTCTTTACTGGATTGCATTGTATTGATTCCAAGTCATTTTTCTGAGTGATTGAGATTTTTTTTGAATTCTGATCATGTCCTTCAAAGCAGTTGCAGCCCTTCTCTACCTGTTTTCATTTCAGCATTTTATAAGCATAATCACTACTCCCTCAACCTGGTGGCTAATGAAAATATTGAACAGGACCTGACCCAGGACAGATCCTCACAGGACCTCACTTAATATGTCTTCCCAGTCTGACAGCATCTGAGTGGTCCCAACTCCCAGAATTTTTTAACCAGTTGTACATCTACCTCAGACACATTTCAGCTGCACTCCATCTCCTCAGTTTCCTGAAGACCACGTCACATGGGACAGTACTGAAAACCTATGAATGTCAAGACGTATCTTATCTGCTGCTTCCTGTTATCAGCTAGACCACTTACCCTGTCAAAGATGGAAATTAGATTGGTTTAACATGTTGTATTATTGGTATATCCATGTTGGCTGTTCCCTGTCACCTATTATCCTTGAACCTGCAACAGGTTGCCCAGAGGGGTAGTGGAGTCTCCTTCCCTGGAGATATTCAAAACCTGTCTGGATGTGATCCTGGGCAATGTGCTCTAGAGGTCCCTGCTTGAGCAGGGAGGTTGGACTAGATGATCTCCAGAGGTCCCTTCCAACCTAAATGATTCTGTGATTCTGTGATTCTGTGAATTGCTTAGCAATTGATTGTATAATAATTTCTTCCTATATCTTTTCAGACATCAAAGTTAGTCTGACTGCTCTATAATTCCCTTTTCTCCCTTTTTAATGGCAGGTGCAATGTTTTGGCCTGCTCTGATCCACAGGCACGTCACGCATGCTCTATATGTTTTCTGAGATAATTGCTAATGGGATCAGAGATGACTGTGGCTAGTTCCTTGTGTACTCCAGGGTGAATTTCATCAGACCTTGACAAGTTGAATAGGTCCATGTTATATTCTTCAGCCTTGTTATTCTGTTATGGTTCCTAGCCTCTTATTGCTAATAATAATCTGGTCACAGTTACCCTTTCTGTAAAGATTTAAAGCATAACAGCTATTGAACATTTTGGCCTTCTCATCTATCATCCGGTATTTTCTTATCTGCCTCATTTAGAAGTGGTTCTAGACTTTTCCGGTCGTATAGATTATTTTCTTCCAGACTTACATATCTAGGCAGAACTCATTTTCTGCCTTAGCCTGCTTGATGTTGTCTCTCCATCTAATAGTCATCGTTATACATACATCCTTGATGGATAACAATGCTGCACTTCTCCCTTTTCCCACTCTGAACAGGCTCTGCCTTCTACAATGACATACTGATGTGCCCCACCAAGTCCTTGAGATGTTCAGCTCTGAGATGAGGTTTCTAACTCCTCCAGTCTGTTCCCCTTGCTGCTGACATTCACGTCTATCTGGCTCAGATCTCAGGAGTTTTCACCATGGTCTCTCTTTCAGCCCTGCTCAGGCTCCACTGCACTTTCCTCCTTTCTGGGGCTCCAGGTTTTTGTCCACCTTGTGCTTTCCTGAGTTCACTGCTGGTTTCTGTCATTAGTCCTCTTAAGCATGAAATAAATGTCTCCTCTTAAGCATGAAATAAATCTCTCCTCATTGGACTAGTACATTGGTGTCCTTGGATGCTCTTTCATTCTTCATCAAGCAGGGTCCAGCTGTGGTCAGCCATGCTATGAAGGGACCCAAGACCTCCTGCCTGCATCACTTGCACAAACTAAGATGCATTTACCCCTGCCTAGGACATGCACTGAGCCCAGAGAACTGCCAGGACCAACTGCCTCACCACCAGAGCCCTGCAGTTACTTCTGACCTGCATAGACCCTTCACAGAGGCATCAGTCTCTGCACAGGGAGACACAGCCTGGGGTGATATCAGGAGAGCAGGAGAACAGTGGTCATGCCACGGATCATCACTGGAGGTGCTGGGATGTAGCCCAGGTCAGCAGATGGGATGGTAGATGGTCAGCCCAAAATGGAAAGCCTCGAATGGCTCCTCCATCATGCTTCCTGTGTGGGTTCAGTGGCCATGACAGCTGCCTGCCTAGTTCCCAGCACTGGTGCACAATATGTCTGGCAGTACTGCAGATATGACATTGCATGGACCAGAAGTGCAAAGGTGGTTTGGAGTGTCCAGAAGTCAGCAATGGCTCAAGCAACTTCCAACGCTCATTTTATCCAGGTTTCAAAAAGGGAAATCTCAGATTTTTTTCTTCAGTGGAACACTGCAAGAAACAAAACCAAAAAGTGTTACTTCTGAAACAGGAAAATGGGCCTGTATAGTCAGCAGACATCACCAAAGTAGAAAGAACTGTTGTGGTTTGATGAAAGGACCAAAACATTTACTACAGGTCAATTCAACACTAAATTTCTCTTTTTCTCTGATGTTGTGCCACCTCACTGGTGCTGGGGTTCAGAAGAAAACATCCTCAGCTTTACTCCTGAAGTCCTCCAGTCTGGACTGCATCTTCTGGAGTGCAGTGTACAGTGCAGAGAGGACATTGTACTGCACCAGGGATGCCGGGCAGAGCTCAGCAGTGACCACCAGGAAAGGAAGACACATAGCAACTCCTGCTATGGGAGAGATGGAAAGATGAATACACAGGCTCCATAGGCAGCTCCCAGCCCTTTGCATGTAACACTCACGTCAGAGATGCCAGAAAGTACCAGGGAAAATCCTCTCTGGAGAGAGAGCAGTTTGGCAGGAATTGCTGCTGCAGACCATGCCAGCTGTCACTATGATTTTCTTCATCCTGGAGGGCTGTTATCTCTTTGGATTTGTGGATGTTGCTGTTCGGCTCCGTTCAAAGCAATGTTTCACCAGTGCTCCAATGGCACTGAAGTCTAGCTATCAAACAGGCAGGGATTTACCACTTTACACTTCCTTGGCACTGCAGGATCCCCAAGCTCCCGATGTTGTTTGGAGACCCACTGTGCTGAGGGTATGGCTGGCCAGACTGTGACTCAGACTGGTAGGCAGCGCTTTACAAGCAAGATGATGGAGGGGCACTGAGTATTGTTCCCAGATCTGATCCTGCAGTCCCCACATGCCAGCATGCTGCTGCAGCCTGCTTGGATCTCTTGGCAGGGCTAGTAAAAGAAATGGCATCAGGGAACAACTTCTCCTTATTCCTCCACCCTGTCCAGGGCTCAGACAAGACCTCCCCTTGGCAGGGAGGTGAGACTGCTCAGCACGGCCCCTTGCTTCTCCAGGACACTGACAGGAGCTTGCAGGAACAAGTAGGGAGGGAAGGCAAGGAGCAGGTAGCACTAGCTAGCAATATCCTCTTTCTATGCAGTTTGCACAGAAAGAAATACTGCCTCTGAGGTCCCATCAAGGCTCAGCGGATGTAGCAGGAGGCAGATCTTCTACCTGGCTGTGTCTCTGGCAGTACTGCGGGTGGGTTTATACTGGGGACAAAGTGGGTGGTGGGAACACAGGCTGCCCTGGTGCCTCTGAGCTGCTGCTGGTCCCAGGCAGTTGGTTCAGTGCTGAGTGGGGGTGAGTGGAGGAGACCCTGAACTGCTCTGTTGGTGGAGTGTCCAAAGCCTGACACTCCATTGCACAGAGTGAGGGGACTGGAGGAAGGAGCTCCATGCCTGTCTCAGAGGGCTCGCAACGTGAGTGGGAACTCCAGGCTGTCAGAGTTAGTGCCTGCTCTTTTGCAGGTGGTGATGCCTTTTTGTTTTTTGACGTGATTGCACCAGCATAACAACACTAGAGAGGCTTTTTTTTGACAGTGCTTGCTGCTTGTGCTTAAGGTTCTCCACCCCCTCATTGCAGATGGGTTTAGGCTGCAAGGAGATGAGCATGATGCCCAGGAGGAATCCCCATAAATGCTGTGCTCCGCCTGTTGGCTACAGCGCTGCAAAGCCCTAGGCTTCTGCAGATGTCTGCCCTTGCTGGGCCTTGTAGTCCCCATGCTCCCATCACAAGGGCACAGCAGAGATTTCTTCAGGACCTCTTGTCCTCAGCACTCTGAGGAAGAACTATACTGTTCCTCCTTCTCTTTTGGTGCTTGATCCTTTTCTCTTCTCCTCACTGCTCCCCAGCAGTGCTGCACAGTCTGGACACTGGTGCTGGCTGGCACTGCCACATCAACATGTGGAGCTGGCTCCATATTCTGGTACTTGTGCCTGGCTGTGCCAAAATAACCCAGCACAGATGAGCTTCCCTGGCTGTGCTTAACCTCCCCTCAGAAGACCCAGAGCTTGCTTGTGTCATAGAGGCATTCCTGAAGCACCACAATGCGCATGAGCTCCAGCATCTGGGGAGGGGGAAGGCTGCAGGGCCCCAGGGAAGCCCTGCTGTTTACAAGGCAGGCCAACAATGACTGCTCTGCTCATGGTACCAGCCCAGGAAAGCAATGCTGAGGACTGATCCCCCACAACCAGCCCTTCTGGAACCTGGGCATAGCGGGAGAGGCTGCCCAAAGGCAGTTGGATGTGTTTCTTGCTCCCCAGTAAATGAACCGGGGAAATACATGGCAAACCCATCCCCTCTGCGTCACTCAATGGCTGGGCTTCTGCAGGCTGTGAGACACAGATCCTATCCCTGCTGCTGTCTGGAGGCCAAGCTTTGCCACCTGCCATGAAGTACTGATGGCTGAGGAGGTAGTTGCCACAGCAGCTGGGGAAAGGCTGATAGAGGGGGGAAGGAAAGATCTCCCCTGGAGAAGTGGGGAAGGGCACTGACTCCATTAGGCCCTCAGAAAGGCTGCCGCAGCATAGCAATGACAGAAGCCTCCCCAGCCAGCGAGCCTTGCCTGGATGTCCTCAGATCTCAGATCTCTGAGCTCTAGGGACTCTCAAGCCTGAATGCGCACCTGAGCAGTGCAGCTCCAGCTCACCTCCTGGCCAAGTGAGTCATGAGCAGAAGCAATTAGCTCTGCATTTGGATGTCTGATGAGTCATTCCTCCTGTAATCACCTCTCGCTGATCCCCTGACACCATGAGAGATGCACTGACGTCTGGGCTGCAGAGAAAAGGGACAGGTGTTGAGGTAGCTGGGCCATCCAGAGAGAGGTGGTGATGCAGGTACATCCAGGACGATAGATGTTCAGAGGCATGTTGGACCTTCCAAGGCTCACCCCTTTGCTGTCATCCCATCCTTCATCTCCCTGACTTCACTGCCAGCTCCCAGGATGCAGAAGCAGTATTCACAACCTGGCACTGCAGACCTGCAGTGCCATCCCAACCCAGAGAGCTCCTGGGGATGGATGCAGCTGCCTGGTCAGGCTGCTGATAGATTCATCATCAGCCACCCATCGTATCTGGCTTAAGGGGATTTGGACCATGAGAGATGCCACAGCACAGCTTTGCCAGGGGCTGTGCCAGCTACTGGGCTGAAAAGCATTACAAAAAGGAGTAAAGATGGCAGAATCTGGCCAAAAGATTGTCTAGTGCAAAGTTTAAATGCTCAGGTTGAGACAACATGGGTCAAACTTTCTAAAGAATCATGACGCATGATTCAGTGCCCATGAGAGGGACCAGATCTTCCAGAATGCACAGCTCTTACCAGGCTGAGACTCTGCAAAGCCAAGGACAACTTACAGTCCCTGCAAATCCCAGCCAGGAACAACAGTGCCTGCACCTGTCAAATAGATTTCTAAGCTTCAGGATGACAGCTGCCCAGATATCTTGGAAATAACAATGTTTCCCCACTTGGCAAAATAAACCTTTGGAACAAAACCAAATTTTGCATGTATCTAAAGCTAGTTCATGAGCAAATGCAAACACAGCTTGCTGTGGAGTGAAACGATAACTGCTGGTGATTCCCCTTAGCATACAACAATTGATAAAGCAATACTGAACTTTTAAGGCTGCAAAAACAAACAAACAAACAAAAAAGACAGAAAGGTATCCCTAGATTGGAATTAAATGCTTAAATGGGATGCAAAGTCAGACTTCAGGTTATGTAAGTACTGGTAAGTCAGTGTTTCTTTGGTGTTGTAGTATTCTGCTCTTAGGAATCTGGATCTGCTTTTCTTGTGCATCCTGTACCCATGTGATGCTCTGCTTCTTGGCTTCCTCCCATGTTTTCCAGGTTCCTCCTGCTTTCTACTGGTTCCTCTCCCACTGCAACCACCAATCAGTGCCAAAGCTCTTGAGGTTGGTATAAAAGTAACAAACGCAGCATTTGCTCGTGATTTCTGTGGGTTTAATATTTAAGCATTTGCAGTCATTAGTTGATGTCTCTGGGTTTGAGTTGTATTTAGCAGTCTTAATGATAAGTTAAAAATACCTTATATGGGAACTTTCTAGGTTTAAAGAAACCCAGACATTACAATTCATGAAGGTCAGGCTGAGAGGAGTGCTTGGTGGCCTCCATGCTCAGTTCCTATTTTACTGTCCTTCTTTACTGTCCTCTGTGTCTCATTCCCTATTTTCTTGTCCCTGTCCCCATCTCCTGCTTCTTCCCTGGTTTCCTGGTTTTTCTGTCACCAGTTTTGGCCCAAGCTGATATCTGCGGCCAGAGAAAAAAAGTTAAGCATCAGTCTCACTCTTGGATCAAAGTCTGTTTTTTCTAAACGCAGAGAGTAAAGATAGTTTCCTTAGAAATCTGGATCTTTTCCCCTTGCTGCCATACCCCCAGGCAGCATTGAGTCCTGATGTCCCTCCAGAGTCACAACTCCCAAGGTCCTCCTGCCCATAGCTGGCTCCTTCTCCCACTGCAATAATCAACACTCTCCCCAACCCCGGGAATCACAGCCTGAAGGATAGAGCTCAAAACCAACAGGCACCACCAAGATCTGGGACCTGCAGGGATCAACTGTGAGCCCCTCCTCTATCACAACAGTAGGGAACTGCAGGTATTCAGAAATGCCTGTGTCCTGAGGGCACCCTGCTTCTCATTTCACATGTCCCATCCCCTCCCCAAGGTCCCTTGCCAGGCTCAGGTCCAGGAGCTTGTGTCCATGGATTCTCCTGTTTTTATCCACTTCCTCCTTCTCCTTGTCACCTTCCCTTCTTATGCTGCTCCCTGTAGCCAGCACTGGTGGAGCCTGCTTTTAGGAAACTAAAAGCTTTCCTAGAGTCTATAGTTCATGATATGCGAGGGTAGAAATGTGCACAGGCACTAGGTCTAACACAAGCTGATTAAATACTCGCTGGATCTGAGGAGCGAGGCAAGTTCTACAAGGTGTGAATGCTCTGACACGCTTGTGAATTTGTTTGTGAGACACTGAGCAGTAAAAATGAGCAAGAAGAGTATCAGGATGGTGACAAATGAGGAAAACCCAAAACAGCTTGTCCAATATTCCCTTTCTGACTTTCTTGACATATGGGAAATACAGTTGTTTTTCCTTATAAGATGCATCTAAATCCCTGGGTCTGGGATGGACCCTCTACAGAATCACAGAATCACAAAACTGTTGAGGTTGGAAGGGACCTCTGGAGATCATCTAGTCCAACCTCCCTGCTCAAGCAGGCTCCTCTAGAGCACATTGCCCAGGATCACGTCCAGACGCGTTCTGAATATCTCCAGCGAAGGAAACCTCTCTGGGCAACCTGTTCCAGTGATCAGGCACCCTCACAGTCAAGAAGTTTCTCCTCATGTTCAGATGGAACGTGCTGTGTTTCAGTTTGTGCCCATTGCCTCTTGTCCTGTCGCTGGGCACCACGGAGAAGAGGCTGGCCCCATCCTCTTGACACCCTCCCTTCAGATACTTGTACACATTGATCAGATCGCCTCTCAGTCTTCTCTTCTCCAGGCTCAACAGGCCCAGCTCTCTCAGTCTTTCTTCAGAGGAGAGGTGCTCCAGTCCCCTCATCATCTTTGTAGCCCTCCGCTGGACTCTCTCCAGTACTGCCATGTCTCTCTTGTCCTGAGGAGCCCAGAACTGGACACAGCACTCCAGGGGAGGCCTCCCCAGGGCGGAGGAGAGGGGCAGGATCACCTCCCTTGACACTCTGCAGCCAAGGCTGCCCCCAACCTTCACTTCTCCAACTAGACCCTCTCTGTTGGTTAGTACAAGGTCTAGCAGCATGCCTCTCCTCATCGGTGTCTCCACCACCTGGGTCAAGAAATTATCATCAATCCTCTGCAGGAACCTCCTCGACTGCTTGTGCCTAGCTGTGCTCTCTTCCCAGCAGATGTCAGGGTGCTTGAAGTCCCCCAGGAGAACCAGGGCCTGTGATCCTGAGGCTACTTCCAGCTGTCGGTAGAAGGCCTCATCGACTTCCTCTTCCTGATCAGGTGGCCTAGAGTAAACCCCCACCACCGTGTCACCCATGTTAGCCTGCCCTTTAATCCTTACCCATAAGCTCTCAACTTGCTCTATACATTCTAGTATGGCAGAGCTCCATACATTCTAGTTGCTCCCTCACATAAAGAGCAACTCCAACACCTCTCAGCATTAGGCTGAGAGAGGAGGAAGAGAGTAAATAAGCCAGTGGGACATCTCAGTGGGGCTGAGGACAAACATGGATGGCCCTTGTAGAAACTCCAGATCTGTGCCACCATGCTGCTTTGTAGCCAATCCCATCAGCACTGGGAGGATAGGCAGGGGAAGGAGGACTGGAGAGGACTCAGCCAAAGACCTGGCTGGTGTGCCACAGCCCCTGAACAGCATGACGAGACCTCAACACCCCGAGTGCTTGCCTCACAGCCTGCAGCCGCCCTACTCAGGGCAGGTTCAACAGTGGTTCAGTATGCATCCGTCTGGATTATCAGCTTCACATGCACACAGCGGCTGCCACCCAGGTACTGTGCAACACCTAATTCACACTCATTATGCTGTAGCCACCTTCTGCAAGCTCAGAAGATACTGCTAGCAGGCAAACTGGAGCAGGTGTGCCAATGGCCATGCTGCAAGCCAGGGGAACTCAGAAGCCCCCGCTTGCAGGCTGCCAAATTTGAATGCTGGATGGCACACCATTAAAAGACCCTAAGTTGAAAACCCTGGTATGCTGCAGCAGCAGATCATTGGGTAGATGAATCATCCTGAACATGCCCTTGTCCCTGGAGGCTACTCATTAACAGGGATAGTGGACTAGGTGACAGCAGCTCCTCAGTTTGAGGACTGGTGACATCTGCCATCAGGGACAGCTCCTAGGAGCCCAGGCCAGCCTTGACCTGGTGCTGTCTCTCCCTGTCTTGAGACTGATTCCAGTTTTCCCCCAGAGCTGGATCCTGGCATGGCAGAAGGAGACCATGGTTTTATCTCCAGGGCTCATTTCCTCATCCTAAGCTGTCAGTACAGTGCAAGAGCCTTCCCATGCCATGGAACACCCACTGTCTCTAGCTAATGGCAGGAATAAAAAGGGGGCTATGACCCCACTAACCACCCCATTCCCTCCATCTGCCCCTCACACCAGCAGTAGAAGGAGCGCTTCAAACAACTGGCAGGAAATAGCAGTCTGTAGATGTTATTTCTCCTGTGTGGCCCAGTAGCACCTACAGGACTGAGCAGTGCATGGTCACCATTCCTGAGAGATCACGACTGTGATCCAGCAGAGGGATCCAGGATAGAAAGTCCAGAGTCACCTCACATATTGGCAGCACAGCCAGAGACAGATCCTGACTCCTGAGCACTAGTCCTAACCATGTGTCTGTGCCTCATGTAACCCATATGTATGCTGCTTTGCAGAGCAATTCAAGGGTATGAGTTAGTCTGTGACATTTAAATAGCTACTGCACCAGGTCTATAATTTTAGCAGCTTGGCTGCTACCTTCTAATCCTTCCCAAAGTCCCAAGTGAGAAGTACCATCACATACAGCTGGTCAGTGCAACCAAGGGTGCGCATCATTCCCCTTGCTGCCTTGTGGCTGGAAAATGTATAAATGTCCATGAGGATGCAGAGTCCTTGGCAAATAACTAACTGTGCATTTCCCAGAACCCACAGACAACACACAGACAGAATTCAATAACTCCTGCGTCTCAAATGAAATATGGATATCAGTTTGGGCTCCTTTCTAAACTCCACTGTGCAACCAAGGGTACCTCAGCATAATTTTCTCTCCTCTTCCATTCTGCGCAGATGTAGGCAAACCTACTGTACCCATAGGACTGCATTTCTGCTCACACTGCAGGGAAATGTATGTGCCTAGAAGTCAGAGGCCTGGCTGTCCGTCCCTCCCTGCTTTTCTGAAAATCCAGGAGCCTGCCCAGCCATCATTCACTAAGTATGTGTCACAATTAGAGGGAGGCAAGGGAAAGCAGTGCAGATGGAATGAGAAAAATAGCAAAGCAGGCAACCTGGCAATGGAAAACTGATACTAAGTAGAACCCTTGAGAGAGCTGAGCAGCGCAGGATGTGCAGGTCACAGAATCACAGAATCACAGAATGGTTTAGGTTGGAAGGGACCTCTGGAGATCATCTAGTCCAACCTCCCTGCTCAAGCAGGCTCCTCTAGAGCACATTGCCCAGGATCACGTCCAGACGCGTTCTGAATATCTCCAGCGAAGGACACTCCACTACCTCTCTGGGCAACCTGTTCCAATGCTCAGTCACCCTCACAGTCAAGAAGTTTTTTCTCAGGTTCAGATGGAACTTCCTGTGGTTCAGTTTCTGCCCTTTTCCTCTTGTCCTGTTGCTGGGCACCACGGAGAAGAGGCTGGCCTCATCCTCTTGACACTCCCCCTTCAGATACTTGTACACATTGATCAGATCGCCTCTCAGTCTTGCCTTGTCCAGGCTGAACAGGCCCAGCTCTCTCAGTCTTTCTTCAGAGGAGAGGTGCTCCAGTCCCCTCATCATCTTTGTAGCCCTCCGCTGGACTCTCTCCAGGAGTGCCATGTCTCTCTTGTCCTGAGGAGCCCAGAACGGGACACAGCACTCCAGGGGAGGCCTCCCCAGGGCGGAGGAGAGGGGCAGGATCACCTCCCTCCACCTGCTGCCAACACTCTGCCTCATGCACCCTAGGATCCCATTGGCCTTCTTGGCCACAAGGGCACACTGCTGGCTCATGCTTCACTTGTTGTCCACCAGCACTCCCAGGTCCTTCTCGGCAGAGCTGCTTGCCAGCAGGTCAGTCCCCAGCCTGTACTGGTGCATGGGATTATTCCTGCCTAGGTGCAGGACCCTGCCCTTGCCTTTGTTGAACTTCATGAGGTTCCTCTCCGCCCAGCTCTCCAGCCTGTCCAGGTCCCTCGGAATGGCAGCACAGCCTTCTGGTGTGTTAGCCTCTCCCCCCAGTTTAGTATCATCAGCAAACTTGCTGAGGGTGCACTCTGTCCCTTCCTCCAGGTCATTGATGAATATATTGAACAAGACTGGACCCAGCACTGACCCCTGGGGGACACCACTAGCCACAGGCCTCCAACTTGACTCTGCGCCATTCACCGCAACCCTCTGAGCTCGGCCATCCAGCCAGTTCTCAATCCACCTCAACGTCCACTCGTCTAGCCCACACTTCCTGAGCTTACCTAGGAGGATGTGATGGGAGACAGCGTCCAAAGCCTTGCTCAAGTCCAGGGAGACAACATCCACTGCTCTCCCCTCATCTACCCAGACAGTCATTCCACCAGAGAAGGCTATCAGATTGGTCAAGCATGATTTCCCTTGGGTGAATGCATGCTGACTACTCCTGATCACCTTCTTGTCCTCCACATGCTTAGAGATGACCTCCAGGATGAGCTGCTCCATCACCTTTCCAGGGATGGAGGTGAGGCTGACAGGCCTGGAGTTTCCTGGCTCCTCCTTCTTGCCCTTTTGGAAGACTGGCGTGACATTGGATTTCTTCCAGGCCTCAGGCACCTCTCCTGATCTCCAGGACCTTTCCAAGATGATGGAGAGTGGCCTAGCAATAACATCCGCCAGCTCCCTCAGCACTCGTGGGTGCATCCCATCGGGGCCCATGGATTTATGGATGTCAAGTCTGGACAAAAGATCTCTAACCTGATCCTCCTCCACCAAGGGAGAGTCTTCCTTTCTCCAGCCTTCCTCTCTTGTTCCCAGGGTCTGGAATTCCTGAGGACTGGCCTTAGCAGTAAAGACTGAAGCAAAGCAGGCATTCAGTAACTCTGCCTTCTCTATATCCTTTGTTACCAGGGCACCCGCCCCATTCAGCAGCGGGCCCACGTTTTCCCTAGTCTTCCTTTTGCTCTTGATGTATTTGAAGAACCCCTTCTTGTTGTCCTTGACATCCCTTGCCAGATTTAATTCCAACTGGGCCTTAGCCTTCCTCGTCGCTTCCCTGCACACTCTGACAATGTCCCTGTATTCCTCCCAAGTGGCCTGTCCCCTCTTCCACATTCTGTGTACTTCCTTCTTCTGTTGGAGTTTTGCCAGGAGTTCCTTGCTCAGCCATGCAGGTCTCCTGCTGAATCCGCTTTGCTGGATTCCTTACTCAGAGGGATGCACTGCTCTTGAGCCTGGAGGAGGTGATGCTTGAATATTAACCAGCTTTCTTGGACCCCTCTTCCTTCTAGGGCCCTACCCCATGAGATTCCCCTAAGTAGGTCCCTGAAGAGGCCAAAGTCAGCTCTCCTGAAGTCCAGCCTTGCAATCCTACTCATTGCCCTGCTCCCTCCTCGCAGGATCCTGAACGCCACCATCTCATGGTCACTGCCGCCAAGGCTGCCCCCAACCTTCACTTCTCCAACTAGACCCTCTCTGTTGGTTAGTACAAGGTCTAGGATTGCACCTCTCCTCGTTGGCGTCTCCACCACCTGAGTCAAGAAATTATCATCAATCCTCTGCAGGAACCTCCTCGACTGCTTGTGCCTAGTTGTGCTCTCTTCCCAGCAGATGTCAGGGTGCTTGAAGTCCCCCAGGAGAACCAGGGCCTGTGATCGTGAGGCTACTTCCAGCTGTCGGTAGAAGGCCTCATCGATGACCTCCTCCTGGTCAGGTGGCCTGTAGTAAACCCCCACCACTGTGTCACCCATGTTAGCCTGCCCTTTAATCCTTACCCATAGGCTCTCCACTTGCTCTTCATTCACCCCGAGGCAGAGCTCCATACATTCTAGCTGTTCCCTCACATAAAGAGCAACTCCACCACCTCGCCTTCCTGGCCTGTCTTTCCTAAAAAGCACGTAGCCACCCATGACAGCATTCCAGTGATGTGAGCTAGCCCACCATGTCTCTGTCACTACAATGAGATCATGGCCCTGCAACCGCACACAGATCTCTAACTCTTCCTGTTTAGGTCCCTGCACCAGTTTTCTCTGGATTCGTGAGAGAGGAATGATCTTCACTTGGAGCAACCGTCCCCATGCTACATTGGTTCTTAGATCCTCATTGAGGATCAGACTGTTCAAAGACTACTCAGACTTTCTTGAGGAGTCAGATTGTTCAAAGATCACTGTATTGGAGCCAAGAATTTTAATGCATTAGCATCTACAGACTGCATCAATGAGAATGTGACCAGACCTGCATGGGAGCTAAAAGGCACTGGCCTGCTGGACAGCTCAGCCAAATCGCTTCTCCAGTCTGTGCCTTGGTTTCTTCATCAGTAAAATAAAACAGGAGACATGACTCTGCCCTCCATTTAAAATGCCAATGGAAAACACATTGTCCAAGCTGCATAAACATTACAGTTCACAGGCCTTATCCTGAGGGGGTAAAACATATGGCCCTTTCTCTTCCCAGGGCAGTTACTTAGAGCAGATGCTTTATCTGCCTGGGGAAGGCCAGCCTGGGCAATGGTGACATCCCACAGTTGTCACAATGGAAGCGGAGCAGCACAGCACCCTCTGCATAAAGCTGTACCCTACACAGAGAAGGCATACTCTGGAGCAAAATACAGGCATTAGACAAGCAGATATGACATTTGGAATGTTGTCATATCTGGGCAGCTATCATGCAAGACGCCAGCTGTCAGAGTTGATTCTTTTGCAATGTGTAATTCAATTGCATTCTCAAATGGAAACTGTTTGTTAGTAAGGTTACAAGGCATAGTGCTGAAGTTGAGAAGTGCCAGGCCAAAGGAGAGCTGTGTCCATTCGTCCCCTGTGGCACCTTGCCACATCTTTAACGACACTCATGAGCTTTCTGTTCCATAAACCTCTATCTCCTCCCATGGATGGGACAGGACTCCCCTGGTGTTCTATCACCTAGAAGAAGGTGAGGAGGGGGAGTTGCCCTTTTACAGGCAGAGAGCAGCTGAAATGCATAGAGCTCTGCTTGGGGATGGAGAATGAGCCAGTTGAGAGCTAATGGGTCAGGATTAGTGGGCAGACCAACATGGGTGACGTTGTCGTGGATGTCTACTGTAGACCTGATTAGGAAGACAAAGAAGATGAGGCCTTCTTCACAATGAAAACTTACCATTGGTGGAGGAAGATCAGGTAGGGGAACATTTAAACAAACTGGACATAAACAAGTCCATGCGCCCTGACGGAATGCACCCACAAGTGTTGAGGGAGCTGGCCGATTTCCTTGTGGGGCCACTCAATAATCTTTGAAAGGCCATAGCAATCAAGAGAGGTTCCTGGGGAGCGGAAGAGGGCAAATGTCACCCCTAATTTCAAGAAGGGCAAGGCGGATCCAGGGAACTACAGGCCAGTCAGCCTCACCTCAATCCCTGGGAACATGATGGAGCAAATCCTCCTGGAAGCCATTTCCAGACATGTGAAGGACAAGAAGGCGACCGGGAGTAGTCAGCATTGATTTACGAAGGGGAAATCACACCTGAACAATCTGATAGCCTTTTACAAAGTAACTAGCTTGGTCAGTGAGGGGACAGCAATGGATATTATTTATGTTGACATTAACAAGGCTTTCAACACTGTCTCCTATAACATCCTCAAAGACAGACTGATGAAATATGGACTATATAAATGGATAGTGAGGTGGACTGAAAACTACCTGAACTGCTGGGCTCAAAGGGTTGTGATCAGTGGCATAAAGTCCAGCTGGAAGCCAGTCACTAGTGGCATCCCTCAGGGGTTGAAACAGGGGCCAGTACTGCTTACTTCTTCATTAATGACCTGGCTGATGGGAGAGAGTGCCCCTGCAGCAAGTTTGCAGACAAAATAAAACTAGGAGGAGTGGCCAATGCACCAGATGGCTGTGCTGCCATTCAGAGGGACATGACAGTCTGGAGAAAGGGGCAAATGGGAACCTCGTGAAGTTCAGTAAAGGGAAATCCCAAGTCCTGCACCTGGGGAGGAATAACCCCATGCAGCAGTACATGCTGGGGGCCAACTGGCTGGAAAGCAGCTTGGCAGAAAAGGAACTGGGGGGCCTGGTGAACAGCAAGTGGTATACATGCCAGCCACGCATCCCTGCAGGAAAGAAGGCCAACTGCATCCTGCGCTGTATTAGGAAGAGCATTGCCAGCAGGTCGAGGGAGGTGATCCTTCACCTCTGCTCAGCACTGCTGAGGCCACATCTGGAGTACTGTGTCCAGTTCTGGGCTCCCTAGCACAAGAAAGACATGGACCCGTTGGAGTGAGTCCAGCAAAGGGCCACAGAGATGATTAAGGGACTGGAGCATCTCTCATACAAAGAGAGGCCAAGAGAGCTGCGAGAGTTTAGCCTGGGGAAGAGAAGGCTCGGGGGTCCTTATCAATGTGTATCAATACCTGATGGTGGGCAGTACAGAAGACAGAGCCAGGCTCTTCTCAGTGGTGCCCAGTGACAGTACAAGAGGCAATGGGCACAAACTGAAACACAGAAAATTCCATCTCAACACACTCTTTTTTTTTTACTGTGAGGGTAGTTGAACCCTGGAACAGGCTGCCCAGAGAGGTTGTGGAGTCTCCATCCTTGGAGATATTCAAAATCTGACTGGATACAGTCCTGAATAAGCTGCTCTAGTTAACCCTGCTTTGAGCAGGTTGTTGAAAGAGAGGCCTTTTGAGGTCCCTTCCACCCTCAAATATTCTAGGACTGTGTGGTTCTGTGTTGAATAAAATCATTGATTTCATAGCATCAGATGCTTAATGCAACGGCTGTCAGATCCTTTGCAACATTAGAAAAGACTATACTACTCCCTGGTATCTTTTTCAGCTAAAGATACAGCTCCTCCAGCTCTGCTGATATGTAGCTGCAATATGCAAGATCCTAACCTCAGCCTCTTCTAGCGAGGTGCATGCATGATCTCCTGCTGCTGGCACAGCCCCACAGCTTAGCCATGTTGTGAACAAACACAGACGATTGTGTCCTCCTGCCACAGATGAGCCTCCCTGTGATGTCCTGCTTGGATTGCCTTCTCTATGCATGTGCTTCTGGCAGCTCAGGGCATGGTTTTAGGCTGCAGTCATCTGAGCTACTCTGTGAATGGTTTTTTGTGGGAAAATCCATGTGTCCCTTTGGGACGTGCAGGGCCACAGGAAGGAGTGGAGCCCGCCTGAGCCCACAGTGTGAAGCACAGGAGATGTGCTTTCTCACACAGGGCCATCCTCCCACTCCGGAGCCCATTAATTTAGGTAGAAAACACCCCTAGAACACCCCATTAAGGTTCAAGGTGTGTGGAAGGAGCCCAGCTCAGCAACACCATACAAGCAACTCAAGTTAAATTAAATCAGTGGAAGTGATTACCTGAATCAGGAGTGCAGCTGGGCATGCAGAAGGGCTGGCCTTTGCGCTCAGAAAGACAAGTCAGCTGAGAAAGGGGGCAAGTGTTAGCAGAAAGGGAAAGCATCTCAGATGCCTCCATCTCTACTGAAGTTCAGGGAGTAGACTAAAGCACAGGTCAGCTCTGTGGACCCTGCTAGCCCTCCGCAGGAAGGTAGGATGACTGATGCTGTGGTTGACATAGCAAAGATGGCATGGATAGAAGCAAAGAAAAAAGGCAAAGAATCAGGCCTGCTCAGATGTGCCAGACCTCCAGGCTGGGAGAACAGGAAATATATATGTAATTATGGCCTATAAAATAACATCCAAAAAGCAAGATCCATATTAAGTGAGGGTAATGGGGGTTAAATGCAGACACTAACGGGAAGAATAATGAGAAAACCAGGGTACTTTGACCTTTTTTGATCTCACTTCTGCTAATATAGAAGATATAATCATTAGATATAAATGGGATCTGCTTACCCACCAACTCTGGGCAAAATGGCAGCATATACCAACAACATGACAACAACATAGTAGTCTGTTTTACACACAGAGTGCCTCTGCCTTCCCACCTCTTTGGCAGGATTTAAGGTGATGTTTCTCTGCAGAGCCCCACACCCTGCCTGGTCCCTCCTGTGCAGGCAGGCCCATGCATCTCTGAAGACACATGAGGACCAGGGCCATCATGCTGTAGTTTCTCCCAGCTGAGGAAGCAGGGAGTTCCCATGCTCCCACTGCCCCTTTGGGTGACCACAGTGAGGAGAGGCTGTGACCAGCATGCAGCACAGCTGCTCCCAGTCTCATGCAAGTAGCATGAAGACAACACGAACTGCAGAACAGGCAGGGCAGGGAGGCTCCCATGCCACCAGACACAACAGTTTTCAGACAGAAGAAAGACTAATATCCAGCTCTGATACCAGAGAACAAGGAACCAAAACATATATACATGTTTAACATCCTTACGGAGTTTACTGGGTTTTTGCTCCTACAGCCACCTCTCTCCGAACAAGTGCCCCACAGCTTTGAGCATGCATGGCCCACAGCATGCACTGGCAGAGTTTTAGCTCAGGTTTCACAGTACTGCCAGGAGGAGTATGTCCCCTTTGCACCCAGATACCCATGCTTGGACATTATGACTAATACGGTTGGCTTTCTGGGCTCCCCATGGCATAGAAAGGTTCACAAAACCACTGGGACCAGCAATCTTCCCAATCCCAAACCAGACTCAGCCCACCAAGCCCAAACTGCTATGTTACTGCTGTAGTTTTTACAGAAACCTGTGGATTCTGGTGCTGTGGCCCCAGGCAATGTTTCTGAAGCACAGTCAATCCATGTCACACCCTAGGAACATCCCAAGCTAAGGCCTCTAGGCAGTTGGGAAGGCTGTGGACAGCCTCCGGCACCCAGTAGGTATCACCCAGCAAGGTTGGCCAAGAGCTGACGAAAACAGCAATCTTCCAAGGGCCCTGAGAAGGGGGAAAACCTGTTAATCTGAGTTTGGACTGAACCTTCAGCCTGATTTCCATGAAAACAATCTGCTTTTATGACCAGAGGAGCCTGCTTGTGGTACTTCCAACTTCCAAGGATCCCCAAGTGAGGGTCCAGGCCCTCAGAAACCTTGCGTTATTTTCAACTGAGCAGTCTGGGGACTTTTCATTCCCCTTACCATTTCTGAGCTTGCAATTTTCAATCGCTTAGAAAGTTCAAGACTACAAGTGCTGGAATAGCTTTTACTAAGAAAAAAATCTCAAGATGAAGTTGCTGTGCAATCTCTATTCCAACAACACAACCTTGGAAAAAAACAGCAAATATAATAAACAGAAAAAGTTATTCCCACTTCTTGTTTGACTAGAATTTCATCTGTTTACACAACTAGAGCCACTTCACCCAGCCCTATTTTTGACAGGTGAAGCTGCAGTAAATCACCACTCCTGAGCAAGGCCATCAAGATTTGGCCCTGTGCCTTCAAGACCCCTGCAGAGTAGCACTCCAAGATAGGACAGCTTGTCAAACTAGTAAAGCAGGTCAAATTTGAAGACTAACTCCTTTTGACAGAATCCCATCAATCTGAATAACAGATCACAATTTCCTTGCTAATTACCTTCATTAAGGATGATTGTGAATCACTCAGCCAGCCAAAATGCAGGTTTTGAGAAGGCAGAGGAGCATGTGTTGTGTGCAGAAACAGCTCCAATATCAAAATCAACAAAAGGCAGCCTAAAATTAATGGTATTTGCGTTCTTGGGGCTCTTGAACTATGGAGGAAATGGGTATGGGGCCCAGTCTTGTTCAATATATTCATCAATGACCTGGAGGAAGGGACAGAGTGCACCCTCAGCAAGTTTGCTGATGATACTAAACTGGGGGGAGAGGCTAACACACCAGAAGACTGTGCTGCCATTCCGAGGGACCTGGACAGGCTGGAGAGGTGGGCGGAGAGGAACCTCATGAAGTTCAACAAAGGCAAGTGCAAGGTCCTGCACCTAGGCAGGAATAATCCCATGCACCAGTACAGGCTGGGGACTGACCTGTTGGAAAGTAGCTCTGCAGAGAAGGACCTGGGAGTGCTGGTGGACAACAAGTTAAACATGAGCCAGCAGTGTGCCCTTGTGGCCAAGAAGGCCAATGGGATCCTAGGGTGCATTAGGCAGAGTGTTGGCAGCAGGTGGAGGGAGGTGATCCTGCCCCTCTATTCAGCCCTGGTGAGGCCTCACCTGGAGTACTGTGTCCAGTTCTGGGCTCCCCAGGACAAGAGAGACATGGCACTCCTGGAGAGAGTCCAGCGGAGGGCTACAAAGATGATTAGAGGGCTGGAGCATCTCTCCTATGAAGAAAGATTGCAAGAGCTGGGCCTGTTCAGCCTGGAGAAGAGAAGATTGAGAGGGGATCTCATCAAAGTGTACAAGTATCTGAAGGGGGAGTGTCAAGAGGATGAGGCCAGCCTCTTCTCCGTGGTGCCCAACAACAGGACAAGAGGCAATGGGCACAAACTGAACCACAGGAAGTTCCATCTGAACCTGAGAAAAAACTTCTTCACTGTGAGGGTGACAGAGCATTGGAACAGGTTGCCCAGAGAAGTGGTGGAGTCTCCTTCGCTGGAGATATTCAAAAGCCGTCTGGACGTGATCCTGGGCAATGTGCTCTAGAGGTCCCTGCTTGAGCAGGGAGGTTGGACTAGATGATCTCCAGAGGTCCCTTCCAACCTCAACAGTTCTGTGATTCTGTGATTCTGTATCTTATCCCATGTCAAAGGGAACACTACAAAAGAGGTCTGGACAATTTGGATGCCCTGAGAATGGTAATCCTTGTGCAGGGACACTTACCTCCTTATACTAGTTCAGAAAATGGCCCTCAGCAGCCATTCATGCTATACTGTGAGGACAGTCCCAAACAGAAAGCAATTACCCTACAGAAGTAGCCTTTGGCTGCTCATAGTTTGGGGAAAGCATGGCACAGAGTGACAGAATGTTCTGCAAAAGGGATACATTTCTGCTCTGAAAAGCACAAGTTTTGCAATGTTTCTGTTTTGACAATTGTGCTCAGTGCTGTATGCTTGCTAATGCTGTCTGCCCTCTGCTTCCAAGCTGGATGACCAAGAAGGAAGGATCAAAGTCATTTTTGCCTTATTTTGGTTGAAATAAAATGGAAAAACATTGGAAAATTAGGATGTTCTTTGTGCAGTGAAATAGGGTAAATTTTGCAATGTTGAGGGCAGTGCATATAACCGCAGTGAAAGTAGTACTCTTCAAGAGGGCTGGATTAATGAGGTGGTGTTCATTAAAGGGTTTGAAAGTACTAATTGCTCTTAAAGCTAAGTGCTATTCTTACTCCCTCTGTTTCATTGGCAATGGGTTTGCCATTCGCAGTTCTGCTTTTGCAAGGTAAAGGTTGTCCACTAGTAATTGACTCTTATGTTGCTCACAGCTCAAGAGGAGACCTGAGGCTGGAAGCAGATTTTCCCCATCAGCTCATTTGGAGTGCTACAACTTTCTCTGCAGCACCTGAGGACGGGCATTGCTAGCAACAAGTTACTGGGTTCTCCAGACACAGTTTCTTAAGAAAGTGAATTTGTGCTTGGACCTTGGGGAACTTCATTAGTGTTTCTTCTTACAGCAAAACCCAAGCAGTAGTCCCATGAATTCCCCACAGGGCTGAGAGCCTTGGGGCCAGTGTGCAGCACTGCAGGCTGTACAGTGCTTTACTCTTTGCTTTGCCCCTCTTGATGCCAGCATTATCTCAGGTGCCTCAGGAGAAGGGGGGTTTTGTCTGCACATCAAACAAAGTGAGGGATATCGGGATGGAGGACCAGCTTTCCCATTTGAAGGAGGCCTTCTGCAAAAGGCAGCAGGGTTAAAACAACTCTCCATTTTCATTTCCCCAGGCTACTCTCCAGTACATTTCTTTACCCCCTGCCTAAGTGTCTGGCAGGCAATTTTCACCACAGATGCATTAATGAGCAGATAGCTGCTAGCACCACGCAGACTCACTGGCACTTCATGAGGAACAACTGCCTCAGGAAAAATGAGGGGGGATGGCATGCCTCAACCTTCATTTCTTGCAAAGAAGAGTGGAATTAGTGCAGGGGTGCAGGCCAGGACACCACTGTTTGCTCAGTGCTCCAGACTCATCCTTCATCATCTCTCCAGCCAGCAAGGTGAAGGATGCAAAGCACATGGTCCAGTGCTCAAGAGGCCCTTCTGCAACTGCTCTCCTCCCCAGCCAGATGCTGGCTGAGCGCTGCAAGGCTCCTGTGAGCACTGCTTGCTGCAGGGACATGCAGCCCCTGCAACACAAGGCCCTTCTGTGCAGTGAGCATTGTTCTGGAGGAACCAGCATGATGGCAAGAAAGGTGGGGGCTGATCACAAGCCATACCACAGCAGCTGTTTTGTGTTGCTCCCACTATTCTGCCTAGAAGGAGCATGGGGTGGGGGTGCCCACATGCTCTGAGTGATGAGACCTGTGTGCCTGCAGGCATGGGAACGGGATAGCCAGGAAGCACACAGAGCCAAGGAGCTTGGCAGAGCCCTGCTGCAACCAGAGCTACATGTTACCTCTGCTCTCCAGACCTGTCTGGGGAACAGGAAAACAGTCTCCAGCTCTTCAGGATCTCTTACTAATCTTGAACATAATAGGAATGTAAAACCCATTGCATATTTGTTTGCATTTCATTGGAAGGAGAATAGGGTGCAGAGTAGGTTCCCCATCCCATTTAACATCAGTTCTGGTGAACTCAGCAGCAGCTCCTTGCCCTTGCTCAGCATGGGAGCCCTACTCCATCTCTACGGATAGTGCTACTCTGGAGTGGCGTGGCGTGGCATGGCCTGCCCATTGGCTGCACCAGGGGCAGAGCTGCTCCTATGCCACTGATCACAGGCCCAGCGCATGTGGATGGAGGTACCAGGGAAAACTGCAGAACAGAAAGAGAAATACATTGGCAGGTACAAAGCACCTGATGTGAAATCACTTCAACACACAACTGTAGTGACTGTGATGCTGTTTTTTTTCTTTCTTTCTGATAGATCTCGCCTGAAACACAATGTTTGACTCTCATCATTAGCCACATTCCCTCTGCAGCAAAGCCAGCAGCCCAGGTGAGCATTGCTCAGCCCTCTCTGGCACTGCATCAGTGTTATCTTTCCTGAGAGGTGAGGGGAAAAGAAACCAGTGGGAATCTTGGAAAGAACATATGATAAGCAAATTCTGGTCATTTAGAGGTGAGATTTGCTTCATATTTCTTCTCTCTCAGTCTGGAGGAATTAGCACCAGACAGGTAAGAGAACTGCCAAGGCACTTCCAGCAGCCCTTGCTCAGCATAGCCTCAATTCCAGTCAAGCTTATTTCCAAAAGCCTGGACAGCTCTCTGCGGCACCCTCCAAAAAAAGACCAAAGGAGGGTCTGAAAGGAAGCTGCTCTGGAAGCTTTTTCTTGTGCAAAGGATGGCCTTCCATCACCAGTGCCTCTGGGCTCCGACATCCACATCCCTGTTTAACCTGGGAGCACTGCCAGCGGCTTGATATTTATAGTTCTTCAAAGTGTGCCAGGCTTTCGCAGAGCAAAGAGAAAGGCCCAGCATGGGCCCTGCCCCGGGGCACTGCCAACTTGCAATGTGACACAGTCCAAGCGAGAGGTAAGAGAGTACGCTGGGAGCCGCAGTGCTCAGCAGGGCACTGCCAGTCCTTGCCGCTTGGGATGCAAAGGCTCAGGGTGGCTGGGCTCCCCCAGGGGGTGCAGATGTGGTGATGGAGTGAAACATAACCCTGAATACTGAGAACACACCATTTTAGCTTTAAAAATACTCAGTTTTGTTCTCCTAACTGATAAAGGGGGCTCCTTTCCCAGGGATGCCATCCTTGGATCTCTGAGCTCATATCAGACTTTCTAGCCTGCTTCTACTGTGGTGAGAAGCAGTAAGATTTTGCTTTTGGGTGCAAGCTGAGCTTTATGCTGACCTCCGGCATGCAGAGCATCAGCAGGAGCCATGAGCACAGCAAGGCTGCGATAGCCCATGTAAGCTGGCAGCGCAACCTCCCACCTGTACCACAGCCACCTATCATCTCCTTTGGGTGGCAAGGCAAACACAAGATGTGGTTTGGAAGGTTCCTCTCTTTTCAGCCAGGGGTATGGAGGGATGCATGGGTGCCTATGGCTGCTGTATGGGTGCTCCTGAGCTGTTCCCAGGGACATCATGGTGGGTGAGCAGTCGAGGTCTGCCTGCTCCCCCCAGCTCCAGCGGGAAGGCAGAGTGACGTCACTCACAGGAGCACCAGCCAGGCATGCGAAGCCCCCAAGAACGCATGGGGGAGCTGTGGGGAGCTCACCCCTCAGCCAAACTCTGCAAGTGCTTTTGAGGTCTACATTTGTAGCTTTGGCTTTTAAAGCCAAACAGAGAAGCTGTCACAGTACAATGGCTGCAAATTGGGAGGCCAAATTAGAGCAACTGTAATGTTGTCATGTACAGGATAAGAGGGTTGCTGTGGCTTTTTTATTTAATTTATACATGTCAGAATAGTGGGCTAAAGGTTCCTTTTCTGTTTCTTCCTCTTACAACAGCTGCAGTGAAGAGCAGGAGTGTTGCTGTTGCTGGCGTGCTGAGCTCTGCTAGCCCTGCTGTGAGACTGGAGCTGAGTTCCAGCTGCAGCACGAGAAGGGGAAGAGGCAGATCAGGCTGCTAACATAGATGGGGAAGAGAGGGAACCGAAGGACATGAGGGGCCAGGACAGTGTGGGGCATCTTAAAGAGGGGCTGCACAGATGGATGTGCCCTCTGCCCTTGCCTGTAGCCCTGTATCCTTTGGTTTCTCCAGCTGCAGAATGGGGATAATGCCCAGGCAGCAGCGGTCACCAGGCAGCACTGCTCCCCAAGGCAGCAGTGGCTATGCAGTGCCAAGCCCCATCTGCAGGCACATCCATCCTCCAGGAAAACCTGGGGTGCTGCTCTTGGAGTGACTACTGTGTTTATGGAGACAGATGGCATCTCCTCCTTCCCACAGGGAAGGCCCTTTGCAAAGGAGAACACAGGTTCATTGCCACTAGTCATGCTTGCCACATGGTAGCTGGATAGAGATGTATCAGTGAAACACAGAAAACAGCTGCCTTTACACAGAATCACAGAATGAGAGAATGGCCGAGGTTGGAAGGGACCTCTGGAGATCATCTAGTCCAACCTCCCTGCTCAAGCAGGCTCCTCTAGAGCACATTGCCCAGGATCACATCCAGACGCGTTCTGAATATCTCCAGCGAAGGACACTCCACAACCTCTCTGGGCAACCTGTTCCAGTGATCAGGCACCCTCACAGTCAAGAAGTTTCTCCTCATGTTCAGATGGAACGTGCTGTGTTTCAGTTTGTGCCCATTGCCTCTTGTCCTGTCGCTGGGCACCACGGAGAAGAGGCTGGCCCCATCCTCTTGACACTCCCCCTTCAGATACTTGTACACATTGATCAGATTGCCTCTCAGTCTTGCCTTGTCCAGGCTGAACAGGCCCAGCTCTCTCAGTCTTTCTTCAGAGGAGAGGTGCTCCAGTCCCCTCATCATCTTGGTAGCCCTCCGCTGGACTCTCTCCAGCAGTACTGCCATGTCTCTCTTGTCCTGGGGAGCCCAGAACTGGACACAGCACTCCAGGGGAGGCCTCCCCAGGGCGGAGGAGAGGGGCAGGATCACCTCCCTCCACCTGCCGGCAACACTCTGCCTCATGCACCCCAGGAGACCATTGGCCTTCTTGGCCACAAGAGCACACTGCTGGCTCATGTTTAACTTGTTGTCCACCAGCACTCCCAGGTCCTTCTCTGCAGAGCTGCTTGCCAGCAGGTCAGCCCCCCCAGCCTGTTACCGGTGCCTGGGGTTATTCCTCCCCAGGTGCAGGACCCTGCCCTTGCCTTTGTTGAACTTCAGGAGGTTCCTCTCCGCCCAGCTCTCCAGCCTGTCCAGGTCCCTCGGAATGGCAGCACAGCCTCCTGGTGTGTCAGCCACTCCCCCCGCCCCCCCCCAGTTTAGTATCATCAGCAGACTTGCTGAGGGTGCACTCTGTCCCTTCCTCCAGGTCATCGAGGAATACGCTGAACAAGACTGGACCCAGGACTGACCCCTGGGGGACACCGCTAGCTACAGGCCTCCAACTAGACTCTGCGCCATTCACCGCAACCCTCGGAGCTCGGCCTTCCAGCCAGTTCTCCATCCACCTCACCATCCACTCATCTAACCCACATTTCCTGAGTTTAACTACGAGGATGTGATGGGAGGCAGTGTCCAAAGCCTTGCTGAAGTCCAGGGAGACAACATCCACTGCTCTTTAGTGCGTGTGCTGCCAAGAGCCATCACATCAACTCCACAGTGAATTTCAGCTTAACTACCTTCATCTCTCTCCAAGACAGATGAATCGCAGTGCCCACACACTGGACATGCTCCATACAGAGCTCAGTGTTGGCTAAGTTCACTGTGCTGCACAAGGTGGTTGCCTGGAGATTTTCTTTTGCTCTGGAGTACTTCTGATATGCATCCCCAGGTCTCAGTGGAGAGAGACACTTTTGACATCCTCTGTGAGAGGCTGACCTGACTCTCCATCCTAAAACTTCTAGCCTGGGGGTCTTTGCTAGTGAGAATCTGCCTGATACGATGGTGGACTCTGCCTAGTTGATGGCAGTATTAATTCTTCAGATCTACACATTAATGGTGAGTTGTCATTTATTCTATTGAGTTCAGACACTTCAATCGTCTCAGTAAAATAGCGCTAATGACACACACAATGAAAAATAATTAAACTGGAGCAGCAAAAACCATTAACAATCACCAGGCTTATTTTGTAAGATCAGAAATTTGCCTAAGTAGCTTGCGGAAAACCCCTCCCTGTACTTTCAGGTGCCATGTTTCTTACCAGCCGAGTGCTGTGCTCTGCCCCAGCAGCAGCTGTACTTGAGTGCTACCCCACAGCTGCAAGTCACAAGCAAGGCTAGCACCGGAGAGGGGCTCTCTTACATTTACTTTATTGGGTAAGGGGAAACACTTCTGTGTTCCAGCTGAAACCAGACAAATTTGACCCATAATGATATTTTCTTTTGTTTTGGTCAAAAAGCCAAGAAATACTTTTCTGAGGAAAAAAGACTATTCCCTGCCTCCAAACCACCTCTCCACAGAACCAGATCTGTAAAGGTTTGGAGACCCTTAGCAGGACAGAGGTGTCTTTAAGGTGCTCAGTTTGCTAGGTGCCCATAGGGTGAGGGGAAACGCTAAGGGACAGAGAGTGGGAAGGTGCAAAGGCAGAGGGGAGAGAAAACCAGAGCGAGAACCTGACCAAAGCAGCATTCAGTGAGAATCCCGGCCTGTCTGCACCTCAGAGCCTGGCTACTGCTGCTTGCTTAACTCTAGGCCAAAAATGCCATTTTCCTCTTTCTCCTCTCTTTTTAATTTCAGCCTGCCAGCTCCCATTAGCCCCCTTTAGAATGAAGCTACAGCATTGAGACAGAGCACCTCCCCCTGCTCTGGACACGAGCAAGGGAGAGGCAAATGGTGAACAGATGGAGAGACAGACATGGCTGCAACGGACAGACAGTGGTAGGCATTGCTGCCAAGCTTTGTGCAGCTACATGTGTGATATTTTATGCAAACAGTTTTAGCTAACTTGCCTGCCCAAAGCCAGGTGAGGCTCGTACTTCTCTGCCACTGCAGAACATGGAGCAGGACAGTGTAATTACTGCCCTGCAGGGAGGAAGCTGCTGGTTTGAGCATTTCCAAAGCAAGGGATGTCCCATTTTGGCAAAGCACCAGTTGTGGGACCTGATAGCTGCTCAGAAACCCATAGAGCAGCCATGCAAGCAGGGGAATTGAAAGTAAAAAAGGCATATCTAAACATCACGTGTCACAGAGCAAGCCAAGGGCTACATGGCTGTACACAGAGTCCCCACTTGGAGTTTTCAAAGCGTTAAAAAAAAAATACCAGGGGAAATTGAGATGTTCCTAGGGGAAAAACCCAGCCAATTATTTTTCTCTGCTGTTTAATCAGTTCCGCAACAGCCTCATTTCTTCTTAACCTTAAATCACTTTCTTCTATTTTCTGTGCCTCAGTTTCCCCACAAAGAAAATGGGAACATTAACACCTGCTTCCCAGAGGAACTGGGAGGATAATGCCATTTCTGCTTCTGCTCTCTCTCCCTTCATGTCCTGTTCCAATGGGGAATACCACAGTGAGCTCCACATGTTATAAATAACACATCCTGCACTGCCCTGCAACATGGCTGACCTGTTCCCACCTAGACTCCCTTCGCAGTGATAGACCTAGTGTACCTGGAAGCAGTGTGGATGTGATGGAAGCAGCAGTAGCATGGCAGCAGTCTGCCTTCCTACCTGATACTTCTTGTCAGAAAAACCTGATGCACATGAGCCAGCACGCTGAGGTGCAAGTGTAGCTGAAAAAAGCAGAGCCAAGTAGCAATCACTGCTGGGAAACACAGACGTTCAGAGACCATCACCATGAGTAACCAGGCCTTCAAAGGACCATGCTACATGCTGAGGGCTGAGAAGAGAGGGTAGGCCAGAAAGAAATCAATAGATTGTAATTTTAAAAGCAAGTCTCAGTGGGAGAAGCGGTCTGGAAAAGCAGTTGCAGATTGCCTTTCTAATGAGTTTTGTTTCACTGTGGGCTATTACGCTCCTGCAATGTCTGCAGCAGTGCCAGCTTGCACAGACATGCAGATGGGTGTGTGCACTTATTCGGCTTCCCTCATCAACTTGTCTGAAAACAAGAAAGCATGTCAACTCTTTATGCATACAGAAAGGCAGTTATATTGGATGGGACAGTTATTCACAGCCGATTATAACCCTGTGGACCTGACCTGCTAAAGGGATTGAATGCCCAGCAGCAACTGATTTTAGGAAAGAGGCTTTGTCTCCCTGCTTAGGTAGGGTAATGCTGAATGTCTCCTGCAAAACAGGGTGAATCATTCGGATTTAGGAACTTGAATCAATCTTTTATACTGCCTGTCTGCAGGGCCAGGGCAAAGGTATAATACAAGATACTGTGGGAAGCGAAGCTATGACATCTGCTTGTCAGTCAGAGTGACTCTTTTTCTGCACTTGATGCTATAGCTGAGGTGCTCCAAGCACTTCAGATGTCCCTTAGGGTCAGTGGATGGACAGTGACCTGTCTCTAAAGAGGACCCTAACCTTTGCAGCACGATCCCCTCTCAATATACAGGCATATCCAGCAATCAGCAGCTGATGACTTGACCTCGCTTCTGCTCTAACCATTTGTTGATCTTCTCTACTACTGAAGGTCTTCACAGAAACAACTGTTTCTCTCTCTACACAGCACCTGACACATGAGGAGCCTTTCAGTCTTATTGCAATACAATAAATGAGAAAGGTCATCAATGAGAAAGATCTCCATTTAAATGGATATAAAAGCAGAAGAGATGGGGAGGTGAATGGGGGCAGAGTAAATTCTGCTGGGCCACTCGACAGCAAGCAGCATGACAGCACAGCCGCAGGAGGCAAGGTGCTAGGCACAGTGACAGAGAGAATGAATGACTGGGCACATATTTGGAGGCTATCAGAATGCACAGATAATAAAAGCCAATTAGAGGCATATGACAGATTGTAAACCTCTTGTGTGTTGTTTAAGAAAAAACATGTTTTCAGCTTGTCTGCCTTTAGAGAGCTTCTCAATAACACAGTTTTACTCTGGCTGAGAAATTACAGGCATCCCGCCCACACCACGCAAAGCCTGACATTTCCAATCACATCATCTTTCCTTTCATATTTAACAGGAAAAAAAAAAAACCAACAAAAACACCTCAACATGAGTGATCATTTGTAAGTGGAGCCAGATGTGGTTCCATCCACAGCTTCTGGAGCTGATCAAATGGTATTTTGTCTTATAAATAGTATACCTGGATTGCTATTATAATTGGGTATAAACGAGTGACTACCTCGCATTAGCTTCTGAAGTTAATGGCAAGTCCAGCAAACTGGCTACTGAAAAGGGTATTGACATTATAATTTGTACTGTGTCTTCATGCAAATAATGAAACAGGTTTGATCTTTTATAAGATCCAAACAGAGGCTAGTTGAAATGGAAACAATTTTTCTTATGACGTCAGGACACAGCCATGACAGGGACGGTCACACTCTGAGCAGCCCAGGCTGCTGAAGGATGTGCAGACATGCAGGGGAAGGGATTTCTGCACCTCACTTTGAGGTACCGGGCAGGTCACAGGCAGGGGTGGTAGCAGTGCATGGGCAGAGGCTGTGTCTGCTGCCTGGTGAGCTCTCCCCTGCAAGAGCTGGCAGAGGAACAGGCATCATGCCGGGGTGTTTTCCCTCTCTCCTTATGCCTGCACAAGCAAGAGTGTTCAAGTGCGTTTAGTAGATCTGCTCTTGGATGTGTGATAGACTTTGCTTTGTATTCCTGGCAAAATCATACTGAAATACAGGACTGTGGAATCCAATTTCTACAGTGTAAAGGAGATCCGTGGTGGGATACTCTACCTCCCACTCACAAATAAGCATGACAAAATGGGTGCTTGTGCTCTTATCACTTTTGCAAAGAGGCAAGGACTCAACCACATCTTGAAATCCTTCCCAGCCCTTTTTTTCCTGGATCACATTCTGAAATCTGTTTTATACTGTGTGTTGAACAAACAGCTACACTTGGCCTGAGAGCTGCCTACTTCAGCACAGCCCATGTAACTGCAATGCCTGGGAAGAAAGGTGCTCAGCATCTTGTTAAAGTGTTGCAATGCCAGACAAGGCAACAGTGTGAGACCACTCATCCTGTCATCTCAGTCTGCTATTCCAGAAACCATAGAAACCCAGACAAGGACACCAGTCCAAAGTGCACAGGCTCTGATGGACAGCATTCCTATTGATTTCGGCAGAGGTTGGATTCAGTCCTCAAGCATTTTGGAAGACAATTGGCCTAAGAAAGTTGCGACGAGTGTCAAGCAAGCAGAAACCTTCCTGTGTATGTTTGAAAATGCCTTGCTAGGACGAACTCCTGGAGTACATGCGCACTTCTTTTCCTTGAGCAGTGGCAAGGGCTTGTTGGTTGCAGGAGCCAGGGAAGAGATTTGGAGGCAGCTCCCATGCTGGCCAGCTCACCATCAAAAATGGCACCTGCTGCTCCAGCACCCAGAGGAACATTAGGACAGCAGGCTGTCTACTGACATGGACAAAAACCCAGGGAAAGTCTCCAGAAAAGATGGGGCCTCTCACCAAGGGGGACCAAGCACCAGGAGCCACTTAAATCTTGTGTTGTTCATCTTTGTGGATACCTTTTGCAGAGGAGGATGAAGGAATGCAGTTACCGACACCTGCTGGAGAGCACTGAGCTGACTCTCTGGAGAGTCCAGGGGGACAATACAGGTGGGAGCAGCTTGGCTGGCATGGGCAGGGCCCATGTCATTCAGGCCTGCTATGCAAGCATGTCTCCTTTCCAGGGGGCTACCAAACCGCATGGTACAAGTACTGTTGCAGTGGGTCTGTTGGCTGTGCCTGGAGAGGAGTCCAAACCTACAGCTCCCCATACAAGCCTGCAAGCAGACAAGTTGGGAAGGAGAATTCAGGAAAATCCTGCGCTGCCCAAACTGAATGCTTCTTCTGCCAGTGGAAGTATCAGTGAGACAGGCAGGTTTATTCTCTTCATTTTATGTGTAATATCTGATTATAATACTAAACATTCCCAGGTCTTACAGCTGTTGCACTTGGTCATTAGAGGAACTATATTAAGAAATAGGGAATGAAGCCCCTGGCCTGGCAGATGTTTTAGAGAGTACTTTGGTGATGAGATGTAGCCTACAGTCAGGCACTCAGGTAAGAGGACTGGCCTTCTAAAACACAAAGAAACAGGAAATTGCTGTAGCTCCTTGCAAACACACACACACACACACACAAAACCATGGCACAAGTGGAACTAAAGGCTTGAAGACAGAAGAAAGGAGAAAAACATTGTGAGTCTTATTTTAATTTCATATTTCAGCCAATAATATTTGTATTCTACTTCTTGAAGTCTGACTCAGGATTTTGGAAAGTTTAATGCTGGCATTACTGAAGAAGAAATATGACGTGAAGATAAATTTAGTTTCCAAAGAACCTGATTCAAATGGCTACAATTTTGCTTTTAGGTAGTACAAAAAGCTGGACTGACACTTTTGTTGCAGTCTGGGATAACATCCCAGATGCATCTGGGATAACATCCTCCTCTGCAAGGAAAGGCCTGGCACACGGCCCTAGCCCTGCTTACACCCTGTTCGAGTGCTATTTAGTGGTTTCCAGGGGATTGCAAATGGGGTATGGGCTTTGTCCTGGCTCCCTGCTCATGGAAAGATGTCATTCTCCAGGAGAGCTGCTCTACGGACGAATCTTTGTGTTACTACATGCTCAAATAATTTTCATCTGAAAGTGCCTGCCTTTCATAACATTGTATCTAATATTCAGCTAGCAATTGCACCCATTATCTGAGAAACCTTAAAAAAAAAAAAAATCCAGAGGTCAGAAGGATGGTTTGTCACAGAAGTATCCCTTCCTGGCCTTGTCCATGACCCTGCTCCTGACTCTGCAGGGTCACATTGCACTGTCAACGTGCCAAGAGTGTGCTCGGCGGTTGTATTGGCTGAGACACTCAGAGCCCATCCAGCAAGAGCGACGATCAGTCCCCTGTCCTTGCGCTGTACCATATTTTGCCAGCTACCCATTGGATGGCAGTCAGGGAAGAAGAGATTGCTGTGGTTGTCTGGCCTCCTTCTCTACCCACCTTGACAACTGCCTTGCATTAAAGCTCCCTTGAAAGCATTTTAAACATTTCATTATCTTGCCTCTCCCAACATAATCAGCCCCAGAAGTTCCTGATTTAGCACGCAGCCTGCAGTAAACAAATCCATATATGCATGATATGTCATATTTTTTAGCCTAACAACTCTGGCAGTGCTCCTTAAGGGGAAATATTCAGCTAAACCCAGTGTTCAGACCGGGAGGTTTAAATTAGCAGGAGAGTCATATTGATACTGGCAGGTGCAACAGCTTCCATCATCCACCTACCTTGTGAAAAAGCACAACTGGCCCTCGCAGTTGGCAATGCTGGAGATGAAGCGAGACAGTGGGAGAGGTTGCAGGCAGAGTTCGGCAAGCATGTGAGGGCCGGGTGCTGAGCGTGCCCCGAGCTTGGATGTGGAGATGAGCGCCAGGTGGCCTCCTGCAATCCTGCGGACATAATGACATCTGCACTCATTGCATGTCCCTCTTTTTTTTTTTTTTTTTTGCCAAACACTCTGTGATACATTACATCCCGTCAGCACTGAGAGGGACACTGCCTCCGTTTTGGGAAATGAGCCACAGAAGAGTAACCAGCAGAGCTCTCCAAGAGGAGAAGAAGGAATCAAAGGCTTTGGGAATAACGTGGCAAATACATCCTACCACTGCTGGCCACCCGAAGGCAGCCTCAGCTCTGCCCAGGTGCATGGAGGTGTGGCAGTGCTGCACAGGGCACTGGTAATCTGAGCACCAACCCTCAGCCAGCCCCAAGCTTGTTCCAGGACAGCAGTGGGTGCCAGGGAAACCTGCTGCCACTTTCCTCCTGGATATAACCCACTGCCAGTTTACTCTCTGGGCTTGGAGGACTGCTGGTCTCTCAGCAGAGTGGTCCCTGGGCTTTGCTGGCAGCCTGGGATCCCCGCTCTGGGATGCTGCCAGCCAGGTGGCACAGCCGTTCCCTGCTGCGGCCCTATGGCTGCAGCCTCCCATGGGTAACCACCACCTTTGCCACAGCACAGGCCTGTGGCTGCTGCCACACACCAGCCCCACAGCTCTCACTACGTAAGACACTTGTACCCCCCGGCAACCCACGAAGCACTTCCCTTTCCCATCAGCTTTTCTCCCCCTACTCTGCTGCAGGACCAAGGGGAGCTGCTTCCCCATGGTACACAGGGCCCAGCTCCCTTCCCAATCTTTGCCTGGACATAAGGAAGAGCCTTTTTTCTTGCCTCTAAACCTAACAAGCTGCCTTTGCTCTCCATGATGTGAGAGCATGGCAACCCATGGCCCCACTCCCACCATCCCTGGGGATGGACATGGGGCAGAGAGTTCGCAGTGGCGCCAGCAGTGCTCCCCCCAACACCAGAGCTTCAGGGCTCTCTTCCACACTCAGAGGTGTCATGTTTGCTTGCAAATGGGCCATACTCTGGAGAAATGCAAGACAGATGATTGAATTATCACAGGCATGCATTACTAGGACTAGGCTATCGCCATGTTCCCGCCTCAACTTAGGGTTTCTCTTGGTGGAGCTAAAGCTAATGGTTCTGGTTGCTGTGGCCCATTTGGATTTGGTACATTTCGTCAGTAAAGGAGAAAGATGCAATAAAGAAAGGGCCTAAGGAGCAGGGTTGACAGATGTTCATTGATTGGTTGGTATCATATATTAGAAATACATCCAGTTGTTCAAGAGAAATGTGGCCCTAGGAATATTTGATGTGATTTACACACAGTCTCTAAGAACATGGTGAGATGAGATGCAGTGTCTTTATCTCACACTCTTCTAGTAGCCTTCTTCTTCAGAGCATTAATGTGAGAAGGGGCTGTCCATGTCACAGAGGTGAAGAGACAGGCCGGGAGAGTACTGCTGTTTTTAATCTGAAGTGACCTCCAAGCTAAGAAAAGCTGCTGGGCCCACCTTGGCCAGCTGGGCTTTCCTGAGCACAGAGCAAACATGCTGCCTCCAGGATGACAAAAGTCTGGAGAAGCTAGCATTTAAATGATCACAGAGGATAAAGAATGGAAACCAGGGGCCAAGATGCAGGTCATAAGGTAGAAATGAGGGCTCCAGAGGGAGACTGGAAATATTGATCGCCTCTGCACAAATCAGGAAAAGCCTGAAATTGCATACAAAAAAAATATATGATTTTTTCACTGGCAGGGAGCAGCAGTCGCTCCACAAGCCAGGCAAGGGCCAGCTCTGGGAGCAGCTCAGCAGAGCAAGGCAAATGCAGGAACACCAGTTAACGTGCTGGCAGGACATAGAAGTTTTGAGCCTGGAAAGCTTCTGAGCTCCCATGGGGAATGCTTCTGCTCAGCGGACTTCAAGTAAGATATGTCCAGGAGACCTGGGATAGGCAAGGCTAGGAGATGCAGTGGAGTAGCACGTGTGGGCCACCTTGGCCCCGTCCAGCCCTAGTGCAGAGGATGCAAGCTGCAGGCCCTGTGAAGCTTTAGCCTCTTGCAAGCTGAAATACCATTAGGCTTCTTCCTTCCAAGAGTTTATGTCTTCTTATTCTTTCTCTGATCAAACCCTGCCTTGCCAGTGTCTCCCCATACTGCAGTGAAGCCCCAGCTGATGGTCAGATCCTCTGCCCTAGATCCACAAAACAGCCTGGCTGTGTGATTCACACCTCCTGCAGGGCCCATAGGACTGGCCTAGCAGCCATACAGGCCTGGGCTCTGTGGTTGCCCATGCCAGGCCATGGTCTTCCCCAGAAAAACTGTTCCCCATGCTGCCTGGCCCAGTAAACCTCAGGATGGCCATGTAGAGCACTCCTACCTAGCACATCAGCACAGTACAGGAAAGCCCCACAACAAGCATCACAACTAGGTGGACTACCTCTTTAGAGGCCAGCGAACTGCTATCTGCAGTGTGTGCCAGGAGTGACCTGAGCTCGTGATCTGCAGGTGCGCATGCTGTGTCCAGTGCTCTTGCTGCACCTTTGCCCTGCCAGCTCTTGCCCAGTCACTCGCCTCAGGAGCTCAGATCCTTCACTCCCTCGTCAGTAGGGTCCAGGTATGCTGAATGAAAAGGGTCATTCAGGCAAATTCAGGGTTTTAAAGCTCACACACATTTCACACCTGGGCTCTGCCTCCAGAGACAAGCTCCATTCCTCTCTACATGGCCTTTCACAAGGACTAAACAGAAGAAAGAGGAATAGCTTGCACTAATCACAGCTTTGCTGTTGTGGCCCTCATGCCTAAGCCTGCTGCTTGGATCGGTACTTTCTTCCCCAGCTTATCAGCCTAGCTGCATTATCCCAACCATGAGCAGGGTACCCCCTTTCCATTCCTCATTTGAAATGAATCCTTCACTTGAAGCTGTTTCTTTATGGCATGCAGAGGGTTCCGCTTTCCAGTCTGCATTACAAAGTGCAGGTCAGCTCCAGGTGTCTTGGTCTGGTGGTTGTTTTATGTGTACCTATATTCATTTCCTTGACAGCTCCATGTGGATGTTGCCATCGCTAATACAATAACAAGCAGCTTTGGAAGCAATTGTATTTTACAGCGTATCTTTTCAGTACTGAGGATTTGCCTAATATCAGTGTATATTTGCCTAATACCAGTGTTCGTTTCTGCACACAGGGGCTCTCCATCCTCGGCTGTGCCGGCACCATGCATACAATATCACCTGTGCACAGACAGCTTGGAAGAGGAGCTCAACAACTAGCACAAGGCTGACTCTGAGGACAGGGTTTGCTAATGATGGTGCGCATGCCCTGGTAGCTTAGGAAAGTGCCAGGGAATACTTACAATCAAATAATGGCATTCTAAAGAAGCAAAACTGGGCACAACCCCAGTTGGGTAAAACTGTGGGTGCAGGAAAGGCCTCTGGTTATAGCGGACAGAAGAACTGGGGTTATGATGAGCTGGTGGACTTGGATGAAGCTGTAGATTGGGAAGGCAGTAGAAGGGATGATAAAGGTTAGGCACACCCTGAGAGGTGCACATCCTGCACCTAACAGAGCAGGGAACATCTCTGTGGGACATCTCTGTGTGACATGCCACCTCCCAAGGCAGCGAGGCAGAGCAGGCCCCTGGTCTCACCCCTATGCAGCACAGCTACCGCTGACACATGGCTGAGCCCTTACTTTCTGCCGAGGACAAAAGCCATCAACAAGGTCCTAATTAAAAAACAACCATAAAGCAAAAAGAACAGCTAATTGCTTTTTGACTGCAGAACAAAGGCTGCTCCTCTGCCTAATTACACTGTGAAAATGAGAAGAATTTAAACAGGAATTATAAATAATGACACAAGCAAAGAAATGGGAGTGAGCGCCTACAGAAACCTGAATGCATGCCTGAGCACAAAGACTCAGGCAACAGCTAAAAGAGGGAGAAGACAAGGCAAGTGTTTAAGAATCATTATCTGGAGATAACGGGCTGCTCCTCAAGTACCTTCCTTCTCAGGCACTTCAAGGACTTTGTGCATCCTGGTAACTTTACCCTTTACAATACTCCAAAGAGGTCCTAGGGGTCAAAATCATCTACTTTCTTTGGCAGATTGGGGAAAATACATCATTAAGAAGCCGAATGAGTCATTCACCCAAAAAGCCTGGGAATCCTGAAGTGCAGCCCCCACTCAGGGAAACAGGGATTTCTTCCTTCTCTTCTTACCGCTGAACCACAACTCTTTGCTTTGCAGGGAACCACACAGCTTTGCAGAGCTAAAGACCATATAAGGTCTCCTGAGAGCACTGCACCCCTGAAGATGGGTGCTACAGGATCTCTGTAAGGTGGACAAAATCAGACTCTTGTATGGGCAAAGGGTCACCAGTGACTGAGAGCCCACACCTGAACACTGCAGCTTGCCTCATCCCAACCCCACAGCTCTTCGGTGGCCTATGTGAAGTGAGCTGAGTGGACTGTCTCTGAAATAGGCAGCTGGCCTGGAGCACAACTTGGGGAAAAGGAAAGAAATCATTTTGTTCCTCAAACAGTCAGTGGGGGAGCAAGGATGTGGGGAAGCAGGAGAAGGAAAATAGGTTTGCATTTGAACCCTCGGTGTTCACATTGGAAGAATGAGTCCTGTGCTACTAAGGGCTGCAGACAGACGTAGGTCAGGAAAGACAGAAGCAGCCAAATTAACATTTCCCCAACCAGAGTGTAGTTAACCTGCAGAGCTCACTGTGCCATTAAGTCCATCAAACATAAGGTGTCAGGCCACAGAGAAAGGGATGTGACATATGACAGAGTAAAGTGTGCATCCTCATCAAGGTATAATCCAAGACCTGACCTGAACCCAATGAAGAGAAAGAAAGGATTCAATATCATCCAAAGGGCCCTGGACTCACTTCCAGACAGCTAGGTATCAAAAGAATGGAGACACAATGGAGACATTTGGGAAAGAGGAGCTTCCTAGTAGCTAAAGCACAGGACTGTGACTCAAGCCTGTTGCACAGGCAAGAGGCAGCCTTTGCACAAGCCACTCTGGCTCAGTCCCTTCTTCTCTGCTGCCCCCAGAGATGCAGCTCCCATGTCTCCAGAAGGGCAAGCAGAGCCCATCAGAGCTGGGTGCGGGAAGGGGCTCACACTGCTGCACAGCCTTGAGAAGCCCTACTGGGAACCTGCCCTTCAGTCTAAATTATCATGCTGAGCTCCAAATGAACCCCGGATGCACTCTGTAGCATCACAGCATTTAAGCCTGACTATTCCCACTTGCAGCAAGGGATGGGTGAGAGCTCCCCCTCTTAAATGCTGAGTGCTGCATGTGAATCAATAGTTGTTTTGTTTTTTGTTTTATCAAAGGGGATTGGGGAGGGAGACACCATCAACATGAAGAAATTAGAGCAAATGGAAATGACATGGCAACAAGCTGAAGTCTGAGTGAGCTCTCTGACATCAGTTGGAGATCATTCAAGTGATGACTTAGACATGCTTCGCAGAAAGTGCTGAGGGACTGTCAAATCACTATCAAATTCAGAGACACTGGAAAATATGAACTTCAAAAGCTTTTTGTCACTAGGTTTTGTAAGCATGGCTTCATGCTCCAGTTGACTAAGAGGGTGGCAGCTGTAGTCTCGCTCCACACTGTCCAGGGGTTACGACCTCAGCATCACTGACTCCCCAAGAGCTGCTGTGTGGCCCTGGCTCTCTGCACCCCACACCAAAGGAATGGCAAGGGTTCATGCCGCATGCCATATTTGTTGCTTCTGGGCATGGTCTGTGGTTACGCAGGGCCAGAGTCTGCTTCAAACTAAATCCAGCAGGCCCCTGCAGAGCTGGCCACACTGGGAGGGCCAAGTTCAGGGAACAACTTGTTACAGGGATAGGGCCTGAACTGCCTCGACATAGGTCCAGTACTTTCCTCTTGGGACCATGGGGCTTCACTCGGTGGCTGGCAGGGAGAGACATACCTGTGCAGGACGTACCATGCCTGTACCACGTCCGTACCATGTCCATACCATAACTTCTGCTCTAAAGCCCTACAGAGAGCCTGGGTTTGTGGCTTCAGTAGTGCCAAAGTGCTGCCTTGCTCCAGGGCAGTCCTTTTCTCTGCAGTACTGAGTCTCGCCTTTCATAGACAAATCCCCACAGGTTTGTAATAGAAAGTAATTGCCTGAAAATGCCAAAGTCCCCAGAAAGACTGAGAGGAAAATTGCTAGCATGTGATTAAAGATTTTCAGTGCTAGCATCACAAGATCTAGGATGATGGAATCACTCAACCTTGAAATCCCTGGTTTGCAACAGGAGGTGTGGGCTGGATCATCAATGCAGCCAGTCCAACACAGGCAGATGCTCTTCCAAGCCTGCTATGTACATCAGGTGCCTGGGAAGGCCCTCAGCATCTACTGCCACACCACCTACTGCTCTGTCACCCCCACGACTTCACTAGGGCCAAAGGGCCCAGTTATCACCATCACCAAAGGCCCAGCCATTAAGCTTTTTATGGCAGCAGGAATGTCGAGCCTCTGTAGAAAAGTCCAATGAGACTTCGAGTTCAGTAAATCCTGCTCACTTTAACTGCCCAGTTAGCCACCCCAGTAGGCTATAAACTCTGTGTGCATCTTACATTCATCACCACCAGCCCACCGTGCTGTGCTGTTTGCCTGTATTATTTGAAAACAAAAATTACTCTGACACACTGTAGAAAGAAGCAGTTTCTCTCTTAGGCCTTGACTTCACAAACTAAAAGTGAGGTTTCCTCTCTGGCTGGCAAGTGAAGACATTATCCAGAGATATGAAGACACCAAAGACAAGGATCTTCCTTGTGAGCCACCCTTGGGAAGTCTATACTTAAACTCTGCCCAGGGTTGACCTTGCTTCATTTACATTGCAATAAAATTACTGCGCCTTCTTTCTGCCACCTGATGGTCAGAGCTGAGGGCTGAGGATCAGGGACTGATACTATCCCTACAGCCCCCGCCACAGGTGCAGGGCTCAGAGAGCTGTGTTCCAGTGTGTCTTGACTAGGATGCTACTAACCCCAGCTGCTTGTCCCTACCACTTCCAGAAGTGGTTGCCAAACCTGTGTCTGTGCCGTGGCCATCCCACTTCACTGAGTTGGCTTTAGCCACTGGTGCAGGTAGCTTTATCCAGAGCGCTGAACTGTGTTCAGGAGAAGCAGAGATGCAGTGATGATGCCTGTGCCACCAACTCCATTTCAGGGCAGCAGAGGGGACAGGGGAGCATGCAGGATTCTGGTATCTCCAGCTAAGGGATTATACATCTGAGCCTGGGAGTATCAAGTCAGCTCAGGTTTTCCAAAGGTGGCAGCTCAGTTTAGCTCCTGCTGATTCTGAGCCTTGTAGGTGCCACGAGATGATTTAAATATTCAGGTTCCTGTGAGCAGTGGCTACTTTTGAAAATCCTGGCCTACCTGCTAAGTGCCTATATACCTCTGAGGTGGTCAAAGATAGGTAAGATTCAAGGAGAACCATGTCTGAATCATTTGCCTCCCCTGAAATCATGTGCTGTGCTGTCTTTGCCCTTAGCCCTCAGGAGAAGGCAGGTGCTCTGCACAGTGGCGTTGTGAGAGGAGACAAAGATAAGCGCATGAAGCAACTGAGCTTGAGCTCACATCTCCCCTTTGCTCCCACTGGGCTTCATGCAGGGTCTGGATTGAAGAGAGTCACGCAGAGAGGGTTGTTCTCAGGTGAATGATAAGAGAGGGTAGGAGGAACAAATATTCTTCTGTGAAGACACTTTTTTTATAGAGAAAAGTAATAATTCGTGAAAACAATCTGGTGAAACAGAGAAATGAGGATGACAGCAACCAACCAGATGGCAAGAGCTCACAGCCAGGGAGCTCTGCAGGGCACAGCTTCATCTCTTCTGCAAGATGGAGAGCACATTTCCTTCTTTTCTGGGATTGAAAATCACCCCCAGAGCCAGGCTCAGCTACCTGGATATCAGCTACCTGGATAACACCTCAGCTACCTGGATATCAGCTTCTCCCACACAACCACCACCACAGCATGATGTGCAGGGAGGGAGGCAGAGGAGTATGGGCCTGATCCTACCACAGGCAATCGCAGACCTCTCTCCTGGGCAGAAGGGGTCAGGACCCAGAAGATCAAGGATTGCTGAGGCCAGTGAGAGAAAAATCAGGAGCAGGATTTTAGGCAAAGGGTTGAAGATGAGAGAGCCAGATAGTGGACATGGGAGAACTCAGTGCTTGATCTTGCAGTGCCTTTTCCCAAGTAGAGGAACAGCAGTAATAGCAACTGTGCAAACTCCCTCCATCCTCTCTTGCTTCTGGCCAAAAGGCAGAAGGCAATGCAATCTGCTTTTTAGTTGTTTAATGGTTACTGTGGACACATGTTCAAGGGATACCTTACCCTAGAGACGTCATCTCAAGATGCAGGAGATAGACAGATAAACTTTTACAGAGGAGCTGTGCCGGCAGGTGAAAGGGCACCCGGTGCATCCCTGAGCTAACGTGAGCACTCAGGAGATCACCAGCCCACTGCCAATCGCCATCAGTCTTGCAGAAGGAGCTCCCAACTCTCAGAGACAGACTGAAGAATGGGGGGTGGCATCCTCCTTGCCAGCTTGTACTTAAACAGCCTCTGAAAGGGGAGCGTGTGCGCAGAAAAAAGCACAGAGGGCTTTCGTAACCACTGAAATCTCAAAGTCTGTCTGATACCTGATGAGACCTTTAGTCCATGGCTCCCCTTGCTCTATGCCCAAAGCCAGAAGTGAATCGTCAGTCTCAACTGTCCTGGTTTACTTGTGCTGGTGGTATCTGCTTCTCAGTTCACTGATTTGGCACCGTGTCTCTCTCTTCATCCTTCCCCAAAATATACTCAGGGATCCCTGCCATCAAACTTCCAGCTCACTTTTGACATCCCCTTGGCTGCAGGGTTGGAGGCATATTCCCAGGAAGAAAAATTTTGGTGCGTTTGTGCTAACCAGGAACACATCTGCAGCTCTGGCTGTGGGACTCCAGGAACAGAAAACAATTTTCTGCCCAGTCTGGTTTAGAAAATAACCAGTACAAGATCTTTGCTAGATTTCAGTTGAACCTGGTACAGAAAGCCTAGAATTAGCTCTATGAATATCTTAGGGCTTTAGGTCTGAGGCTGGTGGAACAAGAGTATTTTGATGGTTATGGGACTGGTCCAGCACTTAGGTCGTTTGAGATCAGTCTCTGTTTCATGCATGCAGGCCTCCTGCCTGAGTTAGTCCAGCCAGAGTGGGAGGGATGCCTGAACACCCAGGACTAGCTTACAGCTGAGCAATGCTGGGAGTTTTGGAAACCTAGCCTGCTATCCTTCTGTGCACAGTTCTGCATCTGTAGCAAGGGACTGCAGACATGCCCACCTAGCTTTACTTTGTCTCCTTCCATGGTGAAGCTTTGGTGCTGGGATCAAGTCCAGCACTGCATTCTGGACTCCTGCCAAGCTGAGACCTCATGCTACTGCATTTCAGTTAAGAGCTGACAATTAAACAAGACCTTGCGTTGGACTGATGCACTGGTAAGTCTTCTTCCCTGGCCAGTACAAAGATAAAGACAGAAATGTAGTGCAGAAAAAAGGATTTTTTTCTTGAGCAGTGGCTGCATAATAGGCTGTTACAGGAGTGTGGAGGCCTTCAAGGTCACAGCGTCCCTCCCTCTGCACTGAGAAAGGATAAATATATCTAGGCCAGCTTTCACAGCTGCCTGTTCGACCTGTTCTTCAGACCCTTGCGGATAACAGGCTCCACAAAGTCCTTCGGCAGCTGAGATTCAAAAGCTATTTTGAATCCTGCAGTAATGCCCAAGGGTTACAAGCTGGGTGCTGTACGCTTGGGGCTGGGATGTACATGGGTACATTCCTCTGCAGTGTCTGTAATTTAGTAACAACAGGTAGGGTGGTGCTGGCAGGCTGAGACAATTTGCTCTTACATATGGGATCACTGCATTTCAGGACTTTTAAAAACAGGACTCACAGTCAGAGTAAGGCAAACAGCTGGTGGATCATTTATCCAGATAAAGTCAGGTATGGTCTCATAGCAGAAGTGAAGGGAAGATTTTCTTCCTGCTTATCTTCAAAACGCTCTGCTGTTTCTGCATGCACTGGGTTTGCTCTAAAATCATCGTGCTTTAAGGGGAGCTGTGGCAGCTGCTGAGCAACAAGTACCTGAACTCACTGGAAGGGATTACGGCCCTCGCACCTAGCCATACAGCCTGCTATCCTGCTATCTCCTGGTCTTGCCTGATTTCTCCCTACGCTCCTCTGCTTCTGGAAAGAACAAATCTCACTTACTCCATCTTATACAGTGTTGGAGGCAGCACACGCTGAAGCCATTGCAGTGCATTGCACCTTGGTTTATTCTGCTTGTATACACCTCTTAGCGCTATAGATCTGGCCGTTGTCTTTGTTATTTGTGTCTCCAGTTCTTCCCCTACAGAGTACGTTAGTTACTATGGAAACAATTATTTCATTGGTATGAGTAATCTTCATGACAGCCACAAAAGCAGCAAAAAGTCAGTTCATATACTGTACCTTCTACTTAATTCAGTCAGGCGCTAATTAGATCTTCCCTTGAAACAGATCAAAAATTCTGCCACCAATATTTTCTGTAGGGAAAAATACAGAGTTTTGACTTGCTGCTTTGATCATTTTGTGCTAACACATCTTTAACGACACTCATGAGCTTTCTGTTCCATAAACCTCTATCTCCTCCCATGGATGGGACAGGACTCCCCTGGTGTTCTATCACCTAGAAGAAGGTGAGGAGGGGGAGTTGCCCTTTTACAGGCAGAGAGCAGCTGAAATGCATAGAGCTCTGCTTGGGGATGGAGAATGAGCCAGTTGAGAGCTAATGGGTCAGGATTAGTGGGCAGACCAACATGGGTGACGTTGTCGTGGATGTCTACTGTAGACCTGATTAGGAAGACAAAGAAGATGAGGCCTTCTTCACAATGAAAACTTACCATTGGTGGAGGAAGATCAGGTAGGGGAACATTTAAACAAACTGGACATAAACAAGTCCATGCGCCCTGACGGAATGCACCCACAAGTGTTGAGGGAGCTGGCCGATTTCCTTGTGGGGCCACTCAATAATCTTTGAAAGGCCATAGCAATCAAGAGAGGTTCCTGGGGAGCGGAAGAGGGCAAATGTCACCCCTAATTTCAAGAAGGGCAAGGCGGATCCAGGGAACTACAGGCCAGTCAGCCTCACCTCAATCCCTGGGAACATGATGGAGCAAATCCTCCTGGAAGCCATTTCCAGACATGTGAAGGACAAGAAGGCGACCGGGAGTAGTCAGCATTGATTTACGAAGGGGAAATCACACCTGAACAATCTGATAGCCTTTTACAAAGTAACTAGCTTGGTCAGTGAGGGGACAGCAATGGATATTATTTATGTTGACATTAACAAGGCTTTCAACACTGTCTCCTATAACATCCTCAAAGACAGACTGATGAAATATGGACTATATAAATGGATAGTGAGGTGGACTGAAAACTACCTGAACTGCTGGGCTCAAAGGGTTGTGATCAGTGGCATAAAGTCCAGCTGGAAGCCAGTCACTAGTGGCATCCCTCAGGGGTTGAAACAGGGGCCAGTACTGCTTACTTCTTCATTAATGACCTGGCTGATGGGAGAGAGTGCCCCTGCAGCAAGTTTGCAGACAAAATAAAACTAGGAGGAGTGGCCAATGCACCAGATGGCTGTGCTGCCATTCAGAGGGACATGACAGTCTGGAGAAAGGGGCAAATGGGAACCTCGTGAAGTTCAGTAAAGGGAAATCCCAAGTCCTGCACCTGGGGAGGAATAACCCCATGCAGCAGTACATGCTGGGGGCCAACTGGCTGGAAAGCAGCTTGGCAGAAAAGGAACTGGGGGGCCTGGTGAACAGCAAGTGGTATACATGCCAGCCACGCATCCCTGCAGGAAAGAAGGCCAACTGCATCCTGCGCTGTATTAGGAAGAGCATTGCCAGCAGGTCGAGGGAGGTGATCCTTCACCTCTGCTCAGCACTGCTGAGGCCACATCTGGAGTACTGTGTCCAGTTCTGGGCTCCCTAGCACAAGAAAGACATGGACCCGTTGGAGTGAGTCCAGCAAAGGGCCACAGAGATGATTAAGGGACTGGAGCATCTCTCATACAAAGAGAGGCCAAGAGAGCTGCGAGAGTTTAGCCTGGGGAAGAGAAGGCTCGGGGGTCCTTATCAATGTGTATCAATACCTGATGGTGGGCAGTACAGAAGACAGAGCCAGGCTCTTCTCAGTGGTGCCCAGTGACAGTACAAGAGGCAATGGGCACAAACTGAAACACAGAAAATTCCATCTCAACACACTCTTTTTTTTTACTGTGAGGGTAGTTGAACCCTGGAACAGGCTGCCCAGAGAGGTTGTGGAGTCTCCATCCTTGGAGATATTCAAAATCTGACTGGATACAGTCCTGCACAACCTTCTCGCTTACCCTGCTTGAGCAAAGGGATTGGACAGGAGTTAGAAGGGACCTCTGGATGATTTCCACAGATCTCTTCCAACCCCAGCTACTCTGTGATTCTGTTATTGTGTTACATGGCTGTGGTGTTACATCCCAGAGCAAAGTGTATTATTGAGCCCTTGCAGTCAGATGGGGGTTGCACTCAGCCAAGAGCCCTCAGGGAGGGCTTGCAGCAAATGCAGGGAGCGATAGCAAACTCAAGCAGGATCAGGGTGCAGTCTGCCGAGGCAATGGGGAACAGCCTGTGGCCCACTGAGAGCATGTGCATGTACTGGGTTCACTTACATTCCAGCAAGGTCTGGGAGCCTGCCTCTCTTCTTGCCCACGTGGGGGGCTCTGGCAGCCAGCTGGCATGGACGAGTGTACTGGGAGCATGCCAAGGGCTTTGGTCAGAGAGCTGGGAATGGAGCCACTTGGGAGAGCAAGAAGGCCTCCTTCCCCTCTGCAGTGGATGTGCTGCTCCTAAACCAGCCCCTGAGCCCTACTAGGAACAGAATAGCAGTTCTGGATGAAGGGAAGGATAAGAGTGATGACTGCAGTGCCCCAGCAATGGCTCACAAACATCACTGGGCTTGGCATCAGAGTCCTAACCTGCTCAGCACACCCCATGCCTGTTGTCTGGACAAGCTTTAAGCCTCATTCCAAGGATTCGCCCAGCAGGAGCTGGAGGCACACCCAGGACAAGAAGGGGTCTCAGACCACTTCTGTGGAGCAGTAAGAGCATTTACATGTGCACATGCAGGCACAAGGCCCAGGCTACCGTGCTGGGAGTCCCTGGGCACGTTCTCTGCTGCCCACGACCAGCACTGAGTGGTTTGCATCCACTCCTGCTGCAGAAAGGCAAAAGGCTCCATCAGCACTGGGCTTTGCTGACACACAAATGAGAACTCAGGGCGTTGCTGGAATATTAGATCTTCTCTCTCCCCCAGCTTGATCTCAGCACTGCCAGGGCAGAATGGGCTGGCACAGACCCACCAGGACCTGAGTCACCCAGCAGTGAGTGCCTGGGGTGAGACTGAGGGTGCATACTCGGCTGACCCCTTCCCTCCAGATGCCACACAAAGCCCATTTGCTACCTACCCTCCCTCATACCAAGTACAGCCCCTCTTTCTTTCCATCTATCGTTGTTGCCCCTGTCCCAGCAAGCCAGGATGCTCTTGTCCACCTATAAGACTTCCGAGCAAGAGCAAACCTCACTCACAGGGATATGCCACAAAAAGATCCTAAAGCACATAGCAGGCAGAAATGCACCAAGGCTTACCCTCTTTCCCAGATGAGGGGAAAGTATTTATTTCCCCTGTGTGGTTTGTGGAAAAGGCACATCCTGCAAAAGGAATCCACTGTGGAAGCTGCCATGAAGCAGTCAGGCATCATAGCGTTGCATTTCATTTTTGCCCTGCCCAGGGTGCCTTGAGCATGGAGACACCTGAGAACACAGGGAAGGGACCCACTGCCCATCCAGTCAGGCTCAGCACCCCAATCCTTCATTGGGCAGAGCTGGCCCTCCAGACATTAACCCCGGTCCTGCTAGCCCCATCACCAGCTCAGCCCTACAGGGTGCAGAGGCATTTGCTCCCTCGGCCTCTGCCGAAAGTGCTCAGGTCAGCTCGTGGAGGGCATTTGCCAGGCTGTGTATGGACTTTGATAAGGGTTGTGATGTTGCCCTGCGGGCCCCGTCCAAGCTATTCCAGCTCTGCTCTAATGCAAGCCATTGCAATACATGTGATTTCAGAGCTCTCAGGACCCCCCCATTCAAAGGCCGGAGGGTTAATAGTTGGGAGAGAGGCCAGGACAGATGCCTGGAAGGAAGGAAGCCTAGCATGCACAGCCCTCGGACACTTCCCTGCCCGTGTTGCTTGCAGCTTGCCCTGGGGAGGTGGGTCCCACGATGAGCAGAGCCAAGGCAGCATGGGACACCCCTGCACAAAGAGGAGAATTCCTGGGCTGAAGGGACAGAGTCCTTAATTTAAGGTTATATAAAAGTTGCTGCCAGGCCACCACTAGGTTTCCCTAGGGTTATTTTCCAATTGCACAGAATGATTTTGGCACCTTAGTAATGGATGGAGCAGCTCTCTGCTACTCCTGCTGCTCCTGAGCCCTCTGAAGTATGCTGGGATTCATTATAGTAGCCCAGCCCCTTCTCAACTGGCCAGTCCTAGTTTTCCTCCTCTTACTTCCTCTCTTCCAAAGGGAGGAAATTTTCCTTTTCAAATGATATCACAGCCCAGCGTTCAGCAGAGTCCTCAGTCTCTGATTCATGCTACCAAATGATTGAGGCCATTGCCTGGGCTGGAAACATCTGCAGGATGTGCAGGCTGTGTGAAAATTAAACACGCTAGCTGAGGCTCTGTATGACTTGGGAGTCCTATGGTGCTACATGGCATTTCTCAGAGCTGCAGTTCCTGCAGACAAGGGGATAGAAAGAAATACCAGCTTTCACTAAAAAGTTTCCAATCTCTTATTACCTTCCAGTTGCTAAGAGAGTAAGAAAATGTGATCTGAGTTTGCAGTAAAGCTACAAAAAAAGTCAAAATGTGAATAAAAAGCCATATAACATGAAGTTTTAAAAATAGTTAATGGAAAACCAATGTCTCAAAAATTAACTATAAAAGCAAACATCTGGGACGTTAGGAGATAATTTCAGACTCTATTTTGTTCTTGGCCAGCTCAGCAGGCCTGACTTTACTCTGTCTGTGCCTTCCCGGGAGCTCAAATGCTTGTGGTCCTAATTCAAAGGCACTCCTATTGTATCATTGCCATCCTCAAAAAAGCCTAATAACCCCCTATATTTCATGAAATCAGCAGACTCTTCTCATTTTTGAATTCACTGCTAGGTACAGATGACCTCTAATTGCCTGTCAACTGTCATCAGCCACCTTATTTTCGTGCTGCGTGGTCACCACTGCCCCCAAAGCTCTACGGCCAGCCCTGGTAGGGACAGGATAGTCCTCCTTGGCCACGATGTGCTCATCTCTCAGATCAGTCAGGCAGCAACAGCAGGGTGCAAAGCACCAGTATTCAAGGACGGCCTGCTGCTGGCAAAGGGGAATGCGCCACTGTGGCCGCTGGTGCAGCCCTGGCCCATACACTGGGACTTTATGTGCAAAGCCAGGGTAAGGTCTGCAGCACTGCTTTGGCTTCACTCTCCCTGCCAGCTCTTGCCGCTACAGCTGTTCATATCTGTGCAATGGGCGCAGGAACTTGTGCAGCCTGCTTGGTCCCTGGGAATACCTGTGGTTCATGCCTTGGCAACAGACTGTCTGTTTAGCTTCCGCTGTTGAAATGGGCATCTCCTGGGCTTGTCCTGACTCACCCAATATCCCTCCATCCTCTGCACACCCAGAACTCCCCATGACCTGGGGATGCTGGGGCCCTGGGGATCCCCACACCCTGTCCATGAGAGCAAAGACCAGCCAGTTTTTGCTCTGGAGAGCCCAAGAGATCCAGAGAGTGGCAGATCTCCATACACCCTTCCTGCCCCTTTTCCAGGTACCTCTGGTGAGTGCCTCAGTCAGTTTTAGAGAGTGGGACCCTGCTTCAAACTCAACCCTCCCAGGCATATCTCTCTTTGACTCTTGCAGTCAGTAGCCTTGTTTTGGGTAAGGCTGATGGCCAAAAGAAAGTTCCCTTCTCTCAGGAAACCTTCCTCAAACTCCTCACCTGCTACAGCCAAAGGCAAAGCAGCTGCTGCTTGCCTGAACCCAGAAGCCCTCATCCACCTCTGCCATTCTCCCACTGGGGTGGGGGTAACACCGAGACCCACCTGGGCACACCTTTTTCAGTAATGGGAATGAAATCCCTCCTTTGTGGCCTTCACATTGATGTCTCGTGCTCAGCCCCATTCCTTGCTGGGAGGGGGTTCCGGCCCAGCGGGGTTTTGGGGTGCCACCATCTCCCCAATCCCAGGGGAAGCTTTGCTTGGCAGCGGCCTTCTGTGCCCACCACACTTGGGAGCAGGCCCTCTGACTTCTGTGCCTCTCCTTAGCACCAGCCACAGGAGGCAAAGATGCAGGAAGATAATCAGGAGGTCAGAAGCCTGGCGATTCAAAAATCCTAAACAGGCTAACTCCTAGATCATCACCTTCCCTCCTTATTACCCTCTTTACTCAGGAGAAACATGCTTCTTTAATATGTTCTGCTACCTCTTCAAAGCATTTGGGATGCTCTGGTGTCAGCGGCAGCTGAATGGCAGCTAGAGGGACCACAGACTCCTCTGACAGGTCCTATCTGCTTGGTACTGGAGAAGTGAGCGCTGGAGTGACTCCAGTTTCGCTGCTTGTTCCATCACCTGGGGAAACCAATGCTGTTCACCGTCAGCAGACTGCGCCCTGGAGGACACACTCTGGGGTAATCCAAAAAAATGCACATTGCTTTAGAGATAAGGCTGTGGCTGCTACTCCAAGACCATCACGAGAGAGAGTAGCGGGGACAGGAAGAGAAAAACCTATATCAACTGGTTAAATAAGGACCAATTCAGCAGCCAGCAATTGTTTGGATGGGAGAATCATGCCCAAACTCTCTAATACAAAAGGCTCAATCCCAATCAGGAAAATCTTTTTCCTGTCTAAGGGAAATCTGTCTAAGGCATTTGGAGAAAGTCTTTATATTATCCCTTGGAGGAAAGAGCTCATGTTTGCAGCCGACTGTCAGGTTTCCCCTACTTAGACTTCACAGTGAATATCTTGTTCTGTGTTTGTATAGCACTGTGCACTACGGTGCCCATGCCTGGTCTTCCAGTGTGCTACCAGCATCCAGGGCAGCAGCAATAAGAGCAGGCAAAATTTGCAAGTGTGACTTCTTTTGCCCCAGTGTGTATCTCAAACTGATCCACTCTTGCAACGTGGGTTGCAGTGGAGAGGAAGCCCAGCATTGTCTATCTGGCTTGCCAGAAGCAGCACAGATTTCAGTCACTGCTGGTCCAGTCCCCTTGGGCCAGCGGAAGGTTTCAGAGAAAGAGGCTAAATGCTTGCAGATGGGATAATATCAGTCCAAGCAATCTATTTTCCATCCCCTCCCAGCAACTCCAGCATTATTAGAAGGTGCTGATGCTTCTAGAGTGATAAACAGGAGTAGAGGAACTGTGAGAGGAGACCACTGGTAATTAGCTGAGAGAGAAGCTGATTGCTTTTTTTATTTTGCCACCCTTTGGGCTGAAATTAATCCTTACATCCACCCCAGGAATATCTTATTTTAGAGAGAATAAAGGATGTGCTGGGTCCAGGCCAATCTCTGGCTTGCCTTTACATAGCATTCCTTTTCTAAGCATGCAGGAGTGCAGGGCTGAAATGCAGCCACTCCAGGCTAGCTCCTCTATTGCCCAGACAAAATTAACTTTTCTTTCTCACCGTCCCTACAGACAGCTTGACCTGTCTTCAGCTTTAATGCCTTGAGACCACCACATTTCACCATGCCCTATGTATTCTTATTTTATCCATATATCCCCGTCTCTGCCTGTCTGTATCCATCCTATACGAAACCTATGTGTTTCAGATAGAGGCTATATGCCAGGGCTGCATAAAGACCTGGCCTGGGGCAACTTTCCAAAGTCAGTGCATGCTCGCAGGTCAGACTCGCTGTAAGGACTTGAAGGCTTAGATTTAGCTAGCCAAATTGCACCTAAATGTCATATTAGCTGGCTCAAGGCTTCATTCCCAAGGACCACTATGCAGGAGCAGAAGGCAGGCCATTCAAGCTCTCAGAAGTGGTTGGTGGTTTGAGTAACTATGGATACCTATTTTTCAGAAAAGTTTAAGTATCTATCCTCCGATAACCAGGCCTTTCTTTGGCTTGTCATCATGATGATCAAGCAGTGCAATGCATTGATTGATAGGACTGCAGGATATTTTGCTCTAAGGTTCAACCCAACTTATGACGACTCCTTGTTTGAATAGGACTGAATCATGGAGGAAGCAGGCAAATCCCTGCACACCACCTACATCATGGTGAAGGTACCATAGGAATAGCAAGTGCCATCTCATGAAAGAAGAAGATCCACAATTGGTTTCAGCTGAAACCCACAGATCTGCTGCCCATGGACCCAAGGATCCTGGGCAAGCTCTCTGCACTGCTGTATGCAGGTCCCACATATCTGAGATACCAGCAAGGTGCCAGGAGCCTGGCCAGCTCTAATGTCTTTCCACCAAGTGGCAAATGGTGGATAACACAGTTTTTTCTTCTTCTGGAGCAATGGATGCATCTCAGGTTTTATTCAAATGAAAAGAGGGTACAAAATTTAGTTTATTAATTGACTCTAAAATAATCTTTTACTCGGGTTTGGATTCAGTGAAAACTAAACCATTCTTGTAAACAAGCTTGTCAGAAAGAAGTAGGAAAGGGGTAAAATAAAGCAGTAAATGAAAATTGTTTCCTTCTTTCTATGAAAATCTGGAATGCTGTCAAACTGGAAGAAAACAAAGAAATCACCCACTCAGTAAAATCAGTGGAAAGACATATTAATGAACTATTCCTACAAAGGTTAACCTTTCTTAAAATATCAGAAATGTTATCATTCACAAACATACTGATGTCCTATTTTATGTCATTTAAAAGCTACAAAAATGTTCTCTTTTCAGTAGCACCTCCCACCTCAGGCCCTGTAAGCACAACACAAAAGAACGTCCAGTCCTGTGAGTAGTTACCTGCAACAGAGTCATTCTCCTGTTTAGTTGTGTGTGGCGCTAAATATATCTCTCTCTAACAATGCATAGCCCAGAGATGTTTTGCTGGATTTACCAGGTTAATTCTGAAGTCAGATCACGTAAAGCTGTGGCAGAGAAAAATAAATTCAAGACATCTTAATTCAAAGTCCAGAGATATAACCATAAGATCCTTCGTGGAAGGCAATCTGCACTGCTGAGAATAAATCTCTATTTCTGCTTGCATATAAACGTCTAAGAATAAATTATTTGATAATGTTTATCCTTGCAACGTGTGTGAAAGTCATTAGATGTTTAGATTTTAGGATAAGCAGATATGCATGAGCACTGGCTGCTAGTCTCTAGACTCGATAGAAATGTTATGAGATCTTGTCTGAGCAAACAAATTACTCTCCCACTACTTAGATAGAACAGGGCCCTTGTCCAAAAGCCGTTCCTGAACTCAGTCTGGCTCTCATGCATCAGGACACCTCTGTTCTCTTGCCAGCCCTGTGCTAAAGGGGTGGCATGACCTGATCCACCCACCATCCACCTGTTGCTCCCCAACTTCTTTGCTCGACTCACCTGATCTTGGGGGCTGTGATTTTTCCATGCTTTTCCAGGCCCTCTAACAACAGGGCCTTGCTTTCCCCCGTGGCCTCATCACGGTGCTCCAGCTGAAAGACCTGCCAGCATCCCAAGACTCCCACCAGCCCAGCTGCAGCTCAACCCAGCCCAAAACAATGGCAGAGGAAAGGACACACATGGAGCAGCTTCCACATGCCACAAGCCCCACGCAAGGTGCACCAGCAGCTCAGGCCAAGCAAAAAGGTGTGAGACCTTAACTCTCCAATTCCTTTCAGAAACATTTTAATTCATCCCTACCTGGCTGCAAACCCGGTTCCTTCCCTGTGCTTTGACAGAACCTCTGACAGATTGTTTCTCTTACGGAGGTGGTCTCTTTGAATTCCCAGCCAGAAGGGTTTAGATTTTATTAATAGTTTGGAGTGGGTTTTTTAATGCTAAGTAAGTTTTAGCCTGAGCCAGGGAGACCCAGTATCATGGGCAGCATAGAGAAGAAGGATTCAAAGGAAGGATTCACAGAAGTTAAGGAGGCTTAAAAGAAAAAGAGTTGTGATTAATCTCCTTAATGCAAAGAGAATTTTCTGTGACATCAGTTTAATGAGTCAACACTTCTTCAACAGTGCTGCAAAGTCCTCTGCTTGCTCCAGCTCCTGGCGTCCTGAAAATTTCTGCTTTTTATTCAGAATAAAAGCTGCTGAACCCCCTGGGTCAAGGAGAACTGCTGGAAAATTGAATAAAAGTCCCCCAGGAGGGGACATAAAGGGGTGCAGCTCATCATTCTTAAACCAGCCTTAACAGTTTTGGAGCCTAGTGCCCACCTTCAAGCGGTCCGCCACTGCCACCAGGCTCTTCCCACCCTCCGCCCCAAAAGCCCTCAGTGCCAGAGGCCAGTGCTCTTATCTCCACTGTGCACACAGGGAGCCAAGGCAGCGGGGCACAGCCAGGTGTGGCAGCTTGCCATGCTGCCCATGTTGCAATGTCAGGTGCAGGGACACAGAGGGCCAGCACAGGACCTGCCTGTGGGGACGGAGAGGGTTGGGGCCATCAGTCTGGCTCAGCACGTGCCACTGCCTTGCACAGAGCTGGCAGGTGGCACCAATGCTGTTGGGGACACTGGGGAGGCATAGCCTCAGTGAGCACATATCAGGGTACCCCAACTGGCTCCCTGCACCAGCATCTCCAAAGAGCCATCCCTTGGTAGCACATTTCAGCCAGGGCTGATGGGAACAGAGAGCAGATGGGCAGAGGCTGGAAAGCAGATGGAGAGAAGGAAATTTGGACATAATGTGAAAGCCCTTAAGTGTCTCGTTAGGAAAACACACATAATGGGCAGCTCTCTGAAAGGCAGACCAGCCTACATCCAAGCATGAGCACAAAGCCAGAAAGAAAAGGATGCAAGAGGACGGCCAAGCACAGCTACCAGTCACGAGCAGATCTTCACCAGTTCAAATCACCTGGGGGTTGCAAAGAGAGACAGACCTCCTGGGAGAGACATGCACCCAGCGCCTCAAATTTGCTGGCTGCGCTGCTGTGAACAGAGACGCCACCTTTCATCAGCCCTCAGAGGCATCCAGCCATACCACCCCAAGCAAATAGTTGGGCCTGGCATTGCCCTGAGCTCTGGGCTGGGGATGCAGGTGTACCTGAGGCCAGAAAAGGCAAGGACAGCTTGGTCTTCCATCCATCACTTGGAAAAGGCTGGGACTTTGGTCAGACCCTAAACTAGCCTGCCTTGATGTCATGCATCAGTGGAGCACTTCCTCGGGTTTCTTTCACCTCTTCCTTTCAAACCCACTACCTTATGGTCTCAGCCACATTCCCTGTGCTGGCAACAGCGCCCACAGAAGGCAGCCCAGTTTCTGGTCATTGCACTGTTCATGGCATGGAAGCAACAGGACATGGCATGGAAGCCTGCAGCGACAGGAAAACCCTTTCTTTCCACCCTCCCATCCCTGTCCTCTCTTTCCCTGTTAGCTCCACACTGCCCTGCGACTGCCAGGCCTTTGGGCCTGTCCCTTCTGGCAGTACAGCTGCCACCTGTCCTCTCCCCCAGCTCTCGGCGCCTGGCTCTTCCCAGGGCGGCAGGGTTGGCTACAGCACCGTGCCCAAGCTGACGCGTGCATGGAGGTCCTGCAACTCTGTGGTCCTCAGCCCCAAGGTTGGCAGAGCTCTTGAAGCCTCCTTAGTGTCACCGTCTCTTGTGCGGAGGGGTACAGGGGATGATGATCTGTCCTGGGAAGTGACTTGAGAAGCTGTCTGCCAGAGAGAGCAGGATGGGGGAAAACAGCCAAAATGGGAGTGTGTTTGCTGTCTGTATATTGGTTTCTGCACCCCTCTGCTGGACAGTCAGTAAAATTGCTAAAAAATATGAAGAATCACAGGCATAAATGATGAAGAAAAAAAAACCCCACTTTTTTCATGAAAATGCCAGTGAAAGAAAAAGCACGTCATCAAAATTTCACAATGTGGAAGATCTCCATCATCTACATGGCTAGCCAGGCTGGAATCAATGTTAAACCACCCACCCTCAAACATATTCTGTTCATGGAGGGGATAGGATAAAAAAGTAAGATTTTCTTCAAGAGAATCATTGAAACACACATAAGCCACAAATCCTTGACCTGCTCTTTATGTGATATCAATGCTGAATAGGAAGCATTTACAAAAAAATCACTCTTAATTCACTGAACACTCACCTTTTAAAAACATAAGGTAGCACAGGTTGGGGATCTAGGCTTCGAGACATCCAAATTAGGGTGCTTTTGGTCAAAGCTCAGCCAAAGGTTATTAGCTGCATGTGTCACATGAATGTTGTGACACGTTATTAAACTAGCAGTGTGCCAGCTATAGAGAGACTTTATACAGAGGGATAGAAAGATAGTTTTATCTTATACTACTATATGTATGCATCACAGAATCACGAAATCACAGAATCACAGAATGGTTGAGGTTGGAAGGGACCTCTGGAGATCATCTAGTCCGACCTCCCTGCTCAAGCAGGGTCCTCTAGAGCACATTGCCCAGGATCACGTCCAGACGCGTTCTGAATATCTCCAGCGAAGGACACTCCACAACCTCTCTGGGCAGCCTGTTCCAGTGATCAGGCACCCTCACAGTCAAGAAGTTTCTCCTCATGTTCAGATGGAACGTGCTGTGTTTCAGTTTGTGCCCATTGCCTCTTGTCCTGTCGCTGGGCACCACGGAGAAGAGGCTGGCCCCATCCTCTTGACACTCCCCCTTCAGATACTTGTACACATTGATCAGATCGCCTCTCAGTCTTGCCTTCTCCAGGCTGAACAGGCCCAGCTCTCTCAGTCTTTCTTCAGAGGAGAGGTGCTCCAGTCCCCTCATCATCTTTGTAGCCCTCCGCTGGACTCTCTCCAGGAGTGCCATGTCTCTCTTGTCCTGGGGAGCCCAGAACTGGACACAGCACTCCAGGGAAGGCCTCCCCAGGGCGGAGGAGAGGGGCAGGATCACCTCCCTCCACCTGCCGGCAACACTCTGCCTCATGCACCCCAGGAGACCATTGGCCTTCTTGGCCACAAGGGCACACTGCTGGCTCATGCTTAACTTGTTGTCCACCAGCACTCCCAGGTCCTTCTCGGCAGAGCTGCTTGCCAGCAGGTCAGCCCCCCCAGCCTGTTACCGGTGCCTGGGGTTATTCCTCCCCAGGTGCAGGACCCTGCCCTTGCCTTTGTTGAACTTCAGGAGGTTCCTCTCCGCCCAGCTCTCCAGCCTGTCCAGGTCCCTCGGAATGGCAGCACAGCCTCCTGGTGTGTCAGCCACTCCCCCCGCCCCCCCCCCAGTTTAGTATCATCAGCAGACTTGCTGAGGGTGCACTCTGTCCCTTCCTCCAGGTCATCGAGGAATACGCTGAACAAGACTGGACCCAGGACTGACCCCTGGGGGACACCGCTAGCTACAGGCCTCCAACTAGACTCTGCGCCATTCACCGCAACCCTCGGAGCTCGGCCTTCCAGCCAGTTCTCCATCCACCTCACCATCCACTCATCTAACCCACATTTCCTGAGTTTAACTACGAGGATGTGATGGGAGACAGCGTCCAAAGCCTTGCTCAAGTCCAGGGAGACAACATCCACTGCTCTCCCCTCATCTACCCAGCCAGTCATCCCGTCATAGAAAGCTATCAGATTGGTCAAGCATGATTCCCCTTTGGTCAATCCATGCTGACTACTCCTGATCACCTTCTTGTCCTCCACATGCTTAGTGATGACCTCCAGGATGAGCTGCTCCATCACCTTTCCAGGGATGGAGGTGAGGCTGACAGGCCTGGAGTTTCCTGGCTCCTCCTTCTTGCCCTTTTGGAAGACTGGCGTGACATTGGCTTTCTTCCAGGCCTCGGGCACCTCTCCTGATCTCCAGGACCTTTCCAAGATGATGGAGAGTGGCCAAGCAATAATGTCGGCCAGCTCCCTCAGCACTCGTGGGTGCATCCTGTCAGGGCCCATGGATTTATGGATGTCAAGTCTGGACAAAAGATCTCTAACCTGATCCTCCTCCACCAAGGGAGAGTCTTCCTTTCTCCGGCCTTCCTCTCTTGTCCCCAGGGTCTGGAATTCCTGAGGACTGTAGCAACCTGTTTCTGAGACGGTACTTCTTTGTCAGTCTGCTTCCCTCCCCCATTCTAAGGAAGCAAAGTTTATCCTTTGCTCCCTTGCTATGCTCTTTGCCTCTGGAGCTGTGTGAGAGAGGAAAGATGGTCTCATTGATAGGGTCCTTGGCAGCTTGAGGCTTCGTTTCTAGGCCTGCCAAACACCCGCCAAAAACCTCATGTCTTCTATGTCACTCTAAGCCTCAGTTCCCCACATATAAAATGAAAACCCTAGTACATCTGCAGTTAAATACTTTCTAGACGATGAGATGCTTGGCCTCAGGTACCACAGTACCTGAATACACTCGCTAATGGCCTGAACTGAATTTACCCATATTTTGCCTATGAATTCAAACTTGACCTCCAGTATTAGTGACTGTGAGATTCATCCAAAGAATGGGTGTGAAAACATGACAAAAGAGCCAGTCCAGACAGCCTGCACAGCATTCATCCCTTGAGCTGCACCCTGGCTTCAGAACTAGGTTCTTTGTCAGAGAGAAGCATGACAGGGAGGAGTTGATGGGAGAGAGAAGTGTAATAGAAACACTGTCAAACACTTGACAGCAGCATCCTGAGACAGTAGTCTTGCAACAAACAGCTGGTGCATAATAAATGCATGATATGCATATTTTATACTGTTTGCATGAGACACTCGCATGTGGCTGTACCCGCTGCTGGCAACATTGGAGAAAGATCATCAGTTTCACACTGAGGGCTCCTTTGACAACAGATTATAAGAAACTACATATGATTTTTTTTTATTGAACTAACAATAAAGGACCCTTAAAAGATTACCAGAGTTCTGCTTTGTCTCACAGATTATGATTAATTACAGACTATGAGCCTTTGCAGCAAGAGTTTAGAGTCTTTCACCCTTAAAAGGAAAAAAGATGAAGTGTAATTTCTTCTTATGACTGTCCTCCCACCTTCCACTGTATGAAAAGACTGTAATATTTATATTTCTCCATTTCTCTGTTCCTCTCTTTGTCTTCAATGCCCAGCAAAAAGCACCAAAGGTTTGAACTTCCAACTTGCGATTTATAATGCTGTAAAGCCTGCAGGCCTGAAAAGACACATCAGTCAGCTCTGGTGCATCAATATCCCATAGAATAGGGGACTTCATAAGTTATATGGTCGCATCCTCTGCATCCTTATAAAAAGCATATCCTTATAAAAAGCACAAGCAATGCTATCTCTCTGGAGAAATGGCTCCTGCGCATGTGGAGATAACTGTGCAACTCTGTCACTGGCATGCAGTCACTGCATGTATGATGGAGAGCTGTTCTGCATGTATGCTTTACTGCTCCAGAACTGCAGAGGTCCCTGTGCCCTGGCTTCAGGCAGCTCTTGCTCTCCTCATCAGCAAGGTGCATTACTAGTGACCCAGACTAACCCGAGAAGTGATTAGGCAACTGTCCATCCTTTCCTTTCCTACGCAGGCCCTTCATTTAGTGAATGCATTCACAGTGCTGTTCTGCCCCTTTCCAGACTCCTCTCCCTTCCCCACTTCTTTGCTGCTTACTCATTTTTTGATTTTTCCAATTTGCTCTTGCTTTTTGGAGGTGGGGTTGTCTGATGAAGCAGTCTTGTTGCAGGACAACTGACTTTCACTTCTTTGCTTTTCTTTCACCACACTCAGGATAGGTAGGTCCCAAGTGCAATTCTATGCACACATAAAAACAAACAGGCTAGAAAGTGGTGCGACTGCCTCTATTCATTAAGTTATGGCCCTTAGCTGAATAGACTGGTTTTTCTCCATTTCTATAGCATTATTTGAGGTTATTCTCCCCCCCAAAAACTATAAAGCAGAGAAATAAATACCAACTGAGGACACAGAGTGCGTAGGATGCATGGACAGGACTTTTGTCACGAATAATTTATTTTCCTGTCAGAAGGGGGAAGGAAATTCCCCATACTAAGGGTTGATAAGAGGGCAGAGATGTTGAAATGAGTGTCATCACCTACGAAAGAGAAGCTCCATGGGCTGTGAGGAAAGCAAGGAACTGCAGTCCTTTCAGGAGAGGCAGTTCTTTAAGGCTCTGATCCTGCAGAGCATCTGCTTATAGGGAAGCCCTTAAGAACAAGCTTAGCTTTCCTTTCTCATCCTTGAACTTAAGCACGGGCTTACACATCATATTGAACCAAAAATGCGAAGTTTTAGCAAGAGCTATCTAATTGAGTTGTTTGCACTGAATCTCAGCATGTAGCTCTCCTATTCTGTGGGTGCCAGCACAGACAATTTCAGATGAATGCTCATATCCAGGATTTTTTTTTTGATTTGGGTCAGTGAATCATTATCCTCTTATGAGAACAGGTAGTGAAAAATATCAGAATTTGGCTGTGCAGGGGAGAGGATTTTTATGATCAGACATTATAACCTGCAGTTATCTCAAAGAAGACAAATATGACATATAAGAATGGACTTTTTTAGACTGTTTCTGGTAGGAGGAGCCATTCTTTAGCTCTGTGTATGCAACATGCAGCATAATGGTCCGTGGAAGAGGCTTATGGATGCTATCACATTTTAGCAATAAAGAGCTATAATACTTTTCTCAGTTACCTTTATCTGAGCAAGAGCTGATGTTTCCAAGCTTATTCTCCAGACAGAACAGCTGCAAGTTGAAGACTATGACTGTGGGACACCTCAAGTCTTCTAAGAGTGTGTGAACTGCCTACTGGTGATAAACTTCTGATTGCAGTAATGAACTGGAATTAAAGGACCAGGTTAGGCTGAAACCCTTACTTTCATTATAGTTGCTTTTTATGTGATGGCATCAGAAAGATCTCCAGCTCCACAGATACTTCTAAATGGGGTATGCCTTTATGTTTAGCTATGCCTCAGGCTAAATGCTGCATGTAGCCAGCAATCCCATGTAGCCAGCATTGTTGGTTGACTCTGTTTCCTAGTACCAGTGAGTCACTTCTACATCTGTGCTGCATAATAGGAGTTAGAGAGACATCCCTGCATGACTACCTCATAACTCATGTAGCTAATGAGTAAGGTATTCCCACCTCAGCCATCAGTAGAACTTGACCAGTCATTTTCCTTATCTCTATAAAAAGAGCAGGGACAGCCTGCTGTCATGGTGCACTGAAGGGCACCCAGCTTGAACTGTATACCCAGGAACTCTGCAGCAGCTCAACTTCAGAAACATGCCAGGCAAACTCTGATGGCTGCTTTAGTTCATGACCCTCTGGAAAATGGTCCCAATAGACTCATTAGGGGGAAATTGATACCCACAGTTTGGAATTTCCCTCACCATCAGTCTTCCCTTTGGTGTTTGTCCTTTCCTTCCTTCAGTCTACCTGTAAAACCTTCCCTTTCAAAAGCCTCAAATGGCAGCTCTAGACTAACCAGCAGAGCTCGAGAGGCCTCTCCCCTTCCTGTTAGCATAAGTCCAAACCTGTGCTGCAGAGAAACTGGCCCCAGTTTTCAAGAGACAGTCACAGGGCAGGACTGATGGAGGATTCTCCAAAAAGGGCTATATTTTCTTGACAGAACTACAGAAAATCTTTGTAGTTCAGGATGAATTTTGCAGGCTTAGGAAAAATACTTATAAAGCCTTTGAAGAGGGGCAATAGAGTACTACAGTAACAGTGTCCCTGTTACTACAGCAACAATACCTGCTAGGACTGAGGCTGAGTTAGTGATCCCAAGAACATCTTCTAACTCAGTAGGTTCAGGGCATGGTACAGCACTGGTACTAGTGCTGTTCCCATCTATGCCGGGCTATTCAGGACTACACAAAGCCTTTAGAATTTCTGCACAGTGTTCTGATGAACACAATAGCCTGGGCTAATAGCTAAACTAACCCCGAAGTCAAAATATTTCCTGGTGACAGTGTATGAAAAAAAATACAGTGGTCCGTAAATTAGCGAGTAATCTCCATAAATCTTTCTGAAGCAGACAGAAAACATTCAGTGCGTTCATGAAGTCTTCTGAGCGCTGTCCACTATGATGGAAGAGAAAGGGGTCACCTGTTGCCTGTTCTATTATATGGATCAAGCTTTTACGGAATGAGAAAAGGTAAGACTCAGAAACTACCACTTCCTTAATACACACTCAGCAATTGGTTTGCTGTAGATATACTCCGGGACTGGAGCAGCATTGTGAAAATCTGAAAGCAATTTTGGTGTCTTTGGTGAGTTACATTACCAAGTGAGGCTCACAGGAGACTCACAGTGAAGTGTTAGGAGAACATGAGTCGACTTTCACACAGCTAAGGCAAGAAAATCTAAGAGTAGGGTTCTTTTTCTAATATATTTACATTAGGAAATATGTATTATTAAATGGTACAGTATACAAGTCTATATAGTATAATGTATATTACTATATGAACATATTTATGTTAAAATATGTAAAACACAGTAATATATACTGTGAAACAGTGCTTCTGCAAAATGCCTAGCAGACTGATATAGCAGTTTTATTAACATATAGGGAGAAATGGTTTTGTTATTTAGAACAGATATTAAAGGGAAGCCAGGAAACAACCGTTGTTAACCATAGGTCACAATTATGGGTAACTCTCACATAACTGCATCTGGAAGGCCTCTAAAAAGAGAGACCCCAGGGCATCTCTCAGCTTGCAAGGTCCATTATGGATCCTAGAAAAACTAGTTCTCTGGTCCCATAGATTTGCTGTCTGAATCCCTGACAGACCCCAAGTTATGGGGACGTTCGTCTCAGACAGACTGAGAAAAAAACAACCGAGGCAGCAACCATTTTCCCTATCAGTACAGCACAGAGCACGTCCGCCAGGCCGCGAAACAACACGGGCAAAGACCGCCCGCCCGTGCGCAGCGCCGCCCGGCTCGCCCCGAAAGCCAAAGCGCGCCAACGCTCTACGCACGCGCAGTTCTAACCCTCACCTCGCGAGCGCAGATCCCGAGCTCCGCGTTTGCGCGCAGGCCATACCACCTCCCCTCCCCCGTCTCGCCACCGCCTTCTCGAGGCAGCGTGATGACGCACTGGCCCGCGTTTCCCTTCCCCTCCACCCCTTTGCTGTGACGTCTCCACGGGAGCCCACCCCTTGCTATAAAAGGCCGCGCGGGCGGCGGGCGCCATTGTGCTGCGGAGCAGGCCGCGGCTTTCGTGGTGTGTTGGTCTTGCAGCACCGGCCTCCGCGCCCCTCGCGCCGCTCCCTCTCTTTCTTCCTCACTTTTTCTTTTCCTTTCCCTCCCCTTTCCCTTCCCCTCCCCCTTCGGACATGCCGCGCGTGTACATCGGCCGCCTGAGCTACCATGTCCGGGAGAAGGACATCCAGCGCTTCTTCAGCGGCTATGGCCGCCTGCTCGAGGTCGACCTCAAAAACGGGTGAGCGCCTTACTGAGGCCTGTGGGGCAGGAGCCGCCCAGCGAGCGCCGCGGCCCGCTCCCCTGTACGACCGAACCGCGCCCGGCCGTTCTCTCTCCCGGCACCCCCCATGTTGTCGGCGGCTGCCGCGTGGCGCCTGACTCAAAATGGCGGCGGTGAGGGGGGAGCGGAGGCGCTGTGGCGGGGCCGGCCGCATTGTCCCAGCGCGGGGGCTGCTGCCTGCCCTTGCCCTTGCGAAGCGGGCGGGGGCGGGAGAAGCCGGGCGGGGCCGCCACTCGCGTCGTCCCCACCCTGCTCGCATCGGCGCATTCAGGGCTGGGCTTGTGGCTGACAGGCCCTTTTGTCTTCTCTTAGTTACGGCTTCGTGGAGTTCGAGGACTCCCGAGACGCCGATGATGCCGTTTACGAGCTGAACGGCAAGGATCTGTGTGGGGAGCGGGTGATCGTGGAGCATGCCCGCGGGCCCCGCCGCGACAGGGATGGATACAGCTACAGTAGTCGCAGTGAGTAGGGCCCTATCTTTTTGCTTGGTTATAGGGCTGCTCGGGCAAGGGGCAGAAGGAGGCAAGGGGAGGCAGCTCAGCTGTGTTGGCAGGGCAGAGCCTGGGGTGACTGAGTGGATGGAGCCGAGTCCCATGGAACTGTGGGGTGGGATGTGTATCGCAGCAAACGAGGTGTTAGAGGATACCTGGTGCATCGTTGTGAGCAAGCTATCTGCTGCCTTTGCCTTACAGAAATTTTTCCCAACACCAACGTTGCACTCAGCTATTCTCTAAGCAATTTGGGTGTGAAACTGAAGCAATTCTAGCTGCAAAACTGTGGCCTTGGTTTAGAAAGGGCTGCTTGTTAATCAGAAACTATGCTCTGGTACTTTAAAGGCTCCAGTGTTCTCAGAAGCATTTAGATGAAACAGTGATGTTGCATCACTAATGCTGAGTAATAGATACCAATGCATAATTGGGGTAGAAGCACTCAGATGTGAACTTTAATGTGATAAACTATTTCAGTTGAGTATATAGAATAAAGTCGTGGGTGGGGGAGGACTTCAAGCAGGAGTCTGTACTAAGTGGGGGATGTTGTAAGCATTACTATATTCAGCTGACCTGTATAGTTTCTTGAGGAGCTGTGCTATGTTAAAACTTAACTGACCTAGTACTGTAGTTTAAGTACTAAGGTTCATCTTTCAGTAATCTCTAGAGTCTTGTTATTGGGGGGGGTGGGAATCTGTCTTTTTTTAAAAAATTCAAATGTATGTTGTTTAAAATTGTTGCATGTTCAATTCCAACTTTTTAACAAGTCCTTGATGTTTCAATTTAAAAGTGACCAGTGGGGCTGAGGCTGTGTCCACTGAGGCTAAGATGACTGCCTTTCCTGATTGGCCATGGCTTTTCCATACATTGTGTGACCCTTGCCCTATGACCCTTTGGCTGACCTTACCGGAAGCCATGACGACAGCAGCCTTTTGCCATTAGACGCAGGGTGATGGTGAGGATTCCAAGGGTTAGACAAAACTGTTTAAACTGAACTAGGTGACTGTTACCTTGCGTGTTTTGTGGCCAAACCACCACCAAAAACCTCATACTGTGATGTAAGTACTTAGTGTAACTAGTAAACGTTTTTGTAAAATGTAGAAATGCATGTAATCAGTTAAGTTTTATATTTTACAATGTTCTGTAAAATAAAACTTAGCAAGGTGAATCTAATAAGGAGCAGTCACTCTCTAACAGATCTTAGGAGCACAGACTTGTAGGATTTTAGTCTGTATGATTTGCCATTAATATAGATTATGGCAAAATTGCAAGTTTATTGGAGGCTTAGAGAAATAAAGTCCTACTCCAGTAAATATAACTGTCTTAACTAACTTTTTCAGAACATTTGATTTTCTTTCTGCTAGGAGATGATCTAACTTTATTTCTTTGTACAATAAAGGTGGGGGTGGTGGCGGATATAGCAGTCGGAGACAATCTGGAAGAGATAAATATGGACCACCTGTTCGTACAGAGTACAGACTGATTGTTGAAAACCTTTCCAGTCGCTGTAGTTGGCAGGATTTAAAAGTATGTATTCATGTTCTATTGTAGAGTCTGTTGTGACTAGCAGGAAGCTGTAACTTTTTATATAAATACTTAACTGTGATGTAGGCTGAAGTATTTGAAATGTATTTGCCTGTGACTTTTTATGCAAGTCTTGTTCAGGCTTGTCTTAATCTAGTTGCAGGGCATAAACATGTGAAATGGTTGTGTAACTCTTATGTACTCTCTCTAAAGGATTTCATGAGACAAGCTGGTGAGGTAACCTATGCAGATGCTCATAAAGAACGTACAAATGAAGGAGTAATTGAGTTCCGATCTTACTCGGACATGAAGCGTGCCCTGGACAAACTGGATGGCACAGAGATAAATGGAAGGAAGATCAGGCTGGTTGAAGACAAGCCACGATCAAGCCATAGACGATCTTACTCTGGCAGCAGGTCCAGGTAACTTTGGGGATGTTAGTCTCCACATCAACAAGACAGCTTACATTAAAAAGAGTATATATGTGTAGCCTTACTTCTGTTGTCTTTTTAAAGTTAATGTTAGTTGCTATTTTAGGAATAGGGTGGTCCCTGGGAGTGTGGAAGGGGCTACTGTATTTAATACTGTAAAACTGGCTTTGAGGATATTTAACTCTCTGAGTGATTCACTGACAGTGTATTGAGTTCAAGTGGATTGATGATGTATCTTGATGTAGTTACACTTGTTCTTGAAAAGTTTATGAATGCCTTATCTTATGTTAGATGGACTGTCTCCCTTTTTCTTAGTCTGGTATAGCCTGCTATGCCATTTGAAATGTTTCTAGGTCACGATCTAGAAGGCGGTCTAGAAGCAGAAGTCGTAGGAGTAGGAGCAGCCGCAGCAGGTCCCGCAGTGTCTCCAAAAGCCGTTCGCGGTAAGTGATGGGTTGTTTCCGGATAGTGCAGGAATTGTTACTTATTAATTAATAACTACTTAGGACTGCTGTAAGTATACTTCAGTTCATGAAAAATAAACACTGTTTTCTTGAAAGATCTAAATCCAGGTCACGAAGCAAAGACCGCTCACGTTCCAGATCTAAAAGCAGGAAGTCTAGATCAAAGAGCAAATCGAAACCCAAGTCTGACAGGGGTTCACGCTCCCACAGCAGATCCAAGGAGAAGTCTGAGAAGTCTCGGTCCCGGTCCAGGTCCAGGTCTCGGTCTCCCAAAGAAAATGGTAAAGGAGATGCTAAATCTAAATCCAGGTCAAGGAGCAGGTCTCGTTCCAATTCTCCACAGCAGCAGCCATCTGCCAAGGCTCGTTCAGAGTCGCCACCCAAAAGAGCTGCATCGAGGTCCCGCTCTAGATCTCGTTCAAAATCTCGCTCACGATCAAGATCTAGTTCAAGAGATTAAGACTAGAACTCTCCTCTTATGTTGCACACTATTATGGAACATTTTCCTACTTGTCAGGCCATTAGTGTTATGTTAGTACTTCAGAAGTTGGTTCCTTCTCTTGCAGGAGTGAATGGCCTAAGAACTAAGTAATGAGGCATAAAGGTTTGACTTGTATCCCAAATTTGAACAGATGAGGTTGTGTGGAGATGGTGGTACAAAGCAGGAAAAGCCCCCTTTTGTAGAAATTCAACCAAGTTTGATTTTATAGCATTTCAGCAGGAGTAACTTATCTACTCTTCAGTGCAAAGTGGTTTTTATATTAAAAATAAACTGAATATAAGAGGCTTAAATCTGAGGTTTTTTGGAAGTATCATTTTTTCCTATTTTTTTCATGGTTTTAGAACTATGGGTATCATTAGCTTAGTAGGTTACAGCTTGCTACCAAAGGCAGGATTGCCTTGCTGGACGTGTCAGATAATTCTCTGGTTTAGCTTAATTTGTGATAGCAGGCTGCAAACTATATAAATGTGTAACAAAACTAGGCAAATTTTAGACCAGCGATAAACTCCAGTTGGAGCACTTGTGCTGAATCTTAACTCAACTTGCCAAAAGAACATTCCCCCCATACTGTGACTGTATTAAAGGTAATAAAGGTACTCTGTAGCCTGTGTCATGCAGTATTGCTGAAAATCATAGGTTTCAAAGTTGAAAGAATGAAAGCTTTGTGACGTTTTTTGCTTGAATAAGTGACACTCAGTTGTCAGACACTGTCTCTTGGATGTGGTCCAAGTCACTAGTATCCTGTATGGTTTGTCAGCCTCTAAATACCTATTGGATATGAAAACTAAGTAAATGAGTCTTCCCTCCCCTTTGAATCATTTTTTACTTCAGAATAGGAGAACTGCAATCCTATTGTGTGTGAATCTGAACTTTATTGGAAGTGTAATCTCTTGGAGCTAGAGTTCTAGTCTTAACAAAGGCTTTGCTAAACCACAGTTGCCAATTCACTTAAATTGTGGAATAGAATTTGTCCCCAAAATTCCCCTTTATAGCTAAATTGATCTTTGTAACATGCAATAGCAAACATTAGAACTGCCTTGTACTCTTTATACAATGTGTAGTTTGACTTGTATAAAATTAAATCAGTGACTTGAACTCTTGTGTTTATTGCAGTGTAATGGAATTCCTTTTTTGCCTCTCATGCTGGGGGTTCACAGTTGGTTCATGATCTAAACACCTACCTAGAAAAGAATCTTGGGTTTTCACCGTCTCCTGATCACATTCAGAAAGCTTGAGCTTTTATTGGCTGCTTCATACAAGCCATGCTTGTACAAGAGATCTAAAGATCAGTAAAGTTTTTATTTTGCCTGACTTGCAAGCATTCATTATGAAACTTGAAAATGAATGATTTCATAGCTTGATATCTTGCCAAAAAGATGAGGCTACTTGTTGCTTTTATGTTGTACAGTTTCCATGCTGTATTTATCCCAAGTGTTGAAAAATTTGCACTATATTTGAGTTGCTGAGCCTAGCTTTCACATGACTCTCATACAACTGTAGTCTGCCACATATCCTAGCATAATGAATTCCACACAGCAAGTACATTTAGTATTGAAGTTTTATGCTTTGCACTTGGAATGACAGGAGACTCTCATCTGTTCAGTTAATTTGGGATGAACAAAGCTTAAAATATGGCTGCAGTTTTGTCTTTCTAGTTAAGATATATTTTAACATAAAACTGTTAAAAGCTGTGTTTCTGATCACTGTGGGTAGTATCTTCTGTGCAATGGACATGAAAATGGGGGGCTACTGGGGGCTTTTTCACAGAAGTGAAGAGCATGCAAGGAGAATAGTTTAATGTGCATTTCAGTTAATTTGTCTGGGGAAGTGTTATGAGCCTACACTACACACATGGAAATAGTTTTACTTCCCTTAAAACTGACATTAAAGCACGATATTACCTTCATTTTTATCCTGAACGTATGGGGTAGGTCAGAGTTCATGGAGAACTGCTGCTCTTTGTTTATCCTCCAGGGTTTTTCAGTCGAATATACATTGTACTCTTGAAAACAAGAGCTGTAAGTTTGGAACTCAGTAGTACAAAAGATATATACACCTACATTTTTAATCTCTGTATGTCCTGCCTTGGTGGTAATAAAACAAGATGTTAACAATTACTTTTTTTATACATGCCTGTAGATTATTAATAACTTATTTCTACAACGAGTTTCCAGTCCCAGCCTGAGAATGTCTTGGCATTATCATAGCAGTTACCACCCCAACATCAATTAGCTATGCATGTGTTAAGGTTTTTAATAACCATATTCTTCGCTTTCTGAAACTAGATTGTTACAAAAATAGTTAGGTTTCAAGTCATCTTCGTTTATCAATACTTGTAGGCAGGGTCTATAGCTTTAGTGGTGTTTAACTGGGAGCAATTTTGTGCATTGTATAACAACTCAATCTGAATGGGAGAAAATGGGAAATGGATTTAACCAGCTTGCCTGTAAAAGCTTTAAATATTGGAGACTTTTTCTGTTACTGGAACCATGTGCAGTGTCTCCCTTAAATATGATGCAAAAGAGAAATGGCCCATTTCATAGCCTGTGTGGCTATCTTTTAAAGGATGTGTTCATGTAATAGGTGTCCTGACTTTTGTTTTCTGCTTTTAGTATAAAACGATACAAATTTGTTCTTCAGAAAGCAAAAGATAAACATGCATTCTCATAGAATGTGGAGTGCAGGATTGATTTGAACTCTTAGTGCCTAGTATGTTTTGAAGGGGAAATCAACACTGTACTGTTAGAAAAATTGTGAAATTTACAATCTCTGTGGCAACATCTGGAGTCTGTACCAAGTCTTGCTTTATTTCAAAGTCTTTAACTGTTCTTGTGTTTAATGCAAGTTCAGTACTAAAGTCATTAGCAATTTATGTGATGTAAAAATACATACTTTAAAGTTAGATGGTGAAAATACCTCACCCCTTTAGTATATTTCACCTAAACCCTGCTGGATAATTGGAAAATGTTTCTGTTTTCTCTAAGTGGTAAATCAGAAAACTTAAAATAAAGCCACTTAGAGCTTTGGAATTGAATTGGAACCTTCCTACATAGCAGCTTCTGCACTGGGAGTTTATCAGGAATGGTTATATTCTACATCAGGTCAGGACTAATCAATTTTTTCTAGATACACACTGCAGCAAGTAATTTAGTTCTCAGGTAGGAGCTGTGACAGTGTTTGCCCCTCTTACCTTGGGTGGCAATAATACAAAATAGGGACACAGGGAAATCTGGTATTAAGCAAAACTTCAGAACTTGTTGGTGAACTTGATCTGAATTGCCCGTGTCAGCGTGTCCCAAAAGTGTGTTCTTTTTTCACACCTCAAAGTGTGCCTTGCTCTCGACGTGCTTTAACAGGCAGGCACGCAGGCAGGTCTCATGGTAGGTTGTCTTGCAGGGTAAGTTACTTGACCCTAGATAGGGAATCATGGCGTGGTACAAGGGCTAGCCAAGTGTTTAGAAGTCATTGCTTCAAAGAGAACAGGAGATGGCCTAAGAAAAAGTGAATTTGAAGTTTGCTGTTGCAAAATGTTTACTCGTTGAAATGGCAGTTTATCTTACATTGCCAAATGAGGTACAATGGATATGCGTTTGGTTGCTGTAAGGAAGAGCACAACTTTTTATTAGGTATACACCAAAATATATACTTCACCAGGTAATGTTACTGTGTTTTGAGTGGAACTGTGAGTAACTAGAAAATAAAGGCACTCCTTTTTCCTCCTTTTGCATTTTTAGAATCAATTTACAAAGGGGAGAAAACTATGTCTAAAGCAATACTGCAGCTGTGTTAGCATGATGAATAGGGAGGAGCATTTAATATATACTTGCTGAATTTATTATTTCACAGAGGGAATAACTTGAGCTGTTTCCAGTTCCTCCTCCTCCAAAATCTCTTTGGGGTGGGTTTGTAGTGAAGGTGTCGGTAGAATCATTACATGCTTAAGTCAAAGAGCAAAAACTGGAAAAGCGGGAATTTGGCTCAGGAGCCTGGAAATCCCCAAAACTTAAGTGAGCTGGCATTCAGTATGTCCTTTGAAGATGGAGCAAAAAGCTTAGTAATTTGAGAGGTGCGTAACTAAAATCTTGTTCATCAGAAGGTAAAGTTCCTGCAGCAAAGCAGATCTTTGCTGTATTTCTGATGTGGTTTATGATGTCTGTTTAATGCGAATAGGAAACCATTATTTTATGCAGGCAAGAAGCAAAAATAATATAAATATTGATTTCTGTAAGTGGCAGATATTAACAATTCAAGAATTGTAACTTCTTGAGATCATAATGGCATCTGTTAACATTATGTTCAACCCTTTTCCCCCATGTTTTGTTTTGTGGTTAAGTGGGAAGAAATAGAATGTTGGCTCTCAACTCTCAAGGCCTCTTCGCACGTTATTGTTTTTGCTAAATATGTATGTAGATGTTGGAGGGGAAGTTTCAGTAGTTTCATTTTACATCATTTAGTGGGATTTGAGCTTAATCCAATAAAAATTTGAGATAAAAAACAAGCTGCTCTTAAATGTCTCTTAAGCCTCCACCCTTTTAGCTACATCTTTCAGTAACATGTTGTTGGTTTATATATCGGTTAGACAATCATAGGTGCACTGGCCTAAAGAAAGAACACATCACAGGAATTGGTACGATTTACACAGCTGAAAAAGTAGTGGCAATAAAAAGCTGTCTACACCTTTGGGATGTACTTCACAATGGTTCTCGTTAACCCCCAAGATCTGGACATACAGTTCTGTGAAAATTCTCTGACTCAACAGCTGCATCCTCTTCCTCTTGCTCCCAGAAAGTGGCTTGTGCAGGGAGGTGTACTTAAATGTAAAACATCAAATACTCATTCAAAAATAGTACTGCAAAAACTTAAATTTTGCTCAAATGTTTTGTCCGTGGGCAGGAATAAGGTACAGTAATTTCAGTTCAGAATATACACAAATAATGGAGAGAGAGCTCTGCAAGTGAAGCCAGGATCAGATGTGCTTGGAAGATGAAGACTCTGCTGTCAGTTGGGGGTGGGGGTTTTACTGTGGTAGATTTATTAATGCTGTGTGCAGCTCCTGGAACAAGACTCTCTTGTATATATGAATAATGCACATTAGTGCCATTAGGTAAGTAGGTGTGAAATAAATCCTGTCTCATCTGCTGGGTGTAACCCACAATGCACAACTGCGCCTGACTGATCTGCTAGTCAAAGGGTAATGCTGCTCATGAAAATGGGCATTTTAAAGTGTAAAAAGCCTTTGCACAGCATTTGTTTCTCTTGGTGTTGGTTGTCAGCCTCATTGCTCAACACCAAAATGGGAGGAAAATTGTGCAGCAGAGTCTCATGTGATCGTAGTGGTAATGACAGTGAAATTGTACTGCTAACAGGAGGGGTAACGGAAGTGGCTGAAGGGCAGTATTAAGCAGCTGCCCTGTGATGACAGCTTCTGTTCTGCTCGACTTCTCTGCTAGGACTCATGCCACTCCCATGGTGTAAGCACTGACAGGAACTCCGAAGGCAGGAGAAAGCTTTCTGAAAGACCCTCTTAAGTCATCTCATCATGGTCTGTTTGCTGCTGATTAAAAATTGTGCTGCGAGTTGAAAGTGTAAACTACCATTTGTCATAATTTGAGTGTCACCTATTATGTCTGACAACCATAAGCAGAATTATTTTTGTAGTTATCTGTACATAAAAGCCATTTAGAGACAGTGAAACTGAGGAACAGAATTGAAGTGCCTTGCCCAGTGAAAAAGTAGCAGGAATAAAAGCTAAGCATTCCAGTTTGTAATTCTTGTTAAGCGCAGCCCTGTTGCAGCCTGCACTAATTAGGTCTAGTGGCATAAGTGGCACAGTGGAGTCTGATTAGCCATGTAAAAATAAATAAAAGCATTATTAGAGTGAAATTTTAATCAATAAAAGTTAAGATGCTTTACAAAAGAGGATGCAGAAATGGAAACTGAGGCACACGAGGGTAAAATGGTCTTGTACTGCATCAGCCAGAGTGCATATGGTGAAGCCAGGAATACCATCTCTTTTTTTTCCTTAAGTAGCTGTTTCGCAGGAATTCAATATTCTGAAGTCATGAATTTTTAGGACAAGCATAGGCAGGACTAGGGATTCTATGGGATACTCTTTCAAAGTGGAGAAGGTGAATGAATGCTGGGTTGCTTTTTAGCTGAGTTGCACTCTGCTCCTGATCTGAATTGATCTGAACTTCCCACAGCAGTATATAAAAGCATTTCTATGTGACTTCCTTTTTTTCTTCACTGTATTATTGAAGGTTCGTTTAAGAAGGGGGTGATGAAAGCAGCAAAGGAAATACCTGTTAGATAATTCTTCATTATCAGGATCTAATTACTTCATCTGACTCCCACCTTGATTTTTTTCTTTTTTAATGTATCAAAAATGTTGGGATACAAAACTCAAGGCAGGCACTCGTGCCAGAAACAAAGAGCTTGAACCCTGAAGTAAGCAGGAATATTAATTGCCTCGCAATTCAGCATGACAGGACTTGGCCTGCAGCGTGAGCAGACAGTTTCCTCTCCTAGCCCTGCCAAGACAAAGTGCTGTTCTTACCAGGTCTATAGCTTTTTGCGCGCTTTGGTCCTTGTGCTTCCGGTCTTGGTTCCTTCCAAACCCAACTTCTGTTCATAAGTAGGACAAACATTGTGTAAGTGTGTAAAAGGCATTTTTTGTGTGGTGCTCTAGGTAGCCATTGAGCGCTGGAAGGTGGAAAAATATGCTTTACTAGTTTTTGACCAGAGCACTTCTTAGTGTTACCCAGATGGCGGCACTGTGCAAGAGCAAATGCTACTTTTCCTCCAAAGAGCTAGTTAAAGCAATGCTTTTTGCTTTTCAGTGACCTTTTTGGATTTTATCTTAATTTTTTCCAGCTGTTTTTTGTGCCTGTGGTATGGATGCCTAAATAGGCAATCCTTGCCCCTCTCCACTGGGAAAGCACATGCCTTCTTGCCTATCTCCTTCAGCTGAGGCCTGGAGCAGTAGTTCAATCTCTGGAGCATCTTAGCTGCTAGACAAGAGGTAGGCACGTTACCATCAGCGATGTATTTCAATTGCTCTCCAAGGGGGTTAGATTAACATTAGTGTCTTGGAGAGGAAGCAGCTTCCACCTTCCAAGCCCCACTGCCCCACATAACTCAGTTTGAAGCCTAAGTTTTAAGAGAGAGAAACAGTGAAAATTGTGTTTGAGCTCCACCTCAAAGCAAGGATGCAAGATGCTGGGACACCAGAGCTCAACATTTGCTTTAATTTCACCATCACCAACCCCCAGACTTCTCAATAGCACAGGGAAAACAGCTTCATGCCTTCGCTTGGGCCAGGCCGCTTCCGCCATAGGAAGGGGTGGACAAACACTGAGGGGGCAGAGCTGGATTTACTGTTCCTGACAAAGTTAAACAGTTACAAAGATTAACAGGTCAGTCAGCATTGCTGAATGGGGCCACTGCCTCCAAGAGCCACCAAAGCTGCCCTGTCTTGGCCATCCTGGCCCTCTAGGGACTGGCCGTAAGTGGGGGAATGGCTGCTTTGCTGAGGAGAGGCTTACAACACCCCTTCTCCTTGCCCAGAGCTGGCACCACAGGCTGTGCCCAAGCTGGTGAGCTCTGCATTTACACATCCTGCCAGCGCTGGCGGTCCGTACTGGGCTGCTTGTCTTTAGTCCTGCACAGCAGCTATCAAGCTGCCCTGTGCAGCAGCAGCAGCCGCCTCTGGTGTGGCTGGGCCAGCTCTTCCACAATGCACCACTCTTGGTGTCCCAGTCGCAGCCATCTGTGGCTAGGCTGGGCGTGCAGCAGGACACAGCGGGGGACTGTGGAGACCTGCTGCCCGCCATTCCCAGAGGCCAGGCCATCCTGGCAGTGTCTGGAGCAAGGGACAAGGGAGCTGAAGGCGGGAAGTGGGCGGTAACAGACCATCCCACCCAAAGGGCACCATCTGGCCCAGGCATTTGGCTCTGAGCTGTTTATACTCCTCTGTGACTGTCTAGGGGAAGCTTCCCTTACTCCTGGGGAAGCTTCTGGGCCAGGTCCCACGGTGGCCTTATCTCCGGGTGCCAGTGCCCCAGATCACAGCCAGGCCAGGCCGAGCTGCGCCATCACCATGGCGACCCAACTTCCACCGCGAGGCAGCTCCCCTCCAAAATCATGCGGTGGGATTAAAAATTGACACTGCAGCGTGGAAGAATACACAGGTTACCATAGCGACGGCGCTCGTTAAAGACATACATTTGAAACCTGCCCAATTACCGCCCCCCGCGCGCGCACACACAGACGCACCCACACACGCCCCGGCCCGGCCCGGCCGTGCCGTGCCGTGCCGTGCCGTGCCGCTGCGGGCCAGCGCGGCGGGCCGCCCCGGCGCGGGGCTCTGCCGTCACCCCCCGCCCGCCCGCCGGCGGCCCGCCACCGCGCCGGGCCCGCCAGCGCCCCCGAGCCCGCCGGCCCGCGCGCCCGGACCTGCGCAGCGCGAGCCCGGGCCGCCTCGGCGCGGGCTGCAGCGCGCCAGCACCGCCCCGCCGCGCCCCGCGGGCCGCCGCCGCCCGGACCCGCCGCGCCGCTCTAGGTAAGCCCCGCGGCGGACAGGCGTTGCCGGAGCCGCGCCCCGGCTCGCATGGCGGGCAGCCGGCGGGGCGGCGCGCCACCCCCGCGGCAGCTTCCCTCGGCTTTTGTTTGTTCCTTTGAAAAAAAACAAAGAATGGTAATAAAGCAGCTGTGCACTTTGGTCTTGCAAAGGGCAAAGTGGGAGGCGGGAGCTAACGCCGCGGCGGGTACGAGGCACCCCCGGGGGCTGTTCCTGATGGGTGCCGCGAGCGGGCTCTCCCCGGCCTCTGCGCGGGCCGGCGGCGGCGTTCCGGCGCCGGGGGTGCGGGGCGAGGGGGCTGGCACCCTCCAGGGGAGCAGCGGGCAGGGTTGTTCCGGCAAACTTTCTCCTCCGCGCCCTCGCCCCCCCCCCCCCGGAGGAAGCGGCGGTTTCCTGTGTACAAGAGAGTGTTTTTTAAGAGAACGGAAAAAAAATTCCGCCATTTTGATGTTTAAAAAAAGTCACCCAGTGGGGCCGGGCCGGGCCCTCGCTGCTGCCGGCGACTGGGCCGGGGCGGCCAGGCCTGCGGGGCTGCGCGGCCGGGCTGGGCCAGGCCGGGCCGGGATGCGCTGCGGCGGCTCCTAGCCTTGGAGCGGGGCCCGGTCCGGCTTCGGCACCCTGCGACTCCGGACACCGTTAACATGGAGGGAGGGGGGAGGGAGGCTGCCTTTCTTGGTCAGGCTGCGGTTTTGGCCGGCTTCGCGGGGAGGCGCGTCCCTTTGTGCCAGGCGCGGCCGTCGGCGCTGCCCGAGGTGCGGGGCTGTGCCGGGCGGTGACAACCCCGCGTCCCCCCGTGGAGCCCGGCGAGAGCCGAGCGGCCCGGGCGCTGCCACTGCCTGCCTGCACCCGAGGCTCGTCTCTCTCTGCCCGCATAGCAGAAGGTGGGAGAGAGCGTGCTTTGGACCATGTTATGACTGTTACATTTATGTGCAGCAAAAGTATTTTGTTTCTGCACAATTACACTAAACGTGGTGGTGGGGAATGTGTTACTGCACCCCCACAAAATTACATGCGGGTTTGCATCTCTTTCAGAGGAAACTTGCATGAGCTGGTGCTGCAGAGGATCACGCTGGGCTGACCTATACCCCCCTGCCCCATGGGCTTTGCTCAAGAGAAGGGGATGAGCCCCTTCCTTCCCTCCCCACTGTGGTGCGCTTTGCTGACCTGCAGTGGTAGTGGGCACGGGATCTGTGTGTTGTTAGAGGTGCTCTCCCTCGTCCGGTGGAGTGACCCAGGAGTGGCACTGGCACGTGGAGCTTTAGCTGCTGCGTCCAGTGACTCTGGCTGGGGCAGGGGCTGGGGAATTGGGGGTTGGACTGCTTCTTCTTGGGATTCTCTCTGAGATGCGCTGAAGTTGGAAGTCCTTTCCAGGATGGATGCTTGGCAGTGTTCCTTTTAGTGTTTCTCAAACGCTGCATGAAAACATGCTGTCCTGGAGCCTGGCAGGGACACCACTGCAGTCACTGAAAGTGTCCTGTAGGATGGAGGACATTAGTCCGGCCTTTGCATTTCCTGGGGGGGGTGCCGAACAGCACAGGCTACTGAAAGAAGGCTCTACACGTTATAGGACAGGCTCTGTATTTATTTCCTGACTAATTATGCAAAAAGATAAAAGGCTAGACTTTTTGAAATATTTGGGGACCATGTTTCAATTCTCCTTGAATGCTTTTGCGTACTACTAAGTGTAACTTGTACTTGTGTGCAAAAAATACCCTGCATTATACCCTAAATCCATGCAGGGCTGGGTCCCACAGATAGGCTGGCACAAACTAAGTAGGCAGCGGCCTCTGGCACCAGGCATGTAAGGTGGGACCCGGGCAGCCCTGTTGTCCATCTCACCGCAGTGGCCTGGGGGTCTGCACCTAATTGGAGCTGCCTGGGCTTCAGGACACTTTCTGGCCTCAGCAGCGGGCCTGGATGGTGTCACCTGGAGCCATTTAGGGAGGGTGGTGCTTTGGGGACACTTGCAGTTTGCCGAGGAAAAAAGTTCCAAGTGTCTCTGCTTTGTTCGCTGTGTCTGAACCTGAAGCTAAGGCAGCTTGTTGCTTTCTTGCCCTCCTTCCTTCCATCGCTGTGCTCACAGCATCTATTCAGCATTTTAAAATGTACAATACAGCCTCTCAGTGCACTAAAGGGCATTTCATCCTGTTTTGCAGTGTTGATAAATATCACAGCACAGAGAATGGCAAAGAAAACAGCTTCAGTCCGCTCTAAACCTCAGCCCTTGCTGAGCAAAACTGTGCAAGGAGAAGAAGGGTTTTGTGCCCGCTGATTTAACCTCCAGAGGACATTTTTCCTCCTGGGCTTGAAGCAGCAGTGAGATTTGGAAGAGCAATCATCTGTGTTTGTCTTACTCTGCTGGGCCACCTGCCTGTGTGAGGGGTATTACTGAGTGTGCCCCAGTGTATATGCAGAGCAAACACTTTCTGCATTGCTGATAGTCTCTTGCTTTAACATCTGCCCTGGGCAATGCCAGTAGGCAGAGGAAGATCCAAGGAAGCAGCTCCCAAGTGACTGTGTCTCCAGAGTGTTCTGTTTTACCACTTGTAGTTTTAGCATGATCACAGGTGGTGCTTTTTCTTAAAGGCTAAGTTTTACCAGTGGAGGCAATTAATAGTCCACATCTCAGCTGCTGTTACAGATGGAGAATTTGTCTGTTATGGTTGAGGAAGAAATTCTCAAAAAAATAATTCAAGACATATAATAACTCATTTTAAAACCTCAGAAACCACAAAGCCAATATACATGTTAATATTGTTTTAAATGTGGTTATTCTAAGCCAATTTTATGATGAAAAAGTATCCATATTTTGATTGGACTGTGATTTTGGAAAGCATTGGCTTTCAGGGCTGTACCATGTCTCTGAGCTGGGAGCTGATTTCTCCATGTTCCCTTATGGCCTGTTGCCCTGAATATATCCTGTGCTATTATTTGATATTATGTTCACAGAACAGACTACTGTACAGAGGTGAGGCAAGTTTGAGCATCACCCAGCTTGGGCACTGGAACTAGTTGTTTCTCTCTTACTTTCTGTTTGATAGGCATTTGGAGTCCTGAGTCCTGTTTAAATGAAAGGAAAAAAAAAAAAAAAAGCTGCCCACACAAAACTAGGAGCTGTCCTAGAAACATTTGACCCAAATGGTGAAGTGAGGCTAAATATCAGATTTAAGTGACTAGAAAAGCAGATAGGTGCCTGGTGTGTGTTAGGAAGCATCCTAACAGATTGGGAAGCGTCCTATTTTATTTTGGCTTTCAGTTGCAGTCAGGTGTCTAGCTGAGTTACTACTTTCAGTTCTCCTGCTACTTAACTGTGCCTTTCTGATGTTGCCTCTAGAGCATGTTAAAGGTCTTTATCAGCTGGCAGTCAGATATTTCCGATCACAAATCTGACAGTGTTCTGGGAGAGGGGAAAAAGACGTTACACTCTTCATCATCTGATTGTAACAAAACGTCTATTTTATTGTTGTCTTGGGGTTCAAAATACCAAACTCAGGACTTTGTAGCCTAGCATATTTGTATTTTAAAAAGCTTCGATGAAGCGCTCCCCTTTTCCACATAGCTTCCTTCTCTTTCAAATTCAGGTTGCAGAAACATAACAAAGATGCGAGTGTGATCCTGCCAGGTAGTCCAAAGGGCAGCCTCACTTCCATCCCATCTGCAAGGGTGGCCAGCTGGTAGCAGGCACTTTAAGAGAGCACAGGAAACAGGGCAAGTCTGAAACCCTTCCCTAGTCCAGCAACCTCAGTTTCTGGGACCAGCAGCATTGAGGTGATATCTAGACTGTCAAGTTCTGTAGGCACAGAGAGACCTATCTTCCTTAAATTAATCTGAGGATATTACTGTCTTTAATATTGCAGCTCAGTGTTTGCATTGCATTTTTCATTAGGGTAGGAGCAATATTAAAAATCTTCCCTTGCTTATGCTCTCTGAATAGCAGGAAATAACGCTGTTGATGCCTCCACTTTGCAAATGAGCCTTGGTCTGGAGCTCCTCTTCTGTTGTTACTGTTCTCTCTGTCAGGGCACAGCAAGAGTTGGCTGCTCCCTAAGGCATGGGGAACCAAGGTGGATAACACAGCTGGCAGGACAGGAGCCTTGCTAGCCAGGGCTCAGTCCCACAGTACCCAAGTGATGCAGGCCAGGGATGGCAGCCAGGTTCAGCCAAGAGTCCAGATCACCAGGCGAGCTCATGGTGCTGAGGCAAGTCCAACATCAGACCAGGAAGTCAGCTCACAGCTCAGAGTCAGGTCCAGTAATTGCCAGGCAGTTCCAAGGTCAAGCTGAGAAGTCAGCTGCAGGTTGGGGGTCTGGATCAACAGGGTCCGTAACTAGGCACAGCTGAGCTGGAAACCAGTACTCCTCCAACATAACTCAAGCGGGGACTAAAGGCAGCAGACTGAGCTTAAATAGAGCTCCTGGGCCTATGGTCAGGGGTGGGTGCAGACCCCAGGGGAGGCTGGTCAGGGCCAATAAGGCCTTCTAAGTGCCCTTCAGGCCATGACACGCCTTCTCTGACCTACTCCTTCTAATTCATGGCTAAACAAGTTGAACACTGCGGACTGTGTGAAAAACCTGATAGTATGCTGTGAACTTCATGCCCTCCTCCTACTTAACTCATGTCACTTGTGAAATGTAGTCTTATAACCAGTTAGAAGGAAATCAAGAGTAACTGCCCAGACAGAGAACTAAAAGGGGGAGGTCAGGGACTTCTGTCTTCTCCTGGGTAAGGGTTCCCAAACCAGCAGTTACAAGCCCCATCAAAGTGGTACAAGCCCCAGAGAGAGCCAGGAATAGCCGTTGCTTGTGGTGGAACCCACCACGCTCATTCCTTCTCTGGTGGTGCCGTGTAAGAAAAAACCCTTGGTGCTTGCAGGCTCTGAGCTGGGATCTCACAGCAAAGACTTTCCTAGATCATGTTGGTACCAGCAGTGACTGTCACGCTGTTCTCTGTTGGCTTTGCTCCTCCATTAAGTGGTACTTTAATGTATCTTATGGAGTGTCCTACTAGGAGATGGTGAAAAGGGACCATCTTCCACAGTGTCTCTCTCGCTCCATTGTCAAATTTGTACTACTCAACTTGATTTCTTCCTTACTGCCTTCCAGTTTTATGCTCCGTGCCCAGGCAAGGTGATGGACAGCAGAGCAGAGATGGAAGTTGTAAGAAGCACAAAGGGGAACCCTGCTGGGGAGGTCAGCGTCCACGTGGTCACCACTGAGAGCACTGTGCAGAGCACCCACCTGCCAACAACTGCCTTCATCATACCAGGTATGTGGTATCCTCTGTATCCGCTGCCTCTACAGCCTTCTAACCATGGATCACTCCTCTCACGCTCCTTGTGTGTCTGTGCTCCTCACAAGCCCTAGGAAGCAAAGCAGTGCTGCTACGACCATCTCTGTGGCTGACCAAAATCTCCTAAGTCTTAAACTGAAGGTCTAATCTTTGGGCCAATGCAGCACAGTGTGCTGAGCTCGGACGCCTGCTTGGCAGTGCATGCAGGTGCCTGAGCTGTAGTGTTAGGGCTGATCTGGCCCAGCTGACCAGTGTCTTTCAAGAAGTGTGCAGGCAAAGCCCATGCTAGCCTGGATGTGCCTACGTTAGCATGTAGGTGAGAATGGGGGTTTGATTTTGAAGCAAATCTCCCAGTTGTTCCTGCTCCCTGAGTCTTAGTTCCCACTGTAGAGAAGGCCTGGCCTGCAAACTGCATTTCTTTAAAATGAAACTAACTTGCAAGATGCAATCCAGGTACTCACCACTACAGTCCTGCCACAACTGGGCATCCTGGCCATGGGGACAGGCTGAGGTGAGGCTAAAGTAAGACCTCCCTGAATGTGGATAGTGTGGGTGCCACCACCTATCAGAAGCTGCCTCTGGCTGCAGATCCTGTTGAGTCACACTATGTGCTCATGGATACTTTAGCCTACAGCACTGAGCCCCTGGCTAGGAGACTGTCCCCTCTCCATCACTTTGTGCTGCTTGGGGCTACTGCATTGCCTTTGTGCCTTGTTTGCATCTATGAAGTGTTTTCTGTATGTCTCTGGTTGTTTGTTTCTTTTCTTCCCATCTCCAGCAAATGCCACTACCATCAACCTTCCTGCAAGCACCTTAGAAATCCAGCGATTCCCCCGGGAGCCACAGAGAAACACAGGGGCCGAGAGGCCAGAGAGGGGAGCAGGGAACGAGCCCATCACAGCTACTGTCATCCCCCAGATCAGTGGGGTTCAGACCTGCAACACAGTCCGTGTGCTGGAGTGGAAAGACGGGGTGGCTACTCTGCCCGGGAGTAACCTGCGGGTAAGTGTAACCCTGGGCCACCGTGTTTGCCTTCCCAGCAGCTTGCCTTTGTCAGAGGCAGCCCCTAGGCCTGTGCTGGCCAGGGACTGCTTGGCTGTGATGCAGCCACCCTGGCAATACCTGCACCCCAGCTGGAGAATCCCTCGGCTGTTCCTGCTCTGCAAGGCTCTTCTTGTGCCCCATCCCAGCCACCCTGTGTTGTGAACTTAGCAGAGAGAGCGCACGCATGGCGCTTGGGGGTTGTGGCAGCTCTGTCCTTCTCAGGCGGCAGAGGGGTGCTGCTTGCTGTGCAGGGCATCTTGTGTTTCCAAGCTGTGCTGTAGAGTTGGCCAATTTCCTGTACTTACACTGCAAACAGTGGCCTTGCACTCCTCAGGCAATGGATGCCTTTAGATGTACCGAGGCTAGGGATTGTGGGGGCCTGGTAGCATGAAATAGCTTGCACAGAGTACACTTTCTCTCCTCCAATTTCTCAGCTGCTCTCAGGCCCAGGGCACCACATCCTCCAGCCATCACCTTGCCCCCATCGATGCTGCCAGCTGGTGCTGGTCTCGCCCAAGTGCAGGCAGAAGGCAGGGGAGGCTTGGGGGCTACATTCTCTCTTGTGCTTTGTCCCTCTCCTTGAGCCATGTGTCTCCCTGCTAGTACACCAGCCTGACAGGCTTAGCAGCCAGTGGAGATTGCACGGAGGGGTAGCCGGACAAGGGACTTCAGTGCTGTGCTTGGCTCCATCTTTGCTACCCTCAGCCTTGTGCTTCTGGGAGAGCTGTCCCCTTGTTGGACACCATGTCCCTCTCATTCTCGAACTTACATGCACCCACTAGCTATTGTGTTACATTTCTATCCTCCTTGTTAACTTTTTCTCCTTTGTTTTTTTGGGTCTATGACATAGTTTCGGATAAATGAGTATGGGACGCTGAAGGTGGTGAGTGCCGATAAGATACCTCCAGTGGAACCTATAAAGGAGGGTCACCTAGAGAAAGACAGGGACTCAGAAGTGGCACCCACCAGCAGGGACAATCCTACCGTTGCTCAGGGTAAGGGCACTGCTGTGGCACTTCTGGGGTTGGTACCATCATGTAGCAGGTACTGTGGCTTAGACCCTGAGCGAGGCAAATGCCTGCTGCTTCCTGCTCTCCTTCCTTCGCTGCTCCTTGGTCCTCATTGCTCCTCTTCTATCTTTCCTGACTCAGGTGTGCCAGAGCAGCCTAAGCTGCCAACAGCAGAGAGCATGTGCCACTGTGATACCTGTGGCCGGAGACATGTTTCGGACGGGGCCCGGGAAGGCAGGGGCTTCTGCAGTGAACACTGTCACCAGCAGTTCAAAGAAAGGTAAAGGAGAGGGAGTCTGTGCCACACACAGCTGTAACCATTTGTCTGTCTGCTTACTCTCTCTGATCTGTGCGCTGCAGCAAGGGATGCAGGTGCAACTCTTTCTGGCGGGTGCTGGGACCCCGTTTGTTTCCTTCTTTCCTGTAGGTAGGGTGGCCTGGCTACAGCTTGGTGGGATGAAGACCCCAGGGGGGGACACCAGAGTCCCAGGAAGCCAGATTTTCTCCTTCCTAGTTTGTGGCCTCATAAATGTGCAGTGGTTGGCACAGGATTGCTGCAGGAGCTGCTGCAAGAGGTGCACCCATGCTGAACTGCACACAGAGGCATGGGTCAGGAGAGGGTTTCGAATCTGACCCCTTACAGACACGTTCTCTAGGGTGTCACCGAGTGCAAGGTGTGACTCCCAGGACTAGGTTTCCATCTTCTCTGAGTGATTCTGATGCAGCTTAGAGCCTTGCTACAAAGCCAGTTCACCTGTGATTCATCCCCAGGTCCGGGTTTCTGACACTAGAACATGCAAGGTGGTTCAGACCTGTCCCACAGTTCACAGAATCACAGAATCGTTTAGGTTGGATGGGACCTCTGGAGATCATCTAGTCCAACCTCCCTGTTCAAGCAGGGTCACCTAGAGCATATTGCCCAGGATCACATCCAGTTCTAACCTCTTGGCAACTTTTCTCTAAGAGGAGTACATACATCAGTCAGGAGGGATGAGAATGTGTGCGTGTCTAAGAAATGGGATGACAGCGATTCTCCAGCAGTCACTCTCTTGCGGCCATGTTGATTGACACCCCAGCTATTGCCACATGCTCGGCTGCAGTAATTTCCTCTCGCTTTCTCCATGCAGGTCTGTCATTGTGGAAAACTCTGCTAGCAGCACCAATGTCACCGAAATCCTCAAGCCAGTGAAGAAACGAAAGAGGAAGGATTACCAGAGCCCTTCAGAGGAAGAATATGAATCTGAGCAAATGGTAGGAAGATGGGGGGGCTGCCTGCGTACATGACAATACCTGGGTGGCCCTTGGCCCACCCTGGTATCTGGTGTGTGTGTATGCAGTTCTCATGGGTGCCTTTTAGTGCCAGGTCAGCTTTGTGTCCAAGTGGTAACCAGAAGCTGTTAATGCCAAAAAGACTTGAATGCATGGATTGTTGTGGCTTCTAGACACTTGGCCTGCTGTTTGGCATGCCGAACATGCTGGATTATACAGCGCTGGGCCCACCCTGATTGGGTTGTAGGTGCTGAGCTCTCCCAACTGATCTCTTGAGTCTGGTCCACCAAACTCAGTGTTGAAGTAAGAGAGCATCTGTCTGCTGACTGTATACTGTGTTTCCTGAGGAAAGGAGAGTGACTTTGACAAGCCAAGGAACAGCCTTGCTTGCTAGCCTTGCCTCTAGCAGATTCACACCAGGTGTGGTTGCTACCACTCGGTGCCAAAATCCCCCTCAGGTTCCCATCACCAGATCCTCTTGGACACCCATTTCTGGGCCAAGCATCATCCAAATCATGGATGTTGTAAAGGCCCCTTATGGCACTGGCATGCGGGTACAGCACACAGTGTAAATCTCTGCACGGGAATCCATAACTTCCAACATAACGGGCTTCTGTTTTGTCTGCTGTCATGCTTAGGAGGAAAAGCAGGAAGAGCGGAAAAACTCTGTGGGAGACTCTACCATCGGCAATCCAGATGTTGAAGCATGGAACGGGAGCCAGCATGGTATGGAGGGGCTGGACGGGTTGTGGGGTGAGTGCTGTGCCATCACGACCCCTTCTCGCCTGCACAGAAGTGAGTGGGGCCACACAGTGGAGGCTGCAGGGTCCCTCTGCAGCGCCAAGGAGCTGGGCTAGCATTACAGTGCTCCAGCAGTGAGTCAAACATGCAGTGCCATGAGCCGATACATGTTCCTGAAGGCTTGTAAGCTCCTCTGCTTGCTTGGTCCTGCTCTCCCTGTCTCTTTCCTTTTCTCTCCTTCCTCTCTTTCTCTCCATGGGTGCACCCTTACAAGTGTACAGCTGTATCTTTTCCAGGAGTTGGGCTGTACAGTGCTTTCTGGTCTATCCCATTGGGAGCTGATTTTATTACTTGCTTGTGAATATGTTATTTGTGATGATCCCGTTTTGCTCTGAGAGACGTTATCGTGAGCTCTAGTGTGACTATATGCTACATCTGGCTTTGCCCCACTTTGGAGAGTCTCTTGGGGAACATCCCTCACAGGATCCAGAGACCATGAGTTTGGGGGCTGCTCCTGTAGGTGTGGTGCCACTGAAGCCCAAGGCTTTGCCATTGTCTAATCTCACAGGACAAGTTGTTCTTGGACCATGTCAGAGCAGATCTCAAAGACAGAACTGTGGGCACTGAGGGAAAAGAGACAGGCTGAGGGATGCAGTGTTTGATTTATTTGTTTTTCCCTTACAGTGTGATAAGGAAGAAAGTAAAACTTGGAAAAATATTGGACATAAACATTTATGGGGAATATTTCCTCTTTGGATAGTGAAAGGTCACGTTTAGAGTCATTTTGAAAAGAAATTGTTCCTGCTGCATTTCGGAAGCCCCTCCACAGCCAAGTGTAGGGACTCTAACAGGGGACAGGTTATCGGAATAAGTCAGTCTTTGCTATTACACTGAGTTAACCTACTAAATAGGGAGCTTATATTCACTGCCAGATCCTTTTCTCTACAAGTATTAGTCGTCTTTGTGGGAAGAGCAGGTTTCTACTTGCATTGTTTCTGAGCCCTGAACACGTAACCTTCTTTGCTGCTTACAAGTGAGCATCATTGAACCCTGTAATTTTCAGCATTTTGTTTTCTCCTATTTTAGAGATACATCAGTGGACAAAATACACACTTGGATACTTCAGTGCAGCAGAGCTCTATGTCTAGGCGCATTTGTCCAAAAGCGCAGAATTCATATTTACCCAAAAGCACCTACCGTTTTTTTTCTGTGTGCTAAAGATTAATACAGGTGTTTGTCACTCTTGAGCATTAAATGAAATATATTTGTTAGTGTCCTTTTTCACTGGATCTCAGCTTCAGTTTCTTCCACAAGTTTCCATTTTTTCCTTCTCTGGCCCCTCTAAATCCGAGGGAAGAAAGGAGAAAGGATTTGGTCTGTTTTCCCCATGCATTCCTGGCCTGCCCTACAGAAGGTTGCCTGCTGTCATGGCTGCTCTGTAGTTGCGAATTATTTTGTGCTGAACTAGAAAATCACACGCCCAGAATCCCTTCAGGTGTGCTAAGGAGCAGGGAGAGCAAGAGATTTGGGGTGTGTCTTGTGTGTATTGGGCAAGGCCTCTGTAGCCTTCCTGAGGAGGCTGAATGCATGAAGAGACACCTCCCTGCCTAAAAAGGGAGGGTGCTGTATTCTTTCATGAGTTTCCTAAGAGTAAATGCATCCCTAGGGCATGAGGGTGGCCGTGGTCTGCTGGGGGGGCTCATGTGGGTATTTCAGAATAGAGGATAGCAGAGCTGGTACCTCCAGAGCAGCTCTGCCCCAGCTGTGGTGGGAGGTGAGCCCGCTGCCAGCCTGACTGGCCAGGACCCTCTCTGCAGCTGGGGGTGACCTCCTGTTGGATTGCATTGGCTGGCCCAAATCCTTCAGCGCTGGGGCCATTTTGAGTGTACCAGCTGGAGGAGGAGCGGTTGCATAGGTCTCCCAACATGCTGTATGCTTTGCACAGGATGGTTTTTCCCTGAGGGCTCTTAGACACCGTGCCAGAGCACTTGTGTAGTGACAGAGGACATTTGGGGTCACGGGGACCTGTGTGAGAGGGGGCCCTCAGCTCTGTCCCTCATCGAACAGCCAGCCAAGTTTGCTGGTGAAGGGGCTCTGGTAGGGTGGTGCTGAGCTTCACAGGGATGCTGGACTGTGTGTGGGAGCAGGATGTGGCCTCAGCAGGACCCATGGCCTCACCTGCACTCCGCGCTGCCCCGAGGCAGGCAGGGAATGGGGCTGGAGCCGACCCTTAGCAGCGCCTCTTGTGTGTGCGTTTGTGCTGCGCTCAGGTGCCAGCGAGGAGAAGAAAGAAGGCTGGTCTTGGGCGTCCTACCTGGAGGAGCAGAAAGCTGTCGCTGCCCCTTTAGATCTCTTCCAGGATGTGAGTTGGGATTTTCCTGTCTTTTTCCCTCTTTCCTCTTTTCTTTTCTTTCCTTTTTTTTCCCCACCCCGCCTCTTTCTCCTCTCTTCCTTGCTTCCCTATTTTGCGGGGCTCTGTGCAATAAGCAAGCTCCCTTCTTCATCCAGAGGTGACCAGTTAGCCCCACTGCCTTTCAGTTGTGATTTGTCCCCACTCTTACTTCCTGATGGGATCCTGTCCCCCAGCCCTGCACGCCACGTGTGCCTAGGAGACCCTGGTGGCTCTAGAAGGGTGGTGGAGCCCTTCCAGGCCTTTTCTGAGCTCGTGCGTGAGTGCTCCAGGAAGCTGTGTGCCGTGTGGGACCTCTGCTTCCAGCTGGGTGCTCACCAGAGTGAGAGAGGAGCCCAGACCTCGGTGCCCCCGCTCTCCTGTGGCCCCAGGGCTGTGCAGCTCTCAAGCTGGCTAGTGGCCCAGGGACACCCTGTCCTGCCAACAACGAGAGAAGCAAACCCACAGGTAGATGGAAGAACGTGTTTTTCTACAGAGAAAGAATTAAAATTTGGCTGACAACTGATAACCTTTTGCCCACCATCTCCTGGGCCCAGAAGCTCCCATTACATAATGATTGCTCCATGGGATTTTTCTAGACCCCTTTACCTGTGTTGTTTTTTACATTTTAGTTTAATTTTTGTTTCCAGTACCAAGTAGCTTCCCAGCACAAGAATGGCTTTAAAGTGGGGATGAAGCTGGAGGGGATCGATCCACAGCACCCATCTATGTACTTTATCCTTACTGTGGCTGAGGTAAGGCACCTCCAGCTTTGAGAGTGTATTCCCTGGCTCCTTCCTTCCCTGTCCTCATGCCCAGGTAGTGGAGGGCTCAGCGGGAGAGGAGGTGCTGCAAGGAGGCTGGCAGAGGGCTGTAGGCCCTCATCTGCACATCGCTGTCAACGTTGCTGAATCTCTGTGCTGGAATCTCCTGCAAGTGCAGAAGAGGGAATCTTTGTGCTTGCCACATCTGGCAAGGTGCCCCACCATTTCAGAGTCACGCAACAGTTGAGGTTGGAAGGCACCTCTGTAGATCATCTAGTCCAAACCCCCTGCTCAAGCAGGGTCAGCTGGAGCAGGTTGCCCAAGACCATGTCAGATAGCTTTTGAATATTTCCAGGGATGGAGAGTCCACGACCTCTCTGGGCAACCAGTTCCAGTGCTCAGTCACCCTCACAGTGAAAAAGATTTTCCTTAGATTCAGATGAAGCTTCCTGCATTTCAACTTGTGCTCATTGTCTCTTCCCATTTCCTCCTATACCAGCATATAGGGCTGGGTGCACGGTGGCTCAACAATTACCTTGCTCCATGCTGAATGCCTCCTGGGATTGACATGTGCCTCCTGGTTCAGGGTCCTGGCCTATTAATATGCTTTTGGTTTTCCTAAGTGATATGCTGAGATTGTATGTGGGAAGGGAGGTGTACGTGATGCTCAGCCAGGGCAGCAAGAGGTTTCCATGGTCCTTCCCTTCTCCTGGCCTCCCTGCTGGTAGGTGTGTGGTTACCGGATGCGCCTCCACTTTGATGGCTACTCCGAGTGCCATGATTTCTGGCTGAATGCCGACTCCCCCAACATCCACCCTGCTGGCTGGTTTGAGGAGACAGGGCACAAGCTCCAGCCCCCAAAAGGTAAGGAGTTGGAGATTCTGGGTCCACAGGCCCTGTCGAATGTGGGGATGAAGAGCAGACCCTCAAACTGCGAGTGGGAGCTAGGGGCCAGGCTGGCTCCAGAGTGCCAAGGAGGGATGCTGCTGTGTTGAGGGTGTTGCAGGACAGCCCTGCGGGTACTCGTCACCACTAAAGAGCTTGGCTCACTCCCACTTTAGGGCAAAGCCTTGTCGCCCTGAACGTCACTGTGCTGCTGGAGTCCAGCAGCTGCGGCACCCCAAGCAGAACGCAGTGCGCCCCACAAGACGCCTGGGACCAGTGCTCTCCAGGGAGGAACTGAGCGCTGGATTTCCGCTCCAATGCTAACATTTCTCAGCATCCCTCTGAAACAAACCACTGGCGGGTGCCAGACATGGCCAGGCTGCAGGATGTCCCAGGGTGCCCTAGGGTCCATTCTCCCACAGTGGGGCAGCCTTGACAGGGCAAGGCCTGGCCAGACTGGGGTGGCTGGGCTCAGCCGTATGGCCTCCTGCCTGCTCTCTGTGAACTGGCTGCTCTCCTTTCCCTTCCTGAGGGGTTGTAGGTTATAAGGAGGAAGAATTCAGCTGGACAAACTACCTGAAGATAACAAAGGCTCAGGCAGCTCCTAAGCACCTCTTTGTGATCCGAAACAGTGTGAGTAGCAGCTTCTCCTTCCTGGAACCTACAGGTTCAGGTATAACTTCCTCCCTTCCATCCCAGCCCAGTCTCTCCTCCAGTTCTGGGCTTTTCAGTGTCCACCCCATGCCTCTGATCCCTCTAGTGCAAAGGGCCAGGAGAGCGCACTGCTGGCATTGCTTAATAAGACATGCTGTGACTTGCTGCTGAGGATCTGCAACTTGGACACTGGTCTGGTCTGCCCAAAACTGGGGTGGATCTGATACGCTATTTAATCTGGATCCATTTCATGTACAGTTAAATCTCTCACAGATGTACTGTGGGGGAGAATTAGCCTTTTTTCCAATCTGTTATTTTGCCAAAAAAATCCCGACAGTAAATGTTTCATCGATGTAATTCTTTTGTCTCTGTTTTCTCTTGACCTTTATTTTTCATATGACAGCTTGGGTTACCCAAGAAGGAGAGAATACAGTGGAATGCTAAACACTGATGGTTTCTTTGTTAGTTGCAGAGGAAACTCAACCTATTGATCAATCAGTCTCTCCAAGTTATTTATTATGTCTAAATCCTCCTCCTTGAATTGATGCATCCCTGACAAGATGGGGATGCATGATTGCTGCAGTGATCCCACTAATGCAGTGTTTTGCACAGATTTTGCATCCAAGAAATAAAGGCAAGGTACGATGCAGGGCTCCATCCTAGATCTTCCTGCCTAGGGGATTTAGTAGCTGCAAACAGTGGAGGAGCATGACTGCAAACAAGTATTTGGTGACAAAATCTGAACAAGTATAAGCTGGAGGCTGCTTCTCTCTTGGAGGTTACTGCTTATAGAAGATCTTGAGGGTCTGAAGATGCTTTTTCCTCTTTCTTTGTGTGGCCAGGTGTGACCACTTGGTAAGCCAAGTTACTTAACCTCTGCCTGTTTTCAGCAAAGCAGTGTGCTGCCCTCTGGGACCCCTAATTGGTCGCAGACCCCAGCTGGAGACCAGGGCTCAGTCTCATTCTGGGAGGGTTTGGGGAGGTGCTGCGTTGCCACAGGTGAGGGACGTGGTGAGGAGGGGAGCTGGGACCACAGACACGAGCAAAACCTGTCCTCTCTGTCCTCCCAGCACGAGGCTCCACCAGGCTTCGAAGTGGGCATGAAGCTCGAAGCTGTGGACCGCATGAACCCTTCCCTGATCTGTGTTGCCACAGTGACGGACGTGGTGGACAATCGCTTTTTGGTGCACTTTGACAACTGGGATGATACTTACGACTACTGGTAAGCACACAGAGGCTCCTGGACACCAGTGCTGCTTCAGCAAGAGTGACAGGGTGCTCTGGGATGCAGTGGCCTGATAAGGCAGAGGGTTGTCTACCTGTGCGGGAGGAGAAACCTTTTCCTGTCCTATGTCACTTTTATCACTTGCTGGGATGTAGGCATGTCTCTCCTATTAATGTGAGGTTGAAACAAGCCTGATCACAAGCCCTGACCTGGGCCTAGAGCCCACTTCAGTGTCAGGCAGGGCCACCTATGATGTAGCCAAGGCAAAGGCTGAAGGCCTGAGCTTAAAAGCAGTTTGTGGGGCCATGGGCAGGAGATGTGTGCCTATGTGGGAAAGGGAGTCGCAGCTGAGGCTGGCCAAGGCTGCTTAAGGTCAGTTAGTGCATTCAGGGTCCTGAGACCGAGTCTGCATCCTGCTTCATAGCTAGAGCCTGCAGACCTTCTCTCTCTTCTTGTTTGCTTCAGTTTCCTGCCCAAAGAGCTGTGTTTCTGTAGCTGTTGCTGTGCCAGCCATTTTAAATGCCTGACCCTTGCTGCTTGCTCCTTGCTTGGTGATGCTGGTCACAAGCAATGGCTCCTTTGTGCTGTGCCCCAGGCCAGACTTGCGAAACAGAAGCACCTGAGTGAGCTATGATCTGTTTGGGGGCCACAACCAGGGCTTGAGCACCCCAAACCACTCAAATCTGCCTGCTCTGAGCTCTGAAACGCACAGCGTGTCTCCCTTCCCACAGCACCCTGGGCAGCTTTTCCCTGGGCAGCTCCACTGCTGAGCTTGCATCCAGGACATATTTTCAGGGTACATGGCCTGCTCCTATGAGCTGGAGCCTCTCTTCCTCTAGCCCTTGACCCCACAGTACCCTGGGCTATTCAGGAAGGAGTATACTGTAAAAGACCCAGGCTCATGCAAGGCCTTCTGCAGATGACTCAGGCCTGGGCTGGGCTGTGCTGCCAGGCAGCCTACCCCAATTCCTGGCAGCCCACACTGTCCAGCAGTGATGATGGCCCAGGTGTTGCAGTGCTGCATAAGTGTACAGGTGTGTTTTGCAGGTGTGACCCCAGCAGTCCGTATATCCACCCAGTGGGATGGTGTCAGGAGCACGGCAAACCCCTCACACCTCCTCAAGGTGAGTAGGTGGTCAGGGAGCACAGCCTGCCCTAGCGCGTCCCCTTGGGGACAGGCTTACCCCAGGGAGACAAAGGTGCCAGGGGCTTAAATCCCACAGTCTCTGCTTGCCTGCAGGCCCAGGGGGTTTTATTGAGCAAGGCCACAGCCAAGGAGGCAGCATGCACTGGTCAAGGGTCTTGTACCTGTGTTCAGGTGCAGCGCCACTGTTGTCGGGCCAAGTGGAGAGGTCAGGAGGACCCATTGCAGGCCTGGATGTTTTTACTTCCTCTGCATTCTGTATGTCACGGTCCATTAGAAAATAGTAGCACATCTGGATGTCTTTCAGGTTCTCGTATACCTGGCGCAGGCTTGGTTGGTCCTTCAAGGTAATAGGACATTCTGGGATACTTGCTGTCCTCCTGCAGTCATGTGTGTCTCACCTTGCACATCATCCCCCCTTCTAGATTATCCTGACCCTGACAACTTCAGTTGGGAAAAGTACCTGAAAGAAACTGGAGCATCTGCTGTCCCAGCTTGGGCCTTTAAAGTGGTGAGTGCCCCATCCTCTGCTCCGCTGTGCCTTGGCAGGCCTTCAGGTTTTCTCCTTCGTCAGGGCTATGCTTTTATGAAAGATGATGTTTAGTGTGCTCCTGCCACAGCCTGGGGTTCAAATCTATGCTCAGGGTGCAGAAATCAGGGCTATGCTGGGCAAGTGGATGCAAACTGGGAAAAATGAGAAGTATAATCACTCTCTTGGCTAGATAGGAGCCAGGTGATGGGAAATCATTTCAGCTTGCTTGGTAGTTTTTGTCTCCAAATGCAGTAACAGCAGCGGTGTCAGGCCAACTGCAGCCACAACGTAAATCCCCAAAATGGGTCTCCTAGAAGCCTTTTTCCCTTGGCAGAGATTTCCCATGTTGTGTCAACACAGTTCAGATCCAGGAGACCCATCCCTACTCTCTCCTGCTTGTAACTGTGAGCTTGGGAAGGCTCCAACTCAGATGGGCTAGACGCGGGAGCTAGGCTTTGGGAGCACGTGTTGGTGGAAATATGGGGAAGCACAGCCCTGCTCCTCAATGACCTGGTGTGCTCCTTGCCCCCAGCGCCCACCTCATGGCTTCCTGGTCAACATGAAGCTGGAGGCAGTGGACAGAAGGACTCCCTCCTTCATCCGAGTGGCCAGTGTGGAGGATGTGGAAGATCACAGAATAAAGGTGGGTTCTGGGGTCTTGATGCTGAACCTGCATCCAGACACTGTCCTGGCTTGCTCCTGCCCTCTCCATTTCACTGTGCCAGTTGCAATGGCAGAGTATGTGGAGGTCTGTGGGAGCATTAAGTACACAGGATGGCAGGTCTCATTGCCCAGCTCCGAGAGTGGAGCAGAGCCTTCTGCTGCAGTTCAGCTCTACCTTGTCACTTGCCATCACCTTGGAGGGCTCCAGGGTTTCTCAGGGAGGTGTCTTGAGGTTTAAGGATAACCTTTCTGCTTGTCTCCCCAGCTCCATTTTGACGGCTGGAGCCACATCTATGATTTCTGGATTGATGCAGATCATCCGGACATCCACCCTGTAGGCTGGTGCTCGAAAACTGGGCACCCGCTGCAGCCTCCTCTCAGTAAGTCCTTGGCCTGGGGCAGCCCCTCACACTGGTGCCCAAGAGTGCCGGATCCCTACTGTCACTATCGCCTGACCATGAGCAGAAATGTGTGCTGGCTGATGGTGGGCAGGGAGGAAAGGTGTTTCCCACAGAGCTGGCAGCTGGAAATGTTCCTGCTGTTTGGAGCAGGCAGGGAGCACAGATCTCTGGCTCTGCCAGGGGCCGTGGCCGTGACCGTGTCTCTCCTGTTTTTCCCTCTGGTGTAGGGCCAAAGGAACCAGCCTCCTCTGCCCATGGGGGCTGCCCAACTCTGGGCTGCAAGAGCATCCCTCACACCAAGGGCTCCAAGTACAGCTTTCACCACAGGTGAGCTCCCCCAGCATGGCTTGGAGGGGCAGGGGTTTCCTGTGGGCCCGGCACTGGGGCCTTCCTCCTCTCCTCTGCCACCCATGCGGCTTCTTAGCACCCTTCTTTGCCCACATCCTGCCCACCACCCCAAATCTGGCTCTCCCTCCAGCTCAGGGTAAGCCCTTGTTCCCCCCATGCTAGGCCTGCATAAAGCACAGAGGCTCCATTCCTGGTGTAACTCCTTATGAGCTGGTGCTCCCTGCTCTGTACCTGCCCTGTGCCACTCAGAGCCCCCCAAGGGCACCCTAGACACCCATCTGCCTGTGGGGCCTATGGGCTATGTAGGGGACAGCCTTAGGTACCTTTATGACACTGCTCGTGACCAGCTTCCAGGATGGTATTCTTCCACTCCCTCATGGATGCTTTTTCCTGTGAGATTTTGAGCTGGGAAGCACTGAGACAGGACAGTAAATCTCCCCCAGGTCACTTGTGTGAGCCTTTTCTGGGGAAGTCAGGAATGGTGTAATGCTGACCCCAGCACAACAGGCTGGCATCAGAGCAGAGAAGCATGTCAGGTGGAGAGTCCTTGAGGACAAGGGAGGCAGATCAGGTTCCCAAGGGTTCCTCTCCTGGCTCACAAAACGTGCTTCCTCCTTACTCTGTTGATTTTGGGGTCTGTGGATATAGTCCAGATGTCTGGGGAGGGAAGAAGAGATAATGGAGATTCTGTGAACCCTACTGACCTGGGTTGATCAGTACTGTGGAGGCTTGTACAAGGTCGCAGTTACAGCTGTGTGGAAGGTGGGATGGGGAGTTGTACCTGGAGGGGCTAGACTTGTCCTACCTTTGAGCTCACGCACTCAGCGCCCTGGACCCAGGGCATTTGTTCAGCAAATCTTTGACCTCGCTGTGTGCGGCCAGGGCTGTGGCCTCCTGTGGTCTGGAGCGGAGAGGTAGCCCTCTGCCAAATGTGCTGGGCCCGGCTGGCATCCCTGTGCTGCCCTGTGCTGGGTCAAACGCTCGCCTACCCTCTGTTCTCTAGGAAGTGCCCCACACCCGGTTGCGATGGGTCAGGACACGTGACCGGGAGATTCACGGCCCATTACTGCCTCTCAGGGTGCCCGCTGGCAGAGAAGAACCAGAGCAGGCTCAAAGCAGACTTATCTGACACGGAGGCCTCAGCTCGAAAGAGGAACCTGATTGGCTTTTCTCAGCGAAAGAAATCTCGGCACCATGGGAGGTAGGGGCAAGCCTGATGAGGCCAGTGCAGGTAGTGCTGTGCTTGCGCTGTGCTGGGTGTCCTTGGAGGGGGCAGCTAAGCCAAAAGAGGCACCTTACCCGTGGGGGTGCATGCTTGCTGGCAGCTGGTGTTCATCCTTCCAGCTCTGTTGGGTCACCTTGGGTATCTCTCCTGCCTCTTCTTTCCACTTTGTATGATCTTGACCCTTTGAGTCAGGGTCCAAGAGGCAGTCTTTGTTCCCACTGCCGACGCACGGCTCTGTGCTATGCAGGGAAGGGCCCTCAGGCCAGTCCCAGCCGAGTTTGAAATCCATCTTCTTGTCTCTTTAGAGGGCGACCTCCAAAGTACCGAAAGATCCAGCGGGAAGACTTCCAGAGTAAGTGCCATCCTCTGCCATGGTGTCATTGCAGAGCAGGGACATGGCTTGAGGATTTGACATAGCGGGTGGGAGAGAAAGATCTCCCCTTGGTCTGTTTGGTCAGACCTAGTGCAGGTCAGTACCTTGTGGAGGGCTGTGCCGAGTCTGTGGCTCATGGCCTGACTGTCAAAGCTCTGTGACAGGGGATGTCCCCGCCTCTTACCAGAGCTGTGCTTGGTCCCTCATTATGTCTCTTGATTTACGTTTGTGATTCCTTTGAGTGCATTAGGGCAGGGATTTAGGATCCTCTCTCTATGGCAGCACGTTTTCCCAAGCCATCTCTCTGCTTCCAACAAGGATGTTGGGCCTTCATCCTGTGGGTGCCATATGTATCCCAAAACATCAGTGGGATTGTGAAATGTCATGTTATTGTCACAGCATAGCAAATTAATGCTGAACAGTTTGCTTTGTATTTAGTTCTTATGATTGAAATAAAACACTGACTGGCTGCAAGAGACAAAGACGTTTCTTCTAGCAGTTACCAGTTTTACCATGGGCTGATCTGGTGCTTACCCCAGCACTGGGAACAGATGGAAAGGATCTCTTCTTGGCAGACATCCCTGCCTCATTGGGGCAGAGAGCAAGAGAAAAGCTTTGTTCAGAAACTGAAATGAACTAAGTGATTAAGGATGGCATTCTGGTGAGAAATTCGGCATTAGAATTTATTTCAGTATGGAAACTGAATGATGGGAGGTAGTAAGAACAAGGAAATGACAAGCTTGTTGGCTCGAAAATTCTTCCCCCGCCACCTCCAATCCCACCTACCTGGGCCCTTTGATACACTAATAATCCTGTTAATACAAGGGACAACCTGGCTCTTGATAGTCTGGATCCATGAGACCATCTGTTCCCAGCCCCAGGTCCTCCCCTGGCAGGAGGTCTCTCTAAGGATGGGATGGGATGTTCATGTCTCTCTACGTTGTATCACATTTTGCTTTTTTTATTGCCAGCTATTTCCTCAGACAATATGCACCAGTCGCTCTTCATGTCTGCCCTGTCTGCCCACCCTGACCGCTCCCTGTCCCTCTGCTGGGAGCAGCACTGCAAACTCCTGCCAGGGGTGGCTGGCATCACAGCAACAACAGTGGCCAAGTGGACCATTGATGAGGTAAGGCAGTTTTGGAGAGAGCTTGCTGGCTCCTAACCCACTGGTGTGGCTGTGCAACGATGTTAGCACATGTGCTGGGTGCTGAGGAGCCTCGAGGGCCAGTTCCCTGGGCTGATGAGGAGATGGCCAGCTTGACACGCTTGTGCTCAGCAGGGGAAGGTGTGGACGCCTGCCAGTCAGAGGTGTCCTGGTGGCAGCTGCTGGGAAAGGCACATGCAGGATAGACTGCCAGAACTACCAGTTTGTGGCTTGGCTTGAATGTGACATGAGCTCAGGGCAGCAATCTCTTCATTTAGCCTATTACGGTTTTCCAAACAAACTAGTTTAATCTTTTTTAAGTGATAAAATTAGACCATTGACTCAGCAGATAAGGAATCACTTCCCTGGTTCTCCTCTCAAGAAATCTTTGTCTCAGTCCCTTCCTTATCTCCTCTCATTCACTTTCTCAGGCCTCTGTGGTAACCCTTCTTGAGGCCAGGGTAGCTGGACCTCTGGGCCCAGAGTGCCAGCCCTGGCTGCCAGGCTTGCCTGATATCCCCATTACCCTCCAGTATGTCCTTTTACTGCCCTAGACCCTAAATGAGAATCATCTTGCCATACTGGATACGGCTTGCTGGAGATGAAACTGCTGTGGCATTTGCTGCTGTGGGGCTGAAGAAGGCCAGCGTCCTTCCCCTGATCTGACAGTGGTCTCCCCTAGGCATAGGAGAGCGCTGCAACTGCAGCCCTTTGTCCTATCCAACAGGCATGTGTTACCTTACAGTAGGCAAAATACCACTGCGGAAGTGAGGGTGTGGGCTTGGGGTGTTTCCAGTCAGGGAAGTTACTTCTTCAGGGAAGTCTTGACGCTGCTCTCCCTGTCTGTTCCAAGGTCTTCAGCTTTGTTCAGACTCTGACGGGTTGTGAGGACCAAGCCAAACTCTTCAAGGATGAGGTGAGATCTGCTGGAGAACAGGCGCAAGCAGCCCAGGACAGTGAAGGGGGAGGGAGGGATTGGCAAGCAGCTTTTGGCGCGTAGCGCAGCCACTGAATTCTGAGAGTGTTTGGTGCCTAACAGCAATCCCATCCTGCTTTTTCCTCGCCCATTCATCCTCCTCATCCCTGCACAGTCTCACTAGAGCATCAGTCCAGCATCATTCCTGTCCATCAGCCATGTTCATAGTTTTTAGACTCCTCTGCAGACAGAACCACAGAGGAGCTGCTCTCCACCATATGCAGTATGTCTGGGACAGGCTGATTCTGGGTGCGCTGATGCAGTGAGTGTCCCAGCCTGTTTATTAAATAGCCTGTGCTTTAATTGTGCTCAGGCAATTGGAGCCCAGCTGGGGTAGCCTTCATGCAGGCAGGGGGCTGGAGCAGGGAATAGATTGGTGTTTGCGTGGAGAAAAACACCTGTTGGCTGTATGCTGTGCCTGCTGTGGTCTGGCCTGCGAGCCAGTTGGCTAGCTGCCGTGTGAGCTTTGTGGCCGCCCTTGGAAGGGCATTTCCCCCCTGTTCGTGGGTATGCACATCCCCCAGTTTTGGCTCACATGACACAGTGGATTGGGACATGGTGGGAACATTGTGTGTGGCTCTTGCCCTGCTCTATATGAACGGGGGTGGCCTAGAACAGGGAAGAGGCTATGGCACAATGCTTCAAAAGGCTTGGAAGGGAACAGCTCGAGGTGTCTTCTCCCTGCAGCAGATGTGAAGGTGAGTGTGAATGTGCGCATCCCCAGGGAGTATCTGCGCTGGTTGTCCCTCAGAAATTGCAGTCTGGCTTTCTGATGAATGCCCTTGTCCCTGCTCTCCTCTCCAGATGATCGACGGCGAGGCTTTCCTCTTGCTGACGCAGGCTGACATTGTCAAAATCATGAGCGTCAAGCTGGGCCCGGCACTCAAGATCTACAATGCCATCCTCATGTTCAAAAACGCTGATGACACCTTAAAGTGACTTTTCTTGGCCCAACTGAGACCTTCCCTCAGCACCGGTGCTGCCAAACTGTCTGGCCAGGACAGAGATCCCCCCCACAACAACTCACAGCTTGTCATGTCCTGCCTATGCCCTCTTGGATGTCTCATCTCTGCCCTCACAGCAGTCCATCTCCTTGACCCTCTTCCTCTCTCTTTCTGTCTCTCTCTCCGTGCTGCCACTCTCTTCCAGTGCTGGTAGAGGCTGACCTGGCAGAGGGTGGATGTGGGACTAACCTGCCTTAGCGTGAAAGCCACCCTTAACATGCTCCGAGCGCGGTGACCGCACTAGCTCAGGGGTTTGTTCAGGGACACTGGAGCAGCACAGAGGGAGCAGGGGACCAAGGGCTGACACCGCTGCTCAAGTAACCGAGGAAAGGGAAGGAGCTGACTACCCACAGGCATGCTCACACCCATTTAAAGGCTTGTCTTTCTTTTGCTCAGCAGCTGAGAGAGTTTTTTTACTTTTTTGTCAGCGTGTTCCTCTGTGGGGGCTTATCTTAACATATCTGAGGGACACTCTCTCGAGGATCTTCTGCTCACTTTGCCTTTTTCTCTCTGACTTCTTGTGACTCCCCCTTTTAAAGCCTGATGATAACTTTGCTTTGCCCCTCCGCTGCACTGGGAACCAGTGGCCAACTTCTTGCCCCTTTGGCAAGGGGCTCAGCTGTGGCTCTGCCCATGACCAGCATCAGTGTTTTATTGCCCTTTACTGTAAGGCAGCAGCCCCGGGGCCCCATGTGGCCGGGGCTGTACGGATACAGAACAAAGCTCCATTTCCTCTTATGCTTCCTGTTGTCTAGGCCAGCACATCTCTGGGGGAAAGGCTGCTTGGTTAATTTGTGCCCCTTGTATAGCAATTAAAAAGCCCTCTACAAAGGACAGGCAGACCCACTTTAGTCCCCATGTTAGGGGAAAGGCCCTTTCTAGCGTTGAAGCAGCTGCATAGGGCAAAAAGCCTCTATTTACAGAGCTTGGTTCCTAAGGAGTTCTTAAGATTGCTGACTCTGTCCTGCCAAGCTACCTTCTTGCCCTGTTTTGCCCTTGTGAGGCCCCCTAAGCTTTGGTATTGGAAAGGTAGGATTATTTGCTTTCATTCTCTAGGTTCCTTCCCCACAGAGCTAAAAAATTCAGCAGTGGACAGGTTTTTCTATCCCTTCAGCAGCATAGCGCCTTTCAGAAAGGGTGCAGGCACTTTGGAAATGCTCATGTAATGCTGTCCCCTGTGATGGAGTGAAGGCCAAGTAGTCTAGGATTTTTTTAGCCTGGAAAGTTGAGGTGAGAGGGGGTCCAGACCAGAGTCCCAGGTGTTTTCAGATAGTGCCCATGTCACCACCTGCCAGGAGGGAGAGGCCAGGCAGTGCCTATGCAATGCTTTTGGGGTCTTTTATCCCTGCCTGCATGCCCTCCGTGGGTGAGCACTGGAGCGAGGACACCAGGCAGAGGGACCAGTGGTGTGGCCATGCAGTGGTTGTGGTTCTGCTGTGATGCGCCAGGAGGAGGTCAGTGCAGGCTGGGCTGTGCGTGACTGGGGGTGGGCTCCTGGGCCCCTGAGAGCTTTCCACAGTCTGAAATGGTGTGATCTGGGTCCTGGATGCTCCTTATTTCCCATTCCCATGAGTGACATTTCAGTAGTGAAACACATCTTTTCCCCTTTCCCAGTGCTCAAAGATGAGTGAGAGATCTTAGCATGTGCACCAGCAACATGTGTCAGAGCAACACTGCCTTGGAAGCCGCTGTCACACATGGGTCAATTCGTGCTAGGCTTCCCATGGAAATGTAGCATTTTGACTTTCTTACTGAATATTTGGGGTCACATTTGACCTGCTCTTGAAATGTCAGCTGCTTGCTGTTCATGTGGGGCTTGTAGCTAGTCCGTGTATTTATTTTGTCAATGCTTGGGTTTGGTTTAGGCAGCTCTCCCTCTCCTCTCCCTTTTTGTTTTCTTCCATCTCTTCAAGCACTGCAGTGTGGCCAGCTGTGGAGAGAGGGTGAGTGGGAAGGAACAGATGTGTCCTTGAGTCCCACCATCACTCCCGGAGTCACCCTCAATCCGTAGTGAATGGTGGCAAACTTGGTCTCTTCAGCTGTCAGAGAGTATCTTCATGGGCTGCTTTGTGCTGGGGGAGAGGAAGAGGAGCTCTAGGACCTTCAGCTGTGAGATTCTCCAGGTAAACCGTTCTCTGAAACATCTCCAGGTGTGATCTGGATTGGCACATTGGCTCTCAATACCCTTGCACAGAACCTGGTCAGTGAGCTTATAAGGAAATATCTAATGAATCCTGTTCTCGTCTGCTCCATTTCCTTATGCGAAGTCATTCCTTCTTTTGGGGAAGGAACTAAGCACTTGCCCTGGATGTGCAGGAAGAAATTGCTACCATGGTATCAGATCTAAAACCAATGCAAAGGATGGAGGGGAAGTCTTTTGTCTTTCCCAGGGCTGCCCCAGAGAGCAGAGGTGGTGGGATGCTCCCAGGATCCCTGCTGAAGGGGAAAAGGAGCTGTAAAGCCAAACCATGGCTGGCCCGCAGGACCGCGTTGCCCACACTGGCAGCTGTTGCTTTGCTGTTGTGGCGACCAAGCCATACTCTGCCTGGGCCCTGGCAAGATGGGCAGAGGTGAGTGCTCCAGTCTGTGCTGGCCTCGGGCACCAGAGGGTGCAGCTGGAAGCTGCTCCTATTGGATACTGCCTTCCTGAGTTCTCATGACCTCCCTGTAGGAGCAGATGCAAACTGACTGAGTCTGCTATGCATGGCCACCCTGCTGCATGGCTGGAGGCAGGGTCTCTAGCTGGGACATTGCTGGGTCCAAGCTCTGCACAGGGAGCAGCTTGCCAGGAAAAACAGCCTCAAGGGAAGTGTAAAGTGAGATGTGAGGATTTCTGTCACACTGGCTCATCTGCTGTCTCGAGCATCAGTTCACCTGCCTCTTGGGCTGGTTCCTTTCAGTCCTTTGGGTACAAAACTTCTGAATTGGTCTAGGTGAGGGAGTTACAGGGTTTGTAGGCGGTCAAGGGCTATTTACTGTTAAAGCGTATAACTTTCTTTTTGTTTCCTTAAAAAAAAACAAAAACAAAAAACAAACCCAAAGCATTGTGTGTATGTGTGGATGGGTGGTTGGGGGTGCCGGTGTAGAAAAATCACAGTGCCATTTCCTCTGCTGCTGATCTGACAGTGTTTTACTGTGGTAGTCTCTGCCTGCCACAAGGATGTAGCTGGGGAGGTGGTAGGCCCTGGGCCCTAGGTAGTTGTGGCTGGGGGAGCAGGTCTCATTTCAGGGAGCCTCAGGCCCCAGCAGGGAAGCCAGGAGAAAGAAGGGTGGCTGCACTCTGGCTGCAGCGGGTCCTCCATCTCCATAGAGCCCCAACCAGGAGCCCCAGGTCAGGTAGCGTTGAGGCAGCTGTGGCCATGGCAGAAGCACCAAGAGTTTTTCATTCTTCCCTTGTCGACTGGCCAGGCTCCTCCTGGACACCTCCACTGCCATGTCACCGAGGAGCTGGAGCAGATGCTGGGGCTGAACCTGGCCAGCAGGTCTTTTTGAGGCTCTTTTCAACAGATGCGACAAAGGGCCTGAGTTTTTTCCGTTCATGGAGGATTTCTAAGTCAAATGTATTTCTTGAGTTGAGGCCCCTGAAGCCTGTGCTCCCACAGTCCTGCCTGTGCTGCCAGAGGTGAGGCTGGCTTAGCTGGGGCCATGGGAGACTTCCCGCCCTCTTACGGGTGCCGCAGGCACCACTGCCCCTCAAGCCCCGGCCTTGGGTGTGAGGGAGTCTGCCAGGATGGTGGGTCCAGGGATGGCTCTGGATGTGTTTGAGCAGTCTGAGCCTCCCAGGAAGGTGTTTTTCTCTTTAGTGAGAGCCTGAGGTCTCTGCAAGGAAAAGGGCAGGCCTGAGGCTTGGTGAGGAGCAGGACTTTTCTCTGGCCAGAATGTGGCTGGCTGCCTCTCTCTTGCTCCAGGAGGCCTGAGCAATTTCTGCATCAATCATAAGCACTTTTTAAAAGAAGAGGAGGAGAAAAATCCACCTTATACAGGAGGGTTGATGGCTTAGGGCAGCTGCCTCCTGCCAAGGCAAATCTGTGGACCTGAGTGCAATCAAGGGAGTGCCAGAAGAGGAGGGAGCTGCATGGAGAGGTGACTTGGCAGCTTCTCTGCTGTTCTCCTTTACTCCTTTGTTTCTTGGATAGAGGGGGGTGTCCTGAATGCAAAGGGAAGGGAAACAGCCAGCGGATGCAGCCCAGCTCTGTCCCCACTCCCCTCCTCTTCTTGGGCCTGGGGCTTGCTGTTACCTGGTGGGAGGAAAAGGGGGTTGCATTTTGGAAGGAGTGTGTTTGTGATGACAAAGCTTTTTTGCACTTTCATTCATTTTGCACTTGTTTTTAATTTCTATTTTTTGAGTTTTTTGATATTTGCACCTCCTCTTTGTGTTTTCATAATGGAAATACTATTGTTGTAGCCAGTGCAGGTATTCTAGAACTTTGTGTCCTGAGTATACAGAGGTTTAAAGATCTTATATATATAAATTTATGTTTGTACAAAAATAAATTTATATATATAGATCAGTGTGTGACATGTTTTGTCAGTGTTTCAAAATAACAATAAATAAATGTGAACAATGGAGTTATACACAGCTGGAGACTGGTTACTCAGCCCTGGGCTGTGTGCTGGCAAGGTGCTCGGTGGAGCAGAGAAAGCAGCTGCATCTGCCTTTGGCCTCGAGGGAAACTGGGGGGGGGGGGCGGGGTGTGGCCTGTGGCCTGCCCCTAGCCCCACCCCAGTGACCTGCCCCACCCTGGCACCCTCTGCCCCATGCCCAGCCCCACCACTGTGGTCCCACCCCCCCAATCAGCACTGCCTCTAGGGGAAAGTGAGAGGCTCCTGCTTTGCCTCTAGGATGTCCAGGGCAGAATTGGTCCAGATCACAGATATCAGGAAGTGGGGGATAGAAGGGTGTGGCAGGGCGAAACCTCTGTGGGGGTAGGGCTCTGTAGTCCTGTGGTGGTGTGAGGGACCACAAGGGCCTGGGCCATAGTGGCCTGGCCTGTATGGGACCCTGTGGGGCTGCCATGCCAGGTGGTGAATATGTTATATGGCCCTGTGCAGGAGTGACTGCATCTGGGGTTCTGAGGAGCCCGCGCTACCCTGCCATTGGGTGGGTGTCCCTGTGCTGCCATGGGGTGAGGGACCCCACGCTGCCACAGGGTGGGGACCCTGTGCAGCCATGAGGTGGGAGAGGTTCCTCCACTCTCTTGGGGTGGGGTTACCCAGGCCATACAGGGTCAAACATCCACCTCAAAACTTTCCTGTCCCACAAAGGCAGCTCCTGGAAGCAACAGGATGGGGAAGGACTGGTTTATTGCATTGTCAGGAGATAGAAGGGGATATCAGCATTCATTTACCAGTCTGAGTTCAGACAACAGCAGTTACTGGGAGCTCCCCATGCGGGGAGCATATGGGCCACCTCCAGCCTAGGCGGCCATGGCAGCATCGCCTTCTCTCCTGGTGATTTGGAGAGGAGCTCTGTTCCATTCTAGAGGGTACCCAGGTGTCCCAGTGTGGGCCTATGGCTGTGCATGGCCTCAGCCACAATCAGCCCCAGCAGGATGAGGATCCCGGCACCCAGGGCCAGGCGCACAGTGTTGCCCCACGTATAATCTGCAGAGGATAGGGAGGGACAGTCACTGGGGTTCCAGGGCAAAGAAGAGACCCCAGAGAGTTCCCAGAGCACAGGGGCCTCATAGGTGCAACAGGGGACCCCAGGGGACAAAGCAGGGACACATGGGGGCTCCCAGGGCAAATGGACCCATGTGAACAATGGGGAACCATAGGGGTCTCCAGGGCTAAAGGAGGATACAGGCAAGTTCATAGAGATCAAAGGGGAACCCAAAGGGCTCCTAGCTGCCCTGTTCCCTGCCCCACTGTGACCTCTCCCCAGTCTCCGACCTGTCACCCTTCCTGGTGTGTCCTGGCACTGAGACCACAGAGAATGCCAGGAATATGGAACCTGCCCTCACCTGCCACCACCAGCCAGACAGTGTTGCTGAGCTCTGATGAGAGGTAAGGCTGCTTCCGGGAGTGGTAGGTGCAGGCATAGGTGCCCCCGTGGTGCCCCATCACATGGGGCAGCACAAAGGTGGCCACATTCCCCTTTGTCTCTGTCTTCTTTATCATCTTCCTGTCCATCCAGAAGTAAACCTGGGCACTCTGGCCCACACCGGTGCACAACAGGGTGGCATTGGTTCCTGGTCGGACATGGCCCCGTGGCTCCAAGAACAGACTGGGCCTGGCTAGCCCAGGATCTGCCAGGAGGAACACACGGGGCAGTTGGAGGGGGACATGCAGCCCTTTCCTCACCCCATGGCCACCCTGAGCTGTCCAGATGCAGAGTATCCCCTCTGTGCTGGTGGGAGCAGTCCCCCAGCCCAAAGCCCATGCGTTTCGAGCCCATCTCAGGCTGACAGCTGCTCATGTCTTCACCAATCCCTAAGCCCAACAATGGGGTCATGGCCATGTTTCCCCCTCTCACCTTTCACCAGCAGCTCTACAGAGTGGCTGGGCTGTGACAAGTTGCTGGGGTCGGACTCATTCCCATAGCGGCAGATGTAGGTACCCCCATCTTCCTGGTCTACACGGGCGATGGTGAATGTTGCCATGTTCCTGACCACCTGGGCTCTTTTCCAGGCGCTGATGTTGCCAGCCTTGTACAGCAGCATGGCTGTCCCCTGGCAGGGACACTTGCAGAGAATTGTGGCCGGTGTCCCTAGGATGGCTCCATCCCAGGGCATCACAGAGATAGAGGGTCTGGGAAGCTGTGACTCTGATCACAAGCAAACATGGCAGCCTCTCAGGGCTGGATCAGACCCCATGCCCCCCCACCCCAGCTCGACCACATATCTTTCCCCTATCCTCTCCCCCCTCCCCCCCAGCCGGTGTCCCAGCAACACCATGTCTATAGGGTCTCTGAGGGGTTGGCAAACCTCAAGCGCATCTGGAGGAATTTGTAAACCTCTGCTTGGGACCCTATTTCAGCTGCTTTCTTTCCCCACCTCCTCTTTTCTAGCTCCCTCAGGATGTGGCAGATGCTAGTGAGGAAAAAGAGGGTAAGATGAGATGGGGGGATGTCTCACCTCTCACAACCAGCTCCAAGTACTCACTGGTGCTAAACCATTTTGGTGGGGTCTCTTTGATGTAGCATTGGCAGCTGTAGCGGCCCCCATCACCCTTCACCACCTGGGAGAGGTGGAACTTGGCTTCCCTCTCAGGGAAGTAGCGGACCGCCCCAGTCCGGCCCTCCAGGTACAGGAAACAGCCAGCATTGGCATACTGGAAGGTGCATTGGAGTAGCACACCAGACCCTGCAGCAACCTCATGCCCAGGCAGGATGGAGAGGACAGGTTTGGGGCCCTGGAGCTCTGTGGGGAGAGACATGGTGCCAGGAGCATTGTGGGGGTCTCCGAAATGCCACCACCTCACTAAGGTGGAGGCGCAGATGACCATCACCTCTCCAAGTCAGGGAAGAGGGGAAAAACCCTTCCCGTCATGCAGATGGGGAAGCCAAGATGCCCAGTGCTTCTCCCCACTCAGAGGGTGTTGGAGTGGCCATGACACATCCCTCACCTTGCACCAGAACCTCCAGGGTGTCACTGCGAGCCAGCACAGCCCCATCATCTCCATGCAGGTAATGGCAGCTATAGGGACCCGAGAAACTCTGGGTGGCGTTGGAGATGGAGAAATTGACCCTGCTGCCATGTGGCTTCCAAGTGTGGAACTGCTGCCCATTCCTGTACAGCACAAAGCTCCCACCGTTGTACTGGCACTCACAGTGGATAGTGGCAGAGCCTCCCAGTGGGATCACTCCAGGTGGCTGCAGGTAGATGGTTACATTAGGGCCACCTGCAGTGAGAGAGATGCTGCCAGACAGACATGGAGTGCTCTGGAGCCTAGCTGTCCTGCTGCAAATGTGGCACCAGCTTCAGGCCCCGTCTCCACACAAGGGTGAGTTTGGTGCTGTGGGGCTGGAAAAGGGCCCCGGGAAGTAGACAGGGGCTGTGTCCAAGCTCCCCATTTCCCACCTCATGATACTCACTTGTGGCAGCCATGCTCTGCACCACCAGCCAAGCTCCTGCAAGAAAAATGGCCCTGTAACATCTCTGTCAAGGGCTCAAGGCACCTTGTGTCCCCTCTGGGAGCCCACACAGCCACTGGCACTCACCAAAGGCTAGGATGTGGGTCACAGGCAGCATCGCAGTCCCTCTTGGCTCCCTCTGTCCCTGGCTCAAGCAGGGCTTGCTCAGGAGGAAGGGTTGCCGGGGAGGCACTGAGTCTGTTCCCTTGCAGCTGGGCGGCTTCTTGCTGTGTCCCGGCAAGCCTTGATCGTCACAAGCCACTTCCTGCCCCACAGCTTGTGTTTCTGCAGACTCAGTGCAGGGCTGGGATGGTTGAACTGGCCAAAGAATGTCCCGGTTACCCTCCGCCGGACTGTGCATCCACAATGACTGGTCTTAGGCTCCTGGGGACCCGAGGGGTGAATCTCTTGGGGCTTTTGGTTTCTCTTCCTTGACTCTGAGTCACTTGATGGGGAAATAGCTTCCTCTCAGCTCTTGTGAAATTGGGGCAGTGCTGGAGGCAGGGGAAGAGGATACTGAGACCAGCCATGGGGAAGTGTCCATGCTGCACCTTCCTCATGGTTGTGGGGGAGGTTTGGTGGCCTCATGAAATGGAACAACAGGGAACTGACTTGGCTTCCCTTTTTTTGCCACTTGAGAGGCTATTTCCTCCCACCTGGCCTCGTCTCCTGGCGACCCTGAACTCCAAAGACTCCAATTCCATTTATTGTCTGCCACCCGGCACAAGCCTGCTCTCTTCCCACTTAAATGATCTCCTAAAAGCTGGGAGGAGACATCCGCAATGTCTTTCATTGGGGCAGGGGTGGGAGCTAGGTGGAGGAGAATGGTACAATTAAAGCCCTAAGAGACAGCAACATCTCCTTCACCTGTAGGTCTGAAGCTACTCCATGTCCCACAGAGTCTGACGTATTCCCTGGCCATGCAAGCCTCCTCAGTCCTATATTGGTGCAATGGTATGGTTCTTAGCCCAAATAATTGCCCCTTTCCTCCACACCCTGAGCCTCACCTCCAGCCTCCCCATCCCCTCTTGGTTTGGCCAGTGGTGTCAGCAGAGCTCCCTTTGGCAATAACAAAGGGTTAGTTAAACTGTGGAAAGGCTCTATGTCCCTTTGGGTGACATGGGAGTGAGGCGAGCAGGGAAGAGAGGGGCTGGGGGACTGGAGCTGTGTAGGATAAGTGGTGGCCTCTGCTGTTTCCTTTGTACTGGCGGTGGGGGGGCCCAAAATGGGCCTAGTATTCTGCTCTGGCTTCACCAGTACCCAATGGAGGACAAGCTCCCCTTTCTTACCTTGCTGGTTGCGCTCTGGCTAATGTAGCCCACAATAGAGTTGGTGGCATTGCAATGGGGCCAAGCCATGGACATGTTGGACTCCTGGGTCTTCTGCAGAGCCTTTTCTCATGTCCCCTAGCCTGGAGACCTACCTCGGTGTCCAGGTCAAGGGTGTGGGAACATGGAGCTGGCTCAGCTCTCCGTCACCTCTGCTGAATCTTGTGGCCCAGAAGAGGTGAGGCTGCCACAGCTCCATGCCCCCAGGTCCAAACAGTAGTGAGGTTGGGCATGTATCCCCAGTAGACACACACAAACATGTATACGCAATACACATATACACATGGCTGGCCACACGGAACAACAGACAGAAACATTCAGCACTCACACAAACACCAGCAGCGCCAACAGCCTCATCCTGTTCCCCTCTCTGGCTGATCCGGATGAAGGTCCATTAGGGGGAAATACATATATACATATGTGCAATATGGATCCCTCCAGTAACTAGGCATACACCCACCACTCATCCAGGAGCTGGTCCGGTACTGATCTGGCACAGGGCATGGATGGACAAGTGTACTGACTAGCCCTGTTTACATGTGACCAGCCCTTTTTACCCCCTCTGTTTTCCCATGTTTGTTCCTCCCCAAATCACCTGAATCCCTCCCTTTCCCCGCCTTTTGTTCCTCCCCTAAACATCCCATAATAAGTCCAGTGCAATCCCCAGATGTTCTTCCCTGCATCTCACAATGTGTCCCGTACCCCAAGGCAGTAACCGCCTTCAGCCACAAAGGTGCTCTGGAGAGCTGGTCCCCTTGACTCACAGCGATGGGTGTCCCATGTGGTGAAGCTCTCCTGGGACAGCCTTGGGGGGGTGGGGGGGGAGAGGTTGAGGCTGGGGTGGGTTTCTCTGACTGGGTTATGGGGGGGGTCTCTCCCCGCCCTTGTGCTTCTGCGCTCCTTAGTGTGGATGGGGATGAGCCTTTCAGGAGTTGACTGTTCACCTGTGGTGGGCTTGGGAGCAGCTAGTGTAGGGTGTTATTCGGGTTCCCCTAGCTGCCACTGTGCCTCTGTGCTCCTGTGTGGGTGGAAATGAGATTATTATCACATAATCTAACAGTCACCAGGTCTAGGGGTCTGTTGTGCACTGGGTAGGTACCAGTTCTTTCTAGATCTCAGTAAGAAGGACTGCCCACTCTAATCTTTAAGTATAATACAATGTTTAATCAGGATATTCAAAGATAGGAGTGGAATAAAAGATTAGCAATTAAATCTTGCATCCCTTCTGATGCTGGGAACCCTGCAATGATACAGCATCAGATGGACCTCTCAATCAGGACATGGCACACTGTGCAGACCCTACCTGTGGTGAGGTTCACCAGCATTTTGGCCTTCTAAGCTTTTATAGGATTTTCTTAGAAGTAAACTATTCTATTCATCATTTCCACTGTCAAACCAAAAGGATGTTCCCATGAGAAATTGTTGCTGGGCTTTTAAAGATGAGGACGTGCAGATGGTGTAATTCCCAGTGCCAGGTGGGAGCTGCCTACAGGCTCCTTCGTTATAATTAGCCCGCTAAGTTTATCCTGCGGCCAAGCAGGACATGCGCAGCACAACACAGGCCTGTGCCTGCTCAGGTTAATTGTTACGTGGCTCTCTATCTCCTCGATGTACAATGGTCTTCTGGTTAGGATCACTACAGGCCCATTGTCTGTCTTGCTGACCTGGGTGAAGGAGAACTCAGCTGCATCCTCCATAGGTCCTGGCCCTGTGCAGGGCCCCATCTCCATCCTTGTAGAGGAGGAACATCATGTCCCAGCACAGGCACATGCAGCAGATGCTCACAGCTGCCCCCAGTCCCACCACAGCTCTGAGGCTCATGGAGATGAAGAGCTTGGGGGGGAGCATGAATCTGCATGGAGAGGGAGCAAGGCCATGAGGCACTGACCTGTACACCATCACAGCCAGGAGCAAGGTGAGAGAGGGAGGAAGGGGAGGAGGCATCCCGCAGACATGCGTCCCACTGCATCCCCTGAACTTTGTCCTACACTTGCCCCATGGCAGCATGTCCTACTGGTGTGATCACCCCTACCTTCACCTGGTCTCTGTGGTCTCCATACAGTGATCTGCAGTCATGTGGTCTCAATGGGGTATCCTTGTGGTCTCCATATGGTCTATGCAGTCCGTACAATCTCCATACAGTCTGTGTGGGCTCCATGATCCATACATTCCAAGTGTCTATATCTGGTCCCTGTGCAGCCCCATCATTCAGGGCAGCTCAGCTGATTCTGAAAAGTGGTCATAGACAGGGGACCAGAAACTGCACCCTCCCTCTGGAGGGCACAGCTGTCCTGGGGACATGGGTCCTATCCCCCCTCATCCTTAGCACTGATGTCCTCTGTAATCTTTCCCAATGGATCTGAGGGCATTTGCCATCTGATATCCTGCCTTGCCTGAGCAGCTGCAGTGAGATGGCAAGAGACATTGAGATAGCACATGCACAGATCGTTGGAGAAGGTCTCTGAGGCCCTGGTCTGAGATAGTCACCCTCCTCAGGCACATGTCCTGGTCCCACAACTCCCTGGATGCATGTCCTGGTCTCACATACTCCCCTCGGACACATGATCTGGTCCCGCCTCACCCCAGAATCATGTTCTGGTCCCTCAACCCCCACCTGGACAGATGTCCTGGTCTCACTTCCCCGTTTAAGCCCCTCCCTGATCCCTGACCCTTCTTCCCCTCTCCACTCACCTGGAAGGAGAGCAGCAAAAACTGAAGCCATGCTGGGGTCACGGATCCAAATTGTGCCAGCACAACTGCGGGATCAGCAGAGCTGGGGACTGCACCACCACCACCACCTGCAGTTACAGGAAGCCAGCAGCAGGACCCCTTCTCTACCCCTGTCCTTCACAGCTCACTGACATCACTGCCAGCCCTCACCTGCATCAACCACATCAGCCCACCAGCCCCAAGGGACCACCTTTCCTTCTGTAGCTGGCTCCCCAGATATCTCTGAGGGGATGTCTTTGGTGAGCACACCTTGGAAGAGTCCCTAGGAAATGAAAACACAGCTGTTGGGTTCGATGTGGAACAAATGCAGCAGGCCAAGCAGGCTGGACATCTCAGATGGCTCTAGATGTGACCTAGGCCACATCATTCCAGATGTGGTCTCAGCTGACCCTCAGTATGGCTCTTGTTACAAGCCTGCCCTAAGAAGATGCTTATTATGGCTGTCCACATGCTAGCTCTCCATTGCTTTCTGTCTCCCTAGCCCTGGATGTGGCGCTCAGATGGCCCTAAGTATGCCTCTGAATAGCTACAGATGTGCTCTCAGGCAGCCCAAAATATGGCTCTTGGATTGCCTTAAATGTGTCCTTAGACGGCTCCAGTTGTGGCACTCAGATGGCAAGAGGTGTGACCCAAAGTATGGTCCTCAGATGGCCTTCCGATGACCCTGAACGTAGCCCTCTGATGGGGCCAGATGTGCCCTCCTCGGAGGTCCAGCTCTGTGCTCAGCTAAGATCACAACGGCCAGCCTCCCTGGTCCTGTGCCCTACTAGGCCCTCTGTCCCCAGCTACCCACTGTGCACAGGGACACTGCAGGGGCAAGGACACCACATATTCTTTGTCCCCCAGTGCCATGTCCCTGGAGGTGCTTTTCTCAGTGCCCTCCATGTCCCTGTGCCCTCCCAACTCCTCTGCCCCACCCAGTCCCTCTGCCTGGGGGACTGCCTTCAGACCCTCTGGCCCCCTGTTTTTAGGGACTTGCCCCGTGGGACCCACCAAGTTCCTCTAATGGGGACATCCCTTCCTTTTGGAGGAGTCAGGTGGGTATGCAGTGCCTGCTGTCACCTCAGACTTCCCTTTGAGCAGGCAAGCAGGGAGATAAGAGAGACCTGCCAAGCCTTCCCCCCTCACCAATCCCACCCTGTGGCCATGTCTCTCCACCATGGCCTTCAACCTATGACGATGTCCCCATATCACCCCCACCCCACAGCAATCCCACCCCATAGTTATGTCCCAAAGTCTCCCCACCTTACTGCTATGTCCCATATATTCCCAAGTCCCACAGCCATGTGTCCCTGACCACAGCAATCCCACCCCATAGCCATGTCTCACATAACCCCACCCATAGCCAATGTCCCTCCAGCCCCATAGCAACACCCCCACACTGCTCCACCTCATTGCTATGACCCCATTTCCTCTGCACCCACAGAGCAATCACACTCCACAGGTATGTCCTCTATATCTTCCTACTCCATGCTGCTGTCTCCATGTTCCCACGCCCCATTGACATACTTGCATGCCCCCCACCCATGACCGCACCCACATGGCTCCCACCCATTGCTGTACCCCCATGGCTGTACCCCGATGGCCCCATCCCTGTGACCGCACTCCCACGGCCTCCACCTATGGCCGTACCCCCATGGTGGCCCCCTGTCCCCCCTTTGGCTCCAGCGCTGCAGTTTCAGTTTTAGAAGAATCAAAACGGCTGCTGCCTGCAGGAAACGAAACTGCTGGAGTGGGAGGGGCTCTGTGGAGTCGCAAAGGGGCAGAGTCGCAGGCGTCTGAGGCGCAGAGCAGGAGCGGCTGACGGGGCAGAGTCCCTGGCACCTGGGGCACGGAGCAGGGGCAGATAACGGGGCAGGGACTCAGGTGTCCCAGACGTGGAACGGGACAAGGACCCAGGCGTCTGGTAGCTCTGCCCTGCACCTTACTGCAGTTTTTGTCATGGCTCTCAGACAGCCGAAAGCGTGAGTGGGGCTGGGGGGTTTAGGGACATATTGGGGCTTGTGGGGGCACTGTGCATTAGTGGGGGACACTGGGCATTGTGAGGAGACATGGGGATTACTAGGGCTCGGGTTACTAAGGAGGATCCAGGGTTGCTGGGGGAACGTGGGAGTCCTGGGGGGCACCTGGGAGGACATTTGATTCTGGGGCAGAAGTTTTGGAGGTTCCCATGAGAACATGGTGGGACTTGGAAGCATTCTGGGGCGGATGGAGGGGTTGGGGGATCCCAGGGGTTCCAGGAGGCTCACAGGGGTCCTGGGGACCCATGGGAGCCACCCCACACTGACCGCCCTCTTTCTGCTTTGCAGTGAGGCCTTCTGCCAGCAAGCACCCATCTTCCTCGACTACCTGCGCAGCATCCTGCAGAAGTACCCCGATGGGGGGCAGATCCTCAAGGTAAGCCCCTGGATCCCAGGCACCTGGGCACTCCCACCCAACTGCAGAGCTCACTGCTGGGCAGGGAACCCAGGCATTCACCCAGGACTAACTCCTAGACCCTGCTGCCCACCTGGGGCAGACAGAGGACCAAGGGGGCTGGGCAGGGTTGATGCGTTCTCTGGAGATTAGGGGAAACCAGGTGTCCGACTGCTGATCCCTAATCACAGGAGCTGGTGCAGAATGCGGATGATGCAGGTGCTACTGAGGTCGTGTTCATGCTAGACGAGCGGGAGTTTGATGTCATTGTTGGAGGGGGGCTGGAGGGGACTCAAGGTGAGGGGCACTGGGGGACACTGGGAGGGACTGGGGAGGATTGGGGACACTGGGTGGTAATGGGGGAGAATGTGGGTGGTCAGAGGGAAGGGGAGGCAATGGGAGGGACTGGGGAGGATTGGGGACACTGGGTGGTAATGGGGGAGAATGTGGGTGGTCAGAGGGAAGGGGAGGCAATGGGAGGGACTGGGGAGGATTGGGGACACTGGGTGGTAATGGGGGAGAATGTGGGTGGTCAGAGGGAAGGGGAGGCAATGGGAGGGACTGGGGAGGATTGAGGGGCACTGGGAGGTACTGGGGGGCAGTGGGTGGGATTGGGTATCAGAGGATATTGGGAGAACTGGAGGCAGTGAGGCTCTGGGGGTATTGGGGGCACTGAGAGGACTAGGTGGTACTGGGGGCACTGAGGTGGGTTGAGTGGGACTAGGGGGACTGGGAGAGATTGCGGAGGCTCACCGGGCACTGGCTGTGGGTCCAAACCCTTCCCCCTCCAGCTCCCCACATGTCCCCACTCCTCCCTAACCCTGGTGCCCTGGCTCCCTAGGCCCAGCCCTCCTGGCCTACAACAATGCCCTTATGGCCCCCCGGGACTGGACTGGGCTCCTGCGCCCGGGGGTGTCCCATAAGCAGGGGGACCCTAGCACTGTGGGGTGCTTCGGCCTGGGCTTCACCTCTGTCTACCACCTCACTGGTGAGCAGTTCTGGAGGACTGACCTGGGTGACTGGGATTGCACTAGGGGCATAGGTGGTTTAGGGGGCACTGGGTGGGGGACAGGTAGCCAGTGATCCACTAGGAGTCAAAAATGGAGGGTTGGGTTTGAAATGGGGGAACCTGAGAAACCAAGGGCTGGGAGGGCTGGGCAGCCTGGGGTGGCCGAACGAAGGGAGGACTGGGGCACTGAGATTAAACTTGGGAGGCATGGGGGAGATGAACTTGGGGGTTCTGGGGTGGGCATTCATCGCATTGGTGGGCTGGGAGGGCCCAGGTGGGCTGCGGGGACCATGTCCCTGTGCCCTGATAGTGTCTCTGTCCCCAGACCTGCCGGGCGTGCTGAGCCCCCCATTCCTGGCAGTGCTGGACCCCGAATGCCGAGTGCTGCCAGGCGCTGGTGCCCGCTGGGACATCTCTGCAGCCCAGGACCTACCTGGCCTCTTTGAGCCCTTCTGGGCTGGGCTGGAGGCCATGGGGCAGTGCCGTGGCTCTGCCCAGGGCACCCTCTTCCGCTTCCCCTTCCGCCAACAACCTTCAGGCATCGCCGTGGGGGTCTCCAATCCTGGGCGCCTCCATGGCCTCCTCCAGACCTTCCTTGCTGAAGCCCCCCTTGCCCTTCTCTTCCTTCGCCATGTCCGACATGTGGCCCTGCACCACGTGTCCCCTGATGGGGCCCAGACCCTCATGGGTACCCTGGTGGCGTCCCCCCGGCCTCTCCCTGTCCTGGAGCCAGCAGGAACCATGGGGCTGAGCCTGACGTGGCGCCTGGTGGCTCTGTGCAGGGACGGTATTGGGGACGAGGATGAGTGGCTGGTGGCCACAGGCAGGGCCACATCAGGGGCAGCTGTGGAGCTGGGTGCACGTATAGGGTGCAGCCCTGAGCTGAGCCTGGCACACCACCTCCACGGAGCCTGCCAAGGGCGGCTCTGCTGCTTCCTACCACTGCCGGCCACAGAGGAGATGGCCACAGGGCTACCTGCCCATGTCAGTGCCCCCTTTGCCCTTTCCGATGATCGCTGCCACCTCCGCTGGGCCTCAGAGGATGGGGAAGGTGAGGAAGATGCCAGCTGGAATGCCCTGCTGCTCCTCGACCTCCTGCCACGGGTCTATGGCCACGTGGCGGCCATGGCTGCAACCCTGCCTGGCACTGACCCCTATGGCATCTGGCCAGACCCCGAGCACGCTCCACGCCATGGCCGCATCCGTGAGGTGGTGGCCAATGTCTGCCGGGAGCTGGCAGCTGCCCGTGCCTTGGTGCCGGCTGCGGAGGGGGCCCCAGGACTCCTGCAGGCCACTGAGGCTGTGCTGCTGCTGGAGGACATGGAGGACACAGCCACACAGCAGGTGGTCCAGGCCTTTCTGGTGGCAGCCGGGGAGCCGGTGGCGGTGGTCCCAGCCCACGTCCAAAGGGCGCTGGCACTGGGACTGGCCAAGGGCCTGCAGGAGGCCACGGCAGGCCATGTGCGGGAGGTGCTGAGGTGCCATGGGGACGCAGGGCTCCTGGCCTCCGACCGGCTCTGCCTGCTGCGCTATGTGGCTGCGGATGGATGCTATGCCAAGCTGCAGGGCCTCCCACTCCTGCCTCGTGCCGATGGTACCTTTGTGGCTTTTGGCAATGTGGCAGCCACTGTCTACGTGGACACATCTGACTGCCCCAGGTGAGTTAGCAGGGGACCCAGGCATCCCAGTGCTTGTCCTACTCCCAGCCCTTCTCAAGCAGGCAGGGAACCCAGAGTGGGCCTGGGTGGGCCAGGGCACAGCCTGGCAGAGGGGAAGGGGGAAGGTCAAACCCAGGCATCCAGGCACCTCACTCCCCACCCCCTTTCTCCACAATGTCACTGAGTGGGAGCTGAACCTGGGTGTCTAGGAGTTCCCTGTCCCCTCCTTACTGCTGTACTCCCTCAGAACCTTCCGTTTGCCCCCACAGGGTGCTCCTACCTGGCCTGGCTGGGTTATTCCTGCCCCCTAACCTGGAGCCTGCCCTGGACAATCTCCTGCAGGACATTGCCAAGGCGGGTAAGAGAACAAGGGTCCCTAAACCCCCGCTCGGGTTCTGTGATCCCTATCTGGGCCCCCAAATCACCTGTCAACCAATACCCTCTTGCATCCCCCAACACATCTGGGATCCTCCCCATCCATCCCACAGCACTGTAGATCTGGAGTCCTACTCTCCCCATAGTCTGGGGTGCATCCTCAGAGCCCAGGTCTCCCTGTCCATTCCCAGATCCTGGGTCCCCTTGTCCCAGCCCAGGTCCCCTGTATCTCCATTTGTGGGCCCCTTGGTCCTTGATGTCCCTCCCGCATTCCCTCCGTCACCTCTGTCCCCTATAAGATCCAGGGTCTCCCTGTGTTCTCCCATCTGAGGACCTCCCTGCCCCCCAGTTCTGAGCACCGCTATCCCCTCTCGCCCTCTCAGATTGCCTCTGTCCCCCCCAATCTGGGGTCTCCATGTTCCTCTTATCCGGGGTTCCCCATGTCCCACCAGAGACTAGGTCCCTTCACTTCCTGTATGAGGTTTCTTCATCCTCTCCACAACTCAGATCCTTTCCCCCAGATCCCATGTCTCCAAAGTCCCAGGTGTCCCAATGCAGCCTCTGCTCCCCCCTTCCCCCCTCCCCAGGTCTCTTCCCCAACCTGGTTCTGCTGGACCCGGCCATGACTGCCCGGACCCTGCACTCAGCTCTGCCTCCAACCTGGACATCGCAGTCCTCAAGCCTGGTGACCTGGTGCCCAGCCCACGGCCCCCCCCAGCCCCCAGCCCCATGGCTTCCAGCCCTGTGGCTCTTCCTGGCCAACCACATGGAAGACCTGGGCCCTGTGGAGGGGCTCCCCCTGGTTCCTCTGTCCCTACCGGGTGCCCCCAGAACCCGTCTGGCCCCACTGATACCCCAGTCTGGCCTTATCTTCCAGGTGTGGGAGGACCAGTGCCTGCCACCCACTGTGGCCCCCATTCTGGAGGCCCTGGGCTGCCCCGTGGTGCCCCCAGGCATATGGCACCGCTCTCTGTCCCGCTACATCCTGCCCCCATCCCCCCTAAATGCTCTGCGGGCCCTGGGCATGCGGAGGGCTGAAGACGTGGCCTCCCGCCTGGCCTCACTGCCCGCTGCAGCTGTGGACACCCTCCGGCTCTACCTAGCAGATGTCCCATCCCTGGCAGAGCCAGAGAGAGCCATACTGGCCACTCTGCCTCTCTTCATCCCACTGCCCTGCCTGGCCACCCCACAGCCCACAGGGCTGGTGCCTGCCAGTGCCACCCCAGCACTGGAGCCAGAGCTGGAGCTGCCCAGAGATGTAGTGCTGCCGAAGACTATGTTGTGGTGCCGGGACGAAGCTGACCGGCAGCTCCTAGGGCGGCTCCAGAAATCCTTTGTCAGTGCTGCCTATGTGGCACTGGAGGGTATCAGAGCTGTGGCCCAGGGTGCCTATGCAGGGCGGGCAGCTGAGGCCCAGGGGCTGCTGTTTTGGGTGCTGCAGCATGGAGATACCCTCTTTGCACAGAGCCCCCCGCTCCAGCAGGCCTGCAGTAACCTGGCCTTCCTGGAGACCCCCAGTGGCCCTGTGCACCCACGGGACCTCTATGACCCCTGTGAGAGTACCTTGCAAGTGCTGCTGGGCCCTGAACACTTCCCCCCTGCCTCCTTCTGCACTCCACTCATTCTCCGTGCCTTGAGAGTCCTGGGCTTGCGGCATGGCAAAGGTTGCCTGGTGCCTTCAGACATCCTAGAGGCTGCAACAACTGTGAGTCAGGGTGGTGGGGCGGCTCTGGACAAGGCTAAGGCGCTGATCAAAGTCTGCAATCACCACAAGGCACTGGCTGGCTTCAGTGCAATGGAGCTTAGGCAGCTCTGTGCTCTGCCATGGGTACCCCGCTCAGAGTGCACTGGAAAGCCTGAGCAGCCCTTCCTGCCCCCAAAGGACCTGCGATCCATCAGGTACATGTATCTGGTGGGGCTTGCCATGCCTCTAACGGGTGTCTTCACGCTAGAGGCCGAGGAGAAGCTGGGGCTGTGCCAGGCCCCACCACCAGAGAGGGTATGGGAGCAGCTGAGATGCCTGGCAGGGTGCAGGGACACAGATAAGGTAGTTCCTGCACTCCGGGCTATCTACCAGCACATGCAGGAAGATCTGGGGACCTTTGGGGCTGCCCCAGAGGGTGCTGTGGTGTGGACTGGGGCTGGGTTTGTCCTACCAGGTGATGCTGTGCTGGGCTACCCTGAGGAGCTGGACCTGGAGGCACTAGTGCCCCGGGTGCCCCCCGACTTCCTGCCCTACAGCTGCCTGTTCAGGGCTTGGGGAGTGGAGGCAAGGGTGAGTGAGGAGAGGGTGGTCACAGCCCTGCGCTGCCTGGGGCAGACCATAGATGCCCGCAGCTCTGGTTCTGGTACAGAGGCAGAGTTGAAGGTGGCTGTGGCTGTCCTGGAGTGGCTCAAGAACCAGGGCCACCGGGCTGAAGGCATGGTGCCGGTGCCAGTGAGGGTCCCGGAGGGCTCTGGCTTCACCCTTCGTCCAGCTGCCTCTGCTGTGTACCTGGATATGGAGCTGGAGGCAGAGGAAGACATGCAGGAGGTGGTGCACGAGGCAGTGCAATGCAGCACAGCTGCATTCCTTGGCACAGAGCTGCTCAGCACCCGGGTGCTGGGGCCAGAGCCGTTCACAGCCTGCGGACCTTCAGAGCCCATCACCTTGCGGCTCCGCAACATCCTCCAGGAGTATTGTGAGGAAGGTGACCTTTTCACAGAGATGGTTCAGAACGCAGAGGATGCTGGAGCCACTGACTGCCGCTTCCTCCTGGACCTCCGACAGTGCAGAAAGGCCATCACTGGGCTGCTAGACCCAGGCATGGCTGCCTGCCATGGCCCAGCCCTCTGGGCCTACAACAATGCCCTGTTCACAGAGGATGACCTCCGTAACATCACTCGGGTCGGGGCGGCTACGAAGAAGCACCAGTCAGGCCGGATTGGACGCTTTGGGCTGGGCTTCAACTGTGTCTACCGCATCACAGATGTGCCAGCTGTGTTGAGTGGGGCCACACTGCTCATCTTCGACCCCAATGGCACCCATCTGGGCAACCACATCCCCAAGACCGGCTGCCCTGGCATCCGCCTAGACTTCTCCACTCGGCCCCGCATCCTCCGTGCCTTCGCTGAGCAGTTCCGGCCCTACCAAGGTATCTTTGGGTGCCATCTGCCTGAACCAGGAGCCTTTCCAGGGACCCTTTTCCGCCTGCCTTTCCGCACCGAAGAGGAAGCTGTGACATCACAGATCTGCTCAGAGGCCTTTGGCACAGAGCGTATCCGGTCCCTTGGCACTAGCTTCATTGGCTCTAGCCGGCTCCTTCTGCTTTTCCTGCGGCGAGTGAAGGAGATATCCCTGGAGATGCTGCCAGATATGGCCACCTCACCTGAGGATGCTGTGTCTCTGGCCATACTGCAGCGAAAGGAGATCCGAGACTTGGGGGCCCCTGGGGATCCCCCGAGCTGGGCAGCCATTGAGCAGCTCACAGCCCATGAGAAGACCTCCAAGACCACCTGGCACTACCTAGTTCTGGTGTGCCAGGGGGATGGGGAGTCCCTGGAGCTGTTTCACCAGAGGACACAGGCAGGGCTCCATAATCTGCCCCCCATGGCTGGTGTGGCTCTTCCCCTTGCCCTCACTGCAGATGGCAAATGGGTGCCGCGCATGGGTGCTGAGGAAGGACAGGTCTTCTGCCACCTGCCCATGCCAGTGGCCTCAGGGCTGCCCATCCATGTGCATGGGGCCTTCAGCATCCTCTCAAACCGTAAAGGGCTGTGGGACACGGCAGAGCAGGGCGAGTGGAACCGGGCACTGCTCCGGGATGCCGTGCCGGCTGCTTGGCTTCGGGCACTGGCCCACCTCCGCACCCTGCAAGAGGCAGGTGAATTGAAGAGCTATGAGTATCATGTCTTCTGGCCAGACATCAGCGCTGCCCGGTTCCCCTTTACTGAGGCAGTGGCTTGTTTCTACCAAGTTGTGGCAGCCAGGAATGGCCCCAGGCTCTTCTCTGATGGCTGCTCATGGTGCCCACTGCAGGATGCCCGCTTCCTGCACCGAGCTGTGGCCAGACACCCCAAGCTGGGGGCCGTGGCAGAACGTGTCTTCGCCACCACCTTGTCTCGTCCCCTGTTGGCTGTGGCCTTGCCAGAGCGGGTACAGAGGGGCCTTGGGAAAGCGGTGGCTGCTGGCACCTATGACTGGCCTCGGTTTTACTGTGAGCTTGTGCTGCCCAACTTGGAAGACCTCTCCGTGGCTGACCGGGACCCACTGCTTCTCCACGCGCTAGATATGTCCCATGACGATGTGGACAAGGTGCTGCAGACAGTGCCCTGCATTCCTGCCACCCCTCATGGCCACCTGCAGCTCATCAGCCACCTGGTGCATCCCAGAGGCCGTGCAGCTTCTTTATACAACCCCAAGGATGGGCGCTTCCCCTGTGGGGATGCATTCCTCTCTCCAGAGAGACTGGGTCGGCTGGAGCAGCTGGGCATGGTTCGGGACTTGTTGGCCCTGCCAGAGCTGCTGGAGCAGGCAAAGACAGTGAAGCATATCTGGACTCAGGACCATGCCCAGGGATGCCGGAAGGCTGCCTGCATCCTTGAACTGCTTCAGGATGCAGTGGAGCAGGGGGTGAACAACATCATGCAGGCTGCTTTCCGGACTGTGCCATTCCTGCCTGGGACACTGCCCACTGGTGAACATGTCCTGCTCCCAGCTGCCCAGCTCTACCATCACCTCCATGCCCCACTAGTGGGGCTCATCCACCCTGTCTTGGCTCATAAAGTGCTGGGAAAGGACTTCAGCCTCTCTGAAGAGGTTGCATCCTTCTTGGGGCTGGACCGGCAGCTACCAGCAGCTGCAGTTCTTCAGCAGCTACAGGCGCTGAGCCATAGCTCCAATGCCCTTCCTGCTGAGAGCCTCCAGGACACCACCCACTGCTGCTATGCTTACCTGGATACGCTGCTCAAGAGAGAGCACACCAGCTGGGGCGAGGTGGCTGCTGCAGTGGCCCAAGGGGAGCCCTTCATCTTGGTGGACTCCCACTTCGTGCCAGCCACAGCTGTGGCAGAGACTCTGCCATTTGAGGCTGTCCCATATCTTTACCAGCTTCCGGCGCAGTACCGGCCCTACAGCCAACTCTGGGAGTGTGTGGGGCTGCGCCACACATTCACCTGGAGCGATTATGCCCGGGTGCTTCGCATCCTGGCTGAGAAGCATGCTGGAGAGCCCCTGCCTGCCCCAGAGCTGGCCCTGGCCTTGCGGCTGATATCCTGTGGCTTGATGACAGATGGTGAAGAGCCAGATGCCTATCAGACCCAGCAACTCTTTCTGCCTGACCATGAGGGTATTTTGCGTCCGCGGGACAAACTCCACTTCAATGACACGCCGTGGCTGCCAGTGGGCAAAGGGGCCATGCTATGCCATGAACAGCTGGCCTGGGCCACAGCCCTGCGCTGCGGGGTGCCTACCACACGTCATCAGGCACTGGAGAAGAGCCGGCTGCTGACGGCAAATCTGAGTCTCTGGGCACAGCCATTCGGAGCCCGTGAAGACCTGCCCACACGGCTGAAGAACATCTTGGGCGAGTACCCAGCATCCACTCGTGATGTGGTGATGGAGCTGCTCCAGAACGCGGATGATGCTGGTGCAGGGACTGTGCACTTCGTGTGGGATCGCCGGCAGCACCCAGTGGATGCCACCTTCAGTGAGGCCTGGAACACTCTGCAAGGCCCTGCGCTCTGCATCTACAATGACAGTCCCCTCCAGCAGCAAGACATTGAAGGCATCCAACGTCTGGGGGTGGGTGGCAAGCAGGGCCGGCAGGATGTTACAGGCAAATTTGGCCTTGGCTTCAACACTGTCTTCCACCTTACCGACTGCCCAGCCTTCCTTACTGGAGACAGCGCCCTGTGTGTCTTTGATCCCCACCTCACCTACGTGCCTGGAGCCACAACTGAGAGCCCTGGCGGGATGTTTGCTGTCAACCCTGAATTTAAGAGGACCTTCCCAGATGTCTATGGCACCTTCCTGCCCTCCCTCTTTGACCTGAGCCAGGGTGTCCTTTTTCGGCTGCCCCTCCGCACTGCAGCTGGGGCTACCAGCTCCAAGGTGTCTGGCATGGTTGTGCGGGACCAAGACCTTGTGGCCATGCAGACAACACTAGTTGAGGAAGGTGGTGACTTGGTACTTTTCCTCCGGCACCTGCACACTGTGATCTTCTCCGAGATCCCCATGGATGGGGGACCATTGGTCAAGAGGCTACAGGTGGCCATAGAGCTGGCAGAGGAAGATGCAGAGCTGAGACGGGGTTTCCAAGCCAGACTGAGCCATGCTGTGGATGGCGATGGCCCCATCTCTGTATCCTACATCATGAAGGTCAAAACAAGCAAGGCCACGGCCAGTACTGTCTGGAGGGTGACTGCCCAAATTGGGGTGCAGAAGGGGGCTGAGGAGTCTCCTGTGCCTGGGCGGATGCCGTATGGAGCTGTGGCCGCCTGCCTGAAGCCACTGGCCTTGGAAAATCCCATGGGCAAAGCTTTCTGCACCCTCCCACTGCCACTGACCACAGGGCTGCCTGTGCACATTAATGCCAACTTCTCTGTGGATGCAGCCCGACGTGGCTTCCACCAGGACCCGGGCAGCACTGAAGCAGCCTGGAATGGCTTCTTGCTCCGGTGCTTGGTGGCCCCAGTCTACTGTACCTTCCTCACCAAGCAGTGGAGAGCCCTGGGGCCTGAACAGCTCCAGTTCAGCTCCTTGAATGTCTGCCAGCAGCACCTGACTCCCTGCTACCTCCGGTTCTTCCCTGCTGTGACAAACAGTGTGCCACCTACCTGGCATGAGCTGGTGAGGGACATCTACAGGCACCTCAGCCACACACGCCTGCCCTTGGTGCCCGTATGCCATGTGAAGCTACCTGACACAATGGTAACAATGGCCTGGGCATCTCCAGGTGGCAGGGATGCACTGACAGAACCATATTTCCTTGAGAGGGAGCCTGAGTCACCTCTCCGGGATGTGCTGCAGCACTTGGACATGAACTTGGTGCCAGCATTCGCTCACCTGTGGCAGATCTACCAGGAGCTTAGGGCAGCCGGTGTGGCAGCTGTGGCTTTGCAGCCAGCTTCTCTCCGGTGCTTCCTCAAGGCCCTGGCACTCCCTTTGCCTTGCCTGCTTGCCGAGACACCCCTGAGGACCCCGAAAAGCTGCTCCATCCTGCTGCAACACTGCCTGGAGCCCACAGAGGACGTCAGGACAGAGCTGGAGGGTCTACCCTTGCTGGCCATGCAAGATGGCTGTCTACGTGCTCTCAGCACACACCAGCCAGTCTTATGCAGCTCCTTTGCCTACCTCTTTCCCCACCACAGCCACAGCTTTGCCAACAGCCTTGTGGCTGTCATGGCCCCGCCTGGCTTTGTGCAGGACCTTGGCCTCCCAGAGGCCACGCCACTCATCCAGGAGGCACTAGGACAACTGGACTGGACCACAGAGGGGCAGAAGTGGCTGAAGGGGCTATGGGATTTCTTTGACGCTGTGATCTACAAGGCCACACAGGCCAACAAGGAGAAGTTGGAGGCAGCCATGAACGCATTCATAGACCATCTCCAAGATGCAGTGTTGCTGCCTGTGCAAAGACATGACAAAGACTCAAAGTGCACTTTGGTGCCACTGTCCTCCCTCCCCAATGTTCTCTATGATTGTGACAGGGATGTAGCCAAGGTACTGCACAAGCTGGGCATCCCTGTGCTCCAGAAATTTCTGCTGCCCTTTCACTTTGCTTACCACTGCCTCAAGCCACGGGCCCTGCAGGCCACGAAGCCCACGGCTGTGCTGGCCTGGCTGGCAAACACCGTTGCTGATCTCTGCTGGAGGGACCTAGAAGCATTCGAGGTGACTGTCCTGCTGCGCTTCTTCACTCAGGAGAGGCTGGACTGGCAGGCACTGGAGCATCTCCGGCACCTGCCTCTATTCCAGAACCATAGTGGAGACCACGTGGCTGTGGCACCCTACCGCAAGGTGATGATGTTCAACAGCCAGTTCCCAAAAATGCCTCCAGGTGCCCAAGCCCTGTACAGCCTGGAAAAGGACATGTTGTTGCTCAAAGAAGACCTGATCCACCAGCAGCTTGCCAGGCATTTAGGATGGGAGGCCACAGATGACCGGCAGCTTTTCATGACTGTGGTGCTTCCCCGGCTGCCCCAGCTCACAGCGCTAGAGCTTGTGAATGCTGTGCAGCTGTTCTTAACCTTGCAACACGCCTATGAGGGTGAATTCGGGCAGGATGCCGTGGCAGCCTTTCAGACTGTGGCCTTCATACCTGATTCCCATGGCACGCTGCACCAGGCATCCTACTTCTATGATAACAGTCCTTCCCTCTGCACGCTACAGCTCCAGCACCGCTTTGTGCCTGAGTTCTTCTTCAAGGCGCTGGGTGCCAACCAGGCAGCTGCTAGGACCTTCATGCTCCAGGCAGGTGTCCGCACCAGCCTCTCTGCAGAAGACTTTGTGGTACTGGCCCTGGAGATAGAGCGTGAAGCCTCCCAGACCGAGGGCCGTGCTGAAGAACTGCCCCAGCGACAAGAGGAGATGTTCAAACAACTTGTCATCCTGTTAGACACCCCGTTGCCAAAGGGTTTCCTGGAGCAAATTGCCTCCATCCACTTCCTGTCTCCACTGGCAGTGCCCCAATGCTTGAGGGAGCTCCACCCTCCCTTTGCAGCCTGCACACAGCCTGTGACCCTGAAGGGCAGTGTTTACTATGACTTCCAAGATGTGGCTGAGCTCCTGTGGACATCAGCCACTATCCTGCCATTGTCTGACATACCTGAGAAGAAGCTGGGCCTCCTGAAGGCTATAGGAGTCCTTGTGGAGATACCCACTGCCCTGGTGGTGGCCAACCTGGAGCAGGTGTGCAGAGCAGCCTGCTGGACACCAGAGCAGATGGACACACGGACCAAGGTTCTCCAGAAGATGTACAACTTCTTGCAGAGCCGGCTGAAGGAGGTGGATGCAGGGCGGCTCGCTGAGCTGCCTGTGGTGCTGACCAAGATGGGGGGCATGGCCACACCACAGCAAGTGGTAACATCACTCCCAGATGAGGTTGACTTTCATCCCTATCTCCTCGTGCCTGACCCCCTCATGGCCTTCTACAGAGACCTTCTGAAGCACCTTGGGGTGGCCCCATGCCCCACACTGGCCCACTACAGCCATGTCTTGGCCCAAATCTACCAGGACAGCCAAGCCAAGGGGACCCTCCATGCCATTCAGAAGAAAACAGTCCTGCTGGCCACATGGCACCTCTTCCAGCTGCTACAGGAGACACCAGTGCCCCCTGATTTTTCTGCTGTGCCTGAGTTGTACTTGCTGAGCACTGCTGACTGCCTAGAGCCATCCCACAAGCTCTTCTTCAATGACTGTGTGTCCTCAAGAACCTACTGGGCTTTGAGGAAGACCTTTGTTTTCATGGCTGAACTGCCCAGGACTGGGTTCAACTGGCACCTCCTGCAAAAGTTGCCCCAGCGCCTGCGGCCACGGGCACTCTCAGAGGTGCTGGAGCAACGACTGGAGGAGGGCAGCCTGCAGCCATGCCGCTACGGTCCCCACTGCCAGGAACAGAAGCGTCTACAGACCCTCCTGGTATCCCCATGGTTCAGGATGGGACTGGAGGCCCTGCTCCAGTGGCAGAGCCACAGGGGGATGATGAGAATGGAGGAGTCCAGTGGCTTTACAGTAGAACAGTTGGAAGTGCAGTGCTGTGAGGACATCCGCACTGTGCTGGTCCATTGTGGTGCAAAGGTGGAGGGCAGCTCCCAGTCACGGGCCGTCCATGTGTGCCTGGCTGGTGGTGCCCGGCGGCTTATCTACCTGCGGCATGCAGAGACGAGGCTGGACCGGCACCATCTGAGGGCCCTGGAGATGCTAGTGCAGGTGATTAATGAACTTCTGGGAGGGCAGCTGGCGGCACCTGCCTTGTCTGTGCTGCGGGAGATGCTGGTGTGCCAGGAGCCTCAGGATGTGGCCAGTGTCCTGGAGGAGAATGATGTGGCACTGGCAGATGCTGCACCAGAGCCATAGGAGGCCATGGTGCTGGAGCCAGGGCCAGGGCTGGAGGGAGAGACCGCAGAAGGCTATGGGGCCAGAGAAAGAGGGAAAGCCACAGCAGGACTGGCATAGCCCAACACTGGAGGAGATGAAGGGTGATGTGGATCAGAGCCTGGCAGTCTTGTGGCAGCTGCCTGCTGTGAAGTGGATGAAGGCATTGCTGTACCTCTGCCTCCAGTACTGCCCATAGAGGAACCCAGAGCAGCCTGAGTAGTTGCTATATAGAAGTGTTTGGAGGAACCTGCTGCTGCAGCAGAAAGGATTCCTGTGAGGGGACACTTCTCTGAAAGGCCTGTTGCTATACACTGGGCATGGTGTACAGGAAAGCCCTTCTCTCCCTCTCTCCTTTAATTTTAATTTTTTTTTCCCCAAACACGCCTTTTCCCTGTTACAGTCAATGTCTGGCATCAGCTATGGACACTGCAAATAAATCTTGGAGTATGTTTCGATATCCAGATGCTTACCGGCTCTGCCCATGGTATCTAGGAAAAATGCTCATTTTTGAAAGAGTGGGAGCCTTTCTCCAATCTCGGTCCATTCTTCTAACAGAAAACGTGGCTACTGTAAGTCAAATGTTTCTGTAGGTGTTTTTGAAATCAACTCTTGACAGCAAAAAAATGTTCCTTCCTGCCCCAAGCAAAAGCTCAATTCCCAGTATCTTTTTTTCATACCATCTCTCCCCTCCTCCTCCTTCCAGATAGAGGAACTGTTTCACCCATGATCTATTATGACAAATACATCGTAATTTTGAGTGTTTATAGGCTTTTGTTTACCAATTTGCCTGGTCAAATCTTGGGCAAAGGGAAGGTACCTTGGGCAAGGTACCACCATCCAACAGACAAAAACTCCCTACTTGTGGGAAATCTTGATCACATAGTTTAATACAAATCAGTCTCCAGATATTATGGTGAGGAGGACAAGATGAAAACTTATATGGAAGGAAATAAAATTGTCTTCCTCTTACATCTGAGTTACCCCGCTCAAGAGGCTGAAAGATGGTTTTGTTCAGTCTGGAGAAGTGAGGGCTGCAGGGTGAATCTTTCTTCCTGTCCTCAGCTACCTTATGGGTGATTACACGGTTACAGAGAAGATGGAACTGGACTCTTCTCTGAGGTGCACAGCAAAAGGCCCTCAGGCAACAGACACAAGTTGCATCAAGTAAAATCCCAACTGGATATTGGGGGGAAAAAAATCATACTGAAGAGATCAAACATCAGAACAGAGGTCCAGAAAAGATCTGGGGAATCTCTTTCTTGGAGCTATTGAAAGCTCACCTGCACATGGCCCTGAGAAACTGGATGTAACATCAAAACTAGCAGGGGTTGGACCACAGACCTCCAGATGACCTTACTGACCTATACTATTCTGTGAGTCCACACTCTCCCCTTACAACCCCATTATCAATGTCTGTTATTCTAGTGCTGTTTACACTCAGCCTCTCTAGCAATGATTCCTGGGGGCTCAGCATGAGTAAAATAAAAGAAAGTCAGCTAAACCACGGCACCAGATTTTGGCTTTGCTGGTAACAACTACACATTATGACTCCCTTTAGGTTCCCATCACACTCAGCTCTTCCTCAGCTTTTATTGTCAGCAGTATTGCACTACTGTTCTGAAAGGCAACTCTAGGCTAATATTGCCTCATGCTGTAATCATAGTCTACCTGATAACCAAAGGATGACAAAGGACTGTGTGCACAAAGAATTGCAAAACCCCAGGAAGGAAAATGCACTGAAGGATAACAAGGTGATACTGGGCTGATGAGTCTAGACAGTGCTTACATGACTTAACAAATAAAATGGGACTGATCTGACTGGGGAATTTCCTGAGCTGGTCAGGTGATTGAGTTGCTTGCCTGAAGAAACCATGCTCTGGTTCCTGCAAACTTGCCTGGTATCTATGGTTTTGTAAGTAGCTGTGCACCTACCTTAGCTCACTATTACTGGATAGCTGGGTTTATTGTCGTTTCGACTGGAATCATCATCACAGAATCACAGAATGGTTGAGGTTGGAAGGGACCTCTGGAGATCATCTAGTCCAACTCCCCTGCTCAAGCAGGTTCACCTAGACCATGTTGTCCAGAATTGTGTCCAGGCAGCTTTTGAATATCTCCAAGGAACAACACTCCACAACCTCTCTGGGCAGCCTCTTCCAGTGCTCAGTCATCCTCACAGTAAAACAGTTTTTCCTCATGTTCAGACGGAACTTCCTGTGTTTCAGTTTGTGCCTGCTGCCTCTCATCCTATCACTGGGCACCACTGAGAAGAGTCTGGCCCCATCCTCTTGACACCTTCCCTTCAGGTGCTTGCATGGTAATATTTGGTAATACATAGTAATATTTGTTTGTCTCTATTATTATTCTGTAATTTCCCAGGAAACTAGTTAGCCTTAAACTTCTAGTTTTGGTATCTGTTACCATATCCCGAACCAATATTGCAACTAAACCTTTCTGTACACATTCCTTCAAACACATCTGGCTTCAGCCCTACCCTATGTAGACAACCTAACCCTATCTTATTGATTGCCCTCTCACTTTAACCAACTGACACCCCATTCCATACTGACATTCCTCCCCATACTTGCCTTCTCATCTTGGGAAACTGACAGAGGTCTAGCCCTGTTCTTGGCCTCAGTAAGAACACATGGCTCTGACCCTTGACACAACTTAAAGCTCCTACAGTGAGAAAAATCCCAATTCTTATACTTCTCCTAGTGACTCTCTCCTACCTTCCTCTCACCACGTATGAGCTTATACCACCACCTTCAGCTTCCTAATCAACACCACAAACCTATGGTGACAACGCCTGTTCTTACTATCCCAGAAAACCACTTAAAACCAGTACTTGGGAGCTGATCCTGTTTTGGCTCTCTTAATAGTCCTTACCTGCTGATTTCTCCTGAAATCATTAGTCAGTCAAAACCACTTCTCACCAAAGCCCCTAGCATTAAAGCTGATATTTATAGTTACTGTAATTTGCTTTCCACCTTTTCTGACTTTGTTATTTTCAGCTAGGGCACTTCTCTTATTTTATATGACATTTACAAGTCTCTATTCCCATCTCTGTGGCTATCACATGACAGCAAAACTAAGCAGAACATTCACATGATGGACTCAGCTTCCTCTCCTGTGCTCTAGTAGTCTCTCTTCCACCCCTAAATACCCTTCTCTGTATGCCCTGTTGCACAGGGATAGTGCTCTTTCCTGCTCTTTCACATGCCCAACATTCCTGCGCTCATATGCACACAGATACCATGGGATGAACTGCCTGGCTCCTAGACTTCCTAGTAAAAGCACCCAGGATGTCCTCCAGCCATGACTTCCCAACCACATTAACCCTTTGTAATCTTTGTGCTGTACCATCAGGACTATCTCAGCCTGCTTATGACAAACTGACCTCAAATCTCTGCCTGCTCACTCCTCAGCACTGCCACTGAGAGCTAGTCTAGCAGTGGAACTAGCAGTTATTATCCCCCTACTGCACTGACTGAGCTTCAGGTTTCTGTAGCAGGACTTGGTGCTGCCTTGTGCACCTTCTACTCACTCCACATAACTGAGGAAGGTAAATGCCCACCCAGAGCATATCTAACAGCAAGTCTTCCACACAGGAATAGCTCTTCACATCTGCAGTCCTCCTTATCCTAAATGCAGAATTCGTTTTAGGAAGTCTCTTGTGCAGAGACGTTCAGCACAGACATTAGACTGTGACTCTATGAGAGGAGTTAAAGCCTACTCATCATGTAGGAAGCATTTAACCAGCAAGGCCTGTCCACTTCTGTCCCTGAGAACAGACCTTCAGCCGTTTGTGCAGAGCAGTGATGGTTGCCCCCCCAACTCAGAGACCTATGGGAGAGCCATAGCCTGTTTCTGACTTCCAGCACCTCTGTCCTAGGAGCAGGTCCTTTTCTACTGACCTCAGCTCTTCTGCTCTTGAACCCAGACACACATCACCCAAGCAAAATCCAAAACAGTGAGGCAAAGAGTCATCTTTATAAGCCACTTTGCCATCTTGACTTCCTCTACTTTGATACTAAGACCAGCATCACAGATGGATGCTGCAGCCATATCTCATCCTTCGCAGTTTATTCCAGTGTATTTGATTGCTGTTGATGCTACTAAGGACACCTTCCCTCGCTGTCTTCCTATCTTGATGTGTCTGAGAGCTCTTGAGCTGGTACTTTGCTTCAGACCTTTATGTTTTTAAAATGTCAGCTCTCTCCTGATACTACTCACGGACAAAATATGGCTCATTCCAGCACCTCTCTGAAGCACGTATGAGGGGGGCACTAGCAAGCTGATAGGCCCTCACTGCTCTGTCAGCCTTTCTAGGTTGGCTGTCTGTCTCCTGTGGGAGCCTCAGGGTTGGCAGCCTTTTGCTTTTCAGTTGCATGTGCTTCCACCACTGGAAATATATCATCCAGAGGGAGTGGAATGCAAAGGCCAGTGCTTCAGGGCTGAGGAGTGAATCTGCCCTGAGGTAATCCTTGAGTGGGCTGACAGGGGCACCTGTGCTGTGATGGCAGCAGAGGTCTGCATGCAAGCACATGGCAAGCACTCACGGCAAGCGAGCCAGCTGGCCCTCTGTGCAGGTGAGTGGTGGAGGCAGTGATGCCGCGCACCTCCCCTCTCACAGGCACAGGCACTTCTGCAACAGGGCCTTTCAGGAGCAACTGTACACGCTCTCACTCCTCAGCTTGTCCCCACTGCAGGAGCAGTTACCATGTCATCCCTGCATGGCCTTCCCCCCACTGCTCCTATCTTTCTCTGCCTGGCCTGCTGCACAGGGAGGCCCAGCTGCAGTCAGCCACCCCAGGGTCCCAGGCAGCCATGTGAGTGGCAGGGAGCCTCAGTGCACTCTCCTGCTCACTGTAGCCTCAGGAACAGAGATGTCTGTGAGGATACAAGAGAAATGGGTCAAGGAAGATAAACTACAAGACCCCATTTATAGCAAGACATGTTAAGGAAACAGCAAGTTCAGCCTCTGTCAAAAACTTGGAAAGCTCCTGCCCCACAGCGCTGGGCAGGCCTGCATTGCTTGTGGGAGGAGGATTAGGGGAGGTGTCTCCAGCCCACCGCCTGCAGAGGGGGAGGGTCATTGTTTTGGGGGTTTAAATAAAGCTGCTTTAAAAGGTTAAAAAAAGACATCTCTTTTGTGGGGCCATCCCACTTGCTTTTCCCCCCAATTCTGGGACTCATCGCTTTGCTGTGGGAGGAGCATCCTGCTCCCACGGAGGCGCTCAGATGAGAGCTTGAGGGACGCTCGCTCTGAAAGGGAATGGACCCTGGAGACCCCCTGACCCTGTGAATGGTCCAAAGATAGGCCAGGAGAGAGAGATGGGATTGCACATCTCACCCATTCCCTTGGGAAGAGGGGAAGCTCAGCTCAGTCAGAGCTTTTCCTGTTGGGAACCAACCCTATTTTATTAGCTTCATAGCAAGGAGTCTCTGCTGTGCAATGAGGTGGAGGCCAAACATGCTCACTAAGAATAGTATGAGATTAGCCACATCCCAGTCCTGTGGAAGGGCATGGTGAGGGGGATTTGGGAGTTGCATGCAGCTTTTCTCTCACTCCTATACATCCCGAAGAAACTGGACAGTCCCCTCCCTGGCCCCAGGCCTGCACCCGCTGTCCCCTGTGCATCCACAGCCACTGCCTCCCACACCTCCATGTGTTCCTCTGCAAGCCCCATTTGCTGTCCCCTATAACCCCCTGCCCCCCCAACTCCCCTTCCTCCTCCATATCTCCACTCTGCAAATCCCTGTCCACTGCCCCCATCCCTACCCATGCCCCAGGGCTCACTGCCAGGACCCCTCGCCCCAGACAAGCACAAGCCTGAATTCCCAATAAGCACAGACAGACACACACACAGCACAGGTTGGACAGCAAGGTCAAAGAGCAGATTGTTCAGAATAGAGTTCAATAAAAGGACAGGATAGGCTGCAGTGATCAGGCAGACCAATGTGCAGGCTGCTTAAACACACTCAGCCCCTTTTAATCCCCCCATTTCTTTCCTTTTTCCCATGCCTGTGCCTCCCTGATCCCCCTGGATCCCTCTCTTCCTCTGCCCTTGACTTTCTCCAAAACAACCCTTAAGAAGCTCTGCACACTCCCACAATCACTCTCAAATATTGCAGAATAAGTTTGCTTTTCTCCCATGAGACCCATGATAATCTTGTTTTTCCTTGTTATTCATTCCAAAGTTCTGGCTGAACCATTTCATTATTTTTGAGTGTTTCTCTCAGCGGCCCACCGATTCTGAGAGCGCTGGGCTTTGCTTTTGTCTCTGTTATCCTCTTGGTGGAGTTTGTGTGTCTGTGCATTTGATGTATTGCCTCTCCTGCTTCTTGTCTGCTTTTTGTTGCATAGCTGTCAGCCTGATACCCTTACCCCCAAATTGCTTGTGGCTGCCCATTGCACATGGGAGCGCTCATGAAACCGACAGGAACCATCCTGCTGTGCCACAGCATGATGTGCCATACCCACCACAAAGTGACCTCCTGGAGACAAGTCAGAACTTGGAGGGCTCCCCAAGTCCTTCAGGTGTTCCCTGAGACCCTTCACCTGTGCTATGGGGGATGGTTTCACCCTAGAGATGCTTGGATGCTCTGGGAAGCCTCTAGGCTCAGCCCTTGTGAGTTCAGGAGCACATCTTGGCTCAGGTCTGGAAAATACCTATGTTTTCCAGTCACCACCCTTGCAGATGAAGTCCTCATCTCTGTGGTCCTCATCTCTGTGGGAGTACCTCTGGCCCTGTTGCCATGGGGTGATACATAAGCCTCAGCCAGAACAAGCCTGGGCCCTAGTTTGGGAAGCACACAGGGAAAAAGGGATGCAGAGAGGGAAATGTGCACACTGCCTTGGGGAGAAGGAAATCTGGCCTTGTCCATGGTTTGTATCGTTACATCATTTTGAGTGCCACAGCCACTGCAGCTGGAAAAGCTCTTGTCTCTTCTTCCTGGAGTCCGGAGGGACAAGCCTTCTACTAGCACCATGGTGTGCCCGTGCTGCAGGAGTGCCTGGCTCCCCTGGCTGTGTACAGGCACGGGATCTGGCTGTTTCTTGCCTTCCAGGGTGGTCTGGGTGAGGAAGCACCATTTCATGAGCGAGCGTTCAGTGAGGCTTTACCCTGATGGTGGTGCATTTGTAAGCTCAGACAAAGCTTTTCCTGAGAAATGCCTGTGTTTTGGCCAAGAAAGCCAGCATGTAAGCATCCTTCCATATTTCCTTTGTTAGAAAAATGGGTCTGGGTCCAACTTTTGAAGAGGTGGGAAGGTCTAGGCACCTTCAGCCACTCATCTCTTGTAGGGCTCCCATCAGCAGGCCTTCATGGTGGTCTCGGCTGCAGGAGGGGCCGAACATCCAAGCCTTAGTGTTCCTTCACCCATGGCAGCTGCACCAGGGGTGCAGGGCTGGTGAGAACACCCAGGGCCTACTCATCCAGTCTTGCCGTGCTGGGCCAGGTGTTCCACACTGGGACTTGACCCTTTCCTTCCCAGATATGCAAAGATTCTCCTGGCACCAGAGCATCTCACTGGATCCATAAAGGTGTCACAGAGAAGTGGAGTTAGCCCTCTCAAAGAGGATCTGGCACAAGGAAGGGACAGACCATTCCCAGTGGATGCTGAGCTTTCATAGGAGCAGTGATGCCTTTGCTAGTGCTGGCCACACTAGCCCTACAAGCACTGGTGTCTTTTCCTGTGGTTCTGCCCAGGCTCAGTCCCACAGATCTGTGGAACCTGCTGGAGCTGGTCCCAGGATCTCTGCTGGCACATCCTGGCTCTGGAACACTTCACCCCAGTTGCCTTTCAGGCATCCTTCCTTGCTCTGGATGCTGCAGCCACTAGCCTGTTTGCTTCCCCAGGCCATGGCAGCTGATGCCCTACTCCCTGTGTACCTCCCATTGGACCCACTGACGCTGCTCCTCTTTGGCAGATGCCATGGGCACAAGTGTGACAGTAGTGCTGGCCTGGACACTGGCAAGAAGCAAAGAATGTGGGTCCTAGGGCAACTCTTGGGGCTGCACAGTGGAGTGGTTTGGGTAGGTTCCTGGTGAGGAGAGTTGCATGCCCACAGCCAGCTCTGGGGAGACCTGGTCAGCAACTCCCTGCCTCATCCTTTGGGGGTAGCTCCCTCACAGAATCACACAACAGCTGAGGCTGTAAAGGACCTTTAGAAATCATCTAGTCCAACCCCCACGGTCAGGCCTGGGCAACTACAGCAGGTTGCCCAGGACCATGTCCGGTTGAGTTTTGAATATCTCCAAGGATGGAGACTTCACAACCTCTCTGGGCAACCTGTTCTCATTTTCAATCACTCTCACAGTGAAGAAGCATTTTCTCTTGGTGTTTTCTTTCTTCTGAAAGAAGTTACTATTTCTATAATATCCCATTCAGGTCTATATGGTCATGCAACACATCAGAAGAATTATTTTGGCTTTTTTTTTATGCTAGACATGTCACTATGAGGCTTTTCTGGGATGGAAAATAGCCACTTTCTTTATAGCTCCTCAGTCATGACAGAATGGCTTTTCAGTTGGGCCTGTTCTAACTTAGGAGCAAATCACTGCTGACAAAAACAAGCAAGACAAGGGGCGGAAGAGAGAGTGAGAAATATCTCTCCTCTCCTGCCTACCCCTTGTCCCACCCCAAAAAATTCAAGCGAGTGCTGTTGTGGTCCTGTGGCCCTCCAGGAACCACACCACAGAGGAGGAGCCAACAACCTCTGGGAAGCCTTGCAAGAAAGGTGCTTGAAGAAATAAAGGGCAAAACTGGCAGCTTCAATGCCTAGAAGAGAAAAAGCTGGTATATTGAGGCACCAGCTACTGGAAATATTGTCAGACACTCAGAGAAAGCATTTCCTTTCTCCAGGGAGGCTGAGCATGTCATAATAATGTTGCTTCTGGGAACTGGCAGGATAGGTGATTCATGTTTCATGCTTGTCTGCTCATTGCTCAAAGGAAGAAGCTGTGTATAAAAAAAAAAAAAAACCAAAGGATAGAAATAGTCTGCTATAGTGAGGGCATGAGTGGACCATCTCTCCATTGAACTTGGGCAATCTCTGCGTACTGCCCTTGCCCCTCAGTTTGAACACCAGCTCTCCTGGTTGAATGGTTTGAGCCAGTTGTTCCCAGACTTCGCTAGATTGGCAGGAGGAGAGCTCAGGGGGTCTTTTTGTTTCCTACACCTCTATTAGCATGGTTAGTAATATTATGATTCATGATAAGTCATACTTTCTGAAAGTGTAATTTTTAACTGTTGTCTTTGAACTCACTCCCAAGTATACAGACATAAATAAATCTTTCCACTGGCTTCTGTGACTGAGATGGAGTCTTTAGTGTTCACTTGGTTGGAAAGATAAGTCTTCAGGACTAGATGTCCTGGGAATGGCTGTACAACCACTAGACACTTTGCACACTGCTCAGTGATACTGCCTCTGGTCACATCTCAATCTAAAACTCATTTTTCTTTTCCTCACATAGTAGCTGAGTCCTCTGGCAGAACATGTCAATCCAAGGAAAGATTCTGCCTTGAGCCTGGGGGTGGCTGAAATGAACAAAAAGGCTACTGAAGAGAGAGGAGAACATTTCATAAGAACTTATTTTAACTAGAATGACTTGATTGCCTACCTTAGTAGCTTCTTTGTCAAAGCTCTGGAGTTTTTTCCAGAAGCGCGTGTGACAGGCCAAGAAACAGCAGGGTCTTCTGGTCAAGAAGGTGTATTAAAGGTGCCCTGCTAGGCCACTGGTTTTTGGAGAAGCAGCAAGCAGGGTAGTGACATTATAGTGAGGTTAAAGCCTGAAGTCAGAAGGTATTATTAAGGTCATTTGGTCTGAGCTGCCCATTTCCACGATAGGATTTCATTAACAATTCCTACTAAAAAAAATGGTCATTATCTTGCCTCAGCAGTCTAGATCATAGTGTCACAAGTGAAATCCAAATGCTACAGAGGGATCAAAGGCATATTGCAGGGAGCCCCAAGCGAGGCTCTGACCTACCTCAGCGAGGCTGAGCTGAGCTGAGGCACTTCTCTTGGTTCTCCAGCCATGGCTGCAGTGTCACTGCTAGAAGTCATCTGCACTATCTGCATTTGGAGAAGAAGTCCCATTGCTTTGCAGTGCTGCTGCCTGAGGGTCTCTCTTCCTTAGTAGAAATTGGGTTTCATTAGCAATGAAACTACCAAGCCCCAGACTAAAGCAGGAGAAAGCAGTGGAAAATCTGAAGAGGCACTGAAGGAGACGTAGGAGAAGGCTGCCAAACCTCCTTCAGCAGAGAAGGAGAAAGATGCAGACACTCAGAAATTAGGATCTAAAGATCAGCAAAACCTCCAGGTCCAAGTGGAGACATGTACTGTCAGTATTGCTCCTTTTACAGCAGTGGAGCTTTTAGCAAAAGGTGAAGGAGTTCCTTCCTCAATGCTAAAATCAACTTAGAAATGCAAAATAAAGATTGTTGGTGCCTGTTCACAGCTGAAGTAACCAGCCTGTGTCTTGCCATGGATTTCCCAGCAAGAACACTGGAAGGAGAGGCTGTTCAGAACCCTAGGGGCTAGTCCATGTTTCTATGTATGACCATAATGGAATAAAGAAGAAGTGGATCCTCAACTGCATTAGGAAGAGTGTCGCCAGCAGGTCACGGGGAGGTGGTTCTTCCAATGTAGTCAGCACTGGTGAGGCCAGTCCATGAGGACTATGCCCGCTTCCGGGCTGCCCAGTACAAGAAAGGCAGGGCCCTTCTGGAGGGAGTCCAGCAAAGGGCAATGAAGAAGATTAAGGAACTGGCGCATGTGTCAAATGAGCAGAGGCTGAGAGAGCTGGCCTAGTTGAGCCTGGAGAAGAGAAGGCTCAGGGTAGATAATTTTAATGTGTATATATAGCTGATGGGAAAGTGTCCTGGCTCATAATTCCCTTTTTTTGCCCCTTGACAGGTTGATTGTTGTGACAAAACAAAGTTAACCTATGGTAGAGAAAAAGGTATCAAAACCTGAAGCAAAAAGATACACATTTCCATTAGCAGAGAAAGCCTGGCATTTGTAAATGTACACAGAAGGAAAGCAGGAGACGTTTTCAGTCTCTCAGAGCCTGTATTAATATCGCTGGCCTTGATAGAAGGACACCTTTGCCAGTCTCTGGACACCTTGTTGCCTGCTGCACACAGGGCACCAGCTGTGGCCTTGCATGGTGCCAGAAACCAGGCTGGCATTGGCTATGGCAAGCACATGCATAGACAGAGACCATTGGTGGGACACACTTTCCTGACCATTGGCAGGTAACGGGCCCTGCTCTTTGCAACTCCTCCCTTTTCTCAGCAACATGGATCCTGCAGCTTGCTTTGCCACCCAGCCCTGTCTCATTTAAGGACTGCAGCTCCACATGGATTTGTTGGAATTAATGTTTCTTTTCCAGGCTGCTCAATGTATTTGGGCAGGAGGTTATGAAAAAGAAGGGACTTTTCATACTACTTTCTACTGCTTTGACCCTTTCCTGTAGCTTGGTCCAGGAGAAGACAGGGTGGAAGCCAGGCAGCAAAGGTGTTTGACCCCAAGCATGATGTCCAGCAGCTTAGTACATCCTACTCCAAGCAGCTGTCCTCTGCGCCCAAGATAGAAAGACAGACACTCATGGACATTTGGGCCATGATCTCAAGAGCGTTCTTGTGCAGCAATTACCACAAATGCTCTTTGAAAGCCTCCAAACAAGGACTGCACAAATAGTGGCCTGTTCAAAAGCAGGTTTCTGCTTCATCATCTCCTTCCCTACAACTCCAATCCCTATAAACCAAACCCGACCTCATTTCACACCACCCCTTCCACCTTCTGAGCTGGAATCCAGGATGGGCAGAGAAACAGGACTTCCTGAGAGCCTCCACTGGCCTTACCCTATTTCTATCACTATCAGTTTCCTTCACACTTCTGGATGCACCAGAGAAGGCCCACGTGGCCTCCAGCTCTCAAGCTAAACCCTCTCAATCAGCCTCATATGCACTGTATCCCTCTTCTCCTCTGCACTCAGCAGTTCATTTATATTTTGGATGCCAGCAGTGAGATAGCTCCTTTCAAGAGCCCTTCTGGAGCTGTGAACCTCTGCTGCGACCTCTCACTCCAGCGGAACCCAGTTCCAGCTGTCCCAGTCAGCAGCACTGCCAGAAGAATTGCCCACTGTTGCATTGCCACTTTCCCGTACTGCTGCACTGATGCTGCCAGGCCACCATAGAGCTGACCTGCAGCCCTAGCCTGCCCTTGGCTTGCTGGAGAGTTCAAGACCAAAGCCAACAGAGTCCTTGATAAGTCTATGCCAGGGCTTCTTTTTAGCCTTTCCTAAGCACCAACCACGGCATCCAAACTGGGAAATCAGTAGTCACAGAAACGTCCAGGGAGTACTGCCAACCAGATACAACTTTCGTTCTCTCTGTGCTGCCCCATACCTCCCCCTCCACACAGTCCCCTTTTCCCGGGGGGCTAAGAATGGACAAGGCCCCAAGTTTCACCAAAAGGCACACAGAGACCCTTTGATGTCAGCCCAAAACAAACAAGATATCATTGGGTCATGCCAAAAGCCACTCAGAGGTGGTGGAGTGCAACAAAAGGCACATGAGTCACTCTGGGTCTCAGTGGAAGACACAGCCAGGGCTGCTTAAAAGGCTCACCTATCAACCCCACTTGCCTGGATACACCTATTCCACCACACAACTGTGTCTCTGCAGTTCCTTCTGTTTCCCAAACTGACACCAGGCCTGCTCACCACTTACTACTAGGAAGGCCAAGCCACTCCAATTACTCCCCCACCAACCAGGACAAACAGGGAGGAGCTCTTGGGTCACCAATCTGGCCTTGACATTCCATGGGTGGCGCCACAACAGGTGCCCTGCTCGGCTTCGTACCCTGCCGAAACCTACACCGGGCCTACTTAGAGTTTATTACTAGCAGGGCCACCCTGCTCAAACTGCCCCCCAACAAAAAGGGGACAGGAAGGGACTCTTGGCTCACTGATCTAGCCTGGGCATGCCTAGGGCAGCACACAAGCGCTCCATTCAAATTACTCCTCTGTCAAAACTTAAACCAGGCCTACACATAGAATAGTAGTGCCAGGGCAACCCTGCTCAAATTGCTCCACCACCAACTAGGACTCACAGGGAGACCTTGGCTCCCCAATCTGGCCTTGACATGCCTTGTGCAGCACAACAAGTGCCCTGTTCATTTCTTCACCTGCCGAAGATTACATCACACCTACTCACAGCTTACTACAAGGAGGACCGCTCTGCTAAAAGGCCTCCCTCATCAACTAGTGCTCATAACCAGGAGCTCTTGACTCACCAGTCTGGGCTTGCCATACATAAAGGCTCGTCCACAGAAGTGCCCAGATCGGCTTTCTCCCCTGCTGAAACTTACATCAGCCCTACTCACAGCTTATAACTAGCAGGGCCATGCTCCCCAAATGGCTTCCCCAGGAGACAGTGCTGACAAGGATAAGTTCTTGAATCACCAATGTGGCCTAGGCATGCCTAAGTGAGGCCCAGAAGAAGTACCCTGCTCGGCTTCTAGCCTTGATGAAACTGACACCAGGCTTACTCACAGCCTACAGCTATCACGGTGACCCTGCTCAAAGGCCTCTGACAACAGCCAGCCCTCACAGGGAGTATATTTTGCATCACCAAACTGGTTTTAGCAGTCCTAAGACAGACTTCAGAAGTGCACACCTCAGCTAACTCCCTGCCAAAACTTACACCAGGCCTACTCACAGCTTACTAGTAGCATGGCCACCCTGGTGAAATGGCTCACCCATCAACTAGTGCTCACAAGGAGGAGATCTTGACTCACTCATCTGTCCTAGCAATGTCTCAGGCACCTCCAGAAGTACCCTGCTCTACTTTTTTCCCCAGTCGAAACTTACACCAGGCTAATTTCCAGCTTACTACTAGCAGCACTACCCTGCTCAGATGCCTCCCCCAACAACTATAAAGCATAGGAAAGAGCTCTGGACTCTCCAGTCTGTTTTAGGAATGCCTATAGAAGTACCTGTAAAAGTTCCCTGCTTGGTCAAACACATGCACCACCTCTCGCCTCACCCATTTCCCTTGCTATGCCTCATGCACTTCCACAACAAGTGCCCTGCTGCTTTCCTCCCCTCCTCAAACTCACACCACACCTACTCCCCCCACCTTACTACCTGCACGGCCACCTTACTCCCATGCTTCCTCTACCCAGCAGCACAAATGCTTGCCTCCTGAAACGGGCCTTGCCTTACTTTGGCCAGCAGCACAAGAATCGCCCAGCTCCACTTGCTCCCTTGCCGGAAATTACACCAGCACTATTTCCACATGAGCCTAGCAGTGTCAAAAGCCTACAACCACTTCTCTAACAACTGCCAAACACAGGCAGCACCTCTTGCAGCACCAGCCTGCCCTTGGCAGCCCCACAACAATTGCCTTCCTCACCTTCCTCCCCTTCTGACACTTACACCACGCCTGCTCCCAGCTCACTCCCTGCAGAGCCCAACTTCTCCAAGAGCTGCCCCAACAACTCCCTATCCCAAGGACAAGCTCTTGCCTCCCCATTCTGGCCTTACCATGAAGGGAACAGCCCCAAAAGAAGTGCCCAGCTCCTCTTACACCTCTGGTGAAATGCACACCCACTCTGCACCCCAAAAGGGAGCGGAAAGGGGCAAAGAAATTGGGATCTAGAGAAAAGAGGGGTGAAAGAAGGGGGGGTGGGCGGCAAAAGGGGTGGGAAATGGCAATGTGAAGCCAGAGGGGTGAAGAAGTGGGGGTGAGGACACAAGAGAGGGAAAAAATTGGGGGTCTGGATGGCAGAGGGAGTGAGAAATGCAGGTCTGGAGACAAACAGGGGTCTCTGAACCACAGAAGGGGTCAAACCCCAGAAGTCTGGACCCCCAACGGGGCCAAATAACAGGGGCTTTTGCCTGAAAGGGGCAAAAAGGGGGGTGTGGAGCCCCAAAGTGGTGACAAGTGGGGGTGTGGAGCCAAAGGGAGTGAGAAATGGCAGTCTGGAGTGCAAAAGGAGCAAGGAAATGGGGCTGTGGAGTGGGAAATGACAAAAGCTGGGGGTGTGGACCACAAAGGTGGTGGAAACTGGGAATGTGGAGCCCAGAAAAGGCGAAAGAAATGGGAATGTGGAGCCCAGAAGGGGCCAAGGAAATGGGGGTGTAGACACAAGAGGGGTGAGAAGTCAGGGTGTGGAGCGGAAAAGGGGGTGGAAAATGGGAAGGTGGACGGAAAAGGGGTGAGAAAGGGAGGTATGGACACAAGAAGGGGGCAACCAAATGGGTGTGTGGAGGGAAAAGGGGGCAGAACGTGGGGATGTGGAGGGAAAAGGGGTGAAGAAATGGAAGTGTGAACTAGAAGGGGCTTAAGAAGTAGGGCTGTAGAGCCCAAAGGGGTGACAAATGTGGGTGTGGAGGGAAAAAGGGGTGGGAAAAGGGGATGTGGAGGCAAAGGGGGGAAGAACAGGGAGTCAGAAGCCAGGAAGCGGTAAAGAAATGGAGGCCTGGACCGTAAAAGGAGTGAGAGATGGGGGTGTGGACCGTAAAAGGGATGGGAAATGGGAATGTGGAGCCAGCAGGGTGGAAGAACTGGGGGTAAGGACAAAAGAGAGGGGAAGAAAAGGGAGATCTGGACTGCCAAAGGGGTGAGAAATGGGGGTCTGGTCGCAAGCAGGGGGCAAAGAATTGGGGTGTGGACTTAAGATTTGCAAAGAAATGGGGGTCTGAACGCAAAAGTGGGGCTCTGAAGGGCAAAAGGGGAAAAGAAAGGGAGCTGTGGACCCCAAAGTGAGGGACTCAAGAGTGGGGGCCCAAGAGTGGGGGGCTTGTGGGCGAAAGTGGCCAAAAGTGGGGATGTGGACCCGAGAAGTGGCAAAGAAATGGAGGTTTGGCCCAAAGAAAAGGCCGAAGACATGGGGCTCTAGAGGCCAAGTGTCAAAAGCTGGGAGTGTGGAGGGAAAAGGGGTGAAGAAGTGGTGGTGTGGAGGGCAAAAGGGGTGAAGAAATAGGGGTATGGAGGGCAAAAGGGGTGAAGAGTCGGGGTGTGGAGCAGAAAGTGGTGAAAAGTGGAGGTGTGGACCGAAAAAGGGGCAGAAAAAGGTGGTGTAGAACTGCCAAAGGGGTGAGAAATGGCAGCCTGGACCCCAAACTGGGGCTCTGCACCCCAAAAGGGGCAAGGAATTGGAGGTATGGACCACAAAGGGGCCAACTAGCAGGCCTTGTCTCCCTCAGAGTGGCCCAAACTGGGGCTCTGTCCCGCCAAAGTGGTGACAACTGGGGATGTGTACGCAAAAGGGGATGAGAAATGGAGGTCTGGACCCAAAGAGGAGTAAGGAAATGGGGGTGTGGACTGCAAAATGGCAATAACTGGGGGTCTGGCTGCAAAAGAGGTGAAGAAATGGAGGTGTGGACTGGAAAAGGGGTGAAAGAAACGGGAGTGCAGACCAAAAAGGTGCAAATAAATGGGGGTCTGCAGGCACAAAGTGGTGGGAAATGGGAATGTGGACCCAAAGGGGTGAAGAAATGGGGATCTAGAGCCAAGGAGGGATGCAGAAATGGTGATCTGGACCCTCCAAGGGATGAGAAATGGTGGTCTGGACCCAAAAGGGGGTGAAAAAAATGAGGTCTGGACCCACAAGGTGTGAAAGAACTGGGGGTTGGGACCCAAAAGGGGCAAAGAAATGGGAGTCTGGACCCCAAAAGGGGTGGAAAATGGGAAAATGGAGCCCAAGGGGTGAAGAAATGGCAGTCTGAACCCCCCAAAAGAGCAAGGAAATGGGCATATAGACCCCAATATGGGGGTCTAGTCCCCCAAAGAGCCCAAGAAATCAGGGTCTGGACCCAAAGAGGAGCAAGGAAACGGGGATCGGGACGGCAAAGTAGCAAACAGTGGGGGCCTGGATGCAAAAGGGGTGGAGAAAAAGAGGTGTGGACAGAAAAGGGGGTGAATAAAGAAGGGTCTGGACCCCAAAACAGAAAAAATGTGGTCTGGGCCCCAAAAGGGGCAAAAAATGGGGGTGTAGACCCAAAAAAGGGTAGAAGAAGTGCAGGTCTAGAGCCAAGAAGTGGTGGAAAATGGGGTTCTGTTCCCCAAAGTAGTGAGAAATGGCAGTCTGGACCCAGAAAAGGATGACAAAATGGGGCTCTGGACCCCAAAAGGAGCAAAGAAATGGGGCTCTGGACCCAAAAGAGGTGAAGAAATGCGAATTTGGACCCCCAAAGGAGTGAAGGAGTGAAGAGGTAGGTCCCTTCCAACCTCTCACTCGTTCTGTGATTCAGTGAGGAGGAACAAAAGAATACCAGGAGGTAGAGGCAGCGCTTGGAAGTAAACTCTTTATTCTCCACAGAGCAGGGTGGAAGGGCTCCGCGGGGGCTCTCCGGCTCTGGGCAGCAGCTCTGTTGGAAGACCCTTGGGCCCGCAGCCAGAGGGACTGTGCCACACAGTGAGGCCTGTTCTCCGCTGACCGGCAAGTTGGCACCATCAGCAGCCTCTGTGGCTGAGAGAGAGCCAGCGGGGCAGGAGTGTGGGCGCCACAGGCTGCTGAGCCTTCTGCTGCCTGGGAAAGGCAGCAGGAGTGGCATGGAGCACAGCCCTCTCTGCTGTGCTCCCTGCATCTTCTTTTCCCCACCGGCTGCTCCAGAGTCTTAGCCATTTCCCTCTGGTCTCTTGCTGACTGTTAGTTCTCTGCACTGGTGTCAGCAGAAGACCTGGAGCCTGGAGCCACCCACCTCCTAAGGACACCCTCCAGCAGACACCCAGCTAACGCCCTCTCTCCTGACTCCCATTGCTCCAGCTCACCCGGCTCAAGCTTTACACGCATGGGTCTCCGCCAGGCTCCTCTGCGGGAAGGGGGCTTTGGAGACAATGGAGGGACGGGCTGTCTGGACAAGTGCTGGCCGATGGATGGGAAGGCATCTTGCGTGCTCCCTGGCCTTGAGGTGGGTGTCGAGGGGTAAACAGAGGGGCTTCTGAGGGCCTTGTGGCGTGCTCTGAGCATCTTGCTCAGAACCTCGGAGAACAGACAGCAGGAGACGACATGACTCTTCCTCTTCAAACCCTGCTTCTGGCAGGGACTGAGGGCCCCGGGCTGAGCCAAAAGAGGGTCCTGGACCCATGGGCAGGGGTGGGTGCAGGCCCCGCAGGAGGCTGGTCAGGGCCACCTAGGCCTATTAGTGCATGCAGGGCCCAGAGAGATTGCCAGGTCATCTTTAGCACCACAGAAGCCATCAGGCCTCACCCAGCATTTGTTGCTCTATTGCTCCTTTGCAGCTTGTCCCTGCTTGCACCTCCTGAATGCTGCCGTTTTTGCACTGACGCTCTGCCATGAGTTGCCTCTTTAGCCAAGGCAGTCTCATGGCACGTCGGCTTGTTTTCTCGAGGATCAAGGGGGTGCACTCTGGCACTTGGGGGATGCCTTCCTTCTTTCCTTCCAGCTTTCTCCAGCTCCTTTGTCCTTCAGAGCTGCCTCCCATGGGATCCCCCTCCCAGGGGCCTGGAGACGGGGAAGTCTGCTTGCCTCAAGTCCAGCTTCTGTCCTCTGCGGCTCTCCTTCCTCACGCCCCTCAGGGTCTGCACCTCTACTCTTTCAGGGTTGCTAGAGCCAAGGTGGCCACGGAGTCTCGTGGCCCCAGCTCTCCTGGTTTTGAGCTTCCCCTTCTGGCCCTTGGGACCCTTCTGCCCCTCCCACCCCCGACAAGGCCAGCACTCAAGTGCACCAAAGGCACACGACAGTTGGCAGTCCCCTCCCACCATGCAGCCAGGCCTGGGCACCAGGAAGGCAGGCCCAGCCTCAAGCCCTTCTCCGCCTCACAGGCCTAAAGCAGCTCTTCCCTCTCCTCCCCACCAGGGAGACCTCTTGCCACCAGGGCATGTGCTGGCCACAGCAGGGCCCTCTCCACAGCTCTCCCAGGGACCAATAGGCCACAGCCACCATGGCTGCAGCCAAATAGTTACAGCATGGTCTTGGGAGAGAGCTGCCCTGGCAGCAGCGACTGACAGCCAAGCCCTGAAGCCTGAGCTCTTGTCTTCAGGCCTCCCCAATGCTCACATGCTGCAAACGGCAGACTTTACACCACACCCAGGAAGGAGTCACACCACTTGGGGCAGTTGGTTTAATTCAAAACAACAACATCTCCTGTGTGCTGCCATCACGGGCAGTCACTGCTTCTTCGTCTTCTGTCTCCAGCCACTGCCCTTCTCCCCAGCGCTAAGGAGTGAGAAAGGAAGCGGCTGTGTTAGGCCCAGGGAGAAAGGCAGAGAAATACTGCTGACTGGTTGAGGTCATGCATGTTTGGCTGTGCTTCTGATGGTGTTTCAATGCTCAGTGCCATGGGACATAGGACCCAGCGTGCAAACAAGGTCCCACGTGCAGATCATCAGCCTTGTGACTGACATACTGTAGAACTAGAGCCCAACCGGCCTCTTTGCAAGCAAGCCCCAGACAAAGGCAGTCGGGGTGGAAAGGAACACTTTGGAAGGGCTCTTCTACATGCAGCAAGGAGAGCAGCAGGGCCACCTCCTACGCCAGGCATCAAGAAACACCAGTATCTCCTGTCCTGCCAAGTGCATTAGCCACTGCTCGCTGGTCCCAAAGACTGTGTCTTTATGGATGGACAATGCATTCTTGCGTTGCAGCTGATGAGGACTATGGGGACACAGACACGGGTCACAGCTACTAGGAGGCTCCTCCTTTCCCCAAGTAGAATATGCACAATAGGCTCGATCCAGCAGAACGGCCTGAGGAAGCAGAGTGCCCCAGGCAAGACCTCCAGTGCCTCCAGGGCCACCAGCTTCCTCCTCAGGCTGCTCCAGGGCTGCCCTAGCCTTCCTGTGAGAAAGCCTCTGCTAAGCTTTGCCAGCCTAATCCCCCAGGCTGCCGCGGCACACCATCTCCCACCTCCTCTCCATGCTCACGTCCAGACACATCACACTACTCCCTTCCCTCCAGCTTTCCACCACCATCTGAAAGTCCACCCTTGCCCTCCACAGCCCTTGCACTCCCTCCCACGCTCAGCCCAGTGCATCCGTGCACAACAGCCTCCAGCACCCAGGCCCAACAACCCCCGTAGCAAGCTGGCACCCAGCACAGAGCTCTGCACAAGCCCCCTCACTCACAGAGCCCTAAGTAAGCCACAGCAAGCCTGCACTCCCCCTGGGAAACAACCCCTGAAAAGAGTTACTCCCAATCTGCTTCCCGAGGGCCTTCACGAGCCCTCGCAGCACAACACGACCAAACACGTGGGGAGAAGCTGCTCGCGAGGGCAGTCAGTGGCTGAAGAAGCAAACAAGCATACTCACGTTGGAAAGTCAATGAGAGAGCCAGAAGAGGTCAGGGAAAGAGTTGTTCCGCTGTCGGAGCTGACTGAATCCCTCCTCACAGAGTCCCTCCTCACAGAGTCCGTGCTCATTGAGTCCCTCCTCACAGAGTCCGTGCTCATTGAGTCCCTCCTCATTGAGTCCCTCCTCACAGAGTCCCTCCTCTCTGGCATCTGCAAAAGCAAAGGACACACGTGAGAGGCGGCCAAGAAAATGATCTTGTTGCTCACAAGGGCAGCCAATGTTTCCACTGTGCAGAGAAGCTGCTGCCTCTCAGAAACTCTGAAACCAACTTCTCCCCTCCTCAAGGCAGCCTCTCCCTTCTACACAAGAGCAGCTGCAGGACAACACCGCAGGCTGGGTAAGCACACTGGCGGGCTTTGGGCAAGGGCAAACCTCACACCACTTCTTGCCTAATGGAGAAGTCCATGGAGGCAAGCACAGGCAAAGGCCTTCCCCTAACACCTAGGCAAGCTGCAGTGCACCCCAGCTAGAGAGCGATGGGGCAGGGCGGGTACAGCAGGTCTCTTTGTGCCTGAAGGGAAGGTTAGTTCTCACCCTCCCCTCTGACCGCTGTCCTCAGCCTGCCCGGCAGCACCCGTTTGCCCTGAAGGGAACCCTAGCAGGAGTGAACAGGCCTTTTTTGTGCTGACCAGTCACCCCAAGGATGATGGAGCTGAAGAGGGACTCCCCATCTCCTCTGCCAGAAAGGCCCAGCACCAGAAGGAGGGCCCAAGAGGGTCTTCTGCTGTGCTCATGCAGAACACAGCAGCAACACACATACTGCAAAACTAGAGCCCAACCGGCCTCTTTGCAAGCAAGCCCCAGACAAAGGCAGTCGGGGCGGAAAGGAACACTTTGGAAGAGCTCTTCTGCAGCCACTGCCCATAGGACGATGCTTTCCCATACCTCAGGCGGCCACAAGAAGGACCTCCCTCCGTCACCAGCACCTACCTGTGCTGCCCCCTCATGGCCTTCATTCCCTGGCCACGCAGCTGGTGGTCTTCCTTCAAACGATTGTCTCCTGCCACCTTGTGCTGCCGTCTGTGGGGAGCACCCAGGGATAGCCGGGAGGGCACTGCAAATACACACGGTGGGGAGGTGGTAGGAGCCCAGGGGGAGCTGGGTCTCCACCCCGTGCTCACAAGCTGGGCGCCTGCTTCTGCAGCGGGAGGCACGTCTGCAGGAGAGGCACGTGGCTTCCACTGACAGTGCTCACATCAAAAGAGACCACAATCACTCCCTGCCAAACCAGTGCATCTGTACACAACAGCTTCCAGCACCCAGGCCACTCACCCAACAGCCCCCGTAGCAAGCTGGCACCCAGCACAGAGCTCTGCACAAGCCCCCTCACTCACAGAGCCCTAACTAAGCCACAGCAAGCCTGCACTCCCCCTGGGAAACAACCCCTGAAAAGAGTTACTCCCAATCTGCTTCCCGAGGGCCTTCACGAGCCCTCGCAGCACAACACGACCAAACACGTGGGGAGAAGCTGCTCGCGAGGGCAGTCAGTGGCTGAAGAAGCAAACAAGCATACTCACGTTGGAAAGTCAATGAGAGAGCCAGAAGAGGTCAGGGAAAGAGTTGTTCCGCTGTCGGAGCTGACTGAATCCCTCCTCACAGAGTCCCTCCTCACAGAGTCCGTGCTCATTGAGTCCCTCCTCATTGAGTCCCTCCTCACAGAGTCCGTGCTCATTGAGTCCCTCCTCATTGAGTCCCTCCTCACAGAGTCCCTCCTCTCTGGCATCTGCAAAAGCAAAGGACACACGTGAGAGGCGGCCAAGAAAATGATCTTGTTGCTCACAAGGGCAGCCAATGTTTCCACTGTGCAGAGAAGCTGCTGCCTCTCAGAAACTCTGAAACCAACTTCTCCCCTCCTCAAGGCAGCCTCTCCCTTCTACACAAGAGCAGCTGCAGGACAACACCGCAGGCTGGGTAAGCACACTGGCGGGCTTTGGGCAAGGGCAAACCTCACACCACTTCTTGCCTAATGGAGAAGTCCATGGAGGCAAGCACAGGCAAAGGCCTTCCCCTAACACCTAGGCAAGCTGCAGTGCACCCCAGCTAGAGAGCGATGGGGCAGGGCGGGTACAGCAGGTCTCTTTGTGCCTGAAGGGAAGGTTAGTTCTCACCCTCCCCTCTGACCGCTGTCCTCAGCCTGCCCGGCAGCACCCGTTTGCCCTGAAGGGAACCCTAGCAGGAGTGAACAGGCCTTTTTTGTGCTGACCAGTCACCCCAAGGATGATGGAGCTGAAGAGGGACTCCCCATCTCCTCTGCCAGAAAGGCCCAGCACCAGAAGGAGGGCCCAAGAGGGTCTTCTGCTGTGCTCATGCAGAACACAGCAGCAACACACATACTGCAAAACTAGAGCCCAACCGGCCTCTTTGCAAGCAAGCCCCAGACAAAGGCAGTCGGGGCGGAAAGGAACACTTTGGAAGAGCTCTTCTGCAGCCACTGCCCATAGGACGATGCTTTCCCATACCTCAGGCGGCCACAAGAAGGACCTCCCTCCGTCACCAGCACCTACCTGTGCTGCCCCCTCATGGCCTTCATTCCCTGGCCACGCAGCTGGTGGTCTTCCTTCAAACGATTGTCTCCTGCCACCTTGTGCTGCCGTCTGTGGGGAGCACCCAGGGATAGCCGGGAGGGCACTGCAAATACACACGGTGGGGAGGTGGTAGGAGCCCAGGGGGAGCTGGGTCTCCACCCCGTGCTCACAAGCTGGGCGCCTGCTTCTGCAGCGGGAGGCACGTCTGCAGGAGAGGCACGTGGCTTCCACTGACAGTGCTCACATCAAAAGAGACCACAATCACTCCCTGCCAAACCAGTGCATCTGTACACAACAGCTTCCAGCACCCAGGCCACTCACCCAACAGCCCCCGTAGCAAGCTGGCACCCAGCACAGAGCTCTGCACAAGCCCCCTCACTCACAGAGCCCTAACTAAGCCACAGCAAGCCTGCACTCCCCCTGGGAAACAACCCCTGAAAAGAGTTACTCCCAATCTGCTTCCCGAGGGCCTTCACGAGCCCTCGCAGCACAACACGACCAAACACGTGGGGAGAAGCTGCTCGCGAGGGCAGTCAGTGGCTGAAGAAGCAAACAAGCATACTCACGTTGGAAAGTCAATGAGAGAGCCAGAAGAGGTCAGGGAAAGAGTTGTTCCGCTGTCGGAGCTGACTGAATCCCTCCTCACAGAGTCCCTCCTCACAGAGTCCGTGCTCATTGAGTCCCTCCTCACAGAGTCCGTGCTCATTGAGTCCCTCCTCATTGAGTCCCTCCTCACAGAGTCCCTCCTCTCTGGCATCTGCAAAAGCAAAGGACACACGTGAGAGGCGGCCAAGAAAATGATCTTGTTGCTCACAAGGGCAGCCAATGTTTCCACTGTGCAGAGAAGCTGCTGCCTCTCAGAAACTCTGAAACCAACTTCTCCCCTCCTCAAGGCAGCCTCTCCCTTCTACACAAGAGCAGCTGCAGGACAACACCGCAGGCTGGGTAAGCACACTGGCGGGCTTTGGGCAAGGGCAAACCTCACACCACTTCTTGCCTAATGGAGAAGTCCATGGAGGCAAGCACAGGCAAAGGCCTTCCCCTAACACCTAGGCAAGCTGCAGTGCACCCCAGCTAGAGAGCGATGGGGCAGGGCGGGTACAGCAGGTCTCTTTGTGCCTGAAGGGAAGGTTAGTTCTCACCCTCCCCTCTGACCGCTGTCCTCAGCCTGCCCGGCAGCACCCGTTTGCCCTGAAGGGAACCCTAGCAGGAGTGAACAGGCCTTTTTTGTGCTGACCAGTCACCCCAAGGATGATGGAGCTGAAGAGGGACTCCCCATCTCCTCTGCCAGAAAGGCCCAGCACCAGAAGGAGGGCCCAAGAGGGTCTTCTGCTGTGCTCATGCAGAACACAGCAGCAACACACATACTGCAAAACTAGAGCCCAACCGGCCTCTTTGCAAGCAAGCCCCAGACAAAGGCAGTCGGGGCGGAAAGGAACACTTTGGAAGAGCTCTTCTGCAGCCACTGCCCATAGGACGATGCTTTCCCATACCTCAGGCGGCCACAAGAAGGACCTCCCTCCGTCACCAGCACCTACCTGTGCTGCCCCCTCATGGCCTTCATTCCCTGGCCACGCAGCTGGTGGTCTTCCTTCAAACGATTGTCTCCTGCCACCTTGTGCTGCCGTCTGTGGGGAGCACCCAGGGATAGCCGGGAGGGCACTGCAAATACACACGGTGGGGAGGTGGTAGGAGCCCAGGGGGAGCTGGGTCTCCACCCCGTGCTCACAAGCTGGGCGCCT